>NC_050104.1:148960848-150210848 GCF_902167145.1 Zea mays | reverse complement strand
TGCAAAACGCAGCTAGCTCGTGCCAGCAGACGGCCGCGGGTATGCATGCAGGTGATGCATGGATGCTGTATGTACAAGCCTCGTGCTCTCGAATCCCAACCATCTCTGGTTGCCATTGCCATCCAACATGAACTAGTGCCCTGCGGCCACGTGTGTCGACCTATTATTACTACTCCTACTCGTGCGCTGTACGCCGCGCCGTCCATCGGCAGCTGGGATCTCACACAGTTCACAGACGAATGGCATGTGTCATGTGTGTGTACGTATATAGGTGTGCATTATCCGCATGTTTGGTTCACTGTTGAGATGGTGCAGCTGCATCCGCGGAACTTTAAAGCACATTTTGTTTGGTTATTGAATGAACTGATACAGGCGCCCGGTATGCAGAAAAGACAGGCGAGCCAGGCTCCGCAGAGACGCTCGTTGGCTGCGTACGCACGCGTGCAAGCACGCCTCATACAACCTTATGTTCATGCACGCAAAACCAAAAACATTTTTTGGTTTGTTTTTTTGTTATATTTCTAACTAAAAGATTTAATCACTGAACTGATTTTATATTTATGTTTTTGGTATTTTATGAATAAAACTAGACCACACATGATGTATAATACTTGAAGATTTATTTGTACACTTTTTCTAATACACGTTCTGATACAGATAACCAAACACGAGCTATATTTGTTCTGAATGTACTAATGCAGACAACCAAACACAAGTTTATGCACGTACCTAGCCTGCACATAAAGAGTCTGGCTCCATACATACGGACCAGGCTATCACTATGCAACAACCAAACATGCGGTATATATTTGTCTGTTCGTTTCATACCATTAGTCACTGATTAAGCGAGTTTATTTTCCCGTTGAGCGATCATTTCAGTGGCTCGATCTTTCGGCCAAGGAACTCAAGACGAAGATGCTCTTATTACGTGGAAAGCCGGGAGGCAAGCCTACTAGCTAGCTGAGGAATGATCTCTCTCTACGATGTTTCATAGGCCGCCGACCGGCTCGCGTGGGACGACGGGAACACTCAGATAAAACTGAGTATGGTTGCCTGTTCGTTGTCGTCTGAATAACACAACACTCCATCCATAACCAGCTTAATATTAACAACCGACTCTCTCTCTCCTGGCGTGGCGACGATCTAGTATCCTTTTGGAAAGGGATCTTTTCAGAGAATACCAGACGGCGGGGGCTAAAAAAAAATCACAGATTGGATGGAGTTGTACTTACCGCACGGTCAGCGGCAAAATCATTGGTAAAACTCAGATCAAGAGAATCGAGCGGGTACTCCATGGCCATGGCAACATCCAATATGGCATGCCAGCAGTTTTGACCTTTTTTCTTTTTTATCTGCCGCCGCTGCTGTAACTTTTCTTTTCCCTCCTCCTGTCATGTGGCTGTGCCTGTGCGACGTGCAGCCGGCCACGCACATTTCACAAAGTCTGCCACTCGCCTTTCACTCTGGCCGATGCAATCATCGTCCAGCAGCCCCCCCTGAAGACTGATGACTGAAGTGACCCATCAGCCCGGCGCGCGACGACGCTCCGTCTCCACAGGGGAAAACGTCAGGCCCTGCTCCCCCTCTGAAAAACATTCTCCACTCTGCGGGCGCCGGGCGCTGCTGCTCGTGCTCGGTATCCTCCCTGCCTGCGCGCTGCGCATTTCTCGGGCGCCGGAGCCAATCGAAACCCCTAGATAGAGTAGTACTATATATGCTATGCAAGCAAACGCAACGCAGTGCGGTTGCATTGCAACCAGGCGGGCCTGCGCGGCTACGCCCCCCCTCTCCGGCTGGCTGCCGCCTGCCGGATGCGGAGACGAGACGAAGGCCAGCTTTTGGCCAGGGACGGAAATGCGAGAGGAAAAGGAAAAGAGGGCGAGGCTTGCCATTGCCACGCTCGTGATGATTATACCAGCTAGGAGCAGTCGCCTGGAGGCTGGAGCAGGTGCAGTGCAGTGACCGGAGTAAAAGAGAGAGAGAGAGAGAGAGAGACGACCTGCTGCTGGCCTGCTCTCGTTCTCGTAGGAGCAAAAACAGCCCCCTGAACCCCTGATGCAGCTGCATGGTTGCTGCCGTCCCTGTTGCTGCTGTCTTTTCCGCGGAGAAATTACGCTGCTCCACAGTGCCGCCATTGTCACGCGACGGTCACCGCACACGTCAGCCGCCCTTCACACCCATCACCTGGCTGAATGAACCCGACCCATCGTTCCACATCCCCATGTCTTTCTTCTTTTCCCCCTTGTTTATTTTTTCACTCGTCGACCTCCTCGATGCATGCATGATAAAGAGGACATATGCCTTCAGCCAGCGTCACCAGCAACTTGCATGCTACTGCTCTCTTGTTGACTAAAAGTTTTTTTTTTTGCAGCACTCGATCGCTGTCAAAAATAGGCACATTTCATAACAAGTTAGCTAAAATTAGCTTCGCAAAATTCAGATTTACTAAATAGGATAGATTTATTCACTATTTACTACCACCCTTAGCACAACGGTTCATTTTGTTTTTTCTTCTTCCACGGTCGCTTTTCTTCTTCCTTCGTTTAATATTTCTGTTCCCGTTCGTTTTTGTATACACATTTATTCCGCTACCGTTTCTATTCTTGACTATTTCGGGCTTGATCCCGTTTTCGGTGAAAAAAAATGCGAAAACGAAAATAGTAGTGGAGTTTTTCTGTCCGTTTTTTATCTTAAGTGGTGTGGAGTGTGAGCAGTGGCATGGACAGGGTGGCAGCGTCAGCCGGTCAAGTATGCCAAGGCACTATTGGGCCTGGCCTACAGCGGCTGTCCTCTCGCCGGCCCGTTTGAACTTGTGGAGATGGGACCCACGAATCCGATAGTTGAGATCTGGGGACGGCAGGACGGGCCCGCGCTCCCCGTGCACACGTACATGGGCCTTACCCATGGGCCCTCCCGTGCCGAGCAGAGCTGCGTAATAATCCTCTCAGTCAATGATGGCTACGCGGCACGAATACGTGGCCCGCCAAGCCATCATCATGTCCCGCGCCGAATCATGCCTCCTTCTCTTCCACTTTCTCTCCTACTGCACTCAGCAGGTGCAGGTGCGAGTGCGACCGTTTCCCATCGGTTTTGCTTCTGTACTTGTGTTTCCACTTTCCAGCAATAGTCGCGTGCAGTGCAGATATATATGTGTGGCCTCTTTATATCACCCGAATCATAGTGCGTACATGGACTGTAGCAATCAATGGAGACGCGCACAGCTTTCAGCGAGCCCACGTGACCTTGGGTGCAAACTCATGCATGTCAGCAGGGCACCACAGTGTAGCGTGGCGCATAAACAACATCGGTCATGACAAGCACTTAAGCTAGTTTTCCAGCGAGCCCACGTCCCTGCCTGTCGGGTGGCCACTTTTTCTTACGATCATATCGATATAAAACTAATGCAGCTTTATTTGCTTATCCATATGCGCTTAGACTCATACATATGCATGCATGCATGATTGGTTGTACAAGAGCTACATACATGGTTTGTTTCACTACTACAAACAGGATTTTGTAGGGGGCAGTCGGGCAGCTGGTGAGCCAGCTAGCGCCACTACAAATTAAGCCGTCTTTAGGAAATAATAAGTTCAGTTTTTAAAAATCATAATTTTTTAGAGATTGTTGTTTAGCTGTCGTCTCTGAAAAAACAATTTTAATGGAACGACGGATAATGCCACTCGTCTCTACTAATCCATTTGTAGAAATCGCTAACTTAGACTTATAATGGGCCAGTATAAATGCCCAATGATTCACACTACTACATGGAGGCATTTTAGGGGCACCTTGGGGTGGTTTCTAGGGGCCGGCTCCTCTACAAATTAACAATTTCTAGGGGGACAACTAAGGAACAAGTTCGGCTATAAGGATGAAATCCTACCATGGATTTAATCCGGATCTATATTAGGTGAATCTATACCTCACATATAATTTTATGTTGGGATTAAATCCATCATTTAATCCATGTATCTCTGAAAGCTAGTTATTTTTTTGATCCATGTATTCTAATATAAACTTTTGCAATTTTTCATAGATTTATTTCATACGTAATGAGCTATAGATAGAATCCATGCTTTACATAGTTTAAAAATTATCAAACCCTTGGGGTATAATCTATGATAGGTTTAATCGAATAATTTTTTTTAAGTATGTTTGGTTTTTTTGGGTATGGATTGTGATATGGATTTAATTACAATCCATATTAATCTAGAGTTGGATTGGTGTAAACAAACAAGGCCAAAGTGTTTGTAGGGTGGCTCGAAAACGGGTCGTTCCTATAAATCATTTTTAAGAAAACATAAATCTAGGTCTAAAATAGCAAAAAAGAGTATGTAGTGGTCTGTAACCTCCGGCCTCATGCATTGGTTCCATAGTCACTTAATCCCAAACTCACTTTACTCATATGTTCACCTAAAACACTATTTGAAAACTGTAAATTGCACTATTCACAGAGTATAGCTTAAATTCAGGTATGAGGATAATTAACCTGCTGGAGATACCTTAGGTTGTCTCTAGCAACTCCTATCATATTCTGTCTAATCTCTTATTTCAAACTTTAATCTACAAACAGTGCTAAAAAGTATCACCTACAATGTCGTGTCCCTATTTTACACGATCCATTAAAGACAGTATTATTTTATCTTCATTCGGTTTTAAAATATGTATTTAAGACTAAAGCAATTTAAATAAAATTTATCAACTAGAAAGTTTTGTAACATTTCAAGATCTACAACTTTGGTTTTTATTGGAAACCCTAACCATAACAGGGGTTGAGCAATCTATTAAATAGACTGGAGTAACTGGGCCAGGCCCATTACAGAGGGGCGAGATAGTAATTACACGAGGAGAACCTCAAACCCTAATCGGGTATTCTAACACCCACCGCAGTCACAACTCTATCCTGTACAGATGTTGAGACTGGATCGGAAGTCTAAAAATACACTCGATGGTAACCCCTTGGTGAAGATGTCAGCGAACTGCAGCGTGGCGGGAACGCTGAGAACCCGAACGTCACCGGCAGCGACACGCTCGCGGACGAAGTGCAGGTCGATCTCCACGTGCTTCGTGCGCTGATGCTGCACGGGATTGGTGGAGAGGTAGACCGCGCTGACGTTGTCGCAGTAGATGAGGGTGGCGCGCTGAAGGGGACTGTGGAGCTCATGGAGGAGCTATCGCAGCCAGGAGGCCTCTGCCACGCCGTTGGCCACAGCGTGGTACTCGGCCTCAGCGCTGGAGCGAGAGACGACGGGCTGCCATTTGGCGGCCCAAGAGACGAGGTTGGCGCCTAGGAACACGGCGTAACCGGAGGTGGACCGGCGCGTGTCGAGACAACCAGCCCAGTAAGTGTCGGTGTAGACCACGAGCTCCGACGTCGGGGATGGTCGAAGTAGGAGGCCGTAGTCGAGGGAGCCGCGGAGGTAGCGCAGTATCCGCTTGAGAGTGGTGAGGTGGGGCTCCCGTGGAGTGTGCATATGTAGGCACACCTGCTGGAGAAGGTGAGGTACTGGAGCGCGCCGGTCAGGCTCCGGTAGGACGTCACATCGACGACCGGAGGCCCATCGTCCTTAGAGAGCTTTGCCTGAGTGTCGACAGGCGTGGAGCAGGGCTTGCAGTCAGACATGCCAGCCTGCTCCAGGATGTCGATGTCGTACTGACGCTGGTGGAGGAAGAGACCCTGAGGCCGGCGCTCGGCGGTGATGCCGAGGAAGTGGTGTAGGGACCCTAGGTCCTTCATCGCGAACTTCCGCTGAAGGGTGACGATCGTGCGCTGTAGAAGGTCGGCGGTGGATGCCGTGAGCACAATGTCGTCGACGTAGAGCAGGAGGTAGATGGTGTCGTCGCCACGCCGGTAGATGAATAGGGACGTGTTCGACTTGGCCTCGACGAAGCCGATGGAGGCCAAGTAGGAGGCGAAGCGACAGTACCATACCCGCGGCGCCTGCTTGAGGCCGTATAGGGATCGATTCAGCCGGTAGACCAGATCCGGACGATCGGCGTCGACGAAGCCGGTGGGCTGGCTGCAGTAAACAGTCTCCATCAGAGTGCCATGGAGGAAGGCATTCTTGACGTCGAGCTGATGGATCGCCCAGTCGTGGGAGAGGGCGAGGGAGAGGACGGCGTGGACAGTGGCGAATTTGATGATGGTGCTGAAGGTCTCATCGTAGTCTACTCCGGGGCGCCGGGTGAAGCCCCGAAGGACACAACGGGCCTTGTAGTGGTCGAGAGAGCCGTCCGAGGTCAGCTTGTGGCGAAATAGCCACTTGTCGATGATGACGTTGGTCCCTGGTGGACACGGCACCGGGTCCCAGGTGTGGTTGGCCAAGAGGGCCGCATACTCCTCCTCCATAGCACGACGCCAATGTGGGTCGGCGAGGGCAGTGCGAAAGGAGGAGGGCACCGGGGATGTGTCTGGTGGAGTGCAGGTCGTATCAGCTGCCAGGATCAGCCGGTCGACGGGGCGAAGAACGCCAGCGGCGCGTCGAGTCACCATCGGATGGACGTGCCCGGGGTCACGGTGGATGGCGACCGGGTGGTATACTGACGGCTCGGAGCGGGCCATCGGAACGTCGGGAGCGGCGGGTATGGCCGGCTCACGGCGGTGATAGACGACGGTGGGGTCGACAAAGCGGGCCGCGCTCGTCGACGGGCCCGAGTCGGCAGGCGCCGAGGTAGTGGCGTGGCCGCGACGGTGGTAGACGAGCGCGGGGTCGGCAAAGCGAGCCGGGGTCGACGGGGCCGCGCGTGGCGCAGGCAGGGCGACAGGGCTGCGCGAAGCGCAGACATGATAGACAGGGCCGCGCGTGGCGCAGGCATGATCCGCGGGGACGTGTGTGGCGCAGGCTTGATCGACAGGGCCGCGCGTGGCGTAGGCGAGATCGTCGGGGCCGCGCGTGTCGCAGGCATGATCGACGGGGCTGCGCGTGGCGCAGGTGTGGCCGACGTGGCCGCACGAGGTACAGGTAACGGCGCAAGGCGGGGCGCTGGGGGTGGGGGGAACCGGATTGGATCGAGGAGTGAGTCGAGATCGGTGGGTGGGGTGGAGCCTGCAAGGGGAAACACATCTTCGTCGAAGACGACGTGACGAGAGATGATGATGCGGTGGGAGGTGAGGTCCAGACACCGATACCCCTTGTGGTCAGGGGAGTAGCCGAGGAAGAGGCAGCGAGTGGAGTGAGGAGAAAGCTTGTTAGGGGCGATAGCGGAAGTGTTAGGGTAGCAGGCATAGCCGAACACGCGTAGGTGGTCGTAGGAAGGGGCTGTGTCGTACAGGGTGAAGTGAGGTGTAGGGTGGCTCACCGCCTTTGAGGGAAGACGGCTCACCGCCTTCGAGGGAAGACGGTTGAGGAGATGCGTGGCGGTATGAAGGGTCTCTGCCCAGTAGGTGGCAGGGAGAGATGCCTGAAAGAGAAGGCAGCGTATCATGTTGGTAGTGGTGCAAATCATGCGCTCGGCCCGGCCGTTCTGAGCAGAGGTGTAGGGACACGAGAGACGCAACTGGACGCCGTGAGTGAGGAAGAAAGAACGGGAGACATTGTTGTTGAACTCGCGGCCATTGTCGCACTGCAGGGCACGAACTGGGCACCAGAACTAGGTGGATACCCAGGCGAAGAAGTGAGTGAGGGTGGTAAACGTGTCAGACTTCAGCCGAAAGGGGAAAGTCCAAAGGAAATGGGAGTAGTCATCCAGAATGACCAGGTAGTATTTGTAGCCAGAGAGGCTAAGGACAGGAGATGTCCAGAGATCACAGTGGACAAGATCAAAGGCCTGAACAGCTCTGGACGTGGAAGTGGAAAAGGGAAGACGGGAGTGATGGCCGAGCTGACAAGCATGACAGAGGCGCTCAAAAGAGCCCTGAGTATAGGATATATCTGAGTGGCCGGAAAGCTGGGACATGACGTCAGGTCCAGGGTGCCCGAGGCGACGGTGCTAAATGGCGGAGGAGGTGGTGGTAGTAGCAAGAGCATGTGATGTGGTGGTAGTAGTAAGTGCAGGAGATGATGCTACTCTGGTGTGGGGAGTGGAGGGCAAGTGAAGAGAATAGAGGGGGCCGGAGCTGTCACAGCGAGCGAGCACAACATGTGAGGGAAGGTGGCATATGGTGAGACCCCAGGGGTCAAACTCCATAGAGCACTGGTTGTCACTAGTGAAGCGACGAACCGAGAGGAGGGGATGAAAGGGAATTAGGCTTACACCTAGTTCCTATATAATTTTGGTGGTTGAATTGCCCAACACAAATCTTTGGACTAACTAGTTTGCTCTAGTTAATAAGTTATACAGGTGTCAAAGGTTCACATCAAGCCAATTAAAAGGACCAAAGTTGGGTTCAAATAGAGAGCTAAAGGCAACCGAAGGCACCTCTGGTCTGGGGGCACCGGACTGTCCGGTGTACACCGGACAGTGTCCGGTGCACCACCGGACATGTCCGGTGCACCAGAGGACTTCAACACAAACTCGCCACCTTCGGGAATTTCCAGAGGCAACTCCGCTATAATTCACCGGACTGTCCGGTGTGCACCGGACATGTCCGGTGCTCCAAGGAAGGGCGGCCTCCGGAACTCGCCAGCCTCGGGTTTTCACTTCAGCTGCTCCGCTAAAATTCACCGGACTGTCCGGTGTACACCGGACTGTCCAGTGCATCCTCGGAGCAACGGCTACTTCGCGCCAACGGCTACCTGCGACGGCATTTAATGCGTGCGCAGCGCGCGCAGAAGTCAGAATCGCCCATGCCGGCGCACCGGACAGTGAACAGTGCATGTCCGGTGCGCCACCGGACATCAAGGCGGGCCCAGAAGTCAGAACTCCAACGGTCAATTTCCAACGGCACTGATGACGTGGCGGGGGCACCGGACTGTCCGGTGTGCACCGGACTGTCCGGTGTGCACCGGACTGTCCGGTGTGCCATCGAACAGACAGCCTCCCAACGGCCACTTTTGGTGGTTGGGGCTATAAATACCCCAACCATCCCACCATTCATTGCATCCAAGTTTCCAGCTTCCAACCACTATACAAGAGCTAGCATTCATTGCAAAGCACACCAAAAAGAGATCAAATCCTCTCCCAACTCCACACAAAGCCCTAGTGACTAGTGAGAGTGATTTGTAGTGTTCATTTGAGCTCTTGCGCTTGGATCACTTCTTTTCTTTCGCATTCTTTCTTGTGATCAAACACTCACTTGTAATTGAGGCAAGTGGCACCAATCGTGTGGTGGCCCTTGCGGGAAGTTTGATTCCCAAGTGATTTGAGAAGAGAAGCTCACTCGGTCCAAGGGACCGTTTGAGAGAGGGAAGGGTTGAAAGAGACCCGGCCTTTGTGGCCTCCTCAACGGGGAGTAGGTTTGAGAGAACCGAACCTCGGTAAAACAAATCCGCGTGTCTCAATTCATTATTTGCTTGCGATTTGTTTTCCGCCCTCTCTCGTGGACTTGATTATATTTCTAACGCTAACCCGGCTTGTAGTTGTGATTATTTTTGAGAATTTCAGTTTCGCCCTATTCACCCCCCCTCTAGGCGACTATCAATTGGTATCAGAGCCCGGTGCTTCATTAGAGCCTAACCGCTCGAAGTGATGTCGGGAGATCACGCCAAGAAGGAGATGGAGACCGGCGAAAAGCCCACTACAAGCCACGGGAGCACTTCATCGGAAGAGTCCCGCACTAAGAGGAAGGAGAAGAAGAAGGACTCCTCCAAACGGAAGGAGAAAAGATCTTCCTCTTCTCACCACAAAGAGAAGAAGGAAAAATCTTCTTCTCACAAGTCGCATCGGAAAGGCGACAAGCACAAGAGGATGAGGAAAGTGGTCTACTACGAGACCGACACTTCTACAACATCGACCTCCGACTCCGATGCGCCCTCCGTAACTTCTAAACGCCAAGAGCGTAAGAAGTTTAGTAAGATCCCCTTACACTATCCTCGTACATCTAGACATACTCCATTACTTCCCGTTCCATTAGGCAAACCGCCAACCTTTGACGGTGAAGATTATGCTAGGTGGAGTGATTTAATGAAATTTCATCTAACCTCACTCCACAAAAGTATATGGAATGTTGTTGAGTTTGGAGCACAGGTACCATCAATAGGGGATGAGGATTATGATGAGGACGAGGTGGCCCAAATCGAGCACTTCAACTCACAAGCCACAACCATACTCTTGGCCTCTCTAAATAGAGAGGAGTACAACAAGGTGCAAGGGTTGAAGAGTGCAAAGGAAATTTGGGACCTCCTCAAGACCGCGCACGAGGGTGATGAACTAACAAAGATCACCAAGCGGGAAACGATCGAGGGGGAGCTCGGTCGCTTTCGACTTCGCCAAGGGGAAGAGCCACAAGACATGTACAACCGGCTCAAGACCTTGGTGAACCAAGTGCGCAACCTCGGGAGCAAGAAGTGGGATGACCACGAGGTGGTTAAGGTTATTCTTAGATCACTCATTTTCCTTAACCCCACTCAAGTTCAATTAATTCGTGGTAATCCTAGATATACTCAAATGACCCCCGAGGAAGTTATCGGGAATTTTGTGAGCTTTGAATGTATGATCAAGGGCTCAAAGAAGATCAACGAGCTTGATGAATCCTCCACGCCCGAAGCACAACCGGTGGCATTCAAGGCGACGGAGGAAAAGAAGGAGGAGTCTACACCGAGTAGACAACCAATTGACGCCTCCAAGCTCGACAATGAGGAGATGGCTTTAATCATTAAAAGCTTTCGCCAAATCCTCAAGCAACGGAAGGGGAAGGATTACAAGTCCCGTTCCAAGAAGGTTTGCTACAAGTGTGGTAAGCCCGGTCACTTTATCGCTAAATGTCCATTATCAAGTGATAGTGACAGGGATAACGGCAAGAACGGAAAGAGGAAAGAAAAGAAGAGGTACCACAAGAAGAGGGGTGGCGATGCCCACGTGTGCCGCGAGTGGGACTCCGACGAGAGCTCCACCGAGTCCTCCTCCGACGAGGACGCCGCCAACGTCGCCGTCACCAAGGGACTCCTCTTCCCAAACGTCGGCCACAAGTGCCTCATGGCAAAGGACGGCAAAAGGAAGAAGGTAAAATCAAGATCCTCTACTAAATATGAAACCTCTAGTGATGAGGATGATGCTAGCAATGAGGAGGATAACTTGCGCGTTCTTTTTGCCAACCTTAACATGGAACAAAAGGAAAAACTTAATGAGCTAATTAGTGCCATCCATGAAAAGGATGACCTCTTGGACTCCCAAGAGGACTTCCTAATCAAGGAAAATAAAACGCATGTTAAGGTTAAAAATGCTTATGCTCTAGAGGTAGAAAAATGTGAGAAATTGTCTAGTGAGCTAAGCGCTTGCCATGAGATCATTGACAACCTTAGAAATGAAAAGGCTAGATTAAATGCTAAGGTTGATTCTCATGTTTGTGATGTTTCGATTCCCAATCCTAGAGATAATAATGATGATTTGCTTGCTAGGATTGAAGATTTAAATGTTTCTCTTGCTAGCCTTAGAGTAGAAAATGAAAATTTAATTGCTAAGGCTAAAGAACTAGATGTTTGCAATGTTACAATTTCCGATCTTAGAGATAATAATGATATCTTGCGTGCTAAGATCGTTGAGCTTAATTCATGCAAACCCTCTACATCTAGTGTTGAGCATGTTTCCATTTGTACTAGATGTAGAGATATTGATATTAATGCTATTCATGATCACATGGCTTTAATTAAACAACAAAATGATCATATAGCAATATTAGATGCTAAAATTGCCGAGCATAACTTAGAAAATGAAAAATTTAAATTTGCTAGAAGTATGCTCTATAATGGGAGACGCCCTGGCATCAAGGATGGCATTGGCTTCCAAAGGGGAAACAATGTCAAACTTAGTGCCCCTCCTAAAAGATTGTCAAATTTTGTTAAGGGCAAGGCTCCCATGCCTCAGGATAACGAGGGTTACATTTTATACCCTGCCGGTTATCCCGAGGACAAAATTAGGAAAATTCATTCTAGGAAGTCTCACTCTGGTTCTAACCATGCTTTTATGTATAAGAGTGAGACATCTAGTTCTAGGCAACCAACCCGTGCTAAGTTGCCTAAGAAGAAAATTCCTATTGCATCAAATGATCATAACATTTCTTTTAAAACTTTTGATGCATCTTATGTTTTAACTAACAAATCCGGCAAGGTAGTTGCCAAATATGTTGGGGGCAAGCACAAGGGGTCAAAGACTTGTGTTTGGGTACCCAAAGTTCTTGTGTCTAATGCCAAAGGACCCAAAACCATTTGGGTACCTAAAGTCAAGAACTAAACTTGTTTTGTAGGTTTATGCATCCGGGGGCTCAAGTTGGATACTCGACAGCGGGTGCACAAACCACATGACAGGGGAGAAAAGGATGTTCTCCTCATATGAGAAAAACCAAGATCCCCAACGAGCTATCACATTCGGGGATGGAAATCAAGGTTTGGTCAAAGGTCTTGGTAAAATTGCTATATCTCCTGACCATTCCATTTCAAATGTTTTTCTTGTTGATTCATTAGATTACAATTTGCTTTCCGTATCCCAATTATGTCAAATGGGCTACAACTGTCTATTCACTGATGTAGGTGTCACTGTCTTTAGAAGAAGTGATGATTCAATAGCATTTAAGGGAGTGTTAGAGGGTCAGCTATACTTGGTAGATTTTGATAGAGCTGAACTCGACACTTGCTTAATTGCTAAAACTAACATGGGATGGCTCTGGCACCGCCGACTAGCCCATGTTGGGATGAAGAATCTTCATAAGCTTCTAAAGGGAGAACACATATTAGGATTAACAAATGTTCATTTTGAGAAAGATAGGATTTGTAGCGCATGCCAGGCAGGGAAGCAAGTTGGTGCTCATCATCCACACAAGAACATCATGACTAGTGACAGGCCACTGGAGCTCCTACACATGGACCTATTCGGCCCGATCGCTTACATAAGCATCGGCGGGAGTAAGTACTGTCTAGTTATTGTGGATGATTATTCTCGCTTCACTTGGGTATTCTTTTTACAGGAAAAATCTCAAACCCAAGAGACCTTAAAGGGATTCTTGAGACGGGCTCAAAATGAGTTCGGCTTAAGGATCAAGAAAATAAGAAGCGACAACGGGACGGAGTTCAAGAACTCTCAAATTGAAAGTTTCCTTGAAGAGGAGGGCATCAAGCATGAGTTCTCCTCTCCCTACACACCTCAACAAAATGGTGTAGTGGAGAGGAAGAATCGAACTCTATTGGACATGGCAAGGACCATGCTTGATGAATACAAGACTTCGGATCGGTTTTGGGCCGAGGCGGTCAACACCGCTTGCTATGCCATCAACCGGTTATATCTACACCGAATCCTCAAGAAGACATCCTATGAACTCCTAACCGGTAAAAAGCCCAACATTTCATATTTTAGAGTTTTTGGTAGCAAATGCTTTATTCTTGTTAAGAGAGGTAGAAAATCTAAATTTGCTCCTAAAACTGTAGAAGGCTTTTTACTAGGATATGACTCAAACACAAGGGCATATAGAGTCTTTAACAAGTCCTCAGGACTTGTTGAAGTCTCATGTGACGTTGTGTTTGATGAAACTAACGGCTCTCAAGTAGAGCAAGTTGATCTTGATGAGATAGGTGAAGAACAGGCTCCATGCATAGCGCTAAGGAACATGTCCATTGGGGATGTGTGTCCTAAGGAATCCGAAGAGCCTCCACATGCACAAGATCAACCATCCTCCTCCACGCTAGCATCTCCACCAACTCAAAATGAGGATGAAGCTCAAGTTGATGAAGTAGAAGATCAAGCAAATGAGCCACCTCAAGATGACGGCAATGATCAAGGGGGAGATGCAAATGATCAAGACAAGGAGGATGAAGAGCAAAGGCCGCCACACCCAAGAGTCCACCAAGCAATCCAACGAGATCACCCCGTTGACACCATCCTCGGCGACATTCATAAGGGGGTAACTACTAGATCTCGTATTGCACATTTTTGTGAACATTACTCGTTTGTTTCCTCTATTGAGCCACACAGGGTAGAGGAAGCACTACAAGATTCCGATTGGGTGGTGGCAATGCAAGAGGAGCTCAACAACTTCACTAGAAATGAGGTATGACATTTAGTTCCACGTCCTAACCAAAATGTTGTAGGAACCAAATGGGTCTTCCGCAACAAGCAAGATGAGCATGGTGTGGTGACAAGGAACAAAGCTCAACTTGTGGCCAAGGGATACTCCCAAGTCGAAGGTTTGGATTTCGGTGAAACCTATGCACCCGTAGCTAGGCTTGAATCAATTCGTATATTATTGGCCTATGCTACTTACCATGGCTTTAAGCTTTATCAAATGGACGTGAAAAGTGCCTTCCTCAATGGACCAATCAAGGAAGAGGTCTATGTTGAGCAACCTCCCGGCTTTGAAGACAGTGAGTATCCTAACCATGTCTATAAGCTCTCTAAGGCGCTTTATGGGCTCAAGCAAGCCCCAAGAGCATGGTATGAATGCCTTAGAGATTTCCTTATTGCTAATGGCTTCAAAGTTGGAAAAGCCGATCCTACACTCTTTACTAAAACTCTTGAAAATGACTTGTTTGTATGCCAAATTTATGTTGATGATATTATATTTGGGTCTACTAACGAGTCTACATGTGAAGAGTTTAGTAGGATTATGACACAGAAATTTGAGATGTCTATGATGGGGGAGTTGAAGTATTTCTTAGGATTCCAAGTAAAGCAACTCCAAGCAGGCACCTTCATTAGCCAAACGAAGTACACTCAAGACATTCTAAACAAGTTTGGGATGAAGGATGCCAAGCCCATCAAGACACCCATGGGAACCAATGGGCATCTCGACCTCGACACGGGAGGTAAGTCCGTGGATCAAAAGGTATACCGGTCGATGATTGGTTCATTGCTTTATTTATGTGCATCTCGACCGGACATTATGCTTTCCGTTTGCATGTGTGCAAGATTCCAAGCCGACCCTAAGGAATCACACCTTACGGCCGTAAAACGAATCTTGAGATATTTGGCTTATACACCTAAGTTTGGGCTTTGGTACCCTCGGGGATCCACATTTGATTTGATTGGTTATTCGGATGCCGATTGGGCAGGGTGTAAGATTAATAGAAAGAGCACATCGGGGACTTGCCAGTTCTTGGGAAGATCCTTGGTGTCTTGGGCTTCAAAGAAGCAAAATTCGGTCGCTCTTTCTACTGCCGAAGCCGAATATATTGCCGCAGGCCATTGTTGCGCGCAATTGCTTTGGATGAGGCAAACCTTGCGGGACTACGGTTACAAATTAACCAAAGTCCCTTTGCTATGTGATAATGAGAGTGCAATTAAAATGGCCGACAATCCCGTCGAGCATAGCCGCACTAAGCACATAGCCATTCGGTATCATTTTCTTAGGGATCACCAACAAAAGGGAGATATCGAGATTGCATACATTAATACTAAAGATCAATTAGCCGATATCTTTACCAAGCCTCTTGACGAACAAACTTTTACCAAACTTAGGCATGAGCTCAATATTCTTGATTCTAGGAATTTCTTTTGCTAACTTGCCACATAGCTCATAAATATACCTTTGATCATGTCTCTTTTGTATATACTATGACTAATGTGTTTTCAAGAGTATTTCAAACCAAGTCATAGGTATATTGAAAGGGAATTGGAGTCTTCGGCGAAGACAACGGCTTCCACTCCACTCCACTACTCTTCCTTCGCCGTCACTCCGAGCATCTCTCCAACTTTGGTATACTCTTCATTCATTTATTTTATGACCAAAGGAGGAGAAAATACTTCGAGGGCTCTAATGATTCCGTTTTTGGCGATTCATGCCAAAGGGGGAGAAAGTATGAGCCCAAAGCAAAAGGACCGCACCACCACCCATTTCAAAACCATTTCAAAAATTTAGTGTTTTCCAAGAGCATTTTCAATTGGTATCTTTTTGAGTTAAAAAGGGGGAGAAAATAGTATTTCAATCATCAAAACCCTCTTGAACACTAAGAGGATGATTTCATTTAGGGGGAGTTTTGTTTAGTCAAAGGAAAAGCATTTGAAACAGGGGGAGAAAATTTCAAAATTTAAAAATGCTTTGCAAACTCTTATTCATTTACCCTTGACTATTTGCAAAAGAACTTTGAAAAGATTTACAAAAGATTTTTGCAAAAACAAAACATGTGGTGCAAGAGTGGTCCAAAATGTTAAAGAAGAAGAAACAATCCATACATATCTTGTAAGTACTTATATTGGCTCAATTCCAAGCAACCTTTGCACTTACATCATACAAACTAGTTCAATTATGCAATTCTATATTTGCTTTGGTTTGTGTTTGCATCAATCACCAAAAAGGGGGAGATTGAAAGGGAATTAGGCTTACACCTAGTTCCTATATAATTTTGGTGGTTGAATTGCCCAACACAAATCTTTGGACTAACTAGTTTGCTCTAGTTAATAAGTTATACAGGTGTCAAAGGTTCACATCAAGCCAATTAAAAGGACCAAAGTTGGGTTCAAATAGAGAGCTAAAGGCAACCGAAGGCACCTCTGGTCTGGGGGCACCGGACTGTCCGGTGTACACCGGACAGTGTCCGGTGCACCACCGGACATGTCCGGTGCACCAGAGGACTTCAACACAAACTCGCCACCTTCGGGAATTTCCAGAGGCAACTCCGCTATAATTCACCGGACTGTCCGGTGTGCACCGGACATGTCCGGTGCTCCAAGGAAGGGCGGCCTCCGGAACTCGCCAGCCTCGGGTTTTCACTTCAGCTGCTCCGCTAAAATTCACCGGACTGTCCGGTGTACACCGGACTGTCCGGTGCATCCTCGGAGCAACGGCTACTTCATGCCAACGGCTACCTGCGACGGCATTTAATGCGTGCGCAGCGCGCGCAGAAGTCAGAATCGCCCATGCCGGCGCACCGGACAGTGAACAGTGCATGTCCGGTGCGCCACCGGACATCAAGGCGGGCCCAGAAGTCAGAACTCCAACGGTCAATTTCCAACGGCACTGATGACGTGGCGGGGGCACCGGACTGTCCGGTGTGCACCGGACTGTCCGGTGTGCCATCGAACAGACAGCCTCCCAACGGCCACTTTTGGTGGTTGGGGCTATAAATACCCCAACCACCCCACCATTTATTGCATCCAAGTTTCCAGCTTCCAACCACTATACAAGAGCTAGCATTCATTGCAAAGCACACCAAAAAGAGATCAAATCCTCTCCCAACTCCACACAAAGCCCTAGTGACTAGTGAGAGTGATTTGTAGTGTTCATTTGAGCTCTTGCGCTTGGATCGCTTCTTTTCTTTCGCATTCTTTCTTGTGATCAAACACTCACTTGTAATTGAGGCAAGAGGCACCAATCGTGTGGTGGCCCTTGCGGGAAGTTTGATTCCCAAGTAATTTGAGAAGAGAAGCTCACTCGGTCCAAGGGACCGTTTGAGAGAGGGAAGGGTTGAAAGAGACCCGGCCTTTGTGGCCTCCTCAACGGGGAGTAGGTTTGAGAGAACCGAACCTCGGTAAAACAAATCCGCGTGTCTCAATTCATTATTTGCTTGCGATTTGTTTTCCGCCCTCTCTCGTGGACTTGATTATATTTCTAACGCTAACCCGGCTTGTAGTTGTGATTATTTTTGAGAATTTCAGTTTCGCCCTATTCACCCCCCCTCTAGGCGACTATCAGGGGATGAGTCAGTCCGGGAGCAACAAGGACATCGTTAAGGCAGAATGGTCCTGGAAGAACCGATGTACCTACTGAGGTGACCGGGAGGGTGGAACCGTTGCCGACGACGATGGAGGAAGGATGTGAGGGGTGGGGTGGATGGGAGTGGAGTAACGAACTAGTTGTGGGGGTAGTGTGGAAGGAGGCCCCGGAGTCAACCACCCAATCGGTGGTGGTTGGGGGAGGTGGTGGTGGCGAAGGTACGGTGTGAGCGGAGAGGGCCAAAGGAGGTGCCCCGATAGAGGCACTAGGAAGGGAGGGAGATGACACGAGCTCAACCGCTAAGGAGGCGATCACAGCACGTGGGAAGACAAGCGGTCTAGGCACGTGACGGCCCGCCTGAGGGTGGAGCTCGACGCAGTCCTGGAGAATAGGGTCCCAGGCAGGATCGAAGGACACGAACATGCCCTGGATGAGCTGGCCGTCGTGGAGGAGTGCACGCACAGTCACGAGAGCAGCGAGTGAGGTAAAGTTCATGTATGGTGGGGGTGACGTCATGAAATCGGTGAGGGTAGAGGCAACACTGGTGGGAGAAGTGCAACAGCGCGAGTAGCGAGGAGGGATGGTGAGGGGACGACCACTGGGGGCGTCAAGAAGGGCGCGCGCAGCCGCCGGGAACGGGTCGGGCGGCGAGGACGGGAGCTGGAGCCGATGGCGCTCGACGGCAGGGAACAGGGGGCGCGGTGGGGAGTGCACGCGGCAGCAGCAAGATCTTCTCACCCCTCGCCTCCTCGATAGGGGCGCGGGTCCGCCTGACGGGCGCTCCTGGACCTGACTAGGGCGCGGGCGCAGGGAGGCGCGGCCTGGACAGCCGCAGGAGTGCGCACTGCGACAGGAAGGGCGACGCGGCCGGGTGCTTGGCGTCAGGCGTCCTCCTGGCGGGTGCTCCTGGACGTCGCGGGACGGCGGCGCCGGAGCAGGTCGGAGATGGAGGAGGTGAAGGGGCGGCGGCCAGCAGGGGAGGAGCTGGCGACGACCGGGGCACGACCTGCAGGGGAGGACCGGCAGACAGCAGAGGAGGGGTGGGTGGCGTCTGGGGCGCGACCGGCAGGGGAGGAGAGGTGGCCAGCAGAGGAGGGCTGGCGGCGGCTAAGGGGAAAGGGGTTGGCGGCGGCCAGCAGGAGTTGGCGGCAGCTGGGAGGAGAGAGAGAAAAAACACTGACTCTATACCATATTGGAAACCCTAACCCTAACAGGGGTTGGGCAATCTATTAAATAGACTGGAGTAACTGGGCCAGACCCATTACAGAGGAGCGAGACAGTAATTACACAGGGAGAACCCCAAACCCTAATCGGGTATTGTAATAGTTTTGATTGTTCTCTATCTAACGTCGTTTCAAGAAATTGTTTTTTTAATGCGATAATTCCGAACATATTTTTTCATAGATGGATTAGTTTAAATTAAAAAGTTGCTAACTACAAAGTTATATAACCTTTTTAGATTTGTAACTTTTATTTTGATCATGTCTACATATGTTGTCATTTAAAAATTTCAATAACAAATGTATCTTAGATAAGTGATTTCAAATAAAAAAAAGTTTATAATTTTTAGATCTACTACTTTCATTTTGGTCAGATCTCCATTCGATGTTGTTTGGAAAAAATCAAAATTTAAATGTTAGAATTTGAAACATAATTTTTATGGATAGATTATTTTTTTTCAAAGAAGTTACCACCTATGAAATTGCATATCTTTTCGAGACTGACATTTTTTGTTTTGGTTGTGCCCCATTCAAAAAACATAAATTTTAGTGTGTAAGTTTACAGTTTGATGCTTATTTTTAGAGGCGGCTCTAGATTCAGCCGTCTCTACAAATCTATAAGCAATGCCATTTGTAGAGGCGGCTAAAAAACCTAGCCGTCCGTATAAATGCATTTCTAGAAATGGCTTATTTTTAAAAACTATTTTTAGAGACGATTTTA
The DNA here is from genome assembly GCF_902167145.1 of Zea mays. Classification (NCBI taxonomy): domain Eukaryota; kingdom Viridiplantae; phylum Streptophyta; class Magnoliopsida; order Poales; family Poaceae; genus Zea; species Zea mays. The sequence continues at coordinate 150,191,236 of NC_050104.1, read as the reverse complement.
AATTAAGCCACCCCTAAAAACGTCTCTAGAATTCTACGAATCTTTTTTTTGGTCAGCCACCCCTACGTACTGTCTACCGAACAAAAAAACAGAAGTCTCTATAACAGCTTGTTCGGTTAGCTCACAATCCATGTGAATTGAGTGAGATCTCCTTAGGCCTTGTTCATTTGTGCCGGATTGCACATGGAATCGTTCGAGTTACTTAAAGTTTATATAAATTAGAGAAGCAATCCGATTAAAAATTGTTCCGACCCACCAATCCTAATGTCGGCGTTCCGAGACCGGGGGGTCCCTGAGCCGACGAGTGAATGTCGCCGCGTGCCCCAGCCCAGATGGGTCGAGCGCGAGGGCGAGCGCGAAGGGGGGAGAGCGAGGCGGCCGGAGACCGGCGTGAGAGAGGCGGGAATCCCGCGGCCTTCGTGTTCGTCCCGCGCCCAGGTCGGGTGCGCTTGCAGTAGGGGGTTACAAGCGTCCACGCGGGAGAGGGAGCGAGCGGCCTCCGGCGAGCGCCTGTTCTCGTCCTCGTCCCCGCGCGGCCAACCTTCTCTAAGAGGGCCCTGGTCCTCCCTTTTATAGGCGCAAGGAGAGGATCCAGGTGTACAATGGGGGGTGTAGCAGAGTGCTACGTGTCTAGCGGAGGAGAGCTAGCGCCCTAGGTACATGCCGTTGTGGCAGCCGGAGAGATCTTGGCACCCAGCTGGTGTGATGTCGTGGCCGTCGGAGGAGCGATGGAGCTTGGTGGAGGGACAGCTGTCGGAGCGGTTGAGTCCTTGCTGACGTCCTCTTGCTTCCGTAAGGGGGCTGAGAGCCGCCGTCGTCACAGAGCATGCAGGGCGCCATCATTGCCTATCTGGCGGAGCGAGCCAGATGGGACGCCGGTCTTGTTCCCTGCGGCCCGAGTCAGCTCGGGGTAGGGTGATGATGGCGCCTCCTGTTGACGTGGCTGGTCTGCGCCCTAGGTTGGGCGATGTGGAAGCTCCTCCGAAGCCGAGGTCGAGTCCGATCCCCCCGGGTCGGGCGAGGCGGAGATTGCCGGCTGGTGCCGGGGCGGAGTCCGAGCCCCGGGGTCGGGCGAAGCGGAGTTCGTCGTCTTCTGGGGCCGAGCCCAAGTCCGAGCCCTGGGTCGGGCGAGGCGAAGATCGTCGTCTTCTGGGGCCGAGCCCAAGTCCGAGCCCTGGGTCGGGCGAGGCGGAGATCGTTATCTTCTGGGACTTAGCCCGAGTTCGAGCCCTAGGTCGGGCGGAGCGGAGTTCGCCGTCTTCTGGGACTTAGCCCGAGTCCGAGCCCTGGGTCGGGCGGAGTTCGCCGTCTTCCGGGACTTAGCCCGAGTCCGAGCCCTGGGTCGGGCGGAGTTCGTCGTCTTCCGGGACTTAGCCCGAGTCCGAGCCCTGGGTCGGGCGGGGCGGAGTTCGCCGTCTTCCGGGACTTAGCCCGAGTCCGAGCCCTAGGTCAGGCGGAGTTCGCCGTCTTCCGGGACTTAGCCCGAGTCCGAGCCCTAGGTCGGGCGGAGTTCGTCGTCTTCCGGGACTTAGCCCGAGTCCGAGCCCTGGGGTCGGGCGAGGCGGAGCTTCCTATGGAGCCTTCGGCCGGGCCTGACTGCCTGTCAGTCTCACTTTGTCAAGTGGCACCGCAGTCGGAGTGGCGCAGGCGGCGCTGTCCTTCTGTCAGGCCGATCATTGGAGCGGCGAAGTGACGACGGTCACTTCGGCTCTGCCGGCTGGGGGGCGCGCGTCAGGATAAGGGTGTCAGGCCACCTTTGCATTAAATGCTCCTGCGACTTGGTCGGTCGGTGCGGCGATTTGGTCAGGGTTGCTTCTTAGCGAAGGCAGGGCCTCAGGCGAGCCGGGAATATGTTCGCCGCTGAAGGGGGGCCTCGGGCGAGACGGAAATCCTCCGGGGTCGGCTGCCCTTGTCCGAGGCTAGGCTCGGGCGAGGCGTGATCGTGTCCCTCGAATGGACTGATCCCTGACTTAATCGCACCCATCAGGCCTTTGCAGCTTTGTGCTGATGGGGGTTACCAGCTGAGAATTAGGAGCCTTGAGGGTACCCCTAATTATGGTCCCCGACAGTAGCCCCCGAGCCTCGAAGGGAGTGTTTGCACTCGCTTGGATGCTTTCGTCGCACTTTTTTGCAAGGGGACCAGCCTTTCTCGGTTGCGTTTTGTTCCGGTGGGTGCGCGTGAGCGCACCCGCCGGGTGTAGCCCCCGAGGCCTCGGAGGAGTGGTTTCACTCCTTCGAGGTCTTAATGCCTCGCGTAATGCTTCGGCTGGTCTGGTCGTCCCCTCATGCGAGCTGGCCGTAGCCCAGGTGTACGGTCGGGTCCCAAGTTCTCGGGCTGGTATGTTGACGCTGTCAACGGTTCGGCCGGAGCCGGGTTTGCGAGAGCAGCCCCCGAGCCTCTGCACAGGGCGAGAGGGCGATCAGGGACAGACTCGGCTTTTTTACATACGCCCCTGCGTCGCCTTTCCGCAAGGAGGAGGGGGGAAAGCACCATGTTGCCCTCGAAGGGCGCCGAACCTGGTGTCTCCGTTGAGCTGCAAGCGGGTGATCCGAGTGGACGTCCGTGCCCCATTCGTTAGGGGTCGGCTAGGGGCCCAGAGGCACGCCCAAAAGTACCTGCGGGTGATCTGCCGGACCCGGTCCCCTAGCGACGGGGTCCGAGGGCTCGATGCCTCCCTCTGATAGGATTCCGTTACAAGATCGTTCCCGCTGGTCTCGGAAATGTCCTAGGGTACCTCGGGAGCGCAACCCGAGCCTTGGTTATGTATCGAACGTACCCATGGTCATCCCTCGCTCGGCGTCTGAGGCAGCTGTGAACCCTTCGGGGGCCAGCCTTCGAACCCCTGATCAGTATTGGGCGCGGAGCCCGAGTAGCCTGAGGCGGTCGTTGAACCCTTCCGAGGGGCCGGCCTTCGAACCTCTGACCAGTAGTGGGTGTAGGGCCCACGTGATCTGAGGCGGCTGTCGAACCCTTCCGAGGGGCCAGCCTTCGAACCTCTGATCAGTAGGGAGGCTCGGAGCCTAGTTCCTTCACGGGGAAGGATCCTTTTCGAGGTATCCCCCTTTCCCGGTCCCTGTTGCAAGAGAGAGAAAGAGGAAAAACGGAAAAGGATACGAAATCGAACGATGCGGCGTACCTTTTTTGACGCGGTCATTGTGGCGAAGGCGAAGCGTCGCCCGCTTCTCCTGCCAGAGGCGCCGCCTGTCCCGCTGCAGAGTTAATGCGACGGGGCGAGTGGTTGGAGGGGCGACCGTTGCACGTGCGCGAGCCGTTCGAGGGACGGCTGTTTCGCTTCGCGTTTTTGAATCCCACGTCCGGTCCGGGCGGAACGTTTGAACCGGTCGCGCCTTGGTCTTCATATACTCGGGAGAGGGTCTGGCGATGGTTCTTTGCTTCGCTTCCTGTCTCCCTCTTAGGTTTTTCGCAGCCTGAGAGACTTAGCCAGAGAAAAGGAAACCACCCTCCCTGTCCTTTGCGCCGCCACCCCTTCCACTCGGCGATGGCTGACCGGGTGACCATCATCTCGCCGCGCGACCCATGGCCTTTCTCCACGGTGACGGCGAGTGATATGGAGGATCTCGTTGGCGAGGGTTTACTTCGCCCTCTCACCGATGAGCAGCGACCGAAATGGATTCCCCCGTGGGCGGAGCCGCTCCATCCCCACCGTCGGGGTACATCGTGAGCTTCGTCTCCTTCCACGAGCGGGGATTTGGTGTGCCGGCGAGCCGCTTCATGCGGGCGATCCTGCACCACTACGGGGTGGAGTTGCACAACCTCAGCCCCAACTCCATCTCGCAGGCCACCATCTTCGTAGCGGTGTGCGAGGGGTACTTGGGGATTGCCCCCCATTGGGATCTGTGGACCCATCTCTTTTTCGCGGAGCTTTTTGCCTCGCTGACGGGGGAGAGGAAGGTCCGCGCAGCGGTGCGGGCCGGTGGCTGCACCCTCCTGCTGAGGCAGTCGCGGGCGTCGCTGTATATTCCCGCCATCCTCGCGTCCTCGAACAAGGGGTGGCAGCGCCGGTGGTTCTACCTCCGGAATGACGGCGAGTTGCTCCCGCCGTTCTCTCAGCGAGTAGTCACCGCCGCCGCTGATGCTTGGCGCCACGGGACCCCTCACGAAAGACAGAAGAACCTCGAACCCCTCCTCAAGGCCTTAGAGGCGTTGCGGAAGGGGGGACTCACCGCTGCAGGGTTGATTGCCGCCATCCACCGCCGGAGGGTGCTTCCCTTGGCGGAGCGACGGCTGCCGCTTTGGGAAATGACACCGGAGGCGGACTTGGAGGGCTCGCAGATGTCCTCTGATCCTCTTCCCCTTGACGTCCTCCACGGGCGGGTGTCCGTTGCGTTGGGGAAGCCGGACCCCAGCGCCTTCTCTCAGGCTTTGATGCGCCCTGACCAAGGGTGCGTGACTCTGGTGAGTGTCCACTTCTTTCTTCTTGCGTCGGATTGCCCCTGGTTTCTAAGGTCGGGATTTCCACCCGTCTTTAGGAGGTAGGGTGGCACAAGTCTTCCCTGCCACGGGTCCCGCAAGATGCGGCGGACCAAGTAGCGCGGCGGGTCGCCGCGGAGGAGAAGAAGAAAAAGAAGGACGTGGAGAAGGCCCGGGCCCGCGAGCGGAGGCGGGCTCGGGACACCTTGGAAAAGCTTCGTCGCCGGCAGGAGAGGGAGGGGCTCCCGAGGGAGTCGTCGCCGGAAACGCCCGACGACGATGACGATGATGAAGATGATGACGAGGAAGACGACATGGCTGCCCGCCTTGGCCTCAGCCCCGACTTGGGGTTAGGCCAGGAGCCATCAATCCAGCCCCCGAGCGGGTTGATGCCGTCAGTCCTCGGAGTCGGGACGCCGTGGTCCCGGCCCGAGGAGCGGGGGCAATCCGAGAGGGTACTTGACCCCTCGGCTGGAGGAGCTGAGGCGACCCCGGGGAGCCAGGCCGGGGCGTCTGCTCCCCGAGAGTCGCCGCCCACGCCGGCAGCGCAGGGGAGCGGCCCCCAGGTCGTCGTGGCAGTGCCTGAGCAGCCCGCTTCCTAGGCGTCCAGGGCGCCCAAAGCAAGGGTGATGCCGAAGCTGCCGGCGAAGCAGACCTCGGCGGTGGCGCCGGGGGTCGAGATCCGAGAGACCTCCCCCCAGGCATGGTTGATCATGGCCCGGAGCGGGTGAGTATCCTGGAATGTCTTCGTCCTGGCTTTTCATTCGTATGTCCCGGCCGTGATTTTTCTTTTTTCCTCAGCAAGCGAAGCCATGGGTTGACTGACCTGGCATCCTGGAAGGCCCTTAAGACGACACCGGCTTGCGCGGCCAGCGCCGCTCCGGGCCTTGCCGTTCAGGTGACCTTCTCGCAAGGCGCTCCACAGCAGGGGGCTCAGGCGGCACCAGTCGTCGTGGAGCGGGTTCCCGAGGCTGGCGCTTCTGCTGGGGCGGCCATTGTGATAGGGGTGGCGGCTGACGCGGATGTGGCCCCGGGCCCACCGGACGTGCCGGCGATGCCAGCACCTGTCGCTACTGAAGTCGCCGCCGTCCCAATCGGGGAGCGACCGGATGCTGCCGACGTCGAGACGGCTGAGGCGTCGGCGCTCGGTGCCTCGGAAGAGGGGGCATGGAGGCGCGATCTGTCCCGCCGGGCGGCAGCCTCGTCGCTGTGCGGCGGAGCTCCGAGGGCCGGCGCCAGTTGCTCCGGTTCCGGACTCGTGAGGCCTCGGATCCCGGCTTTGTTCTCGACGATGAGCGGGAGGACCAGTCCTGGGATGAGCTCCGCGAGTGTGCCGAAGCAACGGTGGGGTCGCTCCGGTCGTCGCTGGAGGTTTTTTGCAGGGACGTCCCCAAAATCCTCCAGGTAACGGTTTCAGTCATACCTTTTCTTTTTTGTGACCAAGGTGTCTTTTGTGACGCCCCGCTTCCTTCCCTCAGGATCTGACGGATCGGAGCGCCGCCAAGTCGTCGTTCATCCGCCGCGAGGTCGACGTCTGGGGCTCGCTGCGATCCCTGAGGACCTCGCTTGCCGGGGCTACTGCGCGCCTCTCTCAGCAGGATGCCGAGGTGACGGACCTTCGGTTGCTCTGTACCGATCTGAGAGCCGAGGCGGCAGCGGCGCGCGCAGAGGCGGCCGCGGCGCGCGCAGAAGCGCAACGACAGCAGTCGGAGTTCGACCGGGTCGTCAAGGAGCGGGACCAATCTCGGGGCCGGGCTGCCGAGGCCGAAAGCCGGGCTGAAACCCTTGCGACCGACCTAGCCGTAGCCTAGGTCGCAGCCTCGGAGCAGCGTGCCCGAGCCGGAGGTACGCCTTGGCCATCTTTGGTTTTCGTTCCTGCTTGTTTCCTCTGCTTGTGTTTGAGACCCTTCCTTTGGCTGTTCGAAGAGCTCGAGTCCGCCCTCGATGAGTCCGCCAAGGCGCTTGCCGAGGCGCTTGCCGGGGCGACCGAGCAGAGGGAAACCGACCACGCGGCCATGTTCGAGGCCGTCTCGGACGTTTACCGGGTCCTTGGCTCCGGCGACGTCCCCTCACGAAGCTCCCGTCGAAGTCGCCTTCAAGTCTTGGGCGATCATGTGCGCGGCAGACTCCGCGAGGCGTTACACCATGACGTCAGGCGGGCCTTCGCCGTACTCGCTTCCCACTACGTTGTGGACCTGGAGCGGGTTAGCGAGGGGTATTGCCTTCCCGACGAAGATGAAGCCGCCCTGGCAGAAGTCCAGAGGCTCGATGCGGCCGCCGCGGGTCCGAGCGCAGTGCTGGCGACCACCTTTGAGGCAGAGATCCTCCCACCTGCGTCGTCGCCGGAAGCCGGGATGGACTTTGCCGATGGTGGGGATGAAGCCGAAGGCGCGGCTCCTTCCCAAGGCGATGCCTAACTCTGTTGGAACAGTTTCTGTCGGATGCACGTGTGTCTTTCTGCGGCCGCTGAGGCCTGAACACTTTGTTACCGTTGCATGAAGTCGTACTCCTTTCCTTTTTATTTTGCGTGTCCGGCTTTGCCTGTTAGTAACAGGGTGGTTTCCCCAAGTAGGGGTCACTTTTCGCGGTGGGTGACGAGTGAGGTGTTCCTAACCCAGAGGCGTAGGAGTCCCTCGGCTCAGTCGGCCTTGCCACTTACATGCACCCGCGTTCGCTCCTTGGGGCCTTGCTTCCGACATAGCCGGGGGAACGCAAAAGCTTTTTTGATTGAAAATTTTGGACGCAAAGAGGTTCCCCAATCTTGACGCGGAGGGGGTTCCCCCCTTTTTAGCCCCCGAGGGAGGGTCGGGCTTTGCCGAGGCGAGGCCGACCCTTCCTTGATGACTAAACTTTGCGTGGGTGCGAGGTATATGATCAACTTGAAAACATCTTAAGGGTAGAAGCGACGTAGCTGTTGGATGTTCCAGGCGTTGCCGTAGACCTCGCCTTGACTGTTGGCCAGCTTGTACGTTCCGGGCTTCAGAACCTTGGCGATGACGAATGGCCCCTCCCAGGGAGGCGTGAGCTTGTGCCACCCTCGGGCGTCTTGTCGCAGCCGAAGCACCAGGTCGCCCACCTGGAGGTCTCGAGACCGGACCCCTCGGGCGTGGTAGCGTCGTAGGGACTGCTGGTATCGCGCCGAGTGGAGTAAGGCCTTGTCCCGAGCCTCCTCCAGCTGGTCCAGGGAGTCTTCTCGGCTAGCTTGGTTGCTTTGGTCGGTGTAGGCCCTCGTCCTCAGGGAACCGTATTCTAAGTCTGTGGGCAAGATGGCTTCGGCCCCATAGACTAGAAAGAACGGCGTGAAGCCCGTGGCTCGGCTCGGCGTTGTCCTCAGACTCCAGACCACCGAGGGGAGTTCCTTCATCCACCGCCTGCCGAACTTGTTGAGGTCGTTGTAGATCCGAGGCTTGAGCCCTTGTAGAATCATGTCGTTGGCACGCTCCACCTGCCCATTCGTCATGGGATGAGCCACGGCGGCCCAGTCCACCCGGATGTGGTGATCCTCGCAGAAGTCCAGGAACTTTCTGCCGGTGAACTGGGTGCCGTTGTCGGTGATGATGGAGTTCGGGACCCCGAAGCGATGGATGATGTTGGTGAAGAACACCACCGCCTGCTCGGACCTGATGCTGTTCAGGGGTCGGACCTTGATCCACTTGGAGAATTTGTCGATGGCGACTAGCAGGTGCATGTAGCCCCCGGGTGCCTTCTGCAAGGGGCCGACGAGATCCAGACCCCACACAGCAAAAGGCCAGGTGATGGGTATCGTCTGCAGAGCCTGAGCAGGCAGGTGGGTCTGCCTTGCGTAGAACTGACACCCTTCGCAGGTGCGCACAATTCTAGTGGCGTCGGCCACCGCCGTCGGCCAGTAGAAGCCTTGCCGGAAAGCATTCCCGACAAGGGCTCGAGGCGCTGCGTGATGGCCGCAAGCCCCCGAGTGTATCTCTCGCAGGAGTTCCTGACCTTCAGCGATGGAGATGCATCGCTGGAGGATGCCTGAGGGGCTGCGGTGGTAGAGCTCCTTCTCATCTCCCAGCAAGACGAACGACTTGGCGCACCGCGCCAACCGCCGAGCCTCGGCTCGATCGAGGGGTAGCTCTCCTCGGTGGAGATATTGCAGGTATGGGGTCTGCCAGTTTCGATTAGGCGTGACCCCGCTTCGCTCCTCCTCGACGCGCAGTGCCTCACCTTCGAGGGCCGAGGGTACCTCGGACTGAACCGAGGGCGCCTCGGGCCGAGCTGAGGGTGCCTCGAGATGAGCCGAGGGTGCCTCGGACTGAGCCGAGGGTACCTCGGGCTCGGACGTGTCGTCGATCTTGACGGAGGGTTGATGCAGGTCTCGGGAGAAGACGTCCGGGGGAACCGTCGTTCGCCCCGAGGCTATTTTAGCCAGCTCGTCCGCAGTCTCGTTGTAGCGCCGAGCGATGTGGTTGAGCTCGAGCCCGTAGAACTTGTCTTCGAGGCGCCGAACCTCATCGCAGTAGGCCTCCATCTTCGGGTCGCGGCAATGGGAGTTCTTCATGACTTGGTCGATGACGAGCTGCGAGTCACCGCGAGCGTCGAGGCGTCGGACCCCTAGCTCGATGGCGATCCGCAACCCGTTGACCAGAGCCTCATACTTGGCCACATTGTTGGACGCCGGGAAGTGGAGGCGTAGCACGTAGCGTAGATGCTTTCCGAGGGGTGAGATGAAGAGTAGGCCTGCGCCGGCTCCTGTCTTCATCAGCGACCCGTCGAAGAACATGGTCCAGAGCTCCGGTTGGATCGGAGCCGTCGGTAGCTGGGTGTTGACCCATTCAGCCACGAAGTCCGCCAAGACCTGGGACTTAATGGCCTTCCGGGGAGCGAACGAGATTGTCTCGCCCATGATCTCCACCGCCCACTTTGCAATCCTACCTGAGGCCTCTCGGCACTGGATGATCTCTCCCAGGGGGAAGGATGACACCACAGTTACCGGATGAGACTCGAAGTAGTGTCGCAGCTTCCGCCGTGTCAGGATCACCGCGTACAGCAGCTTCTGAACTTGTGGGTAGCGGATCTTGGTTTCGGACAGTACCTCGCTGACGAAGTAGACTGGCCTCTGAACGGGCAACACATGCCCCTCTTCTTGCCTCTCGACCACAATCGCGGCGCTAACCACCTGAGTGGTCGCGGCGACGTAGACCAGGAGGGCTTCTTCGGCAGCTGGGGGCACCAAGATAGGCGCCTTTGTGAGGAGCGCCTTCAGGTTCCCGAGGGCTTCCTCGGCCTCAGGGGTCCAAGTGAAGCACTCGGCCTTCCTTAAGAGGCGGTACAGAGGTAGACCTCTTTCGCCGAGGCGTGAGATGAAGTGGCTCAGAGCCGCGAGACATCCCATGACCCTCTGTACGCCTTTCAAGTCCTTGATGGGCCCCATGCTGGTGATAGCTGCATTCTTCTCCGGGTTGGCTTTGATGCCTCGCTCGGAGACGATGAACCCCAAGAGCATGCCTCGGGGTACTTCGAAAACACACTTTTCGGGATTGAGCTTGACGCCTTTCGCCTTGAGACATCGGAATGTCGCTCCAAGGTCGGAAAGGAGGTCGGAGGCTTTCCTCGTCTTGACTACGATGTCATCGACGTAGGCCTCGACCGTGCGACCGATGTGTTCGCCGAACACATGGTTCATGCACCGCTGGTACGTCGCGCCCGCATTCCTCAAGCCGAACGGCATGGTGACATAGCAGTACATGCCGAAGGGTGTGATGAAAGAAGTCGCGAGCTGGTCGGACTCTTTCATCCTGATTTGGTGATACCCTGAGTAGGCATCGAGGAAAGACAGGGTTTCGCACCCAGCAGTGGAATCCACGATTTGGTCGATGCGAGGCAGAGGGTAGGGAACCTTCGGACATGCTTTGTTGAGACCAGTGTAGTCTACACACATCCGCCATTTCCCCCCTTTCTTTCTCACAAGCACAGGGTTGGCAAGCCATTCGGGATGGAATACCTCTTTGATGAACCCTGCCGCCATTAGCTTGTGGATCTCCTCGCCTATGGCTCTACGCTTCTCCTCGTCGAATCGGCGCAGGGGCTGCTTGACGGGCCGGGCTCCGGCTCGGATGTCCAGCGAGTGCTCGGCGACATCCCTCGGTATGTCGGGCATGTCCGAGGGACTCCACGCGAAGACGTCGGCATTCACGCGGAGAAAGTCGACGAGCACTGCTTCCTATTTGGGATCGAGCCCGGAGCCGATCCGGATCTGCTTGGAGGCGTCGCCGCTGGGGTCGAGGGGGACGGACTTAACCGTCTCCGCTGGCTCAAAGTTGCCGGCATGACGCTTCACGTCTGGCACCTCCTTAGAGAGGCTCTCCAGGTCGGCGATGAGGGCCTCGGACTCGGCGAGGGCCTCGGCGTACTCCACGCACTCCACGTCGCATTCGAACGCGTGTTTGTACGTGGGGCCGACGGTGATGACCCCGTTGGGGCCCGGCATCTTGAGCTTCAGGTAGGTGTAGTTGGGGACGGCCATGAACTTCGCGTAGCATGGCCTCCCCAGCACCGCGTGGTAGGTTCCTCGGAACCCGACCACCTCGAACGTCAGGGTCTCCCTTCGGAAGTTGGAGGGTGTTCCGAAGCAGACGGGAAGGTCGAGTTGTCCGAGGGGCTGGACGCGCTTCCCGGGAATGATCCCATGGAAGGGCACAGCACCTGCTCGGACGGAGGACAGACCGACACGCAGGAGTCCAAGGGTTTCGGCGTAGATGATGTTGAGGCTGCTGCCCCCGTCCATGAGGACCTTGGAGAGCCTGACATCGCCGATGACGGGGTCGACGACGAGCGGGTATCTCCCCGGGCTCGGCACATGGTCGGGGTGATCGTCTCGGTCGAAGGTGATAGGCTCGTCGGACCAGTCTAGATAGACTGGCGCCGCCACCTTCACCGAGCAGACCTCCCAGCGCTCTTGCTTGCGGTGCCGAGCTGAGGCATTCGCCGCTTGCCCACCATAGATCATGAAGCAGTCACGGACCTCAGGGAACTCTCCTGCCTGGTGATCTTCCTTCTTGTCGTTGTCGCGGGCCTTGCCACCCTCCGCGGGTGGCCCGGCCTTGTGGAAGTGGCGCCGAAGCATGACGCACTCCTCAAGGGTGTGCTTGACGGGTCCCTAGTAATAGGGGCACGGCTCCTTGAGCATCTTGTCGAAGAGGTTGGCACCTCCGGGGGGCTTCCGAGGGTTCTTGTACTCGGCGGCGGCGACAAGGTCCGCGTTGGCGGCGTCGCGTTTCGCTTGCGACTTCTTCTTGCCCTTCTTCTTGGCGCCGCGCTGAGTTGACGCCTCGGGAGCATCTTCCGATGGGCGGCCCTGGGGCTGCTTGTCCTTTCGGAAGATAGCCTCGACCGCCTCCTGGCCGGAGGCGAACTTGGTGGCGATGTCCATCAGCTCGCTCGCCCTGATGGGGGTCTTGCGACCCAGCTTGCTCACCAGGTCGCGGCAGGTGGTGCCAGTGAGGAACGCGCCGATGACATCCGAGTCGGTGATGTTGGGCAGCTCGGTGCGCTGCTTCGAGAATCGTCGGATGTAGTCTCGGAGAGACTCTCCCGGCTGCTGTCGGCAGCTTCAGAGGTCCCAGGAATTCCCGGGGCGCACGTAAGTGCCCTGGAAATTGCCGGCGAAAGCTTGGACTAGGTCGTCCCAGTTGGAGATCTGCCCCGGAGGCAGGTGCTCCAACTAGGCGCGAGCGGTGTCGGAGAGGAACAGGGGGAGGTTACGGATAATGAAGTTGTCATCGTCCGTTCCACCCAGTTGGCAGGCCAGACGGTAGTCCGCGAGCCACAGTTCCGGTCTCGTCTCCCCCGAGTACTTTGTGATAGTAGTCGGGGGTCAGAACCGGGTCGGGAACGGCGCCCGTCGGATGGCTCGGCTGAAGGCTTGCGAACCGGGTGGTTCGGGCGAGGGACTCCGATCCTCCTCGCTGTCGTAGCGTCCCCCACGCCTGGGGTGGTAGCCTCGGCGCACCCTCTCATCGAGGTGGGCCCGACGGTCGCGGTGATGGTGCTCGTTGCCGAGGCGACCTGGGCCGCAGGCGCGGTGTTGCGCGTGCGCCCGGTGTAGACCGAGGCTTCCCGCATGAATCGGGAAGTCGCGGCATGAGGTTCCGAGGGGTACCCCTGCCTTCGGGAGGCAGAGCTCTCGGCCCATCGGACCGCGGCGCCTTCCAGGAGATTCTTGAGCTCTCCCTGGATTCGCCACCCCTCGGTGGTTGATGGCTCCGGCATCGCGCGAAGAAGCATTGCTGCTGCCGCCAGGTTCTGGCCGACCCCACTGGATGCGGGTGGTGGCCTGACCCTGACGTCGTCGGTGATGCGGTGCTGGAAGCCCTGGGTAGATGACGTATTTCTCCGGCCGGAGGTTGGCCCACCCATGCCTGCCCGACGTCCCGACGGATCGGCTCAAGCGCTCCTGCTCCCTCGTCGAGCCTGGCCTGCACCCCGCGGATTTGCTTGAGCTGTGGGTCATGGCCCCCCGCCTGAACGGGGACCACAGCTAGCTCCCGTGGGATGTCAACGCGAGGCACCGGCCTAGGGAGGTCACCGTCCTCCGGCATGCCGAGATGGTTGCCTTTGGGGGGACCCCCTAGATCGACGTGGAAGCATTCGCGGCTTGGGCCGCAGTCCTCGTCGCCGAGGCTACGGCTACCGTCGGAACAGCCGGAAAGGCAGTAGTCGCATGCGGCCATGAAGTCCCGCATAGCGCTGGGGTTGCCAAGTCCAGAGAAATCCCAACAGATGCTGGGCTCGTCGTCTTCCTCGGACCCAGAGGGCCCGTAGGTCGAGACGTCCGTTAGCCGGTCCCAAGGTGACCGCATACGAAACCCAGAGGGTTTGCACTTGCCTCTACGAGAGCGCCTGCCAAAGCGAAGTCGCTAGGCGGGTTGAGGCTGGATCCGAAAGACGTGGGATGGGAATCGGTCGGTACCTTTTGGTCGACGGGCGGCGATGAGGTCACGTCGGGGACTGACTGCGCCGTCGTCTCAGGTACGAGGGTGACATCCAGCAAGCTTTTCGCGAGCGTGCTGGCGTCGTCCGCTTGCTCGGGTTTGGCGTGTCGCGGGGAGACGGCGCTCGCCTTCGTCTCAAACGCGAGGTCGACGCCCGGTGCGCCCCCCGTTGGGGCGCTGGGGCCATCGACTCGCTCGACAGCCGACGAGGCGCTGTCTCCTGCTTGGCCTTGGTTGCCCCGCCTCCTCCTCCGTCGGCGGGGGAGAGGACAGGGTGAGCTCGAAGGTTGTTCTTCCACCATGCGGGGAAGACGTCGCCGATTCCGCCGCCGGCGGGCGGGTTGTCGGCCGCCACTGTCGTTGTCGCACGGCGGTGGAAGGAGTATCATGTCGTAGCTACCGTCGAGGGACATGAACTCAAGGCTCCCGAAACGGAGCACCGTCCCGGGTTGGAGAGGTTGCTGGAGACTGCCCATCTGGAGCTCGACGGGAAGCTGTTCGTCAACACGCAACAGGCCCCTACCTGGCGTGCCAACTGTCGGCGTTCCGAGACCGAGGGGGTCCCTGAGCCGACGAGTGAATGTCGCCGCGTGCCCCAACCCAGATGGGTCGAGCGCGAGGGCGAGCGCGAAGGGGGGAGAGCGAGGCGGCCGGAGACCAGCGTGAGAGAGGTGGGAATCCCGCGGCCTTCGTGTTCGTCCCGCGCCCAGGTCGGGTGCGCTTGCAGTAGGGGGTTACAAGCGTCCACGCGGGAGAGGGAGCGAGCGGCCTCCGGTGAGCGCCTGTTCTCGTCCTCGTCCCCGCGCGGCCAACCTTCTCTAAGAGGGCCCTGGTCCTCCCTTTTATAGGCGCAAGGAGAGGATCCAGGTGTACAATGGGGGGTGTAGCAGAGTGCTACGTGTCTAGCGGAGGAGAGCTAGCGCCCTAGGTACATGCCGTTGTGGCAGCCGGAGAAATCTTGGCACCCAGCTGGTGTGATGTCGTGGCCGTCGGAGGAGCGATGGAGCTTGGCGGAGGGACAGCTGTCGGAGCGGTTGAGTCCTTGCTGATGTCCTCTTGCTTCCGTAAGGGGGCTGAGAGCCGCCGTCGTCACAGAGCATGCGGGGCGCCATCATTGCCTATCTGGCGGAGCGAGCCAGATGGGACGCCGGTCTTGTTCCCTGCGGCCCGAGTCAGCTCGGGGTAGGGTGATGATGGCGCCTCCTGTTGACATGGCTGGTCTGCGCCCTAGGTTGGGCGATGTGGAAGCTCCTCCGAAGCCGAGGTCGAGTCCGATCCCCCCGGGTCGGGCGAGGTGTAGATTGCCGGCTGGTGCCGGGGGGAGTCCGAGCCCCGGGGTCGGGCGAAGCGGAGTTCATCGTCTTCTGGGGCCGAGCCCAAGTCCGAGCCCTGGGTCGGGCGAGGCGGAGATCGTCGTCTTCTGGGGCCGAGCCCAAGTCCGAGCCCTGGGTCGGGCGAGGCGGAGATCGTTGTCTTCTGGGACTTAGCCCGAGTCCGAGCCCTGGCTCGGGCGGAGCGTAGTTCGCCGTCTTCTGGGACTTAGCCCGAGTCCGAGCCCTGAGTCGGGCGGAGTTCGCCGTCTTCCGAGACTTAGCCCGAGTCCGAGCCCTGGGTCGGGCGGAGTTCGTCGTCTTCCGGGACTTAGCCCGAGTCCGAGCCCTGGGTCAGGCGGGGCGGAGTTCGCCGTCTTCCGGGACTTAGCCCGAGTCCGAGCCCTGGGTCGGGCGGAGTTCGCCGTCTTCCGGGACTTAGCCCGAGTCCGAGCCCTGGGTCGGGCGGAGTTCGTCGTCTTCCGAGACTTAGCCCGAGTCCGAGCCCTGGGGTCGGGCGAGGCGGAGCTTCCTATGGAGCCTTCGGCCGGGTCTGACTGCCTGTCAGTCTCACTCTGTCAAGTGGCACCGCAGTCGGAGTGGCGCAGGCGGCGCTGTCCTTCTGTCAGGCCGATCAGTGGAGCGGCGAAGTGACGGCGGTCACTTCGGCTCTGCCGGCTGGGGCGCGCGCGTCAGGATAAGGGTGTCAGGCCACCTTTGCATTAAATGCTCCTGCGACTTGGTCGGTCGGTGCGGCGATTTGGTCAGGGTTGCTTCTTAGCGAAGGCAGGGCCTCGGGCGAGCCGGTAATATGTTCGCCGCTGAAGGGGGGCCTCGGGCGAGACGGAAATCCTCCGGGGTCGGCTGCCCTTGTCCGAGGCTAGGCTCGGGCGATGCGTGATCTTGTCCCTCGAATGGACTGATCCCTGACTTAGTCGCATCCATCAGGCCTTTGCAGCTTTGTGCTGATGGGGGTTACCAGCTGAGAATTAGGAGTCTTGAGGGTACCCCTAATTATGGTCCCCGACACCTAAACAACCGAACGACATCTTAATTTTTTCCAATCACATCCAATACATGGGTAATCGGATTAACGGAACAAGATCCAATTGTTTTTCGCAGTAGTGCTTGGGGACCCTTTGACTAGTCATGCATGCACGCTGTGGACGCAGATTGGTCTTGCAGTTGCGGGTAGCGATCGACGATCGGGAATCATGCACCTGCTAGCTGTCGTCTGTCGGTAGGTACGACTGACTAGAAGAATGTATATGTTCATCTGTCAAGACAAACAGCTGGGACGATAGCTACGCATGCACACTCCTATCCAGTCATTGCACCCTATTGCAACCTGTAGATTATTTGATAGCAAATAATTGAATTCCGATCGATTTTAGCGATTATTATTGACGATATGGCTTTATCAATAATTTGTTTGCACTACTTTAACTTTTGGTTCATCTATACTATTATTTTCATTGATGCCTTAAGGACTGATCACAATATTAATCTATCTATTTTTTTTACTTCAAAAAATCTATCTATTTTTCTATTGACCAAATGCCCACAAAATTAGGCCAGGTTTAGACTACGAAAAATACTTAATATCATTAAACATCATCTTATTTTTTGTCGGCACTTGGTCTTGCACATTAAACACGACAATTAGGTAATTTTCGTCGACCTCGTATGGCTCATGGAAATTAGCTAGTTTATATCGACATGGTTCAAAAAAAGCTACCGATTTTTCGTAGGTCACTAGAAGCCGGTGGAAATTAGCGAACTTTTGTGGGCTGTGGGTGACGGATGGAGGGTTTTACCTGGATATAGCTGGATCCATGCAAAAGAGCAGGCTTGCGTACGTTACCGTTTGTCATTTGCATCAATTGGCAGCGCTGCTGGCCTTACTATCAGCATGCTGTACCTGTACCTGCAGTGTCGGCGGACGTCGCGCGTAAAAACCCATCACTTCATGCACACACGATTGATGACGATTAGGGCTGGAGGAAATACTCGTGGCTCGATAACTCGCTCGACTCGGCTCGTTAGTAGCTCGGCTTGACTCGACTCGTTTTAATTTTATAGCGAGCCAAGCTAGCATTTTAGCTCGGTTCTCTAATGAGCCAGCTCGGGTTAGCTCGTGAGCTAGCTCGCAAGCCAAACGAGCCAAGCCACAACACAATTTTGTCTAGTCATTAGTGTCGTCTCATCTCTCATAGTCTTGTTTTCTCGTAGTTATGATCTGTGATATGGACATGTGTGGACGTGTCATGTGCTTAAATATTTGCATTATTGTATGGCTACATACCTGCATTGTATATTTAATATTCGATTATTGGTTATGGTTTTGCGAAGTTTGTTTCTAGCAACATATGATGTTAGTGTTGTGCAATGAAATGTTACATGTTTGTGGAATGAATGATGAATTGTTTTATAATGATGCTTGTTGCTATCTTATTATAATAAGGGTTTGTAAATATGTACATTAATACATATTTGGTTATTTAATTTAATATTAAAAGTTAGAAGCTAGGACGATGATATGATAATAATATTATAAAAGTTTTGGGTTTGTAGTGTTAAACACTTAAAATATAATTTTTCGGTTATATATATTTATATACATATATCTTTGTATTTAGTTGTGTAGCTTGCGAGCTTAACGAGCTGACTCGAGCTTTCTAACGAGCCAAGCCGAGCCAGATGTTTAGCTCGTTAGTATAACAAGCCGAGCCGAGCTGACTCGTTACGATAACGAGTCATAACGAGTCGAGCCATAACAAGCCGAGCTGACTCGATATCCACCCCTAATGACGATCGGATCGAAAAGGCTCTGCTAGCTCAGGAGATGGGCTATAGCTCGGTCGATGGAGAAGACACCACATCCATGCACCTGTGCTCTGGTCCGTGCATGCTTGTGTGTGGTAGCTAGAGATGGCCAAACGGGCCGGCCCGGCCCGGCCCGGCCCGGGCCCGGTGAAGCCCGGCCAAAATCGGGCCGGGCCTGCTGAGCCAGCGGGCTTAAGTTTCTGTCCAAGCCCGGCCCGCAGCGGGCCTAAACGGGCCGGGCCGGCCCGTTTAGCACAAAAAAACGGGCCAAAAAGCGGGCTAAACGGGCCGTTAAGCACGTTTTAGTGTAAAAAAAACGGGCTTAACGGGCTTAGAGGTAAACGGGCCGTGCCGGGCTAGCCCGCCGTGCCTAGTTTCCTGTCCAAGCCCGCCCGCTTATTCTACCATGCCGGGCTCGGACCGGGCCCAAAAAGCGGGCTTCGTGCCGGGCTCACGGGACTCGTGCTTTTTGGCCATCTATAGTGGTAGCAGAGCACCGCGCGCGCGCATCCGCATGCATGCATGCATGTGGGATGCTAGCTGATCCGGCCGGGCCGGGGGAATAAGACGGTGGCGGGTGGCGTACAAACGCAACGGAACGCGAGGTCGACCCCGCCTCCGCTGCCCCGGCGACAAGGGAATGCGCCCAGCGCCCGCCCGACGCGCGCCGCTGTCGATCGCCTCTTTGCCTGTGGAAAGCAACCAAGCGTTGTTGTTGTAGTAGTAGCCGTCGTCGTCCCATATTTGCATGCATGGATACCTTCCACTGCCTGGTAGATGGGGCCGGCCGCATGTAGAGGAGTGAAGGACAGAGCGAGACAGACAGACACACAACCGCGACGGTACGTACGTACGTACGTACACGTAGACGTCGTACTGTGTTTCCTGTGGTCTGTGGATAGGAACGGCATGCACCTAATAAATACCTGGGTGGTTTGTTCAATTCCATCTCGACGATGTGATGTACCCACGCGTATGATCGATGACGATGTGCCGCGCTAGCTAGCTAGCTGCATGCATGATTGCATGCACGCACACACACACTGCCGATTTTGATCGATCGGCGACTCTAGAACCGGATCGAGAGAGAGACGTGTGCGTGCGCGACCGATGTCGATCATACATACGTACTCCACACGAAAACGACGGGGGCGCGTAGAGATGGCCAAACGGGCCGCCCGGCCCGGCCCGGGCCCGGTGAAGCCCGGCCAAAAAACCGGGCCGAGCCTGCTGAGCCAGCGGACTTAATTTTCTGTCCAAGCTCGGCCCGCAGCGGACCAAAACGGGCCGGGCCAGCCCGTTTAGCACGAAAAAAACGGGCCGAAAAGCGGGCTAAACGAGCCGGTAAGCACATTTTAGTGTAAAAAAAGGGCTTAACAGGCTTAAAGGTAAACGGGCCGTGCCGGGCTAGCCCGCCGTGCCTAGTTTCCTGTCCAAGCCCGCCCGCTTATTCTACCGTGCCGGGCTCGGACCGGACCCAAAAAGCGGGCTTCGTGCCGGGCTCACGGGCCTCGTGCTTTTTGGCCATCTATAGGGGCGCGATAGCAACGCATGCAAGTGTCAGCCTCGCATGCATGCATGCACACAGTGCAGTTCGACCACCATGGCATTGCCGCATCCCATTCCCACCTCGATCGATCGATCGGCGTCGTACGAGCGAGCGATGGAGACCAGCATATGGCCATGTGGTATATAATCAATGCCGTTAACAGTCTCGGCCTCGCTCAATCGATCGTCGATCGATCAGCAAGTTGCACACTTGCCCTAGCTACAAAACACGTACCGTATACCCTGCAGAAGGAACGATGGGGACGGATCGTGTTGCCACACGTACGGGCTCACGACGGCACACAGGGGGCCGGGACGACGCATCATTATTGCGCACGAGAGACAGACCAAAGGTGTGCAAACAAAAAGCGTCGATCGACGGAGGCCAACAGCACACTAGTCACACCCAACCTGCAGAGAAGATTTTGGATGCTGGGGCTTGTCAGCTATAGCTAGCTAGTAGCCACATGCATGGCGTGATAGGGACAAACAAACTCAGTCTCAGAGCGCCTTCGGGGAGCCGTACGTACCTGTGCCAGGTGCCATCGCCTTATCCTTGCCTTCCAATCCCCGGGCATGGGTAACCCAAATCATTGAGCCGCCCTGGAGCTCAACAGAGGAATAATAGAATAGAACACCCCCGGCCGGGCCGCTTGCAATTTGCAAACCCTTCATGTGCGAATACTATGCAGGCACACACCATGCATGTGCGTGGAATTAATTGGCATTTGTGTATGGTCGTCATGTATGTTGAACGATCGTGATGCTGGTAAATACTACTCAAACGCAGCCGAACACCGTACGTCGTCTATTTTCTGCTAGAGGATGGCAAAATTCAGGTGGCCGTGGCCCTCTAGTGTCTAATCCTTGACCTCGGAATTCAACCTCGTTTAGCACGGCTCAGCTGGTTTCCGTCGGCTCTAATGTAACTACAAATACTGATTTCATCTGCTTGTTTCAGTAGGGAAAAGAAGAAAAAAACAGCTCATGCATGAGCCAATCCGCACGCAATATGAGTTGCAAACCAGGCTTTTACCTTCATCGCCAGTTCACCGCTAGCCTTCCAGCAGGTCATTCACCTATTCAGAGTCTTTGCTAAGGTGCAGATTTGTTCAGATGTAGAATTTTTGCCTCGACTTATGTGCAGCAGACCTGTCTCACCCCGGCACCACCAGTCTGTCTTTTTTTAATTTTTTTTTTTGGCTTAGCCACAATCTGACCAAATTTTGGCCATTACCTGATTTGGCAATGGAGTTATGCACTTCTTTCGCAATCTCCAGATTATTAACACCCCCCTCCTCTTTCGTTTAGCCCCGATCTATGCACTTATATTTCGCCATTGGTACTGACTGACGATGTTAGTTACAAGTTCACCAGCAAAAGTATGTGAAGGTGGGAACCATATATGAAATGGAGGACGGGGCACTGCTGATAATATACGTACCAAAGGTAGTCAGAATCTGAAATAACGGGAAAGCACCGTACCTGCTGCGTGGATATCCGCAAGGATAGTGTCAAATTTACACCAATAGCAATAGTAGATGTGTGTGTGCTCTGTAGTAGGATTACCCTACTGGATATGATATGTACAGGTCATTGCTCTATTTCCATGTTGAGATGAATTGTTTCGTCAAGTGTAAGCACTTTGCCTGAAACGAGTAGCAATATTCACACAACAAACCATGGACATGCATGATCGATCAATTATCATACCCTATACTATCACTCCAATATCACGTAACAAATTGCCAATCACCTTTCATTGACGACACAATCTTGTACGATCGTAATGCTATCAAGAACAGAGCAGTTACTGCAAAATTAGAGGTCGGAGAAACACCATAGTTCCAGTCGTACAAGTTTATAAACTAATAGTAGTAAAATAAATTTATGTTTTAAAGATATGATCATCCTAGTATGAGAGCCCCATCTTTGATATGATTGGAATAGAGTACATATTTATCACAGCAGTAGAGTTTGTGCCATATATGGGTATCAATTTACTATGGTATTGTATCTATTTTAACGGTTTATAAGTTGTTGGGCTAATCTGTCTATCATGTTGTTTGTTATACGATGAATGTAATTTACTCTTTTTTATCCAATGAAATGCTTGAAAACTTTTCCGTAGTTATTCTTTATACGTAAAGTTTTCTCTTTTTTCATATGTGGTGCTGACTGCTGATAAGTGATAACCTTTTATTCAAGATCCATCTAACCTCATCCGAGGCAAGTCGCAACTTGTTTTCGCCGCAATTTAAAATTTTCCAAATGCATTGTCTTGCAAATCCTCTCCAGAATAAAGAAATGAGCCACGTCAAACTCAAAGGGTTGATGACTTGATGATCGGCCGTCAAATTCCACCGAACGAACGCTCAAATTCGGCGTCCATGAGGACACCCGCCAGGACATGCACCACGGTCTCGCCCCTGATAATATCGACGCACTCCGACCGCACGCCGTTCACGACGAGCGCCCCGCGCGCGTCCCTGGAGGCGTACAGCCTCAGCCCGGACACGGAGTCCAGGAGGCGCACCGCCCCGGCCCCGCGCGGCGGCACCGGCACGTCCGCGGCGAGCAGGCGGCGAGGGACCGCGGAGAAGCCGAGCACGCGGGATAGGATGGCGTAGGTGTTGGTGTCGGTGTCGGTGGCCGCTTCCTGATCTCCAGTGCTGGCGTTGGACTTGGACCCCTGCAGCCTAAGGACGCGGGTGAAAGAGTCCACTGAGGGCACGAAGACGGTGAACGGGAGGTCCTTGGGCAGCATGGACACCATCGCGTCGCCGAGCTCCCCGAGGCTCGCCGCCGCGCTGCTGCAGCGAGGCCACGGCGGTGCCGAGGACGAGGATGATCTTGCGACGACGGCGTGGTGGGATGGCGGCGGCGAGTGAGGGGAGGAGCTGGAGAGAAGCACGAGGAGCAGGAAGAGGAGCGCGAAGGCGAAGGCGATGACAGCGGCGAGGAGGCGCGGCGGCGGGAGTGGCCGCCGTGGCCCGAGCGGGGGCAGCCTCCGCTGCCTCGCCGCCGTCACGTTCCTGTAGCGTGGCAGGAGGCCGAGGAAGGATGCATTAGAAGACCTGAGCAGTGGCAGTTTTTTTCTATTATAAACTCCATTTCAAGCTGCTTCGACATAATAGTCGATACAATTTGAGATTTGATAAAATAGTCTTTTTTTTACCGCGTCATACCGTTAGAATAGAATTATTAGCCAACTTAAATCAATTTCGTTTTCTTTTATTTCTCCTGTCATACAAACGGATATTTTTGCCCATGCTCTGTTTGAGAACACATACTATCGAGGGCTCTGTTTTGAGAGAGTTGGCCTGAGCATTTTGGAATGTCCCAAACAGTAACTGAAGACTCAGGGCCTGTTTGGTTTACTACCTAACTTGCCACACTTTGCCTAACTTTTCTGCCTAAGATTAGTTCTTCAATTCAGACGACTAACCTTATGCAAAGTGTGGCATAGTTAGTCGTGAACCAAACAGGCCCTCACTCCATCGAGGGCTCTGTTTGGAATGTCCCAACTCCCAAACATGCAAGAATAGATTAAACATCAAATAAAATTACTATTTCTGTGTGAGAAATCAAGTCTGACAAAATGTTCTAGTGTTTCTTAATCTAAAAATGTCAGTTTTTTTGCTATTCCTGTAACATTTCTACACCAGGCTTCTGAAGAATAGCCTCCAGCTGCAACAAGA
Source organism: Zea mays (assembly GCF_902167145.1). NCBI lineage: Eukaryota > Viridiplantae > Streptophyta > Magnoliopsida > Poales > Poaceae > Zea > Zea mays. The sequence continues at coordinate 150,168,468 of NC_050104.1, read as the reverse complement.
GCGTCATAAAAAGCTCAGACGATCAGGACTTGTTATAGTGTAATCACTCGAAGGCAATTATTACCAGCTTAATTAAGCCAAGCAACATGATGGATTCATTAGCGTAATCACTCGAAGGCATGGGCTCTACTCCAGCTCTAGTCTGATATAAAGACCAGTCTGGCAGCAGGCCGGTGGTCATCCAGACAGCAGCAAGATGCCATATAGTACAGTAAACATATTCTAGCTTTGTTACACACAGATATATTACAGTAAACATATTCTAGCTTTGCTACACAGATTTATTCATTATAGATGAAAGAAACATAACTGCATATAATGCAGATTAGCAGGTAGACGTTTCAGTTAAAATAGTTAAAATCATTATATTGTTCGTTTCAGATTAAAGTCAGCTGTTCGGACTGCAATTGTAATAATAGAGACAAAATTGCAGGAACAATAGAAAACATTTCCGATTAAAGTAGGTAGCGTTTTATAATGCGTTCTTAAACAGAGCAAGGGCAAAAATATCTATTCATGTGACAAGAGAAATAAAATAAAACACAATTGATTTAAGTTGGCTAGTAATTCTATTATAATGGTATGACGCGGTATAAAGGACTTTTATCGAATTTCAGCTTGAAATGGAGTTTATAATAGAAAAAAAACTCCCACGGTGCCGGAGGTAGGTGAAAGTGACGCCTCGAGCCACTATACAAATTAATGACCACTTTAACTCTCTAAGACCTTTAAAATTAACAATACAACATTCAACAATCCAATGGATAGATAGCGAAAAGGGGGAAATATCTTTGCATGGGATGCAAGGTGAAAGTGACGCACCGGGTCACTATACAAATTAATGATCACTTTAACTCTCTAAGATCTTTAAAATTAACATTACAACATTCAACAATCCAATGGATAGATAGCGAAAAGGGGAAAAAATTCTTTGCATGGGATGCAAGGTGAAAGTGACGCCCCGAGCCACTATACAAATTAATGATCACTTAAACTCTCTAAGATCTTTAAAATTAACAATACAACATTCAACAATCCAATGGATAGATAGCGAAAAGGGGAAAATTTCTTTGTATGGGATGCAAAGAATCTCTTTGACAGCCTATCATATACAGTGGTCCATATAAATAGAAAAAAATAAATTATCGAAGAGTTAAGCTGTAAATTTTAATCTATTTTTTGTTCGGAAGTGGTGGATGTGATAGACTATAAAAAAAGTGTTTGCATGAGACAGAAATTTTTCCCGAAAAGGGGAGGAATTGGGCCATTGGGGAGAGGAGAATCACTCACATTATCACAATTCAGTAGGTGGCGGTGGCGGCCTTCGACCAGGGACGGGAGGCCGGCGCGGCACTGTGGCAAACTGGCGGTGGAAGCAGGAGGTGGATGCCGGCTCGGCACTGTGGTGGACAGGGAGTTGAGCCGACCGCCGGCGAGGGGCGGCACTGCACGGCGCAGGCAGGGCCGCAGGGAGGCCGCCGCCGCCGCCGGATCCCGGAGTGGAGGACCCACGGCGAGGAGGGCGCGCCCAGTCTGGCGCGGTGGCGCGCGGGTGGCCGTCGACCGGTGACCCGTTGGCTCGTCGCAAGCTCCCAGCGCAGCGGGCAGCGGCCGTCGAGCACTCGAGCACAGAGCACCAGCAGGCAGCACGAGCGAGCGCCGAGCACTGTGGCCGCAGCAGCACTACACCTGACTACCTGAGTCAGGGATAGAACGTCAAACGAAGGAATTGATTGGACTGGAAGTGAAACCATTGCCACTTTGCTACCGTTGCTGGTTTCATTTTTGCTTGATTGATGGCGTGGTCAGGACGTCCATGGATGCTGCATCAGTACGCTGTACGCCTATGGATGAGCGCCCGCGCATCACTGTGTTTGATTAAGCATTTCGTACGCCTCACGGCCTCAGTTCCCGATCGAGGGCAGATGGAGGCAGCATGCGGCGGGCGTGGGGATGGGCACCGGCGCACGGCGCGACCGGCCATTCCGGATCCGGCTGCATGGCCGCGCGCTGTCTCCCGAGGTCATGCCCCCCACACCAACAGGCAGGGCTTGAAACGCGCGTCTTGAGTTCTTGACGAGGGCCGTCCTTGCTTGCTTCGGCCGTGTAGTTGTCCAAGGAGTTTGCCGTCAGCACGTCACCGATCCTCGGAGAGACAATTGCGCACAGAAATTAAGCTCCCTTGTCGTAGAGAAAAAGCTCTAAAGCAGTATTAGGTAGAGACTTTAGGGTATGTTCGGTGGAGACATTAAAACAGCTTTCCAAACACAAGGGACAACTAAAAGACTCTATTATACAATAAAATGTTTATAAATATAGTCTATTAGTAAATGCAGAAGTAAATGTGGTTGTACGTCATCGGATCGATATAACAGACGACGAATTCGTACAGTGATAAATGAGTCGTCTGTTTGTACTTGGTTTACGAGCTGCGTCTCTTCACAGAGAGATGACTCTACGATTTTTTTGCAAATAACTTTTTAAACACCTTAAGAGCCTCTACATTAATTACCATTGTACATGTCCTTATGGCTAGACCAACCAAAACCACAAAGTAACGTAGTCTACACTAAAGACTAGTTTGGGAAAATGGAGTTACCGAACTGGCCCTAATAAAGTGGAGTTGAGAGAACATATGCTGGATTCTGGAGACATCAGTCATGGTTTCCCGGCACTAGGCACTGGGAGATGCTATGCCAAATCCAGAAAATAAAAAGAGTTTTTTCTGATGCACTGCACAAGCCTGACCCAATATTCAACCGGATTCCATACAAAGCAGTACAGAGGAAGCTAAACACATCACTAAGAAAAGGAACAGATGTGAAGAAGAAACCGGCAAAAACTAAGAGATCAGATTTTGAACTGCAAGATTTTTCGGAGGGATAACTCTAGACCAGTTCCTGTCTCACCAAAAGTGTTCTTCCCCTACCTCAAAATGTAAGACAAGCAACTTGCATCATCTAATACAAGTGTTATCGTCCCCTGCAAATTAAACTATGCGCGGACTAACCTTTGCCTTATGTCATGGATGAAAGGTGGTATTTGTCGTCTGCAACGCTAGTTCTACCACGCGATAAGAGCTAAAACATGGATTAAAGGAACTTTCAGAAGTTTTAGAGAAAAAAAAGGAGGCACCATGTTCTTGAGCTTCTTTCCGTGAGCTGGTGCGCTGATGCGATTGATAGAGGGGTTTACAGACGCAGTTTTCATCATTGAGAAAGCCTTTCTTGCACTGAAAGAACTTCAACTTGTTATTATCATTGACGAACGTAATTTGGAAACCTTATCTTGTTCTCATGTATACACACCACCGATCGGCGCGCTGTTCTTAGCCGTCCAATGATTTCATTTCACCATTTCTCTCGAGTATGACTGGACCCATGCGAACATGGTGCAGCAGGTGTTAGGTGATCCATTCCATGATTCAATATGATTGATCAAATTCATTTCTTTTTGCCCGCTCGCTAAGACAGTCATGGAGTTATCAAGTGGAAAGGGCGTAACAGTGCAACACAAATGAGTTAGCTGCAGCTTAAACAAATCCCTTGGCGTATATATATAACTAGTAACTTACTCGCGCCTCGCGCGAGTGTTAATTTAATCGTTGTGTTTATGGTGTTAAAATAAGAGTATTGCTTTAAACTTATAGTAACAATAATATATATAGATACATACACATAGAAATAACAGAATTACCTAAATAGAAAATCGTTTGAAGTGGAACAGTTCGGTGTACAAATGCAGACTCATGAGCAGTCTAGCTATTAGATTCCTAAATGGATATATATATACATGTACTGAACATACAAAATATTGGTTTTAGTGGTCACAAAATAATTATGCACTCAACTTAGTATTCATGTTATAAAGTAGTACATGTGGTGAGACAACAACTTAAAATGAGATATGATGATGCAACAACTTAAAAAATTGATATTACCTAACATGCTGAGTAGTTGCAGTAAATATACCTGTTATCCTTGAAGCAACAACGATCAAGAAAAATGCGATGAATCATGAGGCGTAATTCTCAAGCCTTTTTTTCCTATCTTCTTAATATAATGAGTCGTAGTTCTCCTGCGTTTTCGAGAGAAAAAACTTATATCTATGTCAGATATTCTAGACAGAATAAACATAAATCATGATACCATAGTACGATAGTAATAGTATTATAAGCTAAGTTTATTCTCACACTTGCAGGCACCGATTACCATCTAAAAATGTTGAGACATCATGAATCACTATATTAATATGTATGTATTGTACAATCAACATTAGCACATGATTGAAGTGCATACGGATTTATTCAGATGGTCTCCTGGTTACCCATACATGACTCCATCAAAACCACACAATTGGAAAATTGTGGTTGTCGTTAATCTGAAGCTGTCATTCCAGACATGCACATTCTTGGGTGACTCTGTTCAATTTTTTTTTCAGAACGGCTGCTTGGCGTAGGTGATGAAGAACCGGCTGCCGTTGACGTTGGGTCCGCTGTTAGGCCCTGCACTGCATAGTGTGCTACCTACCAACCAATTCCAGTAATAAATCAGCAGTAATCAGCAAGCGAGGGTTCGTTCGTGCTCTTATCAGAGGATAAATATCAAACAACAGACAAAGCAAGCAAGCAATCTAGAAAGGAACTAAGCAAGCAACCAACCTTGGGACTCCCTGAACTCGTCGGCGAACTTGGTGCCCAGATGGAGGCCCTGCATTGCCGGAACCGATGGGGTCGCCGCCTTATACCATGAAGCCTTGATGTTGCGGTGGAACACAGTGCTGTCGTAGTAGCCGCTAGCGTAGAGGGCCAAGAAGTTCTCTGCCGTGCGGGGCACCTGGTTGCAGAACACCTCGCACTTGATGTCGCCCAGGTTCATATGCAGCGTTACCGACTACCACACAGCCACCGTGAATCAGGGACTTGGCACGGGATAGGGTATGATAGGATGCAGGTTGAGCGAGGGGACGAATCATAGGAGATGATGGTGTCAACGCGCGACAGCGTGGCCAAGAGGCCCTTGATGTTGTCCCCAATGCCAAGAACGGCGCAGACCTCCTGGCCGGCGGAGTCTTCCATTGACGTCGTGCATCGCTTGATGGAGTGGAGCACTGCCGCCTTAGGGGTCCGACCCCTTTGCTTGTTCCAAGGTATTAGGCCCAAAGATCGGATGGATTGGTGTACGGTGTACCTGTACCACTCAGTTGGGCGGTGGCAGGGGACGTCGCCGGCGTGGATTCGACCAACGGGGGCCGTGTTTTTCCCGTCGCACGTTCGCTTCGTCTAGAAGACTGGGACTGCGGTTGTGCTGGCCGGGCGGAGCCGCCGCCAGTGCCGCGAGGCAAGCTACGATGGCTGAGGAAGGAGTCCATCCGGAAGGTTCCCGACTTCCCGTATCGTAGAGAGCCTGTGTGTGACAGGAAATCGATTCGTGAACATACGATGGTTCTCGAACCTTCACGGCACATGGAGACACCGAGCCGCTAGGGAGCGTCCACGAAAAATCCGACGGCCACCTGAATTTCAGACGACGTGGATGGCCTAGCCGACGCCGTTTTCGTTCTGCTTTCATAATATAGAAATTACTCTGGGCACTGGAGGGAATCTTCAGGGATCACTTGTTTAGGACCAGCTTCGTACGTTAATTTCAGACTGTGAAACGTATGGAACGGGACTCCTGATATGGTTCAGGGTTTCACGCAATGTATGTGCCTCCGATCCTAGTACAGATTCAGGACTCACATGATTAACGTGCATAAAACCTTCTTCTGAATAGACCTAGGATGGATTTTGAGCTCTGTTTTAAGGAGAGTGAAATGAATCGATACTACCAAATTTTTTTTTCAAGGATGATTTGAACCAGCCATTCGTATACATCTGCAATTACATCAGTAGCGTGTTTAAATGATGAGCAGAGACTAGAGACAAAACGCCTGTCTCGCATCACATGCGATGCAAGAGCAAGGCAGCAACCCTTGTCTTGGATCAAGACATTTGTTCTGCAGGAAACAAGGAGGCAATCTTAACGTTCACATCATAGCCCTTGAATCATTTATCTAAAAAAAAAAACAGAGCCCTTGAATCTAGGGGGATGGATTGAGATTGAGAGCTCGAAACCACTGGCAGCCTTCGTATTAACTGCCCGACTGCTATGTGGCTCATGACGACACCACGATTTGTTTTCTGTAACAAATTGTTTTGTTGGATAACACCTCTACACAGTTCCCACAATAGTTTTCTGTGTGAATGGGCACTGCTGACGTACGCAAAATCGGCTATATATATATGGTTCTGATTTCTGAAGTCTGAACACAGCTCAGTTAACCGGCAGCTAACGACTAAATGAATTCTGCTGTCTCTGAATATATATAGTTTTCTCTGTGATTTCTGTTGTCATTCATGGTTGCCCATGGCAACAAACTTGACTTGAGGCCCAATCATACTCACTGGATCAACAAGAGTACAAATGTATAGTAGTTACAGAACGTTGGGAACAGGGTGGATTTTTTTTTAAAAAAAAAGAAAAAAACCATCTCTGTATCTTAGCAGCATGTTGTAGATACGATCTTCTGTCTGTGCGCAAGTACAATCCGCAACCGGAGAAGTGGAGTGACAATTCCATCTCCACCCTCCCATCCCATGCGTGTCTCAAAGCGCGTCGCTGAATCTGGCGCTGTTGACGTCGTCGTCCCTGCGGAGTAGCTGGTCGGCGGCGGGGCTCCTGCTGCCAGCCCCGTCGAACCTCTCGGACATGAAGAAGCTCCTGAGCGAGTTGAGGTTACTCCCGGGCGCGGGCGCGCCCACCTCCACCGTGAAGACGGCGCGCACGGGGCGGTGGTCCGACAGCCGGGACTCGCAGCGGCCGTACCGGGCCTGCCGGATCCCCTCGCCGCGCCACAGGATGCGGTCGCACCACGCCGGCGCGCGCCGCTTGTGCCGGCGGGCGTCGGCGGTGGCGCTGGCGGTGGCGCAGCCGTAGTAGGCGTCGGAGTTGGGGCAGTACTTGTAGGTCGGGGAGAAGGCGATGGGCCCCTCGCTCCAGCCCTGGAACGCGCCGCCGCGGCGCACCTCGGCGCGCAGCTGGTCGTTCTCCAGCAGCGTCTTCCAGTCCTGCCGCTCCACCAGCAGCCTCGTCTTGGCCTCCGGCAGCGAGATCCTGTAGTTGAGGTCCCCGAGAAGGATCACCCGGCTGCACACACACACAAAAAAAACGGAGCTCGTCATCAGATTAAGGACTTAAATAGTTTTAACTTTAACGGAGTTTATATGATAAAACAATAACATTTATGGTATTAAATAAATAGCACTATTTTTCAGTAATTATGTTTTGATAGGATATATATTTGATATTATAGTTTTTTTGTAATTAGTTTTATAATTTTAATATGTTTTTATTGCAGTTTTAATATGTTTTAACTGGTCGTCAAAGCCAAAGCCTTGCCTTTGCCTCAACGCTGGTCCGTCTTCGCTGGGGCGGTGGGACTGGGGCCTGGGTGTGTACGTGTATTTGTTTTGACTACGTGCGTGCATGCAACCGATCGCATTGTTACAATAGTAACAATTAATTAAGCTGATGTTATGTAAGTATTTTATACCTCGTATATGTACAGCACCAGCGTCGGTACACGACCTGCCACGATCGCCGCCTAAATACTTTTGAATTTGCCTTCTCTAGCTGCGGTTTCCTTTTATTCTATGGATATGCCGTATGGAAATCAACATATGACACGTTCAAATGATATGTTTAAGTGGTCCTTTTTTGTGTGTGAAAGTATTGGTAGTATATTTATATATCGTGACGGAAATATCTACACCTGCCCTTGATTTACCGGTACCGTGGACGGTTCAGCTACCGGATTATTCAATAATACGATTCGTCGATGGAGTAAAATAAAAATGAGAGGCCGTGTACTTGTTGTTGCGTTCATGCATGTACATACGTATGCATGCGGTGCGTCTCCGCGTCAGCATCTCGCTTTCTTTATTATTATTTTTTTTCGTTTTCCCTGTGCATCTGTTTTCTGTTCCTGGCTGGCATGGGATGAAGTGGTAGTGGAAGTGGATAGATCGATGGATCGGAGCAGGTAGTAGCAGTAGCGTGTGGCTTACTCGTGGTCTAGAATCTTGTGCGGCAAGGGCAAGTTGAGCGCTTGGCCCCGCGGGAAGGCCGTCCGGGAGAGGATCTCCGTGGCGTCGGCGTTGCGGTGCGCCTCGTCGCCGTCGCGCCCGCCCGACGCGAGGTGACAGCACACGAAGCAGAAGCTCGTTTCATGCAGCCAGAACCGGACGGACACGGCACCCTGCCATTATTCCATCGCTTCGTCAGTTGCTTTTTGCCTGCGCAGCCGGCGGCGGCCACCACCATTTCGGAGGACCAAGTATTATTACTCCTCACCTTGTTGCCAAGGCAGCCCATGACGCCGCAGCCGACGCAGGAGACGCTGGCGCGGCGGACGAAGCGGCGGAGGTCGGAGCGCACCCACACCGTGAGCAGGACGCCCACCATCTGCTTGCTCACCACGCACCGGTAGTCCCTGCAGGCCAGCCCGCCGCCGCCGCCGCCGTCCCGCACCGGGTGCACCTTCTGCCTGCCGCCGCCGCCGCCGTCGCCTGAGCCTGATCCGCCGCCGCTCCCTCCCCCGCGCTGCGCGTGCGATGACGACGACCGGTTGAGCGCGGCGCGGGTGAGCTCGATCCACCGCATCCCGACGCGCTTCTTGTCGGCACCCAGCACGTTGCGCGCGCGCAGCGGCACCACCTCCTGGAACCCCAGCACGTACATGTCGTAGGGCCCGTCGTCGTCGTCGCCGCCGCCGCCGTCCAGCCAGTCCGACAGGTCCAGCTCGTCCGGTGGCGCCACGCCGCCGACGTTCCACGTGCTCGCGAACAGCCTGATATGCCATATGCCAGCAGACGATAGCGAGACGCCAGTTTAGCTTACTTAGCGGCGATTTTGACTTTCTTCCACAGCAGCAGCAGGCAGCAGCCAGTAGTCACTCACGGCTCTCTCCTCTCCCTGAGGAATACATGGTTGGCTACTGCTCGAGTGCACATGGCCAATAGGAGAAGCACGTACTTGTACTTGAGGGTCTTCTTGTTGCGCTCCTGCGGCTGCGGCTGCGGCCGCGCCCGCTTCACGCAGCGGCTGGCGTCCGCGTCGTCGGGGTCGGGGCTGCACCCGCCGCCGTCGAACTCCGTTCCACCAAAGACGACATCGCCGTCGCCATCGGTGGCCGGGAAATCGGCGACGAAGGCGTGGCTGCCCGAGGTCTTCCGGAAGAGCTTGTTGGCCACCAGCCGCGGCCAGAGAACCTAGCCCCATGTGCGCACACAGCTAGCGTTAGTATATTACAATACACACAAAACCATGTCGCAGAGGGCGCCGGCCGTGTCGGAGCTGGGGCTAGCTCGGAAGATGAGCGAGTAGCGGGATCGGACATCAAGTGGAGAGGAGATAGATCTACAAGAAGGCGGCAACAGAGCGTGATGATGAGTGCGCTCGGCCGGGCTGGCCTACCTCCGCTTGCTTTTGGTTCTCTAGCATGATGAACTGATGATGAGCTTGTAGCACCACCAGCACGATGGAGTCGTAGCCTCGCGTATGCCCTCGCGAGCGGTCGTCTAGCTAAGCTAGCTATAGGGCGATGACGTGACGACGACTGCGGAGAAGAGCAGAAGAACGCCGGAGGACGAAGACGAGATGAAACTGAGAGGCCGCCTAGAGGACGGAAAGGGAAGAGAACAGCGGCTTAAATAGGCGCCGCGGGGGCTACATGACAAGGCGCGCGCCGCGCGGAGACAAAAATCTATGGAGCAGCTCGCGCCCGCCCGCCCATGTTCACGCACTCTCACAGGCACAGCTCACAGCCAGAGCTAACCGCCGGATGTTAACTTGGGTAGGACTAGTCACTAGAGGTCGGTCGGGCGCGTGCGCTGCATGGTGCCTGGCCAAGGGGGAAAAAGGGAGTACTAGCTACTACGAAGGATGGATGGCAGTGAAAGTGGAGGAAAGGGGGATGACGTCGGCTTTTGGACGCCATATATAGATGGTCAAATAAAGCGTGGAGTGACCTGTCTGGAGGGCACGATAGAGAGAGATTGTTGGAATGGGAATCTTTGCCTCTTCCACCAGCAGCCGGTCGGCGACAGCTCCACTCCAAGTCAGCGCCTGCAATCACAATTCGCAAGTGCTAATGTGTACGTCCGGTACATTTACATCTGAAACCCATGGATTTTTTTAAAAAAAAATCGCGAAAAAGTTATCTCAATTCGAATGGTACCTATTATAAATGTACTAGAACTCGAAGCGCCCTTACGGGCGCCATATTAGGACAATGCAGAATCTGTGTTGAGAAAAGTTTTTAGTCTGAATAAATCTATGTTAAATCTAAACGAAACTATTTGATGTAGAAGTTGCTGTCTGAACCATGGAAGATGCTGTCCGAACCTTGTGCAAACACAGGTTTCAGGTTAAACATACAAAACATCAACTTCTTTGGTAACCTTGTGGAACCATGTGCCATACAAAACAGTAGGTTCTTTAGTCTCAACCATAGAAGCTTTGTGGGACCTTGGGCATGCAAGCAGCATACAAAACAACACCTTCTATGGTTTCAATCTCGTACCAGCATAGAAGTTGCTATATACAAAACGGATTTCAGGTTTCTACAAAGTAGTATGCACAACATACACAATAGGTTTCAGGTTACCAAAAAGCAACATACACAACATAGAAAATAGGTTTCAGGTTACCAAAAATACCATAAACAGATCTCACACCAGCCTACACAGGTTTCAGGTTCAAATACAAGCATACACATGTTACATATTGTCAGCATAGAACTTGTGTAACCATATATAGATATAATTCATAGAATTCCTAAATCACATACTAAGAACAACTGCTTCTTTGAGTGACACTGACATCTCTTGGATACCGTGGCTTGGGAAATGGTTGCAAGGCCTTGAGGGGGGGTCAAAATAAAACTGACAAGGCCACTGATGCATTTGTGAACATAGCATGCCCCCATAGGGCCACCGATGCTACACAAGCTTCTTTCTAATATCATTTATCGACTGTTGTTTAATCTATAGACTATCTCGCTAGCCTACATGCGAGTGTTTATAAACTGGAGGCCCATATTTTTACTTTTTTCTAAAAAATAAACAATACAACAAAAGTAGGAAAATTTCTGTTAGATTCAAACCACAAAAAAGCAACTATAATGCAAGCAAACAAATGGTATATAACCAAAAAAATCCAATCATTTGTGACCCTCAAAAGGAGAAACTTTCAGAGTAACACTTACTTTTAAAAATCAGCTATAATGCTGGTGGTTATGATCTGCTCTCATTGTATACTCATGCTATGCTGGTGGCCCCACCATTCAGCCTATGGTTTCTTTCTGGAAGGAGATCTAGACAGGTGCTAGATAGGAGGTGTTGTATTTCTTTTGTGTTTCCTGCTACCAGCAAACTTTGCAATATAGATAGAAGGTAATCCTATCTTCAGCTCTTCTCTTTGCCTGACAAGGCGCCTTTCCTTGTCCACTTTATTTTAATTTTACCAATATAATATTATTGGCTGGTTTGGGGAAATCCTCCCAAATTAGGGCTAACAAAAAGTTTTTCTGGCAGGTTCAACTAATTGTTTCTTAGGGAAAAATACTGACTGGATCAAAGGAACTCCATCGATCAAAAAATGACTCCAATAACCAGTGCTATTTTCTAAAGATTGAAAGTGCTGGTTTTGGATGCCTAGTGATTTTTCCATTACCTCAGCCAGAGTAAGCGATGTTTCCGAGTGGTCCTCATTTTTTGTGGGAGCAAACGTTTAGAAAACATGTGTCATATATAGTTAAAAATACAGATCAAGCAAAATAAAAGCAAACGAGTGAGCCGACCAGAACACTAAAGGACATAGATTAATAGTATGAATTGGGCTAAGCACAACCTACATTAATTGAATGGCATACACAACCCAACACAATGAGCCAATGAGTGTGAAGAACTGAGTACCATTGGTGAGGCGTTATCACTAATTCACTATGCTAACGAGGGGGTGCAGGTGGAGAGGCTGAGGACGCAACACACCTCGGTGTATCCATGTGAGAGCGTCGCGACCTCTTTGAAGTGCTTCGCCCTATCCTGAACCCTCACCATTGCCGACAGAGGAGCAACAGTCGTGGCCTCCGGTCAGATCCACGATGCTGAGCCGGCTAGATGCGCGCTATTGTGGACCCCCGACCCCTGCATCTGAAGCCACCGCAGGAGCACGGTACCGCTCGTAGTTGTTGCCCCCCCGCTGTCGCCGCTACCAGGACCATTCTGCGTCCTCCATGTGCCCCTGGCAGCCGGCTGCCAGAGGGCGCCGCCCATTGTGCCGGAGCAGCAACACTTCAGGGACCGGTGGAGCAGCAGACCTGTGACGACGCGGTGAAGCGGCAGAGGCGACTACACGGTGGCGAGACGGAGAACGAGCAGTGTGCGCATGCAGAGGGTGACTGACAGCGGACACAAGTCGCCGCCCATGGCGGCGGAGCAACAACACTTTAGGGACCGGTGGAGCAGCAGAGAGGTGACGACGCGGTGAAGTAGCAGAGGCGACAACACGATGGCGAGACGGAGAACGAGTGGTGTGCGCAACTGGGTGAGAAAGCGGACACAAGTCGTATCCAATGCAATGAAATGAAAAATCGCATCCGCAAGCAGTTCCACGCGTCGTGCGACGAATGGCGCGGAGGCCGCCAAACGCGGACAGAGCTTCAAAAGGCGAGACGGAGAACGAGCGGTGTGCGCAGGCAGAGGGTGACTGACAGCGGACACAAGTCGCCGCCCATGGCGGTGGAGCAGCAGCACTTTAGGGACCGGTGGAGCAGCAGAGAGGTGACGACGCGGTGAAGCAACAGAGGCGACAGCACGGTGGCGAGAAGGAGAACGAGTGGTGTGCGCAACTGGGTGAGAAAGCGAACACAAGTCGTATCCAATGCAATGAAATGAAAAATCGCATCCGCGAGCAGTTCCACGCGTCGTGCGACGAATGGCGCGGAGGCCGCCAAACGCGGAGAGAGCTTCAAAAGGGGTCAAGTTTTAATAACTGCGATGTATTTAGGGAATAGCTCAGCTGAATCTACACCACTTCAGCTAGCAATTAGATTGTGTCTCCAGTGGATGGATCATGGATGCCTGCAAAAAAATGTTAGCTTTTGTGTACTCAATAACTAGTTGTATTATTGTATTTTGTTTTCCGTTGGCTCTAATTCGGGACCAAACACTTGGGGTTGTACAGTTTGACGGTGCTCTCTGCGGCAGCGCGGACGATCCGCGGTATGGGACCGGATGGTCCTCGACCCTACTGTAGGAGCAGGTCTCCTCTGCTCATCGGTCGGACAGTCCGAACACGCGCAAAGGGTTGAAGAACCCTAGATCTCGCCTCTAGAGAGGGACCCTGTCGGGGAGGAGAGTTCTAGAGGGTGCCCTAGGATCGACAAGCCATCCGAGACGTCCCTATACCACGTAGAGTCGAAGGGGATGAAGATTTAGAGGTTGGGGAAGCTCAAATTAGGTCTAAATTATGCCTACTCCTAATGCGACGAAGAATAAATATATAAAGTAGATTGATTGATTGGTTCAATTGGTGATGCGCGCAATCGGTCGTAACCCTTCATATATATATATAGTACTTAAAACAATCAGCCATCATATTAGATCAATAAAAGTCACCTCTCCTCACAAGCCACTTCATCTTTGGAGTCGATTGATGAGTACCACAAATTCCTTCATGTACTTCGGCCATAGTTAATGTAGCATCATTGAGGCCCAAACACTTAAGCATGACATCACTAGAAGTTCGGCGATAAAGTTTATCATCAATCATAACATATTTGAAAGCCACCTGTTGAATGTTCCTATCTATCCTAATATTTGGGTCATGCGAGTATGTAACAAAAGATGTCCTCCAATCGATCGAATTGATCTCATTATTAGTCGATTCGATCAAGGCCATGCTTCTGTCAGTGGCAGACAGTCCGACCGGTGTGCGGCCTAGGAACTCAGTGCACCTCTGATTACCAGATTTTCATAAATGCATAATTTTCCTCGTGTTACCCGATAATCTAAAGGTTTCTATTTTAAGTCATTAGCTTTGGAATTCTTAACTCTAGATATATGCTGAATGTCAAATTCATCAAAAGAGCCACTATATTCCAACATCTTTCAAGGTAATCATTCAAAATACCATCTAAATATTGATATTCTCCTAAAATTTGTTGGAAAACGAGCTGAGAATCACCAAATACTTTTACATATCTTACTTCCATATAATCTAAAAGTTCTAAATTGAACAAAAGAGCTTCAGATTCGACTTGATTGTTAGTACAATAAACTTTCAATCGGCTAGAGAAGTCAAAAGTGACATTCCTTGTTAAAACAAGCATGATGCCAATCCCTTGTCCATCATTGCAAACAGATCTATCAAAATACAGAGTCCATAGAGTAATAGTAAGACATAATATATCTAGCTCAGGAATGTCATCAAACTGATGCTCTACATTAAACTAAGCTATAACCTGGCCTTTCATAGATTTCAATGACTTAGAGGCCAAGTCATATTCTATAAGTGCATAAGCCTATTTACCAATTTTTTCGCTCATGATTGGATTTTACAACATAAATTTAATTACATTGACTTGGTAGGAAACAGTGCAAGAACTAGATAGCAAATAGTGTCTAAATTTGGTGCATGCATAGAACAAGCATAAACATAATTTTTCAATTAAGGTATACCTTGTTTCAGCATCTACCAATTTTCGATTTAAATATGTCACAACATGCTCCGATTCTTCGGTCCCTTGAGTCAGAACAACTCTGAAAGGGAATTAGGCTTACACCTATTCCTAAATGATTTTGGTGGTTGAATTGGCCAACACAAACAATTGGACTAACTAGTTTGCTCTAGTGTATAAGTTATACAGGTGTCAAAGGTTCACACTTAGCCAATAAAAAGACCAAGAAATGGGTTCAACAAAAAGAGCAAGGGATAACCGAAGGCAGCCCTGGTCTGGCGCACCGGACTGTCCGGTGTGCCACCGGACAATGTCCGGTGCACCAGGGAACTCCAAGCTGAACTCTTCACCTTCGGGAAAACTCAGAGGCGCTCCGCTATAATTCACCGAACTGTCCGGTGTACACCGGACAGTGTCCGGTGCTCCAGGAATGAAGCGACTCTGAACTCGCCAGCTTCGGGAAACCGCTCTGCTATAATTCACCGGACATGTCCGGTGTACACCGGACTGTCCGGTGAGCCAGCGGAGCAACGGCTACTTGAGAGCACCTAGAGGGGGGTGAATAGGTGATCCTGTGAAACTTAAACTTATAGCCACAAAAACTTGTTAAGTGTTAGCACAATAATCACCAAGTGGCTAGAGATGAGTCTCAACAAAACACAATACCACAAGAGATCAAACACAGAGATGACACAGTGGTTTATCCCGTGGTTCGGCCAAGACCAACGCTTGCCTACTCCACGTTGTGGCGTCCCAACGGACGAGGGTTGCAATCAACCCCTCTCAAGCGGTCCAAAGACCAACTTGAATACCACGGTGTTTTGCTTTGCCTTTCAATATCCCGTTTGCGAGGAATCTCCACAACTTGGAGCCTCTCGCCCTTACACTTGAAATTCACAAAGAAATACGGAGTAAGGGAGGGATTAGCAACACACACAAATCCACAGCAAAATGTGCACACACACGGCCAAGAATCGAGCTCAAAATACTATCTCAAAGTTCTCACTAGAACGGAGCTCGAATCACTGAGAATGACAAACGAATGCGCAAAGACTGAGTGTGGATGATCAAGAATGCTCTAAGGTTACTTGGTGTACTCCTCCATGCGCCTAGGGGTCCCTTTTATAGCCCCAAGGCAACTAGGAGCCGTTGAGAGCAAATCTGGAAGGCTGATCTTGCCTTCTGTCGACTGGTGCACCGGACAGTCCGGTGCACACCGGACACTGTCCGGTGCCCGATTTCTTTCCTTAAACGGCGCAGCCGACCGTTGGCTGCCAGAGAGCCGTTGGCGCACCGGACATGTCCGGTGCACACCGGACAGTCCGGTGCCCCCTTCTAGCCGTTGGCTCGGCCACGTGTCCCGCGCAGATCGCGCGGCCGACCGTTGGCCCGGCCGACTGTTGGCTCACCGGACAGTCCGGTGCACACCGGACAGTCCGGTGAATTTTAGCCGTACGCCGTCGGCGAATTCCCGAGAGCGGCCACTTCACGCCGAGTCAGCCTTGCGCACCGGACACTGTCCGGTGTGCCAGACTGAGCTGAGTCTTGGCTGTACACAGCCAAGCCTTTTTCACCTTTTTTTCTTTTCTTCTTCTTTCTGTTTCTAACACTTAGACAAGTATATTAGTACACAAAACCAATGTACTAAGGCTTAGAAACATACCTTTACTCTTGATTTGCACTTTGTCCATCCATGAGCATAAATTCACATTTAAGCACTTGTGTTGGCACTCAATCACCAAAATACTTAGAAATGGCCCAAGGGCACATTTCCCTTTCAATCTCCCCCTTTTTGGTGATTTATGCCAACACAACATAAAGCAACTAGAACAAGTGCAATATCACTTCAAATAAAACTCAAATTTATTTTGATTCAATTTTGGCATATATGGATCATCCTTTGCCACCACTTGGTTTGTTTTTGCAAATCAAACTCAAATCTCTATCTCTAAGTCAAACGCACATGTTGAAGCATAAAGAGAGTCATTCCAAAAAAGATTGATCAAAGATTTCAAAAACTCCCCCTATTTCCCATAATCAACACTTCTCCCCACAAGAGGCCAACTTTTGACAAAAGAGACAATGCAAGAGTTTTGACAAACCAAAAGCTCTATTCTACTATTTTCAAAATTTCTCAAGTGGTAGCAGATCCATCTATTGCTTTGGCCTTTATTTTCTCCCCCTTTGGCATCAAGCACCAAAACGGGATCAATCTTGGCCCAGTAACCCCATTGCCTCACTAAATTCTTCAATTAAGAGCAAAATAGGCAATAAGAGTTTAAGGATGAACTTGGATGAGTTACTCTTTTCATCGGAGTGCAGTGGAAGTCTTGCATGGTCCAAGTCCACCTTTTCCCTTTCAATCCTCCTTGGAGACTAAAACAACCAAACTCAAGCATATGGTTAGTCTCAAAGGGTCAAGTTGTAGCACAACTCCCCCTAAATATGTGCATCACTTACACAAGGACTTGTGAGGTCCGGGGAATGTTTGTACAACTTGAGCACGACAATATGCAACAAAATGCAGAATGAACATGATCAAAAGCATAAACACATGTATGTTATAATTCAATCCAAGTTCCGCGAATCTAAGACATTTAGCTCACTACGCAACCTGCAAAAGGTCTTCTCATCTAGAGGCTTGGTAAAGATATCGGCTAGCTAGTTCTCGGTGCTAACATGAAACACTTCGATATCTCCCTTTTGCTGGTGGTTTCTCAAAAAGTGATGCCGGATGTCTATGTGCTTTGTGCGGCTGTGTTCAACAGGATTTTCCGCCATGCGGATAGCACTCTCATTATCACATAGGAGTGGGACTTTGCTCAGATTGTAGCCAAAGTCCCGGAGGGTTTGCCTCATCCAAAGTAGTTGCGCGCAACACTGTCCTGCGGCAACGTACTCGGCCTCAGCGGTGGATAGGACAACGGAAGTTTGTTTCTTAGAGTTCCACGACACCAGGGACCTTCCTAAGAATTGGCACGTCCCCGATGTACTCTTCCTATCGAGCTTACATCCAGCATAGTCGGAATCTGAGTATCCAATTAAGTCAAAGTTAGACCCCTTAGGATACCAGATCCCGAAGCAAGGCGTAGCGACTAAATATCTCAGTATTCGCTTCACCGCCACTAAGTGACACTCCTTAGGATCGGATTGAAATCTAGCACACATGCATACACTAAGCATAATATCCGGTCTACTAGCACATAAATAAAGTAAAGACCCTATCATTGACCGGTATGCTTTTTGATCAATGGACTTACCTCCTTTGTTGAGGTCGGTGTGTCCGTCGGTTCCCATCGGAGTCTTTGCAGGCTTGGCGT
This sequence comes from Zea mays, assembly GCF_902167145.1. Taxonomy (NCBI): domain Eukaryota; kingdom Viridiplantae; phylum Streptophyta; class Magnoliopsida; order Poales; family Poaceae; genus Zea; species Zea mays. The sequence goes on along the minus strand of NC_050104.1, from coordinate 150,150,367 downwards.
CCTTCATCCCAAACCGCTTTAGCAAGTCTTGCGTGTATTTCGTTTGGGAGATGAAGGTGCCGTCCTTGAGTTGCTTCACTTGGAACCCAAGGAAGTAGTTCAACTCGCCCATCATCGACATCTCGAATTTCTGCGTCATCACCCTGCTAAACTCTTCACAAGACTTTTGGTTAGTAGAACCAAATATTATGTCATCGACATAAATTTGGCACACAAACAAATCACCGTCACATGTCTTTGTAAAAAGAGTTGGATCGGCTTTCCCAACCTTGAAAGCATTAGCAATTAAAAAGTCTCTAAGGCATTCATACCATGCTCTTGGGGCTTGCTTAAGTCCATAGAGCGCCTTAGAGAGCTTACACACGTGGTCGGGGTACCGTTCATCCTCGAAGCCAGGGGGTTGCTCCACGTACACCTCCTCCTTGATTGGCCCATTGAGGAAAGCGCTCTTCACATCCATTTGGTACAACCTGAAAGAATGGTGAGCGGCATATGCTAGCAAGATACGAATCGATTCTAGCCTAGCCACAGGAGAAAATGTCTCCTCAAAGTCCAAACCTGCGACTTGGGCATAACCTTTTGCCACAAATCGAGCCTTGTTCCTCGTCACCACCCCGTGCTCGTCCTGTTTGTTGTGGAACACCCACTTGGTTCCCACAACATTTTGCTTGGGACGAGGCACCAGTGTCCAAACTTCATTGCGCTTGAAGTTGTTGAGCTCCTCCTGCATGGCCAACACCCAGTCCGGATCTAGCAAGGCCTCCTCTACCCTGAAAGGCTCAGTAGAAGAGACAAAGGAGTAATGCTCACAAAAATTAACTAATCGAGATCGAGTAGTTACTCCCTTGCTAATGTCACCCAAAATTTGGTCGACGGGATGATCCCTTTGAATCACCGCTCGAACTTGGGTTGGAGGTGCCGGTTGTGCTTCTTCCTCCATCACTGGATCATCTTGTGCTCCCCCTTGATCACACGCCTCCTTTTGATGAACCTGTTCATCGTCTTGAGTTGGGGGATGCACCGTTGTTGAGGAAGAAGGTTGGTCTCGTTCATCTTGTTCCTGTGGCCGCACTTCTCCAATCGCCATGGTTCGTATAGCGGCCGTCAGAACATTTTCTTCATCTACATCATCATAATCAACAACTTGCTCTCTTGGAGAGCCATTAGTCTCATCAAATACAACGTCGCTAGAGACTTCAACCAAACCCGATGATTTGTTGAAGACTCTATACGCCTTTGTATTTGAGTCATAACCTAACAAAAAACCTTCTACAGCTTTGGGAGCAAATTTAGAATTTCTACCCTTCTTCACTAGAATGTAGCACCTGCTCCCAAATACACGAAAGTAAGATACATTGGGTTTGTTACCGGTTAGTAGCTCATACGACGTCTTCTTGAGGAGGCGGTGAAGGTAGACCCTGTTGATGGCGTGGCAAGCCGTGTTCACGGCTTCCGACCAAAAACGCTCGGGGGTCTTGAATTCTCCAAGCATCGTCCTCGCCATATCGATTAGCGTCCTGTTCTTCCTCTCTACCACACCATTTTGCTGTGGTGTGTAGGGAGCGGAGAACTCGTGCTTGATCCCTTCCTCCTCAAGGAACTCCTCCACTTGAAGGTTCTTGAACTCGGACCCGTTGTCGCTCCTTATCTTCTTCACCTTGAGCTCAAACTCATTTTGAGCTCTCCTGAGGAAGCGCTTGAGGGTCCCTTGGGTTTCAGACTTATCCTGCAAAAAGAACACCCAAGTGAAGCGTGAAAAGTCATCAACAATAACTAGACCATACTTACTTCCTCCTATGCTCAGATAGGCGACGGGTCCGAAGAGGTCCATATGTAGCAGCTCCAGAGGTCTTGACGTGGTCATCACATTCTTGCTGTGATGTGCTCCTCCCACTTGTTTACCTGTTTGACAAGCTGCACAAGGTCTATCTTTTTCGAAATGAACATTGGTTAGACCTATCACGTGTTCTCCCTTTAGAAGCTTGTGGAGGTTCTTCATCCCCACGTGTGCTAAGCGGCGATGCCACAACCAGCCCATGCAAGTCTTAGCCATTAAGCATGCATCTAGACCGGCCTCTTCTTTTGCAAAATCAACTAAGTAAAGTTTGCCGTCTAGTACACCCTTAAAAGCTAGTGAACCATCACATCTTCTAAAGACAGACACATCTATGTTTGTGAATAAACAGTTATATCCCATATTGCACAATTGACTAACAGATAGTAAATTGTAACCAAGAGACTCAACTAAAAACACATTGGAGATAGAGTGCTCATTGGAAATTGCAATTTTACCTAACCCTTTTACCTTGCCTTGATTCCCATCACCGAAAATAATTGAATCTTGGGAATCCTTATTCTTGACGTAGGAGGTGAACATATTCTTCTCCCCCGTCATATGGTTTGTGCATCCGCTGTCGATAATCCAGCTTGAACCCCCGGATGCATAAACCTGCAAGACAAATTTAGGCTTGGGTCTTAGGTACCCAACTCATGTTGGGTCCTACAAGGTTAGCACAAATATCCTTAGGGACCCAAATGCAAGTTTTGTCTCCCTTGCATCTTGCCCCTAATTTTCTAGCAACTATTTTCCTATCCTTTCTACAAATAGCAAAGGAAGCATTTAAGGCACAATACATTGTAGAGGGACCATTCATAACTTTTCTAGGAACATTGACAACATTTTTCCTAGGCATATTATGAACAACATTTCTCCTACCAATATTTCTATCATGCACATAGGAAGAACTAGAAGCAAACATAGCATGAGAATCAAAATCATCATAAGCATTATAACTCCTATAAGCATTTCTAGTTTGTCTCCTATCATGGTACATAAAAGCATGGTACTTTTTAGCACTACTAGCCATAGGAGCCTTCCCTTTCTCCTTGGCGGAGATAGGAGCCTTGTGGCTTGTCAAGTCTTGGCTTCCCTCTTGTAGCCAAGTCCATCCTTAATTGAGGGGTGTCTACCAATCGTGTAGGCATCCCTTGCAAATTTTAGCTTATCGAAATCATTTTTGCTAGTCTTAAGTTGGGCATTAAGACTAGCAACTTCATCATTTAATCTCGAAATTGAAACTAGGTGTTCACTACATGCATCAATATCAAAATTCTTACACCTAGTACAAATTATAACATGTTCTACACAAGAATTAGATTTATTTGCTACTTCTAATTTAGCATTTAAATCATTGTTAACACCTTGTAAAGTAGAAATGGTTTCATGACAAGTAGATAATTCACTAGAGAGCATTTCATTCCTTTTAATTTCTAGAGCAAGAGAGTTTTGTGCACTAACAAATTTATCATGCTCCTCATATAAAAGATCCTCTTGTTTTTCTAGTAATCTATTCTTGTCATTCAAAGCATCAATCAACTCATTAATCTTATTAATTTTAGATCTATCTAATCCCTTGAATAAGCATGAGTAATCTATCTCATCATCATCACTAGACTCATCCTCACTTGAAGTATAAGTACTAGTATCATGAGTGCTTACTTTCTTCTCCCTTGCCATGAGGCAAGTGTGATGCTCGTTGGGGAAGAGAGATGACTTGTTGAAGGCGGTGGCGGCGAGTCCTTCATTGTCGGAGTCGGAGGAGGAGCCATCCGAATCCCACTCCTTTCCGATATGTGCCTCGCCCTTGGCCTTCTTGTAATGCTTCTTCTTCTCCCTTTTGTTCCCCTTTTCCTGGTCACTTTCATTATCGGGACAGTTAGCAATGAAATGACCAATCTTACCACATTTGAAGCACGAGCGTTTCTCCTTTGTCTTGTTCTTGCTTGGCTGTCCCTTGCGACCTTTAAGCGCCGTCTTGAAGCGCTTAATGATGAGGGCCATCTCCTCATTATTTAGCCCGGCCGCCTCAACTTGCGCCACCTTGCTTGGTAGCGCCTCCTTGCTCCTCGTTGCCTTGAGAGCAATGGGTTGAGGCTCATGAATAGGACCGTTCAACGCGTCGTCCACGTATCTCGCCTCCTTGATCATCATTCGCCCGCTTACGAACTTCCCAAGAACTTCTTCGGGCGACATCTTGGTGTACCTAGGATTTTCACGAATGTTGTTCACCAAATGAGGATCAAGAACGGTAAAGGACCTTAGCATTAGGCGGACGACGTCGTGGTCCGTCCATCGCGTGCTTCCGTAGCTCCTTATTTTGTTGATAAGGGTCTTGAGCCGGTTGTATGTTTGTGTTGGCTCCTCGCCCCTTATCATTGCGAATCGTCCAAGCTCGCCCTCCACCAACTCCATCTTGGTGAGCAGGGTGACATCATTCCCCTCATGAGAGATCTTGAGGGTGTCCCAGATCTGCTTGGCATTGTCCAAGCCGCTCACCTTATGGTACTCGTCCCTGCACAAGGAGGCTAGCAACACAGTAGTAGCTTGTGCATTTTTATGAATCTGTTCATTAATAAACATGGGACTATCCGTACTATCAAAGTGCATTCCACTCTCTACAATCTCCCATATGCTAGGATGGAGAGAGAACAAGTGACTACGCATTTTGTGACTCCAAAATCCGTAGTCCTCTCCATCAAAATGAGGAGGTTTACCAAGTGGAATAGATAGTAAATGAGCATTAGTACTTTGAGGAATACGAGAGTAATCAAAAGAAAAGTTCGAATTGACCGGTTTCTTTCTCTCGTAGTCGTTGTGGTCGTCGTCCTTTTGGGAGGAAGTAGACTCATCGCTGTCGTAGTAGACGATCTCCTTGATGCGTCTTGTCTTCTTCTTCTTCCCATCTTTGCGTCTGTGGCCCGAGCCCGAGTCGTTGGACTTGTCATCCCTTGGCTCGTTGATGAAGGACTCCTTCTCCTTGTCGTTGATCACGATTCCCTTCCCCTTAGGATCCATCTCTTCGGGCGGTTAGTCCCTTTCTTGAAGAGAGCTGCTCTGATACCAATTGAGAGCACCTAGAGGGGGGGAGGGTGAATAGGTGATCCTGTGAAACTTAAACTTATAGCCACAAAAACTTGTTAAGTGTTAGCACAATAATCACCAAGTGGCTAGAGATGAGTCTCAACAAAACACAATACCACAAGAGATCAAACACAGAGATGACACAGTGGTTTATCCCGTGGTTCGGCCAAGACCAACGCTTGCCTACTCCACGTTGTGGCGTCCCAACGGACGAGGGTTGCAACCAACCCCTCTCAAGCGGTCCAAAGACCAACTTGAATACCATGGTGTTTTGCTTTGCCTTTCAATATCCCGTTTGCGAGGAATCTCCACAACTTGGAGCCTCTCGCCCTTACACTTGAAATTCACAAAGAAATACGGAGTAAGGGAGGGATTAGCAACACACACAAATCCACAGCAAAATGTGCACACACACGGCCAAGAATCGAGCTCAAAAGACTATTTCAAAGTTCTCACTAGAACGGAGCTCGAATCACTGAGAATGACAAACGAATGCGCAAAGACTGAGTGTGGATGATCAAGAATGCTCTAAGGTTGCTTGGTGTACTCCTCCATGCGCCTAGGGGTCCCTTTTATAGCCCCAAGGCAGCTAGGAGCCGTTGAGAGCAAATCTGGAAGGCTGATCTTGCCTTCTGTCGACTGGTGCACCGGACAGTCCGGTGCACACCGGACACTGTCCGGTGCACACCGGACACTGTCCGGTGCCCGATTTCTTTCCTTAAACGGCGCAGCCGACCGTTGGCTGCCAGAGAGCCGTTGGCGCACCGGACATGTCCGGTGCACACCGGACAGTCCGGTGCCCCCTTCTAGCCGTTGACTCGGCCACGTGTCCCGCGCAGATCGCGCGGCCGACCGTTGGCCCGGCCGACCGTTGGCTCACCGGACAGTCCGGTGCACACCGGACAGTCCGGTGAATTTTAGCCGTACGTCGTCGGCGAATTCCCGAGAGCGGCCACTTCACGCCGAGTCAGCCTTGCGCACCGGACACTGTCCGGTGCACCACCGGACAGTCCGGTGTGCCAGACTGAGCTGAGTCTTGGCTGTACACAGCCAAGCCTTTTTCACCTTTTTTTCTTTTCTTCTTCTTTCTGTTTCTAACACTTAGACAAGTATATTAGTACACAAAACCAATGTACTAAGGCTTAGAAACATACCTTTACTCTTGATTTGCACTTTGTCCATCCATGAGCATAAATTCACATTTAAGCACTTGTGTTGGCACTCAATCACCAAAATACTTAGAAATGGCCCAAGGGCACATTTCCCTTTCACTACTTCGCGCCAACGGTCACCTGCAGAGTCATTTAATGCGCGCCAGAGCGTGCAGAAGTCAGGCACGCGCGATGTGGCGCACTGGACACTCTACAGTACATGTCTGGTGTGCCACCGGACATCCAGGCGGGCCCAACAGTCAGAGCTCCAACGGTCGGAACCCAACAGCCTGGTGACGTGGCTGGCGCACTGGACAGTGTCCGGTGGCGCCCCGGACTGTGCGGTGCGCCATGCGACAGCAGCCTCCACCAAACGGCTAGTTTGGTGGTTGGGGTTATAAATACCCCCAACCACCCCACATTCAAGTCATCCAAGTTTTCTATCTTCCAACCACTTACAAGAGCTAAGCATTCAATACAAGACACACTCAAGTGATCAAATCCTCTCCCAAATCCACAAAAGCATTAGTGACTAGTGAGAGTGATTTGTCGTGTTCTTTTGAGCTCTTGCACTTGGATCGATTTCTTCTTTCTCATTTTTTCTTGTGATCAAACACTCACTTGTAACCAAGGCAAGAGACACTAATTGTGTGGTGGTCCTTACGGGAAAGTTTTATTCCCGGTTGATTTGAGAAGAGAAAGCTCACTCAGTCCGAGGGACCGTTTGAGAGAGGGAAAGGGTTGAAAGAGACCCGGTCTTTGTGACCACCTCAATGGGGAGTAGGTTTGCAAGAACCGAACCTCGGTAAAACAAATCCGCGTATCACACTCTTTATTTGCTTGGGATTTGTTTTGCATCCTCTCTCTCGGACTCGATTATATTTCTAACGCTAACCCGGCTTGTAGTTGTGATTAACTTTGTAAATTTCAGTTTCGCCCTATTCACCCCCCTCTAGGCGACTTTCAATTGGTATCAGAGCCCGGTGCTTCATTAGAGCTGAAAGGATCACGATGCCCAAGAGGGGGGGGGGGTGAATTGGGCTTTTCTAAAAATCAACACTAATTAAAACCTAAGCAAGAGCTAAACAAGAGCCCAACTTCACCCCAACAACTAGCACTAAGAATATAATACTAGAAATGTAACAAAGCTAAGATAATACTTCAAATACTTGCTAAACAAATGCACAATGTAAAGTGCTTGAATTAAGTGCGGAATGTAAAGCAAAGTTTAGAAGACTCCTCCAATTTTTTCCCGAGGTATCGAAGAGTCGGCACTCTCCACTAGTCCTCGTTGGAGCACCCGCGCAAGGGTATCGCTCCCCCTTGGTCCTCGCAAGAACCAAGTGCTCACTACGAGATGATCCTTTGCCACTCCGGCGCGGTGGATCCCTCGAGACCGCTTACAAACTTGAGTCGGGTCACCAACAAGATCTTCACGGTGATCACCGAGCTCCCAACACCACCAAGCCGTCTAGGTGATGCCGATCACCAAGAGTAACAAGCCGTAGACTTTCGCTTGACCAAGAGAAGCCTAATGCAAGTGGTGTGTGCTCTAGGTGGCTCTCACTAGCGCTAATGAGGAACAAGCGTGGATTATGATTCTCTAATCTCCTCACTAGCCTTTTGGTGCTTGCAATGCTCTACCAATGTGCTGGAATAAATGTGGAGTGCAAGACATTGAATATGGTGGGTGGAGGGGGTATAAATAGCCCTCACCCACCAACTAGCCGTTACAGGCACTTTACTGCGCGATGGCGCACCGGACAGTCCGGTGCGCCACCGGTGCGCCAACGGTGCGCCACCGGTGCGCCAACGGTCACTTCCAACGGCTAGTTCTGACAGAGAGCCGTTGGACTCATGGCGCACCGGACAGTGAACAGTCCACTGTCCGGTGCACACCGGACAGTCCGGTGCGGTGTCCGGTGTGCCACTAAAATTCAACTCTGAACGCTGCGCTCTCGGGTTTCTGCGAAGGAAAAACACTGCCGTGGACCAGCCTGGCCCCACCTGGCAGAGGGTGCACCGGACAGTCCGGTGCACACCGGACAGTCCGGTGCCCCTAAGCCAGAAACCCTATCTCTTGTTTTTCAGCTGATTTTCAAATCGGTTTTCGCTCTAACTTGTGTGTGAGTTCTAGAGTGACACCTAGCACTGTATATGAGTGTGATTGTGCACCAACACTACACTAGAACTCTCTTGGTCAAACTACTCATCGACAACCCCTCTTTATAGTACGACTAAAAGAGAATAAAAGACCTAACTAAATCGCGAGTGTCCACATCTCCTTGACACTCGGACTCCGTAGACCTTCACCTTTTGTTCCGTTGTTTTAGCCGTCGCTTCAAGTTCTTATTTCCGGGATTGTTTTCACCGTTTTAGTACTTCTACCTGTCATGCGACCTAACTTACCATTTGTCTTTGCAAAACACACGTTAGTCACATATAATACTACGTTGTCATTAATCACTAAAACCAACCAGGGGCCTAGATGCTTTCAATCTCCCCCTTTTTGGTGATTGATGACAACCCTACAAGTTTTGTGAGAGTAGTTTGTTTTGAAGATTCTGTCAATGGAAAGAATGGTTAGTTATACTCAGTAATCTTTGACAGAAAGAATGTGTACCATAATAATAAGAGTGAGCGCATACACATCATAAGATTCTTGTTCATATAAAAGAGAAGGTAAATTAATGAAACAAGAGCTAGAAGACTGGTGATATGATATAAAGTGAAAACATAATACACACAGTCAATCATACGCAACGAGAGTATATGACGAGTTTGTGAGCCAAAAACATCAAGCTAGTACAAAGAGTAGCAGGCACATATATTAAATCAAAATGACTCTGACTCTCTACAAACTCTCTAACTCCCCCTAGCTCTCACAATTCATATCTCTCCCCCTTTGGCGTCAAACACCAAAAGGGACCTGAACCTAAACATCGGAAGCAGGAGGAGGTGGCGGGGGCGCATCCGGTCGAGGTCGAGGTAGCAGAGCGAACGCCGACGGAGGGTCAGAGTCAGTCTCGGATCCAGGATATGCGATAGAAGCTGGAGCTGGTACTGACTCGGACGGAGGCCGCGCTGCAGGAGCTACCGGAACAGAAGCGGTCACAGATACTGCCACAGCGGTAGTGGTAACAGCAGATGCTGGTTGCACTGACGGCTGCGGACAGATAGAGCTGAGAGTCGGAGAGGTGAACGCCAAAGTGACCGGCCGGAGCGGAGAGGTACCAGCAGGGGGTCCAGACAAGATCGAAGGCACCACTGGAGCGTGAAGCGGAGGAGGCGGAGCAGACTGAACCGGAGGTGCTGAGATACCAGAATGCTGGAGCATGAGAGCCATGAATGCCCTATTCTCTGCCCTATCCTGAATAAGCTGCTGCTGAAGTGCATCCTGCCTGTCCTGTATGCTCTGAAACATCGAGAGCATCCTGTCGGATAAACGGGCCTGCTCGGCTGCCAGGAGAGCCTGCTGCTGGGTGAGAGTCTGCTGCTGCTGGGTGAGAGTCTGAAGAATCGAAGCAAGGGCAGGGTCCATAGCCTGAGGATGAGGAGGGGCAGCACTAGAACTCCCAGCCTCATGATCATGTGAGCGTGGAGGCATAGGAGGCGGAGGAGGAACCCCAAAATCATCATCATCATCAACAACATCAGCTGATGTACCCTGAGTGTCAAACTATCGTAGAGCTGCATCCTCGGCCTGAGAGTCAAACACAGAAGCGGAAGCTGGCACTGGAATCTCAGGAGCAGGGCGGTAAGATCCAAACACAAGGCGTGAGGCCTCAAGAGTGCTCTGAAATCGAGGTGGCTGAATCAGCTGCGCAAAGATGTGGCACAAGTAGTGAGCATAAGGTAGCTGCCGACGAGCACGAATCCCATCCAGAACTGTGTCCTCGATCTCACAGATCAGGAAGTCCACAACATCAAACTCAGAGTGGGATACCAGGGCACCAAGGAGCCAAAGCTGAATATGAGTGGTAGCCTCCCTGTATCCCATCCTCGGCAGGAGTGTCCGTCTGACGAGCTCATATAAGTACTTCGCTGCTGTAGTAAAGTCTGTTGGAGAACGTCGCGACCCATCTGTGAAAGGCGGGCGAAACAGAGCCGCGACGTGAGCTGTCCCTGGAGCCACACCGCCGTGAGGGCGACGAGGAGGGTCAGAAGAGCCGTAGCAGAGGCTGTGAAGGCGAGTCGTCGACTCTGGGAATCCAAATAGCTGACGGATCTGACTGGCAGTGATCGTGACATCCTCTCGCTCAAAGCGGAACCTCATCCAGTGATGATCCGGGTCAATCCAAACAGAGGCGTAGAAGACTCAGACCCACTCCTCAACATATCTGCCGCTGATAGTCAGAAGGGTCAAGAGGCCAGGCAGATAGGTGAGATGCGCCTCAGTCTCAGCACCGGCTGCAAGCAGAAAAGCTGGAAGATCCAAAAGGCGGTGCACTCGCAGCGCTATCTGAGCAGACATCTGAGCTCTGAAGAATGACTCCTGAATCCGTGTGCTGAAAAGAACACCTGCTGCTGGGTCTCTCTGAGCTGGCAGCCAAGACTCCACGGGTACGTACCTGAACCGACGTACCCGTGCTGCAGTAGCACGTTGAAGATCAAACAGACGAGGATCCGAAACCAGAGGACGGACCTCAGTCTCATCACGCTCCCGGAAACGAGGTGGAGGGACAGGAGGAGCTGAAGCGGGAGCGGGAGCAGGGGAAGCAGTGGAAGCTGGCATAGTGGTGGTAGTGGGTATGGCTGTGGAGGTGGATGGAGCAATAGGAGTGACGGGAGCAGGCAGAGTGGGTGGCGGAGTGGAAGCGGAGGTATGAGTGGAGGAGCGAGACCGGGAGGTGAGACGACGAGCACGGAATGCAATCTGATCGGATGGAACATGCGGCTGATCTCCAAGTGCTGCCTGCGCAGCGGCTGCTGCAGCTGCTGCCGCTGCACGAGCCTCTCTGTTCGTACGCCGCTTCTTGCGGCCTTCTTGCTGCTCCAAATACACAGTCTTGCCCTTCACCTGCCTGAAGGGGCGACGAGGGTCCTCATCGTCGCCACCCCCTGACGCCGACGCATTCTTCGTGCGCGGCATCCTGATCTGAAGTCTGCATATTAGAGAGAGTGACTAAGCACAGAGCAACAGTGACCGATAGATTTAGCAAAGAGTGAGATATCTACCTGGAAAGCTCACACGAGAGGTGACGATCCAGGCAGGACGGGAGACGGCACACGGTCACACAAGGTCACTGAAATGACAGAAGAGGTGAGCACGTATTAGTCACATAGTCATAAGCATATGAAATGTGAATAAATACATACACAGAGAGATATGGCACGAGACGGGACGATCGAGAAGTCAAACGACGTGAAAACGACGTTTGACAGACAAATAGTGACATAGGAGGTTTGGAATTCGAAATGAGGCACGAAATGATATGGAATTGAGCTGATACTTCACGAATAGGTTTATATAGGTGAATATGAGTGAAGTGTGTGCTTGGTTTGAATTTAGTCGAAGAAAAAGATATTTGGGCACTCGGCTCGGAAACGATCGCTCAAAACGGGAATTTTTGGTGAAATTTAAGCCTGGGATCTCGGATTGGCGTGAAATTTGGCAAGTAGGTTACTGGAAGTGTGGTGAAGGTGCCTGAAAAATTTGGGTTCAATTGGAGCAAGTATGGGTGGTTTGGGCATTTCACCGAACACGTGAAGGGCGAGGAATTAGGGTTTTAGGGAAATGGCCATTTGAGGTGGGAATGCCCTCCTAAAGGAGCTAAAAGTTTGCAGGGATACATAAAAGGGATAATGCAATGCATTCCACCAACTGGATTCACAAAATTTCACAAGGATTTGAATTTTTCACAAAGGAGAGAAAATGGAGCTTCACTGCCTTCCAGTCAGAGAAACAAGAGAGTAAAGGGAGAGGAGAGGGGAGAGCAGCTGACCGAGAGAGGGAGAGGACAGGCGCAGGCACAGGGTCGCCGGAGAGTCGCCACCGGTGAGGAGATCGCCGGAGAGGGGAGGGAAAACACCAGAGACCGAGAGCAGGCGCTGACAGGGAGAAACAGAGAGCCTCTGGCTCGGCTGTGTGGGCTGGAGGCCTTTTTTTAAAAACGCGATATGGACGCACCGGACAGTCTACAGTGCCTGTCCGGTGCACACCGGACAGCGCACAGTAGCTGTCCGGTGAACCACCGGACAGCGCACAGGAAAAGGAATTTTAGCGCGCGGCTGCCGGTGCACCGGACATTGCACAGTGCAGTGTCCGGTGCACACCGGACTGTCCGGTGAGCCCAGACAGAGGGGAGTTTGGAAAATTTTGAATTTTTCTATCTAACTCCTAACCAAACCAAATCCCAACTTATAATAACTCAAAATAACACTTGTTGGGACAGGTATTGGCACCCTCATATACTTTTCAAAATATTTTGCCATAGGCTAGATAATTTTTAGAGAAAATAGGCAAATGGTGAAATTTGCATTTTGGTTTACACTAGGGGTTTTCATGAGTGATTTGAGTTTTGAATACTCCCCCTAAGTGCAGTACCTCATGCATATTTCAAGAACCAATAATCGCATAAAAAGTAAGAATTTAAGTGCTAAAAACTTAAAACTAAGACTTGTCAGGTTTGACCCGAGTTAAGCTTTTTCACTCGCTTGGTTGGCGGTTATCTCAACTAGGTTAGACAAATCCTAGATGCAGTACAAGGAATTTAAATATGCAATGCAAGTGACAACACCATTTGACATTTCACATAAAGTTTCTGAGATCAAGAATGTTTAGTTCATTTCTCAACATGCAAAAGCGGGTCTTATCAAGTGGCTTAGTGAAAATATCCGCTAATTGATCTTCCGACCTCACTCCTTCTAAAATGATATCTCCTTTAGCAACATGATCTCTAAGGAAGTGATGACGGATATCAATGTGCTTGGTGCGAGAGTGTTGTACAGGATTATTAGCAATTTTAACAGCACTCTCATTATCACACAACAAAGGTACCTTTTCTAGAACTACGCCATAGTCTAGAAGAGTTTGTTTCATATATAAAATCTGTGTGCAACAAGCACCTGCGGCAATGTATTCTGCTTCGGCAGTTGACAAGGCAACACTATTTTGCTTTTTGGATGTCCATGAAACTAGTGATCTACCAAGCAGATGGCATCCCCCAGAAGTACTTTTCCTATCAATTTTGCAACCGGCATAATCCGAATCGGAATAGCCAATTAAATCAAAAGTAGCTCCTTTGGGATACCACAGACCAACGCTTGTGGTGTGCCTGAGATACCTAAGAATTCTCTTAACAGCGCGAAGATGAGCTTTCTTAGGATTAGATTGGAATCTAGCACACATGCAAACACTGAACATAATATCGGGCCTAGATGCGGTAAGGTACAATAAACTACCAATCATAGAACGGTAGAGAGTTTGATTAACCGGGTTACCTCCCTCATCTAGGTCGAGATGTCCATTTGTAGGCATGGGGGTCTTGATTGGTTTGCACTTCTCCATGTTCAATCTTTTCAACAAGTCTTTGGTATACTTCTCTTGTGAGAGAAAGTTACCATCTTTCATTTGCTTGACTTGAAAGCCGAGGAAGTATGTTAGCTCACCAATCATTGACATCTCGAACTCCTTCGACATCAACTCACCAAATTCCTTGCAATGATGGTCATTTGTCGAGCCAAAGATTATATCATCAACATATACTTGACAAATGAAAATATCACCGTTATGTTTCTTTGTGAAGAGAGTTGTGTCGACGGTCCCGATTTTGAAGCCCTTTTCGATGAGGAAGTCGCGAAGACGCACATACCAAGCCCTTGGAGCTTGCTTTAGCCCATAAAGCGCTTTGGATAACCTGTAAGCATGGTTAGGATATCTAGGGTCTTCAAATCCAGGCGGTTGCTCAACATATACAAGTTCATTTGTGAAGCCATTTAAAAATGCACTTTTTACATCCATTTGATAAAGTTTTATATCATAGCATGATGCATATGCAAGTAGGATACGGATGGCTTCCAGTCGAGCAACCGGTGCAAAGGTCTCTCCAAAATCTAAGCCTTCAACTTGAGAGAATCCCTTTGCGACAAGTCTTGCCTTGTTTCTTACAATCACACCTTGATCATCTTGTTTGTTTCTGAACACCCACTTTGTTCCAATGATTCTTGCATCTTGTGGGGGGCTTCTCCAGGGTCCAAACTTCGTTACGGGTGAAGTTGTTAAGTTCTTCATGCATGGCATTCACCCAGTCCGGATCCTGTAGCGCCTCATCTATACAAGTAGGCTCAACACAAGAAACAAAAGAGTGATGTTTAATAAAATTAGCATGTTTATGTGATCGAGTAATAACCCCTTGTGAAGGACTCCCGATGATTTGGTTTTGAGGATGAGCTTGAAGTAGTGATGAGTTTCTCCTATCAACCACTTGGGAAGAAGATCCTGGAGCATCAACATCTTCGGCTTGTACCCTTGCTTGTTCATGAGAGACAAATGTATCTTCATTTGCATGCCTCTCATCTTTTTCATCATCTTGTGGTACATTTGATGAAGAAGGCCTGTCAATGATTTGCACCTCTTCTTCATCTTCTTTTGGTTTGATAGCTCCAATAGGCATGTTCTTCATTGCTTCCCTAAGTGGCTCATCACCTACATCATCAAGATTTTCAAGTGCTCCTTGGGAGCCATTAGTCTCATCAAATTCCACATCATATGTTTCTTCTACCACGCCAGTGGCATGGTTGAATACTCGATATGCTTTGGACTTTAATGAATAACCCAAAAGAAAACCAATATCACAACGTCTTTGAAACTTCCCTAGGTGATGGCGTTTCTTGTAGATGTAGCATTTGCACCCAAATACCCGGAAGAAAGAGACGTCTGGCTTTTTCCCATTTAGCAGTTCATAAGGAGTCTTCGCAAGTAGCCGGTGAGGAAATAGCCTATTTGATGCATAACAAGCAGTGTTGACAGCTTCGGCCCAAAACCTCTCCGGTGTGTTATACTCATCAATCATTGTTCTTGCAAGGGTGATCAAGGTCCTGCTTTTCCTTTCAACAACTCCATTTTGTTGAGGTGTATATGTGGCAGATACTTCATGCTTGATCCCAATTTCATCACAGTACTCATGAATGTTGGTGTTGTCAAATTCTTTGCCATTGTCACTTCTAATCTTCTTAATCTTGCAATCAAATTCATTTTGTGCTTTCTTGGCAAACTTCTTGAATATAGATGCAACTTCAGATTTGTCATGGAGAAAGAACACCCAAGTGTATCTTGAGAAGTCATCAACAATCACTAGACAGTAGAGGTTGCCACCGGCACTGACATAATTTGTAGGTCCAAATAAATCCATGTGAAGTAGTTCCAGTGGCCTTGATGTTGACATGAAATCTTTAGTAGGATGTGTATTAGCAACTTGCTTTCCAGCTTGACATGCACTTCATGGCTTGTCTTTTTCAAACACCACATCCTTTAAACCTCTAACCATATCTTTTTTAAATACCTTCTTGAGTGTGCTCATCCCAACATGTGCAAGCCTCCTATGCCAAAGCCATCCAAGAGAAGCTTTGGTGAAGAGGCAAGTTCTTAAGTCTGCATCTTCTGAAGTGAAATCCACTAAGTAGAGGTTGTTGTATCTAAATCCCTTGAATACCATTGATTCATCATCTATTTTTGTTACAATAACCTCTGATGGAGTGAATAAGCATTGAAGTCCAAGATCACAGAGTTGTCCCACTGATAATAAATTGAAGCTCAAGGGTGCAACTAAGAGAACATTTGATATTGATAAGTCATTTGAGATTGCCACCTTGCCAAGTCCTTGCACTTTTCCTTTTGAGTTGTCTCCAAATGTGATTTTATCTTGAGCATCAACATTCTCATCTAGTGAGGTGAACATCCATGGGTTGCCTGTCATATGTTGTGTGCATCCACTGTCAATAACCCAATGGCTCCCACCAGTCTTGTAGTTCACCTACATTCACAGACAATTCAAGCTTGAGTTTTGAGGGCCCTATATTGCATAGGACCAGTGACTCTCTCAATTAAGGACTTTGCCACCCAGATTTGTCTAGGTCTACTCTTATTTGGTGGACCTAGGAATGTAACCTTAATCTTTCCATTTGCCACCTTTCTTAGGACATAATGAGCATTGAAAGCAAATGGTCTTGAGTGCTTAGGCAAGGGAGTTGGTGGTTTAGCTTTGCAGTTGTGGGCAAAATGACCTTCATTTCCACACTCAAAGCATTTGATAGGCTTGTGAGTCTGCTTTGGCTTGTATTGAGTGATAGCTTTCTTTTGCACAAAAGCATTGTATCCAATACCACTCTTGTTATTTTTCATAACAGTGTTCATAAGCAGCTCATTTTGGAGGTATTGACCCTTGTTGAACTTTTGCACACTTGTTGCAAGATGTTCATTTTCACTTTTTAGTTTCTTGACCTCATTCTTAAGCCTTTGGTTATCCACTGCCAACTCATTGTTGAAATCATTGTTCTCAATAGCAACTTTTCCTCTAGTAGTTGCATCAGTCAAGTAATTCTTCAATTTTTGGTTGTCTAAAGTCAGGACTTCAACTTTTTCTGTCAATTCAGCATGTAGACTAGTTTGCTCTTCTTGAATCAAATCATCACATGAGGTTGCTACATCAAGCTTAACAACAGGGTTAATAGCCTCATGTGTTTTGCAAGATAAAAGTTCATTTTCAACAAGAATATTGTCATGATCAAATTTAATTTGAGTATAGTCTTCCTTGATCTTTACTAGTCTAGTTTGCAACTCCCTATTAGCTTCATTTAATTTGTCATATTTTTCCTTAGCATCTTTTAGGGAGTTTGTGAGCTCATTTACAGTTGATGACATAGTTTTATTTTCTTCTTTTATTTCATCACTAGCCTTTATAACTATGTCATACTTGGCATTTAAAGATTCATTTTCATTTTTCAACCTATCACATTTAGCTTTTGTCTTTCTAATGATTTGAGTATATTCTTTAAGTAAGTCAGCTAACTCATCATATGAAGGTGAAGCAAATTCTTCATCACTATCACTATCACTATCACTATCATCATCAATATTAATATCATTTTGTACCTTTCGTTCACCCCTAGCCATGAGGCATAGGTGAGAAGTGGATGATGGCGATGGTGGTGGTGAAGAGAAGTCCCCGGCGATGGCCGCAACTTTTTCATCATTCCTCTTCTTCACTTGAAGAAGACCCACTTGATGATTCGATGTCGGTGAGCCAGTCGCCAACAATATATGCCTTTCCATTCTTCTTCTTGTGGAACCTTTTTTGCTTCCCATCCTTCCTCTTGAAGAATTTCTTTTCCTTCTTTTCATCATCGCTGTCATCTTCCTTCTTGCCCTTGAACTTGTTCTTCTTGGGCTTGTTGCATTGATGAGCAAGATGACCAAGCTCACCACAGTTGTAGCAGTCCATCTCAGAAATGGGCTTTCTTTTGTTGGAAAAGAACTTCTTCTTTCTTGAATCAAATTTGATGCCTTCTCTATTTAGCTTCTTCAACATCTTGGTGGTCTTCCTTACCATCAAGGCAATGTTTGCATCAAGGTCATCATCACTTGAGGATTCTTCCTCAACTTGTATTTTTGCTTTTCCTTTTCTTTCATGATTTGCTTTGAGAGCCAAATCCTTTCTTTTGGAAGATGATTCTTCTTTGTCGTTGATGTGCATGTACATTTCATGGGCATTGATCTTTCCCAAAATTTGTGTAGGTGTGGTAACTGAAAGATCCATTTGATGTAGCACAGTGACAATGTGTCCATATTTGTCTATTGGGAGGACACTGAGAATCTTCCTCACAACATCCGGTTGTGAGATTTGAGTAAGCCCCAATCCATTGACTTCCTCTACAAGAATATTAAGTCGTGAGTACATAGCATTTGCATTTTCATTAGTAAGCATTTCAAAGGAATTTAACTTTCGCATGGCTATGTGATATCTTTCCTCACGTTCACTTCTAGTTCCTTCATGTAGAGCACAAATGTCCATCCACAAATCATGAGCATTTTTATGATTCCTTACTCTATTGAACACATCTTTGCAAAGGCCTCTAAAAAGGGTGTTTTTGGCCTTAGCATTCCATTTCTCATAATTGAACTCATCACCTACAAGATTTGTGGGATCTCTAGGTTCGGGGAACCCTTGTGTGGCGGCTTTATAGACACCAATGTCTATAGCCTCTAAGTATGCTTCCATACGAATTTTCCAATAAGGAAAATCGTCACCATCAAAAACGGGAGGAGGTCCATCCCCACCGGACATCGTAACTCTAGCGGTTAAGCTAATCAATGAGCAACAAGGCTCTGATACCAATTGAAAGGATCACGATGCCCAAGAGGGGGGGTGAATTGGGCTTTTCTAAAAATCAACACTAATTAAAACCTAAGCAAGAGCTAAACAAGAGCCCAACTTCACCCCAACAACTAGCACTAAGAATATAATACTAGAAATGTAACAAAGCTAAGATAATACTTCAAATACTTGCTAAACAAATGCACAATGTAAAGTGCTTGAATTAAGTGCGGAATGTAAAGCAAAGTTTAGAAGACTCCTCCAATTTTTTCCCGAGGTATCGAAGAGTCGGCACTCTCCACTAGTCCTCGTTGGAGCACCCGCGCAAGGGTATCGCTCCCCCTTGGTCCTCGCAAGAACCAAGTGCTCACTACGAGATGATCCTTTGCCACTCCGGCGCGGTGGATCCCTCGAGACCGCTTACAAACTTGAGTCGGGTCACCAACAAGATCTTCACGGTGATCACCGAGCTCCCAACATCACCAAGCCGTCTAGGTGATGCCGATCACCAAGAGTAACAAGCCGTAGACTTTCGCTTGACCAAGAGAAGCCTAATGCAAGTGGTGTGTGCTCTAGGTGGCTCTCACTAGCGCTAATGAGGAACAAGCGTGGATTATGATTCTCTAATCTCCTCACTAGCCTTTTGGTGCTTGCAATGCTCTACCAATGTGCTGGAATAAATGTGGAGTGCAAGACATTGAATATGGTGGGTGGAGGGGGTATAAATAGCCCTCACCCACCAACTAGCCGTTACAGGCACTTTACTGCGCGATGGCGCACCGGACAGTCCGGTGCGCCACCGGTGCGCCACCGGTGCGCCAACGGTCACTTCCAACGGCTAGTTCTGACAGAGAGCCGTTGGACTCATGGCGCACCAGACAGTGAACAGTCCACTGTCCGGTGCACACCGGACAGTCCGGTGCGGTGTCCGGTGTGCCACTAAAATTCAACTCTGAACGCTGCGCTCTCGGGTTTCTGCGAAGGAAAAACACTGCCGTGGACCAGCCTGGCCCCACCTGGCAGAGGGTGCACCGGACAGTCCGGTGCACACCGGACAGTCCGGTGCCCCTAAGCCAGAAACCCTATCTCTTGTTTTTCAGCTGATTTTCAAATCGGTTTTTGCTCTAACTTGTGTGTGAGTTCTAGAGTGACACCTAGCACTGTATATGAGTGTGATTGTGCACCAACACTACACTAGAACTCTCTTGGTCAAACTACTCATCGACAACCCCTCTTTATAGTACGGCTAAAAGAGAATAAAAGACCTAACTAAATCGTGAGTGTCCACATCTCCTTGACACTCGGACTCCGTAGACCTTCACCTTTTGTTCCGTTGTTTTAGCCGTCGCTTCGAGTTCTTATTTCCGGGATTGTTTTCACCGTTTTAGTACTTCTACCTGTCATGCGACCTAACTTACCATTTGTCTCTGCAAAACACACGTTAGTCACATATAATACTACGTTGTCATTAATCACTAAAACCAACCAGGGGCCTAGATGCTTTCAAGAGCCTAACCGCTCGAAGTGATGTCGGGAGAACACGCCAAGAAGGAGATGGAGACCGGCGAAAAGCCCACTACAAGCCACGGGAAGGCTTCATCGGAAGAGTCCCGCAAAAAGGGGAAAGGGAAGGAGAAGAAAGCCTCTTCCCACAAGTCGCATCGGAGTGGCGACAAGAAAAAGAAGATGAGGAAGGTGGTCTACTACGAGACCGACACTTCATCACCTTCCACCTCCGGCTCCGACGCGCCCTCCATAACTTCTAAGCACCATGAGCGTAAGAAGTTTAGTAAGATCCCCTTACACTATCCTTGCACTTCCAGACATACTCCATTACTTTCCGTTCCATTAGGCAAACCGCCAACCTTTGACGGTGAAGATTATGCTAGGTGGAGTGATTTAATGAAATTTCACCTAACCTCACTCCACAAAAGTATATGGAATGTTGTTGAGTTTGGAGCACAGGTACCATCCATAGGGGATGGGGATTATGATGAGGACGAGGTGGCCCAAATCGAGCACTTCAACTCCCAAGCCACAACCATACTCCTCGCTTCTCTAAGTAGGGAGGAGTACAACAAGGTGCAAGGATTAAAGAGCGCCAAGGAAGTTTGGGACGTACTCAAGACCGCCCACGAGGGTGATGAACTAACCAAGATCACCAAGCGGGAAACAATCGAGGGGGAGCTCGGTCGCTTCCGTCTTCGCCAAGGGGAGGAGCCACAAGATATGTACAACCGGCTCAAAACCTTGGTGAATCAAGTGCGCAACCTCGAGAGCAAGAAATGGGATGACCACGAGGTGGTTAAGGTTATTCTAAGATCACTTATTTTCCTTAACCCTACTCAAGTACAATTAATTCGTGGTAATCCTAGATATACACTAATGACTCCCGAGGAAGTAATCGGGAATTTTGTGAGCTTTGAGTTTATGATCAAGGGCTCACGGAAGATCAACGAGCTTGACGGTCCCTCCACGTCCGAAGCACAACCGGTCGCATTCAAGGCGACGGAAGATAAGAAGGAGGAGTCTACACCGAGTAGAACACCCATCGACGCCTCCAAGCTCGACAACGAGGAAATGACGCTCGTCATCAAGAGCTTCCGCCAAATCCTCAAGCAAAGGAGGGGGAAAGATTACAAACCCCGCTCCAAGAAGGTTTGCTACAAGTGTGGTAAGCCCGGTCACTTTATAGCAAAATGTCCTATTTCTAGTGACAATGACAGGGGCGACGACAAGAAGGGGAGAAGAAAGGAGAAGAAGAGGTACTACAAGAAGAAGGGCGGCGATGCCCATGTTTGTCGCGAGTGGGACTCCGACGAAAGCTCTAGCGACTCCTCCGACGACGAGGACGCCGCCAACATCGCCGTCACCAAGGGACTTCTCTTCCCCAACGTCGGCCACAAGTGCCTCATGGCAAAGGACGGCAAAAAGAAAAAGGTTAAATCTAAATCCTCCACTAGATATGAATCCTCTAGCGATGATAATGCTAGTGATGAAGAAGATAATTTGCATACTCTTTTTGCTAACTTAAACATGCAACAAAAAGAGAAATTGAATGAATTAATTAGTGCCATCCATGAGAAGGATGATCTCTTGGACTCCCAAGAGGACTTCCTAATCAAGGAAAACAAAAAGCATGTTAAAGTTAAAAATGCTTATGCTCTAGAAGTTGAAAAATATGAAAAATTATCTAGTGAGCTAAGCACTTGCCATGAGACTATAGACAACCTTAGAAATGAGAATACTAATTTGTTAGCTAAGGTTGATTCTATTGCTTGTAATGTTTCAATTCCCAATCGTAGAAATGATAATGATGATTTGCTTGCTAAGATTGAAAAATTGAACATTTCTCTTGCTAGCCTTAGAGATGAAAATGAAAAATTACTTGCTAAGGCTAAAGATTTTGATGTTTGCAACACTACCATTTCCGACCTTAGAAGTAAAAATGACATATTACATACTAAGGTTGTAGAATTAAAATCTTGCAAACCATCTACATCTACCGTTGAGCACACTACTATTTGCACTAGATGTAGAGATGTTAACATTGATGCTATTCATGATCACATGGCTTTAATTAAACAACAAAATGATCATATAGCAAAGTTAGATGCTAAAATTGCCGAGCATGACTTAGAAAACGAAAAGTTTAAATTTGCTAGAAGCATGCTTTATAAAGGGAGACGCCCTGGCATCAAGGATGACATTGGCTTCCAACAGGGAGGCAATGTCAAACTTAATGCCCCTCCTAAGAAATTGTCTAATTTTGTTAAGGGCAAGGCTCCCATGCCTCAGGATAACGAGGGTTACATTTTGTACCCTGTCGGCTATCCTAAGAGCAAAATTAGGAGAATTCACTCTAGGAAGTCTCACTCTGGCCCTAACCATGCTTTTATGTATAAGGGTGAGACATCTAGTTCTAGGCAACCAACCCGTGCTAAGTTGTCTAAGAAGAAAACTCCTAGTGCACCAAATGATCATGACATTTCATTTAAAACTTTTGATGCATCATATGTGTTAACTAACAAATCCGGCAAAGTAGTTGCCAAGTATGTTGGGGGCAAGCACAAGGGGTCAAAGACTTGTGTTTGGGTACCCAAAGTTCTTGTATCTAATGCCAAAGGACCCAAAACCATTTGGGTACCTAAAGTCAAGAACTAAACATGTTTTGTAGGTTTATGCATCCGGGGGCTCAAGTTGGATCATCGACAGCGGGTGCACAAACCACATGATAGGGGAGAAGAAGATGTTCTCCTCTTACGAGAAAAACCAAAATTCCCCAAAGAGCGATCACATTAGGGGATGGAAATCAAGGTTTGGTCAAAGGATTGGGTAAAATTGCTATATCTCATGACCATTCTATTTCCAATGTTTTTCTTGTAGATTCATTAGATTACAATTTGCTTTCCGTTTCTCAATTATGTCAAATGGGCTACAACTGTTTATTCACTGATGTAGGTGTCACTGTCTTTAGAAGAAGTGATGATTCAATAGCATTTAAGGGAGTGTTGGAGGGTCAGCTATGCTTGGTAGATTTTGATAGAGCTAAACTCGACACTTGCTTAATTGCTAAGACTAGCATGGGTTGGCTCTGGCACCGCCGACTAGCCCATGTTGGGATGAAGAATTTTCATAAGCTTCTAAAGGGAGAACAAATTTTAGGATTAACAAATGTTCATTTTGAGAAAGACAGGATTTGTAGTGCATGCCAAGCAGGGAAGCAAGTTGGTGCCCATCATCCACACAAGAACATCATGACGACTGACAGGCCACTTGAGCTCCTACACATGGATCTATTCGGCCCGATCGCTTACATAAGCATCAGCGGAAGTAAGTACTATCTAGTTATTGTGGATGATTATTCTTGCTTCACTTGGGTGTTCTTTTTGCAGGAAAAATCTCATACCCAAGAGACCTTAAAGGGATTCCTAAGACGGGCTCAAAACGAGTTCGGCTTAAGGATCAAGAAAATTAGAAGCGACAATGGGACGGAGTTCAAGAACTCACAAATCGAAGGCTTCCCTGAGGAGGAGGGCATCAAGCATGAGTTCTCTTCTCCCTACACGCCACCACAAAATGGTGTAGTGGAGAGGAAGAATAGAACTCTATTGGACATGGCAAGAACCATGCTTGATGATGTCGGGGACCATAATTAGGGGTACCCTCAAGGCTCCTAAATCTCAGCTGGTAACCCCCATCAGCACAAAGCTGCAAAGGCCTGATGGGTGCGATTAAGTCAAGGATCGGTCCATTCAAGGGACACGATCACGCCTCGCCCGAGCCCAGCCTCGGGCAAGGGCAGCCGACCCTGGAGGGTTTACGTCTCGCCCGAGGACCCCCTACGGCAACGAACGCACCTTCGGCTCGCCCGAGGCCCAGTCTTCACCAAGAAGCAACCTTGGCCAAATCGCCACGCCAACCGACCAAATCGCAGGGGCATTTAATGCAAAGGTGGCCTGACACATTTATCCTGACGAGCGTCCTCCAGTTGACAGAGCCGAAGTGACCGTAGTCACTTCGCCGCTCCACTGACCAGCCTGACAAGAGGACAGCGCCGCCTGCGCCGCTCCGACTGCTGTGCCACACGACAGAGTGAGGCTGACAGCAGCCAAGCCCAACCCCAAGCGCCATAGGAAACTCCGCTTCGCCCGACCCCAGGGCTGGACTCGGGCTCAGCCCCAGAAGACGACGAACTCCGCTTGGCCCGACCCCAGGGCTCGGACTCGGGCTCAGCCCCGGAAGACGACGAACTCCGCTTCGCCCGACCCCAGGGCTCGGACTCGGGCTCAGCCCCAGAAGACGACGAACTCCGCTTCGCCCGACCCCAGGGCTCGGACTCGGGCTCAGCCCCGAAAGACGACGAACTCCGCTTCACCCGACCCCAGGGCTCGGACTCGGGCTCAGCCCCGGAAGACGACGAACTCCGCTTCGCCCGACCCCAGGGCTCGGACTCGGGCTCAGCCACGGAAGACGACGAACTCCGCTTCGCCCGACCCCAGGGCTCAGACTCGGGCTCAGCCCCGGAAGACGACGAATTCCGCTTCGCCCGACCCCAGGGCTCGGACTCAGCCCTGGCCTCAGCCGACGGTCTCCGCCTCGCCCGACCCAGGGGCTCGGACTCGACCTCGGCCTCGGAAGATAGACTCGACCTCGACCTCGGAGGAGCCTCCACCTCGCCCAACCTAGGGCTCGGACCGACCACGTCACAGGAGGCGCCATCATTACACTACCCCAAGCTGACTCAGGCTACAGGGAACAAGACCGGCGTCCCATCTGGCTCGCCCCGCCAAACAAGTAATGATGGCGCCCCACACGCTCTATGATGACGGCGGCTCTCAGCGCACTTACGGAAGCAAGAGGACGTCAGCAAGGACTCGACAGCCCCGACAGCTGTCCTTCCGCCAGGCTCCAGCGCTCCTCCGACGGCCACGACACCACACGAACCGGGTGCCAAAACCTATCCGGCTGCCACGATGGCATGTACTTAGGGCGCTAGCTCTCCTCCGCTAGACACGTTAGCACACTGCTACACCCCCCTTTGTACACTTGGATCCTTTCCTTACGCCTATAAAAGGAAGGTCCAAGGCCCTCTTATAGAGGGTTGGCCGCGCGGGGAAGGACGGGACGGCGCTCGCGTGAGGCCGCTCGCTCCCTCCCGCGTGGACGCTTGTAACCCCCTACTGGAAGCGCACCCGACCTAGGCGCGGGACAAACACGAAGGTCGCGGGATTTCACCTCTCACGCCTGTCTCCCTCCGGCGTCTTCCCCCCTTCGCGCTCCGTCTCGCGCCGACCCATCTGGGCTGGGGCACGCGGCAATAATTTACTCGTCGGTCCAGGGACCCCCCGGGTTCGAAACGCCGACAGTTGGCGCGCCAGGTAGGGGCCTGCTGCGTGTTGACGAACAGCTTCCCGTCAAGCTCCAGATGGGCAGTCTTCAGCAACCTTTCCAGCTCGGGACGGTACTCCATTTCGGGAGTCTTGAGTTCATGTCCCTCGACGGCGGCTACGACATGATACTCCTTCCCCCGCCGCGCGACAGCGACAATGGCGGCCGACAACCCGCCCGCCGGCAGCGGAATCAACGACGTCTTCCCCGCGTGATGGAAGAACAACATTCGAGCTCGCCCCGTCCCCTCCCCCGCCGACGGAGGAGGAGGCGGGGCAACCAAGGCCAAGAAGGAGGCGCCACCTCGTCGGCTGTCGAGCGAGTCGACGGCGCCGGCGCCCCAACGGGGGGCACGTCGGGCATCGACCTCGCGTCTGAAACGAAGACGAGCGCCGTCTCCCCGTAACACGCCAATCCCAAGCAAACGGACGACGCCAGCACGCTCGCGAAGGACTTGCTGGGCGTCACCCTCATACCTGAGACGACGGTGCAGTCAGCCCCTGACGTGACTTCGTCACCGCCCGTCGACCAAGAGGTACCAACCGATTCCCATCTCACGCCTTTTGGATCCAGCCTCAACCCACCAAGCGACTTCGCTTTGGTGGACGCTCTCATAGAGGCGAGTCCAAACCCTCTGGGGTATCGTATGCGGTCACCCTGGGACCGGCTGACGGCCGTCTCGACCTACGGGCCCTCGGGGTCCGAGGAAGATGACGAGCCCGACTTTTGTTGGGATTTCTCCGGAATTGGTAACCCCAGTGCCATGCGGGACTTTATGACCGCGTGCGACTACTGCCTTTCCGACTGTTCCGACGGTAGCCGCAACCTCGGCGACGAGGACTATGGCCCAAGTCGTGAATGTTTCCACGTCGATCTAGGGGGTCCCAACGAAGGCAACCATCTTGGTATGCCGGAGAACGATGATATCCCTAGGCCTGTGCCTCGCGTTGACATCCTTCAGGAGCTAGTTATGGTCCCCGTCCCGGCGGGGGGTCATGACCCACAGCTCGAGCAAATCCGCGAGATGCAGGCCAGGCTCGACGAGGGGGCAGGAACACTTGAGCCGATCCGCCGGGACATCGGGCAGGAATGAGCGGGCCAACCTCCGGCTGGAGAAGTGCGTCATCTACCCCAGGGAATCCAGCACCGCATCACCGACGATGTCAGGGTAAGGCCGCCACCGACTTCCAGTGGAGTTGGCTAGAACCTGGCTGCAGCGGCAATACTTCTCCGCGCGATGCCGGAGCCATCAACCACCGAGGGGCGGCGAATTCAGGGAGAGCTCAAGAATCTCCTGGAGGATGCCGCGGTCCGACGGGCCGAAAGCTCCGCCTCCCGAAGGCAGGGGTACCTCTCGGAACATCGCGTCGCGACTTCCCGATTCATGCGGGAAGCCTCGGTCCACACCGGGCGCACGCGCAACACAGCGCCTGCAGCCCCGGGTCACCTCGGCAACGAGCACCATCACCGCAACTGTCGGGCCCACCTCGACGAGAGGGTGCGCCGAGGCTACCACCCCAGGCGTGGGGGACGCTACGACAGCGGGGAGGATCGGAGTCCCTCGCCCGAACCACCCGGTCCGCAGGCTTTCAGCCGTGCCATACGACGGGCGCCGTTCCCGACCCGGTTCCGAACCTCGACCACTATCACAAAGTACTCGGGGGAGACGAGACCGAAACTGTGGCTCGCGGACTACCGGCTGGCCTGCCAACTGGGTGGAACGGACGATGACAACCTCATCATCCGCAACCTCCCCCTGTTCCATTCCGACACCGCTCGCGCCTGGCTGGAACACCTACCTCCGGGGCAGATCTCCAACTGGGACGACCTGGTCCAGGCCTTTGCCGGCAATTTTCAGGGCATGTACGTGCGCCCTGAAAACTCCTGGGATCTCCAAAGCTGCCGACAGCAGCCGGGAGAGTCTCTCCGGGACTACATCCGACGATTCTCGAAGCAGCGCACCGAGCTGCCCGACATCATCGATTCGGATGTCATCGGCGCGTTCCTCGCCGGCACTACCTGCCGCGACCTGGTGAGCAAGCTAGGTCGCAAGACCCCCACTAGGGCGAGCGAGCTGATGGACATCGCCACCAAGTTCGCCTCTGGCCAGGAGGCGGTTGAGGCCATTTCCGGAAGGACAAGCAGCCCCAGAGCCGCCCACCGGAAGATGTCCCCGAGGCGTCAACTCAGCGCGGCGCCAAGAAGAAAGGAAAGAAGAAGTCGCAAGCAAAGCGCGACGCCGCCGACGCGGACCTTGTCGTCGCCGCCGAGTACAAGAACCCTCGGAAACCTCCTGGAGGTGCCAACCTCTTCGACAAGATGCTCAAGGAGTCGTGCCCCTATCATCAGGGGCCCGTCAAGCACACCCTTGAGGAGTGCGCCATGCTTCGGCGCCACTTTCACAAGGTCGGGCCACCCACGGAGGGTGGCAGGGCTCGCGACGACGATAAGAAGGAAGATCACCAGGCAGGAGAGTTCCTCGAGGTCCGCGACTGCTTCATGATCTACGGTGGGCAAGTGGCGAACGCCTCGGCTCGGCACCGCAAGCAAGAGCGTCGGGAGGTCTGTTCGGTAAAGGTGGCGGCGCCAGTCTACCTAGACTGGTCCGACAAGCCCATCACCTTCGACCAAGACGACCACCCCGACCGCGTGCCGAGCCCGGGGAAATACCCGCTCGTTGTCGACCCCGTCATCGGCGACGTCAGGCTCACCAAGGTCCTCATGGACGGAGGCAGCAGCCTCAACATCATCTACGCCGAGACCCTCGGGCTCCTGCGGATCGATCTGTCCTCGGTCCGGGCAGGCGTTGCGCCTTTCCACGGGATAATCCCCGGGAAATGCGTCCAGCCCCTCGGACAACTCGATCTACCCGTCTGCTTTGGGACGCCCTCCAACTTCCGAAGGGAGACCGTCACGTTCGAGGTGGTCGGGTTCCGAGGAACCTACCACGCAGTACTGGGGAGGCTGTGCTACGCTAAGTTCATGGTCGTCCCCAACTACACCTACCTCAAGCTCAAGATGTCGGGCCCCAACGGGGCCATCACCGTCGGCCCCACGTACCGACACGCGTACGAATGCGACGTGGAGTGCGTGGAGTACGCCGAGGCCCTCGCCGAATTCGAGGCCCTCATCGCCGACCTAGAGAGCCTCTCTAAGGAGGCGCCAGACGTGAAGTGCCACGCCGGCAACTTCGAGCCAGCAGAGACGGTTAAATCTGTCCCTCTCGACCCCAGCAACGACGCCTCCAAGCAAATCCGGATCGGCTCCGAGCTCGATCCCAAATAGGAAGCAGTGCTCGTCGACTTCCTCCGTGCAAACGCCGACGTTTTCGCGTGGAGTCCCTCGGACATGCCCGGCATACCGAGGGATGTCGCCGAGCACTCGCTGGATATCCGAGCTGGAGCCCGACCCGTGAAGCAGCCTCTGCGCCGATTCGACGAAGAAAAGCGCAGAGCCATAGGCGAGGAGATCCACAAGCTAATGGCGGCAGGGTTCATCAAAGAGGTATTCCATCCCGAATGGCTTGCCAACCCTGTGCTTGTGAGAAAGAAAGGAGGGAAATGGCAGATGTGTGTAGACTACACTGGTCTAAACAAAGCATGTCCGAAAGTTCCCTACCCTCTGCCTCGCATCGATCAAATCGTGGATTCCACTGCTGGGTGCGAAACCCTGTCTTTCCTCGATGCCTACTCGGGGTATCACCAGATCAGGATGAAAGAGTCCGACCAGCTCGCGACCTCTTTCATCACACCCTTCGGCATGTATTGCTATGTTACCATGCCGTTCGGTTTGAGGAATGCGGGTGCGACATACCAACGGTGCATGAACCATGTGTTCGGCGAACACATTGGCCGAACGGTCGAGGCCTACGTCGATGACATCGTAGTCAAGACGAGGAAAGCCTCTGATCTCCTTTCCGACCTTGAAGTGACATTCCGATGTCTCAAGGCAAAAGGCGTGAAGCTCAATCCCAAAAAGTGTGTCTTCGGGGTTCCCCGAGGCATGCTCTTGGGGGTTCATCATCTCCGAGCGGGGCATCGAGGCCAACCCGGAGAAGATCGCGGCCATCACCAGCATGGGGCCCATCAAGGACTTGAAAGGCGTACAGAGAGTCACGGGATGTCTTGCGGCCCTGAGCCTTTTCATCTCGCGCCTCGGCGAAATAGGCCTGCCTCTGTACCGCCTCTTAAGGAAGGCCGAGTGCTTCACTTGGACCCCTGAGGCCGAGGAAGCCCTCGGGAACCTGAAGGCGCTCCTCACGAACGCGCCCATCTTGGTGCCCCCCGCTGCCGGCCCTCTTAATCTACGTCACCGCGACCACTCAGGTGGTTAGCGCCGCGATCGTAGTTGAGAGACGAGAAGAGGGGCATGCATTGCCCGTCCAGAGGCCAGTCTACTTCATCAGCGAGGTGCCGAGGTACTGTCCGAGACCAAGATCCGCTATCCACAAATTCAGAAGCTGCTGTACGCGGTGATCCTAACGCGGCGGAAGTTGCGACACTACTTCGAGTCTCATCCGGTAACTGTGGTGTCATCCTTCCCCCTGGGGGAGATCATCCAGTGCCGAGAGGCCTCGGGTAGAATCGCAAAGTGGGTGGTGGAAATCATGGGCGAGACAATCTCGTTCGCCCCTCGGAAGGCCATCAAGTCCCAGGTCTTGGCGGACTTTGTGGCTGAATGGGTCGACACCCAGCTCCCAACAGCTCCGATCCAACCGGAACTCTGGACCATGTTCTTCGACGGGTCGCTGATGAAGACAGGAGCAGGCACAGGCCTGCTCTTCATCTCGCCCCTCGGGAAGCACCTACGCTACGTGCTACGCCTCCACTTCCCGGCATCCAACAATGTGGCCGAGTATGAGGCTCTGGTCAACGGGTTGCGCATCGCCATCGAGCTAGGGGTCCGACGCCTCGACGCTCGTGGTGACTCGCAGCTCGTCATCGACCAAGTCATGAAGAACTCCCACTGCCGCGACCAGAAGATGGAAGCCTACTGCGATGAGGTTCGGCGCCTGGAAGACAAGTTCTACGGGCTCAAGCTCAACCACATCGCCCGACGCTACAACGAGACTGCGGACGAGCTGGCTAAAATAGCCTCGGGGCGAACAACGGTTCCCCCGGACGTCTTCTCCCGAGACCTGCATCAACCCTCCGTCAAGACCGACGACACGCCCGAGCCCGAGAAGGCCTCGGCCCAGCCCGAGGCACCCTCGGCTCAGTCCGAGGTACCCTCGGCTCGGCCCGAGGCACACTCGGCTCAACCCGAGGCACCCTCGGTTCGGCCCGAGATACCCTCGGCCCCCGCGGGTGAGGCACTGCGCATCGAGGACGAGCGGAGTGGGGTCACGCCTAATCGAAACTGGCAGACCCCGTACCTGCAATATCTCCACCGAGGAGAGCTACCCCTTGACCAGGCCGAAGCTCGGCGGTTGGCGCGGGGCGGCAAGTCGTTCGTCTTGCTGGGAGATGGGAAGGAGCTCTACCACCGCAGCCCCTCGGGCATCCTCCAGCGATGCATTTCCATCGCCGAAGGCCAGGAGCTCCTGCAAGAGATACACTCGGGGGCTTGCGGTCATCACGCAGCACCTCGAGCCCTTGTTGGAAACGCCTTCCGGCAAGGTTTCTACTGGCCGACGGCGGTGGCCGACGCCACTAGAATTGTCCGCACCTGCGAAGGGTGTCAGTTCTACGCAAGGCAGACCCACCTGCCCGCTCAGGCCCTACAGACCATACCCATCACCTGGCCGTTTGCTGTGTGGGGTCTGGACCTAGTCGGCCCCTTGCAGAAGGCACCTGGGGGCTACACGCACCTGTTGGTCGCCATTGACAAATTCTCCAAGTGGATCGAGGTCCGACCCCTAAACAGCATCAGGTCCGAACAGGCGGTGGCGTTCTTCACCAACATCATCCATCGCTTTGGGGTCCCGAACTCCATCAACACCGACAACGGCACCGAGTTCACCGGCAGAAAGTTCCTGGACTTCTGCGAGGATCACCACATCCAGGTGGACTGGGCCGCCGTGGCTCACCCCATGACGAATGGGCAGGTAGAACATGCCAACGACATGATTCTGCAAGGACTCAAGCCTCGGATCTACAACGACCTCAACAAGTTCGACAAGCGGTGGACGAAGGAACTCCCCTCGGTGGTCTGGAGTCTGAGGACGATGCCGAGCTGGGCCACGGGCTTCACACCGTTCTTTCTAGTCTGTGGGGCCGAGGCCATCTTACCCACAGACTCATAATACGGTTCCCCGAGGACGAGGGCCTACGCCGACCAAAGCAATCAAGCTAATCGAGAAGACTCACTGGACCAGCTGGAAGAGGCTCGGGACATGGCCTTACTACACTCGGCGCGGTACCAGCAGTCCCTGCGACGCTACCACGCCCGAGGGGTTCGATCCTGAGACCTCCAGGTGGGCGACCTGGTGCTTCGGCTGCGACAAGACGCCCGAGGGCGGCACAAGCTCACGCCTCCCTGGGAAGGGCCGTTCGTCGTCGCCAAGGTTCTGAAGCCCGGAACGTACAAGCTGGCCAACAGTCAAGGCGAGGTCTACAGCAACGCTTGGAACATCCAACAGCTACGTCGCTTCTACCCTTAAGATGCTTTCAAAGTTGTTCGTATGCCTCGTTCCCACGCAAAGTTTAGTCATCAAGGAAGGGTCAGCCTTGCCTCGGCAAAGCCCGACCCTCCCTTGGGGGCTAAAAGGGGGGAACCCCCTCTGCGTCAAAATTTTCCTTGGAAAAAGATCTTTTCTGCCAGAATGTCTTTCGTGCTTTTCGACTACTTCGAAAGTGGATCCTAAAAACGATGGAGTACATGTAAGCAGCCAAGGCTGACCGAGCCGAGGGACTCCTACGCCTCCGGGATACGAATACCTCACTCATCACCTTCTGCGATAAGTAACTCGCGCTCGGATAGGTGATTCCACGGACCGAACAAGTCTTCACGCTCGAAAGATCCTCTGCCGAAACGATTTTTTGGGCCTACTCGACTGCGTCGGTGATAGAACCCTATGGACGAGTAAGAGTGCGCGTAAGCGGCAAGGCCGACCGAGCCGAGGGATTCCTACGCCTCCGGGATACAGATACCTCACTCATCACCTTCTGTGAAAAGTAACTCTCGCTCGCACAAACAATTCTGTTACCGACAAATAAGTCCAGATACTCGAAACAAGAGGAAAAGGAACGCAACTTTACAACACGACGATGGTGTGTTTGGGCCTCGGCGGCCGCAGAAAACATACACACACTACAAGATAATCCGATCCTGCATGCTCGGATCTTGACAGTTGAAGGGAGCAGCAGCACCCTCGGCGTCAACTACGCCTTCGGCGAAGTCCGACCTAGCCTCAGACGGCGACGCGGTCGGAGGATCTCCACTCTGAAGGACGACATCAGCACCATGCCCGGGCCATCGCCGCCAGGGTCTTCTCCAGGAATCCGGCTCGAGCAGACGGCTCGGCCGGTCATCCCGAGGCCTTGGCCAGCTGTCCCCCGAAGACCTCAGCCCGGCCCGTGGTCTCGGCAACTCAACTCCGGCGTCGGTCCCGCCAGTGGACGACCCGGCCAGGCTCTGGCCGACCAAGTCTTCTTTTCGAGCCAACTCAGCCTCTGTCCGTGCTGACACCGCTACCTCCGGCTTCGGCTCATCAGAGAGCGGTCGAGGGTTTCCTTTAACTAAGCAAGAGAAGCCTCGGACAGCAAGGCCGACCGAGCCGAGGGACTCCTACGCCTCCGGGATACGGATACCTCACTCGTCACCTTTGCACGAGGCAACTCACACTTGGTGAAGCGGTTCAGATAGCCGACAGGCGAGTCTTAGTGCTCGAAATGAGGAAAAAACACGGCTCCGTGCCGAAAATACATACATGTTCAGGCCCCGACAGCCACAATGGACAAAACACCGGCATTCAAGGTGCCATTACAAACGGAACCCCGGTTCCACCTCTGCAGGTACGAACAACCCCACACGATTGGGGGCCTGCGGAGCAACAGAAGGCCGACGGATGGCTCGCCGTCGCCCGCTCCAGCAGCAGCGACAACGATCCCCGCTCCGGGTGGCCGAACTGCAGCAGCGATGGCCTCAGGGCGGACGCCGCTGCAACCTTGCCCTCACCCACGCCGACGCTCGAGGGGCGAGGACAAGTACAAAGAGTCGGAGGCCCGGAGCGCGGATGGTGGCGGTGATCCCGTCGGCGACGAGGACTTCTCGAGCCGCCTCCACCTCGGCACCGACGACAGGAGCCGTCAGCCCACCGGCAGATCCCCACTCGGATCCTCCCGGACGAGCGGAGCACCGACCTCCGCGTGGAGGCGCCGTACCAGAGCAAAGGCAGGACAACCCCAGAACACGAACGCCGCCCTAGCAGCGCGCGACGTCTTGGGCGGTCCTCCCGTGCGCGCGGCACGACAACCGCCCTTGCGGCGGGAGGGGGCACCGGGAGCCAAGCCGGCGAGCCCAATGCGCTGAAGCTGACGACGCCCGCCGTCGACCAGCCCCACGTTGTCGAAGTCCGCCCCTCTCGCAGGGCCAGTGAGCGCCCTCTCCCTTGAATGCTGAAGGAGAGGCTGACCCACGAACCCGCGCGGGAGGTAGAGCTCCGGCTCAGCCCGACCTCCGCCCCAGCAAGGATGATGAACATCCTTGAAGCTAAGGGCGGGACCAAGATCGCAGCCCGGCTTGCTTCTCCCCACCCAGGGGCTGGCGGTCACCGTCTTGGGTGACCACCGGCGAGGGGATGCCACCGGGCTGCATGATGAAAATCCTTGAAGCCGAACGATGGCTGAAAGGTGCCAACTTCTACGAAGTTGCGTTCCTCCAACGACAAGGCGGAAGGATTGCGGGTGTTCCCCATCCGGGGGCTTGGAAGGTGGAAAGACACGATGCATAAGGGAGCACGAAGACATGGTCGCCTTTCAAGGGGGTCACCCTCCTTTTAAAGGCGACTCTCCCTACTTGCGTCCCCAGCCGTCGCGGGCTGAGTCTTCTCCAACACGCTCCAAGGTCCTCCCCCTACGGCGCGGGGGCTGGGTCCCACGTGTCATGCAAGCTGGCCCAGAGCAGAAGAAGCCAAACCTCCGCGCGCGATGCATGCAACCGCCCAGCGGTTACAAGCATTCCTCCACTATCACCCAGACCAGCGGGTGAAAGGGCGGACAGCCATGCAGGCGGCATGCAACCGTGCCAAGTGGGCGCACCCCTCCAACTTCCAACGCACTCAACGTGGAGGCCCAGGCCCACACGTCATGCAACCGGCGCGCCGGTTGCTACGTGCGAGCAACTGCACCGCCAGTCGCACCACCACCGCGCCTCCTCGACTGCGGAACCAGTACCACGACTCGAGGAAACCCTGCGTATGGCCCAACAGTGCCAGCTAGGCACATCGATCACGGGCCAGTCAGCCGCGGGAGAAGGCGCGACGGTCGATGCGGCTAAAAATGGGGCGGCAGTAATGGCAGTGGCAGGCGGGCAGAAGCAGCGGTCACGTCGTCAGCCAAGCTCACGTCACATCGTGGGACAGCGAGAGAACCCTCTCTCATGGCGTGAAGACGACGCGCCCGTGTTCCTTTCCTCGAACGGCCCACGCACGCGCAACTGCTGCCCCACGAACCAATCGCCCCGTTGCATTAACTCCGCGGCGGGACAGGCGGCGCCCTCGGCAGGAGAAGCGAGCGACGCTTCACCTTCGCCATAATGACCGCGTCAAAAAGGTGCGCCACGTCATCTCGATTTCGTATCCTTTCCTTTTTCCTCTTTCTCTCTCTCTTACAACAGGGACCGGGAAAGGGGGATACCCTGAAAAGGGATCCTTCTCCGCGAAGGAAACAGGCCCCGAGCCTCACTACTGATCAGAGGTTCAAAGGCTGGCCCCTCGGAGGGGTTCAACAGCCGCCTCAGAGCGCTTGGGCTCCGCGCCCACTACTGGTCAGAGGTTCGAAGGTCGGCCCCTCGGAATGGTTCAACGGCCGCCTCAGGCCACTCGGGCTCCGCACCCACTACTGATCAGGGGTTCGTAGGCTGGCCCTCGAAGGGTTCACAACCACCTCAGACACAGAGCGAGGGATGACCCTGGGTACGTTCGATACATAACCAAGGCTCGGGCTACGCTCCCGAGGTACCCTAGGACATTTCCGAGACCAGCGGGAACGATCTTGTAACGGAATCCCATCAGAGGGAGGCATCGAGCCCTCGGACCCCGTCGAAAGGGGACCGGGTCCGGCAGATCACCCGCAGGTACTTTTGGAGCGCGCCTCCGGGCCTCTAGCCGACCCCTAACAAATGGGGCACGGGCGTCCACTCGGATTACCCGTCAGCAGCTCACTGGAGACACCATGTTCGGCGCCCTCCAAGGGCAACATGGCACTTTTCCCCCCTCCTCCTTGCGGAAAGGCGACGCAGGGGCGTATGTAAAAAAGTCGAGTCTGTCCTTGACCGTCCTCTCGCCCTGTGCGGAGGCTCGGGGGCTGCTCTCAAAAACCCGGCTCCGGCCAAACCGTTGACAGCGTCAACATACCAGCTCGAGAACTTGGGACCCGACCGTGCACCCGGGCTACGGCCAGCTCGCATGAGGGAACAACCAGACCAGCCGAAGTATTGCGAAACGCACTAAGACCTCGAAGCAGTCAAACCACTCCTCCGAGGCCTCGGGGGCTACACCCGGCGGGTGCGCTCGCGCGCACCCACCGGAACAAAACGCAACCAAGAAAGGCTGGTCCCCTTGCAAAAAAGTGCGACAAAAGCCTCCAAGCGAGTATTAACACTCCCTTCGAGGCTCGGGGGCTTCTGTCGGGGACCATAATTAGGGGTACCCTCAAGGCTCCTAAATCTCAGCTGGTAACCCCCATCGGCACAAAGCTGCAAAGGCCTGATGGGTGCGATTAAGTCAAGGATCGGTCCATTCAAGGGACGCGATCACGCCTCGCCCGAGCCCAGCCTCGGGCAAGGGCAGCCGACCCTGGAGGGTTTACGTCTCGCCCGAGGACCCCCTACGGCAACGAACGCACCTTCGGCTCGCCCGAGGCACAGTCTTCACCAAGAAGCAACCTTGGCCAAATCGCCACGCCAATCAACCAAATCGCAGGGGCATTTAATGCAAAGGTGGCCTGACACCTTTATCCTGACGCGCGTCCTCCAGTTGACAGAGCCGAAGTGACCGTAGTCACTTCGCCGCTCCACTGACCAGCCTGACAAGAGGACAGCGCCGCCTGTGCCGCTCCGACTACTGTGCCACACGACAGAGTGAGGCTGACAGCAGCCAAGCCTGGCCCCAGGCGCCGCTTCGCCCGACCCCAGGGCTCGGACTCGGGCTCAGCCCTGGAAGACGACGAACTCCGCTTCGCCCGACCCCAGGGCTCAGACTCGGGCTCAGCCCCGGAAGACGACGAACTCCGCTTCGCCCGACCCCAGGGCTCGGACTCGGGCTCAGCCCCGGAAGACGACGAACTCCGCTTCGCCCGACCCCAGGGCTCGGACTCGGGCTCAGCCCCGGAAGACGACGAACTCTGCTTCGCCCGACCCCAGGGCTCGGACTCGGGCTCAGCCCTGGAAGATGACGAACTCCGCTTCGCCTGACCCCAGGGCTCGGACTCAGCCCTGGCCTCAGCCGACGGTCTCCGCCTCACCCGACCCAGGGGCTCGGACTCGACCTCGGCCTCGGAAGACAGACTCGATCTCGACCTCGGAGGAGCCTCCACCTCGCCCAACCTAGGGCTTGGACCGACCACGTCATAGGAGGCACCATCATTACACTACCCCAAGCTGACTCAGGCTACGAGGAACAAGACCGGCGTCCCATCTAGCTCGTCCTGCCAAACAAGTAATGATGGCGCCCCGCACGCTCTATGACGACGACGGCTCTCAGCCCCCTTACGGAAGCAAGAGGACGTCAGCAAGGACTCGACAGCCCCGACAGTTGTCCTTCCGCTAGGCTCCAGCGCTCCTCCGACGGCCACGACACCACACGAACCGGGTGCCAAAACCTCTCCGGCTGCCACGATGGCATGTACTTAGGGCGCTAGCTCTCCTCCGCTAGACACGTTAGCACACTGCTACACCCCCCATTGTACACCTGGATCCTTTCCTTACGCCTATAAAAGGAAGGTCCAGGGCCCTCTTACAAAGGGTTGGCCGCGCGGGGAAGGACGGGACGGCGCTCGCGTGAGGCCGCTCGCTCCCTCCCGCGTGGACGCTTGTAACCCCCTACTGCAAGCGCACCCGACCTGGGCACGGGACAAACACGAAGGCCGCGGGATTTCACCTCTCACGCCTGTCTCCCTCCGGCTTCTTCCCCCTTCGCGCTCCGTCTCGCGCCGACCCATCTGGGCTGGGGCATGCGGCGACAATTTACTCGTCGGTCCAGGGACCCCCCGGGTTCGAAACGCCGACAGATGAGTACAAGACTTCGGATCGGTTTTGGGCCGAGGCAGTCAACACCGCCTGCTATGCCATCAACCGGTTATATCTACCCCGAATCCTCAAGAAGACATCATACGAACTCCTAACCGGTAAAAAGCCCAATATTTCATATTTTAGAGTCTTTGGTAGCAAATGCTTTATTCTTGTTAAAAGAGGTATAAAATCTAAATTTGCTCCTAATACTGTAGAAGGCTTTTTACTAGGATATGATTCAAACACAAGGGCATATAGAGTCTTTAACAAGTCCTCTGGACAAGTTGAAGTTTCTTGTGACGTTGTGTTTGATGAGACTAACGGCTCTCAAGTATAGCAAGTTGATCTTGATGAGATAGGTGATGAAGAGGCTCCGTGCATCGCGCTAAGGAACATGTCCATTGGGGATGTGTGTCCTAAGGAATCCGAAGAGCCTCCAAATGCACAAGATCAACCATCCTCCTCCACGCAAGCATCTCCACCAACTCAAATTGAGGATGAGGCTCAAGTTGATGAAGGAGAAAATCAAACAAATGAGCCACCTCAAGATGACGGCAATGATCAAGGGGGAGATGCAAATGATCAAGACAAGGAGGATGAAGAACCAAGGCCGCCACACCCAAGAGTCCACCAAGCAATCCAACGAGATCACCCCGTCGACACCATCCTCGGCGATATTCATAAGGGGGTAACCACTAGATCTCGTGTTGCACATTTTTGTGAGCATTACTCTTTTGTTTCCTCTATTGAGCCACACAGGGTAGAGGAAGCA
Source organism: Zea mays (assembly GCF_902167145.1). Taxonomy (NCBI): domain Eukaryota; kingdom Viridiplantae; phylum Streptophyta; class Magnoliopsida; order Poales; family Poaceae; genus Zea; species Zea mays. Next base: position 150,111,928 of record NC_050104.1, on the reverse strand, counting down.
CTTCAAGATTCGGATTGGGTGGTGGCGATGCAAGAGGAGCTCAACAACTTCACTAGGAATGAGGTATGGCATTTGGTTCCACGTCCTAATCAAAATGTTGTAGGAACCAAATGGGTTTTCCGCAACAAGCAAGACGAGCATGGTGTGGTGACAAGGAACAAAGCCCGACTTGTGGCCAAAGAATACTCCCAAGTCGAAGGTTTGGATTTCGGTGAAACCTATGCACCCGTAGCTAGGCTTGAGTCAATTCGTATATTATTGGCCTATGCTACTTACCATGGCTTCAAGCTTTACCAAATGGACGTGAAGAGTGCCTTCCTCAATGGACCAATCAAAGAAGAGGTCTATGTTGAGCAACCTCCCGACTTTGAAGATAGTGAGTATCCTAACCATGTTTATAAACTCTCTAAGGCACTTTATGGGCTCAAGCAAGCCCCAAGAGAATGGTATGAATGCCTTAGAGATTTCCTTATCACTAATGGATTCAAAGTCGGAAAAGCCGATCCTACACTCTTCACTAAAACTCTTGAGAATGACTTATTTGTATGCCAAATTTATGTTGATGATATTATATTTGGGTCTACTAACGAGTCTACATGTGAAGAGTTTAGTAGGATCATGACACAAAAATTCGAGATGTCAATGATGGGGGAGTTCAAGTATTTCTTAGGATTTCAAGTAAAGCAACTCCAAGAGGGCACCTTCCTAAGCCAAACGAAGTATACTCAAGATATTCTAAGCAATTTTGGGATGAAGGATGCCAAACCCATCAAGACACCCATGGGAACCAATGGGCATCTCGACCTCGACACAGAAGGTAAGTCCGTGGATCAAAAGGTATACCGGTCGATGATAGGCTCTCTACTCTATTTATGTGCATCTCGAACGGATATTGTGCTTTCCGTATGCATGTGTGCAAGATTCCAAGCCGACCCTAAGGAAGCTCACCTTACGGCCGTAAAACGAATCTTGAGATATTTAGTTTATACTCCTAAGTTTGGGCTTTGGTATCCTAGGGGATCCACATTTGATTTGATTGGTTATTCGGATGTCGATTGGGCGGGGTGTAAAATAAATAGAAAGAGCACATCAGGGACTTGCCAGTTCTTGGGAAGATCCTTGGTGTCTTGGGCTTCAAAGAAGCAAAATTCCGTAGCTCTTTCTACCGCCGAAGCCGAGTACATTGCCGCAGGTCATTGTTGCGCACAACTACTTTGGATGAGGCAAACCCTTAGGGACTACGGTTACAAATTAACCAAAATTCCTCTTCTATGTGATAATGAGAGTGCAATCCGCATGGCGGATAATCCCGTTGAGCATAGCCGCACTAAACACATAGCCATTCGGTATCATTTTCTAAGGGATCACCAACAAAAGGGAGATATCGAGATTTCATATATTAACACTAAAGATCAATTAGCCGATATCTTTACCAAGCCACTAGATGAACAAACTTTTAACAAACTTAGGCATGAGCTAAATATTCTTGATTCTAGGAACTCCTTTTGTTAATTTGCACACATAGCTCATTCATATACCTTTGATCATGTCTCTTTCATATACTATGACTAATGTGTTTTCAAGTCTATTTCAAACCAAGTCATAGGTGTATTGAAAGGGAATTGGAATCTTCGGCGAAGACAAAGGCTTCCACTCCGTAACTCATCCTTCGTCGTCGCTCCGGGCAACTCTCCATCTTTGGGGGAGAGAGAGCCTATGTCCAAAGCAAAAGGACTCTGTCTTTGGTATAATCTTCTCTTATATCTTTTACCAGAGGGGGGGAGAATAACAAAAAGGGCTCTAATGACTCTGTTTTTGGCGATTTATGCCAAAGGGGGAGAGAGCATGAGCCCAAAGCAAAAGGACCGCACCACCACCAATTTATAAAAATTTTGGTTTTCAATTGGTACTAATTTTAGAAAGAGTTTTTCAATTGGTATGATTTTCAATTTGGTATCTCCTTGTGTCCTTGTGTTCAAAAAGGGGAGAGAGTAGTATTTTCAAAATCAATATCTTAAAACCCTCTTGAACACTAAGAGGAGAATTTCATTAAGGGGGAGTTTTGTTTAAGTCAAAGGAAAAGCATTTGAAACAGGGGGAGAAAATTTCAAATCTTGAAAATGCTTCGCAAAATATCATTCATTTACCTTTGACTATTTGCAAAAGAACCTTGAAAAAGATATACAAAAGAATTTGCAAAAACAAAACATGTGGTGCAAGCATGGTCCAAAATATCAAAAATTAAAGAAACAATCCATGCATATATTATAAGTAATTATATTGGCTCAATTCCAAGCAACCTTTGCACTTACATTATGCAAACTAGTTCAATTATGCACTTCTATACTTGCTTTGGTTTGTGTTGGCATCAATCACCAAAAAGGGGGAGATTGAAAGGGAATTAGGCTTACACCTATTCCTAAATGATTTTGGTAGTTGAATTGGCCAACACAAACAATTGGACTAACTAGTTTGCTCTAGTGTATAAGTTATACAGGTGTCAAAGGTTCACACTTAGCCAATAAAAAGACCAAAAAAATGGGTTCAACAAAAAGAGCAAGGGATAACCGAAGGCAGCCCTGGTCTGGCGCACCGGACTGTCTGGTGTGCCACCGGACAATGTCCGGTGCACCAGGGAACTCCAAGCTGAACTCTTCACCTTCGGGAAAACTCAGAGGCGCTCCGCTATAATTCACCGGACTGTCCGGTGTACACCGGACAGTGTCCGGTGCTCCAGGAATGAAGCGACTCTGAACTCGCCAGCTTCGGGAAACCGCTCCGCTATAATTCACCGGACATGTCCGGTGTACACCGGACTGTCCGGTGAGCCAGCGGAGCAACGGCTACTTCGCGCCAACGGTCACCTGCAGAGTCATTTAATGCGCGCCAGAGCGCGCAGAAGTCAGGCACGCGCGATGTGGCGCACCGGACACTCTACAGTACATGTCTAGTGTGCCACCGGACATCTAGGCGGGCCCAGCAGTCAGAGCTCCAACGGTCGGAACCCAACGGCCTGGTGACGTGGCTGGCACACCGGACAGTGTCCGGTGGCGCACCGGACTGTCCGGTGCGCCATGCGACAGCAGCCTCCACCAAACGGCTAGTTTGGTGGTTGGGGTTATAAATACCCCCAACCACCCCACATTCAAGTCATCCAAGTTTTCTATCTTCCAACCAATTACAAGAGCTAAGCATTCAATACAAGACACACTCAAGTGATCAAATCCTCTCCCAAATCCACAAAAGCATTAGTGACTAGTGAGAGTGATTTGTCGTGTTCTTTTGAGCTCTTGCACTTGGATCGATTTCTTCTTTCTCATTTTTTCTTGTGATCAAACACTCACTTGTAACCAAGGCAAGAGACACTAATTGTGTGGTGGTCCTTATGGGGAAGTTTTATTCCCGGTTGATTTGAGAAGAGAAAGCTCACTCGGTCCGAGGGACCGTTTGAGAGAGGGAAAGGGTTGAAAGAGACCCGGTCTTTGTGATCACCTCAACGGGGAGTAGGTTTGCAAGAACCGAACCTCGGTAAAACAAATCCGCGTGTCACACTCTTTATTTGCTTGGGATTTGTTTTGCACCCTCTCTCTCTCGGACTCGATTATATTTCTAACGCTAACCCGGCTTGTAGTTGTGATTAACTTTGTAAATTTCAGTTTCGCCCTATTCACCCCCCTCTAGACGACTTTCAAACTCCAATGGCTTGATTTCCTGCTGCAATATATAACTTGAAAGGCAACCCACTCTTCGATGCATAGATCCTAGTGATAGCTACGGTGATTAGTGTAGGGGTTTTGCGAAGTGCTTAAACTAGTTAGACCACCGCTCATGTGTTGCTCTATGTTTAGGCCTAATGTTCAGTGAGGTGTGCATACCACTTATCGCTTTGGTGCTTGTGCGCATTATTATTATGCTCAGAGAGGTTTATACTTTTGCGGGATCACATCTATCGTGTTTGTGATGTGGCCACAATTGTGTACTGGAGAGAACGAGACCCACGTCGGTTTGGCTGAAAGTTTGATAGTGAAGACTGCTGGGATCGATCTAGGAGAGGCCACCTCGAAGATCTATTTGCGTGTAGGGCATGCCCGAGGAATATCCATAGAGTTATCTAGCTGAAAGGTTGGCCCTTGTCTGGATATCTTTGTGAGGGGCTTTAAAGAGGACTAAGGGGAAGCTTGAGCTTCTCATACCTAGGTAAAAACACTAGTCATCGACGGGAGTTTGCATCTCTATCTCGATTCAACTTCTACATTTTATTTACTGCTTACCTAGATTGTGTGCTTGTTTTTTTCTAGTTTAGCTTACTAGGTTAATGATAGATTATAGAATTGGAACCTAAGTTGCATAACTCTTTTGCAGTAAAGGTAGCAGCACATGTAACAAAACTATAGTTACATATCTAAATAGGTTATCTTCTTTCATAGATTTTGATTAGATAAAATTAGATACATTAGGGTTTAGGGCCCGTTTGGATTCAAGGGACCAAATTTTGTCCCATCGTATCGCATATTTGAATAATAGTTAGAAGTATTAAATATAGTCTAGTTATGAAACTAATTACACACATAAGGACTAAACACACATAAGGACTAAATGTTAAGACGAGTCTATTAATCATAACTAGTTCATGATTCATTAATGTGATGTTACAACAAACATGTGTTAATCATGGATTAATTAGACTTAATAAATCCGTCTCATATTTAGTATTCATCTATGTAAATTAGTCGTATTTAGACTATATTTAGTATTCATAATTGATATTCAAACATCCGAGTTGGAGGAACTAAACACCCACGGCCCACTCCCTTAGAAGGCTATGTAATTCACTCTCTTCTAGGCAGGGGAACCAAAATCCCTTCATCATGGCTCATTCCTCGGTAGTAATCTGAATAGGAAATATACCTTCCATCCTTAAGCTTCCTCGTCATCTAAATCTTGCAAGCAACATATAATGTATTTCGATTTAGATTTTACGATTCCCTCTATTCCTTTTTTTATCGTGTTTGATTTTAGTTTAAAATTTAACTAGCAGACGACAAATATTTAAGAGCAGGTATGGTAATAGGCATAATGATGCGTCAATGTAGAGAAATACTTGCGTTCACAAAGATCCAGAGAGAAAAACGCAAATACAAATTGAAGGGCGGTGGTTGAGTTTCCACCAGAACAATGAGCAGCTACAGTTCAGACACGATACATCGTCCATCTGATCCTGAGCTATCCTCGTTTGGCCCGTCGTGTCCATCTGTTTCGTTTAGTCCTATTGAATGTCGTTCAGCCGGCAATCATTGTCTGAAACAGAAAAAAGTGCAATCGCAGGTGGGAAAAAGGGAGAGGCATTCTTGGCATGCAGCAGCTTAGCAGCAAGCAGCTATACAATGATCACACGGGATTATATAACTAACTTTGTAAATTAATACATAAAAGCTAAGTCATTAGTGGCCATGATGATCCCCATAGGTACGGCGATCCCTCATTGATACCCTGATATATATTTCGGCGAAAGCTCATCCCATTTGTTTAGAGAAAAGTGATAGCTCAATCTATTAATCCTTCCTTGCTGCAACTGTTTTATGCTTATGTCAGTTTCTGATTATAATCGTACCCAGGACTGCAAGATACTCCCCTATGTCTTTTGTGATAACCCTTTTGCGGCTTTCAGCAAATAATTAACAAAAAGATAGATTCATAAAAGAGTTGTTGTCACATAAACAGTGGTTACATTCACACCTCAAGAAATAATTATTGCATTCTTGTATTACCAATAAAGTGTTTGTTTGGTAGATTGATGATTAAGTCATGTTGCAGTTTGGGGCAGCTAACTGTATTTATTATGCACAAATGAACCACGAAGCACATGTACTACTCTATTGGCACATCCGCGCATGTATCACGGCTTCACCCTCTGTGCTGACATTCTGGACCCGTCTGACGCGCGCCGCCTCGGCGCCGTGTCATTTGAGCCCCACGCCCAGCCCGCACCCAGCACCTGACCCCGCTATATTAGTGTTTATGAATAAACAATAATTATTATAAAAAATAATGCAGAGCGAGCACTTAAACTCATACACCTTGGTGTAGAAATTTGGGACTAACCATCATACTACACGTACGTTAGTGTTTAGAAACAGTGGCGGAGCTCCGTAAAAATAACGCTCCGGGTCACTCTACAAATATAACGATGTACTATTCGTCTTTTAATTTTTCGCACTTTAGGGGTAGAAACGTTTAAAACAATTCAGTGGAACTGTGATAGATAGGGAAAGTGAATCAGACATTCGGGAACAATTACTCACAATAGAGGAGAATCACGGGCACATAGCAGCAGGCAGTCAACACTCAGCACACAGTGATCGCCGCTCAGGTGGTCGCTGTCCATTGGCCAGGGAGGCGCTCCGCCCTCGCCTATGAATAATAAAAGAAAGGGAATCAGGTTGAGGAAGTTGTATAGTTTGGGAGAAGATGTAATGGCAGGGGCGGATTTGGGCGGTGGCGCGGCGCCAGTGCAGGCCACTCGCGTCATTGCTACAGGGTCGCAGGGACGCTGGAGGCAGGCTGGCGGAGGTAGAGGTCGGACTGGCGGTGGTGGATGCCTGGGTCAGAGCCCGCCCGCCCGACTCGGAGGTTGCTGCCTTGTGCCCTTGCCGGATTCGTAGAGCCTAAAGGCGTGGAGAGCGATGGAGGACTAAATGGAGGCAGCGCGCCGCTGGCAACGTAGGAAACGCAACTGCGCATGTTTGCAAAATAATTGGAAGAGTCTATGTTTTTGTGACTTGAGCGACTTTAGGAGACTGCCAGCGCCAGGCTTAATCGGTGCAAGCAGGAGGTCTTTTGAGCCACATTTTTGGGCTGAAATATATTTTAACCTAAAGTTTTTGGTTGAAAAAAGACCTATATATAAAAGGATTTTTGGGCTACACCCCGGGCCACAGCCCAGATAGCGCCCGGGGCTCAAATCCGCCCCTGTTTAGAAATAAACAATAATTATATTTAAATAAATATCTTAATATCTATACTACCTATTAAGACTCTAAGGGGTAGGCTGCCCCATTCCTGGTTCTGCCATTCCCATTCCGAACTCTTGTGTGTTTTCATTCCCATTCCCATGCGCCCTGTGTGTTTTCATTCCCATTCCCAACTGTGTCCTGTCTTTCTCATTTCCTCTCCCCGCAAAGCTCATTCCCATTCCCACGTGCATCCCACGCCTAGCTAAAATTAAATTAAAAAAACACAAATGTGGCCCTAATGGGATTCGAACCCGCGACCTCTCAAGTAAATGTGCTCGTAGCTACCACTACACCATATGTGTGTTTATGTTAATATTTGTTACAGTAAAAATATCTACTACATCTCTCCCAAAGCCCACCTGCTACCCTTACACAATGTGTATTAGTAGATAATTATCAACGAGATTCCCGGATTATATTTTTGGATGGAGAGAGTAGTATTTAAAGAAGAGCCTTGCATGCAACTTCTTTTGTTTGAATAAGTTTTCAACTTAAATTCCTTTTTTATATGTGTGACATTTATTCTCTGTAATATTTTGTCCATGGATCTGACTTGTGAGTCATTTTTATAAACTAACGCCAAAGATGAATCCATGTTTCTTACTTGGAAACCCCGAACAAACACCACTGGCAGGAGGCGCTCGCGTTGGCGTCGCTCATCGACGATGAGAAGAAGCTTGGCAACTGCCAGTTCGACCTCTGGAAGCAGTCCTACTTGGCCGCATGCGTCGCTATGTTCGGCAAGCTCCGGCGCAGCCGTCGCTTGGACGCGGTCCAGAGCGGCTACACCGCTGTCCATATTCAAACGAGGGACCTCATAGTCGTTGCCAACGCCGGCGACTCTCGGGTTGTTCTGGGCACCGCATCCGACGACGGCGCCGTCACGCCATCTAGCTCATCATCCACCTGAAGCTCAACCGGCCACGTAAGTCGCTACTGATCGGCCATAAATTCTTGTGCGCTGGGACGACAGTTGTTGTTGATGTTGTGTGAGTGTCCTCGAACAAGATGTATGTAGAGGAGTAGCACATCTGGAGGTGCAACGGCTAGGTGTACTACCTCGCTGATGAGCCCGGGGTGCACTTCGTTTAGCAGCCCAGCCAAAAGTCATCGGTACTCGCCATGTCACGCGCGTTCGACGACTACTATATCAAAGACTGTGGCGTCATCTTAGTGACAGAGGTGACGCAGAGGAGGACCGACAACAATGACCACTTGCCATCGTCGAGGTAGCTTTTGTGCTGGCATGCCTTTAATTATCTTCGCAAACGCACACACTTGCCTTTTTATTTAAGCAAACATGTATGGTTGTGCGTGCCTGATGACTGACGATGTACGAGGGAACTTGTACCGATAGGTGTGGCACGTGCTCTCCAATGATGAGACCATGCAAATCATGGTATATATCGAAGTCTGTATGATACTGATGATTGTAATGTAGTAGTGAAACAGTTAAATTAAAATAACAAAATTTATATATGGCTAGGATCACAAATGAATTATGAAACATTTTCTTATAATAATATAAGACACATTATATATATAAGTTATCATGGTATTGTGTGTTTCCGTTGCAACGCACGGGGCACTCATCTAGTATATTTATATTATAAAACCGTAGCAAGGTACGGCAACCGGCTAGTCAAGGATTACGAAGATAAGGCTAACTATTGAAGAGAGTAATTTTGCGGGAGAAAACAGTTGAGGGCATAGTTACGTAACTGAAGGCATGAACCGAAGGCTGCTCCATTCATGTAGGCCTGGAAGCTGACTCTAACTTATCTCACCTTAACGTTCCTTTAAAATACGGATAAATGGATCCCACCTGCATCCCATGAATACCGCATAAAACTAAGGTATTGTTTGATTCACGAAATATAGCGTAAATAACAATGATAATAATTTACACTTAGTTACCAGCGATAACAAGTTTGAATAGAACGATATCAATTCCTAGTGTGGTATCTGATTATGGTTGAATTTAAACAAATATGGTTTAATATTATTGTTTATTGTTCAAGTTACAAATATATAAACCAAACATCACCTAGAGCAGAGCAGGAAGCATACTATATTGACCAGAGAAGTCCTAGAGACCAAAACCGCTGATGCGCTTTTTCAAAAGAAAAATACAGGTAAATTTGTTCCTTTGTAAAGAAGTAATATTTCATGCAAAAATATGCTCGCCCTATATGTAATGCATTAATCTCCCTAATGCAGTTAAATCAAATAAAAACTATCTCCGAGACTACGTACGTTTTCGCTAATCCATTTTGATTGGACCAGAGAAGGCCAAAAATCCACGTCAGAGAAGCTCGAAGATATTTACGAAAGTGACCCATGGAGTCGTGCAAGCCAGATGCCTTCTTGACCACCAAAAGTTCTCACTGCAAGTTGCAAATAAAACCTGTCATGCTCATGCATGATATCAGAGTTAGAGACAGACAGATAAAACTATGACGCCGGGCGCTTCAGTGGCCGATAAAAGAACCCACTGCCTGTTATATATATCTTAACCGATCAGGTTTGGAATATGTGTTTAGTCAGAAGAGAGAGTAAGCAACAGCAATTTAGAACCCAGCAAGTTGGCAGCGATGATGCCTGCCGTATCTGTTTCTCGATCCTCCCCAGAGAGGGAGAGAAACCTATCTATCACAGGTTAAGTGCCAACGACCTCTACATGTACCTACACTAATGCCCAAGAAACACTGCGCATTAAGTAGTATAACCGCCTTGTCCCTGCCTAACTTCTCCAGTTTCTGTTTTTTTTTAGCCGGGATGGCACAAACTAAACCAAGGCTACTGAGCTAGAGCTTATTACATTAACCCGGCCGAAAACCAGTTGTTGCACTGGTGGAGGTCAATTGCTGCCTGAGCAACAACACGATTTGGGTTGGCCGTTCCAAGAAAACGAATTCGATCGCAATCAGCGGTGCAACTTGCTACAGTCGTTACCACATCAGGGATTTGTAATCTTGAAATCGGTCGCAGTCTAGCTGGTGTAACATAATGTTCAAGTGCCTAGCTTGGCTAATCAGCTACTTTTTGCTGGCCGTGTTTCGGGTTTCCATATCTTGGACGGTTTCAAGGTATAATATATTTTTTCCTCCTGAAACATAATGTTTCTTGAACCTTCTACTTGATCCCTCGGTCGGGTTTTGCCATACTGGTCCATCATATTCATAGCTTCTCTGTATGTATGTTCATCATATGTGGGCCTGGGATGAGCATTGCTACTGCTCAAGCACAAGCAGTCAGCGTCGTCACTAGTCAAGCTAAGTTGCATCACTACTCACTAGCTAGCTTAGCATCTCTCGGCCGGGGAATAGTTTTTGGCCGGGGCAACTTGCTTGCGTCGTGCTCGTGCCTGACTGTGGGCACGAGTTAGATATAAAGCGCACTGCAGGTTGCTAAATTGGTCCTTAGCTTACTCCTGCACTGCAACGAACCCTAAATTTATCCCCTGGTAGCCATCGCATGATCCAACATTGTAAAGCGACCACACTTACTTTACAGAGAGTCGCCCGGCCGGCTTCTCCTTTCGTCGATCGGTGCCGCCGGTCACCGCTCATAGGGTGAGGCGGTCGTCGTCGAGACAAACCGAATCGAAGATAGTTTAGAACCAGGGTTACTTTACTGCGGGCGTGGGAGGGCATCGGGTCCATGGATCATTCTGCTTGTCTGGTTGCATACAACCCTCTAAGGTTTTGCCAGTGAGTGCGCATGCCCCGAGCTAATCATGCGCTCTAGTTTAAGCCTACGCCTTTGTCGGTTTTATTTATGGGCCGGTATGCTAACGACGTATATGAATCTCTTAATCATTTTTGTTATGGTCTATGTCCGGATTGGCTGCGATGTGTATAGAGTTAGTATAGACTAATAACACAACTGCCAGAACGTGCCAGCCAATGGAATTGCTAGTCGATCTCGTGGTGCCAATGAGATTGCGGACCAAGTTGCCAACGATGGAGAGACAACGAGCTGAGTCCCTAATCCGGCTACATCGAAAGCTGCTGCTGCTTTCTTCTTCTTCTTGCCCGACTAATGGAAATACGAGGGATTCAGAGTTTGATGTAGCATCAAGCATGGAGTGTGGAGGATTGGAATATAAATTAATGAATCTTAATGACTAGACTATAAATAGAGATATAGAGTAAGGATATAGAGTAACCTGCACTGCGAATAGACTAAACACTGGACCGTACAAACTTTATTTTCTTTTTTCACAGGCAAGGAGCATATGGCATACACGACGTCTTTGTTTGCTGCCCTTTCAGTAGAGCGCAAAGTATAATGTTTTTTAACAGCGCGAAGTAACAAATCCCCCTCAATCCTCTTCTAACCAAACAACAAGGCCCAAGGTTGCTCGGAAGCAGCCACAATATTAGCCTCCAAAATACAAAAAAAAAAGCATCTTTTGATAATAAGTTTAGTCCATTCCAGATCAACAGCATCGACTTCTTCTACATCAATGGGCATGATCACTGCCTGGAAACACACAAGCAGCAGGCACAGGTTAACATCCATTTTATACAAAGTCAATTTTCACAGTAATTTTAGAACTGAACATTAATGTCGTTATACAATATATTCACATTACGTACATTAGGTGCAGTGGTCTTACCCATATAAGCTTACATGCTCCGCCTTTAGAGTCCAATTCAATACTTCACAAGCAGAGACCGTTCAAGAGCATGGAGAGGATTCTTCCAGCCAAATGAAAACAAGCTCAAGTTCTTTTATGATGGGCAAGGGTCATGTCCATCCAGCTATACCAGGACCAAGCTGAATTCACCTTCTACGATGCTGATGGAAATATATTGTACCAGTATTCCCAGTGGAGCTTGAGAGAAACATATCTACGCCACAGCTATGTCGCATAAGAATGAGGCAGTCCAAATCACCATTGGAGAGTTAGATTGGTTCGGCTCTCTGTATCAAATTTGAATGAGACATTGTGGTAAGTGGCATTAGAAAGTTAAAAAATGCAAGGATGTAATGTGGTGTATGTGTATGGTTTAACTGCCAAAGAAACATGGAGCGACTACAGGAGTTGTAATGTGTATGCGCTGATGTGCAAGCAGGTCCAACCACCGGGAACTATTTATGCAATATAGGATTAGACCTTAAGAATACTTTCTACAAATTCAACAAATTATGAACCATGTGGCCCTGGTGTTGGTATGGGAGCAAAAGACAGCGTGGTAACTTTGTCAGCTGATATTATTTCCAGGAATAACCAACCAATGGCAAGCAGCTCCTCTGCCGTAACGCCCGGCAGCTGCCAGGCGGGGCCAGGCCGTGGCCGGGCCCACGTGTCAGCCAGATGTGCGCAGCTACGTCTGCCCATGTTACGGCAGAGGATCTCCTCGCCCAACCACTGGCCTGCCAATGCTTCAGGCCACAGGGTGGTTCTTCCTAGTAAATTTGGGTGCCTCAAGCATGAAAATTACACACAACAGGACAATTCCATGATGAAGCTTCAAACTGCATGCACAATAAAGCGACCCCTGGCGATAGGTGTTGTACCACCTCGCCTAGAACCTAGGTGTTTTGCTCTAGGCTTTTTCCGTGTGGAGGTATTTTGGCTTGATGCATGCATAGAAATGGGGCAAAATTAGAGAGGGAAAAGGATGAATTACGATTATTACTCAGGGATGCATAACAAAATCATATTTTTATTCTGATATGCAACTTTTCCTCTATGTATCATAGCATTATTCTAACTGTGCGCAAAAAGTATAAACGCCTAGCAAAGTCTAGTCTCTAGGCAGAGGCGCAGAGCCCAACCACCTAAATAGCGCCTAGTGCCTTTTGATACACTGGGTGCTGTAAAAGATTCTTGATCATGCCAAATGAAATTATCTAAATGCAATTAGCACAAACTGGTTACCATGGTGTCTTATACTCCTACGGACCCCAAATACAAGTCCATGTGGACTTGAGCACACAAATGAAGGTAAAACGTACAATGACACTATTGCCCATCAAATATTGCTATAGTCAGGTTTATTGCATTTATGATGCATTTGAGGATGAAAGAATAAATCAAAAGGTCGCATGTCATTGACTTATATTTGGTGCATTTGGAAGAAAGCTCTATGGACTTATGGACTTTTATTGGGGGTCAGATGGAGTACCCCATTTTTAAGAGAGATTATTCAAATGGAACAGAACTCTTTGAGAGCTGCATTTAATCCAACAGCGACAATCTAAATCAAAAACATTCATGGCTAAAAAGGAAAGGTCAAGGTAAAGCAGCTTGAAATGTGATATAGATTATTTAATTCCAATTCATCAGATCCTTGTTCAGCTTCTTACATACCTGCAGCTCAGAGGTATCAACAACATAAATGGTTTCATTGGACAACCAATATGGCAAAAATGTCAACAACTGTTTCTTTAACTCTTCTGAATATTTTTCCCACATAGCAACAGCTAATGCAAAATCATTCCACTGGACAATCTCCTCAGTATTATATGATCCAAATATAGTTTGTGCAAGTGCGTGATTGCATGGTAATGGTAATTCTGTTCCTTTTGAATGATGTGTAACTGGACAGCAGACTGTTCCTGAACTAACAACACTTTGTTCCCTCCTTGCTGCCAGCTCATGTTTTTTCCAGTAGTAGAATTGCACCACCTATTTAAGAGATAGATAGATGTAACAACCACAGACATGTGAACTTAACATGACATTATTGTGCACCTATGGTTAGTGCTTCGCTGAAAAAACAAGGACAAAAGGTGAAAATAGTACTTTACACCTCATTTTAAAGAATAACATTAAGATAAGTGCATCCTGAACGTGCAACGTGTTGGTAACAAATGATGAAAGGACGACTGATATATGATGTTGACGTCTTTCAGTCGACAGCAAAAATTAAGGCCACTCAAAGAATGAACATACCTGAAGAGCATGTAAGCTGTTAGAAAATATTTTCTCAAAGACATCATCTCCCCTCCCGAGCCGCAGTTGCTTTCCAAGCAACTCTATTGGGTCATCTTCAGCTGGTGACGCAGATATATTGCATTCACCACTACTTGAGTGAAAACTAAACCCCAGAATATGCACTCTAGCACATCGTATGTCAAAACCAGACTGATCACAAGAAAAGCGATACATGTTATCAGAAGCTGGTACAGGAATATAAGAATTTTGCTCAGTTGGTTCACAGCTCAATGATGTCTGAGACAGAAAGTTAAGAAGTTTTGGATCCTCATCATAAGCACGGTCTCTAGTGAACCAAAGAGTCAGGGTCAACCTTTCCCCTTCAGTTACCTGTAAAGCAAAACATGTTGTAACTGTTGGTAAAAATGGAAGGGCATGCGAGATCCTTCACAAAGATCGAAAATAATTGATAACAACAAGGCTGCAAAGAATTGATTTTTACCCCAAAAAATGTGCAAGGAAAAAACAGAAATTTGGGATGACTGTTGATAATGAAATGTCATATTCACCATTAACTGTATAGTACAGTTCATGAAAGAGTTGATATGCATCCAAATATCCAACAAAAAGTGAAGAATAAAATAAAAAGAAACAGTGAATAATGCAGACAACAGGACATACCTCATTTACACAATGAACATTACGAGTATCAGCCGTGTATATGACAACATCCTGGACAAAAATGTTTCTCATAAAACTTACCAAAATTACCCAGAACATTTTACTAACAACAAATGTGTGCTTCATAAGAAGTATTTTGAAACCACATGGATGCAAAGTAAAATTAGATTTGCTTACACCAGCAACTGGAACAATACAGGAAGGATCACCATCCTGAAACTGCAAAATTCCACCCTTATAGTCCTCTCCATGATTGTTCAAGTAGCAAACTGCCTTTAAATAATAAGATAAGAAAGAGCAAGTGAGAAACAGATTAGAACACAAACAAACAAAATGGACATCAGAAATAATTCTAGTATACAAGATTTCGTCTTCTAATCAGGAAAGTGCACACAGACATCCAAAAATATCCATAGTTTCAGAGGGGGGCTGACTGAGGCTGCATTTTTCGAGTTAAAGAGTTCTAAAAATGTCAGGAAATAGTGGTTTTGTTATGTGTCAGTTCTTCCACAGTGTAAGGGGGAAATTGAAAACTACCTAATCATGACTACAGATGAAGACAGCATGTGAAAGTTAGCAATAGACTAGTTGAAGGCAACTACCTGGTTACATATAACAAAGAGTAAATTTCAGGCAGCATATCTGTAAAAAAAATGCAGTTGGTGCAAGAAACAAAAAAAATTTTGGCAAAACAGAAAGTGTTACTATATGGATATGCTGGAGGACACTTTGGAAAGTAGCATACATAAAAGGTAAACAATAAGTAGGCCTTAAAGGAAACTTATGTAGGCTCGCAAACTGGGATAAGCCATTCTTCTTCATGAAGACCGCTAACATATGATAATGATATGTCTTGGGACTACGCAAGCTGTCAACAGGAACCAAAATCCCAACAGTGACAGTTGCATTAGATCCTTCTAGAGTATCTCAATTCTCAATTAGCTTTAAAATACAGTACTACATCACTTCATAAGGTAAGAGTCCATAGAACCACACCTAGCTAGAAGATCTAAAATGACTGATCACATATAAGCATGCACTACAGATATACATTGCATGGATGTAGTCTAGACTCTAGAGACTGAAGTGTTGTGAAGTGGGTCCCAGATAACAGAGACAGTAATCACTTTAGCATGATGCGCCACAAACCCAAAACAAGCATAGGCGCAATAGATGCAACATATAAACAGGAATAGGCCTTAGCTAAACTGACGAAACTGCAAGGGAAAAATAAAGATAGATCCTTACTGTGAATGCCCTTTGCCTAAGATAAGGCTTGTTGTCATCACTGTGCCATCCAATAGAAGCTCCCTTGCACCAACTGCATAGCGAACATGGTTTAAGTGGGAGCACGTTGTGTCAAGGACTATAAGAACGTTCAGATGTGATGTTCCACTTTTAAGGAATGTGCATGTAGTGTTGATAAAATGATAAAACTGCATATAGCTTATGCAGTACACATGCAAGGTATGTAATCTCATTATACAAATTAATCATCACATAGTAAAGAAAACTATCGCAATAATGGCCAAATTTATCAACATGGTACCAAATCATTCACGCTACTAGCCCAACACTGAATACTGTTCAGCCACTAGTATAATTATATAAATCTGACAAGCCCGGTCGATCATTGGTATGGGCACCACATGGAAACACTCTACAGCAGCTGTTAATCCCGTGAGAAACATTGTGAATTTGATCAACACAATAAGGGTATGATTGGATACCATGAGGTAACTGTTAGCTAGCTAATTTTAGCTCAAAATAGCTCTAATGCATCCAAACAGGAAGGTAGATATATGGAGTATTTTTTTAGTTACTTCAACTAGTTCTTTGCCAACTAGCTGGACAATCATAGCTAATTTTTATCCAAACCGGTAACTAGCCATGTATATCCAAACAGACCCTTAAGGTAGCTGAACAAAGCACCCATACTCACACGTCACACCGCACTCGGCAGTCTGCAGAGAAACGCTGAGAGCACTAATTTGATGCTGGCGTTAAACTTGCCACTTACAAAAATGCTGGAGCTAAACCGGTACAGCCAAACACATAGGAAGCGAAGTCCACGCAACACGACGACTGTGCACCTGATAAGCCCGGTGAACTCGATGAAGAGATCGAAGTGGCAATCGAAGAAGGACTCCACAGCGTCGCGGAGGCGCTCGCGGACGGGCACGAACGGGAGCAGGAGGTGGCCGCAGCCGGTGGCCGCCAGGTGCGGCAGAGATGTCGATATCACCGAGGGGCGGTACCCCGCTGCGCCGCAGCTCCGGTGCACGAACTCCAGCTCCTGCCGCACGCACGCGCCGCGCCCGTGAAGCGATTCCAGACCGAACCGAGCAGCTAAGGTTTAGGGTTCTAAGCGCCAAGCTTCAGTGGAACAGTGGTTTCGGGAAGGAAGGAGAGTACCTTGCATGTCTCACGGGAGAGGAAACCTCGGAGCAGAACGCGGGGATGGTCCCCGGCGGCCGGCGGCGGAGGCGAGGTGGTGGTACTGGACATAGGGATCCCTAAAGCCCGATTCCTTGGTCACAGTGTTGTACGGAGTACTGTTGTTGCCAATCCTGTTTTAAGATAATTGAACTTTTGTCACTCACAATGTCTTCTTGTTATGTATATAAACTGTGAGTCCAGTTGGTTCTATAAAATATGGGTCTGATGACAATTTTACAAATCTGTTTCTTGCTGATAACAAATATCAGATTTTATCGTCCCTCTTCGGGCTGTCTCCAGCAATTGAGTTTTTTTTGGTATTATAGGTTTTCTTTTAACAAGCTTTTCTACCTTATGATATCAATATAATCTTTTCTATAATAGTATTTATAAGTAGTGTTACTTTTTAAAATAATAGTATATCCTTTTTATATTTCTTTTTCCCTTTGTTTTTCCTCATCTTCTAAACTGCTCGTATTGTTGTGAACTGATGTGTTTAGAAACTGTAAACACCGTTTTGAAACCTGTTGTGTTCAGAAACTGTAACACCATTTTTATTCAAGGCATGATTGCTGGATTATATAGGTGTGAACTGATGTGTTCAGAAACTAAACATACAGAGGATAATCATCAGGTCTAAATATCGATAGAGCATGACCTGCACAGTATGATCATCTAACCGCAATGTTTACATTTTCTTTTGATTTTACTATGGAAAGAATCAACGCTGACTTGTGATAATGCTTTGCATCCTTACTAAACTTGAGCCCAACGCTGGAGAAAGATAGCAGAGGCTTGAGATGGATTTGTTCATTTGCAGCGGCGCTGAACAGATGCAGATTGGGGACAGGGGCAATATGAGCAGTTTAGAAGACAGGGAAAAAAGAAAAAAAAAGGAATATAAAAAGGGCTAGAATATTATTTTAAAGAGTAACACCACTTATAAATACTATTATGGAAGGTTATTTTAAGAGTACCATAAAGCAAAAGCCTGTTAAAAGGAGACCTATAATAGCAAAAAACTTGACATATCCCGTGCTCAAGGAGTTTTGGTGCTCATATACACATTTTAAAGGTGATAACCTTATTTTTGCTGGTGTCCTCATTTTTACTCTTAGGACCTGTTTGGGAACTCTATTTCTCAAAACCGTAGTTTATAATACCACTATAGTATATTTTACATCAGTCTAATCTAACACATGTTTGAAGACAAAGTATTTTAGTTGTAGTGTAGAAGAGAAGACTGCAGCTGCGTGAGCCAAAAACTTCGGTCCGGACCAAAGTTTTTTTTACCCCAAAAATATTGTGGTATTGGTAAAACCATGGTTTAAAATACAGAGTTTTTAGATGTGCTTCCAAACATCTTTTAGTCTAAAATACCATGTTATACTCAAATACCATGATATTGTCTTGGGACTAAGAAAATATGATGTTCCCAAATAGGCCTTTAGTTGTGAAAACTGAGAAAAAAAAACACAACTAAGCATACAAACGAGGAATGTGATAAACTAAGGGTACAAATATAAATAGCCCCATTTTAAATTCCGTACAACCGCTGCCATATTACAAACAAACCCTCCCACCTCTCTCTGCTGCCATTTGGATTATCACATATGGCCCCTAGTCGCCCCTAGCTGTGTACTGCTCTTACGCTCAAACACTCCTCCGGGATCAGGACACCCTCTGCCTCATCAGACGATGCCAGCTTCTCATGGCCATGGCGAACCCAGCTCCCCACAAGGTTCATCTGCTTACCTGCATAATAAGATCACTGGCAAGGAGATGTCGAATGGCAGTCTTTCTCCTAAGAACTCGCCAACAAAGAGATCTGACACAGCTGAGGAAAAACCAGAATGCAATGGGAGCTCAAACGGTGGTGGCGGCTCTGCTGATGAGAAGTTAGCTGTAGGTATGGAGTAGCAGAATGGTAGTCTGAACAATGTTGGGAGCAGCGAGGTCCAGCCACATGGACATGCCACGTAGAGGGGGAGTTCTAGTACATAGACAACAGAAAACTGGAGGTATGACAGCTTAATTTTTTTTCGGGCCGTGAATTTGCGGTAGCGCGCAGAGCTTAGCACAGTGCACAGGTCTTCGCTGGCAACTCTCTTCGTTGACAAGAAACCTCGTTGCTTGTGACTGAATATGGTGTCCTAAATTTTGTAGCTGCTCTGTTGCAAATCTGGATTTATCACATTGCCTTAAGTTATCATCTGCTACCATAACCGAGTTGTGGGCAGTGAAAACCATTTCTGATGTATATGTTGCACAAATCTTATCTTACCTGGTACATCCGAAATGGAAAAATGCGGTCGAAACTTGTTGCATGAATGCTGCGCTTAATCTGGAATGAGAACGCGAGATGGCTAATGAGCCAAGTTATCGTTGTACGCTGAATTTATGGATTATGAACTGATCACATCTTTGGGACATGAACTATCTGATTTTGCGATAGGACGTGGGCAAATCATATGGATTTGTGGCGTGCAATGCCATACGGCTCCATCTACGGGTTAACCAACAAATTGCGCTGAACTTGGATGGCTGCAGCAGCGGTGCGAGTCGAGGCGACGAGGTTTATAATCAGTTGAAGTGTGGAACTCCGGTTACTGTCACCCTACAATGGTAGCGCTAATCAAGAACCCTAATCATATATCAGATGACATCACATCACAGTCGACACGGGCACACGGCACACACACACACACCAGCGCTGCCGGTGGATCAGACGGCAAAGTCGGCGCCGCGGCGCATCCGGCTGCGCCTACCGTGCCTATGCAACGCCGCCCGCGCGTCCCCTGACGGGAGGAACGCCGCGGCCTCCGCGCCGACGCTGCACTCCGGCAGCGGCGCGGGGTACCGGAGGCGGTCGTAGCAGTAGCCGTACGTCATGTAGCGCGCCCGGAACGCCTCCATCGCCGAACGCCGCGCGGGCGGCATCGCGGCAGCAGCGTGGCCGTACGCGTCGTCGTCGCCGCCAGACGTCGCGCACGCCGCGGCGGGGCCGGCCGCGCAGCCGCGGAGCGCGAGGTCGGCGAACTCGGCGACGTAGGGCGCGTACTTGTAGTCCACCTTGTAGCGGCCCCCCGAGGTGGCCCAGCTGGAGCCGTCCCAGATGGTGGCGTACAGCGACATGGGCTTGGACGGGAACTGCGCGCCCATGGACTCCGTCCGCACCATCTCCCTGATTGGCGTGTCGTCGATGTAGAATCTGCAGGATGCACGGCCACGGGCAGAGGGTTGTTCAACTTCAACAAGGTGGGTTTTTGGAAATCTATTGAACCCCATCCTTTCTGATTGGAAATATTAGTGGCGAGTGCGTATAACAGTAAAAGAAGATGATCTGAGAGTTCTGAGGTTTGCATTCCGACGTAGGCACAAGTAGTGCCATGATTTAAGACTTACCAGTCGTCTATCTACTGACATATGTTCAGTTTTTAAGAACTGGAGATCGGCAGACATTGTCAAAGCTATAGACTTTGGGACTGTACGGCCACCAGTGACAGTAGGATGAGTGCGTGAACCTGAAAACAGGAGAGGGGCTCGTGGCAAAATGCACGGTGAGACTGAAAAGTAGGTGGCGGATTGACAGTAGAGAGGCCTTTTTGCTTCTCCATGTCCATGCTACCAAGAAATCAAAGGGTTCCCTGTGAGTTCTTCAGAGCACAGGTGTAAAAGCAGGTGTCGAACGCAATCATGCCGGGGAAGGCAGCACGCGAGTATTGGTGGGGGGATCAGAGATAAGAAGCTCATGCACATGCTGTGATGGACGGATGTCCAGGGTGGTGGGCATTGCAGCAGTAAATATTTGAATACCCCTTGTGGTAATCCCATGTCCAGTCGATTTTGGGGACTCGGCAGGGCTTCTTACATGATTAAAGTGACAACATGCAAAAGAATCTACAAGCTGTAAAGACGAAGGAAGGGGCCAGTATCTCTCAATCATGATTCATGAGAGCCAAAAGTGAAAAGAAAAGAGGGGGAAAAAGGTTGAGATGGGAAAGAATCAAACAAAAAGTACTTGAAGCTAAGGATGAAGGCTGTAAGTTGCTCCAGTAAACCGTAGTAGAGATATACAGAGAGAGAGAGAGAGAGAGAGAGAGAGAGAGATTGGCCGCAACCAGAACCAGACAAGCCATTATGCAGCACTATTCAGCATCGTACTAATAATAAGCACCGGAAGAAGAAAACAGGTGAAATGCTGACACCATGCCATCAAGGCCTCAATCAAAGAGAGTAGAAAAACCTCTATATGGATGTATCACCTAATCATCATAGGTCGAGCCTTTTCTTCTGGTTAATTAATATATACTCCCTCCCATGACCGGTCCAGACATTTCAGAGACCCTAAGCGAAAATCTATGTAAAGGGCCTATAAAAAAGTTTGAGTCTGATATTTTTTCAACTTTTAAATGATATCCAAAAAATAAAAGAAGTTGATGATTTATACAATTTTATTCAAAATAATATGACCGGAGACACTGTTACAATATTTTACGAGTCGTAAAATTATACAGATTATGTAATATAACTCTGCATTTGTTCGACCATTTTACTTTTAATTTGTCAAACTATCCTAAACCTTAAATGCACAGTAAACCAAATTTAAATATATTAGAGCAATTTTTAAAAAAAAGAAAGTTCAGCAAACTAAACAATGATTAAGCAACGTAGGTTATTAGAGTCAGACCTCCGGTAGCCTAAAATTAAGCAACTCAACAGACAACAGGTGTACAACACCTTCCGTCCTTCCCGCGTCAGTATTCGTCATCAGACAGACTGTTGCGCGATCTCGAAGAGATGATTGCCAGAAAATTAAAGAGACGCAAATAAAGGAACAAGAATAGCGATTTATTTGTAACATATATGTATTTGTATATAATCTGGACAAACAGGGGCCCTAAAGTTAATAAATCCATACAATATTTGATGTATGTGTTTTGTCTAGGTTCATTGTTATCAATATGTAATATGGACAAGAAAATAAGGGCCTAAGACGACTAGTACATTGTACGGAGGGATATAAAACTGTATATGTTGCAGCCGTACACCCTGCTACAAGCTACTAGTATGTAGAAAACCGCATGTGTCAAGTGCTGTATTGACGGGTGAGGAGGGTAAGGAGACGAGGGCGGTCGGTTCATCTTACATGATCCTGTCGCGGGTCCAGTGGATGGCGTAGCGGTGGAAGTCCTCCGTGGGGTCGAACCAGAGGCCGTAGCGCTCCTCCCGGCCGGCCGCCGTGCTGCCGTTGCCGTACACGTTGGTCTGCACGCGCCACTCCTTGCCGCGCACGTTCCCGAGGAACTCGAAGTCAAGCTCGTCGTGCGTCCGCTCGTACACGTCCCCGTTGGACATCTGCGTTTTTTTTGTTGGGGTTCGTCATAAAACAAAAAAAACGCAGCATTGGTGGTTGGGTTGGTTGGTTGGTCACGTACGTAGAAGGCGACGACGACGCCGGCGGTGTGGTCGGCGGGCAGCTTGACGCGGGCGCTGAAGTGCCCGTGGAGGTACGCGGCCTGCGACGCGAACCCGGCGCCTGCACACAGCGGAGCAGAGCAGAGCAGAGCAAGCGACGATGAGGTTCGCGAACAGAGAGCAGGAAACACGGAGCACGAGTTGGCATTGACTGGGCGTCGATCGGGCGGGGAACGAGCATGAAGCCGCCGAGCCGAGCCGAGCCGACCCACCTGTCCGCTCGTCGAGGGAGATGTGCACCCTCTTGCCCCCGCCGTGGAGCGCGAGGTTGGAGTCGCCGAACAGCTGCGTGTAGCCGTCCCCGAAGGAGAGGGGCGTCTCCGACGACGAGGGGAGGAGGTCGCCCGTGGCGGCGGCCGCAGCGGACAGACACGCCAATGTCGCCGCCGCCGCCGCCGCCAATACGAAGGAGCAAACCATCGGGCTGCGCAGAACTGCTCCCCGCTGCTTGCTCTGCTCCGCCTGCCTCCGCGCGCTCGCACTGAGCCACGCGCTCCCTGTTCTCCGCTCGCTCTGTGTGTGTCCCTAGCTAGCTAGCTTTAAATGGGCTAGAAAGGAGTGCAGCCTTTCATGCGCAGGGTGTGAATCGGAGCTTGGGGCGAGGAGGACATGTATGAGCAGCTGTATAGCTCTTTATTGGGAGCCGCGCAACTTGCGCTGGCAGTGTAGCGTTGTAGTACTAGTGTGCACGTACGGCGGGTGCGCAGCCGCAGCGCAGAGGTCTCTTCCTAGCCCCACTGTCCACACAGGCACAGCCCCAGACGCCCAGTACCAGTATGCGCTGCGCCGCGCATCAGAGAAATGCTGTATGTTTTTTTTTCTTTCTTCTCGTACAGTACAAAGCACATCTGAGTTCTGCTGTACAGTATGTACCCAACTGCACTGCTCCAACGTCTCGCTCCACCGGTTCACATCTTCGGGCTCTCTCTCACGCCTTCTCCACTCCACTGAAGAAAAACTGCTTGGTTGCCATGCCAGGATATCTATTCTAGCGCCATCAGGTTACCCGATTCGGGGCGCTTCGCTTGGTGTGCCATTCTCGGATGGTATAGACTGGAACTTTTTTTTAATTATTATTGTCTTGAAAAAAAAAAGTTCCATTCCCTTGCATCAAACAGTGACAGCACAGTACATGCGCTTTGGCATTCGGGAGCGAGCGAGGTCTTCTTCTTTATCCACGCATGCAGCGTCTGCGTCTCTCTCTCGCGCGCGCGCAGTAACAACTGTACAGACCTGGCCCGGTCCATGTCTCCATGGCCATGGCCACAGCGCCAGCATACGTACGCAACTGATAAGGTAGGTGCGTGTGCAGCCTCAGCCTGTGCGGATTCAGTTGGATGCTATTGAGTGACCGGGACGCCATGCGATGCGTGGGAAGAAGCGGTGATGATGATGATGGCTCGTGGCGAACAACAGGCAACCAACCGCCACAGCGCTCCTGCGTTGGGTAACGCCCGCGCTTCAATGCGGGATTGATTGCCGAGAGCCGGCCGTTGAGGCAACGGAACGAACGGGCGGGCGAGACACCTTCTCACTCTTTCCTCCTCCCGTCCTTCGTCCTTCCAATGCCTGCCTGCCTATCCTTTTTTTCACCGTGGTCCATGGATGGTAAAAAAAAACAACAAAGGGGACATGGCGTTGGTAATGGCCGGTCAGCGGCGTGAATGCGGTGTCTGGGCCTGGGGACAGCGACGAGCCACACGCCGCCAATGTAACGGCCGCCAGGCCGTGGAGGAGAGGACGGCCCGGCCACAGCGCAGCGGCGCCACACAACGGTTCGTTCTCTTCCCCGCCCTCCCGCGCTTTTGGACCATCTGCGCTGATCCCGGGGCCGGGGCAGCACAGCCAGCGACTCTGGGCGCCGTGCCGTTCCATTATTATTGCCCTTGCCCTCCCGTCCCGCTCCTGCTTTTCCTCGTCGTCGTCGCTGGTCGCTACGGATGCAGGCCTTTTGGTGGCGTGCTGAGCTGGAGGCCTTGTCCGCGCGTGGAGCTTTTTGCCCATGGCCGTTTCTCCCTTTCGACTACTGGTGCTGCCTGATGCCTCCTGTCACGGTCACTCAGCCTTGTTCGCTAGCGGCTGCCGCTATCCGAGCCACTGTTTTCCGCTGTCTACAAAGCTTAGCACCAACGTGCAAACGAATATATACGACTCATACTCTTTGAACAGATCCAGCTCATCCTAAATCATCCGTACAGAACTCGGCTGTGATTTTGTCACTCTACTAGTTAGGAGTATTCTCGTAGACCGTTCAGTGGTGGGCCGCCGCCCCGCCCTTTAAAACTTTAAAGGCCTGTTTGGAGGCTGACACCGAGCGCCACACCCCGCCTAAGGTGCGGCGGCCGATTCGGCCGCCACAACTGCGGCGCGCGGCGTGTGGCGCGGCATGGTGTTTGCGGCAGCAATCCAAACACGCCCTAAATGGCCTAGTAATGGGGTTAGTTTGCCTGCATGTGCGCCTAGGAATAGACCGACATCTTAATCCAAACATTTTGTTACCAACACGACGTAGGCTCTATTTTCTTCTGTTAGCAAATACCGAATTTGCCACTGACGAATCTCACGTCTCTATATAAAAGAATATGTACCCCTCATAAGATAGGAAAGATAAAGAGGACAGAGGACCAACCCTACATCCTTTGTCTCTTGTATTCTCTGTCGTGTTTTTGTGAAAAGGAGACGAGTCTTCCACATCTTCTCGTGTCTAATCTGCTGACGAGATAGAAGTGAGCAAACTTGGTGATCCGTGGTAACGTAGTTCTCAACACGTTATCAGCACGCTCTACCGACATTGTTGTGGATCTGATCAGCACCGACTCTCCACCATGTCGGCATGTCTCCGGCCTAGCCGAACTGTCCTACGCGATATGCTTCAATTCACCGTATAAACAATCGAATGATATGGTTTTTTTTGTTAGTAGATTGGATCTACTGCTCGTGGTAACTGTTTATCTAGAAAATTTGGCGTTGCATCGACCGCCATCATCGGAGACCGCTACAATATTTTATGAGTCGTAAAATTATACAGATTATATAATATAACTCTGCATTTGTTTTAAGAGCGACCATTTTACTTTTAATTTATTAAACTATCCTAAACCTTAAATGCACAGTAAATCAAATTTAAATACATTAGAGCAATTTTTTAAGAGAGAGAAAGAAGTGCTCCGCCCGCCATACATGAACTTCCTGGGTCCTTGGTCCTTGCCAACGGAGCCTTCGTTTGTTTGGTGTATGGGCCAAACTGTCAAAAAAAATGCTCCGGGCCGCTCGAGCATGCACGCTACTCGCTAGTGCTTGTGAGAGCACCCGTAGTGTTCAGAATCCATCAGCCTTAAGGCTAACGTGACAGGTCTACGTCTTATTCAGTACTATAACCCCGACAGCTTAAGATTCATTAAAAATAACTTCACTCTATAATAAATTAGCCAAACCGTTAAATTTACGAAATCCAGATTCATCAAATTAATAAATCTATGGGTTAGATTCACCATTTCTTTTTGTAGATTTCCTCAAATTATGTTTCATCAATTTCACTTTGATGAAGTCAGTGAAAATTACCTATCCCCGTCAGTAGTTACACATAAAAAATGATTTGTTTATTTTCATTATATCTTCTTCGTTCATCTTCCCGTTGTTTCCTCCTCCGTCGACGCATTCGTCACCTTCGACTTCGGCCGGTCGTCTTCCTCCTCTTCTTGGAACCGGAAAGCCGAAGACCTGCCTCGGTTTCCATATTTTAAAATAGTGAACGGAGACCATAGATAGACTCACGCCTCCACTGGCGCCGCCATCCTGCTTCTTGGGGCTCTGTTTTGCCGCCGCAAGCGTTTTGGGGATGAAGGTCCTGCAAGCAATAGAAGTATCGATCATTGTCGCAATCTGAATTCTGAAGCATGATGCCGGCTCCCTCCACCATGCATGTCTTGCTCTTCTCCAGAGTATAGACCTATCCAATAATGTATGAGTGATTGAGTGCCCATTTATGACAAATTATTTTGATGGGGGGCCTTTGATTAGCTTGTGTTCAAAACGTGTTTCCTATTGTCAAGCTAGTTTTTTTTAGATTATAGTTCAGCATAGATGTTCACAATGCATGTACTGTACACTCACCCCATGAAAGGCACATACTGTTAGAATTTATCGCTACGAACATCTTCTAACATTGGACAAACAGTTTTTTTTTAGATTAACGAAATCATCATAGGCGTCTCGTTATTAACGGGAACATCGCCTACCAACATCGTTAAATCATGAAATATTCACTCGCCCGAGAAGTCAAAACCAAAGGTAAGACGCCACTCAGGTTTCCACGACCCTAAAGATTACACAGGCTTGGGCCGGGAGTTCATCCCTGCTATAGGCCAAACAGGCCTAGATTACATTGCGTGTGTAAATAAAAGGAGAGCCCCTGATTAGTTTGGGCCATATGCCTATCTTGTTGTTCATCACTATCTCAACGACTAAGCTAAGTACACAACATTGATTCATCCCACGCACTCATGCTCCTGCTAAATACACTCTGCGTTTTATCTCAAAAAAATCCTGCTGTCAAAAATTAACGTCCCGGATCAAATCATTTGTCTACTCTCTCCTAAAACCCATCTGACGACTATTCTTTAATGGATCATCCTAAACGCTACTCATCAATCACCTAAGTTTCGTCGTGCATCTCTACCTCGTCTAAATTTTTTATCCTGTCCTTGCTCGCCCCGCGTGCGCCCGCTCGAATTTTCGCATCAACCGTTGTCGCATCCTTTGAATATGTGGGACCAACCGTGATTGCATCCTCCGATCCCCATCCATTCGTCGTCCATCTCCCGCCCATCGCAAGACAGTCACGACCTCACCCCCTGACCCTCGTCCGCCCTACCTTGCTCACGACGTCTGAAGTCGCCCGTCTTGAAACTGTGCTCCGCACCGACACCTGAAGGCGCCCGCCATGCCGAACAGGAAGCCGTACACGTGCACCGACGCTATCGACGCCTACGTCTCAAGGTCCCACCCGCCGAGCACCAGCAGCTTCACCGCCGGGCCTCTCGCTGGATGCATTTTTCGCCCGAGGTTGGACCTTGGTCAGCAGAGTTGGGCACCTTCGAGAGCATCATCTGAGATGCCCTCGGACCCGAGGTTGGCCTTGGGTGAGCCGTGATAGCGTCTCCCGCCGAGGGTGGCCTTGAGCGAGTCGTACTCATAACTGTCGGCGTTTCGAGACCGGGGGGTCCCTAAGCCGACGAGTGAATGTCGCCGCGTGCCCCAACCCAGATGGGTCGATGTGAAGCCGAGCGCGAAGGGGGGAAGTGAGGTGGCCGGAGACAGGCGTGAGAGAGGTGGAAATCCCGCGGCCTTCGTGTTCGTCCCGCGCCCAGGTCGGGTGCGCTTGCAGTAGGGGGTTACAAGCGTCCACGCGGGAGAGGGAGCGAGCGGCTTCAAGCGAGCGCCTGTCTCGTCCTCGTCCCCGCGCGACCAACCCTCTCTAAGAGGGCCCTGATCCTTCCTTTTATAGGCGTAAGGAGAGGATCCAGGTGTACAATGGGGGTGTAGCAGAGTGCTACGTGTCTAGCGGAGGAGAGCTAGCGCCCTAAGTACATGCCGTTGTGGCAGCCGAAGAGATTTTGGCACCCAGCTGGTGTGATGTCGTGGCCGTCGGAGGAGTGTCGGAGCCTGGCGGAGGGACAGCTGTCGGAGCTGTTGAGTCCTTGCTGACGTCCTCTTGCTTCCGTAAGGGGGCTGAGAGCCGTCGTCGTCACAGAGTATGCGGGGCGCCATCATTGCCTATCTGGCGGAGCGAGCCAGATGGGACGCCGGTCTTGTTCCCGTGGCCCGAGTCAGCTCGGGGTAGGGTGATGATGGCGCCTCCTGTTGACGTGGCTGGTCTGCGCCCTAGGTTGGGTGATGTGTAAGCTCCTCCGAAGCCGAGGTCGAGTCTGTCTTCCGTGGCCGAGGTCGAGTCCGAGCCCCTGGGTCGGGCGAGGCGGAGACCGACGGCTGAGGCCAGGGCGGAGTACGAGCCCCGGGGGTCGGGCAGAGCGGAGTTCGTCGTCTTCTGGGGCTGAGCCCAAGTCCGAGCCCTGGGTCGGGCGGAGCGGAGTTCGCCGTCTTCCGGGACTTAGCCCGAGTCCGAGCCCTGGGTCGGGCGGAGCGGAGTTCGCAGTCTTCCGGGGCTTAGCCCGAGTCCGAGCCCTGGGTCGGGCGGAGCGGAGTTCGTCGTCTTCTGGGGCTTAGCCCGAGTCTGAGCCCTGGGTCGGGCGGAGCGGAGTTCGTCGTCTTCCGAGGCTTAGCCCGAGTCCGAGCCCTGGGTCGGGCGGAGCGGAGTTCGCCGTCTTCCGGGGCTTAGCCCGAGTCCGAGCCCTGGGTCGGGCGGAGCGGAGTTCGCCGTCTTCCGGGGCTTAGCCCGAGTCCGAGCCCTGGGTCGGGCGGAGCGGAGTTCGTCGTCTTCCGAGGCTTAGCCCGAGTCCGAGCCCTGGGTCGGGCGGAGCGGAGTTCGCCGTCTTCCGGGGCTTAGCCCGAGTCCGAGCCCTGGGTCGGGCGGAGCGGAGCTTCCTATGGTGCCTGCGGCCGGGCCTGACTGCCTGTCAGCCTCACTCTGTCAAGTGGCACCGCAGTCGGAGCGGCGCAGGCGGCGCTGTCCTTTTGTCAGGCCGGCCAGTGGAGCGGCGAAGTGACGGCGGTCACTTCGGCTCTGTCGGCTGAAGGGCGCGCGTCAGGATAAAGGTGTCAGGCCACCTTTGCATTAAATGCTCCTGCGATTTGGTCGGTCGGTGCGGCGATTTGGTCAGGGTTGCTTCTTGGCGAAGACAGGGCCTCGGGCGAGCCGGAAATATGTTCGCCGCTGGAGGGGGGCCTCGGGCGAGACGGAGATCCTTCGGGGTCGGCTGCCCTTGTCCGAGGCTAGGCTTGGGCGAGGCGTGATCGAGTCCCTCGAATGGACTGATCCCTGACTTAATCGCACCCATCAGGCCTTTGCAGCTTTATGCTGATGGGGGTTACCAGCTGAGAATTAGGAGCCTTGAGGGTACCCCTAATTATGGTCCCCGACAATAACCTTCATTAAATCCACCAAATAAATTGCACCTAGACTTAAACAGACCATCAAACCCAATGGTTCAGATCACTTGATAACCCTTTCTCTCGTACTCACTCAAATCTAATAAACAACATTATTTGTATCATTCCTTGTATCTCATCTCATCTGCTCTCCCTCCCTACGACCCCACCACACCCAACCTCTCCCTTCCCCTCCCCGTTTGCCCCTCCCCTCGCTTGTGCCGCCGCCAACATCTCCCCTCGTGTTGTTGACGCTGTCGTCGACCCTTCTCCTCCGCGAGATCGTAACGTTAGCACGGGCTATATGCTAGTGTTAGTTAGTTGTACAATACTGTACGTTTTCTGCTGCATGCGTCATGTCCTGGAACAGACAGTGGCGGTGTCGTAGCGGCATTTTGAAAGCGAGCGAAAGGTCGCTTTGCAAATGATGTAGTACGGTCAAGGCAGCGTGTCAAGGCATAAAGACCAACATGTCTTTTTGTTCATAAAATGTAACGTAAATGATAATAGTAATGATTCACGTTCAAATACTATCACTAATAAGTTTGAATAGACCGATATCACTTTCTAGTGTGGTATCCGATTACTGTCGGACTTAAACAAACGTGATTTAACGTTATCAGTTACCCATCAAGTTACAAATATGCGAACCAAACAACACCCGAGCTTTTGAGAGTCGGGTGCACTACTGGAGGGCTAAAAGGATCGACAACGAACAAAGTGCAACTGTCAAACATCCAAATTGAGGCATAGGTCCGATGTAGCGGCAGCACCCGAACAAACAACACCCAATCGTCAAGCTTATGGTGATAATTGGCAGGTCCTAAGACACTATGCTATGGGCTTGTTTGAAGGCTGGTAATGGAGGAGACCGAAAGTGTTAGAGTCTCTCGCTATTTAATTTTAAATAATAAGGTATTATAGCCCTCTCAAAACCCCATTCTATTTGCTCTCAAACAAGCACTACCAGTATGATGCGTATATATAGGTGCTGTTTGGTTCAGCTTCTGGGCGGCTTCTGGCCGCCAGAAGCTGAAGCTCTAACCAAACAGCCAGCTTCTCGGGCGGCTTTTCCTCGCAGCGCTTCGAATAGAAGCCAGCCGCCTACGGTGCTCGAGAAGCGGCCATCAGTTGGCTTCTTGCGAACGCTTGGGAAACGTCGCTAGGGTTCTCGCGCACCCACCGCGCCGCCGTCGCTCCCTCTCCTCCCCACACCGGCGGCTTCGTAGGTACGGGCGAACACATCCTCGATCTCCTCCATCCGTGTATTCTCCTCCCCCGCCGCGTCTCGTTCGCCTAGGGTTGGCGCACCCTTGATCGTTTCTGTTTCGCTAGGGTTGCCGCACGCACACCGGCGTCGCAGCTCCGTCCTAAAGGCTTCTCCCCGTCACGTCGTTGTCTTCGCAGGTACGCTCGCCTCTATTCTCCAGCCGCTGCCGCTTTTCGTGTTTTTAGGTTGCCTCGTCCCCGTTTCCCTTATTGTTTATGGTTGATCCTCGTAGTTTAAGTCGTAATGTGCAGTCTATTTAGTACATCACAACGGGTTTCGATCGAGATACTAACGAAATTTTTGTCCAATTTGTCCTGCAAATTTCTGCATCAATAGGGAATCTTGGACTTCGGTTCCAACATCCACTGCAGCGAAGGTAACGTGAATATCAATTTGTGGTTCACTTATTTGTCAGCATAGATGCGCTTTAAGTGTTCCAACAACGTGAAACGATGGCCTTCTTTTAGTTCATAGATTCACGACACCTAAACAATGAGTCCACAGTTAGGATAACAGAAGTATTCTCAATGGTAGGTGTTGGGGGCCTTCGGCCTCCGAAGGTCCTCAAAAACACGATTTGACAATGTTTTCCAAGTGGAACATGTGAACAGGTATCTTCGGAATTAGGTTACTGATATACAAGAGTATGATCAAGACGAAGCTTGAGTGAGACGGAAGGCGATTATGACGAAGGATAAGATGATCACGAAGCTATGCGCAGAAAAGCTTCGACATGACAGCAGGAAAGGGGAACCGACCTAAAGATGAAAAGCCTAATTAGACCTCGAAGAATTACTGTAGAGTTATTGATAAATATAAAGGGCATTAATGTAATTTTACATGGGCTGCGTCCTGTGCCTATAAATAGATGAACAGTACTCCCGTACTGTTCACGCTGACTTGGCATTCACTTTTGCGCCACGCCTGTACTTTCTTTCCTTCAAGCCGAAGGTATATTTGTAATTTATCTTTGTTTACACGAGTAATATAAATAGAAATATATTAATGATAATGTTTACAGAAATTATGCTACTTTCTGTATTTTGTTTGAACGTTCTTCACTTTGTATCATGATCATGAAGGTTCGTCCTTCATGACCTTCGTCCTAAATTCATTATATCCGAAGGGAAATAATGATTAGAAGGACGAAGGGCTTTTGATATTTAACATTTTATGTTGCCTTGTTCTTGATTCATAGCATTTGAGAACAAGTCCTCAACATTGGCGCCCACCTCCGGTGAACTCACTCCCATTTTTTGAGTCTTGAACACTTTCGGCAAGCATTACCTTCGTCATGCCGCCGAAAAAGCTTCAGCGACAGGGGCTGGTACTTTACAGCCGCTGGATCCCAATCAGGACGTCCTTTCTCTTAGAGAGGTCCGAAGCCAGAAGAGGAAGGCTGTTAGTCCAACACCTCCGGAGGATGACCTGGATCAGGAGATCCAAAACCTGGAGATCCTTCAGCAACAGGTGCAGCGCAAGAAGGAGAAGATGGCCCATCTAGCTGATCTTCAGAGACAGATAGACAAAGCTTCTGAAGAGGTCCATCATCTTGTTCAAGATGATCAGAGCCGAAGACCTCCACGCAGAGAGCTCCATTAGGAAGGCTTCCACAATGAGGACGATTGGTATGAAGATTTCCATCATGGAAACTTTGCTTTTGATGATGCTTCTCCTCTCTCAACAGAATTGCAGGCTACACCATGGCCACAGTCTTACAAGCCACCCCAGCTCCCCATGTATGATGGTCATACAGACCCGAAGCAATTCCTGATGAGCTATGAAGCAACCATATCTTCGTATGGTGGCAATACGACAGTCATGGCAAAATCTTTTGTCATGGTCGTCAAGAGCGTTGCTCAGACCTGGTACTCTTCTCTTCGGCCAGGGACAATCACTTCTTGGCAGAAGTTGAAGGACATGCTGATAACTAGCTTCCAAGGGTTTCAGACGAAGCCAGTCACTGCTCAAGCTTTATTTCAGTGTACCTAGGACCACGAAGAATACCTCCAGGCGTACGTCCGAAGGTTTCTGCGTCTGAGGGCACAAGCGCCAACAGTGCCCAATGAAATTGTCATTGAGGCCATGATTAAGGGGCTTCGGCCGGGACCTTCAGCGCAGTACTTTGCCAGGAAACCACCACAAACGTTGGAGAAGCTGCTCCAGAAGATGGACGAATACATTCGAGCTGACAATGACTTCCGCCAAAGAAGGGAGGAAGCATTCAAGTTCTCTGAAATGACCAGGGGCTTCGGAGGAAGATTTCACCCGAGGCACGTTAGGTCAATCCATAACTCTTCTCAAACTGATGATCGAGGGAGTCAGCAGCAAAGGCCACAATACTCTTCACAAGCTTCGGGTCAACAGCAAAGTTCTTTTCGGTCGCCAGCGCCAAGGGGCAGAGGCGCCAGGGGCTTCGGGGGAAGGTTTGGAGATCAACCAAGAAAAATTTATTGCCTATTCTGTGGTGAAGACAAGGGCCATACCACCAGGATGTGTCATGTTACCATCCAGAAGCAGAAGGAGATAGCAGAAGCAGCTACGCAACAAAGTCAGCCGAAGTAGGTCATGCATACTGCTTCATATCATTCGCCTTATATTCCAGAATATGTAGGCAACCACCATGCAGCTTCTGTTGCTTCGGCAAGCCAATCCCAAGCATCTTGGCAGCATCCTCCACCACCACCGCCGACGCAGCGAGGGCAGCAGCCAGAAGGGAGTCAGAACAATCACCTTCAAAGAGACTTCAGAGAGGAGTCCGAAGCTCGCACAGTCAATAGCACTGTGCCAGAGTCAAAGCACATTTATTGACAAATATCCTACTTCAACAGCAAGTTTTTCGCATTTTTATATTCAGTACTACCTTTTAGTTAATAAGGAACAATTATGAGAAGTTTATATGTCTTTTATCGTTTTTTAAGTTCTTGTAACACTTTCTCCTTTTTACCATAATAAAAACATGTCCTTTCCATAGGCTTGAGTTGCCGAAGCATACGACTTTATGGTGGCATGAAGGACCTTTGTATTATCAAAAATTTGTTCTAACAGACACAGTGCAACTTCTGCAAAACACTGAAAAGTCGTTCCTAACGGAGCGCAGTGTAAGTTTTCTGAATCTACAGCGAAAAATAAACGCTGATTCCGCTGAAAGTAAAAGGCGAAGAAGCTCCTAAGGGAGGCTTACAGCGAAAAATAAACGCTGATTCCGCTGAAAGTAAAAGGCGCAGAAGCTCCTAAGGGAGGCTTACATCGAAAAATAAACGCTGATTCCGCTGAAAGTAAAAGGCGAAGAAGCTCCTAAGGGAGGCTTACAGCGAAAAGTTAGCGCTGATATATAAACTATGTGTGCTCTATTACAGGGATTTATATCTGTGGCGCAAATATCATTTTGCATGACATAACATCATCACATCATTTTTGCACAACATAAGCATCATACAACATATTGCATGAGGAACAAGAAGGGGATACAGTGTTGATCTTCGGAAAATATTTTGGAAAAGAGAAAATTGTGCTAAGGCACAAGATAAATCGAGACGCAGCACAAAATCTTCTTATAGCTTCGGAGAATATTTCACGAAGCTTGGATATTCTTCATCAGAGAAGTAAGCAAACTCTTGTGATATACAAAAGATTTTCTTCATGAAGCATGAAAAGAAGGGAAGGTGTTTTTTCACCGAAGGCTCAAAAATGGTATGTATGCAAAATTTCATGCATCGTAAAGAATTAAACTATAAATAGATTATATATTACATTCAAAGTTACAATGTATTACACATGATACGATCCAAATGTTCCTACAATAGCGATTAATCTTCCTTCAGAACTATTTTCGCGGCTTCGTTCAGTAGCTGGTCGACAACCTTGTCCATAATGGCTTCGGCCATTTTTCTAATCTCATCGTCCCCCTTCGGGTGGGGGCCCGGAGATGCCTCAACAGGTTCTGAGGGAAGAGAAGATACGACTATGTTACTATTACAGACCGCGAACAAAGTCTGGAATTAAAAATTACAGTATAATAAAAACCACTAATTAATACCTATTTGCCCTTCGGGCTCTGTACTTTTCTCGACAGCTTCTGCTACTTTTCTAGCATCGTGGATGCCTTTTTCACTCTTTTGAATAATTTCTTGCGCCATTTCTCAGCCGCCGTTATCCCAGATATCGGTAAAGAATTTCCCGCCGACCATGCTTGCTTCGGGTGAGGGGTCTTTAATGTCTTCAGAGGACAAGGTAGCTTCGGACTGCGCTAAGGATTTTACATGCTCGCAACCTTTCCTCTCCAAAACAGCAGCAATCCCTCTAGCACCTGAAAAAGCGTAGATGTCACCGCGGCTATTTAGGATTTCCTCGAAGGCCTCTGCTTCGTGACTGATCCATTCCATTGGACCTTCAGGATTGCCTCTTGAGAAATTCTCTTCACTAGAGAATGCGCCAACGCTGGCGAAGCTGGACTTTATCTTCTTGACGCACTCTATGGATTTAACATAGCATTTTCTCTAGGATGCACGAAGCTCCTTAACACTTATCTCTAAATGATTGGCCAATTGATCACTAAGCTCTCGTTTTGTTTCTTCAACTATACGTTCTTCTTTAGCTCTAGCTAGCTGTTTCTGAAGATCTTTAATTTCACGCTTTTGGGCTTCGGCCTGGGCCTTTGAGGCAGCTTCGTCCTTTTTACCTTGTCTACCAATGTAAGCAGAATTTTATCCTTTTCCAGAGCTTCGTTTCTTAGTTTAATAACTTCGGATCGTAGGTTGTTGAACGCAATTTCATAGCTCTCGTCTTCGGCACTTTTTTGTGCTCTCAATGCATTGCTTAGAATTAAACCCTATATGTAAAAAAGTTGGTATAAGAATAAAAAAATGAGTTACGAATTATAAAATTTCCAAACATCCAGTTCCCATACCTTCAGGCTATTGTACGTAAGACTATCCGCGAGATCCTCCTTCGTCATAGCACATAATCCAGCTTTGAGCTTCGGAAATCCCATACTTCTAGCCATCTCCCGACATATGGATAATTCTTTGTTGTATGGGAGGCAGTATAGGAAATCTTCTTCGTTCGTCCCATTGAACACTAGTGCCCCCTTCGGATATTTCAATTCTTTGGCATAGTGATTAGCTTCAAAAACTTCTACTTCCGATAACTTTTTCCCCGAAGCATGTCGCACGATATAATCGTATATTTTGGAAGATGCTTCGGGGGCAGCGATATCAATTTCTTCGACCAAAGTTGGCTCTGACATTTTCATTTCTTCGGTTGCCTTTGCAATTTTTGCTTCTTCTGTTTCCAAAGGTATTACCTTGGTTGGTTCTGAAGGCTCGGTTTCAACTCCAGTCTGTTGCTTCGGAGCTTTAGCAACGGATACTTCAGCAAGCGCCTCAGAAGTTTCAGCAGTCTTCTTTGGGGTTGTGCTTGGAAGTTTAATTGTTTCCAAAACATCTAACACATTAACCATTCTTTTTCTTTTTGGGGTCACTGTTGGCCCCTTTTTAATTTTTGCTGCTTCAATCTCTTCTGAAGGACTTAAAATTTCTGATATTTTCACTCCCTCAGCTGATGCTTTCGCTTCTTCCGTCTTTGGTTCTTCCACCTTTTCTGTCGCTGGCACTTTGGCCATTTCTGTGACTTCTGGCAGCAGCGTTGGCTCTTTAACCTCGGTGGCCGAAGAAGTCTCACCGGTGAACTCAGGCACCGTGGCTGGTTCAATATAGCGTGGCCGGTGTGTGAGAACTTTTATCCTTTTTCTCTTCGGCGCTGGCTCGCTAGGAACAGCTACAGCTGTTTCTTTCGCAGAAGTTGTGCCTTTTCTTTTTTGCCCCCGTATTGGATAGCGATAGTCGGGGTAGACAAACCCGACTGCATCAAACACTCGGTTGAGTCTTTTCTTTTTTCGGCCTCCGAAGGTCGCTGACAATGCAGTGTCTTCGGCCTTCGAATATACCCCAAGCAATTCATCACTTACAGTCTCAATGCTCTTTAACCAATCATCATCTGGTTCAACGAACTTGTCTCCGTACTTGAATGTATACTTTAGCCTGACTAGCCCACCTTCGTCAGTTTCTTTAACAGTTTCTTTTGGCATTTCCCAATTATGTGCAAGAGGCCACACTCTGAAGGCAATGTGTTCTTGTGTTAAATCCCTTGTCCCAATAAAAGAGCAGACAACTCCGAAGGCTCTCTGGCATTCTTCGGCTGTTTCATTCATTTCCACCTTCGGCCTTCGCAGGCCGAAGCGTTGCCAGATGGGACACATAATGATCTTCTTTATATCTTCTCGAGATTTCAAGTCATTCTTCACGTAGAACCATTCCATCATCCAGTCGCCAGGCCATCTCTTTCGAAAGGTCGGCACTGGGCAGCTTGACCCAGATCGAGAGCCGAAGCTGTAACAGCCAAAGTTGTTGTGATATTGTTCCTTACCCCAGGGTTTTTTCTCGTATAACAATTCGTGTATGTTGTAGAAGCTTTTTGCATCAGGTTCCAAGCCTTAGCTCCTCACGGCCCATACGAAGATGTTCATCCTTATGATTGCCTTGGGGGTAAGTTGGTGAAGGTGGATTTCAAATATCTTCAGCACCTCTACAACAAAACTGCTCAGGGGAAATCGTAGTCCAGCTTTCAAGAAGCTTCAAAATATTACGACTTCATTTTCCTCAGGAGTTGGGCAAGTCTTTTCTCCTTCGTCGGCCCTTACAATAGACAAATCCCGGAAATATCTTCCCCTCATGTTGACAAGATGATTCTCTTTAATACTTGATTTGCCGAAGACCGCATGGCTTGGTCGCCAAGGTCGATCTTTGGAGTCTTCGCCACCACTATCAACATCATAGCTATCGCTGTCACCAGTATCTTCAGATAAACCTTCCAAAATTTCTTTAGTGATCTTCTCTGTATTAGTCTTTGACATAGATTGAAGAAAACCCAGATGCATCTCTTCAGAAAGGCTCAGCTTCATTTCGGCAACAACCTTCTTCTCCTCAGACATCCCTTCGGATTTCTTGCCTCTCGCTTCCGAAGCTTAAAACTAGGGAGGCAACCAAATATTTGTGGGCAGAAAGCTATTTGAGCACGCAAAACAGATGGCAAGAGAGCGTACCAAATAAATTGTGGCGAGCCACTATTTATACACCCATTATGTCGAAAACTGGAGGGTCCCGCTTGTCAAAGACTGTTGCTATTCTAGCAAAGGGAAGGTGTTTTTTCGGACCTTCGGCTCAAAGCCTTCGTCCATGTCGCAATATAAATTTATCATTCCGACAAATTAATATTGCGAGGGGCTACTGTTGGGGGCCTTCGGCCTCCGAAGGTCCTCAAAAACACGATTTGACAATGTTTTCCAAGTGGAACATGTGAACAGGTATCTTCAGAATTAGGTTACTGATATACAAGCGTATGATCAAGACGAAGCTTGAGTGAGACGGAAGGCGATTATGATGAAGGATAAGATGACCACGAAGCTATGCGCAGAAAAGCTTCGGCATGACAGCAGGAAAGGGGAACCGACCTAAAGATGAAAAGCCTAATTAGACCTCGAAGAAATACTGTAGAGTTATTGATAAATATAAAGGGCATTAATGTAATTTTACACGGGCTGCGTCTTGTGCCTATAAATAGATGAACAGTACTCCCGTACTGTTCACGCTGACTTGGCATTCACTTTTGCGCCACGCCTGTACTTTCTTTCCTTCAAGCCGAAGGTATATTTGTAATTTATCTTTGTTTACATGAGTAATATAAATAGAAATATATTAATGATAATGTTTACATAAATTATGCTACTTTCTGTATTTTGTTTGAACGTTCTTCACTTTGTATCATGATCATGAAGGTTCGTCCTTCATGACCTTCGTCCTAAATTCATTATATCCGAAGGGAAATAATGATTAGAAGGACGAAGGGCTTTTAATATTTAACATTTTATGCTGCCTTGTTCTTGATTCATAGCATTTGAGAACAAGTCCTCAACAGTAGGGCTCAACTGCTACATCAACTTTTTGTGGGGGGTGTATTTTATTTGAATACAGAACATATTACCAAATGTTGTTCGCGGTTAACTAGAAACCATTCATATGTTTTATCCGTACTATTTAGGGTTCAGGGTTTATTTTCATAGATTGCTTACCTGAGTATCTGTATGATTACATGGATGTAAGTACATTGTCCTAATGTCTAGTTCACTAATCACCTAAATCCACATCAGATGGATTCAACAGACTCCATAGCCGACAAGGCAATTGGAAGGATGCAAGAGATTGCGGACAAGATATTTTCCGTAGCTCGGGAAACAATCCGTCCAGGACACGGGTTGACCTCATTTGAGGCTATCAAACTACGTGTAGCATTGGAGGACATTGCTTGCATGCTTGAGCAAGACTCTCTGGTGTTGCAAGAGAATTTGGACAACGTGAACAACGTAAACAACCCTGGTGACAGCAGCTACGAACCGTCAGCCTTGTCCTCACCACCCCCAGCTAACGAGTACCTTAGTCCGGATTGGGACTTTGCTGAGCACTTTGAAAACTTCTGGGGTCTTGAATATGACTCCGACCAGATGCCATCGTTTAGTGATAATGAAGTTTAAGTTAGACCATGTTAGAGTCAGGTGTTAGGGTAACTGGGATAGATCAGGCTTTTGGTTCATGCGCAGTTCTTAAGTGTTCCTTGTGCTTTTGTGTCCAGCAGCACTTTAATTTCGTTAGTCTCTATATGTAATTATGGCAAACGAATGTGACTGCTTATGGTACTACTTTATGTTATTATGGTCCCTTAC
Organism: Zea mays; assembly: GCF_902167145.1. Classification (NCBI taxonomy): domain Eukaryota; kingdom Viridiplantae; phylum Streptophyta; class Magnoliopsida; order Poales; family Poaceae; genus Zea; species Zea mays. Next base: position 150,072,332 of record NC_050104.1, on the reverse strand, counting down.
CTGTTATATTTGTTGTCGTAGTAACTGCACTTCAATATGTATTTTCAATCGTGTACACTTTTTCGCACTAGATGGACAAGTCTGGCAAAGTGATTGCTAAGTGGGATAGTAGAGCAACAAAAATTTACACAGAAATTTGTGTAGAAGAGGTCAATGCACGGAACAGGCCACAACATTTCCTAAACGCCGAAGGGTATGCTAACCTCATAAGAAAGTTTAAGGAACGCACTGGTCGCACTTACACAAGGGATCAAATGAAGAATAGGTGGGACTCCTTGAAGAGAATGTTCACCCAGTGGAAAACTCTTAATGAAAGGGCTACAGGTCTTGGTCGAGACCCTCATACTGGTTCAATCAGTGCGCCAGATGAGTGGTGGGCTAAGCAAAATGAAGTAAGTAGATCGTTTTTTGTATACTAACAATAGTATTGGCCATCTGAAACTAGGAACTACCATGTTGGTGCAGGCAATGTCAGGTTGTATTATGTTCAAAACAACCCCCTAGAGAATGAGGACGAGCTAAAGGTTATGTTTGGACCCATTGTATGCACAAATGAAAGAACCCTTGTTCCTGGCGTCGAGGATGCTAATTCATCATCTGACGATCATTTGGAAGCCACTCTAGGTGGGGGTGAAAACAGCACACCTGACCCATGCACAAATGCGACTGGGAAGCATAAGATGCGGCATGATTCTCCAAAACCAAAGAAGAAAAAAGATTCGAGGGAAGAGTACATGAAACACCTAGTGGTGGCTTTTGAGTCGCGTTCAATGACCACTAACAAGTCCATTACCTCTGCTGACACGGACCCAGTTCGTGTTGAGGTTATTGCGCAGTTGCAACAAGTGATCGATGATGGATCACCAGAAGGTAGCGACCTACATTTGTTTGCCACTCATCTGTTGATTGAGAAAAAATATAGAGATGTATTTGCATCACTGAAGACAAAAGAAGGAAGGAACGCTTGGCTGCGCAAAGCTTTCGAGATAGATCTTAAAAAGTCGAATTAGATGCTGGTCGTCCGACAACAGAGGCTGATGTTCAGTATTATGTTAGTTGTGTCTGTTTTATGAGTCATGTCGTTTCACTTTTATGAGGATTGTCGTGTTAGAACATAAACTTTTCGTATGCATCATTATCCCTTTCAAACAATTTTCCAAATATTCGAGTTGAACATGTATTTCAATAATCAGAGTTGTAAGCTTGTGAACAATGTGAATCTGTGAACTTTCTATCACCTATGATACATGAATATGTGGCTTGTAAACTGTGCTTATACATTAATATGTGGCTTATAAACTGTGGTTATATATGAATATGTGGCTGTTGTTTATGTGAATGCAGATGTGTGACCCTGCTGCACACACATATGATCATGACATGGATGACAGAGATGCAGAATTGCTTGTTGCTCTATATGTTGTAGACATTTGGGGCAGGCCTTTAAGTGAGGTTCCTAGAAGAACAATGGTTGAAACTGGTATTCAATGGGTTGAGAGAACTTTGGAGAATAGTAACGACTGCTTCGACATGTTTCGCATGCGACGTACTGTTTTTAGACGATTGCATGATACGTTGGTGGAAAATTATGGTCTGCTTCCAAGCCGGGGTGTCAGTACTATGGAAGCTCTAGGCATTTTCTTGTGGGCATGTGGGGGTCCACAATCATTTAGGTAGATAAGGAATAAGTTTCGTCACTCCTTGGAAACTATTAGTCGCAAATATAGTGAAGTCCTTAATGCACTGTATAAGATGTCATCTGACATAATCAAGCCCAAAGACCCAAATTTCATCGAGATTCATCCTCGTTTGCGAGAGGCGAGATTTTGGCCACACTTCAAGGATTGCATAGGAGCAATTGATGGTAGTCACTTTCCAACGTCAGTCCCGGCCTCCGAGCAAGCCAAATATATTGGCCGGCACGGTTACGCATCGCAGAATGTAATGGTCGTTTGTGACTTCGATATGAGGTTCACATTTGTTGTCACAGGATGGCCAGGATCCGTACATGACACTAGAGTATTACAAGATACTTTGATAACTTATGCAGACAGGTTCCCCCATCCACCGGAAGGTATATAAATATGTTGTACTTTTTTATCATACGGTATTAATTTATGTCTTAAGTATTTAACTTTTGTATTTCATGTTTGTGCAGGTAAATACTATCTTGTCGATTCAGGTTATCCAAATAGAAAGGGGTACCTTGCACCTTATAAGGGTCAGAAGTACCACATTTCAGAATGGCAAAATGCGAGGCAACCTATTGGGAGCAAAGAAGTATTCAACTATGCACACTCTTCGCTACGCAATGTTATAGAGCGATCGTTTGGGGTGCTTAAAATGAAGTGGAGAATTCTATTAAGTCTCCCTTCTTTTTCGCTTAACCAACAATCGAAGATAATTATTGCATGTATGACATTGCATAACTTCATTAGAGATAGTGCTCTACATGATAGAGACTTTGATGAACTAGGACCTAATAGCCTCAGTCATGATGTACCTGTAGGTGAGAGTAGTAGTAGCACATATGATGAGTTAGACATGAGTGCTTTTCGAGATGCAATTGCTAATGCATTAGTGTCGTAGTTAACTATGTCAATGTAACGGTACTTATGATGTAATCAACTCCACTAATTATTGTGTAATGATCTTTTGTTGGTTCAGGATTTAAGTTTATCGTTTGTTCAAACAGAATCTGCAATATGAGAATCTGTTTATCCAAACACGTAGATTCTAACGAACAACTTTTCTGCACAGCTGGCGAACCAAACACCTAAATTCTAACCACCAGCTTTTCCCAACAGCCAGCTTTTCCCCACAGCCAGCTTTTCAGAAAAGCTATTCAGAAAAAAGCCGAATCAAACACGCCCATAATCGGTTGCCAGCAAACAAATACTCCTGGTACGATGGCACTGGTATCTGGTACAATGAACCGCGTGGTACGTCAACGGCTTGCTCGCGACACAACTGGCGCGCGGCGGTTGGGCGGCCCGTGGCCCGTGGCGTTGACGTGCGACGCGAGCAGGAGATCGATCAGAGACAACAAACAAAGCGCAGCCTCATCCCGTATTGCCGTGACGACGCAGCCTCGAATGCAGGTTGGGATTTTTTTAGCAGGGCCGGTCCACGCCGGTGGGCCGTTGTCGGACGCGTTCCACAGAGTGGTTGGATCTTTTGGGTTGCGCGGGTGCCATGCTGTCGTACTACAGTGTCACGCCCTATCGTATCTAACCTTACCGGCAGACATAGGGTCTTTTTGGTTGGACTGTGCCTGTGAAAAAAGTTGCTGTGGGCTGTGAGCTGTAGAAAAAGCTGTTGTAGGCTGTGAGCCGTTAAAAAGCTAAAAACCATTTGGTGAAAACCACTAAAAGTCATTAAAAGTTCTTTAATATATGTTTTCACAGTTCTATCCGAAAAGTCACTAAAAGCAGGTTAAGGGGTGTTTTTAGATTTACACTGTGAGAAAGTCAGCTTTTAGAAAAAACTGCTTCCTAGATCCAGCCCTTTGGTTAACTTTTGGCTTTTAAGGAGCAAAAGCCAATACTAAAAGTCAAACCAAAACATCCATAGTGCATTGCGTCAGTGCTGCACTTGCACTCACCATCGACAAAAATATTTAAATATCACGCCTACTACTACGTAGTATATCTATCTCAACATTCTCGCGGACGCGCAAGAGATGTGTGTTACAAAACCTGGTCTTTCCTGCAGATCGATTGCTTCTGCCTCGGCACAGCACTCCACCCAGACCAGCACGATCGTTGTAGCTTTGTACGACCTTTGTCCCTAACTCTATGTTGGGTCAAAGGCTAGCTCAAAGCCCTTTAGTGAGCAAAGTCGTAAGCATTTGCTCTATGTTTATGTGCTCAAGTACATTTATTTGATCATGAATTTTTTTCCTTTACAACGTAATACCTATTGTCAATCTGTTTGCAACGACACTTGACTCGTTGTTAGAGAAGTAAAATATCATATGTTCATTACCATAGTATAACATTAGTAGTTTTGTTATGTTGTCACTTTTAAATAGGTTACAAACTTCTTAAGCCACATAGTTTGTCATGTTATCTTATAACATGCAACAAACTCAACGTACATTATCAGTGATGTGGTGACAGTTTGTTTTGAGCTTCTCCACGATATAGCTTTCCTCAGACTGTAAACATGTAACCTAACATAGACTTTCTTTCTTCCTCACACTCCGTATAATTTGAGTCTGGGTATCCTATAATTTCAAGGCTACTTAATTTTTAGTGTTCTATCTCTACAGTATTTTGAAATCTACCAAGCATCCTGGTTATGACTGCCAAGTCAGGGTGTGTAGTATTTGGTCAAGCTTTATGCTTCCAACAACTAAAGTGTATGAAACAGATTTCATTCGATCGATCTTATATCGCTTCATAGGGCCTTAATCACTCCCCAACTTATTGCCCTTGACTACTAGAGTAGGTTTGGAGTTACAAGTATGCATACTAAATTTATTAAGAAGTTGTATGTATGTGTTTTGCAATAGTCCTAATACATCATTTGCTCTATCTCAGTTAATCTCAATTCCTAAGACATAAGACGACTCGCTAAGATCTTTCATGTCAAAATATGAGGATACAAGCAATTTGGTTTCTAATAGCATATTCTTATAACTACTTGCTAATAGGATTCATCCACATATAACATAAGAAATATGAATATCCCATTCTTAAACTTTGTATAAACGCACTTGTCGGCGTTTCGAGACAGGGGGTCCCTAAGCCGACGAGTGAGTGTGCTGCGTGCCCCAGCCCAGATGGGTCGAGCGCGTGGGTGAGCGCGAAGGGGGGAGAGGCGAGGTGGCCGGAGTCGAGCGTGAGAGAGGTGGAAGTCCCGCGGCCTTCGTGTTCGTCCCGCGCCCAGGTCGGGTGCGCTTGCAGTAGGGGGGTTACAAGCGTCCACGCGGGTGAGGGAAGCGAGCGGCCCCAAGAGAGCGCCTGTCCCGTCCTCGGTCCCGCGCGGCCAACCTCCTCTGAGAAGGCCCTGGTCCTTCCTTTTATAGTCGTAAGGAGAGGATCCAGGTGTACAATGGGGGGTGTAGCAGAGCGCTACGTGTCTAGCGGAGGGAGAGCTAGCGCCCTAGGTACATGCCAATGTGGCAGCCGGAGAGATCTGGGCACCCTGCTGGTGTGATGTCGTGGCTGTCGGAGGTGCGGCGGAGCCTGGCGGAGGGACAGCTGTTGGAGCGGTCGAGTCCCTGCTGACGTCGTTCTGCTTCCGTAAGAGAGCTGGGGGCCGCCGTTGTCATAGAGCTTGTGGAGCGCCATCATTGCCCCTCTGGCGGAGCTGGCCGGATGGGACGCCGGTCTTGTTCTCCGTGACCCAAGTCGATTCGGGGTAGGATGATGATGGCGCTTCCTGTTGACGTGGCGGTCTGTGCCCTAGGCAGGGCGACGTGGGGGCTCCTCCGAAGCCGAGGTCGAGTCCGTCTTCTGTTGCCGTGGCCGAGCCCGAGCCATGGGGTCGGGCGAGGCGGAAGTCGTTCGGCCGAGGCGAAGTCCGAGCCCTGGGGTCGGGCGAGGCGGAGTTTCGTCGTCTTCCGGGTCTTAGCCCGAGTCCGAGCCCTGGGGTCGGGCGGAGCGGAGTTCGCCGTCTTCCGGGTCTTAGCCCGAGTCCGAGCCCTGGGGTCGGGCGGAGCGGAGTTCGTCGTCTTCCGGGTCTTAGCCCGAGTCCGAGCCCTGGGGTCGGGCGGAGCGGAGTTCGCCGTCTTCCGGGTCTTAGCCCGAGTCCGAGCCCTGGGGTCGGGCGGAGCGGAGTTCGCCGTCTTCCGGGTCTTAGCCCGAGTCCGAGCCCTGGGGTCGGGCGGAGCGGAGTTCGCCGTGGCGCCTTTGTCAAGACCTGACTGCCGGTCAGACTCACTCTGTCGAGTGGTGCTGCAGTCGGAGTGGCGCAGGCGGCGCTGTCCCTCTGTCAGACTGGTTAGTGGAGCGGTGGAGTGACGGCGGTCACTTCGGCTCTGCCGGGGGCGCGTGTCAGGATAAAGGTGTCAGGCCACCTTTGCGCTAAATGCCCCTGCAATTTGGTCAGTCGGTGTGGCGATTTAGTCAAGGTTGCTTCTGAGCGAAGCCAAGGCCTCGGGCGAGCCGGTGATGTGTCCGCCATAAAAAGGGGGCCTCGGGCGAGACGGAAGTCTCTCGAGGTCGGCTGCCCTTGGCCGAGGCTAGGCTCGGGTGAAGCATGATCGAGTCACCCGTGTGGACTGATCCCTGACTTAATCGTACCCATCAGGCCTTTGCAGCTTTATGCTGATGGGGGTTACCAGCTGAGAATTAGGCGTCTTGAGGGTACCCCTAATTATGGTCCCCGACAGTAGCCCCCGAGCCTCGAAGGGAGTGTTAGCACTCGCTTGGAGGCTTTTGTCGCACTTTTTTGCAAGGGGACCAGCCTTTCTCGGTTGCCTTTCGTTCCGGCGGGTGCGCGCGAGCGCACCCGCCGGGTGTAGCCCCCGAGGCCTCGGAGGAGTGGTTACACTCCTTCGAGGTCTTAATACCTCGCGTAACGCTTCGGCTGGCCTGGTCGTTCCCTCATGCGAACTGGCCGTAGCCCGGGTGCACGGTCGGGGCCCAAGCTCTCGGGCTGGTATGTTGACGCTGTCAACGATTTGGCCGGAGCCGGTTTTTGCGAGAGCAGCCCCCGAGCCTCCGCACAGGGCGAGAGGACGATCAGGGACAGACTCGACTTTTTACATACGCCCCTACGTCGCCTTTCCGCAAGGAGGAGGGGGGGAGTGCGCCATGTTACCCTCGATGGGCACCGAACATGGTGTCTCCGGTGAGCTGCAAGCGGGTAATCCAAGTGGACGTCCGTGCCCCGTTCGTTGGGGGTCGGCTAGGGGCCCAGAGGCACGCCCAAAAGTACCTGCGAGTGATTTGCCGGACCCGGTCCCCTGGCGACGGGGTCCGAGGGCTCGATGCCTCCCTCCGATGGGATTCCGTTACAAGATCGTTCCCGCTGGTCTCGGAAATGTCCTAGGGTACCTCGGGAGCGCAGCCCGAGCCTCGGTTATGTATCGAACGTACCCCTGGTCATCCCTCGCTCGGTGTCTGAGGCGACTGTGAACCCTTCGGGGGCCAGCCTTCGAACCCCTGATCAGTAATGGGCGCGGAGCCCGAGTAGCCTGAGGCGGCCATGGAACCCTTCGGGGGGCTGGCCTTCGAACCCCTGACCAGTAGTGGGTGTCGGGCCCACGCGATCTGAGGCGGCTGTTGAACCCTTCGGAGGGCCAGCCTTCGAACCCCTGATCAGTAGTGGGGGGCTCGGAGCCCGGTTCCTTCGCGGAGAAGGATCCCTTTTGGGGCATCCCCCTTTCCCGGTCCCTGTTGCAAGAGATAGAGAAAGAGGAAAACGGAAAAGGATACGAAATCGGACGACGTGGCGTACCTTTTCTGACGCGGTTATTATGGCGAAGGTGAAGCGTCGCGCGCTCCTCCCGTCAGAGACGCCGCCTGTCCCGCCGCGGAGTAAATGCGACGGGGCGAGTGGTTGGCGGGGCGGCCGTTGCGAGTGTGCGATCCGTTCAAGGAACGGGTCACGGGTGCACCGTTTCCACGCCGTGAGAGGAGGCTCTCTTGCTGTCCCGGGATGGGACGTGAGCCTGGCTGACGACGTGACCGCTGCGCCCGCCCGCCTGCCACCGCTATTACTGCCGGCCCACTTTCGGTCGCTTTGACCGACGTGCCAGGCTGGCGCTGTTGGGTTGCCTCGAGTCGCGGCATTGGCTCCGCAACCGAAGAGGCGCGATGGTGGCACAAGTGGCGGTGCGGTTGCTTGCATGCAGCAACTGGCGCGCCGGTTGCTCGACGCGTGGGCCTGGGTTCCCAAGCTGACGTGTCAGAAGTTGGAGAAGCGCGTCCACCTGGCGCGGTTGCATGCCGCCTGCATGGCTGCCCGCCCCTTCTGCCCGTTGGTCTGGGCGAAAATGGGGGGTCGCTTGTAACCGCTGGACGGTCGTGCGCACCACGCGCGGCGGTTTGGCTTCTTCTGCCCTGAGCCGGCTTGCATGACTTGCGGGACCCAGCCCCCGAGTCGCAGGGGAGGGCCTTGGCGCGTGTTGGAGAAGACTCAGCCTGTGGCGCCTGGGGGCGCACGTAGGGAGAGTTGCCTTTAAAAGGAGGGAGACTCCTTTCAGAAGGCAACCATGTCTTCTTCCTCCCTTAAGCGTCGTGTCTTCCCATCTTCCAAGCCCCCGGATGGGGGGTATCCGCCGCCTTTCCGCCTCCTCGTTGGAGGAACGCAACTCCATGGGAGTTGGTACCTCTCAGCCATCGTTCGGCTTCAAGGATTTTCATCAGGCAGCCTGGTTGCTCCCTTCCGCCGGTGGCCACCCAAGACGGTGACCTCCAGCTCCTGGATGGGGAGAGGCAAACCAGGCTGTGATCCCGCCCTCAGCATCGGGTGTGTTCGTCATCCTCGCTAGGGCGGGGGTCGAGGCGAGCCGGGGCTCTACCTCGCGTGCGGGTCGGCAAACCACCTCCTCTTCCAGCTTCTGGTGGTGGCAATCGTCCTCCCGCGCTACGACGGAGTCGTCCTCCAGTCATGCCGGGGAAGGCGAACTGTTGCTGTCCAGCTAGGATGCAACATTCCGTCTTCCCCCTCGCATTCGGGGCGAGGACGGCAGCGAGGATCTACCGGAGCGCTTGGGAGTGGCCCGCTCTTTGGCTTTGATGGCTTGTTCGCATCCCTTGAGTGGGACCGCGAACAAGAGCCTTCCGGTGACCGCGTTCACCTGGGGCCATGGCTGCCGCTGCAGAGGTCGCTGGCGAGCCTCCCGGCGTTCGTCGCCCCGCAGGCCCGAGGTCGCTCGTACCCTCGGGGACGGAACCGGAGTCCCGTTTGTGATGGCACTTCGAATGCCAGTGTTTTTTGTTCATTGTGGCTGTCGGGGCCTGAACATGTATGTAATTTCGGCACGGAGCCGTGTTTTTTCCTCATTTTCGAGCACTAAGTCTCGCCTTTTGGTTATCTGAACCGCTTTACCAAGCATGAGTCGCCCCGTGTTAAGGTGACGGGTGAGGTATCCGTATCCCGGAGGCGTAGGAATCCCTCGGCCCGTTTGGCCTTGTTGTCTGGGGCTCCTCTAGCTTAGTTAAAGAGATCCCTCGGCCGCCCTTCGGTGGACCGAGGCCAGGGGTAGCGATATCAGTATGAACAGAGGCAGAGTTGGCTCGAGAATGGGAACCTGGTTGGCCGGAGCCTAGTCGTGTTGTCCGTCAGCGGAGCCGACGCCAAAGTCGATCAGTTGAGGCCTCGGGTCGGGCTGGCGCCCTTGGAAGCCGGTTGACCGAGGCCCCGGGGGTAACCGGTTGAGCCGCCTGCTCGGGCCGGATTCCCGGAGGAGTCCCTGGATCGCGTCGCCGCCCGAGGCTGGGTCGGACTTTGCTGAAGATGTCGTCGATGCCGAGGGTGCTATGGCTCCCTTCAGCGTGAAGACCCGAGCCTGCAGGATCAGATCATCTTGTAGCGTGTGCTTTCTGCGGCCGCCGAGGCCAGAAAAAACACACCCTCGCCGCGCTTGCGAAGCTGCGCCTTTTTTCCTCTTGTTTCGAGCATCTGGACTCTGTCGGTAACAGGGATGTTTGTGTGAGCGAGAGTTGTTTTTCGCGGAAGGGACGAGTGAGGTATCCGTATCCCAGAGGCGTGGGAATCCCTCGGCTCGGTCGGCCTTGCCGCTTACGCGTACTTTCACCCGTCCATGAGGCCCTGTCCCCGACTTAGTCGAGAAAGCTTGAAGGACTGCTTCGGCAGGAGAACTTCCGAACGTGAAGACTTGTTCGGTCCACGGGGTCGCTTTATCCGAGCGCAAGTTACTTATCGCAGAAGGTGATGAGTGAGGTATCCGTATCCCGGAGGCGTAGGAGTCCCTCGGCTCGGTCAGCCTTGGCTGCTTACGTGTACCCCGTCGTTTCCAGGATCCGCTTTTCGAAGTAGTCAAGAAGCACGAAAGAAATCCTGCTAAAAAGAGATCCTTTTTCGAGGAAAAATTCGACGCAGAGGGGGTCTCCCCCCTTTTAGCCCCCGAGGGAGGGTCGGGCTTTGCCGAGGCTAGGCCGACCCTTCCTTGACGACTAAACTTTGCGTAGGTGCGAGGTATATGAACAACTTGAAAACATCTTAAGGGTAGAAGCGACGTAGCTGTTTGATGTTCCAAGCGTTGCCGTAGATTTCGCCTTGATTGTTGGCCAGCTTGTATGTTCCGGGCTTCAGAACTTTGGCGATGACGAATGGCCCTTCCCAGGGGGGCGTGAGCTTGTGCCTCCCTCGGGCGTCTTGCCGCAGCCGGAGCACCAGATCGCCCACCTGGAGTTCTCGGGACCGGACCCCTCGGGCGTGGTAGCGTCGCAGGGACTGTTGGTACCGCGCCGAGTGTAGTAAGGCCCTGTCCCGAGCTTCCTCCAGCTGGTCCAGCGATTCCTCTCGGCTAGCTTGGTTGCTTTGTTCGGTGTAGGCCCTCGCCCTCGGGGAGCCGTATTCCAGGTCAGTGGGCAAGATAGCTTCAGCCCCGTAGACCAGGAAAAACGGCGTGAAGCCCGTGGCACGACTCGGCGTCGTCCTTAGGCTCCAGACCACCGAGGGGAGTTCCTTCATCCATCGCTTGCCGGACTTGTTGAGGTCGTTGTAGATCCGAGGCTTGAGCCCTTGTAGAATCATGCCGTTGGCACGCTCTACTTGCCCATTCGACATGGGATGAGCCACGGCGGCCCAGTCCACCCGGATATGGTGATCCTCGCAAAAATCCAAGAATTTTTTGCCGGTGAACTGGGTGCCGTTGTCGGTGATGATGGAGTTCGGGACCCCGAAGCGATGGATGATGTTGGTGAAGAATGCCACCGCCTGCTCGGACCTGATGCTGTTCAGAGGTCAGACCTCGATCCACTTGGAGAATTTGTCGATGGCGACCAGCAGGTGCGTGTAGCCCCCGGGCGCCTTCTGCAAGGGACCGACGAGGTCCAGACCCCATACAGCAAAGGGCCAGATGATGGGTATTGTCTGCAGAGCCTGAGCGGGCAGGTGTGTCCGCTTCGCGTAGAATTGGCACCCTTCGCAGGTGCGGACAATTCTAGTGGCGTCAGCCACCGCCGTTGGCCAGTAGAAGCCTTGCCGGAAAGCATTTCCGACAAGGGCTCGGGGCGCTGCGTGGTGGCCGCAAGCCCCCGAGTGTATTTCTTGCAGCAGTTCCCGACCTTCGGCGATGGAGATGCATCGCTGGACGATGCCCGAGGGGCTGCGACGGTAGAGCTCCTCTTCGTCGCCCAGCAAGACGAATGACTTGGCGCGTCGCGCTACCCGCCGAGCCTCGGCTTGGTCGAGGGGTAGCTCTCCTCGGCGGAGATATTGCAGGTACGGGGCCTGCCAATCTTGATCTGGCGTGGCCCCGCTCTGCCCTTCCTCGATGTTCAGTGCCCCGCCCTCAGGGGCCGAGGGTACCTCGGGCTGTGCCGAGGGTACCTCGGGCTGAGCCGAGGGTACCTCGGGCTGAGCCGGGGGTACCTCGGGCTCGGGCGCGTCGTCGAGCTTGACGGAGGGTCGATGCAGATCCCGGGAGAAGACGTCCGGGGGGACTGTCGTTCGCCCCGAGGCTATCTTAGCCAGCTCGTCTGCGGTTTCGTTGTAGCGCCGAGCGATGTGGTTGAGCTCGAGCCCAAAGAACTTGTCTTCCAGGCGCCGAACCTCGTCGCAGTAGGCCTCCATCTTCGGGTCGCGGCAGTGGGAGTTCTTCATGACTTGGTCGATGACGAGCTGCGAATCACCGCGGGCGTCGAGGCGTCTGACCCCTAGCTCGATGGCGATCCGCAATCCGTTGACCAGAGCTTCGTACTCGGCCACATTGTTGGACGCCGGGAAATGGAGGCGCAGCACGTAGCGCAAGTGCTTTCCGAGGGGCGAGATGAAGAGCAGGCCCGCGCTGGCCCCCGTCTTCATCAGCGACCCGTCGAAAAACATGGTCCAGAGCTCCGGTTGGATCGGAGTCGTTGGCAGCTGGGTGTCGACCCATTCGGCCACGAAATCCGCCAACACCTGGGACTTGATGGCCTTCCGAGGGGCGAACGAGATCGTTTCGCCCATGATTTCCACCGCCCACTTTGCGATCCTGCCCGAGGCCTCTCGGCACTGGATGATCTCCCCCAGGGGGAAGGATGACACCACAGTTACCGGATGAGACTCGAAGTAGTGTCGCAGCTTCCGCCTCGTCAGGATCACAGCATACAGCAGCTTTTGAACTTGTGGGTAGCGGATCTTAGTCTCGGACAACACTTCGCTGATGAAGTAGACCGGCCTCTGAACGGGCAATGCATGCCCTTCCTCTTGCCTTTCGACCACAATCGCGGCGCTAACCACCTGAGTGGTCGCGGCGACGTAGACCAAGAGGGCTTCTCCGTCCGCCGGGGGCACCAAGGCAGGCGCCTTTGTAAGGAGCGCCTTCAGGTTGCCGAGGGCTTCCTCGGCCTCAGGGGTCCAAGCGAAACACTCGGCCTTCCTTAAGAGGCGGTACAGAGGCAGACCTCTTTCGCCGAGGCGTGAGATGAAGCGGCTCAAGGCCGCGAGGCATCCCGTGACCCTCTGTACCCCTTTTAAGTCCTTGATGGGTCCCATGCTGGTGATGGCCGCGATCTTCTCTGGGTTGGCTTCGATGCCTCGCTCGGAGACGATGAACCCTAGGAGCATGCCTCGGGGGACCCCGAAGACACACTTCTCAGGATTAAGCTTGACTCCTTTCGCCTTGAGACACCGGAATGTCACTTCAAGGTCGGAGAGGAGGTCGGAAGCCTTCCTTGTCTTGACTACGATGTCATCGACGTAGGCCTCGACTGTGCGACCGATGTGTTCGCCGAACACATGGTTCATGCACCGCTGGTACGTCGCGCCCGCATTCCTCAATCCGAATGGCATGGTGACATAGCAGTACATGCCGAACGGCGTGATGAAAGAAGTCGCGAGCTGGTCGGACTCTTTCATCCGGATCTGGTGATACCCTGAGTAGGCATCGAGGAAGGATAGGGTTTCGCACCCAGCGGTGGAATCCACGATTTGGTCGATGCGAGGCAGAGGGTAGGGAACCTTCGGGCATGCTTTGTTGAGACCAGTGTAGTCTACACACATCCGCCATTTCCCCCCTTTCTTCCTCACAAGCACAGGGTTGGCAAGCCATTCGGGATGGAATACCTCTTTGATGGACCCTGCTGCCATTAGCTTGTGGATCTCTTCGCCAATCGCTCTGCGCTTCTCCTCGTCGAATCGACGCAGAGGCTGCCTGACGGGTCGGGCTCCGGCCCGAATATCCAGCGAGTGCTCGGCGACATCCCTCGGTATGCCGGGCATGTCCGAGGGACTCCACGCAAAGACGTCGGCGTTTGCGCGGAGAAAGTCGACGAGCACTGCTTCCTATTTGGGGTCGAGCCCGGAACCGATCTGGACCTGCTTGGTGGTGTCGCCACTGGGGTCGAGAGGGACGGCCTTGACCGTCTCCGCTGGCTCGAAGTTGCTGGCGTGGCGCTTCACGTCTGGCACCTCCTTGGAGAGGTTCTCCAGGTCGGCGATGAGGGCCTCGGACTCGGCGAGGGCCTCGGCGTACTCCACGCACTCCACGTCGCATTCGAACGCGTGTTTGTACGTGGGGCCGACGGTGATGACCCCGTTGGGGCCCGGCATCTTGAGCTTCAGGTAGGTGTAGTTGGGGACGGCCATGAACTTTGCGTAGCATGGCCTCCCTAGCACGGCGTGGTAGGTTCCTCGGAACCCGACCACCTCGAACGTCAGGGTCTCCCTTCGGAAGTTGGAGGGTGTCCCGAAGCAGACGGGGAGGTCGAGTCGCCCGAGGGGCTGGACGCGCTTCCCAGGGATGATCCCGTGGAAGGGCGCAACGCCTGCTCGGACGGAGGACAGATCGACGCGCAGGAGCTTGAGGGTCTCGGCGTAGATGATGTTGAGGCAGCTGCCCCCATCCATCAGGACCTTGGTGAGCCTGACATCGCCGACAACGGGGTCGACGACGAGCGGGTATTTCCCCGGGCTCGGCACATGATCGGGGTGGTCGGCCTGGTCGAAAGTGATGGGCTTGTCGGACCAGTCTAGGTAGACTGGCGCCGCCACCTTTACCGAGCAGACCTCCCGGCGCTCTTGCTTGCGGTGCCGAGCCGAGGTATTCGCCGCATGCCCTCCATAGATCATGAAGCAGTCGCGGACCTCGGGGAATTCTCCTGCTAGGTGATCTTCGTTCTTGTCGTCGTCGCGGGCCCTGCCACCCTCGGCGGGTGGCCCGGCCCTGTGGAAGTGACGCCGAAGCATAACGCACTCCTCGAGGGTGTGCTTGACGGGCCCCTGATGGTAGGGGCACGGCTCCTTGAGCATCTTGTCGAAGAGGTTCGCACCTCCGGGGGGCTTCCGAGGGTTCTTATACTCGGCGGCGGCGACAAGGTCCGCGTCAGCGGCGTCGCGTTTCGATTGCGACTTCTTCTTGCCTTTCTTCTTGGCGCCGCGCGGAGCAGACGCCTCGGGAGCCTCTTCCGATGGGCGGCCCTGGGGCTGCTTGTCTTTTCGGAAGATAGCCTCGACCGCCTCCTGGCCAGAGGCGAACTTGGTGGCGATGTCCATCAGCTCGCTCGCCCTGGTGGGGGTTTTGCGACCCAGCTTGCTCACCAGGTCGCGGCAAGTGGTGCCGGCGAGGAACGCGCCGATGACATCCGAGTCGGTGATGTTGGGCAGCTCGGTGCGCTGCTTCGAGAATCGCCGGATATAGTCCCGGAGCGACTCTCCCGGCTGTTGCCGGCAGCTTCGAAGGTCCCAGGAATTCCCGGGGCGCACGTATGTGCCCTGGAAATTGCCAGCGAAGGCTTGGACCAAGTCGTCCCAGTTGGAGATCTGCCCCGGAGGCAGGTGCTCCAACCAGGCGCGAGCAGTGTCGGAGAGGAACAGGGGGAGGTTACGGATGATGAGGTTGTCGTCGTCCGTTCCACCCAGTTGGCAGGCAAGGCGGTAGTCCGCGAGCCACAGTTCCGGTCTCGTTTCCCCCGAGTACTTTGTGATAGTAGTCGGGGGTCGGAACCGGGTCGGGAATGGCGCCCGTCGGATGGCCCGACTGAAGGCCTGCGGACCGGGTGGTTCGGGCGAGGGACTCCGATCCTCCCCGCTGTCGTAGCGCCCCCCACGCCCGGGGTGGTAGCCTCGGCGCACCCTTTCGTCGAGGTGAGCCCGACGGTCGCGTCGATGGTGCTCGTTGCCGAGGTGGCCCGGGGCCGCAGGCGCGGTGTTGCGCGTGCGCCCGGTGTAGACCGAGGCTTCCCGCATGAATCGGGAAGTCGCGGCATGAGGTTCCGAGGGACAACCTTGCCTTCGGGAGGCAGTGCTCTCGGCCCGCCGGGCCGCAGCGCCTTCCAGGAGATTCTTGAGTTCTCCCTGGATTCGCCGACCCTCGGTGGTTGACGGCTCCGGCATCGCGCGGATGAGCATTGCTGCGGCTGCCAGGTTCTGACCAACCCCGCTGGATGCGGGCGGCGGCCTGATCCTGACATCGTCGGCGACGCGGTGCTGGAGACCTCGGGGCAGGTGACGTATTTCTCCGGCCAGGGGTTGGCCCACCCACGCCTGCCCGACGTCCCGACAGATCGGCTCAAGCGCTCCTGTTCCCTCGTTGAGCCTCACCTGCGCCTCGCGGACTTGCTCGAGTTGTGGGTCGTAACCCCCCGCCGGAGCGGGGACCACAGCTAGCTCCCGTGGGATGTCGGCGCGAGGCACCGGCCTAGGGAGATCACCGTCCTCCGGCATGCCAAGATGGTTGCCTTCGGAGGGATCCCCTAGCTCGATGTGGAAACATTCGCGGCTTGGGCCGCAGCTCTCGTCGCCAAGGCTGCGGCTTCCATCGGAACAGTCGGATAGGCAGTAGTCACATGCGGTCATGAAGTCCCGCACGTCGCTGGGGTTGCCAAGTTCGGAGAAATCCCAACCGATGCTGGGATCGTCATCTTCCTCGGACCCAGAGGGCCCGTAGGTCGAGACGTCCGTCAGTCAGTCCCAAGGCGACCGCATACGGAACCTCAGTGGGGTTGCACTCGCCTCAATGAGAGCGCCCGCCAAAACGAGGTCGTTTGGCGGGTTGAGGCCGAGTCGAAATGACGCAAGATGGGAGTTAGTCGTTACCTTTTGGTCGACGAGGAGCGACGTAGTCACATCGGGGACTGGTTGCACCATCATCTCTGGTCCGAGGGCGACGTCCTGCAGGCTTTCCGCGAGCGCGCCGGCGCCGTCTTCTTGCTCGGGGTCAGCGTGCCGCGGGGGGACGGCGCTTGCCTCCGTCTTGAACGCGAGGTCGACGTCCGGCGTGCCTTCCGTCGGGGTGTCGGGGGCGTTGATTTGCTCGACGGCCGACGAAGCGCGACCTCCCACCTGGCCTTGACGGCCCCGTCTCCTCCTCCGTTGGCGGGGGAGAGAACGGAGCGAGCCCGAATGTTGCCCTTCCACCACGCGGGGAAGACGTCGTCGATTCCGCCGCCGGCTGGCGGGTTGTCGGCCGCCATTGTCGTAGTCGCGCGGCGGTGGAAGGAGTATCATGTCGTAGCTGCCGTCGAAGGACATGAACTCAAGAGTCCCGAAACGAAGCACCGTCCCGGGGCGGAGAGGTTGCTGGAGACTGCCCATCTGGAGCTTGACGGGGAGCTGTTCGTCAGCACGCAGCAGGCCCCTACCTGGCGCGCCAACTGTCGGCGTTTCGAGACAGGGGGGTCCCTAAGCCGACGAGTGAGTGTGCTGCGTGCCCCAGCCCAGATGGGTCGAGCGCGTGGGCGAGCGCGAAGGGGGGAGAGGCGAGGTGGCCGGAGTCGAGCGTGAGAGAGGTGGAAGTCCCGCGGCCTTCGTGTTCGTCCCGCGCCCAGGTCGGGTGCGCTTGCAGTAGGGGGGTTACAAGCGTCCACGCGGGTGAGGGAAGCGAGCGGCCCCAAGAGAGCGCCTGTCCCGTCCTCGGTCCCGCGCGGCCAACCTCCTCTGAGAAGGCCCTGGTCCTTCCTTTTATAGTCGTAAGGAGAGGATCCAGGTGTACAATGGGGGGTGTAGCAGAGCGCTACGTGTCTAGCGGAGGGAGAGCTAGCGCCCTAGGTACATGCCAATGTGGCAGCCGGAGAGATCTGGGCACCCTGCTGGTGTGATGTCGTGGCTGTCGGAGGTGCGGCGGAGCCTGGCGGAGGGACAGCTGTTGGAGCGGTCGAGTCCCTGCTGACGTCGTTCTGCTTCCGTAAGAGAGCTGGGGGCCGCCGTCGTCATAGAGCTTGTGGAGCGCCATCATTGCCCCTCTGGCGGAGCTGGCCGGATGGGACGCCGGTCTTGTTCTCCGTGACCCGAGTCGATTCGGGGTAGGATGATGATGGCGCTTCCTGTTGACGTGGCGGTCTGTGCCCTAGGCAGGGCGACGTGGGGGCTCCTCCGAAGCCGAGGTCGAGTCCGTCTTCTGTTGCCGTGGCCGAGCCCGAGCCATGGGGTCGGGCGAGGCGGAAGTCGTTCGGCCGAGGCGAAGTCCGAGCCCTGGGGTCGGGCGAGGCGGAGTTTCGTCGTCTTCCGGGTCTTAGCCCGAGTCCGAGCCCTGGGGTCGGGCGGAGCGGAGTTCGCCGTCTTCCGTGTCTTAGCCCGAGTCCGAGCCCTGGGGTCGGGCGGAGCGGAGTTCGCCGTCTTCCGGGTCTTAGCCCGAGTCCGAGCCCTGGGATCGGGCGGAGCGGAGTTCGCCGTCTTCCGGGTCTTAGCCCGAGTCCGAGCCCTGGGGTCGGGCGGAGCGGAGTTCGCCGTCTTCCGGGTCTTAGCCCGAGTCCGAGCCCTGGGGTCGGGCGGAGCGGAGTTCGCCGTGGCGCCTTTGTCAAGACCTGACTGCCGGTCAGACTCACTCTGTCGAGTGGTGCTGCAGTCGGAGTGGCGCAGGCGGCGCTGTCCCTCTGTCAGACTGGTTAGTGGAGCGGTGGAGTGACGGCGGTCACTTCGGCTCTGCCGGGGGCGCGTGTCAGGATAAAGGTGTCAGGCCACCTTTGCGCTAAATGCCCCTGCAATTTGGTCAGTCGGTGTGGCGATTTAGTCAAGGTTGCTTCTGAGCGAAGCCAAGGCCTCGGGCGAGCCGGTGATGTGTCCGCCATAAAAAGGGGGCCTCGGGCGAGACGGAAGTCTCTCGAGGTCGGCTGCCCTTGGCCGAGGCTAGGCTCGGGTGAAGCATGATCGAGTCACCCGTGTGGACTGATCCCTGACTTAATCGTACCCATCAGGCCTTTGCAGCTTTATGCTGATGGGGGTTACCAGCTGAGAATTAGGCGTCTTGAGGGTACCCCTAATTTTGGTCCCCGACAGCACTTGTCCTATGTATTTTCTTAAATCCAAAATTACTAATGGTCTTATCAAACTTATGATATCGCTCTCTTGATGTTCGTTTCAATTCATAAATGGCCTCCTCTACGTTGTCCTCCACCCTACTTTTGGTGCGACGAACGATGGAGGGAGGAGGCGCGACTGGCAAAGGGGTCGACATGTGGCAGAGGAAGTAGGAGGCACGACGATAGGAGGAGGCATGTCAGAGGAAGCGAGCAACCACAAACCGAGAATATGCGGGTAGGTAAATAGTTGTAGATCCAATGACTATGTTCGTTTTATTTGTTTTGGAGTTGGGGTACTCCGGTTTTTTTTGTATTGCCGCTCAAAAAACTTCATAGTGTTTTCCTTAATATTGGCTCGCTAAGAACTCTCCTTTGGTAGTCCTAACCAGGAGAGTGTGAAGTAGTCCACGGAGAATAAGTTATTGTGTGGGTCTGTGACTCTCTTCAAGATAAGGGGCTGACCCAACACAAAATTTAAGTAGAGGCTTAAATAAAGACTTACTAACTAGATCGTGTTTGTTTCACAACAGATAATGGAAATTTGATATTCAAAATATATTATGGATCCAAAATAGCTCATTATGTGCCCTGGATTTTGTCTACGGTGAAATAAAATTCCAAAATCAAATACGCACTGGACTATCTTGGTAAAGTGCAATCAACAGATTATATAATATATGGAAACCAAACACACCCATAAGATAAGATAAAAAGACTGCTAAAGGCTAATTTAAGAACTTTATTTTCTCAAAACTTATTATTTCCGCCAAGAAAAAATGAACTATTTATTTTAAAAAGAAATCACTGAAAAATAAGGCTCCCGAGTTAGTCTAGAAAAATTGAGTGGGACACTATAGGTTTATTTGGTTTGTGGCTAACTATGTCATATTTTACTTAAGATTAATCGTTCGAATTTAATAACTAAACTTAGACAAAGTTAGACAAATTGTGGGAGGAAGTTAGTCAGCCAATGAGGCCCGCTCCCTCTCGGCTCCACGAAAGTATAGGTCCGCCCGTACCGAGATACTGCTGTCAGTCCTGTGGTCCACACGCCCGGTGGTTCTGGTACGAATTCACATGCGAGATATTTGTATATTAAAAAAAGAAACCACATCCCGTGCACCGTTCCATAGTTCTACACTCTACAGGGACGGATTGCGGTCACTACTCACACCGGTCACGCCTGGTCCCGCGGTGCACAGTAGAGAACTAGAGAGACTGACTGACGGGGGGGTTTTGTTCCTCTTCCTTCGTTGTACGTATTGGTCAAACTCAAACGCCAGCGCCTTGCGCGTACGTAGTCACTGTTCAAACGCGGTGCGCCCGATTACACGACACGTCGACCAGTCGGTAAAATAGCCGGCCCGAAGCCGAGAGATGGCTGCTAGCCGCCGCGCCGCTTTGAACCCCATCCGCTCGAAACAAAATCAAATGACAAGAAAAACCAAGCGAGAAAATAAACAAACAAATACAATCAAAGCAAATCCCATTTCATTAATTCATTTCCTGGTCACGTCAGTCCTCACCTTGCCACTCCATTTCCGCGTGGCGTGGGTGCTGCGGCGTGCAGAAGTCAACCGAGCGCAGCGCCCGCCACCCCGGCCCGGCCCCGCTCCGCCGGTCCCTTCCCCGCCGGCCGAACAAAAAAAAAAGGGCAACGAAATCCGACCGCGCTCGCCCCGGATCCAGCGACGATGTTCGGCGACTCCGACGGATCCAAGGACGCCAGCGCCGCCGCGCCAGGGTCCAACCCGCCGGAGCCGCCCTTCCCCAGCCGGGAGCTCACGCTCAGCAGCTACCTCTGCGACAAGGCGCCGCCCGCCGCGGCGGGGCCATCCTCGCCGCCCAACCCCGAGGCGGCGGCTGGCCCGGCCGAAGACGCCGCGGCCAGCGCCAAGCTGTGCGTCGAGCGGGATTTCCTCCACCTCACCGCGCCCAAACGCGGGGACCCGCCCGGCGACGACTCCTCCGTGGTAGGGGGTAAGAAGCCCCGCCTAGAGTCGCTCCAGCTCTCGCTCTCCCTCTCCACCGACGCGCCCGCGCCGCCGCCAGCCTCCCAGCAGCCGTCCTCCTCCCTGCTGCCTCCGTCGCAGCTCGCGTCATTCCTCCCGGTCGATGGCGATCTGCGGTGCGGGAGCGCCGCGCCCGCCGCCGCCGCCGCAGTGCCTGCCGCGCCCGCGCCGCCCCCGAGGCGGACCTACAGCGCCAACACGGGGCGCACCCGGAGCATCAACTCCGACGACATGTCGTATTCCTACTCGGTGTTCTCGCACAACCCGAGCTGCTCCCTCACGCACAACTCCACCGACATCTACGCCGCCGGGGAGGGCACGAACGGCTCCGTCCACAGCCGGTTCAACTTCCGCCCCATGGGTGACGGCAGCGTCGCCTTCGCCCCGGCGCAGCTCAAGGAGGGCACCGCGTCCTTCTTCCCCACGGAGCTCCCTGCGAGGGCGGCAGCGGCGCTCAGCGCTGGCGGCAGCTTTGACGGCAGCCGTGGAGGGATGCACTCGTCACGGCCTGATAGGATCTTGCGGGAGATCGTGTCGGACTCCGTGCCTGCCGTGGCTCAGGTCCTGCAGGATTTCCCCAGCGAAACCCTGGAGGTGCTGCGGGAGACAGTGCGGAGCATGGTTGATGCTCCGGAGAAGAGGGACGAGCTGTCAAGCCTGCAGCGGAAGCTGGAGCGTCGCTCGGACCTGACTGCGGAGGTATTGGGGCGGGCAAACAAGACGCAGCTGGAGATCCTGGTGGCCATCAAGACCGGCATGGCCACTTTTGTCACTGGTAAGGGCCGAGTTTCGGGCAGCGAGCTTGTGGAGATGTTTCTAATGACACGTTGCCGCAACATGAACTGCAAGAGTGCCGTCCCTGTGGACGATTGTGAGTGTAAGATTTGCTCCACCAAGAAGGGGTTCTGCAGTGCATGTATGTGTCCGGTGTGCCAGAAGTTTGATTGTGCTGCAAATACATGCAGCTGGGTTGGATGTGATGTCTGCTCCCATTGGTGCCATGCTGCATGCGCGCTAGAGAAGAACTTGATAAGGCCAGGGCCGACATTGAAGGGAGCGATGGGCACAACCGAGATGCAGTTCCAGTGCCTCGGCTGCAATCATGCTTCTGAGATGTTTGGGTTTGTTAAGGAGGTGTTTAATTGCTGTGCGGAGAACTGGAGTGCTGAGACGCAGATGAAAGAGCTAGACTTT
Organism: Zea mays; assembly: GCF_902167145.1. Lineage (NCBI taxonomy): Eukaryota > Viridiplantae > Streptophyta > Magnoliopsida > Poales > Poaceae > Zea > Zea mays. Next base: position 150,050,764 of record NC_050104.1, on the reverse strand, counting down.
GTTAGGAAGATATTTGCTGCTAGTGAGGATTTCGAGGGGAAGGGGCTTCATGCCAAGGCAGAAGAGGTCCTCAGCATGCTTGTAAAGAAAACCATTTCCCCTTCTGATGCTACGAAAACCATGCTACAATTCTTTAAATGTGAGATCTCTCTTCCTCCTCTACATTCTAGCATGTCTTATTACAAGCTTCAGTTGTCTAAATGTGCTGCTTGCTTTGGTATTTCTGCTGGCACAATAATGTACGGATTTTACATTTTCGAACTTGTTAGGCATAGGTTCTTAATCAACTATATCAGTTAAATGTTAAGTTGGTAACGGACTAACGGTGATTTCATGAGATTTTTCTTATGGGACTGCAGTCACATTTCTTTATATATTTCCTTCTACCAATGTGGTCTGTCAGTCGCATTCATTTAATCACTTGTTTGTCGAGTTACTTATCCTTCTGTCTAGTGCAATTGCTGATACAATTCTTATCTAAAGCTGTGATGTTTAACGCTGTTGTACGGCAACATTGTTGCCAAAAGCAATGAATTCTTTCATTTAGAACATCTCTATCATAATTTGAGAACCGGGTAATATTATTCTAAGTGTTTTGGATATAGAGGTTCAGTGTCTAAAGTTCATAGAAATAAGCTGATAACACATTTCTACCAATGATCTTTTAATTTTAGTTAGTCCAAATACCTTCTTAATTGAAAAATATATGGATGAACTAAACCAGGGCTTATTAGGAGCTTTGCTAAGCGCATTGTAGGATCCTCCCAGATACAAGAGGCTCTTTTCCTTGATTGGTTGACCACTAGACTTGTAGTTATGTCAACAATTACATATGTTATTTGTGAAGCAAAATATACATATTGTTTAAAAGTGAAAGCTGCTTCTCACTAGCTATCTCTGTATGTTGTTCAGTGCCATTTTGTGATGCATTAGAAACCAGATGCCATTCTATATCAACAATGCAATATACTTGTGCAATTGGGTTCATACAATTTGTCAGATGCAGTATCTTCAGCTAACTCGTTCATTTTTGACAGATGGTGTAACAGACTATTCTGTTACTGGCAGCAAGTCAAAAGGAATACTGGCGGCTCAGACAAGCAAATCTACAGATATGCTCCATCTTCAGACCCCAACCATCACTCCACCAAAGTCCTCGTTCAACTTCAAGCCCAGCACCTCCATTCTTGATTCACAGATCAATGTGCTCAAGGCCAGCCCAAAACCACTCTCCATAGAACCCCATTTCAGCTCCAGCTCGAAGGAGGACGACTCCTCCAGCCTCGAGACCATTGTGAAGTGCAAGGAAGCCGAGGCAAAACTGTTCCAGAAACTGGCCAATGATGCCCGGAAGGAAGTAGACAGCTACCGGCAGATCGTGCGCGCCAAGACCCATAAACTGGAGGAGGAGTACGCCGCGAAGGTCGCGAAGCTGTGCTTCCAGGAGACGGAGGAGAAGAGGAGGAAGAAAGTCGAAGAGCTGAAGGTGCTCGAGAACTCGCACTACGACTACCACAAGATGAAGCTGCGGATGCAGACCGAGATCCAGGGCTTGCTTGAGCGGATGGAAGCCACAAAGAAGATGTGGGTATAGGCTCCGGTTAACAATTGCATGTTGCTGCTGCTTAATTTCTTCGGGTATAGACTCCAGCTAACAACTGTCTGCTGCTGCTGCTGAATACCTGAGATTTGGTGTTGTTCATTAGGAGAGTTTGCCCATTGTTATGTTTCTTAACATCTTGTGTTACAATCTACCTGCTTTTGTAACTTGTAAGTGGATGCCTAGCCTTGCGCTTGCTGATATAACTTGCCAGCATTCAGTTAGTGGTTTGCCAGTTTGTGCTGCTATATCATTGCAGATATTTTTTATAAGCAGATTGGAGTTGCTAGTTGTTGGGTCACGGCTTGGACGTGTTGACCCGGTGTTGTAGAAACCCTCGAACCTTGAGCGCCCGTTGAGGAATCATATGGGCCAGCACAAAAACAAAAAAAAGGGCATTTACTATTTCGCGGCCAAGTTTTCTGTTGGCCGCGGACAAGCATCACTAGGCTGTCTCCAGCAGATATATAGGTCATGCAAAACAGTCTGCACTGTTAATAGAGAACCTCGCGTTCACCTCTGTGGCTCCGCGAACGCTCGATAGCTATGGCGGCTGTCGCTCCGACGCCGGCGGGCGTGTCAGCCATGGCGCAGCATTGTGTTTCACAGTTTGAACGCGTACGAACATGTGCAATAGCATAGCAAGATCATCGAACAAAGAGAGATCTCGAGCTCTTGCACATCCAACTGCTGTACAAAAATTCTTGCACGCACCCACGAAACAATAAGAATAATCCGGTCAAGCAAGAGACCGCCGCGATCTGACCAGCGCCAGACATGGACCGATCAGTTTAAAAAAAGAAAAGAAACAGCCTGACGGATTAACCAGTCTAGTCGACGGATCAGTTCGCAGTTCACAGCCTGAGCGTCAGATCGGGCTCCTCCCGGGCGTGCACGGCGACGCCGCCGGCCGAGTCCGCCGGCGCAGCGGCGTCTGGCCTGAAGCTACCGGGCCAGCCGAAGAGCATCTCCTCGTCGTCGGCCACGAGGAACGGCATGGGGCTCAGCAGCCCCCGCGCGGGCCTCCTCAGCTCGTCGGCGCCGGCGCGCGCGTCCTCGTGCTCCGGGAGCGCTGCCGCCGACGCGTGCGCCTGGATGCCGATGGGGTACAGGCAGGAGCCGTACAGCGGCAGCGACGCCACGTCGGCGTAGTAGCCGTAGCCGTAGCCGTAGTAGGGGCCCGCTGCGTCGAGCCGCAGCGCGCGCCGGGCCAGCGTGCGCTCCCGCCGGTGCGCGTTCTGGTGCCCGCCCAGCGCCTGCGAGCTGAAGAACTTGCGCTGGCAGTAGTTGCACGTGAACACGCGGGACGGCTCGCGGGCGGCGTCGGCCTGCGCGCCGCCGCTGTTGCTGTTGTTACCGTTGCTGTTGTCGGTAACGGAGAGCGAGAGGTCGAGGCTGACCGGGCCGGAGGAGTTGGACGCCTCCTGGCTGCTGATCTCGGTCTCGGACAGCTCGTCGCACTGCTCCTGGCACATCATCTCCTTGTCGTTCATCTCGCAACAGTCTTTTCACCCGCACGTCACTTGGTTTCTCTGTCTCGCCTACATGCAAGCACTTCCGTGTGAATGCCGCTGGCACGAATAAGATGCCCCGATCTAAAAATCTGATCACGATTCTTCTGTGAACATGACAGGTTAGGTAAGGCAGAAACACAGACGCATGGGTTCAATTCATGATGAAGGTAAGAAACATGCTTTGTGTTCAACAGACTGCTCCCATTTTCTGCTCAACAATCATGAGAAGCATCCGATTCATCCATAGGCCTTGATACGCTAGTTTGAAATTCCGTGTCCGGAGATAAACATACGAAAAGCAAGCCGTCTTTTTTCTGGTCTCAGAATCTCTAAAACCGAACCTTATCTAACAGTAAAGTCCGAGAATAGCATATCCAGTAGCTGTCAGAAAAGACGGGGAGCTCTGTTTGCTTGCTTGCTCCGATATATAAACCACATTAGTTTAAAAATTATGCTGTACTTTAGGTTAATTAATTCACCTGCTCACAATGCACCACCTAACCATGCAGCTAAAAAAAATAGCGTTCTCCGGATAATTCCACCAGTTCAAAGTAAAACTGTAAAGGTTGGGTAACAACGACAGATTACTAACAGGAGAACGGCTCTCGCTGGTAAATACTCTCTGCATAGAAGAATACGAAGCTTATCTGATGCCGCGCCACGAAATTACTGGTTGAAAATTCGAACGAGTTGAAGAACAGTTAAACTCTTTCAGACATATAGACATAGGGCCGGAAGACAATGTCAGCAAATTTACCTTGTTTTGGCTTGGTACATTAGCGAAAGCATCTGGACCAGAGATTAAAGTAATCTTATGTGACCAAGCATAGGAAGGAAGGAAGGAGACAGAAACCATGACGGAACTTAGACGAGACTAACATGCAAGCATGCTTTAGCATAGTAGACACCAACCGAGCAAAGTGGTTCCACATCAGAATTCCAGTACCATTACTTTTCTTTATTGATAAAGGAGAGGTTTTATTAACTCGATGGAACAATCTGGGGGCTCGAAACGAATCATGCCCAGAGAGAGAACTGGATGGCTATTCAGAGAACCGAGACGGTGGATAGAAGACTACGGTGGACATGAACTCTGCATGCGCCAAGAACTCGAGGGAAGCTCCCGAGAAACAAGAGAATTGCTGGCTACAGCGAAAGGCGGCGGAATTACCTCTACCACTACCACCCGCAAGCAGAACTCCGTGCACCGCTCCACTCCATCGGAGCCAGGCCTGAAGAAGACGGTTGCCTAGGAAGAGGAAGCAGCAGGCTCTGCTCAGGCCATGGCTACGGCTCCGAGAGAGAGAGAGAGAGAGAGAGAGAGAGAGAGAGAGAGAGAGAGAGAGAGAGAGAGAGAGAGGGCAAAGTGAGGAAGAGGAGTGGGGTGTTGAAGTGGTGTGGGGTGGTGTTTCAGTTAACGTGGCACCACCCCCACTGGCACTGTGGTGTTTGATTATTATGGAAAGCAGCAGAGGTTTGGTACATTACTGGTAGGGGAGGGGATGGATGCAGGACGGTGCTGCTCATCTCATCTCACATGCTGCTCGTAGTACTGCAAAGGAGTGGATGTTGTGTGTGTGTGTGTGCCTGCACTGCACTAAAGACGCACCAGGATATTATTTGTGTGTGTGTGTGTGTACAAGTATACGTAGGCTTGAGCTTTTCTATCTCTTTTTTGTTGTCTTAGTACCCTCGCCGCCACCATCCAAGCAAAGGGCACAGGCGCACAGCAGAAAGTGCCCACCAGCGGGGGCTGCTCATTCATGGGATGGCGCTTGTTTATTCCAACCATCTAAAGTTCATTTCAGGGAAGGAAGAGGTAGGAGCATGAAAAAGAGAGAGATGAGTGTGGTGGTGGTGCCCATCAGCCATCAGGCCATCACCAGATACCATACCAGCACCCCGGCAGTGGCATGGGCATGACTCATCAATGGCTCAACAGCAGCACAGCGACCAGTTGTTATTTCCGGTGTCAGAATCAGAAAGCGGTTCGGGTGTGCTGTGCTGTGCAGCGGTAGCTTTTGCAGTTTTCCTTGTGCTGCTGCCGCTCTCTGCAGAACATGCCTGCCTGCCTGCAATCCGCTCGCTGGCCTCGTGCTGCTGACTGCTGTTTCTGATGGATGGATGGATGAGTTTAAGAGTTTTGTACAGACACTGTGCGTACCCTGCAAAGCGAGACTGCCGACTGCGGATCTGCACTGCCAGATCTGAAATTTATTCCTCTATCGTGCAGTAGTACGCTGTAGAGAGATAGAGAGGTAGGGTTCTGTTCTGCAACAGAGACTAGTGTTCGTACTAAAAAATTATATTGACACGACCGACTCTCAAGCTCAGCAATCTGCATTTTCGATCCGGGCAGATGTTCAGACGATCTGCTGCGACAGGGTGGTAATGGTCACTACATTTTACACTACAAACTTTAAATACCGAATCGGATTAAGATGAAGCCCTATTTCTATTCATTTTAAACTAAAATTATTTAAAGGCTCTAATTTTTTGTGAATGGACATTTGGATCTGTTCGAACCAGAAATGAGCCGGCGGACTGTCTGGCTCTGAGGCCGGACGGTCCGCGGTCCGGACGGTCCGCGGTCCGGACGGTCCACGCCTGTGGGCCGGACTGTCTGCGCGTGCGCAGATCAGATTAAGGTTCCGAGTTTTGTGCTACGGTTGTTGGCTAAAATCGCGGGATTAGCTCGGAATCAGTTGTGTAAAGGGTCCAGCCCCCCTCCTCTATAAATAGAGAGGTCTACGGCCGATTTGTAATCATCAACAATCGAATCAATACAACTTTTATTCGCATTTTATCCTAGGAGTAGTTCTAGTCTAGTTTAGGTTTAGCCTCTCAATCCCCAAATTCTTCGCCTCTCTTCGACTCTACGCCGATTTGAGGAGTCTAGGTCGGCCGGCCCGAGCCTAGACAACCCCTAGGATCTCTCCTCCCCGACGGGGTCCCTCCCGGGAGCGAGATCCAGGCCGCCGCCGGCGACTTCCGCCGCCCCTGCGCACGCGCGGACCGTCCGGCCTCAGGGCGCGGACCGTCCGGTCGTCAGGCAGAGGACCCAAGCTCCTGCACCAGGTCGCGGACCGTCCGGCCCCAGGCCGCGGACCGTCCACGCCTGACCAGAGAGCACCGCCGCCTCGCGCCAGGTCGCGGACCGTCCGGCTCCGTGCCGCGGACCGTCCGCGCCTGACCAGAGAGCACCGCCGCCGGTTCTTCTTGAGTATTTGGCGCTCCGAAAAGGCGTCAACATACTTTTTGGCGACTCCGCTGGGGAAAACACATCTAGGCTCATCAAATCGGCCCTCAATGGCCGGTTCAAGGGAGAGCTCTGATATTTCTCCAAGCAATATCATAGAGCCGACTTGGGAAACCTTGCCGGCTGACGAGCAGCTCCAGTTTGAGGAGCACAAGGAGCGGATGATCCAGGAGGCGAGAGCGAAATTCTTGGCCAACTTCAAAGTGGACAGGAACAACAAGGTCGTCCGACATCGGGCGACGGATCCGGCTTCGCTCCAACCCACGCCAGATATCCCCAATGTAAGTAATACCAACGAGCTACAATCTCTTAGAAATTATGTAGAAGAGCAGCGTGAACAAATGCAGAGCATCATAGGGGGTATGCAAAGCGATGTTAAGAGACTAGTACGTGCATTCGATAAGTCTAACATCGCAAATTTTCCTTCACACGAGGTTGGGTTAGGAGATAACGCGTGTAACACATCGGCTACAGGTTGTCACGACCAGTCACAACCCCTTTATGGGATGCCGATGGATACATACCCTAAGCAACCGCAAATCGGCAGCAAACCAGCCGATCTGCACATGCCCGGACCGTCCGCACGTGAGCGCGGACCGTCCGGGCCAGCAACAGTCGGGCCTATTTTTAATGAGTTACCTAGATATGCGCCCGAGCCACCACACACGGCACAGAACCCAAACTACCCAGTCGGACGGTCCGCATACAACGACGGACGGTCCGCATATAACCACGGACGGTCCGGGTACGTATCCGGACAGTCCACGCATGAGTATTTTGAGGAGGATTATTACATGAATCCTCGCCCGTCCCAGCAACACTTCCCATCACACTATGCGATGCACCAGCCCATTAATTCAGGATCCAAAGCCCAGGAAAGCTTTCCGGCCCCACCTAGAAGGCCGGAAAGAAACGATCAAACCTATAACCCATATAGGGCAAATGAAAATGCACCACGTAACTCAAACCAATGGGGGGAAAGACAACATGCTAATATCCAGCCAACCCCACCTATGTTTGACCAGAGAGCCGGTGGTCTTGCACCGGCTGCCATTGATATAGTAAGGGAAGAAATAGCCGGGGCGTTCCGAGATAAGCTCGGAGTAAGCATGGTCCCTGGGGGGCAATCATATCGGAAACCTTATGACAACCGATTTGATCACCACCCTTACCCACAGGGAACCAGGATACCCGAATTCGCAAAATTTTCGGGTGATCAAGGGAAAAACACACGCGAACATATAGGCCAGTTCTTAGCACAATTGGGAGAATTGGCCGACACAGAGGCATTTCGCGTACGTTTATTTTCATTATCGCTAACAGGAACCGCGTTTGCATGGTATGCCACTTTACCTCCTAATTCCATTTCATCATGGGGGGATCTAGAACAAAAATTTCATGATCATTTTTTCTCCGGTGATTATGAATTGGATTTGGTAGATTTAGTGTCATTGCGACAGACAAAAGACGAATCGGTTAATGATTACATCCGGAGATTCCGTGATACAAGAAACCGATGCTTTCAAATTCATTTAGCAGAAAAACAGCTAGTAGGATTAGCCTTTAATGGTCTACGATATTATTTAAAAGAGAGATTAGAAGGCATCCAATTTTTTACACTAGCACAGTTACACCAGAGGGCTTTGGCTTGCGAAAGCCGGAGCAAAGAAACTGCTAAAACAATGCGTCACAACGTACATATAGTAGAATGCGACCAAAGTAGCTCAGATGACGAATCAGCAGAAGTATATGCTGCTGAAATGGTTTGGCCAAAACAGGCCAAATCTTTGGCTTGTTCCTCCTTGCAGCCGGTTCAAAAGAAACGGCAAGAGGAGGTTAAGTTTACGTTTAATGTTGGTAAGTGTGATAAAATATTTGATGAATTACTCAAAAATGGCAATATTAAAATAAATCACACTGTTCCATCCGCCGACGAGCTAAAACGTCGTGCGTACTGCAAGTGGCATAACTCATTTTCTCATGCCACTAATGATTGTAATGTATTCCGACGACAGATTCAATCGGCCATTAATGAAGGACGATTGAAATTTCAGGAAATGCAGGTGGATACAGAGCCCTTTCCAATGAATGTGATCGACTTTGAGGGCAAGAAAGTCCTGGTTCGGCCAAACACGGCCGATAAAAGCAAAGGCAAAGAGGTAATCATCGGCAATTCTAAAAAGGTCGATGAGGATCATAAAGTTTCTTGCAGAAAAGTGGTAGCCGAGAAGACTCCCGATGGAGGGGAGACCCTAAAGGTGACCATCACAGCCTCCAGTACTGGGGGGCAAGCGCAGACAGGGAGACAGATGCAGGAACCCGTGCTGCGTATCCCGGACGGTCCGACACGTAGGCGCGGACGGTCCGGGACCCCACCGGACGGTCCGGAGAGCTCCGGCGGACGGGCCGGCCGTACTCAGGACTTACGACAGCCACATACTTTCAAACCACGACGACCAGAGATAGGTACGTGGAAAACAAATACATTCAAGGCAGCTGGTCGGTTGGTTAAAGCTGGCCCAACTTTTGATCAATTACTGTCTAAATACGTTAAAAAGAAGGCCGGCCCCAGTGACCGGCCAGCAAAGCGACCCCGCTCACCCATGCATGAGCAGCACCAGGTCAGGCCGATTGGACCACCCCACCAATCGGAAGAAATGAAAGGTCATACTATACAAGTGAGACCTAACATACCTGCATGGACACCTCCACCTCCATATCCACCTATGCCATATCCGTACACATATTTACCTCCGCCATATGTCCCAAATCAAATGTGGGGCATGCCACCATATCCATTTGGGATGCCACAGTACCCCGCCTGGGGGGCACCCCAAACATCTGTTTTCAACAGGTTGACGCCACCAGTACAAGACCGATTGAGCACTGCTCAATCCGGTCACCAGGCACAAACCCAACAGGATTGCCGGACTACTCGGCCTTCAAGGCCGACCAATCCGGCAGGGGGGCATATGCCTGCAGCAACTCAAAAAACAACAAAAGGGGACATCATCAAAATAGGCACCGCAGATGTTGTCATACAGGGAGACAATAAAGGGCCGATGATTTTTGGCGAATCGGCCAACGCAACCGAAAAGGATACGGCTACCATCAAAACAGCCGATCCAAAATACTCCATGCCTCGATGGTGCCCAGCGGGATTGACACGATCCCAAAAGAGAAAATTACAGCGCCTAAGAGCAAAAGAGAGTCAGGAGAAGGAGGCGGAAAAGACATTTAATGACACACATCCATTATACCCGCCACCGCAAAAGAAATGGAGACCGAAGGCCGTTGAGAAAAAACAAACGGCCACAGAAATAGAAAGTCAATCTGCACCAAGCGCGGACCGTCCGGCCCTACGCGCGGACCGTCCGCCGTTCACCAGGAAGTCTCTGGACAACCTGCACCAGGCGCGGACCGTCCGACCACCGCACGCGGACCGTCCGCCGTTCACCAGGAAGCCTCCAACGACACGACAACATCAATGGAAGAGGACGACCTGCTGGGAGAAGACCTGGTCGACTACGAGGCTTCTCCAGAACACTCAGGTATGGATGTAAATATTATTACATTTTCTGCCGATTGTACTATTATCGACGACGATGAACCTGTTGTTGCCCAGTTTGATTTTGGTCCTAAAGAAGCCGCCTTTACTAAACCAAAAGAATCGGTAAATCATTTAAAGCCGCTCTTCGTGCGCGGCCACATTGATGGGATACCGATTGCTAAGATGTTGGTAGATGGAGGGGCGGCTATAAATCTAATGCCTTATTCATTATACAGAAAATTAGGTAAACAAGATGACGAACTTGTCAAGACCAACATGACCCTCAGCGGTGTTGGAACTGATAGTTCGATCAAAGCCAGGGGAGTCACGTCCGTTGAATTAACCATCGGGACTAAGACCCTTGCTGCTGCATTCTTCGTCGCTGATGTAGAAGGAAATTACAGTTTAATCCTAGGCAGAGATTGGATTCACGCCAATCAATGTATACCTTCTACATTACATCAAATGCTGATACAATGGGTAGGCGATGACATAGAACAAGTACATGCTGATGTATCGGCCTGCATCGCTGTGGCCGATGCCCCTGTACTCTGGACTTATGAGACTGCTACATGTCTCACAGGAGTAGACTTTTCTGATTATCAATTCATAAGTATAGATAAGAAAGGTTTCATTCCTGTAATGCTAGAGCCGATGGAGAATCGGCTAAATCCTAAATAAAGTTAAATGATGAATACACACAAAGTTCATGAGTCTTTGGTCACGGACAGTTCGGCCGCCAAGGCCGGATGGTCTGGTCTTTCACCGAAGAGTTCGGACTTTAAGACCGAACATCTACCACAGCGAAAAGACAGTATTACGGATGATCCGGTCCCCGAGACCGGAAAGTCCGCCATCACACAAAGATCATCTGATTCCTCTGTGGGGAACATGATAGAGGAATTCAGAGATCTTGATAAACTAGGACAGGGGTTTACATCGGCCGATCCTTTGAAGGAGATTGACATAGGAGATGGTAAAACTCCAAGGCCGACTTTTGTAAACAAGACCCTGGAGATCGATTCTAGAAATGAGATGATCGGTCTATTGAAGGAATATTCAGATTGTTTTGCTTGGAATTACACTGAAATGCCTGGACTAAGCCGAGAAATTGTCGAACATCGGCTGCCTATTAAGCCTGGTTTCAGACCTTTCAAGCAGAAAGCTAGAACATTTCGTCCAGATCTTCTCCCACGAATCAAGGACGAAATCCACCGGCTGCTAGAAGCTAATTTTATTAGACCTTGCAGATACGCAGAGTGGATCTCCAATATTGTGCCAGTGGAGAAGAAGGAGTCAGGTAAGCTTAGAGTATGCATTGATTTTCGTAATTTAAATAAAGCAACTCCTAAAGATGAATATCCCATGCCCATAGCCGACACATTAATCAATAATGCATCAGGGAATAGAATTATTAGCTTCCTTGATGGTAATGCCGGATATAATCAGATTTTCATGGCCGAAGAAGATGCGTCTAAAACGGTCTTTATATGTCCAGGCTTCATTGGTTTATTTGAATGGGTTGTCATGACATTCGGTCTTAAAAATGCTGGTGCTACTTATCAGAGGGCTATGAATCTGATCTTCCATGAGTTGTTAGGAAACACTGTGGAAGTCTACATTGATGATATTGTAGTCAAATCGGCTGAGTTTAGTTCTCATATAGCTGATTTGCGCAAAGCCTTTGATAAAATGCGTCGGTATGGTTTAAAAATGAACCCACGTAAATGTGCTTTTGGAGTGTCGGCTGGTAAGTTTTTAGGATTTGTCATCCATGAACATGGTATAGAAATAGACCCTGACCGAATCAAGTCTATTCGGAATGTGGGGCCTCCGACGTGTAAGGTCGAAGTGTAGAGGTTTCTCGGCAAGGTGAATTATTTACGAAGGTTTATTTCTAACTTAGCCGGGAAAATTGATGCCTTCACCCCTATATATCCTTCGGCTTAAGAATGATGCTGAATTCACTTGGGGGGCAGAGCAGCAGGAAGCATTTGATCTCATTAAAAAATACTTGTCTTCGGCTCCCGTGTTAAAAGCACCACAAGTAGGAGCACTGATAGTCGCCTAGAGGGGGGGTGAATAGGGCGAAACTGAAATTTATAAATATAAACACGACTACAAGCCGGGTTAGCGTTAGAAATATAAACGAGTCCGCGAGAGAGGGCGCAAAACAAATCCCAAGCGAATAAGCAAGTGAGACACGGAGATTTGTTTTACCGAGGTTCGGTTCTTGCAAACCTACTCCCCGTTGAGGAGGCCACAAAGGCCGGGTCTCTTTCAACCCTTCCCTCTCTCAAACGGTCCCTCGGACCGAGTGAGCTTCTCTTCTCTAATCAAAGCCGGGAACAAAACTTCCCCGCAAGGGCCACCACACAATTGGTGCCTCTTGCCTTGATTACAATGGAGTGTGATCTCAAGAACAAGTGAGAAAGAAAAGAAGCAATCCAAGCGCAAGAGCTCAAATGAACACGGCAAATCACTCTCTCTAGTCACTAGGGTTTTGTGTGGAATTGGAGAGGATTTGATCTCTTTGAATGTGTCTAGAATTGAATGCCTAGAGCTCTTGTAGTAGTTGAGAAGTGGAAAACTTGGATGCAATGAATGGTGGGGTGGTTGGGGTATTTATAGCCCCAACCACCAAATGTGGCCGTTGCTGGGAGCTCTCTGTTCGATGGCGCACCGGACAGTCCGGTGCACACCGGACAGTCCGGTGCCCCCTGCCACGTCATCGTTGCCGTTGGATTCTGACCGTTGGAGCTCTGACATGTGGCCCCGCCTGGATGTCCGGTGTACACCGGACATGAACTGTTCATTGTCCGGTGCATCGGTATGGGCGCGCCTGCCGACTGCGCGCGCAGAGTGCGCATTAAATGCGCTTGCAGGTGACCGTTGGCGCGGAAGTAGCCGTTGCTCCGTGGTTCACCGGACAGTCCGGTGCACACCGGACAGTCCGGTGAATTTTAGCGGAGCGGCTGCCGCGCGAACCCGAGGCTGGCCAGTTCCGGAGGCCGCGGTTCGTTGGCGCACCGGACATGTCCGGTGCACACCGGACAGTCCGGTGAATTATAGCGCGCCGGCCTCCGCGAATTCCCGAGGGCGAAGGGTTGAAGTCGAAGTCCTCTGGCGAAGGGTAGAAAACGAAGTCTACGGGCGCACCGGACACTGTCCGGTGCACACCGGACAGTCCGGTGCCTCCAGCCAGAGGTGCCCTCGGTTGCCTTATTGCTCCTTTGTTGAATCCAACACTTGGTCTTTTTATTGGCTAGATGTGAACCTTTTGCACCTGTATAACTTATACACTAGAGCAAACTAGTCAGTCCAATATTTGTGTTGGGCAATTCAACCACCAAAATTATTTAGGAACTAGGTGTAAGCCTAATTCCCTTTCAATCTCCCCCTTTTTGGTGATTGATGCCAACACAAACCAAAGCAAATATAGAAGTGCATAATTGAACTAGTTTACATAATGTAAGTGCAAAGGTTACTTGGAATTGAGCCAATATAACTACTTACAAGATATGCAAGGAATGTTTCTTTCTTATATAACATTTTGGACCACGTTTGCACCACATGTTTTGTTTTTGCAAATTCTTTTTGTAAATCCATTTCAAAGATCTTTTGCAAATAGTCAAAGGTACATGAATAAGAGTTTGCAAAGCATTTTCAAGATTTGAAATTGTCTCCCCCTATTTCAAATGCTTTTCCTTTGACTAAACAAAACTCCCCCTAAAAGAGATCCACCTCTTAGTGTTCAAGAGGGTTTTGATATACCATTTTGAAATACTACTTTCTCCCCCTTTTGAACACAATAGGATACCAAATGATAAAGACTTTTGGAAAGCACTAAGTTTTTGAATTTGGTGGTGGTGGTGCGGTCCTTTTGCTTTGGGCTCATTTCTCCCCCTTTTTGGCATGAATCGCCAAAAACGGAATCATTAGAGCCCTCGAAGTAAGTTCCTCCCCTTTGGTCATAAGTAAATGAGTTAAGATTATACCAAAGACGAGGTCCGGTCCTTTTGCTTTTGAGCTTTTACTCTCTCCCCCAAGGATAGAGTCCCCTTTTTTTTTGATGCTCATTTCTCCCAAGGAATAGAGAGTTGCTCGGAGTGATGGCGAAGCATGAGTTACGGAGTGGAAGCCTTTGTCTTCGCCGAAGACTCCAATTCCCTTTCAATATACCTATGACTTGGTTTGAAATAGACTTGAAAACACATTAGTCATAGCATATAAAAGAGATATGATCAAAGGTATTTAAATGAGCTATGTGTGCAAGCTAGCAAAAGAAATTTCTAGAATCAAGAATATTGAGCTCATGCCTAAGTCTGGTAAAAGATTGTTCATCAAGTGGCTTGGTAAAGATATCGGCTAATTGATTTTTAGTATTAATGTAAGAAATCTCGATATCCCCCTTTTGTTGGTGATCCCTAAGAAAATGATACCGAATGGCTATGTGCTTAGTGCGGCTATGCTCGACTGGATTGTCGGCCATTTTGATTGCACTCTCATTATCACATAGCAAAGGGACTTTGGTTAATTTGTAACCGTAGTCCCGCAGGGTTTGCCTCATCCAAAGCAATTGCGCGCAACAATGTCCTGCGGCAATGTACTCGGCTTCGGCGGTGGAAAGAGCGACCGAATTTTGCTTCTTTAAAGCCCAAGACACCAAGGATCTTCCCAAGAACTGGCAAGTCCCCGATGTGCTCTTCCTATTGATTTTGCACCCCGCCCAATCGGCATCCGAATAACCAAGTAAATCAAATGTGGATCCCCGAGGGTACCAAAGCCCAAACTTAGGAGTATAAGCCAAATATCTCAAGATTCGTTTTACGGCCGTAAGGTGTGATTCCTTAGGGTCGGCTTGAAATCTTGCACACATGCAAACGGAAAGCATAATGTCCGGTCGAGATGCACATAAATAAAGCAATGAACCAATCATCGACCGGTATACCTTTTGATCCACGGACTTACCTCCCGTGTCGAGGTCGAGATGCCCATTTGTTCCCATGGGTGTCTTGATGGGTTTGGCATCCTTCATCCCAAACTTAGCAAGAATGTCTTGAGTGTACTTCGTTTGGCTAATGAAGGTGCCCTCTTGGAGTTGCTTGACTTGGAATCCTAGAAAATATTTCAACTCCCCCATCATCGACATCTCGAATTTCTGTGTCATGATCCTACTAAACTCTTCACATGTAGACTCGTTAGTAGACCCAAATATAATATCATCAACATAAATTTGGCATACAAACAAGTCATTTTCAAGAGTTTTAGTAAAGAGTGTAGGATCGGCCTTGCCGACTTTGAAGCCATTAGCAATAAGGAAATCTCTAAGGCATTCATACCATGCTCTTGGGGCTTGCTTGAGCCCATAAAGCGCCTTAGAGAGCCTATAGACATGATTAGGATACTCACTGTCTTCAAAGCCGGGAGGTTGCTCAACATAGACCTCTTCCTTGATCGGTCCATTGAGGAAGGCACTTTTCACATCCATTTGATAGAGCTTAAAGCCATGGTAAGTAGCATAGGCCAATAATATGCGAATTGACTCAAGCCTAGCTACGGGTGCATAGGTTTCACCGAAATCCAAACCTTCGACTTGTGAATACCCTTTGGCTACGAGTCGAGCTTTGTTCCTTGTCACCACACCATGCTCATCTTGCTTGTTGCGGAAGACCCATTTGGTTCCTACAACATTTTGGTTAGGACGTGGAACTAAATGCCAGACCTCATTCCTCGTGAAATTGTTGAGCTCCTCTTGCATCGCCACCACCCAATCCGAATCTTGGAGAGCTTCCTCTACCCTGTGTGGCTCAATAGAGGAAACAAAAGAGTAATGTTCACAAAAATGAGCAACCCGAGATCGAGTAGTTACCCCCTTATGAATGTCGCCGAGGATGGTGTCGACGGGGTGATCTCGTTGGATTGCTTGGTGGACTCTTGGGTGTGGCGGTCTTGGTTCTTCTTCATCCTCCTTTTCTTGATCATTTGCATCTCCCCCTTGATCATTGTCGTCATCTTGAGGTGGCTCATCTTCTTGATTTTGCCCTTCATCGACTTGAGCCTCATCCTCATTTTGAGTTGGTGGAGATGCTTGCGTGGAGAAGGATGGTTGATCTTGTGTACTTGGAGGCTCTTCGGATTCCTTAGGACACACATCCCCGATGGACATGTTCCTTAGCGCGATGCATGGAGCCTGTTCTTCACCTATCTCATCAAGATCAACTTGCTCTACTTGAGAGCCGTTAGTTTCATCAAACACAACGTCACAAGAGACTTCAACTAGTCCAGTGGACTTGTTAAAGACCCTATATGCCCTTGTGTTTGAGTCATAACCAAGTAAAAAGCCTTCTACAGTTTTAGGAGCAAATTTAGATTTTCTACCTCTTTTAATAAGAATGAAGCATTTGCTACCAAAAACTCTAAAATATGAAATGTTGGGCTTTTTACCGGTTAGGAGTTCATATGATGTCTTCTTGAGGATTCGGTGAAGATATAACCGGTTGATGGCGTAGCAGGCGGTGTTGACCGCTTCGGCCCAAAACCGGTCCGGTGTCTTGTACTCATCAAGCATGGTTCTTGCCATGTCCAATAGAGTTCGATTCTTCCTCTCCACTACACCATTTTGTTGTGGCGTGTAGGGAGAGGAGAACTCATGCTTGATGCCCTCCTCCTCAAGGAAGCCTTCAATTTGAGAGTTCTTGAACTCCGTGCCGTTGTCGCTTCTTATTTTCTTGATCCTTAAGCCGAACTCATTTTGAGCTCGTCTCAAGAATCCCTTTAAGGTCTCTTGGGTTTGAGATTTTTCCTGTAAAAAGAATACCCAAGTGAAGCGAGAATAATCATCCACAATAACAAGACAATACTTACTCCCGCCGATGCTTATGTAAGCAATCGGGCCGAATAGATCCATGTGGAGTAGCTCAAGCGGCCTGTCGGTCGTCATGATGTTCTTGTGTGGGTGATGGACTCCAACTTGCTTCCCTGCCTGGCATGCGCTACAAATCCTGTCTTTCTCAAAATGAACATTTGTTAATCCTAAAATGTGCTCTCCCTTTAGAAGCTTATGAAGATTCTTCATCCCAACATGGGCTAGTCGACGATGCCAGAGCCAACCCATGTTAGTCTTAGCAATTAGGCATGTGTCGAGTTCAGCTCTATCAAAATCCACTAAGTATAGCTGACCCTCTAACACACCCTTAAATGCTATTGAATCATCACTTCTTCTAAAGACAGTGACACCTATATCAGTAAAAAGACAGTTGTAGCCCATTTGACATAATTGGGAAACAGAAAGCAAGTTGTAATCTAATGAATCAACAAGAAAAACATTGGAAATGGAATGGTCAGGTGAAATAGCAATTTTACCCAAACCTTTGACCAACCCTTGATTTCCATCCCCGAATGTGATAGCTCGTTGGGGATCTTTGTTTTTCTCATATGAGGAGAACATCTTCTTCTCCCCTGTCATGTGGTTTGTGCACCCGCTGTCGAGTATCCAACTTGAGCCCCCGGATGCATAAACCTACAAAACAATTTTAGTTCTTGACTTTAGGTACCCAAATGGTTTTGGGTCCTTTGGCATTAGACACAAGAACTTTGGGTACCCAAACACAAGTCTTTGAACCCTTGTGCTTGCCCCCAACATATTTGGCAACTACCTTGCCGGATTTGCTAGTAAGCACATAAGATGCATCAAAAGTTTTAAATGAAATGGCATGATCATTTGATGCATTAGGAATTTTCTTCTTAGGCAACTTAGCATGGGTTGGTTGCCTAGAACTAGATGTCTCACCCTTATACATAAAAGCATGATTAGGGCCAGAGTGAGACTTCCTAGAATGAATCTTCCTAATTTTGCTCTCAGGATAGCCGGCAGGGTATAAAATGTAACCCTCGTTATCCTGAGGCATGGGAGCTTTGCCCTTAACAAAGTTAGACAAGCTCTTAGGAGGGGCATTAAGTTTGACATTGTCTCCCCTTTGGAAGCCAATGCCATCCTTGATGCCAGGGCGTCTCCCATTATAAAGCATGCTACGAGCAAATTTAAATTTCTCATTTTCTAAGTTGTGCTCGGCAATTTTAGCATCTAGTTTAGCTATATGATCATTTTGTTGCTTAATTAAAATCATGTGATCATGAATAGCATCAATATCAACATTTCTACATCTAGTACAAATAGATACATGCTCAACGATAGATGTAGAGGGTTTGCAAGATTTTAATTCTACAACCTTAGCATGCAGCATATCATTTTTAGTTCTAAGATCAGAAATTGTAACATTGCAAACATTTAGTTCTTTAGCCTTAGTAATCAACTTTTCATTTTCTACTCTAAGGCTAGCAAGAGAAATGTTCAATTCTTCAATCCTAGCAAGCAAATCATCATTATTATCTCTAGGAGTGGAAATTGAAACATCACAAACATGAGAATCAACCTTAGCATTTAAAATAGCATTTTCATTCCTAAGGTTGTCAATTATTTCACGGCAAGTGCTTAGCTCACTAGATAATTTTTCACATTTTTCTACTTCTAGAGCATAAGCCTTTTTAACCTTAACATGTTTTTTGTTTTCTTTAATTAGACAATCCTCTTGGGAATCCAAAAGGTCGTCCTTTTCATGAATAGCACTAACTAATTCATTTAATTTTTCTTTTTGAGCTATGTTAAGGTTGGCAAAAAGGGAACGCAAATTATCTTCCTCATCACTAGCATTGTCATCACTAGAAGATTCATATTTAGTGGAGGAGTTGGATTTAACCTTCTTCTTTTTGCCGTCCTTTGCCATGAGGCACTTGTGGCCGACGTTGGGGAAGAGGAGTCCCTTGGTGACGGCGATGTTGGCGGCGTCCTCGTCGTCGGAGGAGTCGCTTGAGCTTTCGTCGGAATCCCATTCCCGACAAACATGGGCATCACCGCCCTTCTTCTTGTAGTATTTTTTCTTTTCCTTTCTTCTCCCCTTCTTGTCGTCGCCTCGGTCACTGTCACTAGATATAGGACATTTAGCAATAAAATGACCGGGCTTACCACATTTGTAGCAAACCTTCTTGGAGCGGGACTTGTAGTCTTTCCCCCTCCTTTGTTTGAGGATTTGGCGGAAGCTCTTGATGACGAGCGCCATTTCCTCATTGTCGAGCTTGGAGGCGTCGATTGGTTGTCGACTTGGTGTAGCCTCCTCCTTCTTCTCCTCCGTTGCCTTGAATGCAACGGGTTGGGCTTCGGATGAGTCGCCAAGCTCGTTGATTTTCCTCGAGCCTTCTATCATGCATTCAAAACTTACAAAATGCCCGATAACTTCCTCGGGGGTCATTTTAGTATATCTAGGATTACCACGAATCAATTGAACTTGAGTGGGATTAAGAAAAATGAGAGATCTTAAAATAACATTTACCACTTCGTGGTCATCCCACTTCTTGCTCCCGAGGTTGCGCACTTGGTTCACCAAGGTCTTGAGCCGGTTGTACATGTGTTGTGGCTCCTCCCCTTTGCGAAGCCGGAACCGACCGAGCTCTCCCTCGATCGTTTCCCGCTTGGTGATCTTGGTGAGCTCATCTCCTTCGTGCGCGGTTTTGAGCACATCCCAAATCTCCTTAGCGCTCTTCAACCCTTGTACTTTGTTATACTCCTCTCTACTTAGAGAGGCGAGGAGTATTGTCGTTGCTTGTGAGTTGAAGTGCTCGATTTGGGCCACCTCATCCTCATCATAGTTTTCATCCCCTACCGACGGTACCTGTGCACCAAACTCAACAACATCCCATATGCTTTTGTGGAGCGAGATTAGATGAAATCGCATTAAATCGCTCCACCTAGCGTAATCTTCACCATCAAAAGTTGGTGGTTTGCCTAATGGGACGGAAAGTAAAGGTGTATGTTTGGAAATGCGAGGGTAGCGTAGGGGGATCTTACTATACTTCTTGCGCTCTTGGCGCTTAGAAGTGACGGAGGGCGCATCGGAGTCGGAGGTTGATGTTGATGAAGTATCGGTCTCGTAGTAGACCACCTTCCTCATCCTCTTGTGCTTGTAGCCTTTCCGATGCGGCTTGTGGGAAGAAGATTTTTCCTTCTTCTCTTTGTGGTGAGAAGAAGATTTCTTCTCCTTCCCTTTGATGGAGGAGCTCTTCTTCTTCTCCCTCCTTTTGGTGCGGGACTCTTCCGATGAAGTGCTCCCGTAGCTTGTAGTGGGCTTTTCGCCGGTCTCCATCTCCTTCTTGGCGTGATCTCCCGACATCACTTCGAGCGGTTAGGCTCTAATGAAGCACCGGGCTCTGATACCAATTGATAGTCGCCTAGAGGGGGGGTGAATAGGGCGAAACTGAAATTTATAAATATAAACACGACTACAAGCCGGGTTAGCGTTAGAAATATAAACGAGTCCGCGAGAGAGGGCGCAAAACAAATCCCAAGCGAATAAGCAAGTGAGACACGGAGATTTGTTTTACCGAGGTTCGGTTCTTGCAAACCTACTCCCCGTTGAGGAGGCCACAAAGGCCGGGTCTCTTTCAACCCTTCCCTCTCTCAAACGGTCCCTCGGACCGAGTGAGCTTCTCTTCTCTAATCAAAGCCGGGAACAAAACTTCCCCGCAAGGGCCACCACACAATTGGTGCCTCTTGCCTTGATTACAATGGAGTGTGATCTCAAGAACAAGTGAGAAAGAAAAGAAGCAATCCAAGCGCAAGAGCTCAAATGAACACGGCAAATCACTCTCTCTAGTCACTAGGGTTTTGTGTGGAATTGGAGAGGATTTGATCTCTTTGAATGTGTCTAGAATTGAATGCCTAGAGCTCTTGTAGTAGTTGAGAAGTGGAAAACTTGGATGCAATGAATGGTGGGGTGGTTGGGGTATTTATAGCCCCAACCACCAAATGTGGCCGTTGCTGGGAGCTCTCTGTTCGATGGCGCACCGGACAGTCCGGTGCACACCGGACAGTCCGGTGCCCCCTGCCACGTCATCGTTGCCGTTGGATTCTGACCGTTGGAGCTCTGACATGTGGCCCCGCCTGGATGTCCGGTGTACACCGGACATGAACTGTTCATTGTCCGGTGCATCGGTATGGGCGCGCCTGCCGACTGCGCGCGCAGAGTGCGCATTAAATGCGCTTGCAGGTGACCGTTGGCGCGGAAGTAGCCGTTGCTCCGTGGTTCACCGGACAGTCCGGTGCACACCGGACAGTCCGGTGAATTTTAGCGGAGCGGCTGCCGCGCGAACCCGAGGCTGGCCAGTTCCGGAGGCCGCGGTTCGTTGGCGCACCGGACATGTCCGGTGCACACCGGACAGTCCGGTGAATTATAGCGCGCCGGCCTCCGCGAATTCCCGAGGGCGAAGGGTTGAAGTCGAAGTCCTCTGGCGAAGGGTAGAAAACGAAGTCTACGGGCGCACCGGACACTGTCCGGTGCACACCGGACAGTCCGGTGCCTCCAGCCAGAGGTGCCCTCGGTTGCCTTATTGCTCCTTTGTTGAATCCAACACTTGGTCTTTTTATTGGCTAGATGTGAACCTTTTGCACCTGTATAACTTATACACTAGAGCAAACTAGTCAGTCCAATATTTGTGTTGGGCAATTCAACCACCAAAATTATTTAGGAACTAGGTGTAAGCCTAATTCCCTTTCAAGCACCATTCAGATTATACATTGCAGCTGAAGACAAGGTTATTGGGGCTGTTCTGACACAAGAAACTGAGGGGAAGGAGCATGTGGTGACATATCTAAGCCGAAGGTTGGTGGATGCTGAAACAAGGTACACTTTTATTGAAAAGTTATGCTTATGCTTGTTTTATGCATGCACCAAATGTAGATGTTATTTACTGTCTAGTCATTGCACTGTTTCTGGTCAAGCCGATGTAATCAAGTACATGTTGCATGACCCAATTATGAGTGGTAGAATTGGTAAGTGGGCTTATGCACTCATAGAATATGACTTGGCTTATGAACCCTTGAAATCTATGAAAGGCCAAGTCGTAGCGGACTTTATTGTAGAACATCGGGTTAATGATATTCATGAACTAGACATATCATACCTCACTATTACTCCTTGGACTTTATATTTTGATGGATCGGTTTGCAATGAAGGGCAAGGAATTGGCATTGTGCTTGTTTCACCAAGTAATGTCTCCTTTGACTTCTCTAGCCGATTGAAAACGTATTGCACTAATAATCAAGCTGAATATGAGGCCCTCCTATTCGGTTTAGAGCTTTTAAATGGTATGGGAGTAAAACATGTGAAGGTATTTGGTGATTCTCAGCTGGTTGTCCAACAAGTGTTAGAAGAATATCAATGTCTTGATGGTACTCTAAATAGTTATCTTGAGAAATGTTGGAGCATAATCCATTCTTTTGACGAATTCAGTATTCGGCATATCTCTAGAGTTGAGAATCATAGAGCTAACGACTTGGCACAAGATGCATCGGATTATCGGATAAAGAGAGGGAAATTTCACAAAACTGAAAATCTGATAACCAGGGCAGAGCCAAATTCCCAGGTCGCGGACCGTCCGCGTGATGATGCCGGACCGTCCGAGGTTACCAGAAAGGTTCTCTTAATCGATTCGGCTGACAATGAAGCCGATGCAAGTGATTGGAGGACACCTATACTTAATTATTTGCAAAATCCCAATATCAGGACAGATAAGAACATTCGGCGAACAGCTTTCAAGTATGTTTTGATGAGTGATGAACTTTACCATCGAACGGTTAATGATGTCCTGCTTAAGTGCTTGGGCCCAGATGATGCTATATTAGCTATGGCCGAAGTACATGAAGGAATTTGTGGTACCCATCAATCAGCTCTAAAGATGAAGTGGTTGTTGCGAAGGTCTGGTTTTTATTGGCCTAGTATGACAGCTGATTGTTTCAAGTACTACAAGGGGTGCCAAGTGTGTCAAAAATTCGGCGACCTACAGTTGGTCCCTGCAGCCGAATTACATCCTATCATCAAGCCTTGGCCATTCAGAGGATGGGGATTAGACTTTATTGGAGAAATTCATCCTTCATCATCAAAAGGGCATCGGTTTGTGTTAGTTGCCACTGACTATTTTACCAAATGGACTGAAGCCGTTGCTCTAAAGAACATGACGCACAAGGAGGTAATTGAGTTCATAACTGAGCATATTATTCATAGATTCGGCATTCCCCAGACTTTGACTACAGATCAAGGTACTTCTTTTATGTCAAAGGAGGTACGTGAATTTGCTGAATTATACAGAATTAAGCTGCTTAATTCGTCTCCATATTATGCTCAGGCCAATGGACAGGCCGAGTCTAGTAATAGGACGTTGATTAATTTGATAAAGAAGAAGGTATCTGATAATCCTAAATATTGGCATAAGATTTTGTCTGAAGCTTTATGGGCTCATAGAATATCTAAACATAGTGCTACTAAAGTATCTCCTTTTGAGCTTGTCTATGGGCAGGAAGCAGTGTTACCTGTGGAAATAAGTTTGAATGCTGTCAGGTTTGCCAGACAAAATGATCTAACTGCTACTGATTATTATAATTCAATGATGGATAATATTGATGAGGTGACCGACAAGAGGATGATAGCTTTGGGAGCAATAGAAAAGGACAAGATCATGGTAGCCAGGGCCTACAACAAGAAGGTCAAAGCAAAATCATTCCAAGTAGGAGACTTGGTGTGGAAGACCATTTTACCTCTAAAGAATAAAGACCGAAAGTTCGGGAAATGGTCGCCAAGCTGGGAGGGTCCTTATAAAGTGAAACAGGTGATGTCTGGTAACGCCTATTTACTACAAACATTACAAGGCAAGGATTTACCTAAGGCTTTGAATGGGCGTTTCCTCAAACAGTACCATCCTAGTATGTGGCAAGATGCCTAAGAAAACCGATGTGATCACATCGAGTTAGTTGCTTTTGGTTCGCTCAGCTCCACCAAAAGGCAGGGGGGCATATGTTCGAACCAGAAATGAGCCGGCGGACTGTCCGGCCCTGAGGCCGGACGGTCCGCGGTCCGGACGGTCCGCGCCTGTGGGCCGGACTGTCCGCGCGTGCGCAGATCAGATTAGGGTTCCGAGTTTTGTGCTACGGTTGTTGGCTAAAATCGCGGGATTAGCTCGGAATCAGTTGTGTAAAGGGTCCAGCCCCCCTCCTCTATAAATAGAGAGGTCTACGGCCGATTTGTAATCATCAACAATCGAATCAATACAACTTTTATTCGCATTTTATCCTAGAAGTAGTTCTAGTCTAGTTTAGGTTTAGCCTCTCAATCCCCAAATTCTTCGCCTCTCTTCGACTCTACGCCGATTTGAGGAGTCTAGGTCGGCCGGCCCGAGCCTAGACAACCCCTAGGATCTCTCCTCCCCGACGGGGTCCCTCCCGGGAGCGAGATCCAGGCCGCCGCCGGCGACTTCCGCCGCCCCTGCGCACGCGCGGACCGTCCGGCCGTCAGGCAGAGGACCCAAGCTCCTGCACCAGGTCGCGGACCGTCCGGCCCCAGGCCGCGGATCGTCCGCGCCTGACCAGAGAGCACCGCCGCCTCGCGCCAGGTCGCGGACCGTCCGGCTCCGTGCCGCGGACCGTCCGCGCCTGACCAGAGAGCACCGCCGCCGGTTCTTCTTGAGTATTTGGCGCTCCGAAAAGGCGTCAACAGGATCATGATCCATTACCACCCCTAGCTGTGACACATGATAGCTATGATTTTTCTTTCTAAAGGCGTCAACAGGATCATGATCCATTACCACCCCTAGCTGTGACACATGATAGCTATGATTTTTCTTTCTTTAATGAGACCACGCAAAATGCTCCTTGTGCTCAGGGCAGCCACAATGGTACCATGCCAGCTCATCTATCATATATGGCAAGAAATCAAATTAAGAGAGTATTGCTATCTATGAACCTACGTAAAAACCAAAGTGGTGCAGAGAGAGTATGCAATTATTAAAAGCAACTATAAATATCTAGTATAGATAGATCATTGCAAAGCTTTACTATAGTATGATATATAGATTATAAAGATATTGGTATAGATAGTGTGCTATCTACATCATTTATCTATACCATTGCGGCTGCCCCTCATGACTAGGTCTAGGCAAAAAAAAAAAACGTAACCCAGTACCCGAACCTATATTACCCGAAACCCACACAAGGATGCAAGCAATCATGCGAAACATAAAATTAGTCCGCTTGTGAATCATAAATCAAATATGGATGCCTTCAACACGCTGCAGTTGCTGTCAAGAAGCTCAATCAGCAGCTCTACAACAGCTGTACCATTCGCTAACCCCCACGGTTCAAACAAGGGCCTGGGGGTTCTACATAGTTGTTACTACTTCTGTAGAAACTAGCACAACTAGGAAACAAAAACAACACAGCACAGCAGCCGAGCTGAGGGCTGAGGCACCTGGAAGAAGAATCTGTAGCCGTCGACCATGTCAAATCCTATGATACAACTTTACCCCTCGGACAAAAATCTAATACCCTACATCAACACCTGCTCAGTCGTCCTATCAGTATCAGGTTACCACCAAATTATCTGAAAAAATCAAGAACGTTACAGCAGCAGTCAGAGTTGGTATTCTGTAAACCTAATGGTACCTCACAAGTAAAATTGGTCCTTACATCAGCAGTCAGAAAGTCAGGAGAAGTTTCAGCCTGTTACAAATTTCCATTCGATTTCTCGTCCTCAAGCGCTTTAAGCTTCTCCTGCAAGGATTAGGAATGCCTCACGTAAGTTTCTAAGAGTCAAGAGTGCAAGATCAAATCTAAAATTCCAAAAAGGTGTCCACACAGAGCTCCCAACCACTGGCATTAAAGAAATGGGAAGTCCATTTTTCGTAAACCAGAAACCTTTGGCCATTCAATTATGTAAACCAGACATATTTGGCCACAGCACCCTTTTAATGCTGGTTTCACTGATTTTGACTGCCACACTGGACAGTCAGCATGCTGACTCAGATCACTCCGGCCCGTGAGGCCCTCCTCTCCCTTGTCCTCTGTGCCAATGATAGGTGGGTCCCTCTGCCCATCCCTTATCTCCAGGCGTTTCCTTCGAGAGTCGACCTCGCCCCCTCGAGCACGAGCACTGCCCCGATGACGAGCACTTGCCATTGTGCACAGCCATTGCTGAACGCAGCCCCTGCCAAGGTGGCCAGCGCCATCGTCGAACGGATCACTTAAGCTTGTTCAGCACCGCGCTGTAGTAGTCCACAGCGGAGGCAGCATGGCCGCTTGTGCCCAGCTCCAGCCATGGCAGTAATTTGGTGGCTGTGGTGCTGCAGCTTGGATGCACCGACATCAGCTCGAACCTGCTGCTACTGCACTGCTCCTCTATTTTCCTTCCCGGTCCATAAATCCAAGCATCCAGCTTCTCCTTCAATTGACAACCACTAGCAGCAGCAGCTGCTGCCGCCATCAAACTAGCACTCACCTTCCTTTCTCTCTGCTCCAATCCTTCCAACATGATGTAGAGGTGTATTTTCTGAGGTCAAAAACAAAAGAGAAAGCTTACATGTAGAGATGTATTTTCTGAGGTCAAGCCATCACACTTCTCCTGAAGTTGTTTCAATTCTTCTTTAAGTGAACTATTTTCCTGCTTTAGCAAATCTGCACGATTGGCTACTTCCTCCCATTCAGCCTGTAGTATGCCATAAAAAACATAGAATACATCAAGGCTTGCATGAAGCAAAGAACACCAAATTATATGAACAGACGTGGCAGCATCTACCCTTTTAAGGTGTCACAGCGAGGAAATAAATAAAATCTGTGGGTCCTGCTATCAGCTATATGCATGAGCTTGGAGACAAATATGCAGCTGTTTTCACAATGTTCCTCAATTATTTTCTTTAGCCTTAAGGAAAACTCATGATATATTATTCCTTGGATGCTATCTGCTTTCTATGATCCTGGTTCATCATCTTCCAAGGAAAAAATGCAGATATATTAGTCCTCAACTAGGTGTATTGTTCTGGTGAAATGTTGGTTGTCATCCATGAACACTAACTAACCACTACACTACTACAGTAGCACATCTTCGTTCTTTATTCTAGGAACATGTGCAGGAACACATGCATGGTCCACATGGTTATGCATATTTAGCGATTATTCTCATCATCTACTGCAGTCAATTTCAAGTAGGTTCAACCAGATTCTAGTATATGTGGTTCAAGTTATATATTGCGCAGAATTCTACAGAAACTGCATAATGTCATGATCTAATAGAATTTATGACCTTATACAAGACAATAGGTAAAAGCTGGCTAGTGTTTTATGTTGGCAAAAGCTATTCTCCTCCGGTCCTCCCTTAGACCCTTACCCTACAGATTACAGGGGTAGATGAGATAGCAAGAAGAACCAGGTAGTCACCATCTCTCTGGAAGCTCTAGCAGTTTTTTTTGGTTCTTACTGCTTGATTTCAACTGCTAGTGTGCCCATTTTATAGGCAGCCCCTAACACAAGATGCTTACCCATTTGACAAACTAACCAATTGACCTTATCTTCCTTGAACATCTTATCTGAAACCAATTCTAAACCGACTTAGCATAAGTGTCTTGACTGGTTGATGCTGCTGCCAAACTGGTGGCCCAAACCCCACCCACACCCAACTCCCAGCAGTAACAAGATGGTCACTCCTAAATAAGCAGTTAGCAGAAATGCAAAATATTCACAAGATACAGATATAGGATAAATTATAACATCCAAATGATTCTTATGAAACGCTGCAGACATTACAGACCTGTTTGCGCAATCTTGAGCGTCGAGCTGACTCCCTATTTGATTGCTTACGTTTTTGTCTCTTCAGTTCTCTCTCATCCTATGTTAATAAAAAATGACCCTAAGTAAGAAAAGTGCAAGGTAGGTACTAGAACAAAATAAAGGCAAGGGCAACCAAATCCTGCATGGTGACAGACCTGTATAGCCGGATCACTGAGAACAATATCACGTGAATTTGATGAAGGAGCTGATATTGGTGCTGCAATAACTTTACCATGCATGGGTACAGAAGCAGTACCCCAGTAATCCATTCCCATATTCATAGTAGTTGCTGGGCCAGCCATGGGAGAGGGAACAGGCCAAAATGGCATCATAGGGTTAAGCACAACAGGCCCAGAAGATGGTTGTGTGGGCTCAACTGCAGAACTTTGAGTACCTTTACTCCTAGCATCTGACGAAAAGAAGGAACTTAACTATTGCACCTAATGTTTTGCGCTAAATAAAAAAACACAAATTTGTTTCTCAGTACCTATTCCCACAGGGGGGGCTAAAAGTAGTTGGTTATAAGTTATACATAAAGCTTCAAGTCTTACCATTACCCTGACCTCGCTCAGAACCATCCTTCGCCCTTGAACCCTGCAAGCAAATTATTTGTTTATGTCAGTTAGTATAAGTTAGCATGAGGATGGTCATATGCAACATATAAAGGAAGAAAATGCAGGACGGTAGGATGCATACTTCTAGTTTGTCCATGAGCTAGCAGGTAAACCACGTTGGAAGCGAGGATAACATAGATGCATCTAACTTGTAAGTCGCTATAATAACCAAAGGAAAAAAAAGAGTAGATTTGCAAATTGTAAAGTGTCTCATGCAACATATGGAACTGCGCAAATTAATGAAACTTAAAACAAGGCTACAGTTTGATTCATTAGAATTTGTTTTGAAAAATAAACTGGATACTCATTATTCAGTGTCCTCTTAAAATACCATGTACACAGACAGAACCAGTTGCAAACTGTACCAAATTGCACCTCTCACGCACTCCATCGGCATACTGCAGATGCTGCCCAGAGGATTTCAAGATTTAAGCAAAAGTTACTCCCACAAATCACGCCTTCCATAATGGGAAGGAGAGTGAAACAGTAACATACTGCTTTGGAATTTGTACTAGTAGCATTATGAAGCTAAATGTAGTAATATAATGGAATGACATACACTTTTTGAATTTGTACTGCTTCCTTCAGAAGAACTCCCGCTTCCACTCTCACTGTATAATAGATAGCAGTCTCAATATTTTATCTGTTAGTATAACAAAAAACAAATAAATTACCTTTGTGAAGAACCTTCATTGGAGGAAGAAACTGAAGGCTTTGCCGCTGACTTGTTATTTTTTACTGCAACAACATCCAGACTACCTAAGCTTCCTTTTGATCTTTTCAGGGGAGTCTTCCGCTTATTTTTTGATCTATCTGTCTCTGTACCGCCAGCACCAGATGTCTAACAACATAACCCAATCAAAAAAAAAAACTTATCTGCTGTGAGGAGACAAATGGCATAAACACGACTCAAACAAGTGAATTCCTATGTAACAAATATAAATGACAGAGAACAGTTAAGATGAAAGCTTTAGAAAGGAATGGGTGAAATTCTGCATCCATTCTGTAACAATAAATATATCAAATAAAAGGCACCCATTAACTTACTGGAGGTTGAATTGTCCCATTTGGTGACGGCATAGGATAAGGACCGTATGGGTATGAACCCTGACACAAAAAACAAGGAAAATTAAGTTCATTACGATATCAACCATGCATTAACACAATAAGAATATGATCTCAAGTAAAACGAGGTACATTACCGGTGGCATGGGTGCCTGCTGGTATGGTGTGCCTTGTGCATACATTGTTGCATATGGTGGTGGTGTCCCATAAGGAGGCATCATCTATCCAGTTGAACAATCTAATGTTATATGACTCATTAAGCAAAAGAGCCTCTAGATGAGTTGGTTAGGTGGTCTAAATAGCACTCAGGTCTTGAGTTAGACTCCCCGTGGGAGCGAATTTTAGGTTTGGGTTAAAAAAATCGCCTCGTCTGTCCCACGCCAAAGCACAGGTCTAAGGCCCAGCCTCAGTCGCGGTCATTCTAACAAGGGCTCCGGTGCCGCCGTGCATGAGAAGGTCTTCTTCCTAATGTAACACCCAAGGGTTGTCTTACCCCCGCAAGTCGAGTTTTAGATGACTGATTGTCTCCAGAGCTACAGTGATTGCAGTAGCTGATCGTACTACAGTTAACAGACATGTTCATCCTAACATCTCACTAAACCTCATGATTGCAGACTTACACTAGCTACTAGACTTATTATTGCAAAATGGTTCAAGAGAGAGAATATACCTGTGGACCCCACATATACGGGTGCCCCTGATGGGTTGGAGCTACAGATGAATGAAAAAAAGCCGGTGGGGTTACTGGAGCTGTCCCAGCAGCATTATAGTATGCCTAAAGATTTATAGCAACAGTTACACAAATAAATCAACTAGATCAATAAAAAAGCAATACAGCACAATTTCATTTTACACACCTGGAACTGAGACCAATCAGGATATGCTGTGGGGGGGTTAGCAGGTGTACTCGGCTCATTCTGAAACAAGAAAGATAAGGTAAGAGGGTGACAGGAGTTACTCTTGTAGTCCCAGATTTTGTTGAGCCACTTGTAGTTCCAGATTAACAATATAAACCTGTATTGCTGACGATTTTTGAGATTTGGACCTAGTAGCCACATCACCCTTTCCCATTGTTTATTTCCGTCCTCTACCCTTATGTTCCTTTTGCTTTGTATTCTCTTAAGGTCCCAAAAGGACAGCTTTCACTTCGAAGCAAAAAGCAACATCTTAAGATCGATGGACATAAGCAACGAAAACAAACTCCATAAAAAAACAGTTAATTAGAACCCTAAGGACCTTGAATTTGCTATTTTTTGAGTAATGGTTGAGAATAGTGGAAAATCACAGACTAGAGAACACATGACACTGAGAATATGAAGGGTCAACCACCCACCATGTTCCGTATCCAATCTGGATATGACCCGAAAATTTGTTCCCTTCAATTAAAAAACACGGCAATTGCTTCTAACTCTGCAACTTCTTCAGGAATAGAGCCTGTGAAGGCATTGAAGGACAGATTCAGCGTCTAACCTGCGGAAGAGGTGAGTAACAGATTCAGTGTCTAACCATAACAAAATGATAAATCCTAAATTTTAACACCTTTATAAGAGAAGTGTGTACTGAACCATTAATAATGATAATGATTTAGGCGGCAGATATACAGATATAATGGGCAAAAGGGAAAGGCCTATGGCAACCTTTTTTCCTATTTGCTTGGTAAAGAAACTAGTGGAGTCTCCAAGCACGATTTACTTATTTTACTAGCTATCTAGAGCAAAAAAGGAAACGAAGAGCGTACAGTGTATTAATGACTTTTTGCTCAAAAAATGAAGGAAATAAATGTTATTTGTAATGTTCTATGCAACTAGCTTACAGTAGGGTGATCTGGGTTCATGAAAGGTATGCATATACAAACCACAAGGATCCAATCAGATAGCAGCATAATAAGCATATCACTTTTATTGTTATGTGGTTAGTTTGTCACTACTGTCAAATGTTTTATATCAACAGGGTGTTTCACAAGGAACCAACATGAATGTCTAAGTCTGATACATTTGAACTGGAGTGCTGAGGGTAGAAAAATTGTATCATGACCATCACCATATTGAACTTTAAGCGCATGAGTAATCAGACATTTCGGTAATTATATTAACTAGACTCCTACATAATTTCAAATTTCCAAAACATGGCAAGGAAATACAGGTATCGTTACTTACAAAAGTTATTCTAGCCAACAATTTACAGTGTAATGTTATCTAGACAACCACACCCAGCAAGCTATGTTTAGAATATAGTTTTCATCATTAGCACACTCAATGATGCTTTTGCTACCGACTTCTATTATTCTATAGCCCAAAAGGAAAACAAAATACTGTACACATGATCCAACCAGGGCAAGGGGAAGATTTATGGTGCACTCAGGTCAAATCTCAGAAATCAGAATCCCATGACTCTAGAAGATTACAGAGCCCAGCCAGGTTCTGGTCAAAGAGGTATCACAAATTCGCAATCCTAGTTGTACACTACCTTAGATTCAAACTTTATCCGGATTCAAATTCAATTTTCCATTATAGTCAATGTATATAATTTATCTTCTAAGAATCATGCCATTTCCCTTTCGCATATAAATGCTAATTATAGTTGCAAGTTCTTCCGTGTGAGATGTCTTTCATGTCCAATAAGGGTGCACCAACAAAAATGTTATCTTATATTTATAAGAAAATGTTCTTAAAACGTATAAAATAATGCATATTCATCTCATAATGTTATATAATCTGCAATGGCTATCTGATAGAACAATTTGACTCTGCAAGACAAGGTTGATCTGTTTAGACAGGTGTCATGCACATACACAGTACAGATGCATGTCTCGGACAAAAAAGAGCTCCGCGGGTAAGGAGTGAATGCAACTTTGGCATCTCATGAGATGGCAAGAAATAAATACCTCATGAAAACCCATGCTTAAAAAAACAAATCACAACCCTGGGAACAGCTTTCCCGAGGCATTATTATGATTAATAAGAAGCCTCAGCCACAAGGGCAGAGAAAAACCCTGAACCCCTGCTTAAACCATCAGCAAGTAGATATATTTGAGTTACTTATTCTGTTATTCATTTACTAACTGTATATATCAGTATGCCAACAAGACTGGAGGCATTTCTTCTTGGCAGGGGCATAGGAGCACTTAGCTCATAATCTGGCTGGTTTCAGGCAGGAGGCTGAGGCATTTATTTACTTCAAAAGTAGTATTATTATTGTAAATAAATACGATTCATATTATTAGCATGGATTCCAATATGTAACCTGGACCAATAGCTTCCGTGGTAGAATGACAGCTAAACTGACATGATCTAAATACTTCAGTGCATTGTGCATACTAATGGAAACCGGTTTAAAATGTTTGATTACAGGTACTCTGTGTTACCATCTATTTGTAAACAGGAAAAACCATCTATTTGGAAATAAGAAAAACGATCTATTTGGAAACAGAAAAATTAGTTTGTAAAGTTCTCGTTCTCAGACATGATTATAGCCACCTTGAATCCTTATAAAAAGGACTGACAGAGAAAAATCATAGACACCGGTTCGATGTGAACTACCAAACTTAAGCAGTTAAGCTGTTCGCTCTTGAAAACCAAACAGATCTATCTAACACGGTAACACCCCCGTAACACTGATCAGGAGCAAGAGGTTCAGTTAACACCCAAACGGTTCGGCACGTTGATTGACATAAGGCGTTGACTAATGTCGATCTAGGTGCACTGAAGAAGAACCAAATCGTACCATGCTACACGGGTGGATAGATTGAATCAGTGGGGGCACCGCGGCAGCACATAAATCCACGGCTAACTCAATTGGGGAGGAAGAAAGATTTGGGTTTGATTTGCGAACAAACCAACTATTTGAAGATGGAATTCCGTTCAAGCAAAGCTAGGATTACTTACCAGCAGAAGAAGAGACCAATCCAGGTGGTGGTGGATCTCCACTCCACGCCAGCACGGCAGAGAGGAGGAAGACGAGTCGCGGAGAAGGATTCCTCCGGCGTGTTCGGAAGAGAGGAGTCGACGAGCGGGGTTGGGGCGGAGGCGCCGCAGGATTTGGGAATTCGGGGGCGCAGGCGTGGAGCGCTGATGTCAATGGACAAGAAATGGTGTGAGCACTCCCTACTTCCCCCAATCACAACGCTGGGTCGGACACACAACGGAGGCATAGACAGAGCGTGGTTTCCTGTTTTAATTTTTCCCCGACAATCGGACAGTGAACAGCCCTACAAATACGGAACTTCGTGAGCTTATTTTAAGGAAAGTTTTTGTTACGACCAACTTGAATTTTTCTGGATATATTTATTTTCTCTAGTCCTATTAGTTTTAGACATTTAAACACTTTTATCATCATAAATAACATATATATTTTTTGTCACAAAAGACTCAATCATGTTGCAAAGCCAATCCATCTAGAAGAAATAAAAAAAAAGTCATAGGGTTATCAAATACGCAACAAAATAAAACACTTGCTATTATCATTTTGGCAAGGTACACGGATAAAGATAAGTAGGAGGGTACAATAGACTTTTTGTAATCCATTAGGGTTATTTTGGGAACCTCATCCTTTTCGGTAGGGCTGGGCATTTGATTTTTTTTGAAACTTCGGTTCGGTTTTTCGGTTTTAAACTTCGGTTTTCTAGACATTAGAAATTGATCGGTTTTCTTAAAAATGAAAAACCAAGAAGTTCGGTTTTGGTTTTTTACTTCGGTTTTTCGGTAAAAACCGAATTCCAAACTTATACTCAATACAACACATACAAAAAGTTTATATAATAGATTACACATAATTTTAAAAAGTCAAAAATATATATGTACAAGTATTTAGAGATACATCATACATCACATATAAATAAGTGAATAACAATTTAATTGTTTCACACATTTAGTTCACATAATCAAATAGCTAAATTTTAGAATTGAAAAAGTTAGGTAATTCGGTTTTTTGGTATTTCGGTTTGGTATACAGTGAAAACCGATACCGAAAACCGAACTTTTGAGATACAAAAATCGAAACCGAATCGAACTACCGAAAAAACCGAAATTTCGGTTCGGTACGGTTCGGTTCGGTTTTCGGTTTCTGGTAAAAATGTGTCCACCCCTACTTTTCGGTATTGAAGGGAATTGAGGTGAAAATGACCTAATTTCCTTTCCAATCTCCATCAACTCCGAAGGGAATTTGAGTTTCCAAACTAGCTCTTAGCTAGATTGAATTAGCTAATGGGATATTTTTTACATGTCATATGCCATATTTGTTATGTCCTAAATTATATTTCTAGATGTGACCAATAATTTTCTTAAAAAGTTGTGTACGTTGGTAATATAAAACTCTGGCCATACATTACGATAAGTATACAATTCATATGATAAAATTATGTATAATTTTAAAAATGATCAGTATACAGTTCATATGAGAAAATTTTGTATAATTTTAAAAATGATAAACATATGTAAGAATGTTTGATTTAGAATATGCTTAAAATAATGTATATATAACTTGAGGACGTAGCTATCTGCTAGGTGTCCAATTAAATATTACTTTCTCCATTTTAAATTACAAATTATTTGTTTTTAAATCTATAGTAATTATTATAAATCTAGATATAGCTAATATATAGATACATAGAAAAATAATGTTGTTCTGTGAACTAAAAAATATGGTCAAAATGGGGATTGCTCATTGTCGGTACCTCAAGATTGAGGTACCCACTACTGCTAGGTCAATTCGGACCCTTCGGGACTACCCTTAGGGTGTGTTTGGTTGAAGGTATAAAGAGGGGTGGAAAGGTGCGGCCACAATTTTTACAGTATTTAGATGAGAGTCACGTGGGAGCGAGTTAAACACCGGAGTAATTTTTTGTGGCGGCGTGATCTCAAAAAATTGAGGACGGTGTCGCCCTCGTCTCATCCTACTTTGACCTCAAACAAAACACATTTAGTCACCATGTTAATGGTGGTCTGTCTTAGTCTAGTGGTTGGATCTGCCAAGTAAGGCCACTAGCCTCGAGTGAAGGACGACACCTATAATCAGCGCTCCGGAACCCCAACGAAGGGGGTCCGCGTTTGCCACATGTCTTGTAGACCAGGGATCTCGACACCTGCGCCCGAAGGCCGAACCCTCGGAAACGGCCCCAACCCTCATGGCGAGCCACCTGGACCTCTAGCCTAAGGGGGTCTTGGTGCTGCCACGTGCTGCACAACGCCGGAGGAGACGGGACCTCCCTCCAACACCATCCGAACCCCAACCAAGGGAGGTCCGGAGCTGTCATGAGTAAGGGTGATCCCAGTCACTACTCCCCCACGTAAGGCGAGGCTCGGTGCTGCCACGTGTTCTATGACGCGTGATGTAAGCCATCTGGGAAAGCTTGACGTCAACCTCTAAGTGCAAGGTGCCTCTGCATTAACTGCGGATGAGACATATACTTGCCCGCCCCAGTGGCAGGTGTAACACCCCGTCCACTCTCGGATCGGCAATACTTACTCATAGTAGCTCTCTAGGACCATAGACCATCCCCATAGACCAACACGAGTCTTTTGTGCGCACTTTGTCCTCATTCATGCTCACTCAAGAGAACTTCTCGGTCGGTCACCCATCCCAAATTGCTCCAAGCCCAGCACACTTAACTTGGAGGTTCTTTCGATATATGCTTCTGAAAAAGAAGATGCGCCTTGTTTGTATAGATACTCTATTAATTCTATTAAGCCTTGGGCCAGGATATCACAATCCACCCCCTTAGAAGACCGACGTCCTCGTCGGTCAACCTCAATCCAGGAACCTCCCCTCTTAGCCATGTCTGTGTGTCTAGTGTCATCATATGACATGCCATGTGACCACTCCAGGCCACATGCGCCATGCGCCATATACCCGAAACCCTAACCCACACACGCCCGTGAAACCACGAGGGTCAGCTCTGATACCACTTGTAACACTCCGTCCACTCTCGAACCGGTGGTGCTTACTCCTGGCAGCTCTCTAGGACCATAGACCAACCCATAGACCAACACGAGTCTTTTGTGCGCACTTTGTCCTCACTCATGCGCACCCAAAAAAACTTCCCGGTTGGTCACCCATCTTAAATTGCTCCAAGCCAAGCACACTTAACTTGGAGGTTTTTTGAGATATGCTTCTGAAAAAGAAGATGCACTTTGTTTGTATGGATACTATATTAATTCTATTAAGCCTTGGTCCAGGATATCACCATCATATGGGCCAGGATATCACAGCAGACGGTGCGTCTGCAGTACGCAAGCCACATGGTAACTCGCATACTACCGAGGCAAGACCCTTGAATCCCTGTACCGCTTGGGCTACTATCATTATGACACCCACTATAGCCCGCGCGTTACCGGGGCGAAGGGAAACAAGCGGACAAGACACGACACTGTCGTCTGAGCACCCCTACATACGGTAGCGTGTCAGCCTACGCCGCAAACTACACCCTTGCCTTGATTCGATTAGAAGGGGCAAGGGCACGGAAGCCAGGAGATCTACACGAAGACCAAGAGAAGATATTCGTTCTCCATGAACTGTCGCTTCACTTACTCCATATCTAGCAATAGATTACTGGGTCCACTTGTCGGGACTCAGTCACCATGTATGTGCCGCCCTTAGGCTATAAAAGGGAGAGCACACACATGGTAGAACTCGATCTGATTACATAAATGAAGATAAAAGATGAGTCAAACTTGATAAACCTAATTAAGTCTACATATAATACTCGTAATTGATATTCAAACATTTGATGTGACACAACGAAACTTTAGTCAAGGAAACCAAACACCCTTGGAAAGGCTAACACTCTAGACCATGCTAGAAGATTATTTTTGGTTCAATTACTTTCTGCTTCAATTCTAATTTATTATGTGGTTAACATCTTGTTCTTTAATAAACTATTGGTGAAGCTTAATGTAAAGAAAATGGACCAAGACTTATCAACACCTAAAGTTTTGGCGTTTGATGACCAATATAATTATTTGGACTAATATTATTGTAACACCCCGAAGTTGGGGTATAAACTTTCTATTCTAATATCCACCAAATTCAGGCATTACACTCTCCTTTCTTTGCTTTCCTTTTTTCTAAATAATGGAGATTTTTTGTTTTATATTGGCATAAGCCCAGTGAAGTGAGACCTAGAGGTGCTTTGGTTGTTGCATTCATGTCGTTGCATGGTGTTTCTAAGTGCAAAAGGTGTTTGAAATATGTTAATATACCTTATAGAAGCTTTCGGTAAATTTTCATATTTTTCGAAATATTTTTCTATTTTTCGGAAGCCAAAATCTATTATTTGAGATACTTAAAATATTTTTAGAAGCTTTAAATATTTTTTTTGAGTTCATTAGGCGCTAAAACATTTCTATTTTTTTTTGAATTTTTGGAAGCATCTACAGTATTTTGAGCACAAAATATGAATTTCTAGTTTTTTGAATTTAATAAATGGTAAAATCCGAATTTGACCCGAATTTTTATCTCGTCCAAACCCTAGCTATATATATATATATGTCCGACTTCTCCTCGCTGAGCACATTCCGAATCACGAAACGATTTTCTCAGATTCATTCCCTATCTCTCGGAATTGCTCACCGAAGTTCGGAGTGATGTCAACTCCGGTGACAATTCCGACGAGCATTTACTTCCAATAATTGCGGCGTCGGCGGAATCCGAGGGTACGCTGCGTTCGTCTCGTCGAGTCCGGTTCGTCGATCGGACCTCTAAATCTCCGTCAATCGACGATTTTGCCCCCGGTTCTGGCGAGGTCGTCTTCTTCGGTGAGTTCTTCCATTCATTTTCTATGTTTTCTTCGATTGCTAGGATATAGGTGCAGCCCCTCGTCGCTAGTGCCTCATCTCGCGCGCGCATCCCCCACCCCCCACCCGCATGCTCCCTGGCCGGCGCGCTCAACCCCTCCCTTGCGAGCCCTACCCCATGGCGGTTGCTTTGTTGGGAACGTGATAGAAGGGAGGTGGAGGGAGGAAGAAGAAGTCGTTTTGCAGAAAGCCCCCCTAGCGAAATGTATAAATAAAACAATATTTTAGGAATCTCGGTAATTTTATCTGCGAGCCCCTAGAAGCTATAATTAATTGCGTGTAGACCCTTGTAATTTTAAACGTACATATCTTCCATGTTTTAAATTCATTTTGAGCCGTTCAAATTGTGTTAGGTTTATATTAACGTTGTCTACGCCTTAAAGTTATCGTCTCACAATTTCACATATTTTAGATAATTTATTAAATATTTGTTTAGATAATGTTTTAATATTAGTTTTCCCACTGAAGCTAATTTACCGTTTTTAACCCACACTTTTATAAATAAATGCTAACTTAACTATTACCAACTTAAATGTTTGGAATCAATACTTGTTTAGTATAAATGTGTCATCTATTTTGTATTTCTTGGTTGTCGAGTGTGCTGTTCCGCACGCGGTGGCGTGGTGGTTCGCGCGTGTTGTCTCGTGCGTTGTTTCACGTGTTGTTTGCTCGCTAAGTCGCATGTGTTCGCGTGTGTTGCGCGCCTTGCGTAGGCCTTAGACGATAGAAACGTAACTAATGGTCATCAATTGTTAGTGCCAACATCGTACTAACAAAGTATTTGTTGTGAGGTGGGAGACCGTGTTCAATGGTTCGCCGATGTCATTGTCGAATGGTCCAATGGTGCACATAGTTGGTTGTTGGGGTGCAATAGCTATATCTCTCCTTGAGCTATAAATAGGACCACAAATCAGCCATTTGAGGCGTGTGGGTGCTAAGGAACATCACAAAATAGTTCGCTAATCTCTAGTAGCTCTAGACACCAAAGTGGCCAAAGGTCACTCGATGATTAACATAAGTGCTTTATGAAGTGCTTAGGTTAGTTAGGTCGCTTACATTAGCAGTTGCTCTAGATTTAGACGTAGTGATTGAGATTGAGGTTAGATACACCTCTTATCCCTTGGTGCTTTTACATGCCATTGTAATAGTTATACTAGAAGGGGCTATAAGTTTTGTGATTCATCTATAGTGTGGTCACCACTATGTATTGGAGGAACGAGGCCTAGGGTGTTTTGGCTAAAAACTTGATAACGAATACGATAAAGAGCATCTAGGAGAGGCCATAATTAAAGCACCACTTACACATGAAAAGGCTCAAAGCTACCCACAAAGTTACCCCAACTAGGAGTTTGGACCTCATGTGGTATTCCCTTGTATGGGGATCCAACAAGGATTAGAGAAAAAGCTTGCACTCTCCTCGATACATCAGTAGAATACTATCGTGTTGATGGGAGTTTGTATCTTTATCACACTTTAAGATTATGCGTTTACATTATGTTTTCTCGATTATGATATCTACCTTCCTAGCTTATATATAGGCTAGTGGATAGGTTTGGAACCTAGGTTGTATAACTCTTGTGATAGAGTTAACAATACTTAGTCAAAACTATAAATAGTTGCACTCAAGTTTATTCGTTGCATAGATTTTGATTAAGAGAAAAATAAAGCTATAGTTTTAAATGAAATTAGATTACTTGATTCACCCTCCCTCTCTTAGGTGTCATCGTTAATTTTTAATTGGTATTAGAGCGAGTGGCTCATTTAGAACTTTTGGCTTAACCGTCATTGAGTTGATACTATTTATAGAGTGAAGGATGGATACCTCTAGGCCACCTTATTTTGATTACACTGATTTTCCTTCGTATAGTGCTTGGATGGTTTGCTACCTAGAAGTTATCGATCTAGATGTTTGGAGAGTCACTTGTGATGGGATGAATGCTAAAGAATCCCAAAAAAATTGACCATGAGTGGTGAAAAATAAAATTCATCTAAACCCTATAGCTAAATTTGCTTGTTTGAATCCTCTAGCACGACAATTTTTAACCAAATATTTACACTTGCTTAAGAAAATGAAATTTGGCTAAAATTAGATAAGCTCCATGATTTCACAAGCAATATCCGTGAGCACAAACACTGCTTAGATTTGCATAGTTATACTTATTTCCAAATGAAAGAAAATGAGCTTGTTAGAGACATGCATTCTCGCTTGGCAAGTTAGTGGTCTTTAAAATGCCAAAGAAGATGTGTCAAAAACAAGCCAGTTCGTCAAGTAAAGGCATTGCTCTCACATGTAACAAGTATGTAAGCAAGTAGAAAGCTCAAGCTCGAGCTCGAGCTCCTCAAGTGTAGATGAAGACGAGGATGATCTGTAAGATGAACCTAATGGGTGTGTTGATCTAAGTTGAATACATCCTAATCAATATTTATAAAAAAGAACAAAGAAAGAAGGTATGTTTTGGATGTGACAAGAAGGGACACTTTATAGAAGATTGTCCAAACAAAGGCACACCCAATAACAAGAAAAGGAAGTGCAAGGCCCAAGCTCTCACATCAATCAAAACTTAGAATGATTCATCAAGTGAGGATGAAGCCCAACACAAGAGAACCGTCCGCAATCACTCCTCATCACGCTCCTCTCACAAGTGCCTTATGACATGAGGTAACTCTAAAAACTCCTCTATTGAGAGTGATAGTGATGGCAAAAATGAAAATCCCTCCACTAAAGAAAGTATGCAAGCAATTGAATTTTTAAAAGAGGTTTGCATTAAACAAAAGACTTAACTAAGAAGTTTAAAATCAAAATTAGTTAGTGCACAAAAAGGCTTATCAAGATTTGTTAGAACAATATGAAATCTTTGAAAATCTTAATATCAGGCTATCTAATAAAATTAAGAAAATAGAAGTCAGTGCAACCACATATACCAATGAGCACCTAGTAAAGAACAAAAATGAAAACTTAAAGGCAAAGTTATTTAGCTCTCAAGATGCTTATGGAAGTTTGCTAAATAAAATGGAAATCATCAGCATACATGAGAGCACCTAGAGGGGGGGGGGGTGAATAGGTGATCCTGTAAAATTCAACAACTAATAGCCACAAAACTTGGTTAAGTGTTAGAATGATAAAACCAAGTGGCTATAGAGCGCGCTCTTGCGAGTCACAATAATCACATAGAAAAGCAATCACAAGAGACACGCGAGTTATCCCGTGGTTCGGCCTAGTATAACACTTGCCTACTTCCACGTTGTGGCGTCCCAATGGACGAGGGTTGCACTCAACCCCTTTCAAGTGATCCAATGATCAACTTGAATACCATGGTGTTCTTCTTTCTTATACTTTCTCCCGTTTGCGAGGAATCTCCACAACTTGGAGCCTCTCGCCCTTACAATTGATGATCACAAAGAAGCACAGAAGTAAGTGAGGGAAGAGCAACACACACAATACTTAAAACCAGAGCACAATCACGCACACAAGCCACAACTTGAGCTCAAAACACAACTCACGGAGTTCTCTACTCAATTGGAGCTCAAGTCACTATCTCAAAGAATCGAATGCGCGAGAATGGAGTCTTGGTGCTTAGGAATGATCAAAGAATGCTTGGGTGACTCCTCCATGCGCCTAGGGGTCCCTTTTATAGCCCCAAGGCAGCTAGGAGCCGTTGGAGGCAATCTTGGAAGGCTAATCTTGCCTTCTGTCGGGTGGCGCACCGGACAGTCCGGTGCACCACCGGACAGGCACTGTAGCATGTCCGATGTGGATCTCCTTCCTAATTTGGCACAGCCGACCGTTGCAACTCTGGCGTTGGTTGGCGCACCGGACACCATCTGGTGCACACCGGACAGTCCGGTGCCCCATCCAACCGTTGGTGCAGGCCACGTGTTGCCCTCAGATCACGCTGCCGACCGTTGCGAAGTTGACCGTTGGCTCACCGGACAGTTCGGTGTCTCACCGGACAGTCCGGTGAATTTTAGTCGTACGCCGTTGAACTTTTCCCGAGAGCGACGACTTCGCCGCGGCCGACCCACCGGACAGTCCGGTGAATTATAGCCATACGCCGCCGTCGAGTCCCGAGAGTGGCTTGTTCACCTTGGACCCGTCTGTCCGGTGCGCCACCGGACAGTCCGGTGTGCCAGACTGTGCTGAGTCTTGGCTGCACACAGGCACTCTCTTCCAATCTTTTTCTTTTCTTGTTTCTAGCACTTAGGTAACTTTATTAGTACCCAAAACAAATGTACTAAGTCTAGAAACATACCTTCTTTGTTGATTTGCACTTCATTCATCATTTGGTATAAAATAACCCACTTAATATGTGTTGGACACTTAATCACCAAAATATACTAGAAATGGCCCAAGGGCACATTTCCCTTTCAATCTCCCCCTTTTTGGTGATTTATGCCAACACATCAAAAAGCAACAAATAGAAGTGCAACATCAATGCAATTGAGAACAAAAATAGTCTTTGACAAGATTTGACATATTTGGATCGTTCTTTGCCACCACTTGGTTTGTTTTTGCAAATCAAATTCATTTTCCTATCTCTAAGTCAAACACACTATTTTGGGCACAAAGAGAGATAATCCAAGAGTAAAAATGATTAAGAGCCAAAAACTCCCCCTTTTTCCCATAATCAAACATTTTCCCCACAAGAGACCAACTTTTGACAGTAAGACTATTTTGACAAATCAAAAGTTCTACTCTACTCTTTTTAAAATTTCACAAGTGGTAGCTGAACTATTTGCTTTGGCCTTATTTTCTCCCCCTTTGGCATTAAGCACCAAAACGGGATCATTCTTGGCCCTTTAACCTCACTGCCTCACCAAAATTGTCAATTAAGAGCAAAAAGGCAATAAGAGCGTAGATATGAACTTGGAGTTAATACCGGAGTGCAGTGGAAGTCTTTGCATGGTCCAAGTTCACATTTCCCTTTCAATTCACCTTTGAGGCTGCATTAATGGAGTGTTTGGTTCGAGGAATGATATAGTCCATCATCTTCTCACTCCTCACTTTTTTGTTTGGTTTGTGGAATGGAGTGAGTTAATACATCACCACCTCATTCCTTATAGTTAGTTGTTTAGTACTAATATGTGGAATGGAGTCATCCCACCAAATTTGAGGAATGGACCCAT
The DNA here is from genome assembly GCF_902167145.1 of Zea mays. Taxonomy (NCBI): domain Eukaryota; kingdom Viridiplantae; phylum Streptophyta; class Magnoliopsida; order Poales; family Poaceae; genus Zea; species Zea mays. The sequence continues at coordinate 150,007,548 of NC_050104.1, read as the reverse complement.
GATGCACCACTTTATTTTGGATATAGCGATTCATCAAACCAAACACCACATAAGTAAACTCAACACGAATGTTAGTCTCAAAGGATCAAGTTGTAGCACTTCTCCCCCTAAATATGTGCATTACTCACACATGGACTTGTGAGGTCCGGGGATCCCTTGCACAACTTGAGCACCAGAAGTAAAAAACAAATCTCATAAATGCATAAAGTAACTTGATCAAAGGCATAAAACACATGTATGCTATAGATCAATCCAAGATACGCGAATCTAAGACATTTAGCTCACTACGCAGCCTGCAAAAAGTTTTCTCATCTAAAGGCTTGGTAAAGATATCAGCTAGCTAGTTCTCGGTGCTAACATAAAACACTTCGATATCTCCCTTTTGCTGGTGATCTCTCAAAAAGTGATGTCGGATGTCTATGTGCTTAGTGTGGCTGTGTTCAACAGGATTATCCGCCATGCGGATTGCACTCTCATTGTCACATAGGAGTGGGACTTTGCTCAGATTGTAGCCAAAGTCCCGGAGGGTTTGCCTCATCCAAAGTAGTTGCGCAGAACACTGTCCTACAGCAACATACTCGGCCTCAGCTGTGGATAGGGCAACAGAGGTTTGTTTCTTTGAACTCCAAGACACCAGGGACCTTCCTAGGAATTGGCACGTCCCTGATGTACTCTTCCTATCAACCTTGCATCCAGCATAATCGGAGTCTGAGTATCCAATTAAGTCAAAGGTAGACCCCTTTGGATACCAGATCCCAAAGCAAGGCGTAGCAACTAAATATCTAAGAATTCGCTTAACGGCCACAAGGTGACACTCCCTTGGATCGGATTGAAATCTAGCACACATGCATACACTAAGCATAATATCCGGTCTACTAGCACATAAATAAAGCAAGGATCCTATCATAGACCGGTATGCCTTTTGATCAACGAACTTACTGAAAGGGAAATGTGCCCTTGGGCCATTTCTAAGTATTTTAGTGATTTAGTGTCCAACACAAGTGCCTAAGTGTAAAATGGTGGACAAAGTACAAATCAAGGATAAAGGTATGTTTCTCAGACTTAGTACATTGTTTTAGAGACTAATGTATTGTGTCTAAGTGCTGGAAACAGGAAAAATCGAATTGGAATTGTCTTGGCTCGAGTAGCCAAGACTCTGCTCAGTCTGGGAGCACCGGACTGTCCGGTGGTGCACCGGACAGTGTCCGGTGCGCCAGGCTGGCTCGAGCGAACTGGCCGCTCTTGGGAATTCATCGACGACGTACGGCTATAATTCACGGGACTGTCCGGTGTGCACCGGACTGTCCGGTGAGCCAACGGTCGGCCGGGCCAACGGTCGGCCGCGCGATCTGCGCGGGACACGTGGCCGAGCCAACGGCTAGAAGGGGGCACCGGACTGTTCGGTGTGCACCGGACATGTCCGGTGCGCCAATGGCTCTCTGGCTCCTAACGGTCGGCTTCGCCGTAAAAGGAAAGAAATCGGGCACCGGACACTGTCCGGTGTGCACCGGACTGTCCGGTGCGCCAGAAGACACAAGGCAAGAATTGCCTTCCCAGATTGCTCTCAACGGCTCCTAGCTGCCTTGGGGCTATAAAAGGGACCCCCTAGGCGCATGGAGGAGGATACGAAGCATTCCTTGAGCACTCTTGATCACTCACACTTCATTCTTGCGCACTTGTTCGACATTCTAGTTATTTGAGCTCCGTTCTAGTGTGCTAGTCTTTTGAGCTTAAGTCTGGGTCTTGTGTGTGCGTATTTGCTCTGATCTTTGTGACTTGTGTGAGTTGCTAATCCCTCCCTTGCTCCGTGCTTCTTTGTGAACTTCAAGTGTAAGGGCGAGAGGCTCCAAGTTGTGGAGATTCCTCGCAAACGAAATTAAGAAAAGCAAAGCAAAACACCGTGGTATTCAAGTAGGTCTTTGGACCACTTGAGAGGGGTTGATTGCAACCCTCGTCCGTTGGGACGCCACAACGTGGAGTAGGCAAGCGTTGGTCTTGGCCGAACCACGGGATAAACCACTGTGCCATCTCTGTGATTGATCTCTTGTGGTTATTGTGTTTTATTGAGACTACTCTCTAGCCACTTGGAAATTATTGTGTTAACGTCAATCAAGTTTTTGTGGCTTTAAGTTTAAGTTTTACAGGATCACCTATTCACCCCCCTCTAGGTGCTCTCAATTGGTATCAGAGTTGTTCTCTTCAAGAAGGGACTAATCGCCCGAAGAGATGGATCCTAAGGGAAAGGTGATGGTGGTCAACAACAATGAGAAGGAGTCTATCTTCAACGAGCCGAAGGATGACAAGCCTACCGACTCGGGCTCGGGCCACAAGCGCAAAGACGGGAAGAAGAAGAAGACAAGGCGCATCAAGGAGATCGTCTACTACGACAGCGATGAATCTTCCTCTTCCCAAAAGGACGACGACGACTACGAGAAAAAGAAAACGGTCAATTCGAACTTTTCTTTTGATTACTCTCGTATTCCTCAAAGTACAAATGCTCATTTATTATCTATTCCACTTGGTAAACCTCCTCATTTTGATGGAGAGGACTACGGATTTTGGAGTCACAAAATGCGTAGTCACTTGTTCTCTCTCCATCCTAGTATATGGGAGATTGTAGAGAGTGGAATGCACTTTGATAGTACGGATAGTCCCATGTTCATTAATGAGCAAATTCATAAAAATGCACAAGCTACTACTGTTCTTCTAGCTTCATTATGCAGGGATGAATACCACAAAGTGAGCGGCTTGGATAACGCCAAGCAAATTTGGGACACCCTCAAGATCTCTCATGAGGGGAATGACGTCACAATGCTCACCAAGATGGAGTTGGTGGAGGGCGAACTCGGGAGATTCGCTATGATAAGGGGAGAAGAGCCAACCCAAACGTACAACCGGCTCAAGACCCTTGTCAACAAGATAAGAAGCTATGAAAGCACGCGATGGACGGACCACGACGTCGTCCGCCTAATGCTAAGGTCTTTTACTATCCTTGATCCTCATCTTGTAAACAATATTCGTGAGAATCCTAGGTACACCAAGATGACGCCCGAGGAGATACTTGGAAAGTTTGTGAGCGGGCGAATGATGATCAAGGAAGCAAGATACGTGGACGACGCATTGAATGGTCCAATCAATGAGCCTCAACCTCTTGCTCTCAAGGCAACAAGAAGCAAGGAGACGCTACCTAGCAAGGTGGCACAAATTGAGGCTGTCGGACTTAATGATGAAGAGATGGCTCTCATCATCAAGAGATTCAAGACGGCGCTAAAAGGTCGCAAGGGGCAGCCAAGCAAGACCAAGACAAAGGGGAAGCACTCATGCTTCAAATGTGGTAAGCTTGGTCATTTTATTGCTAACTGTCCCGACAATGATAGTGATCAGGATCAAGGGAACAAGAGGGAGAAGAAGAAGAACTATAAGAAGGCAAAGGGCGAGGCGCATCTAGGCAAGGAGTGGGATTCGGATTGCTCCTCTTCCAACTCCGACAATGAAGGACTCGCCGCCACCGCCTTCAACAAGTCATCCCTCTTCCCCAACGAGCGTCACACATGCCTTATGGCAAGGGAGAAGAAGGTATGTACTCAAAACTCTACTTATGCTTCTTCAAGTGAGGACGAATCTAGTGATGAGGATGAAATAGATTATTCATGTTTATTTAAGGGCCTAGATAGAACCAAGGTAGATAAAATTAATGAATTGATTGATGCCTTGAATGATAAGAATAGGCTTTTAGAAAAGCAAGAGGATTTGTTGTATGAAGAACATGACAAATTTGTAGAAGCACAAAAATCTCATGCTCTAGAAGTTAAAAGAAATGAAATGCTTTCTTGTGAATTATCTTCTTGCCATGAGACAATTTCTAACTTAAGGAGCATTAATGATGATTTGAATGCTAAGTTAGAAATCGCTAGTAAATCAACATCTTGTGTAGAAATTGTTGCAACTTGTAATAGGTGTAAAGATTTTGACATTGATGCTTGTAGTGAACACCTAGTTTCAATTTCTAAACTTAATGATGAATTGGCTAGTCTTAATGCTCAACTTAAGACTAGCAAGAGCGAATTTGATAAGCTAAAATTTGCGAGGGATGCCTACACGATTGGTAGACACCCCTCAATTAAGGATGGACTTGGCTTCAAGAGGGAAGCCAAGAACTTAACAAGCCATAAGGTTCCCATCCCCGCCAAGGAGAAAGGGAAGGCTCCTATGGCAAGTAGTACTAAAAAGAACCATGCTTTTATGTATCATAATAGGTGTCGGCGTTTCGAGACCGGGGGGTCCCTAAGCCGACGAGTGAATGTCGCTGCGTGCCCTAGCCCAGATGGGTCGAGCGCGTGGGCGAGCGCGAAGGGGGGAAGTGAGGTGGCCAGAGATGGGCGTGAGAGAGGTGGAAATCCCGCGGCCTTCGTGTTCGTCCCGCGCCCAGGTCGGGTGCGCTTGCAGCAGGGGGTTACAAGCGTCCACGCGGGTGAGGGAAGCGAGCGGCCCCAAGAGAGCGCCTGTCCCGTCCTCGTCCCCGCGTGGCCAACCCTCTCTAAGAGGGCCCTGGTCCTTCCTTTTATGGGCGTAAGGAGAGGATCCAGGTGTACAATGGGGGTGTAGCGGAGTGCTACATGTCTAGCGGGGGAGAGCTAGCGCCCTAAGTACATGCCGATGTGGCAGCCGGAGAGATCTTGGCACCCAGCTGGTGTGATGTCGTGGCCGTCGGAGGAGCGACGGAGCCTAGCGGAGGGACAGCTGTCGGAGCGGTTGAGTCCTTGCTGACGTCCTCCTGCTCCCGTAAGAGAGCTGAGAGCCGCCGTCGTCATAGAGCATGCGGGGCGCCATCATTGCCTATCTGGCGGAGCTAGCCAGATGGGACACCGGTCTTGTTCTCTGCGGCCCGAGTCGACTCGGGGTAGGGGGATGATGGCGCTTCCTGTTGACGTGGCTGGTCTGCGCCCTAGGTTGGGCGACGTGGAGGCTCCTCCGAAGCCGAGGTCGAGTCTGTCTTCCGTGGCCGAGGCCGAGTCCGAGCCCCTGGGTCGGGCGAGGCGGAGGTCGTTCGGCAGAGGCCGGGGCGGAGTCCGAGCCCTGGGGTCGGGTGAAGCGGAGTTCGTCGTCTTCTGGGGCTGAGCCCGAGTCCGAGCCCTGGGGTCGGGTGGAGCGGAGTTCGCCGTCTTCCGAGACTTAGCCCGAGTCCGAGCCCTGGGGTCGGGCGGAGCGGAGTTCGCCGTCTTCCGGGACTTAGCCCGAGTCCGAGCCCTGGGGTCGGGCGGAGCGGAGTTCGCCGTCTTCCGGGACTTAGCCCGAGTCCGAGCCCTGGGGTCGGGCGGAGCGGAGTTCGCCGTCTTCCGGGACTTAGCCAGAGTCCGAGCCCTGGGGTCGGGCGGAGCGGAGTTCACCGTCTTCCGGGGCTTAGCCCGAGTCCGAGCCCTGGGTCGGGCGGAGCGGAGTTCGCCGTCTTCCGGGGCTTAGCCCGAGTCCGAGCCCTGGGTCGGGCGGAGCGGAGTTCGCCGTCTTCCGGGACTTAGCCCGAGTCTGAGCCCTGGGTCGGGCGGAGCTTCCTATGGCGCCTTTGGCAGGGCCTGACTGCCCGTCAGTCTCACTCTGTCGAGTGGCACTGCAGTCGGAGTGGTGCAGGCGGCGCTGTCCTTCTGCCAGGCCGGTTAGTGGAGCGGCGAAGTGACGGCGGTCACTTCGGCTCTGTCGGGGGGCGTGTGTCAGGATAAAGGTGTCAGGCCACCTTTGCGTTAAATGCTCCTGCGATTCAGTCGGTCGGTGCGGCGATTTTGTCAGGGTTGCTTCTTAGCGAAGGCAGGGCCTCGGGCGAGCCAGAGATGTGTCCGCCGTTGGAGGGGGGCCTCGGGCGAGACGGAAATCCTCCGGGGTCGGCTGCCCTTGTCCGAGGCTAGGCTCGGGCGAGGCACGATCGAGTCGCTCGAATGGACTGATCCCTGACTTAGTCGCACCCATCAGGCCTTTGCAGCTTTATGCTGATGGGGGTTACCAGCTGAGAATTAGGAGTCTTGAGGGTACCCCTAATTATGGTCCCCAACAGTAGCCCCCGAGCCTCGAAGGGAGTGTTAGCACTCGCTTGGAGGCTTTCGTCGCACTTTTTTGCAAGGGGACCAGCCTTTCTCGGTTGCATTTTGTTCCGGTGGGTGCGCGCGAGCGCACCCACCGGGTGTAGCCCCCGAGGCCTCGGAGGAGTGGTTTCACCCCTCCGAGGTCTTAATGCCTTGCGTAATGCTTCGGCTGGTCTGGTTGTTCCCTCATGCGAACTGGCCGTAGCCCGGGTGTACGGTCGGGGCCCAAGTTCTCGGGCTGGTATGTTGACGCTGTCAACGGTTTGGCCGGAGCCAGGTTTGCGAGAGCAGCCCCCGAGCCTCCGCACAGGGCGAGAGGACGATCAGGGACAAACTCGGCTTTTTACATACGCCCCTGCGTCGCCTTTCCGCAAGGAGGAGGGGGGGAAAGCGCCATGTTACCCTCGATGGGCGCCGAACATGGTGTCTCCGGTGAGCTGCAAGCGGGTAATCCGAGTGGACGTCCGTGCCCCGTTCGTTAGGGGTCGGCTAGGGGCCCAGAGGCACGCCCAAAAGTACCTGTGGGTGATCTGTCGGACCCGGTCCCCTGGCGACGGGGTCCGAGGGCTCGATGCCTCCCTCTGATGGGATTCCGTTACAAGATCGCTCCCGCTGGTCTCGGAAATGTCCTAGGGTACCTCGGGAGCGCAGCCCGAGCCTTGGTTATGTATCGAACGTACCCCTGGTCATCCCTCGCTCGGCGTCTGAGGCGACTGTGAACCCTTCGGGGGCTAGCCTTCGAACCCCTGATCAGTAATGGGCGCGGAGCCCGAGTAGCCTGAGGCGGCCGTGGAACCCTTCGGGGGGACGGCCTTCGAACCTCTGACCAGTAGTGGGTGTAGGGCCCACGCGATCTGAGGCGGCTGTTGAACCCCTCGGGGGGCCAGCCTTTGAACCTCTGATCAGTAGGGAGGCTCGGAGCCTGGTTCCTTCACGGGGAAGGATCCTTTTCGGGGTATCCCCCTTTCCCGGTCCCTGTTGCAAGAGATAGAGAAAGAGGAAAAAAGGAAAAGGATACGAAATCGAACGACGCAGCGTACCTTTTTTGGCGCGGTTATTACGGCGAAGGCGAAGCGTCGCCCGCTTCTCCTGCCATAGGTGCCGCCTGTCCCGCCGCGGAGTTAATGCGACGGGGCGAGTGGTTGGCGGGGCAGTCGTCGCGCGTGCGCGAGCCGTTCGAGGAACGGATCACGGGCGCGTCGTCTTCACGCCGTGAGAGGGGGTTCTCTTGCTGCCCCCGGATAGGACGTGAGCTTGGCTGACGACGTGACCGCTGCTCCCGCCCGCCTGCCACCGTCATTACTGCCGGCCCGCTTTCGGTCGCATTGACCGCCGCGCCAGGCTGGCGCTGCTGGGTCGCGCGCTGGGTCGCCTCGAGTCGCGGTATTGGTTCCGCAATCGAGGAGGCGAGGTGGTGGCACGAGTAGCGGTGCAGTTGCTTGCATGAAGTACTTGGGGGAAACGAGACCGGAACTGTGGCTCGCGGACTACCGCCTGGCCTGCCAACTGGGTGGAACGGACGACGACAACCTCATCATCCGCAACCTCCCCCTGTTCCTCTCCGACACCGCTCGCGCCTGGTTGGAGCACCTGCCTCCGGGGCAGATCTCCAACTGGGATGACCTGGTCCAGGCCTTCGCCGGCAATTTCCAGGGCACATACGTGTGCCCCGGGAATTCCTGGGACCTCCGAAGCTGCTGGCAGCAGCCGGGAGAGTCTCTCCGGGACTACATCCGGCGATTCTCGAAGCAGCGCACCGAGCTGCCCAACATCACCGACTCGGATGTCATCGGCGCGTTCCTTGCCAGCACCACCTGCCGCGACCTGGTGAGTAAGCTGGGTCGCAAGATCCCCACCAGGGCGAGCGAGCTGATGGACATCGCCACCAAGTTCGCCTCTGGCCAGGAGGCGGTCGAGGCTATCTTCCGAAAGGACAAGCAGCCCCAGGGCCGCCCATCGGAAGATGCTCCCGAGGCGTCTACTCCGCGCGGCGCCAAGAAGAAAGGCAAGAAGAAGTCGCAAGCTAAACGCGACGCCGTCGACGCGGACCTTGTCGCCGCCGCCGAGTACAAGAACCCTCGGAAGCCCCCCGGAGGTGCTAACCTCTTCGACAAGATGCTCAAGGAGCCGTGCCCTTATCATCAGGGGCCCGTCAAGCACACCCTTGAGGAGTGCGTCATGCTTCGGCGCCACTTCCACAGGGCCGGGCCACCCGCGGAGGGTGGCAGGGCTCGCGACGACGACAAGAAGGAAGATCACCAAGCAGGAGAGTTCCCCCGAGGTCCGCGACTGCTTCATGATCTACGGTGGGCATGCGGCGAATGCCTCGGCTCGGCATCGCAAGCAAGATCGCTGGGAGGTCTGCTCGGTGAAGGTGGCGGCGCCAGTCTACCTAGACTGGTCCGACAAGCCCATCACCTTCGACCAAGCTGACCACCCCGACCACGTGCCGAGCCCGGGGAAATACCCGCTCGTCGTCGACCCCATCGTCGACGACGTCAGGCTCACCAAGGTCCTTATGGACGGGGGCAGCTGCCTCAACATCATCTACGCCGAGACCCTCGGGCTCCTACGCGTCGATCTGTCCTCCATCCGAGCAGGCGCTGCGCCCTTCCACGGGATCATTCCCGGGAAGCGCGTCCAGCCCCTCGGACGACTCGACCTTCCCGTCTGCTTCGGAACGCCCTCCAACTTCCGAAGAGAGACTCTAACGTTCGAGGTGGTCGGGTTCCGAGGAACCTACCACGCGGTACTAGGGAGGCCATGCTACGCGAAGTCCATGGCCGTCCCCAACTACACCTACCTGAAGCTCAAGATGCCGGGCCCCAACGGGGTCATCACCGTCGGCCCCACGTACAAACACGCGTTCGAATGCGACGTGGAGTGCGTGGAGTACGCCGAGGCCCTCGCCGAGTCCGAGGCCCTCATCGCCGACCTGGAAAGCCTCTCCAAAGAGGTGCCAGACGTGAAGCGCCATGCCGGCAACTTCGAGCCAGTGGAGATGGTCAAGGCCGTCCCCCTCGACCCCAGTGGCGATGCCTCCAAGCAGATCCGGATCGGTTCTGGGCTCGACCCCAAATAGGAAGCAGTGCTCGTCGACTTTCTCCGCGCGAACGCCGACGTCTTCGCGTGGAGTCCCTCGGACCTGTCCGGCATACCAAGGGATGTCGCCGAGCACTCGCTGGATATTCGGGCCGGAGCCCGACCCGTCAAGCAGCCTCTGCGCCGATTCGACAAGGAGAAGCGCAGAGTGATAGGCGAGGAGATCCACAAGCTAAAAGAAGCGAAAAGCGTCAAGCTCAACCCTGAAAGGTGGGTCCTCGGGGCGCCCCAGGGCATGGTCTTGGAGTTCATTATCTCCAAATGGGGCATCGAAGCCAACCAGGAGAAGACCCCGACCATCGCACAGCACCCCGAGCCCTTGCTGGGGGTACCCGGGGGCTGCACACACCCCCGGGAAAGGCCGCTTGTCACCGCCGACGTTCTGGAGCCCGGAACGTACAAGCTGGCCGACGGTCAAGGCGAGGTCTACGGCAACGCTTGGAACGTCCGACAGCTACGTTGCTTCTACCCTTAAGATGTTTTCAAGCTGTTCGTATACCTCGCTCCCACACAAGTCTCAGTCGTCAAGGAAGGGTCGGCCTCGCCTCGGCAGAGCCCGACCCTCCCTCGGGGGCTACACCCACCGGGTGTCGAAGTGGCGCAGGCGGCGCTGTCCTTCTGGCAGGCCGGTCAGTGGAGCGGCGAAGTGACGGCGGTCACTTCGGCTCTGCCGGGGGGCGTGCGTCAGGATAAAGGTGTCAGGCCACCTTTGCGTTAAATGCTCCTGCGATTCGGTCGGTCGGTGCGGCGATTTAGACAGGGTTGCTTCTTAGCGAAGGCAGGGCCTCGGGCGAGCCGGAGATGTGTCCGCCGTTGGAGGGGGCCTCGGGCGAGACGGAAATCCTCCGGGGTCGGCTGCCCTTGTCCGAGGCTAGGCTCGGGCGAGGCACGATCGAGTCGCTCGAATGGACTGATCCCTGACTTAGTCACACCCATCAGGCCTTTGCAGCTTTATGCTGATGGGGGTTACCAGCTGAGAATTAGGAGTCTTGAGGGTACCCCTAATTATGGTCCCCGACAGTAGCCCCCGAGCCTCGAAGGGAGTGTTAGCACTCGCTTGGAGGCTTTCGTCGCACTTTTTTGCAAGGGGACCAGCCTTTCTCGGTTGCATTTTGTTCCGGTGGGTGCGCGCGAGCGCACCCGCCGGGTGTAGCCCCCGAGGCCTCGGAGGAGTGGTTTCACTCCTCCGAGGTCTTAATGCCTTGCGTAATGCTTCGGCTGGTCTGGTTGTTCCCTCATGCGAACTGGTCGTAGCCCGGGTGTACGGTCGGGGCCCAAGTTCTCGGGCTGGTATGTTGACGCTGTCAACGGTTCGGCCGGAGCCGGGTTTGCGAGAGCAGCCCCCGAGCCTCTGCACAGGGCGAGAGGGCGATCAGGGACAGACTCGGCTTTTTACATACACCCCTGCGTCGCCTTTCCACAAGGAGGAGGGGGGAAAGCGCCATGTTGCCCTCGATGGGCGCCGAACATGGTGTCTCCGGTGAGCTGCAAGCGGGTAATCCGAGTGGACGTCCGTGCCCCGTTCGTTAGGGGTCGGCTAGGGGCCCAGAGGCACGCCCAAAAGTACCTGCGGGTGATCTGCCGGACCCGGTCCCCTGGCGACGGGGTCCGAGGGCTCGATGCCTCCCTCTGATGGGATTTCGTTACAAGATCGCTCCCGCTGGTCTCGGAAATGTCCTAGGGTACCTCGGGAGCGCAGCCCGAGCCTTGGTTATGTATCGAACCTACCCCTGGTCATCCCTCGCTCGGCGTCTGAGGCGACTGTGAACCCTTTGGGGGCCAGCCTTCGAACCCCTGATCAGTAATGGACGCGGAGCCCGAGTAGCCTGAGGCGGCCGTGGAACCCTTCGGGGGGCCGGCCTTCGAACCTCTGACCAGTAGTGGGTGTAGGGCCCACGCGATCTGAGGCGGCTGTTGAACCCCTCAGGGGGCCAGCCTTTGAACCTCTGATCAGTAGGAAGGCTCGGAGCCCGGTTCCTTCACGGGGAAGGATCCTTTTCGGGGTATCCCCTTTCCCGGTCCCTGTTGCAAGAGATAGAGAAAGAGGAAAAAAGGAAAAGGATACGAAATCGAACGACATGGCGTACCTTTTTTTGGCGCGGTTATTACGGCGAAGGCGAAGCGTCGCCCGCTTCTCCTGCCATAGGTGCCGCCTGTCCCGCCGCGGAGTTAATGCGACGGGGCGAGTGGTTGGCGGGGCGGCCGTCGCGCGTGCCCGAGCCGTTCGAGGAACGGATCACGGGCGCGTCGTCTTCACGCCGTGAGAGGAGGTTCTCTTACTGCCCCCGGATGGGACGTGAGCTTGGCTGACGACGTGACCGCTGCTCCCGCCCGCCTGCCACCGTCATTACTGCCGGCCCACTTTCGGTCGCATTGACCGCCGCGCCAGGCTGGCGTTGCTGGGTCGCGCGCTGGGTCGCCTCGAGTCGCGGTATTGGTTCCGCAATCGAGGAGGCGAGGTGGTGGCACGAGTGGCGGTGAAGTTGCTTGCATGAAGCATCCGGCGCGCCGGTTGCATGACGCGTGGGCCTGGGCCTCCAGGCTGGGCGCGTTGGGAGTTGGAGAAGCGCGTCCACTTGGCGCGGTTGCATGCCGCCTGCATGGCTGCCCGCCTCTCTCGCCCGTTGGTCTGGGCAAAAGTGGAGGGTCACTTGTAACCGCTGGGCGGTTGAGTGCACCACGCGCGGCGGTTTGGCTTCTTCTGCTCCGAGCCGGTTTGCATGACATGCGGGACCCAGCCCCCGCGCCGCAGGGGAGGGCCTTAGAACGTGTTGGAGAAGACTCAGCCCGTGACGGTTGGGGGCGCAAGTAGCGAGAGTTGCCTTTAAAAGGAGGGCGACCCTTTTCGGAAGGCGACCATGTCTTCTTGCTCCCTTATGCATCGCGTCTCTCCACCTTCCAAGCCCCCGGATGGGGGATACCCGCCGTCTTTTCGCCTCATCGTTGGAGGAACGCAACTCCGTGGGAGTTGGTACCTTTCAGCCATCGTTCGGCTTCAAGGATTTTCATCATGCAGCCCGGCTGCACCCCTCCACCGGCGGTCACCCAAGATGGTGACCCCCAGCTTGATGGTGGGGGAGAGCGAGCCGGGCTGTGGCCTCTGCCCCTCCCTCAGCCTCAAGGATTTTCATCACCGGGACTGGGGAGGGGAGTGTGCCGAGTTGGGGTCGGCCCCTGCGTGGGCGGCGGCCCGCTCCCTCACTCAGTGATCGGAGGGAAGGGCGGTCGTCGTCCGTGGCGCTGGCAGCTGCAGCGTGCCTGGCCTTCGGACGCGAGTGGCTTCGGAGCCGCTCGCGGCGCCGGCGTCTGCCACGGCAGCTGGAAGAGGTTCCTCCGCCGACGAGATAGCCAGGGCCGCCCACGGACCGACCTCCAACTCTACGGCCTTCTGCTCGTCCTTGCCTCACAAGTTTGGGCATGGGCGGGGGCCTCCTAGCAGCAGCACCCGCCCTGAAGTCAGTGCTGCCGCTGTTCGGCCCCCCGGAGCAGAAGTCGTCGTCGTCGCTGCTGCTGGAGCAGGTGACGGCGCGCCGTTCGTGGGTCTTCTGTTGCTCCGCAGGCCCACCCCTATCGAGTGGGGTTGTTCGTACCTGCGGAGGGGGAACCGGAGTTCCGTTCGTAATGGCACTTCGAATGCCAGTGTTTTTGTTCATTATGGCTGTCGAGGCCTGAACATGTATGTAATTTTGGCACGGAGCCGTGTTTTTTCCTCACTTTTGAGCACTAAGACTCGCCTGTAACACCCCAGGTGTTTATATTCCGCTCGACAACGAGTACGGATTTAAACACGTAATGTCAGTGAATGAAACAGATACTAAAATTTAATTATTTTCGCTATCACGATTTTTATATCGCATCTGTTTCGTTTGTCGCGAGTGCGGCACCGTTTTTATCTTTATCTATTCGGGCTTTTACTAAATTTTCGTGATGTTCGGAATATAATTGTTCCGAAAATTGGCGAGTCTGGTGATTATTTAAAATTCATCGCTCGCGCAAAGATGAATTTGAAAATTTAGTCCAGTCCTCCGATTTCATCCTGAACAGATTAAATAGAACTCGTCGACTAAAGTTTTTAGTGCCAAATAATCTAGTTCCCCTCGTCAAGCGAGACATCATGTCTGAAGAATTATAATCTTTGTTGGTTTCCAACAAATTATCCTCGACAGAGAAATCAAATAGGTTCAAATGGCAGATAAATATTTGTCCGATTTCAGCTGCATCAAATATCATCTGAAGTACTGAAGTCGGTATTATTTTGGATCTATCTGTTTACGTGTTGTTCGAGAAAAACAATACGCTAGCTCATTAATCGAATCGTTCTGTAGCCAAATGACCGATAGCACGTAAGACTCGTAAAAAAATTTGACTGGATTAAATATAGTCTAAAATATCAAAGCTGAAATCAGTTAGGTTCAGTTCGTGTGTTTCTCTTCTCGATCTAAATCTTCAAAGATAAATATGGGTAATAATTCATCTGACTCCGGAGTAGTAATCAAATCAAATGTTGACTAAAATATCGTAGTCAAAGTCATTCTAATTTGGTTAATGTGCGTCTCGTCCAAATCGTAAATTGAGAGTATTCTAGTACGGTCCATTTTTACCTCTTAAAAACTCTAGTCCTAAAACCAAAATACGTGGACGAGAGTATTTCTCTTTTCTTTTAAAACCATTTTTGGAGAGAAAAATCTCCTCTATCTTATCCAATTGCCGATCTTTTTCCCTTATCCTTATCTTGAGTACATGTTGGAGTCCCTGGAAATTTTCCCCTGCGCTGGTCTCCTCCCTACGTGCGCGCAGGGCACCTGGATGCCGGCGTGGAGCTCGCTCCCTCGTTCTTATCTCCAATTACATACTCATGTCTCCTTTCATCTGCTACACGCGTGCGTCCCTGGCGCTCACCTCCTACTTCTCTTTCCTGCCCCATCTGCCTGTTGATCGCTGTCCGCTCCAGCTCGCGGATGCTGCGCGCCTAGGTGATGCTCGTCCTCCCCTTCGCACGGTTGGCCGGGTGGCCCTGTCGCCGTTCCTCAGGCCGTCTCAGCTTCGCTCGATGCTGAGTTCCTCTCCAGCGCGCGGATTCCTCCCTGCGTCGCGCGTGAGTTCGGCGTCGAACTCCCCAACGCGCAACTCACTGAGCTCGTCCCTGCGCGCCATGATCACCAGTCGTCGGCGCTTGCTCGGATTCTCGTCCCTGCATGCAAGCTGTCTGTCGGCCGAGCTCCATCCCTAGTTGTGCTCGCGCCCAACTCCTGCGTCACGCACCTGTACCGTTTGGTTCAGATATTTGTAACGTAATGAGTAAGTGATAACGTTAAATCATGTTTGTTTTAGTCCCACCGTAATCAGATACTATACTAAAAATTGATACCGGACTATTCAAACTTGTTACCGACAGTAATCGAATGTAAACCATTACCATTACCCTTTGCGTTACATTTCTTAAACCAAACAGCACCTTCCTTGCTCGCGTTGTGATTCGGCCTTCAGCTCGTCGAGCTTCTCCCTGCAGACCTGTATCGCGCCTGGCCGAAGTCCCCTGCGCGTAGCTCGCTCCCTGGCTCGACTCTGCCCAGTTCGCGTCCTACTCGCCGGTCGAATTCTTTGCGTCGCGCGCGTAGCGTTTCGTTATTCCTGCGCGTGCTGTCGCCTCCGTCGCGTTGTCGTGTGCGCGCGAAACTGCTTGCAGTCGATATCAAGTCCGTGACACGCGCGCTGGACACGATGAAACGTTGTGTGGGCTTGTGTTCGAGCCCGCCCGACTGTGACCTCGCCTTGCTTCTCGCATCGCTACTCGCCAAGTTCTTCCCCAGTCCGCGCCATAAAATTCACTCGGACACGATCTCGTCGTCGTTCCGCGCATCAGCAAGAAATCCCAAGAATCGGGTAAAGACAAAGCTAGCAGCGTGATATTTCCCAGGCGCTCGACAAATTGCCTGGATCGGAAAATCACTGCCGATCTTGCGGCTTCGAGTCAGCTGCTGAAACGGTAAGTTGACGCTGCTGAAACGGTAAGTTGATAAATTATTCAGAATAGTTCGATCGTTGAATAAATTAATGTGCTAGTGCGATACTCATTAAGGTGCTCGATTAATTGCGTGAGTTACGAAACTCTCGTCGACTTTGCAGTTCTTGCGATTATCGAGCCAGATTCAGCTATGGCAAATTATTTCGCTATTCCGGTCACTTAGCTGAATTAGTGGACCGAGTAGAATTTTGGTAGGCATGTGTGATGATAAAATATTTTAATCATTTATAAAGATGTAGTATAATTTATAAGGCAAGGGATTAGTTCAGAATTTAATTAATTAACTGATAAGTTGTGATTAGGCTAATTGTATTTCATGTGTATAGTTTGTTGTTCGTGATGTTTGCGTTAGGTTCGAGGAGCGTACTTATTGCGTGTAGTCGTATATTAATAACTAGGGATTCTGTATGAAATTGTACAACGCCTCGCCGCTAGGTGTTTAAATTCGCCATCACGTAACACTATTTAGGTTTGTAATATTTCCATCGATATGCATTCATGTGCATAATGCATTCCATTCAGGTACGTTAATTAATCGCGCGATGCAGAAGACGACCCAAGTCGACCCCAAGCACGGGCTACTTCACAGGATGATGCTGATGGACAAACCTGAAGATGATCGTCAAGCGGACGTCGTCTAACCAGCACTAACATAGTGTTTATTCCAGGCAAGCCCCGGTGCATGCAACCCCTTCCTTGTGTTTTCAAATAATTTCTGCACACTTTAAGTCTAGTGAAATGTGCATTCGGTTTATAGGAGTTGCTTGGAACCTTTTGATGCATTGCCTTCCTTGCTATCCACACCTATATAGGTACTTCTGGTGAAGTATCAAAACATGATTTACAAAAATGCTTAGCCCTGCTTAGATCTTGTGGATAGAGGTTGTCCTTAGCCTAGCTCGAGAAAGGATGGCTTCTACCGACAAGAATATTTTTATTTGGAGCAATGGTGGGTTCTTACTGCAAAGTTCCCTGTGATGCTCTCTTCATCCTAAGGAACACAGAACAGTCCTAAGGATGAAAGTATTTAACTCGCGACTTGGGCTAGGAACAGGTGATGCTCCGCCCGGGTCAATTAAGGATTGGATGCGTATGTAGGCCTGATAGATCAAGGACTATCTTAACTGGCCACATGCCCTGGAAATGGGACAGGGTAAGCTTGAACCCGGCTATTCCATACGTGAAAAGACAACCGCGCACTGGGCGTGGGAGATGGTGGGAGTAGCGTGTGCCCTCCTGGCTAGAGGCTGGATGGAGGAGTACTGTGCTCCCGGGTAGCGCGGACCGGTTCACGTTGTGGAGGATCTGTGGGAACGGTTGACATATGCAAGGGTTAAGTGCTACATATGTCGTGTGGTTAGAGATCCTCAGCTGAGTAAATCGATTCGGATCGCCGTTATATCCCCGGAGAGTGGAGACTTGATCACTGACCTGCAACCTAAGTCAGGATGTGAACCTCATGAATAAAAATGATGTTGTATTGATGAGATGGTGAAATTAGACCAGATGCAAACAGAGTCTATTAATATTTAATCTGGCGTTAAAACCTTGAAAGTAAGGATTCACTTTAGTAAGCTATTTCTGCAAAAGTATCTAAGCTGATTCTTGCTAAAGCCTTTCCTTGATTCCTATTTATCCAGCATACCCTTGAAAGTCTTTTCCTTAGTCGGGTAAGACTTGCTGAGTAATTCCATACTCAGGGTTTTATTCCCTGTTGTTTTTCAGGTCATAGTTTTGTGCTGCTGATGATGGTGTTAAGTGCCGGTGGGCTCGGCCTTCTTATAAGTCTAAGTAATCCTTCTATACTTCTTAATGAGGATGGACCCTTGAGCTAGTATATATTTTAAACTTATACTTTTGCAATCACTCCGATAAAATAATGTAAAATTTTGTAACTTGTAAAATTTGGTAACAAGATTTCCGCTGCAAAAATATTGGTGTGTGTGATTTGTGTTACTTAATCCCGCGGTTCTGGTTGTAAGTGGTTTATCCGAGGTCCTTGGGACACTCGGACGGATCCTATTAAGTTATTTGGTGCACATGCATAGCCGTCTGAGGTCTTTGAGACAAGGACAGGTGCATGTGGGCCCAATAACGTGGGAGGTTCTGCCACATCGCCTGTTGATTATCTGAACCGCTTCACCAAGCATGAGTCGCCCCGTGTCAAGGTGACGAGTGAGGTATCCGTATCCCGGAGGCGTAGGAGTCCCTCGGCTCGGTCGACCTTGTTGTCTGAGGCTCCTCTAGCTTAGTTAAAGGGACCCCTTGGCCGCTCTTCGACGAGCCGAGGCCAGGGGTAGCGATATCAGCATGAACAGGGGCGAAGTTGGCTCGAAAATGAAACCTGGTTGGCCGGAGCCTGGCCGGGTTGTCTGTTAGCGGGACCGACGCCGGAGTTGACCAGCCGAGGCCTCGGGTCGGGCTGGCGCCCTTGGAAGATGGTTGGTCGAGGCCTCAAAGGTGACCGGCCGAGCCGCCTGCTCGGGCCGGATTCCCGGAGAAGTCCCTGGCAGCGATGGCCCGGGCGTGGTGATGACATCGTCCTTCGGAGTGGAGGTCTTCGTACCGCGTCGCCGTCCGAGGCTAGGTCGAGCCTCGCCAAAGTTGTTGTTGATGCCGAGGGTGCTGCTGCCCCCTTCCAGCGTCAAGACCCGAGCCTGCAGGATCAGATTGTCTTGTGGCGTGTGCCTTCTGCGGCCGCCGAGGCCAGAACACACACCCTCGCTGCGTTGTAAAGCTGCGTCTCTTTTCCTCTTGTTTCGAGTATCTGGACTTTTTTGTCGGTAACAGGGATGTTTGTGCGAGCGAGAGTTGCTTCTCGTGGAAGGTGATGAGTGAGGTATCCGTATCCCGGAGGCGTGGGAGTCCCTCGGCTCGGTCGGCCTTGCCGCTTACGCGTACTTTCACCCGTCCATGAGGCCCTGTCACCGACTCAGTCGAGAAGGCTCGAAGGATCGCTTCGGCAGAAGAGCTTCCAAACGTGAAGACTTGTTCGGTCCGCGGAATCACTTTATCCGAACGCGAGTTACTTATCGCAGAAGGTGATGAGTGAGGTATCCGTATCCCGGAGGCGTAGGAGTCCCTCGGCTCGGTCAGCCTTGGCTGCTTACGTGTACTCCGTCGTTTTCAGGATCCACTTTTCGAAGTAGTCAGAAAGCACGAAAGACATTCTGGCAGAAGAGATCTTTTTTCGAGGAAAATTTCAACGCAGAGGGGGTTCCCCCCCTTTTAGCCCCCGAGGGAGGGTCGGGCTTTGCCGAGGCGAGGCCGACCCTTCCTGGATGACTAAACTTTGCGTGGGTGCGAGGTATATGAACAACTTGAAAACATCTTAAGGGTAGAAGCGACGTAGCTGTTGGATGTTCCAAGCGTTGCCGTAGACCTCGCCTTGACTGTTGGCCAGCTTGTATGTTCCGGGCTTCAGAACTTTGGCGATGACGAATGGCCCCTCCCAGGGGGGCGTGAGCTTGTGCCTCCCTCGGGCGTCTTGCCGCAGCCGAAGCACCAGGTCGCCCGCCTGGAGGTCTCGGGGCCGGACCCCTCGGGCGTGGTAGCGTCGCAGGGACTGCTGGTACCGCGCCGAGTGTAGTAAGGCCTTGTCCCGAGCTTCTTCCAGCTGGTCTAGCGAGTCTTCTCGGCTAACTTGGTTGCTTTGATCGTTGTAGGCCCTCGTCCTCGGGGAGCCGTATTCCAGGTCAGTGGGCAAGACGACCTCGGCCCCGTAGACCAGGAAGAACGGCGTGAAACCCGTGGCTCGGCTCGGCGTTGTCCTCAGGCTCCAGACCACCGAGGGGAGTTCCTTCATCCATCGCTTGCCGAACTTGTTGAGGTTGTTGTAAATCCGAGGCTTGAGCCCTTGTAGAATCATGCCGTTGGCACGCTCTACTTGCCCATTCGACATGGGATGAGCCACGGCGGCCTAGTCCACCCGGATGTGGTGATCCTCGCAGAAGTCCAGGAATTTTCTGCTGGTGAACTGGGTACCGTTGTCGGTGATGATGGAGTTCGGGACCCCGAAGCGATGGATGATGTTGGTGAAGAACGCCACCGCCTGCTCGGACCTGATGCTGTTCAGAGGTCGGACCTCGATCCACTTGGAGAATTTGTCGATGGCGACCAGCAGGTGCGTGTAGCCCCCGGGTGCCTTCTGCAAAGGGCCGACGAGGTCCAGACCCCACACGGCAAAAGGCCAGGTGATGGGTATCGTCTGCAGAGCCTGAGCGGGCAGGTGGGTCTGCTTCACATAGAATTGACACCCTTCGCTGGTGCGGACAATTCTAGTGGCGTCAGCCACCGCCGTTGGCCAGTAGAAGCCTTGCCGGAAAGCATTCCCGACAAGGGCTCGAGGCGCTGCGTGATGACCGCAAGCCCCCGAGTGTATCTCTTGCAGGAGCTCCTGACCTTCGGCGATGGAGATGCATCGCTGGAGGATCCCCGAGGGGCTGCGGTGGTAGAGCTCCTTCTCATCGCCCAGCAAGACGAACGACTTGGCGCGTCGCGCTACCCGCCGAGCCTCTGCTTGGTCGAGGGGTAGCTCTCCTTGGCGGAGATATTGCAGGTACGGGGTCCGCCAATTTCGATCAGGCGTGGCCCTGCTCCGCTCCTCCTCGACGTGCAGTGCCTCGCCCTCGGAGGCCGAGGGTACCTTGGGCTGAACCGAGGGTGCCTCGGGCCGAGCTGAGGGTGCCTCGGGCTGTGCCGAGGGTACCTCGGGCTGGACCGAGGGCGCCTCAGGCTCGGGCGAGTCGTCGATCTTGACGGAGGGTCGATGCAGATCCCGGGAGAAGACGTCCGGGGGAACCGTTGTTCGCCCCGAGGCTATTTTTGCCAGCTCGTCCACCGTCTCGTTGTAACGTCGAGCGATGTGGTTAAGCTCGAACCCGTAGAACTTGTCTTCCAGGCGCCGAACCTCATCGCAGTAGGCCTCCATCTTTGGGTCGCGGCAGTGGGAATTCTTCATGACTTGGTCGATGACGAGTTGCGAGTCGCCGCGGACGTCGAGGCGCCTGACCCCTAGCTCGATGGCGATCCGCAACCCGTTGACCAGAGCCTCGTACTCAGCCACATTGTTGGACACCGGGAAATGGAGGCGTAGCACATAGCGTAGGTGTTTCCCGAGGGGCGAGATGAAGAGCAGGCCCACGCCGACTCCCGTCTTCATCAGCGACCCGTCGAAAAACATGGTCCAGAGCTCCGGTTGGATCGGAGTCGTTGGTAGCTGGGTGTCGACCCATTCGGCTACGAAGTCCGCCAATACCTGGGACTTGATGGCCTTCCGAGGGGCGAACGAGATTGTCTCGCCCATGATTTCCACCGCCCACTTTGCAATCCTGCCCGAGGCCTCTCGGCACTGGATGATCTCGGCTCCCCGAGGACGAGGGCCTACAGCGATCAAAGCAACCAAGTTAGCCGAGAAGACTCGCTGGACCAGCTGGAAGAAGCTCGGGACAATGCCTTACTACACTCGGCGCGGTACTAGCAGTCCCTGCGATGCTACCACGCCCGAGGGGTCCGGCCCCGAGACCTCCAGGCGGGCGACCTGGTGCTTCGGCTGCGGCAAGACGCCCGAGGGAGGCACAAGCTCACGCCCCCCTGGGAGGGGCCATTCGTCATCGCCAAAGTTCTGAAGCCCGGAACATATAAGCTGGCCAACAGTCAAGGCGAAGTCTACGACAACGCTTGGAACATCCAACAGCTACGTCGCTTCTACCCTTAAGATGTTTTCAAGTTGTTCATATACCTCGCACCCATGCAAAGTTTAGTCATCAAGGAAGGGTCGGTCTCGCCTCGGCAAAGCTCGACCCTCCCTCGGGGGCTAAAAGGGGGGGAACCCCCTCTGCGTTAAAATTTTCCTCGAAAAAAGATCTCTTCTGCCAGAATGTCTTTCGTGCTTTCTGACTACTTCGAAAAGTGGATCCTGAAAACGACGGAGTACACGTAAGCAGCCAAGGCTGACCGAGCCGAGGGATTCCTATGCCTCTGGGATACGGATACCTCACTCATCACCTTCTGCGATAAGTAACTCGCGTTCGGATAAAGTGATTCCGCGGACCGAACAAGTCTTCACGTTCGGAAGCTCTTCTGCCGAAGCGATCCTTCGAGCCTTCTCGACTGAGTCGGTGACAGGGCCTCATGGACGGGTGAAAGTACGCGTAAGCGGCAAGGCCGACCGAGCCGAGGGACTCCCACGCCTCCGGGATACGGATACCTCACTCATCACCTTCCGCGAGAAGCAACTCTCGCTCGCACAAACATCCCTGTTACCGACAAAAAAGTCCAGATACTCGAAACAAGAGGAAAAGAGACGCAGCTTTACAACGCAGCGAGGGTGTGTGTTCTGGCCTCGGCGGCCGCAGAAGGCACACGCTACAAGACAATCTGATCCTGCAGGCTCGGGTCTTGACGCTGGAAGGGGGCAGCAGCACCCTCGGCATCGACGACAACTTCGGCGAGGCTCGACCTAGCCTCGAACGGCGACGCGGTCCGAAGACCTCCACTCCGAAGGACGATGTAATCACCACGCCCGGGCCATCGCTGCCAGGGACTTCTCCGGGAATCCAGCCCGAGCAGGCGGCTCGGCCGGTCACCTTTGAGGCCTCGGCCAACCATCTTCCAAGGGCGCCAGCCCGACCCGAGGCCTCGGCTGGTCAACTCCGGCGTCGGTCCCGCTAACGGACAACCCGGCCAGGCTCCGGCCAACCAGGTTTTCATTTTCGAGCCAACTCCGCCCCTGTTCATGCTGATATCACTATCCCTGGCCTCGGCTCGTCGAAGAGCGGCCAAGGGGTCCCTTTAACTAAGCTAGAGGAGCCTCAGACAACAAGGCCAACCGAGCCGAGGGACTCCTACGCCTCCGGGATACGGATACCTCACTCGTCACCTTGACACGGGGCGACTCATGCTTGGTGAAGCGGTTCAGATAATCAACAGGCGAGTCTTAGTGCTCGAAAATGAGGAAAAAACACGGCTCCGTGCCAAAATTACATACATGTTCAGGCCTCGACAGCCATAATGAACAAAAACACTGGCATTCGAAGTGCCGTTACAAACGGAACTCCGGTTCCGTCCCCGCGGGTATGAGCAACCTCGAGCCTGCGGGGCGACGAACATCGGGAGACTCGCCAGCGACCTCTACAGCAGCAGCCATGGTCCCAGGTGGACGCGGCTGTCGGAGGGCCCTCGTTCGCGTTCCCGCTCAAGGGACGCAAACCAGATATTAAAGCCAAAGAGCGGGCCGCTCCCAAGCGCACCGGCAGATCCTCGCTGCTGTCCTCGTCGCGAACGCGAGGAAGAGGGCAGAATGTTGCATCCTAGCTGGGCAGCAACAGTTCGCCTTCCACGGCATGGCTGGAGGACGTCTCCGCCGCAGGGCTAGAGGGCGATTGCCACCACCAGAAGCTGGAAGAAGAGGTGGCCCTTCGACCCGCGCAGGAGGTAGAGCCCCGGCTCGCCTCGCTCCCCGCCCCAGCGAGGATGACGAACACCCTCGATGCTGAGTGCGGGATCGGGATCACAGCCCGGATTGCCTCTCCCCATCCAGGAGCTGGAGGTCACCGTCTTGGGTGACCACCAGCGGAGGGGAGCAACCGGGCTGTGTGATGAAAATCCTTGAAGCCGAACGATGGCTGAAAGGTACCAACTCCCACGGAGTTGCGTTCCTCCAACGATGAGGCGAAAAGACGGCGGGTATCCCCCATCCGGGGGCTTGGAAGGTGGAGAGACGCGATGCATAAGGGAGCAAGAAGACATGGTCGCCTTCCGAAAAGGGTCGCCCTCCTTTTAAAGGCAACTCTCGCTACTTGCGCCCCCAACCGTCACGGGCTGAGTCTTCTCCAACACGTTCCAAGGCCCTCCCCTGCGGCACGGGGGCTGGGTCCCGCATGTCATGCAAACCGGCTCGGAGCAGAAGAAGCCAAACCGCCGCGCGTGGTGCACTCAACCGCCCAGCGGTTACAAGTGACCCTCCACTTTTGCCCAGACCAACGGGCGAGAGAGGCGGGCAGCCATGCAGGCGGCATGCAACCGCGCCAAGTGGACGCGCTTCTCCAACTCCCAACGCGCCCAGCCTGGAGGCCCAGGCCCACGCGTCATGCAACCGACGCGCCGGATGCTTCATGCAAGCAACTGCACCGCCACTCGTGCCACCACCTCGCCTCCTCGATTGCGGAACCAATACCGCGACTCGAGGCGACCCAGCGTGCGACCCAGCAGCGCCAACCTGGCGCGGCGGTCAATGCGACCGAAAGTGGGCCGGCAGTAATGACGGTGGTAGGCGGGCGGGAGCAGCGGTCACGTCGTCAGCCAAGCTCACGTCCCATCCGGGGGCAGCAAGAGAACCTCCTCTCACGGCGTGAAGACGACACGCCCGTGATCCGTTCCTCGAACGGCTCGTGCACCCGCGACGGCCGCCCCGCCAACCACTCGCCCCGTCGCATTAACTCCGCGGCGGGACAGGCGGCACCTATGGCAGGAGAAGCGGGCGACGCTTCGCATTCGCTGTAATAACCGCGCCAAAAAAGGTACGCCACGTCGTTCGATTTCGTATCCTTTTCCTTTTTTCCTCTTTCTCTATCTCTTGCAACAGGGACCGGGAAAGGGGGATACCCCGAAAAGGATCCTTCCCCGTGAAGGAACCGGGCTCCGAGCCTCCCTACTGATCAGAGGTTCAAAGGCTGGCCCCCTGAGGGGTTCAACAGCCGCCTCAGATCGCGTGGGCCCTACACCCACTACTGGTCAGAGGTTCGAAGGCCGGCCCCCCGAAGGGTTCCACGGCCGCCTCAGGCTACTCGGGCTCCGCGCCCATTACTGATCAGGGGTTCGAAGGCTGGCCCCCAAAGGGTTCACAGTCGCCTCAGACGCCGAGCGAGGGATGACCAGGGGTAGGTTCGATACATAACCAAGGCTCGGGCTGCGCTCCCGAGGTACCCTAGGACATTTCCGAGACCAGCGGGAGCGATCTTGTAACAGAATCCCATCAGAGGGAGGCATCGAGCCCTCGGACCCCGTCGCCAGGGGACCGGGTCCGGCAGATCACCCGCAGGTACTTTTGGGCGTGCCTCTGGGCCCCTAGCCGACCCCTAACGAACGGGGCACGGACGTCCACTCGGATTACCCGCTTGCAGCTCACCGGAGACACCATGTTCGGCGCCCATCGAGGGCAACATGGCGCTTTCCCCCCCTCCTCCTTGTGGAAAGGCGACGCAGGGGCGTATGTAAAAAGCCGAGTCTGTCCCTGATCGCCCTCTCGCCCTGTGTAGAGGCTCGGGGGCTGCTCTCGCAAACCCGGCTCCGGCCGAACCGTTGACAGCGTCAACATACCAGCCCGAGAACTTGGGCCCCGACCGTACACCCGGGCTACGGCCAGTTCGCATGAGGGAACAACCAGACCAGCCGAAGCATTACGCAAGGCATTAAGACCTCGGAGGAGTGAAACCACACCTCCGAGGCCTCGAGGGCTACACCCAGCGGGTGCGCTCGCGTGCACCCACCGGAACAAAATGCAACCGAGAAAGGCTGGTCCCCTTGCAAAAAAGTGCGACGAAAGCCTCCAAGCGAGTGCTAACACTCCCTTCGAGGCTCGGGGGCTACTGTCGGGGACCATAATTAGGGGTACCCTCAAGACTCCTAATTCTCAGCTGGTAACCCCCATCAGCATAAAGCTGCAAAGGCCTGATGGGTGCGACTAAGTCAGGGATCAGTCCATTCGAGCGACTCGATCGTGCCTCGCCCGAGCCTAGCCTCGGACAAGGGCAGCCGACCCCGGAGGATTTCCGTCTCGCCCGAGGCCCCCTCCAACGGCGGACACATCCCCGGCTCGCCCGAGGCCCTGCCTTCGCTAAGAAGCAACCCTGACTAAATCGCCGCACCGACCGACCGAATCGCAGGAGCATTTAACGCAAAGGTGGCCTGACACCTTTATCCTGACGCACGCCCCCCGGCAGAGCCGAAGTGACCGCCGTCACTTCGCCGCTCCACTGACCGGCCTGCCAGAAGGACAGCGCCGCCTGCGCCACTCCGACTGCAGTGCCACTCGACAGAGTGATACTGACGGGCAGTCAGGCCCTGCCAAAGGCGTCGTCCACTTGCTCGGGATCGACGTGTCGCGGGGAGACGGCGCTCGCCTTCGTCTCAAACGCGAGGTCGACGCCTGACGCGCCCCCCGTTGGGGCGCTGGGGACGTCGACTCGCTCGACAGCCGACGAGGTGCGGCCTCCTGCTTGGCCTTGGTTGCCCCACCTCCTCCTCCGTTGACGGGGGAGAGGACGGGGCGAGCTCGAATGTTGTTCTTCCACCACGCGGGGAAGACGCCGTCGATCCCGCCGCCGGCGGGCGGCCTGTCGGCCGCCATTGTCGTTGTCGCGCGGCGGTGGAAGGAGTATCATGTCGTAGCTGTCGTCGAAGGACATGAACTCAAGACTCCCGAAACAGAGCACCGTCCCGGGTCGGAGAGGTTGCTGGAGACTGCCCATCTGGAACTTGACGGGAAGCTGTTCGTCAACACGCAGCAGGCCCCTACCTGGCGCGCCAACTGTCGGCGTTTCGAGACCGGGGGGTCCCTAAGTGAAAGGGAAATGTGCCTTTGGGCCATTTCTAAGTATTTTGGTGATTGGATGCAAACACAAGTGCTTAAATGTGAATCTATGCCCATGGATGAACAAAGTGCAAATCACAAGTAAAGGTATGTTTCTAAGCCTTAGTACATTGGTTTTGTGTACTAATATACTTGTCTAAGTGTTAGAAACAGAATGAAGAAGAGTTGGCTGTGTACAGCCAAAAGGCTGTTTCGGTCTGGGGCACCGGACTGTCCGGTGGTGCACCGGACAGTGTCCGGTGCGCCAGGCTGCCTCGGGCGAAGAGGCCGCTCTCGGGAATTCGCCGACAGCGTACGGCTAAAATTCACCAGACTGTCCGGTGTGCACCGGACTGTCCGGTGAGCCAACGGTCGGCTGGGCCAACGGTCGGCCGCGCGATCTGCGCGAGACACGTGGCCGAGCCAACGGTCGGAAGGGGGCACCAGACTGTCCGGTGTGCACCGGACATGTCCGGTGCGCCAACGGCTCCCAGATCTTCAACGGTCGGCAACGGTCGGCTGCGCTGTTTATGGAAATAAATCGGGCACCGGACAGTGTCCGGTGTGCACCGGACTGTCCGGTGCGCCCGACGACAGAAGGCAAGGATGGCCTTCTAGATTTGTTCTCAACGGCTCCTAGCTGCCTTGGGGCTATAAAAGGGACCCCTAGGCGCATGGAGGAGGACATCAAGCATTCCTACAACATTCCTAAGCACCAAGACATCGATCTCGCGCATTCATTTCATTGTGATAGCATATAGAGCTCTTGTGGAGTTGTGAACTCTTTGAGTTGTGTTGCGAGCTCTTGTTGCTGCTTGTGTGCGCATTGTTGCTCTGATCTTTTGAAGTCTTGTGTGCGTTGCTCATTCCCCCCTTACTCTGTGTTTCTTTGTGAACTTCAATTGTAAGGGCGAGAGGCTCCAAGTTGTGGAGATTCCTCGCAAACGGGATTGAGAAAAAGCAAGCAAAACACCGTGGTATTCAAGTGGGTCTTTGGACCGCTTGAGAGGGGTTGATTGCAACCCTCGCCCATTGGGACGCCACAACGTGGAGTAGGCAAGTTTTGTACTTGGCCGAACCACGGGATAACCACCGTGTCATCTCTGTGATTGAATTCTTGTGGTTATTGTGTTTTGACTCCTATCTAGCCACTTGGCACCTATTGTGCTAACGATTAACCAAGTTTTTGTGGCTATAAGTTTAAGTTTTACAGGATCACCTATTCACCCCCCCTCTAGGTGCTCTCACTAAGCCGACGAGTGAATTGCGTGCCCCAGCCCAGATGGGTCGAGCGCGCGGGCGAGCGCGAAGGGGGGAAGTGAGGTGGCCGGAGATGGGCGTGAGAGAGGTGGAAATCCCGCGGCCTTCGTGTTCGTCCCGCGCCCAGGTCGGGTGCGCTTGCAGTAGGGGGTTACAAGCGTCCACGCGGGTGAGGGAAGCGAGCGGCCCCAAGAGAGCGCCTGTCCCGTCCTCGTCCCCACGTGGCCAACCCTTTCTAAGAGGGCCCTGGTCCTTCCTTTTATAGGCGTAAGGAGAGGATCCAGGTGTACAATGGGGGTGTAGCGGTGTGCTACATGTCTAGCGGGGGAGAGCTAGCGCCCTAAGTACATGCCGATGTGGCAGCCGGAGAGATCTTGGCACCCAGCTGGTGTGATGTCGTGGCCGTCGGAGGAGCGACGGAGCCTGGCGGAGGGACAGCTGTCGGAGCGGTTGAGTCCTTGCTGACGTCCTCCTGCTCCCGTAAGAGAGCTGAGAGCCGCCGTCGTCACAGAGCATGCGGGGCGCCATCATTGCCTATCTGGCGGAGCTAGCCAGATGGGACACCGGTCTTGTTCTCTGCGGCCCGAGTCGACTCGGGGTAGGGGGATGATGGCGCTTCCTGTTGACGTGGCTGGTCTGCGCCCTAGGTTGGGCGACATGGAGGCTCCTCCGAAGCCGAGGTCGAGTCTGTCTTCCGTGGCCGAGGCCGAGTCCGAGCCCCTGGGTCGGGCGAGGCGGAGGTCGTTCGGCAGAGGCCGGGGCGGAGTCCGAGCCCTGGGGTCGGGCGAAGCGGAGTTCGTCGTCTTCTGGGGCTGAGCCCGAGTCCGAGCCCTGGGGTCGGGCGGAGCGGAGTTCGCCGTCTTCCGGGACTTAGCCCGAGTCCGAGCCCTGGGGTCGGGCGGAGCGGAGTTCGCCGTCTTCCGGGACTTAGCCCGAGTGCGAGCCCTGGGGTCGGGCGGAGCGGAGTTCGCCGTCTTCCGGGACTTAGCCCGAGTCCGAGCCCTGGGGTCGGGCGGAGCGGAGTTCGCCGTCTTCCGGGACTTAGCCCGAGTCCGAGCCCTGGGGTCGGGCGGAGCGGAGTTCGCCGTCTTCCGGGGCTTAGCCCGAGTCCGAGCCCTGGGTCGGGCGGAGCGGAGTTCGTCGTCTTCCGGGGCTTAGCCCGAGTCCGAGCCCTGGGTCGGGCGGAGCGGAGTTCGCCGTCTTCCGGGACTTAGCCCGAGTCCGAGCCCTGGGTCGGGCGGAGCTTCCTATGGCGCCTTTGGCAGGGCCTGACTGCCTGTCAGTCTCACTCTGTCGAGTGGCACTGCAGTCGGAGTGGCGCAGGCGGCGCTGTCCTTCTGCCAGGCCGGTCAGTGGAGCGGCGAAGTAACGGCGGTCACTTCGGCTCTGCCGGGGGGCGTGTGTCAGGATAAAGGTGTCAGGCCACCTTTGCGTTAAATGCTCCTGCGATTCGGTCGGTCTGTGCGGCGATTTAGTCAGGGTTTCTTCTTAGCGAAGGCAGGGCCTCGGGCGAGCCGGAGATGTGTCCGCCGTTGGAGGGGGGCCTCGGGCGAGACGGAAATCCTCCGGGGTCGGCTGCCCTTGTCCGAGGCTAGGCTCGGGCGAGGCACGATCGAGTCGCTCGAATGGACTGATCCCTGACTTAGTCGCACCCATCAGGCCTTTGCAGCTTTATGCTGATGGGGGTTACCAGCTGAGAATTAGGAGCCTTGAGGGTACCCCTAATTATGGTCCCCGACAATAGGAGAAATGCTAGAAATGACTATAGAAATTATGATTCACATGCTTATGATTCACATGCTATGTTTGCTTCTAGTTCTTCTTATATGCATGATAGAGATATGTCTAGGAGTTATGTTCATCATGTGCCTAGAAAGAATATTGTTCATGTTTCTAGGAAAGTTATGGATGGTCCTTCTACAATATATCATGCTTTAAATGCTTCCTTTGCTATTTGTAGAAAGGATAGGAAGATAGTTGCTAGGAAATTAGGGGCAAAATGCAAGGGTGATAAAACTTGCATTTGGGTCCCTAAGACAATTGTGACTAACCTTGTAGGACCCAACAAGAGTTGGGTACCTAAGTCCCAAGCCTAAATTTGCCTTGCAGGTTTATGCATCCGGGGGTTCAAGCTGGATTATCGACAGCGGATGCACAAACCATATGACGGGGGAGAAGAAGATGCTCACCTCCTACGTCAAAAACAAGGATTCCCAAGATTCAATCATATTTGGTGATGGGAACCAAGGCAAGGTGAAAGGCTTAGGCAAGATTGCAATTTCAAATGAGCACTCTATCTCTAATGTGTTTTTAGTTGAGTCCCTTGGATATAATTTGCTATCTGTTAGTCAATTATGTAATATGGGATATAATTGTCTATTTACTAATGTAGATGTGTCTGCCTTTAGAAGAAGTGATGATTCATTAGCTTTTAAGGGTGTATTAGACGACAAACTTTATTTAGTTGATTTTGCAAAAGAGGAGGCCGGTCTAGATGCATGCTTAATAGCTAAGACTAGCATGGGCTGGCTGTGGCATCGCCGCTTAGCACATGTAGGGATGAAGAACCTTCACAAGCTTCTAAAGGGAGAACACGTGATAGGTTTGACTAACGTGCAATTCGAAAAAGATAGGCCTTGTGCAGCTTGTCAAGCAGGTAAACAAGTGGGAGGAGCGCATCACAGCAAGAATGTGATGACCACATCAAGACCCATGGAGCTGCTACATATGGACCTCTTCGGACCCGTCACCTATCTAAGCATAGGAGGAAGTAAGTATGGTCTAGTTATTGTTGATGACTTTTCCCGCTTCACTTGGGTATTCTTTTTGCAGGATAAGACTGAAACCCAAGGGACCCTCAAGCGCTTCCTAAGGAGAGCTCAAAATGAGTTTGAGCTCAAAGTGAAAAAGATAAGAAGCGACAACGGGTCCGAATTCAAGAACCTTCAAGTGGAGGAGTTTCTTGAGGCGGAAGGGATCAAGCACGAGTTCTCCGCTCCCTACACGCCACAACAAAATGGTGTGGTAGAGAGGAAGAACAGGACACTCATCGATATGGCGAGGACGATGCTTGGAGAGTTCAAGACCCCCGAGTGCTTTTGGTCGGAAGCCGTGAACACGGCTTGCCACACCATCAACAGGGTATACCTTCATCGTCTCCTCAAGAAGACGTCATATGAGCTTCTAACCGGTAACAAACCCAATGTATCTTACTTTCGTGTATTTGGGAGCAAATGCTACATTCTAGTGAAGAAGGGTAGAAATTCTAAGTTTGCTCCCAAAGCTGTAGAAGGGTTTTTGTTAGGTTATGATTCAAATACAAAGGCGTATAGAGTCTTCAACAAATCATCGGGTTTGGTTGAAGTCTCTAGCGACGTTGTATTTGATGAGACTAATGGCTCTCCAAAAGAGCAAGTTGTTGATCTTGATGATGTAGATGAAGAAGATATTCCGACGGCTGCTATACGAACCATGGCGGTTGGTGATATACGACCACAGGAACAAAAAGAGCAAGATCAACCTTCTTCCTCAACAATGGTGCATTCCCCAACTCAAGAAGATGAACAGGTTCATCAAAAGGAGGCGTATGATCAAGGGGGAGCACAAGATGATCTAGTAATAGAGGAAGAAGCACAACCGGCACCTCCAACCCAAGTTCGAGCGATGATTCAAAGGGATCATCCTGTCGACCAAATTCTGGGTGATATTAGCAAGGGAGTAACTACTCGATCTCGACTGGTTAATTTTTGTGAGCATTACTCCTTTGTCTCTTCTATTGAGTCTTTCAGGGTAGAAGAGGCCTTGCTAGATTCAGACTGGGTGTTGGCCATGCATAAGGAGCTCAACAACTTCAAGCGCAATGAAGTTTGGACACTGGTGCCTCGTCCCAAGCAAAACGTTGTGGGAACCAAGTGGGTGTTCCGCAACAAACAGGACGAGCACGGGGTGGTGACGAGGAACAAGGCTCGACTTGTGGCAAAAGGTTATGCCCAAGTCGCAGGTTTGGACTTTGAGGAGACTTTTGCTCCTGTGGCTAGGCTAGAGTCAATTCGTATCTTGCTAGCATATGCCGCTCACCATTCTTTCAGGTTGTTCCAAATGGATGTGAAGAGCGCTTTCCTCAACGGGCCAATTAAGGAGGAGGTGTACGTAGAGCAACCCCTGGCTTCGAGGATGAACGGTACCCCGACCACGTGTGTAAACTCTCTAAGGCGCTCTATGGACTTAAGCAAGCCCCAAGAGCATGGTATGAATGCCTTAGAGACTTTTTAATTGCTAATGCTTTCAAGGTTGGGAAAGCCGATCCAACTCTTTTTACCAAGACATGTGATGGTGATTTGTTTGTGTGCCAAATTTATGTCGATGACATAATATTTGGTTCTACTAACCAAAAGTCTTGTGAAGAGTTTAGCAGGGTGATGACGTAGAAATTCGAGATGTCGATGATGGGCGAGTTGAAATACTTCCTTGGATTCCAAGTGAAGCAACTCAAGGACGGCACCTTCATCTCCCAAATGAAGTACACGCAAGACTTACTAAAGCGGTTTGGGATGAAGGACGCCAAGCCCGCAAAGACTCCGATGGGGACCGACGGACACACCGACCTCAACAAAGGAGGTAAGTCCGTTGATCAAAAGGCATACCGGTCAATGATAGGGTCTTTACTTTATTTATGTGCTAGTAGACCGGATATTATGCTTAGCGTATGCATGTGTGCTAGATTTCAATCCGATCCTAAGGAGTGTCACTTAGTGGCAGTGAAGCGAATACTTAGATATTTAGTCGCTACGCCTTGCTTCGGGATCTGGTATCCTAAGGGGTCTAACTTTGACTTAATTGGATACTCAGATTCCGACTATGCTGGATGTAAGGTCGATAGGAAGAGTACATCAGGGACGTGCCAATTCTTAGGAAGGTCCCTAGTGTCGTGGAACTCTAAGAAACAAACTTCCGTTGCCCTATCCACCGCTGAGGCCGAGTACGTTGTCGCAGGACAGTGTTGCGCGCAACTACTTTGGATGAGGCAAACCCTCAGGGACTTTGGCTACAATCTGAGCAAAGTCCCACTCCTATGTGATAATGAGAGTTCTATCCGCATGGCGGAAAATCCTGTTGAGCACAGCCGCACAAAGCACATAGACATCCGGCATCACTTTTTGAGAAATTCGAGATATCGAAGTGTTTCATGTTAGCACCGAGAACCAGCTAGCCGATATCTTTACCAAGCCTCTAGATGAGAAGACCTTTTGCAAGTTGCGTAGTGAGCTAAATGTCTTAGATTCGTGGAACTTGGATTGATTTATAGCATACATGTGTTTATGCCCTTGATCATGTTCCTTATGCATTTCGGTGCTTACTTATGGTGCTCAAGATGTACAAACACTCCCCAGACCTCACAAGTCCTTTTGCAAGTGATGCACATATTTAGGGGGAGCTGTGCTACAACTTGACCCTTTGAGACTAACCATGTGTTTGAGTTTGCTTGTTTTAGTCTCAAAGGAGGTTTGAAAGGGAAAAGGTGGACTTGGACCATGAAAGACTTCCACTGCACTCCGATGAGAGGGTAGCTTATTCCAAATTCATCTCATGTACTCTTATTGCCTTTGTATTCTTATTGAAGATTTTGGTGAGGCAATGGGGTTCAAGGGCCAAGATTAATCCCGTTTTGGTGCTTGATGCCAAAGGGGGAGAAAATAAAGGCCAAAGCGATAAATGGATCAGCTACCACTTGAGAGATTTTGAAAATAGTAGAATAGAGCTTTTGGTTTGTCAAAACTCTGTTATTGTCTCTCTTGTCAAAATTGGCTTCTTGTGGGGAGAAATGTTGATTATGGGAAAAAGGGGAGTTTTTGAGAGTTTTTGAAATCTTGAATCAATTTCTCTTGGAATGACTCTCTTTATGTCTTAACATGTGTATTTGACTTAGAGATAGAAATTTGAGTTTGATTCGCAAAAACAAACCAAGTGATGGCAAAGAGTGATCCATATATGTCAAATTTGAATCAAAACAATTTGAGTTCTTAATTGAATTGATTTTGTATTTGTTCTACTTGCTTTATATTGTGTTGACATAAATCACCAAAAAGGGGGAGATTGAAAGGGAAATGTGCCCTTGGGCCATTTCTAAGTATTTTAGTGATTTAGTGTCCAACACAAGTGCCTAAGTGTAAAATGGTGGACAAAGTACAAATCAAGGATAAAGGTATGTTTCTCAGACTTAGTACATTGTTTTAGAGACTAATGTATTGTGTCTAAGTGCTGGAAACAGGAAATATCGAATTGGAATTGTCTTGGCTCGAGCAGCCAAGACTCTGCTCAGTCTGGGAGCACCGGACTGTCCGGTGGTGCACCGGATAGTGTCCGGTGCGCCAGGCTGGCTCGAGCGAACTGGCCGCTCTTGGGAATTCATCGGCGACGTACGACTATAATTCACCGGACTGTCCGGTGTGCACCGGACTGTCCGGTGAGCCAACGGTCGGCCGGGCCAACGGTCGGCCGCGCGATCTACGCGGGACACGTGGCCGAGCCAACGGCTAGAAGGGGGCACCGGACTGTCCGGTGTGCACCGGACATGTACGGTGCGCCAACGGCTCTCTGGCTCCCAATGGTCGGCTTCGCCGTAAAAGGAAAGAAATCGGGCACCGGACACTGTCCGGTGTGCACCGGACTGTCCGGTGCGCCATACGACAGAAGGCAAGAATTGCCTTCCCAGATTGCTCTCAATGGCTCCTAGCTGCCTTGGGGCTATAAAAGGGACCCCTAGGCGCATGGAGGAGGATACGAAGCATTCCTTGAGCACTCTTGATCACTCACACTTCATTCTTGCGCACTTGTTCGACATTCTAGTGATTTGAGCTCCGTTCTAGTGTGCTAGTCTTTTGAGCTTAAGTCTGGGTCTTGTGTGTGCGTATTTGCTCTGATCTTTGTGACTTGTGTGAGTTGCTAATCCCTCCCTTGCTCCGTGCTTCTTTGTGAACTTCAATTGTAAGGGCGAGAGGCTCCAAGTTGTGGAGATTCCTCGCAAACGGAATTAAGAAAAGCAAAGCAAAACACCGTGGTATTCAGGTAGGTCTTTGGACCACTTGAGAGGGGTTGATTGCAACCCTCGTCCGTTGGGACGCCACAACGTGGAGTAGGCAAGCGTTGGTCTTGGCCGAACCACAGGATAAACCACTGTGCCATCTCTGTGATTGATCTCTTGTGGTTATTGTGTTTTATTGAGACTACTCTCTAGCCACTTGGAAATTATTGTGTTAACGTCAATCCAGTTTTTGTGGCTTTAAGTTTAAGTTTTACAGGATCACCTATTCACCCCCCTCTAGGTGCTCTCACTTACCTCCTTTGTTGAGGTCGACATGTCCATCGGTTCCCATTGGCGTCTTCACGGGCTTGGCGTCCTTCATCCCAAACCGCTTGAGAAGATCTTGAGTGTACTTCATTTGAGAGATGAAGGTGTCGTCCTTGAGTTGCTTCACTTGGAATCCAAGGAAGTAGTTCAACTCGCTCATCATCGACATCTCAAATTTCTGTGTCATTACCCTGCTAAACTTCTCACAAGACTTTTGATTAGTAGAACCAAATATTATGTCATCGACATAAATTTGGCACACAAATAGGTCACCATCACAAGTCTTAGTGAAAAGATTTGGATCGGCTTTCCCAACCTTGAAAGCATTAGAAATTAGAAAATCTCTAAGGCATTCATACCATGCTCTTGGGGCTTGCTTAAGTCCATAGAGCGCCTTAGAGAGCTTACACACATAGTCGGGGTACCGTCCATCCTCAAAGCCAGGGGGTTGTTCCACGTACACTTCCTCCTTGATTGGCCCATTGAGGAAAGCGCTCTTTACGTCCATTTGAAACAACCTGAAAGAATGGTGAGCGGCATAGGCTAACAAAATGCGAATAGACTCTAGCCTAGCCACAGGAGCAAAAGTCTCCTCAAAATCCAAACCTGCGACTTGGGCATAACCTTTTGCCACAAGTCGAGCCTTGTTTCTTGTCACCACCCCGTGCTCGTCTTGCTTGTTGCGGAACACCCACTTGGTTCCCACAACGTTTTGCTTTGGACGTGGCACCAGGCTCCAAACTTCATTTCGCTTGAAGTTGTTGAGCTCCTCCTGCATGGCCAACACCCAGTCCGGATCTAACAAGGCCTCTTCTACCCTAAAAGGCTCAATAGAAGAGACAAACGAGTAATGCTCACAAAAGTTAGCTAGTCTTGAGCGAGTGGTTACTCCCTTGCTTATATCACCCAGAATCTGGTCGACGGGATGATTCCTTTGAATCATCGCTCGGACTTGAGTTGGAGAGGCCCGTGGTGCTTCTTCCTCCATAACTTGGTCTTCTTGTGCTCCCCCTTGAGCATACGCCTCCTCTTGAGGAACCTGTTCATCGTCTTGAGTTGAGGGATGCACCATCGTTGAGGAAGAAGGTTGATCTTGCTCTTGTTGTTCCTGTGGTCGCACATCTCCAATTGCCATGGTGCGAATTGCGACCGTTAGAACGTCATCTTCATCTACATCATCAAGATCAAATTGCTCTCTTGGAGAGCCATTAGTCTCATCAAATACAATGTCGCTAGAGACTTCAACCAAGTCTGATGATTTGTTGAAGACTCTATACGCCTTTGTATTTGAGTCATAACCTAGCAAAAACCCTTCTACAGCTTTGGGAGCAAATTTAGAGTTTATACCTTTCTTCACTAGAATGTAACATTTACTCCCAAATACACGAAAGTATGAAACATTGGGTTTGTTACCGGTTAGAAGTTCATACGAGGTCTTCTTGAGGAGGCGATGAAGGTAGAGTCGATTTATGGCATGGCAAGCTGTGTTCACAGCTTCCGACCAAAACCGCTCGGGTGTCCTGAATTCTCCAAGCATCGTCCTCACCATGTTGATAAGCGTCATGTTCTTCCTCTCTACCACACCGTTTTGCTAAGGTGTGTAGGGAGCGGAGAACTCGTGCTTGTTCCCTTCCTCCTCAAGGTACTCCTCCACTTGCAAGTTCTTGAACTCGGACCCGTTGTCGCTTCTTATCTTTTTCACCTTGAGCTCAAATTTGTTTTGAGCCTGTCTTAGAAAGCGCTTGAGGGTCCCTTGGGTTTCTGATTTATCCTGCAAAAAGAATACCCAAGTGAAGCGAGAAAAATCATCAACAATAACAAGATCATACTTACTTCCCCCGATGCTAAGGTAAGCAACCGGTCCGAAGAGGTCCATATGTAGTAGCTCCAGAGGTCTTGATGTTGTCACCACATTCTTGTTGTGATGAGTGCTCCCCATTTGTTTTCCTGCTTGACAAGCTGCACAAGGTCTATATTTTTCGAAACACACATTTGTTAGTCCTAACACATGTTCTCCCTTTAGAAGTTTGTGGAGGTTCTTCATCCCAACATGTGCTAGACGACGATGCCACAGCTAGCCCATGCTAGTCTTAGCTATTAAGCATGCATCTAGATCGGCCTCCTCTTTTGAAAAATCAACTAAGTAGAGTTTACTGTCTAATACACCCTTAAATGCTAGTGAACCATCACTCCTTCTAAAGACAGACACATCAACATTTGTAAATAGACAATTGTAGCCCATGTGGCACAATTGACTAACAGACAAAAGATTGTAGCCTAGCGACTCTACTAAAAATACATTAGAGATAGAGTGCTCATTTGTAATGGCTATCTTGCCCAAGCCTTTGACTTTGCCTTGGTTCACATCTCCAAAGATAATTGTATCCTGGGAATCCTTGTTCTTGACGTAGGAGGTGAACATCTTCTTCTCCCCCGTCATGTGGTTTGTGCATCCGCTGTCGATAATTCAGCTTGAGCCCCCGGATGCATAAACCTGCAAGGCAAATTAGGCTTGGATTTTAGGTACCCAAATCTTGTTGGGTCCTACAAGGTTAGTTACAATAGTCTTTAGGACCCAAATGCAAGTCTTGTCTCCCTTGCATTTGGCCCCCAACTTCCTAGCAATCACTTTCTTATTCTTACAACAAATTGCAAAAGAAGTATTGCAAGCATGGTAAATTGTAGAAGGTTCATTACATACTTTCCTAGGCACATGAACAACATTTTTCTTAGGCATATTTCTACCATGCACAAAAGAAGAACTTGAAGCAATCATAGCATGTGAATCATAAGTATAACTCCTATGAGCATTTCTAGAAAATTTTCTATCACTATAGATGAAAGCATGATTCTTTTGAGCACTAATTGCCATAGGGGCCTTCCCTTTCTCCTTGGCGGGAATGGGAGCCCTTTGGCTTGTTAAGTTCTTGGCTTCCTTTCGAAAGCCAAGCCCATCCTTGATAGAGGGGTGTCTACCAACAGTGTAGGCATCTCTTGCAAAATTTAGCTTGTCAAAATGAACCTTGAAAGTCTTAAGTTGAGCATTAAGACTTGCAACTTCATCATTTAATTTAGTAATGGATGCAAGATGTTCGTTACAAGCATTAATATCAAAATCCTTGCACCTATTACAGATTACGACATGTTCCACACATGAACTAGATTTATTAGCTACTTCTAACTTAGCATTTAAATCATCATTCAAAATCTTTAAACTAGAAATTGATTAATGGCACATAGATAATTCAGAGGATAGAATTTCATTCCTTTTAGTTTCTAAAGCAAGAGATTTTTGTACACTAACAAATTTATCATGCTCTTCATACAAAATGTCTTCTTGCTTCTCTAAAAGTCTATCCTTTTCATTTAAAGCATCAATTAACTCATTAATTTTATCTACTTTTGATCTATCTAAACCCTTAAATAATTCAGTGTAGTCTACTTCATCATCACTAGATTCATCATCGCTTGAAGTAGTATACTTAGGGGTTTCACGAACGCTTACTTTTTTCTCCTTTGCCATGAGGCAGGTGTGGCGTTCGTTGGGGAAGAGAGAGGACTTGTTGAAGGCTGAGGCAGTGAGTCCTTCGTCGTCGGAATCGAAAGACGAGCAGTCCGAGTCCCATTCCTTTCCGATGTGTGCTTCGCCCTTTGCCTTCCTATAGCTCTTTTTCTTCTCTTTCTTCCCGCCCTTTCCTTGTTCCTGGTCACTAGAGTTATCGGGACAATTTGCTATAAAATGACCAGTCTTACCGCACTTGAAGCAGGAGGGCTTTCCCTTTGCTTTGTTCTTGTTAGGGTACTCCTTGCGTCCTTTCAAAGACGTCTTGAAGCTCTTTATGATTAGGGCCATTTCATCCTCGTTTAGCCCGACCGCCTCAACTTGTGCCACCTTGCTAGGTAGCGCCTCCCTGCTACTTGTTGCCTTGAGAGCAACAGGTTGAGGCTCGTAGACGGGCATTGGGCCATTAAGAGCATCATCCACGTACCGCGCTTCCTTAACCATCATCCGCCCGCTCACAAAATTTCCCAAGAATCTCCTCGGGAGTCATCTTTGTGTACCTGGGATTTTCACAGATGAGGTTCACAAGATGAGGATCAATAACAGTGAAGGACCTAAGCATGAGTCGGACGACGTCGTGGTCCGTCCATCTCGTGCTTCCATAGCTCCTGATCTTGTTGACTAGGGTCTTGAGCCTGTTGTACGTTTACGTTGGCTCCTCTCCCCTGATCATTGTGAACCTTCCCAGCTCGCCTTCCACCAACTCCATCTTGGTGATCATGGTGGCGTCGTTCCCCTCATGAGAAATCTTGAGGGTGTCCCAGATTTGCTTGGCGTTGTCTAAGCCGCTCACTTTATTGTACTCGCCCCTGCACAAGTGATAGTCGCCTAGAGGGGGGGTGAATAGGGCGAAACTGAAATTTACAAATATAAACACAACTGCAAGCCGGGTTAGCGTTAGTAATAAAGAAATGAGTCCGCGAGAGAGGGTGGAAAACAAATCGCAACCAAATGGAGAGTGTGACACACGGATTTGTTTTACCGAGGTTCGGTTCTTGCAAACCTACTCCCCGTTGAGGAGGCCACAAAGGCCGGGTCTCTTTCAACCCTTCCCTCTCTCAAACGATCCACGGATCGAGTGAGCTTTCTTTTCTCAATCACTTGGAACACAAAGTTCCTACAAGGATCACCACAAGATTGGTGTCTCTTGTCTCAATTACAAGTGAGCTTGATCACAATGAAAGAATCAAGAAAGCACGATTAAAAAAGCCAAGCGACAAGAGCGACAAGTAACACACGGATCACTTCCTCTCTCAAGTCACTAATCACTAATGATCTCTTTTCTCAATTGTGAAACTTGGAGAGGTGGAGGCTTTGAATGTGTCTTGGAAGAGAGTGCTAGCTCTTGTATTGAATGTTGAAGGTTGGAATGCTTGGATGATATGAATGGAGGTGGTTGGGGTTGTATTTATAGCCACCAACCACTTCCTAGCCGTTGGGCCATTCTGCCGAGCGCGGACGGTCCGCCCTCCTGGTGCGGACGGTCCGCCCCTGTAGATCAACGGCTGACAATGCAACGGTCAGCAGT
Organism: Zea mays; assembly: GCF_902167145.1. Lineage (NCBI taxonomy): Eukaryota > Viridiplantae > Streptophyta > Magnoliopsida > Poales > Poaceae > Zea > Zea mays. Next base: position 149,968,082 of record NC_050104.1, on the reverse strand, counting down.
AACGGCTATATCAACGGCTATATTGCATTTAATGCGTCGTCAGATGTCAGACAGAGCCAGTCGCGGACGGTCCGCCCGCCTGGCCCGGACGGTCCGCGAGGCCGCTAAAATTCATTTCTCCGAACCCGTCACCTTCGGGTTTTTCGGTTTCATACCGACCGGACGGTCCGCGCCTGAGGCCGGACGGTCCGCGCGAGGGCTCGGACGGTCTTGGCTTTTCCTTCGGACAGTCCGTAATGGAAACTTGTATTTTTGCATTGGTTCTGTCCGAGAGTCATTCTAGTGTTGCGGACGGTCCGCCGCAAGGGCCCGGACGGTCCGCGCTTGGCCTGTTTTTCCAAAAAGCTTCTCCTGTCCGGAATAATCTACGTTATTCCGGACAGTCGATTTAGCATAGTTATAGATGAACTTTTGGCACCTGTAAAACATATAATCTAGAGCAAACTAGTTAGTCCAATTGTTTGTGTTGGGCGATTCAACCACCAAAACTATTTAGGAACTAGGTGTAAGCCTAATTCCCTTTCAATCTCCCCCTTTTTGGTGATTGATGCCAACACAAGCCAAAGCAAATATGGAAGTGCATAATTGAACTAGTTTGCATAATATAAGTGCAGAGGTTGCTTGGAATTTAGCCAATATAAATACTTGCAAGATATGCATGGATTGTTTCTTTCTTATATAACATTTTGGACCACGCTTGCACCACATGTTTTGTTTTTGCAAACTCTTTTGTAAATCCTTTTCAAAGTTCTTTTGCAAATAGTCAAAGGCAAATGAATAAGATTTTGAGAAGCATTTTCAAGATTTGAAATTTTCTCCCCCTGTTTCAAATGCTTTTCCTTTAACTAAACAAAACTCCCCCTAAATGAGATCCTCCTCTTAGTGTTCAAGAGGGTTTTTGATATGTCATTTTGAAATACTACTTTCTCCCCCTTTTGAACACAATAGGATTATCAATTGAAAAATATTCAACACTTAAGTTTTTGAAATTGGTGGTGGTGCGGTCCTTTTGCTTTGGGCTCTTACTTTCTCCCCCTTTGGCATGAATCGCCAAAAACGGAAGCATTAGAGCCCTCCTGGTGCAATCTTCCCCTTTGGTCATAAATAAGTGAGTTAAGATTATACCAAAGACGAAGTCCTTTTGCGTTTGAGCTTTTACTCTCTCCCCCAAGGATGAAGTCCTTTTCCTTGATGCTCATTTCTCCCCCAAAGACGAGAGAGTTGCTCGGAGTGATGGCGAAGTATGAGTTACGGAGTGGAAGCCTTTGTCTTCGCCGAAGACTCCAATTTCCTTTCAATATACCTATGACTTGGTTTGAAATAAACTTGAAAACACATTAGTCATAGCATATAAAAGAGATATGATCAAAGGTATTCAAAAGAGCTATGTGTGCAAGCTTAGCAAAAGAAATTTCTGGAATCAAGAATATTGAGCTCATGCCTAAGTCTGGTAAAAGATTGTTCATCAAGTGGCTTGGTAAAGATATCGGCTAATTGATCTTTAGTATTAATGTAAGAAATCTCGATATCCCCCTTTTGTTGGTGATCCCTAAGAAAATGATACCGAATGGCTATGTGCTTAGTGCGGCTATGCTCGACGGGATTGTCGGCCATTTTGATTGCACTCTCATTATCACATAGCAAAGGGACTTTGGTTAATTTGTAACCGTAGTCCCGCAGGGTTTGCCTCATCCAAAGCAATTGCGCGCAACAATGTCCTGCGGCAATGTACTCGGCTTCGGCAGTGGAAAGAGCGACCGAATTTTGCTTCTTTGAAGCCCAAGACACCAAGGATCTTCCCAAGAACTGGCAAGTCCCCGATGTGCTCTTCCTATTGATTTTGCACCCCGCCCAATCGGCATCCGAATAACCAATTAAATCAAATGTGGATCCCCGAGGGTACCAAAGCCCAAACTTAGGTGTATAAGCCAAATATCTCAAGATTCGTTTTACGGCCGTAAGGTGTGATTCCTTAGGGTCGGATTGGAATCTTGCACACATGCAAACGGAAAGCATAATGTCCGGTCGAGATGCACATAAATAAAGCAATGATCCAATCATCGACCGGTATACCTTTTGATCCACGGACTTACCTCCCGTGTCGAGGTCGAGATGCCCATTAGTTCCCATGGGTGTCTTGATGGGTTTGGCATCCTTCATCCCAAACTTAGCAAGAATGTCTTGAGTGTACTTCGTTTGGCTAATGAAGGTGCCCTCTTGGAGTTGCTTGACTTGGAATCCTAGAAAATACTTCAACTCCCCCATCATCGACATCTCGAATTTATGTGTCATGATCCTACTAAACTCTTCACATGTAGACTCGTTAGTAGACCCAAATATAATATCATCAACATAAATTTGGCATACAAACAAGTCTTTTTCAAGAGTTTTAGTGAATAAAGTAGGATCGGCCTTGCCGACTTTGAAGCCATTTGCAATAAGGAAATCTCTTAGGCATTCATACCATGCTCTTGGGGCTTGCTTGAGCCCATAAAGCGCCTTAGAGAGCCTATAGACATGGTTAGGATACTTACTGTCTTCAAAGCCGGGAGGTTGCTCAACATAGACCTCTTCCTTGATTGGTCCATTGAGGAAGGCACTTTTCACGTCCATTTGATAGAGCTTAAAGCCATGGTAAGTAGCATAGGCCAATAATATGCGAATTGACTCAAGCCTAGCTACGGGTGCATAGGTTTCACCGAAATCCAAACCTTCGACTTGTGAATACCCTTTGGCCACGAGTCGAGCTTTGTTCCTTGTCACCACACCATGCTCATCTTGCTTGTTGCGGAAGACCCATTTGGTTCCTACAACATTTTGGTTAGGACGTGGAACTAAATGCCATACCTCGTTCCTCGTGAAATTGTTGAGCTCTTCTTGCATCGCCACCACCCAATCCGAATCTTGGAGAGCTTCCTCTACCCTGTGTGGCTCAATAGAGGAAACAAAAGAGTAATGTTCACAAAAATGAGCAACCCGAGATCGAGTAGTTACCCCCTTATGAATGTCGCCGAGGATGGTGTCGACGGGGTGATCTCGTTGGATTGCTTGGTGGACTCTTGGGTGTGGCGGTCTTGGTTCTTCCTCATCCTCCTTTTCTTGATCATTTGTATCTCCCCCTTGATCATTGCTATTATCTTGAGGTGGCCCGTCTTCTTGATTTTGCTCTTCATCATTTTGAGCCTCATCCTCATTTTGAGTTGGTGGAGATGCTTGCATGGAGGAGGATGGTTGATCTTGTGTACTTGGAGGCTCTTCGGATTCCTTAGGACACACATCCCCGATGGACATGTTCCTTAGCGTTATGCGTGGAGCCTGTTCTTCACCTATCTCATCAAGATCAACTTGCTCTACTTGAGAGCCGTTAGTTTCATCAAACACAACGTCACATGAGACTTCAACTAGTCCAGTGGACTTGTTAAAAACTCTATATGCCCTTGTGTTTGAGTCATATCCTAGTAAAAAGCCTTCTACAGTTTTAGGTGCAAATTTAGATTTTCTACCTCTTTTAACAAGAATAAAGCATTTGCTACCAAAAACTCTAAAGTATGAAATGTTGGGCTTTTTACCGGTTAGGAGTTCGTAGGATGTCTTCTTGAGGATTCGGTGAAGATATAACCGGTTGATGGCGTAGCAGGCGGTGTTGACCGCTTCGGCCCAAAACCGGTCCGGTGTCTTGTATTCATCAAGCATGGTTCTTGCCATGTCCAACAGAGTTCGGTTCTTCCTCTCCACTACACCGTTTTGTTGTGGCGTGTAGGGAGAAGAGAACTCATGCTTGATGCCCTCCTCCTCAAGGAAGCTTTCAATTTGAGAGTTCTTGAACTCCGTTCCATTGTCGCTTCTTATTTTCTTGATCCTTAAGCCGAACTCATTTTGAGCTCGTCTCAAGAATCCCTTTAAGGTCTCTTGGGTTTGAGATTTTTCCTGTAAAAAGAATACCCAAGTGAAGCGAGAATAATCATCCACAACAACTAGACAGTACTTACTCCCGCCGATGCTTATGTAAGCGATCGGGCCGAATAGATCTATGTGTAGGAGCTCCAGTGGCCTGTCAGTCGTCATTATGTTCTTGTGTGGATGATGAGTGCCAACTTGCTTCCCTGCTTGACATGCGCTACAAATCCTGTCTTTCTCAAAATGAACATTGGTTAGTCCTAAAATGTGTTCTCCCTTTAGAAGCTTGTGAAGATTCTTCATTCCAACATGGGCTAGTCGGCGGTGCCAAAGCCAACCCAGGTTAGTCTTAGCAATTAAACATGTGTCGAGTCCAGCTCTTTCAAAATCTACTAAGTATAGCTGACCCTCTAACACACCCTTAAATGCTACTGAATCATCACTTCTTCTAAAGACAGTAACACCAGTATCAGTAAAAAGACAGTTGTAGCCCATTTGACATAATTGTGATACGGAAAGCAAATTGTAGTCTAATGAATCAACAAGAAAAACATTTGAAATGGAATGGTCAGGTGAAATAGCAATTTTACCCAAACCTTTGACCAACCCTTGATTTCCATCCCCAAATGTGATAGCTCGTTGGGGGTCTTTGTTTTTCTCATATGAGGAGAACATCCTTTTCTCCCCGGTCATGTGGTTTGTGCACCCGCTGTCGAGTATCCAACTTGAGCCCCCGGATGCATAAACCTACAAAACAAATTTAGTTCTTTGTTTTAGGTACCCAAACGGTTTTGGGTCCTTTAGCATTAGATACAAGAACTTTGGGTACCCAAACACAAGTCTTGGAGCCTTTGTGTTTGCCCCCAACAATTTTGGCAACTACCTTGCCAGATTTGCTAGTCAACACATAAGATGCATCAAAAGTTTTAAATGAAATGGCATGATCATTTGATGCATTAGGAGTTTTCTTTCTAGGCAACTTGGCACGGGTTGGTTGCCTAGAGCTAGATGTCTCACCCTTATACATAAAAGCATGGTTAGGGCCAGAGTGAGACTTCCTAGAGTGAATTCTTCTAATTTTGCTCTCGGGATAACCGGCAGGGTACAAAATGTAACCCTCGTTATCCTGAGGCATGGGAGCCTTGCCCTTAACAAAATTAGACAAGTTCTTAGGAGGGGCATTAATTTTGACATTGTCTCCCCTTTGAAAGCCAATGCCGTCCTTAATGCCCGGACGTCTCCCATTATAGAGCATGCTTCTAGCCAATTTAAATTTTTCATTTTCTAAGTCATGCTCTCTAATTTTAGCATTAAGTTGTGCTATGTGATCATTTTGTTTTTTAATTAAGGCAAGGTGATCATGGATAGCATCAACATTAATATCTCTACATCTAGTGCAAATGGACACATGCTCAATAGTAGATGTAGAGGGTTTGCAAGACTTTAATTCAATAACCTTAGCATGCAACAAATCATTCTTAGTTCTAAGGTCGGAAATGGTAGCATTGCAAACATCAAAATCCTTAGCCTTAGCAATTAATTTTTCATTCTCATTTCTAAGGCTAGCAAGAGAAATGTTCAATTTTTCAATCCTAGCAAGCAAATCATCATTATTATTTCTAGGAATTGAAACATTGCAAATATGAGAATCAACCTTAGCTAACAAATTTGCATTCTCATTCCTAAGGTTGTCTATAGTCTCATGGCAAGTACTTAGCTCACTAGACAATTTTTCACATTTTTCCATTGCTAGAGCATAAGCATTTTTAACCTTAACATGCTTCTTATTTTCCTTGATCAGGAAGTCCTCTTGGGAGTCCAAGAGATCATCCTTTTCATGGATAGCACTAATTAGCTCATTTAATTTTTCTTTTTGTTCCATGTTAAGGTTGGCAAAAAGAATACGCAAGTTATCCTCCTCATTTTTATCATCCTCATCACTAGATGTTTCATATTTAGTGGAGGACTTTGATTTTACCTTCTTTTTGCCGTCCTTGGCCATGAGGCACTTGTGGCCGACGTTGGGGAAGAGGAGGCCTTTGGTGATGGCGATGTTGGCGGCGTCCTCGTCGTCGGAGGAGTCGCTTGAGCTTTCGTCGGAGTCCCACTCCCGACAAACATGGGCATCGCCGCCCTTCTTCTTGTAGTACTTCTTCTTCTCCTTCCTCTTGCCCTTCTTGTCGTTGTCCCTGTCACTATCACTTGATAATGGACATTTAGCAATAAAGTGACCGGGCTTACCACACTTGTAGCAAACCTTCTTGGAACGGGATTTGTAGTCCTTCCCCTTCCGTTGCTTGAGGATTTGCCGGAAGCTTTTGATGATTAGGGCCATCTCCTCGTTGTCGAGCTTGGAGGCGTCAATTGGTTGTCTACTTGGTGTAGACTCCTCCTTCTTCTCCTCCGTTGCCTTGAAAGCCACGGGTTGCGCCTCGGATGTGGAAGGCTCATCAAGCTCGTTGATCTTCTTGGAGCCCTTAATCATGCATTCAAAACTAACAAAATTCCCGATGACTTCCTCGGGGGTCATTTGTGTATATCTAGGATTGCCACGAATTAATTGTACTTGAGTAGGGTTAAGGAAAATAAGGGCTCTCAGAATAACCTTAACCACTTCGTGGTCATCCCATTTTGTGCTCCCGAGGTTGCGCACTTGGTTCACCAAGGTCTTGAGCCGGTTGTACATGTCTTGTGGCTCCTCCCCTTGGCGAAGACGGAAGCGACCGAGCTCCCCCTCGATCGTTTCCCGCTTGGTGATCTTGGTGAGTTCATCACCCTCATGCGCTGTCTTGAGTAGGTCCCAAATCTCCTTGGCGTTCTTCAACCCTTGTACTTTGTTGTATTCCTCCTTGCTTAAAGAGGCAAGGAGAATGGTTGTGGCTTGAGAGTTGAAGTGCTCGATTTGGGCCACTTCGTCCGTGTCGTAGTCCTCATCCCCTACCGATGGTACCTGTACACCATACTCAACAACATCCCATAATCTTTTGTGGAGAGAGGTTAGATGAAATCGCATCAAATTACTCCACATAGCATAATCTTCACCATTAAAAGTTGGTGGTTTGCCTAATGGGACGGAAAGTAAAGGTGTATGTTTAGGAACGCGAGGGTAGCGTAGGGGGATCTTACTATACTTCTTACGCTCTTGGCGTTTAGAAGTGACGGACGCCGCGTCGGAGCCGGAGGTGGAGGTCGATGAAGTGTCGGTCTCGTAGAAGACCACCTTCCTCATCCTTTTGTGCTTGTCCCCACTCCGATGCGGCTTGTGAGAAGATTTTTCCTTCTTCTCCTTATGGTGAGAAGAGGAAGATCTTTTCTCCTTCCGCTTGGAGGATTTCTTCTTCTTCTCTCTTCTCTTGGTGCGGGACTCTTCCGATGAAGTGCTCCCTTGGCTTGTAGTGGGCTTGTCGTCGCCGGTCTCCATCTCCCTCTTGGTGTGATCTCCCGACATCACTTCGAGCGGTTAGGCTCTAATGAAGCACCAGGCTCTGATACCAATTGATAGTCGCCTAGAGGGGGGGTGAATAGGGCGAAACTGAAATTTACAAATATAAACACAACTGCAAGCCGGGTTAGCGTTAGTAATAAAGAAATGAGTCCGCGAGAGAGGGTGGAAAACAAATCGCAACCAAATGGAGAGTGTGACACACGGATTTGTTTTACCGAGGTTCGGTTCTTGCAAACCTACTCCCCGTTGAGGAGGCCACAAAGGCCGGGTCTCTTTCAACCCTTCCCTCTCTCAAACGATCCACGGATCGAGTGAGCTTTCTTTTCTCAATCACTTGGAACACAAAGTTCCTACAAGGATCACCACAAGATTGGTGTCTCTTGTCTCAATTACAAGTGAGCTTGATCACAATGAAAGAATCAAGAAAGCACGATTAAAAAAGCCAAGCGACAAGAGCGACAAGTAACACACGGATCACTTCCTCTCTCAAGTCACTAATCACTAATGATCTCTTTTCTCAATTGTGAAACTTGGAGAGGTGGAGGCTTTGAATGTGTCTTGGAAGAGAGTGCTAGCTCTTGTATTGAATGTTGAAGGTTGGAATGCTTGGATGATATGAATGGAGGTGGTTGGGGTTGTATTTATAGCCACCAACCACTTCCTAGCCGTTGGGCCATTCTGCCGAGCGCGGACGGTCCGCCCTCCTGGTGCGGACGGTCCGCCCCTGTAGATCAACGGCTGACAATGCAACGGTCAGCAGTAACGGCTATATCAACGGCTATATTGCATTTAATGCGTCGTCAGATGTCAGACAGAGCCAGTCGCGGACGGTCCGCCCGCCTGGCCCGGACGGTCCGCGAGGCCGCTAAAATTCATTTCTCCGAACCCGTCACCTTCGGGTTTTTCGGTTTCATACCGACCGGACGGTCCGCGCCTGAGGCCGGACGGTCCGCGCGAGGGCTCGGACGGTCTTGGCTTTTCCTTCGGACAGTCCGTAATGGAAACTTGTATTTTTGCATTGGTTCTGTCCGAGAGTCATTCTAGTGTTGCGGACGGTCCGCCGCAAGGGCCCGGACGGTCCGCGCTTGGCCTGTTTTTCCAAAAAGCTTCTCCTGTCCGGAATAATCTACGTTATTCCGGACAGTCGATTTAGCATAGTTATAGATGAACTTTTGGCACCTGTAAAACATATAATCTAGAGCAAACTAGTTAGTCCAATTGTTTGTGTTGGGCGATTCAACCACCAAAACTATTTAGGAACTAGGTGTAAGCCTAATTCCCTTTCAACAAGGATGCTAGCAAAACAGTGGTCGCTTGTGCATTTTTATGGATTTGCTCATTAATGAAAACGGGGTTGTCAGTACTATCAAAATGCATTCCGTTTTCAACAATCTCCCAAATACTTGGATGGAGAGAAAATAGGTGACTACGCATTTTGTGACTCCAAAATGAGTAGTCTTCTCCATCAAAGTGCGGAGGTTTCCCAAGTGGAATTGAAAGTAAATGAGCATTGTAATTAAAAGGAATACAAGAATAATCAAATGAATAGTTTGAGTTAACCGGTTTCTTTTTCTCGTCATCGTCGTCTCTTGGTGAAGAAGAAGACTCGTCGCTGTCGTAATAGACAATCTTCTTGATGCGCCTCTTCTTCTTCCCGTCTCTTTTCTTATGACTCGAGCCAGAGTCCAAGGGCTTATCATCTCTTGGCTCATTGACGATGGATTCCTTTGTCTTGTCGTTGACCACCATCCCCTTTCCCTTAGGATCCATCTCTTCGGGCGATTAGTCCCTTGCGTGAAGAGAACGGCTCTGATACCAATTGAGAGCACCTAGAGGGGGGGGTGAATAGGTGATCCTGTAAAATTCAACAACTAATAGCCACAAAACTTGGTTAAGTGTTAGAATGATAAAACCAAGTGGCTATAGAGCGAGCTCTTGCGAGTCACAATAATCACACAGAAAAGCAATCACAAGAGACACATGAGTTATCCCGTGGTTCGGCCAAGTATAACACTTGCCTACTTCCACGTTGTGGCGTCCCAATGGACGAGGGTTGCACTCAACCCCTTTCAAGTGATCCAATGATCAACTTGAATACCACAATGTTCTTCTTTCTTATACTTTCTCCCGTTTGCGAGGAATCTCCACAACTTGGAGCCTCTCGCCCTTACAATTGATGTTCACAAAGAAGCACAGAAGTAAGTGAGGGAAGAGCAACACACACAAGACTCAAAACCAGAGCACAATCACGCACACAAGCCATAACTTGAGCTCAAAACACAACTCACGGAGTTCTCTACTCAATTGGAGCTCAAGTCACTATCTCAAAGAATCGAATGCGCGAGAATGGAGTCTTGGTGCTTAGGAATGATCAAAGAATGCTTGGGTGACTCCTCCATGCGCCTAGGGGGTCCCTTTTATAGCCCCAAGGCACCTAGGAGCCGTTGGAGGCAATCTTGGAAGGCTAATCTTGCCTTCTGTTGGGTGTCGCACCGAACAGCCCGGTGCACCACCGTAGGCACTGTAGCATGTCTGGTGCGGATCTCCTTCCTAATTTGGCGCAGACGACCGTTGCAACTCTGGCGTCGGTTGGCGCACCGAACACTGTCCGGTGCACACCGAACAGTCCGGTGCCCCTTCCGACCATTGGTGCGGGCCACGTGTCGCCCTCAGATCATGCTGCCGACCGTTGCGAAGTTGACCGTTGGCTCACCGGACAGTCCGGTGAATTTTAGCCGTACGCCGTTGAACTTTTCCCGAGAGCGACGACTTCGTCGCGACCGACCCACCAGACAGTCCGGTGCACCACCGGACAGTCCGATGAATTATAGCCGTACGCCGTCGTCGAGTCCCGAGAGTGGCCTGTTCACCTTGGACCCGTCTGGCGCACCGGACACTGTCTGGTGCACCACCGGACAGTCCGGTGTGCCAGACTGTGCTTAGTCTTGGCTACACACAGACACTCTTTTCCAATCTTTTTCTTTTTCTGTTTCTAGCACTTAGGTAACTTTATTAGTACCCAAAACAAATGTACTAAGTCTAGAAACATACCTTCTTTGTTGATTTGCACTTAATTCATCATTTGATATAAAATAACTCACTTAATATGTGTTGGACACTTAATCACCAAAATATACTAGAAATGGCACAATGGCACATTTCCCTTTTAATACACAATAATATTTAACTAACAAGGTAGAGGATATCGGTACGACATCTGAGGCACCTAAAATTGAAACAATTAAAAATCTGTAAAAATGGTGCCTCTATTTTTTACAATGATTTAGTAATATAAAGACACGCATTTGCACAAATTTGTGTTAAGAAAGTTATCATAGAAACATGTTAAAAAAGATTATAAGGAAGAATGGGCAACTGAAGCAAAATATTGTCACATGGGCGAGCGTCGATCAAGTGAAGGGAACGATGGTTGGAGTTAGCGAATGTGATTTTTGCATATTTACGCAGTGAGGCAATTTATTGGATTTGAACTAGCCACACGGGAGGATGGTCTGACTTATAATTCAGGTCTCTATCAAATCTTCGCGGGAAAAATTTCGTCCCGCCATGCTCCGTTAGGTTTAGTTTAGATACTTTAATATTAATCCTAATCAACATGTATTGAACTAGATTGTTGTGTAAATTAAACTAATTTACATCTAAAAGCTTGTTCGTTTTACTGTTAATCCATGTGGATTCGATGGTATTGAGTCGATTTAAATCTATAGCAAGCCAAATTTTACTATAATCCACTTCAATATACTCAAATTCACGTGGAATTGGAATAACGGAATAAAACCTAAATACAACTCAACACATGTAGATTGAGATCAATATTAAAGTACCTAAATAAAAAATAAAGACTTAAAATTTTGGGTTCTCGTTAGAGATAGTTATACTGAAATTTTAAAAATATTTATAAAATATATTATCATAGCATATATTCAAATAATACAGCATTGACAGGAATATAAGATTGCACCCATCATGAATTCACCGTCACAGAAAAGAAACCGGAACCCAAAAGGCTCTCCGCCGACACGCCGGCTACGGCGATTCTCCAATCTGAAACCCTTCCTGCCGACGATTCCTTTCCACCTTCCGCTCCATCGCGTGGCCGCCGCCGCTCTCCACCCGATTGGTTCCCGTGCCTGCCGCCCCACCGATTCACTCCGCGCCCGCGCGACCCCTGCCGTCCATGAACCTCTCCGAGGATTGGCGCTCCGTCTTCCCGGTTTGTGCCGTCTTCGCTGCGCCGTCCGTTGACCCGCTGCCTGCCGCCGCCGCCTCCCGCGGCCCCCTCCACTTCTCCCCTCTCCCGCCGCGCACCCCGTTGCTCTCCCTCCCCTACCCCATCCCATTGCCGCGCTCCTCCACCCGCGGCCTGAACCGCTTCCTCCGCTCTTTTGTCCGAGGCACCTCCTTCCTCCCGCGCTCCGACTTTGACTACCTCGCTGACACACTCATCCCCCAACCGTCTTCATCTTCTCCGCCTTCCAATCTGCTCGCCGTCCTCCGGCTCTCGTGCTCTCTCATTCTCTTTTTCCCCTACGGCGAGAATGCGGAGCATGTTGCCTTTGTTACTCTGGATGCCACCACTGTCACTGGTTCCACGCCTCTCTCGCCGGTCGTTCAGAGTGATGGGTTTATGCACCCGGGCCACCGCATCCAGCAGCTTGTTACCACTGCTAATGAGTCGTCATGGCCGTCGCAGCTGGAAGACAACCCTGAGGGGTTCCTGCTTGCTGTGACAATGTACTCCCTGAATTGGTTCAGGGTTGAGTCACAGGATTTGGGGACTTCTGTCTTAGTGCCTATTGCCAAGCAGCAGGTTGACTCTGTAATTGTGCATGCTTGTTGGAGCAGGCATTTGCCATCCGAATGTGTTGTGTTGCTGGAGAGTGGGGAGCTGTGCTGGTTCAATCTGGACACACGTCAAGGTGGAAAGATAAAAATTGATGTTGGCAGCAAGGATGACACTGGGGAATGGCTAAGCTGTGACTATGGGGCACAACCATGGATGATAATCGTCGCGAGTTCAAAATCCATCCTTTTGATCGACTTAAGATTTGGGGATCGTGGTCAATACAAGGTTTTGGCGAGAGTTGGAATGCCAGGACTGCTTGAAACTGATCCTTTTGCTGAGGCAGATCAGTACCTTGCATTCTGCAGGGGTGGGCTTGATCATTTCCATTTCTCAGTGGTGACAAAGCGATACTTGATTCTCCTCGATTTGAGACAGCCATTGACGCCTGTGTTGGCGTGGCAGCATGAGCTGAAAAGTCCTAGTAATGTTGCTATGTTTCGACTTTCTGAATTGAGGCCTTCCAAGGAGCATGAGTGGGCATCAAATTCTGGTTTTGCTATTTTGGTTGGTTCGTTCAAGACAGGGGAGTTCAGTGTTTTCTGTTATGGACCTAAAGAGCAAGGCTGTCCAGATAACTCTCACCTGTATGCTTGGGATCTTCCTTCACGGTTTTCGCTGACAGGTCATCACTGCAGCTGCAGCAGCGGAAGAATGAAAGATGTATTCTCAATGCCTGTTTCAAGAGATGAATATGCTTCAAAATGGAGTAAAAACTCCATTATTGGCTACTATGTGCTTCCAAACCACCTCTCAGTTTCAGAGACATCATTTACTGGCTTTGCTTTGGTCTGCTTGACAGCCATGGGGAAATTAGAAATGCAAAGGTACCGTGCATCTGCAGATTCACACAATGATATCCCATGTGATGAATCAAAACATACAGCCAGGGCTAGTAATTTAGCTATATTTCCTGACACTCCGTATGACAATTTCTCCCTTAGATATAGTTTAATGAAGTTGCGTTTCCTATCTGAGTATCTTGAAGGCAATCTGTGCAATGCATTGGTAAAGCATGGTTCTAGTATCAATAAAGAGATGGGCCATATTATTATCAGTGAAGCTGTGTCGGAATATGCAAAAGAGAACTCTAGTTCATTGCCCCACCCAGTTTCAGATTTTTTATGCAATGTTAGTATTCCCATGAACATTTTTGAAATTTCTTGCCAGAGAATATTGAATGGCCTGCCATCAGACATCCTGCATGTCACCTTCTCCAAATACAGTGACATGCTAGCATGCAGCACAGAGAAGACCTTATGTGAACATTTAGATGTTCCTACCTGTTTGACGAACACTAAACTTAGACCTTTCCTGTTGGCAAAACCTTCAAGCATAAGTTACAATCTGACTAGCAAAGTACGCTCTCCAGATGCCCTTGTTGGTCCAGTACTACCCATACCTGTTCTGCTTGCGCTGGAAGAGAAAAGCAAGGATGCAGAAAGCTCTTCTCAGGGAGTACCCATAGAAACTGATTCCATAAATGATCGATGTAGAGAAGTTTTTGAAGCCCTGGATCCTGTAATATCCATTGCTGACACTGACAACGGCAATGGATGGCCTGCTTCACAAGAACTGGATGAAGGAAAGTCCTATTTTAGTTATGAGCCTCAGATTGAACATAGGTTCAGTATGGGTAGAAGTACCAGAAAGGAGGAGAAAGAAGATCAAAACCAAGATGATCTGCATAGGTCTTCAACGCTATATGAGGATAAGGTCTTCACAACATTTGTTTGCGGAAAAGCCAAAGTTCCTGATTCACCTGAACAAGCTGCAACTTTGTTCGATTTCGGCCCAGTGAGGATAGATTTTGATACCCCAGCCATGGAAATTCAGCCTGCCGAGGAAAAGGTGTACAAATGTTTGAGGAAACAATTTGTAACATGGCGAAACAATTTCAAGCCATACCAAGATTTTTGTAGCACACATAAAATACCAAAGCTGAGGCAATGAGCCCTTCCATCCTTCATTCAGTTTCAACAGGGCTTGTAGATTTACGCATATGGCTGCTTGCCTTTTTTTTTTGTTCCGTTTTTTTTTTGGAAGGGTAAGAGCGAACTAAAAATCAAATATACGCTCTTATGCTATTTCTGATGTACATACATATGGCCTGCTGTTGAATATAAATGCTGTTTTCTTCTATGTACCGCTATTGTGTTGCTATCATATTGTTCATGAATGTATACTCCCTTTTTTGAAATATATGACTGTATGCCACATTTAAGACAAGCTAATTGGTTCATTGCTCAGGAGGAGCTAATAGTTTAAATGAGCAAATTAGCTTGCATAAAAATTGTATGTTTCAAAACAGGGAGTAGCAACCCTTCTTTACAGATTTGGAAGTATTTTACAGATTTGGAATTGTGTATCCGGTGACGTGTAGGATTTGATGGACTCGTTGGAGCCTTTTTACACGCACACTGGTTTTTGGTCCTTAGACCATCTCTAGCAGGCTATGTAAAGTATTATTTTGTATTATAAATTATACTGTTTGCAGAGTGAAGTTTAAAATAAGGGGTGAAATAGAGTGTGATAGAGTCTATTGTAGATTATACTGTTTGCAGTGTGAAGTTTAAAATAGAGAGTGAAATAGAGAGTAGGATAGAGAGTGCTGTAGGTAGTCTTAAGACCATTCTCAATAAGAGTTCCATGATCATTACATAGGATGTCATGTAAGTGTTTTTGATGATGTGACAGTGTACACTGTTTTCAAGGTGTTTATGTTTTGCATGTGACCCAGGAAACAACAATGATAAAACTATCTGAGACTATTTTATTATAGTTTCAAACCTCTTTAGATGATGTGTCACTGTAGTTAATCGTGTCTATAAAATTTTCATTGACAATGGCCTAATGATAGTGCCATTGAAATATTAGGCACTGCGCTTTCAGGCCCAGAACGAAGCTACTTTTGCCAGGCTGCCACAAGAACCAAGGTTTCTTATGAAAGTAGAAGTCACTCCGGCTTGGAAAAAGAACTTCTCGGTTCTCTAAATAACTCCCTAAATTTTAAATTTTAAAAATAATTGAGAAAAAAGGCTTCTCCAATAATTCTCTAAATAGACTTGTTAAATTTAGTTACTTACTATCAAATTTCATTTACTTTCCAGATTTAGCAATCTATTCAGATTTAGCAACTCGATAGATGTTTCTTAAATATAGTTGATGTCAATTTCTTCACACTCATGTTCTCATTTTTTTCCTTTTCTCATTTTTTTTCCTTTTCCCGTATAGCGAGTAACCAAATCTGACACTCTTTTCCCCCTTTCTCGTGCAGCGAGATAGTAAGATCCAATATGTATAACACAAGCTTCTCCTTTACCATTGAACCACCGCTACAATCAGACACTCTTTTTTCCCCTTTCTCGTGCAGCGAGATAGTCAGGTCCAATATGCATAACACAAGTTTCTCCTAACCATTGAACCACCGCTACACTATAGGTCGTTCCGACCAACCTTCTATGCCCTCGACGCCCTCTTCTCTTGACTCCATTGCCAACCTTTTCTGACAGGAGCAAGCATACCAAAACTAGATTCAAAACTGAACTACTCCTAAATATGCTAATTTTTACTCCAATAGCTATTTAACAACTTGCTAAACATAATAGCAGGGGTTTGATAACAATATTCAAAATTGCGAAGAGGGCCAAGCATCATAAAATGGAAAAGATATTCTTATCAACTACAACACGAGCAATTATTTTTCAAGTAGAACCAGCGAACTCTATAAAGCCCTCAACACATAATTAGGAAAAGGAACAGCAAGCAGATCGAGTGGGTCACAACACGAATAAAATCATTTCTGCTACACCAACTTAGGCTTTGCGGTTCCGGGTGGTAGAACCTTTCTGCTCCACAGGGTCCCTGCTTCCAACCAAGTCCCGGTAACGCTGCTCCCAGTCATCCACCTTCCCATTTGCGATATCTGCATGGATCGCCCTCCGGATTCCTTTTACTACCAAGAAGTACTGCAAAAGAGTACCGAAGATATGAGTGTAAAGTTCTGTTTGAGGACGTCAGTGGGAAGAGTATCATGTAAGGCAGTTCACCTCCACAGCAAGTATAATTGGTATGAACATCTTCCAGCGATTGTTAGGGTTTGGACCATCAATTAACTTCTGATCAACATGAATGGGCTTGCTCCCGTTTGAGATAACAACAGTAATTTCTTTCATCAGTTTTGGAACCCACGGAGTTCCATCCGGAAGTATCTGTTTAACAGTGAAATATCGTCATCTATTAATCATTAAGGCATGAGAACAGAGAAATGCTAGGTCAAATACATAAACAGACAAACCTTCTCCCCATGCTCGTTAGTCTTGCACCTTCCACTGTTCTCTACCAATGCTATTGGCAAAGGGAAATCCTAAAAAAGAGAGCAAAATGTAGATAATCCATTAGAACTGGCTTGCGATGCAAAAATGAAACGAAATCATCAGTGTTGCTTGTGCATAAAGACATCTGTGATGTACTGAAAAAAATCCATATTTCATGTTGTCCATGTAAACAAAATTTTAAAATAGCATGTCACAAAAAAATCAGCAAGTAGAGAAAAAAAAACTAATATTGATGCAGCCATTTAGCCAAATGTGCTTCCACTAATTCTCACAGTCTATGTCGGTACCCAGGAACTAGGGTACCCATTACTGCTGGGTCCAGACGAGGACCTGCGTGGCGATCTGTAGCCACGTGGGAAGGAGCTAAGTAACCTGGATTGGCGCGGTGTTACCAAGTATCCCAAAGCTGAAGTTGTCTGACAACTTCAGTCATAGGTCCGGGCCCCCGCAGGAGGCTCCCAAACCCCCGCGTAAGCCACCGGATCCCCGGCGAGAGGAGATCTGGAGGCACCACGTGTCCCCGGAGATGAAGCACTATGCGGGTTACAGTTAGGGACCGAACCCCGTGGGTCGGTCCCGGACCCCCTGCGTGTGCCATCGGGACCCCCAATCAAGGTCAGTCTGGTGCTGCCACGTATCCAGCAGCTCCAGCTACTGCGAATAAGGCCCAAATCTCCACGGGTGATTTCCGAATCCTCGGGCCAGGGAGGTCCGAGGCTGCCACGTGTCCAGTAGCACCTGACCCTTGCTCCCCGCTCAGATGGAGTCCCATTGCCACCACGTGACCTAGGGCACATGACGTAAGCCAATGGGCGGAGCGTGACACAAGCCTCTGGCATAAGGCGTCCCTGCATTAAGAACGAATAAGACGTGCACCTGTCTACTCCGGTGGCAGGCGGCGCGCCCAGACAGCAACACACGAGTTACACTGTTACTCGCGCGTTACCGAGGCAAAGACTCCCTTAGACGTAAGCTCAGTTGTACAACTCACAGTGGAGTAGGGTATTACACTCTAGCGGCCCGAACCACTCTAAATTCTTGTGTGTTCTTGTGTTCGTCCTTCTCTACAGGATAACCTCAAGCCCCCTCCTCATCTTAGGATTAGGGCGAGTGTTATCCGCCACCCGGTTGGAGTTTACCTCCAACGGTCTAATACTTGAGGATGAAATACACAGACGAATATAACTAACTGGGAAGTGGGAAATTATTGAAAACACATATTTTTGAAAGGCACTAAGCAAGACCCTTAGAGCTTTGGCACACTTAGGCATTTTGTAACCTAGTGGATGACCTATGATATACCAGCACATCATGTAGTTTCAGAAGAATAATACAAAGTGATAAAAACAACTGAGCTCCATATGATGGCACATCCAGATCGAGTCAACTACCAACTTAATATAACTCTAACCGCATCACTTCTGCTCTCACGAACCACATGATGCAGAAGAAGCCTTCTCCCTCTGGCTTGCTTCTCTCTCTCAGCTCAGGTAAACCAGCACCACCAGACATAAATTGCCACCAGTGAACTCATTGAACCAGGATTACAGTAAAAATCGATTGCCCACATTTTCCTCTTCTCTCCAATGCTCTTGATTTCATCGAAGATGGACTAATTTGTGTCAGTTGCTGCTTCTCCCTAAGATGCATGGTCCTGTCCACCAGAGTTGGAAAGTCCTCAACTCCTTGCCTCAATGGTGGCTGCCTGCCTGCCTCCCATATCTCAGCGTGTGTGAAGTAGAGGGAGCATAGAAGAAGGGAACACTCATGAGTCAATGGGAGGGGTGCAGGGATCAAGAGGCGGCTGGGATGAAGGGATCAAGACTTCAAGAGGCAGGTGAGATGAAGGGGTCAGAAGGCGGCTGAAATAAAGGGGTCAGGCGGCAGCGGCAACAGTAACAGGGAACCAACAGCCACCTAGGATACCACTTATAAGGCTGGC
Organism: Zea mays; assembly: GCF_902167145.1. Classification (NCBI taxonomy): domain Eukaryota; kingdom Viridiplantae; phylum Streptophyta; class Magnoliopsida; order Poales; family Poaceae; genus Zea; species Zea mays. Next base: position 149,949,597 of record NC_050104.1, on the reverse strand, counting down.
TGGTTACCCTCTCGCTCAGCACGCTGCAGTGACCTCCTGGTAGTTTTTTTTTTAACCGTGTAAAATATTAGCGAACTAAATTGATGGAAAAATAATGGCATTGAATAAGACTGACAAGACTGCTAACAATGTAAACCCCAAAGATATCTAGACTCACAGTCAGTGTATACCATCGAACTAGTGTCAAAAACGGCAAATGGTGACCGTGTAAGGTTCAGCTACCAATTGCATGGAGACTATCTAGTAAGGTAATCTGGCGCTGGAAATGATCACCATGCAAGGTTAATAGCAAATTAATAAATACATCTGTATATGACCATAATTTAGCAGCTAGTGCGGTTCTAGCACTCATATTAGAGAAGTGAAGCCAAGATCAGAAGTACAAAAGGCATTTTCGCAGGAGTATGTCCAACTAAAAAATGGCAGAAAATGATCAGTGGCTGAAGGTCAAACACTCATTGCAGCTCCTAACTGTTGCATGGGTATTCCACAGAGCATGATGGAAATGGTTATACGATAAATGAAAACATGCATTACCCCATATTCTCGTTTCTTGATTCCTGCTCCCGAGTGGATGTATCGCAAAAGTGCCTCTGACCTTCTTGTAAAGAAATCATTATACTCGATTCCATCAGGTGGTGAGAGTTGAGCATGGGTCAACACAACCAATGATCTTCGCCAAATATCTTTTCCAAATGAATTGGTGATGGCTCTTATAACCTGTCCATCAAGTGTATCCATTCTGTACGCATCCAAACGATCCACATACAGGAGAACATCAATAGTCTTGCCCAGAAGAAATCTGCAATATAATAGATAACATGTAAGGTACATGTATATGAATCTAAAAGGGACTACAGGAGTTGCTATTTCACTCATTTGCACTTGTCACACAATGTTTCATTTGCATTTGCCATTTGGATCCAAGGGTAAATGTCGGTGAGAACAAACCACACATTTCAGTAGGCCAGTTTAATCAAATATCCTCATATTCTAACACAACTTCAACTGAACACCTCGAGATGCTCTAATTCCACACTTTCATGTGCTTGGTGATTTCTTTGTCCAAAAAATGGTTATTTTTGTTTGAGGTTTTGGTACATATATAAATAAAGAGAAGATAATGCTGTTAGGGCTGAATATGGACTACATCGTTCAAGATAACACAGCCACTCTGCATATAAAGTCTCTACCCAAATAGCTGTACTTTTTTAAAGTATCTATTGCTTAAGCTCTTGAAGTTGCAAGAGGTTTGTTCTCTTTCAGAACAAGCAACTGATAAAATATAGTCAAGGTCACAGAGTGCTTCACTAGACTATTATGGAAAGAAACATTAATAGTATACCATAGTGTTGTCATGGTTGTAGAGAGTAATAGTAAGAATATGTATGTCACAAGGGGTTATTCCAGCACACATATTTTTCATAGCATTCAAGGATCTGCCATGTAGTATTTCATGTGAAAACAATGTTATCTACATGTGCTACCCAAAGACCATGTTAAATCCACTATATATCCAACTGAAGCAACCAGATCATATGAAACAATTCTTCCTTAAACTAGGTCCAGCAAGTGCCACATAAAGCCCTATATTACATGCTATAAAATCTATAACAGATTGCCTCACTTTCAGGCAAGTATGGATATGATTCAATATGCTGAAATGCTGAAATGCTGAAATGTGCATACCTCTTAATGATGTCAACAGCCTGCTCATTAATGTATCCACCTTCAATAAGCCCAGGAGTGTCGATAATGTTCAAGGTGAACCCTGCCCTTGTGCGCGACCACATCATCGGTCTCAGACCCTCAGACTGCACAGTACAACATCCAACAACAGAACCACACATAAGTTACTCTGGCAGAAGCCGAACCAGAAACTTAGAACATGGTGAAGAAAAACCTGGAAAGCGCTGACAGTGGCGATCCTCTCCCCGACGATGGAGTTAACAGTAGATGACTTCCCCACTCCGCCTTTCCCCATCACCAGAATTGTCAATGTGCTCACATCCTTCATACCACAAACACAAACAGAACATGCATTGATCACCAATTTTTAAAGAACATAACCAGCAGAAAACACGACTATCCTTTGACTAATATACTACCTCAAGCCCAATTCATTTGCCATCTAGGACAATATAGTAAACCAAATGCATCTTAGACCCTTCTTTATTGAAAGCAATTTTCTGGAGGTAGCAGTTTACAAGATAACATATAGATATTGCACAGTTAGGTCGTCGACTCTAATTGAAGACCTAGCGTGCGTGACAAAGCTCTACAAGAGATAGCTCCTGCAGAGCCATAACTCACAATTTTGACCATTACTTGCTCTGAATCCACGATCGTATGAATTACCAAATTGTACCGCATTGCAGTTTCAGTACTTTTGAGTTCGATGTCATTCATTTTCATGCGATAAGAAAAATAATTACATGCATGGTAATGATTGGACTTTCCATAGCGCACATTTTCGAATGATATATATTTTAAACCGGCGGTAACTGAATCGCGCATTAGAACGTTGCATAGATGCGTAGTGGGGTACCTCCTCCTTGAGCTTGCCGAGGAGCTCGTGCAGCTCGGTCTGGGTGGCCGGAGGAAACTGCTGCAGCCCGACCCACTCGCGCGGTATTGGCGACGCCATCTCTCTCTTCACTTGCCCTGCCACAGGGACGCGCTTTCCACAAAATCAGAAACAGAAACCAATTTTGCCAGGACGGAGCAGAGTGTGCGCGCCGTAGGTGAGGCGTAGATGCTTACCAGAAGACACGAGGCCGGCAGTTGAAGCCTAGAACGAGGGGAAGGCCGCGGGCTGGCAGGGGTCACGGCGGCGGGGGTTTGGGCGAATGGAAGGGATAAGGAGAGCGGAGGGGGTGTCGATGAGATGGATCATGGATGTTGGGGGTTTGGGAAGACCGAAGACGGGAACTTTTTCTTTTTTTCTTTTCCCCCCTTTTCATTTTATTTTCTCTGTGGGCTGTACCGTGCTAAACGATAGCCTACGTATGGGCATGGGCTTGGTTGCTACAAGAAGTGCTCACTGTGGGCTAACGGGCAGCATTATTACTAATTCCGTTCTCTAATATTTGTCATTTGATAGTATATTTTTAAACTAAAACACGATAAGTAAAAGATAAGTAAAAAAGAATAGGAGTAGTAGTTCCTAAAAATGGTCCATAAACCTAGATTTAGGTCATGCTTGTTTACCTATATATTACTAGGAACGTGCCCGTGCGATGTCACGGAACACAAATTGCGACCCTTCAAATTAGGGCTCTGGCGACGGGCGGCGTGAGTACAATAGTGACGGCAAAATCTGTGATTAAACATCATCTATTGTTGTGAGTATAAATGTAAACTTAGTCTATTTACCTATCGAAACAATGCTATGTCAGTCGATACTAAAACTCGCAGAAATCGCATGAAAGAATTTATACAGCACAAGTTTGCTAGATACCAAAATATATTTTCCTATGACTGATGAAAACTGGAGAACGTTGCCTAAAACCTACAATCTAGAACATTCAGAATCTCGAAGACCAACCTAAGATTGTGATGAAGAGAAGGAAGCATCAACTGTCAGGATGAGTTGGAAGAAGCGTGAGCTAGGAGTCCTTCACCGCCCGGCCATGGTCGCCGAGGCCGAGGGCCCCCTCCACCGTCGATATGATCTTTGGCACCGAAATCCCACCTGAGGGGATGCTTTATAAATTTGTCTCGCACTCTAGTTGTTTAGTTTTTTGTTGTGTAATGGTTTTTTAATTAATCTAATTAATATTTAAACACCCGACGTGACACAAATTTTAGTCAGCAGAACCCAACAACTCAGTAAATCCACTCTCCAAGCGCTGACAGCAACGAACGAGACATCCATGCTTGAACTCACGACGCCACAGGAATCTGAAACACTTATACTGGAGTAGTACACACAATACTCCATCCATAGGCTGGCTCCACTGATTTCAGGCCGTGCAGAGCTCGCGCGAGAAACCGATGCGGCCATTGGCGACATCGAACAACACGCGGTGGTTATGCTGCTGCATGCTGGCCAACACGTTGAGCACAGCGCCGACGCCGTCCGATGGTCCCGCAGCCATGGCCAGGCACACGATCTTAATAGCCATGATTGATGGTACCTCATTGCATTTGTTAAACAGACCAAGTGATCCATATACCATAAGAGTAAATAGTGTGTGCATTGGGCATATATAATAGAGCATGAGATCATTGTCAAGGACAATGCAACAGAATGCCACAAAGAAATTTAACCTCCACATCATCTGCATGGAAAGTATAGTTATTGGTCTAGTGCTTAAAAGGCGGTAACAAAAAATACAGGAGACTAAACTCATTAGGGCATAGCACAAAATAAGACTGATGAGGTAGCATAGACACCTGAGCAAATCTTGCAATACTAAAATCTTTCTTGATATAGTAATAGGAGAAATTCCCAAATCCAGTCATCCAGACATAGCAAGCAATGAACACACAGATTGCATTGTATATCTCAGAAGCAGCAAAATAATGGTACACTCTTGCAAATTGGCCTCCAGGTAAGATATCAGCTTCAGAAGACGCCTTCCAAAAGGGGTCATTCTCTCCAAGTGTTCCTGATCCTGATCATCAGAACTTCTGAAAGTATCATGATCACTGTTGTATTCAGCCAATAGTGCATCAAGTGTCTCACTGTAAACAACCAGCAACCTCAAATAGTTACATAGCGTGTCATTGGGTGGATTTCTCCAGCTGTCATCGCCCTCCTTGAGGTCTCCTGCTGTAACATCTTCCCAAACTCAAATAGGTTACCCCACATGGCATCCCCAAGCCTATCAAGAATGGCTTGCACGTCACTGATCACGCCATCCCTAGAACATCCTATGCACAAGTCCTTCATTTCAGGGATCACCTCTGCAAGTGCCTCATACATGTCAAGGATCCAAGGGACCTTCTCTGGCGAGCGGGGGCACACCGCCACAACACCCCCAAAGCTAAGAATCTGCGTAATACATCCTTTGGTGGACTCAAGGAAGCACACATACATAAGTTCATCAGACGCATCGAGCACCTGGTCACAGAGGCGACGCTCACCAGCCAGCAGCACGCGCACGACCGTCTTGACCCCATGCACCCACTTCTTCATCTTGTCATTGAGCAGCTTCCACTCGATGCGTTGCACATCGTCGATGCTGAGGCGCTCGACGCCAAGCACGGAGAGGTACTCGTCGAGCACGTCGCGGCGGATCCCGCGCGCGCCATCCGGTGGGCGATGGCGCGCAGGTCTTCGACGGCCTTGGGGCGCACGGGATCGAACACCTGGTCCTCAAAGGGATTAGATCCGAGGGAGGCGCCGCGCGCGGTCTCCGGGCCGGTGGGGGTGGCGTCGAGGCTATGCGGCGTGGCGGCGTCGAAGTCGGGGCAGGTGTCGAGGTCGTCCATGGACTCGAGCGAGAGGCGGCGGAGCGAGAAGAAGAGACCCGTGAGGTCGATGGGGACGGCGTGGCAGACCATGAGGTGGCACAGCTCCTCCTCGAGGCTGAAAGGGAAATGTGCCTTTGGGCCATTTCTAAAGTATTTTGGTGATTGAGTGTCAACACAAGTGCTTAGATGTGAATCTATGCCCATGGATGAACAAAGTGCAAATCACAAGTAAAGGTATGTTTCTAAGCCTTAGTACATTTTTTTTGTGTACTAATATATTTGTCTAAGTGTTAGAAACATAGAGAAGAAGAAAAGGAGAATGTTGGCTGTGTACAGCCAACAGGCTGTTTCGGTCTGGGGCACCGGACTGTCCGGTGGTGCACCGGACAGTGTCCGGTGCGCCAGGCTGCCTCGGACGAAGAAGCCGCTCTCGGGAATTTACCGACGGCGTACGGCTAAAATTCACCGGACTGTCCGGTGAGCCAACGGTCGGCCGAGCCAACGGTCGGCCGCGGAATCTGCGCGCGACACGTGGTCTGGCCAACGGTCGGAAGGAGGCACCGGACTGTCCGGTGTGCACCGGACTGTCCGGTGTGCACCGGACTGTCCGGTGCGCCAGATCTGCAAAGGTCGGCAACGGTCGGCTGCGCCGGTTAAGGAAAGAAATTGGGCACCGGACAGTGTCCGGTGTGCACCGGACTGTCTGGTGTGCCCGACGACAGAAGGCAAGGATGGCCTTCCAGATTTGTTCTCAACAGCTCCTAGCTACCTTGGGGCTATAAAAGGGACCCCTGGGCGCATGGAGGAGCACACCAAGCATTCCTACAACATTCCTAAGCACCAGGACATCGATCTCACGCATTCGTTTCATTGTGATAGTATCTAGAGCTCTTGTTGAGTTGTGAACTCTTTGAGTTGTGTTGCGAGCTCTTGTTGCTCCTTGTGTGCGTGTTGTTGCTCTGATCTTTTGAAGTCTTGTGTGCGTTGCTCATTCCCTCCCTTACTCCGTATTTCTTTGTGAATCTCAAGTGTAAGGGCGAGAGACTCCAAGCTGTGGAGATTCCTCGCAAACGGTATATTGAAAGGCAAAGCAAAACACCGTGGTATTCAAGTTGGTCTTTGGACCGCTTGAGAGGGGTTGATTGCAACCCTCGCCCGTTGGGACGCCACAACGTGGAGTAGGCAAGCGTTGGTCTTGGCCGAACCACGGGATAAACCACTGTGTCATCTCTGTGTTTGATCTCTTGTGGTATTGTGTTTTGTTGAGACTCCTCTCTAGCCACTTGGCAATAATTGTGCTAACACTTAACAAGTTTTTGTGGCTATAAGTTTAAGTTTTACAGGATCACCTATTCACCCCCCCTCTAGGTGCTCTCAATTGGTATCAGAGCTGTTCTCTTCAAGAAAGGGACTAAACGCCCGAAGAGATGGATCCTAAGGGGAAGGGAATCGTGATCAACGACAAGGAGAAGGAGTCCTTCGTCAACGAGCCCAAAGATGACAAGCCTACCGACTCCGGCTCGGGTCATAGACGAAAGGAAGGGAAGAAGAAGAAGACAAGGCGCATCAAGGAGATCGTCTACTACGACGACAGCGATGAGTCTACTTCTTCCCAAAAGGACGACGACAACGACTACAGGAAGACGGTCAATTCGAACTTTTTATTTGATTATTCTCGTATTCCACATAGTTCGAACTCGCATTTGCTTTCCATTCCTCTTGGCAAACCTCCACACTTTGATGGGGAGGACTACGGATTTTGGAGTCACAAAATGCGTAGTCATTTATTCTCTCTCCACCCAAGCATATGGGAGATTGTAGAGAATGGAATGAAATTTGATAGCTCGGACAGCCCTATGTTTATTAATGAGCAGATTCATAAAAATGCACAAGCTACTACTGTGTTGCTAGCCTCTTTGTGCAGGGACGAGTACAATAAGGTGAGCGGCTTGGACAATGCCAAGCAGATATGGGACACCCTCAAGATTTCTCACGAGGGGAACGACATCACCATGCTCACTAAAATGGAGTTGGTGGAGGGCGAGCTTGGAAGATTTGCGATGATAAGGGGCGAGGAGCCAACCCAAACATACAACCGGCTCAAGACCCTTATCAACAAAATAAGGAGCTATGGAAGCACACGATGGACGGACCATGACGTCGTCCGACTATTACTAAGGTCCTTTACCATTCTTGATCCTCATTTGGTGAATAATATTCGTGAGAATCCCAGGTACACCAAAATGTCGCCCGAGGAAGTTCTTGGGAAGTTCGTAAGCGGGCGAATGATGATCAAGGAGGCAAGATACGTGGACGACGCGTTGAACGGTCCTACTCATGAGCCTCAACCCATTGCTCTCAAGGCAACGAGGAGCAAGGAGGCGCTACCAAGCAAGGTGGCGCAAGTTGAGGCGGCCGGGCTAAATAATGAGGAGATGGCCCTCATCATTAAGCGCTTCAAGACGACGCTTAAAGGTCGCAAGGGACAGCCAAGCAAGACCAAAACAAAGGAGAAGCGCTCATGCTTCAAATATGGTAAGATTGGTCATTTCATTGCTAACTGTCCCGATAATGAAAGTGACCAGGAAAAAGGGGACAAAAGGGAGAAGAAGAAGCATTACAAGAAGGCCAAGGGCGAAGCACATATCGGAAAGGAGTGGGATTCGGATTGCTCCTCCTCCGACTCCGACAATGAAGGACTTGCCGCCACCGCCTTCAACAAGTCATCCCTCTTCCCCAACGAGCGTCACACATGCCTTATGGCAAGGGAGAAGAAGGTAAGTACTCGAGACACCACTTATGCTTCTTCTAGTGATGATGAGTCTAGCGATGAGGAAATAGATTACTCTAGCTTGTTCAAGGGATTGGATAGAAATAAGATTGATAAAATCAATGAATTGATTGATGCCTTGAATGAAAAAGATAGACTCTTAGAAAAACAAGAGGACATTTTGTATGAAGAGCATGACAAATTCGTAGAGGCACAAAAATCTTATGCCTTAGAAGTCGAAAGAAATGAAGTGCTTTCTAGTGAACTATCTTCTTGTCACAAAACCATTGCTACTTTAAAGAGTGTTAATGATGACTTAAATGCTAAACTAGAAGTAGCTAGTAAATCTAATTCTTGTGTGGAACATGTTGAGATTTGCACTAGATGTAAAGATTTCGATGTTGATGCTTGTAGTGATCATTTAGTTTCAATTTCCAAATTAACTGAGGAATTGGCTAGTCTTAATACCCAACTTAAGACTAGCAAGAATGAATTTGATAAACTAAAATTTGCAAGGGATGCCTACACGATCGGTAGACACCCCTCAATTAAGGATGGACTTGGCTTCAAGAGGGAAGCCAAGAACTTAACAAGCCATAAGGCTCCCATTCCCGCCAAGGAGAAAGGGAAGGCCCCTATGGCTACTAGTGCTAAAAAGAACCATGCGTTTATGTACCATGATAAGAGACAAACTAGAAATGCTTATAGGAGTTATAATGCTTATGATGATTTTGACTCCCATGCCATGTTTGTTTCTAGTTCTTCCTATATGAATGGTAGAAATACGTCTAGAAGAAATGCTATTCATCATATGCCTAGGAAGAACATTATTCATGCTCCTAGGAAAGTAGTAAATGAACCTTCTACAATTTATTGTGCTTTAAATGCTTCCTTTGCTATTTGTAGAAAGGATAAGAAAATAGTTGCTAGGAAGTTAGGGGCAAAATGCAAGGGAGACAAAACTTGCATTTGGGTCCCTAAGGATATTTGCACTAACCTTGTAGGACCCAACATGAGTTGGGTACCTAAGACCCAAGCCTAAATTGCCTTGCAGGTTTATGCATCCGGGGGTTCAAGCTGGATTATCGACAGCGGATGCACAAACCATATGACGGGGGAGAAGAAAATGTTCACCTCCTACGTCAAGAATAAGGATTCCCAAGATTCAATTATATTCGGTGATGGGAATCAAGGCAAGGTAAAAGGGTTAGGTAAAATTGCAATTTCAAATGAGCACTCTATCTCTAATGTGTTTTTAGTAGAGTCTCTTGGATATAATTTGCTATCGGTTAGTCAATTATGCAATATGGGATATAACTGTCTATTTACAAATATAGATGTGTCTGTCTTTAGAAGAAGTGATGGTTCACTAGCATTTAAGGGTGTACTAGACGGCAAACTTTATTTAGTTGATTTTGCAAAAGAAGAAGCCAGTCTAGATGCATGCTTAATAGCTAAGACTAGCATGGGCTGGCTGTGGCATCGCCGCTTAGCACATGTGGGGATGAAGAACCTTCACAAGCTTCTAAAGGGAGAACACGTGATAGGTTTGACTAACGTGCAATTCGAAAAGGATAGACCTTGTGCAGCTTGTCAAGCAGGTAAACAAGTGGGAGGAGCGCATCACAGCAAGAATGTGATGACCACTTCAAGACCCCTGAAGCTGCTACATATGGATCTCTTCGGACCCGTTGCCTATCTGAGCATAGGAGGAAGTAAGTATGGTTTAGTTATTGTTGATGACTTTTCCCGCTTCACTTGGGTGTTCTTTTTGCAGGATAAGTCTGAAACCCAAGGGACCCTCAAGCGCTTCCTCAGGAGAGCTCAAAATGAGTTTGAGCTCAAGGTGAAGAAGATAAGGAGCGACAACGGGTCCGAGTTCAAGAACCTTCAAGTGGAAGAGTTCCTTGAAGAAGAAGGGATCAAGCACGAGTTCTCCGCTCCCTACACACCACAGCAAAATGGTGTGGTAGAGAGGAAGAACAGGACGCTCATCGATATGGCGAGGACGATGCTAGGAGAGTTCAAGACCCCCGAGTGCTTTTGGACGGAAGCCGTGAACACGGCTTGCCACGCCGTCAACAGGGTCTACCTTCATCGCCTCCTCAAGAAGACGTCGTATGAGCTACTAACCGGTAACAAACCCAATGTATCTTACTTTCGTGTATTTGGGAGCAAGTGCTACATTCTAGTGAAGAAAGGTAGAAATTCTAAATTTGCTCCGATGGGAACCGACGGACACACCGACCTGCTAAAGCGGTTTGGGATGAAGGACGCCAAGCCTGCAAAGACTCCGATGGGAACCGACGGACACACCAACCTCAACAAAGGAGGTAAGTCCGTTGATCAAAAAGCATACCGGTCCATGATAGGTTCTTTGCTTTATTTATGTGCTAGTAGACCGGATATTATGCTTAGCGTATGCATGTGTGCTAGATTTCAATCCGATCCTAAGGAGTGTCACTTAGTGGCGGTGAAGCGAATTCTGAGATATTTAGTTGCTACGCCTTGCTTTGGGCTCTGGTATCCAAAGGGGTCTACCTTTGACTTGGTTGGATACTCAGATTCCGACTATGCTGGATGTAAGGTCGATAGGAAGAGTACATCGGGGACGTGCCAATTCTTAGGAAGGTCCCTGGTGTCATGGAACTCTAAGAAACAAACTTCCGTTGCCCTATCCACCGCTGAGGCCGAGTATGTTGCCGCAGGACAGTGTTGCGCGCAACTACTTTGGATGAGGCAAACCCTCAGTGACTTTGGCTACAATCTGAGCAAAGTCCCACTCCTATGTGATAATGAGAGTGCTATCCGCATGGTGGAAAATCCTGTTGAGCACAGCCGCACAAAGCACATAGACATCCGGCATCACTTTCTGAGAGACCACCAGCAAAAGGGAGATATCGAAGTGTTTCATGTTAGCACCGAGAACCAGCTAGCCGATATCTTTACCAAGCCTCTAGATGAGAAGACCTTTTGCAGTCTGCGTAGTGAGCTAAATGTCTTAGATTCGCGGAACTTGGATTGAATTGTAGCATACATGTGTTTATGCCTTTGATCATGTTCCTTCTGCATTTTGTTGCTTATTGTGGTGCTCAAGTTGTACAAACACTCCCTGGACCTCACAAGTCCGTTGCAAAGTGATGCACATGTTTAGGGGGAGATATGTTACAACTTGACCCTTTGAGACTAACCATATGCTTAAGTTTGCTTGATTTAGTCTCGAAGGAGAATTGAAAGGGAAAAGGTGGACTTGGACCATGAAAGACTTCCACTGCACTCCGATGAGAGGGTAACTAATTCCAAGTTCATCTCATGAACTCTTATTGCCATTTGCTCTTAATTGAAGATTTTGGTGAGGCAATGGGGTTAAAAGGGCCAAAGTTGATTCCGTTTTGGTGCTTGATGCCAAAGGGGGAGAAAATAAAGGCCAAAGCAATAAATGGATCAGCTACCACTTGAGAAATTTTGAAAATAGTGAAATAGAGCTTTTTGTTATTGTCTCTTTTGTCAAAAGTTGGCTTCTTGTGGAAAGAAGTAGTGATTATGGGAAAAAGGGGGAGTTTTTGAAATCTTTGATCAATCTCTTTTGGAATGACTCTCTTTATGCTTCAACATGTGTGTTTGACTTAGAGATAGAGATTTGAGTTTGATTTGCAAAAACAAACCAAGTGGTGGCAAAGGATGATCCATATATGCCAAAAATGAATCAAAATAGATTTGAGTTCTATTTGAAGTGACTTTGTACTTGTTCTAGTTGCTTTATGTTGTGTTGGCATAAATCACCAAAAAGGGGGAGATTGAAAGGGAAATGTGCCTTTGGGCCATTTCTAAAGTATTTTGGTGATTGAGTGTCAACACAAGTGCTTAGATGTGAATCTATGCCCATGGATGAACAAAGTGCAAATCACAAGTAAAGGTATGTTTCTAAGCCTTAGTACATTTGTTTTGTGTACTAATATATTTGTCTAAGTGTTAGAAACAGAGAGAAGAAGAAAATGAGAATGTTGGCTGTGTACAGCCAACAGGCTGTTTCGGTCTGGGGCACCGGACTGTCCGGTGGTGCACCGGACAGTGTCCGGTGCGCCAGGCTGCCTCGGACGAAGAAGCCGCTCTCGGGAATTTGCCGACGGCGTACGGCTAAAATTCACCGGACTGTCCGGTGTGCACCGGACTGTCCGGTGAGCCAACGGTCGGCCGAGCCAACGGTCGGCCGCGGAATCTGCGCGCGACACGTGGTCTGGCCAACGGTCGGAAGGAGGCACCGGACTGTCCGGTGTGCACCGGACTGTCCGGTGCGCCAGATCTGCAAAGGTCGGCAACGGTCGGCTGCGCCGGTTAAGGAAAGAAATCGGGCACCGGACAGTGTCCGGTGTGCACCGGACTGTCCGGTGCGCCCGACGACAGAAGGCAAGGATGGCCTTCCAGATTTGTTCTCAACAGCTCCTAGCTGCCTTGGGGCTATAAAAGGGACCCCTAGGCGCATGGAGGAGCACACCAAGCATTCCTACAACATTCCTAAGCACCAGGACATCGATCTCACGCATTCGTTTCATTGTGATAGTATCTAGAGCTCTTGTTGAGTTGTGAACTCTTTGAGTTGTGTTGCGAGCTCTTGTTGCTGCTTGTGTGCGTGTTGTTGCTCTGATCTTTTGAAGTCTTGTGTGCGTTGCTCATTCCCTCCCTTACTCTGTATTTCTTTGTGAATCTCAAGTGTAAGGGCGAGAGACTCCAAGCTGTGGAGATTCCTCGCAAACGGGATATTGAAAGGCAAAGCAAAACACCATGGTATTCAAGTTGGTCTTTGGACCGCTTGAGAGGGGTTGATTGCAACCCTCGTCCGTTGGGACGCCACAACATGGAGTAGGCAAGCGTTGGTCTTGGCCGAACCACGGGATAAACCACTGTGTCATCTCTGTGTTTGATCTCTTGTGGTATTGTGTTTTGTTGAGACTCCTCTCTAGCCACTTGGCAATAATTGTGCTAACACTTAACAAGTTTTTGTGGCTATAAGTTTAAGTTTTACAGGATCACCTATTCACCCCCCCTCTAGGTGCTCTCAGAGGCGCACCATGGCGAGCTGGACGGCGACGCCAGCCCGCGCGCCGCCGGCGCCGCCGCGCGCGAGGTTTTCGACGACGACATCCAAAGCGGCGAGGTACTGCACGATGTCGTCCTCGGGAGCTAAATTCTAGGAACTGCAAGCAGCTGTAACACGAAAGTTGCACACTCTCCAACAAATCATCCAGTCCCGCTCCGCACCAGAGATACCTATTGATGAGCATAAGCATGGCTGCCTCATGGATGGAGCCCCTCCTCTTGTGCCTGCGCTCGGCGAGTCGCTGGTGCGGTATCGGACAGCGCCGGGGGTATGGCCGGCCGCGACCTGCTTTTGCCCGGTCGCTGATCAAACAGTGGCTCTCCTCTCCTGCTGTCGACCGAGGATTCCTTCTTTTGGCTCTCAGCTAGCAGCTGGCTCGCGCTCCTCGGCAGACATAGAGAAGATGTTATGCCACACTCTCGCAAAGAACAGAGATGGTGGCTGGGCGCTGTTGTTTTTTCCCAACGGAGGGCATGGCCGCGCGAGATGGAGGCGGACGCGGGGGCTGCTGCGCGAAATGGCGGCGGGGGTTGGGGCGGGACGCGGGGGCTGCTGCGCGCAATGGCGGTGGGGGTTGGGGCGGGACGCGGTGGCTGCTGCGCGCATGGCCGGGTGCCTGTGGCGGCGGGTGCGGCTGCGGGAGCGAGAGGACACAATCGGACGGTTTCGGATGGAGGCAGGGTTGGAAATCGGACGGTTGAGATGGGGGCGGGGGCATGGTTGTGCTAGTCTACACTATTGCCTTAAGGATTAGTAGAGATATAATCCAGTTTAAATAAGTTATGAGATAAACAAGCAACATAGATTATTAAATGGATTAAATAATCTAGGTAACTAGATTATGATATTCCATAAGCAGGTTATAGGTGCTTATATAATCCACAAGTTGGATTATATAACCTTGAAAGTAAACAAAGAGGACCTTAACAAGTTGCTAAGGCTCTATTTGGGACGGGTCGAGTAAATTTAGTGGAGCAAGTCATTGGATACTCTAGAAAATCATAGAGTTAGAGTTGTAAGCCTTTATAAGATATTTAGATAAGTCATTTTGTTTATTATTAAAATAAAAATATTTTTAAAACTGTTTAAATTGGTATTATAAACTACAACTCCACACTAGAGCAGGAAACTGAAGCCATTCTAAACACCCCTAAGTATATACTAGGTGAGTACCCGTGCGTTGCAACGGAAATATATTGCGTGATTGGTTTGTGGGCTAGAGGGCGCCCGGCTCGCCTCGGCCTGGTCCGGTAGAGAAGGCTGCACGCTCGCGTCTCTGTCCATGCAGGCTTACGGGTGGTTTCCTACCTAGGTTGCGTCTGCGCGTGCAGGCTACGCCGATGACGTACAGGTAACCAATCACGGTTTCAAGCGTGGTCAACGCACGTGTCGCCGAGTCTGGCCGTGCCCATTTGGGCAACCAATCACACTAATAATATCGTGATAGCTTATGTACAAATGTATGTTATATTATGGACACCTACTTTGCTCTCTCATAGAGTAGTAAAAACTTCACCTTTGGATCATTTACCTCACTCTCTACAACTACAAATCTACAAGGTAATGCTCATGTAAAAAATTCTCTTTGAAGGGCTTAACGAAGAGTTTTACAGGGATAGGCATGCAAATCCTAAAGCCATATCCGCTTAAAAAAATCTAGGAATCCGTAAACAGTGTACAGGTCAAAACAAAAGAAAGAACAAAAAAAAACTGCACACGACGTCAATCACTCTCACTGCCTCTTTCCACCCTGCTGTAGACTGCCCTTTCTACCGTTATATACCCAGCACAGGATGCCGCAACCGATCGGTTTCCCGAGCTGCAGTGGAATTCTTGCGTGGATGCTCGTCTCTTGCCTAGTTGTTTGTTTCTTGCAGAGGAATTTTTTCCTGAACTTGTCCCCGCCGTCTTGAAGGTTTCTTGTTTAGGAGCAGGGCGGAGGCGCTCCTTTCCTTCTTGGCCGACGACGGCATGGACTGGGCAGCGGCGCGCACGAGCGATTTTTGCGGCAAACCCCCTGCGAGAAACATCGTCCGCAGAACACCTCACTTTCACTTTTTGTACTCTTCCGTCTGCCCTCGCGTTATCGCCTCGTCTCGCTCGCCTGGCTGGCTCGTGCCTTGCCTTGCTCGGCGTACGCGAACGCAGCGAGAAGGAGGAGCAAGGAAATAGAGAGAGAGAAAAAAATCAAGTCATCCCCCTTTCCTCTGAGCTCGTTCCATGGAGAACTCTTCTCACAAGCGGACGCGGGAGGCGGCCGACCTCGCCGCCGGAGGCTGCGGAGAGGAGGGCTCGCCGCAGGCCGACGCCAAGAGGCTGCGGCCGCAGGACCTGCTCGACATGCTGGATGACGACACCGACACGGCCGCGGTCGGCGACCTACCGTCGGTCATGCGGAGCCTGTAGGAGGAGATAGCCAGCTTCGACGAGGCCGCGGAGACGCCGGCGCCGGCATCGGGGCAGCAGCCAGAGCTGGGCTTCCTACTCGAGGCCTCAGACGATGAGCTAGGGTTGCCGCCGACGGGCGCCGCCTCCTCTTCGTCGGAGGAGGCTGGGCGCGCGGGGGCACCGGAGCCCGCGCTCGACGGCCAGATTTGGGGCTTGGAGGGCGGAGGTGCTCCTTTCCTTCTTGGCCGGCGGCGGCATGGACTGGGCAGCGGCTTTCGGGTCTCCGTCGTGGAGCGCGGCGGCGACGGACCCTGGCCCGACCATGCTGTCCTTCGCAGGCCCGTCCTCCTCCGCCACCGACGCCGAGGTGCGGCTCCAGGATTTCACCGTGGGTCGCGTGGAAGCGGAGGCGACGACCGCGAGCATCACGCACGGATGGGGTAGGCGATAGCACGACATGCAGACGCCCAAGTCCAGCGATGCTGGGGCATCACGAGCGGGCGGGGGTACCGCGGCGTGCGTCACGGGGACGGGGCGGGCGCACGGGCGGGCATCGCTATGACGGATGCGGGAGCAGGCGGGGCACGCGAATCACGGGAGCGGAGCCACGGTGGTGGTGGACGCCCTCGTTAGTGTCTTATAGAGTAGTAGAGATTAGGAACCAAAACAACTTTAGCTTTCAATAGTTTTAAATTCTTAGGTTGTTCAAATATTTTTAAATTATATTAACTCAACTTTTCTAATTATTACTTGCAACTTTAAATTCGATCTCATTTGTACGATGAAGTTCAATAATCATTATTCTTCTATTTATTATTATTTCCGTTCATGCGAATCATGATTGAATATTTTCTATTTTTTATATATCATCTTCAGTATTGTCAAATGAGAATGATGATCCTTTCCGTAACTCAAATTATTCAAAGTGTATCACTTGTACATGAGCACAAATTCGATAGCGGACAAGTAATTTTACGGCGAAATAGATTATTGGGAATGCTAAACAGCCCTCTAAGTCTGAGGATTAAATAGGAATATTGAGGAAGTTGATATATTTGAAAGACCTCATCTAAGAAATTGTTGGAGCATGATTTTGTTAATAACACACTAAATTAGTTTTAGGGACTTCTTGGAACTAGTGAAGATACTCTTATGGCGCCCTCTAACGTTGATAACATCTATTTGGCATGTTTTTTAACCTATACTCCTTTTCAATTTACCAAGAAGACAGAAGATATCCCAAACATTGCTAGATGAATTAAAAAATTAAATTAAATTAAATTAAAATGATATAGATGGCTTGCATACCTCTGTTTTGTACATGACACATTAGTTTTATCCTAAGTCAATCATCATAATCATTGACCATCTATTTTAAAAATCCTTGTAATTTCATAACATACGAATTTACATGTTATAAAAGTATTTTATAGTAAATCTAAAAGCATAAATCTTATTTTAAAATTTTATATTTTTAAGATATATGGTTTAAAATATAAATATTTGACTTCGAGTAAAACCAAGACAATAACATAAATACGTAAAAAAATGTAGTGAAGTACCGTGGCGCGGGACTAATGTCCATTTCCTATAGTGGTGGCATATATGGTTCTACCAAAACTTTCTCCCAAATTATAATGCGCTTTAGCTTTATCCTACACTACCGGAATCCGAGGCTTTGCCGAGAGCCGCACTCGGTAAAGTTAGGCTCTCGGCAAAGAGTCTCTTTACTGAGTGCTGGACACTCGGCACATGACCCCACTCGGCAAAGACAAGTTTGCCGAGCGTCAAACACTCGGCAAAGGGGCGCTCGGTAAAGGATCGTCAGCGGTCGTCCCAAAGCTGACGACCGTCAGTCTTTGCCGAGAGCCAATGGTTGGCGCTCGACAAAGAGTCTTCTTTACCGAGTGCCCACTATTTGGCACTCGGCAAAGTTCTCTTTGCCGAGTGTTTTCTTTAGACACTCGACAAAGTATATTTTTATTTTTTTTATTTTGTCTTCTAAACTTTTTGTGGTATGTTCCTACACTATGTAGACCTACATGTATCATTTGTGGACAATTATAACAGAGTTTTCAATCGTTAGTAGATTTAGTTCGTTTATTTGAATTTCTTTAGAAAATTCAAATTTGAACTGCAGGTCACTCGAAACTTGGAAAAACGTGCATGAAAAATGATATTCATGTTACTAGCATAAGTTACGACCGATTCCAGAAGCGTACCGGAAACTTTGAGTAACATGCTCACTAAACATGGCCGTGAACTTGCCATCCACATGTTTAAAAATTGTATAAAACACAAACAAAGTCAGAAAATCATGAAACTTGTCCACGTGTCATGATATCATATGTACAGGCTGTGATAAAAATTTTAGAATGTTTGGAGAAAGTTGTGAGAAACTATGTGTAGAAACCTAAGAGACTCACATTGAAACTCTATGATTTCAAATATATCTGACTTTATTACCAAGTTTTTTAAAAACTGTTGTTACAAGTTCAAACAATCAGCCATCATAACATATTTCAATCTGATATGTGATGTCCTTTTGATAAAGCTTGTCAAATCTAGACAAATTTGGCCTATAATGAACTTAAAGCGAGATATAATTTGGAAGGAACGGTCGAAGTAGTAGCTAGTAAGAACATCTCTAAGAGTGTAAAAAATCGACTCTTAATCTTGATTTTCTTGGTAAGAATACAAAAAACTCTTCGTCGATTTCTCATGTGTAACACCTCAAAGTTCTATTTTGAGTTTTATAAAAAAATCTCTCCAAAAGACTAAGAATGAAGATATATTTTAATATGAGTTCCTCATTATTAAAGTTATTATTTTTCTTCTAAAATAAATGGTTGTCACTACTAAAATGTTGTTAGTCAAATATAGAATCTAAAACTTTTGAAACTGGAATTTAAGCTAGAATAAAAACATAATAATAGAAAGTCTTTCAATCCATTTGCTAAACGGGATTATTCCTCTCATGAAACTATATGATTAGAAATACTTTAAAAATACTTGAATTAAAGCTACCCTTGATTAGATACTAACATTCCCTAAAATTAAACTAGCCAATTGTCCATACTTTGCTACGATTGTTATATATCATATAAATAGGTGTTGAAATATTTATTCAAATATAATTATCGTTTATTTTTAAACACTGAGGCACGTGTGGCCTGTTGGTTAGTCCCAAATTTCTAGAGCAGTAGGCGTGGGTTCGAGTGCTCGCTTTACACTTTTTTTGTGCGGTGTGGTAGCTACGCGGGTCGGGTCGGGTCAGATGTTGGGATGTCTACACGGGCGAGAGAGCTACGCGGGTGTTGGGTGTGGAGCCCACATGGCACGGCGCCGAGGCGGGGCGCATGGGGCGGGAGAATCAATCGGGGCACGTGGGGCGGGTCTAGAGTGTCAGTGCGGACATTAGCTTTTTAATAGAGTAGTATATAGATAATTAATGAATATTAATTCACATTCAAGTAAACTATACACATAGAGCGATATTTTATTAAGATATATCATTTATATGTATGCACTACTTATTTAAAAGCATTTTCAAAAATAAAATAGTAAATAGATAAAACATTTAATATGCATGGTGTTGGGATTGTGCTTGTGCATCTTTGAGTTTGACATTCATACCTTGATCTGAACTTGAAAGTTTGTTGAACACTAAAACTTGAAAATACAAAACAAAAGGAAACAAAAAATAGAAAAAGAAAAAGAAAAAGGAAAATGACACTCACCTTGGGCCGAATCTCCTGATGGTCAACCCACTTACATTTTCCCTGCCAGCCTAGTTGCCCCGTCGCGTGCGCGCTCGGTCGCGCAGCCCACCTCCCATCCACACCTCGGGCGGCTTGACTCCTTCACGCTTCACCCTTTACACACTAACTGGTGGGACCACTCCGTCAGAATGGTTTTCAATCTCATGAATACGCCTGGACTTTGCTTCCGTTTTCGGTGGACACCAATTCCACCCGAGTGGTTGGGATTTCCCCATGACCTCCGCGTGTCTAGCAAAACCCGTCGCGTGGACTCAACCCCATGGTCCATGGACCTATAAAACCCGGGCCTTCGTTCCCTTCCCTCGTCAGACCAAACCAGCAAATCACAGCCGCGTACCGAGATGATGGAGTCTCATTGCCGGCTCAATTCATGTCACGATGGTAGCTAGAGATGGCAATGGGGACCCGATCCCCGATTCCCCGCGGGGAATTCCTTTATTAGGGGATGGGGATGGGGAAGTTTCTTCCCCCACGGGGATGTAAATGGGGAAAAGTTCTCCCCCGACGGGTAAACGGGGACGGGGATGGGGAAGCATTCCCCATCCCCGTTCCCCGTGGGGACCCGTTAAACTTACATGTGACAATGTTTTGATGTAATAGTTAATGATAAAAGTAAAGAATTACCTTGTCAAGAGATCACCCGTTGTACAAATACATTAATTTTAATGTGCACATAATGAATTTTACATCTAACAATGTGTATAAGTGACAATATTTTACATTAATAACAAATGAAGTATGATTTAATTATAATTTAAGCGGGGATGGGGATCCCCGACGGGGATTTATCCCCGCGGGGAACGGGGATGGGGAAGAAATGTTCCCCGCAAGCGTTCGTGGGGATCCCCGCGGGGAAATTTTTTTGTCACGGGGACGGGTTTGGGGAGCTAAAACCCGACGGGGAATTCCCCGTTGCCATCCCTAATGGTAGCACGACTGTAGCGAAGCACCAGGGTGATCGTGGGATCCTACCGATGCTAGCCGAGGCCTCCTCGGGCGAAATCTGCCACTAGAGCACCACCGATTTCCCGTCGTCACTCAATCGCCGCCGTGGTTCCACCGTGTCATGTGGATCGAACTGCCACCACCCTAATCGGAGGTAAGGAGTTGACTACCTAGTTCGCGCCCGCCAATGCTTTGTGTAGCACCCAAATATGTTGCTTTGTGTAGCACCCAAATATGTTAGGGATTCGTGAAAGGGAAATAGGGTCAAATATTTTTCTAAATAATTTTGGTGGTTGAATTGCCCAACACAAATAATTGGACTAACTAGTTTGCTCTAGATTATACATTCTACCAATGCCTAAGGTTCAACACAAACCATCAAAAAGAACAAGCTAGGCTTCAAAAGAAATGAGCAAAAAGGAAACCGAAGTGTGCCCTGGTCAGACGCACCGGACAGTGTCCGGTGCACCAGGGTGAATCAACTCAAACTCCTCAGCTTCGGGTTTTCCAGGCGCAGCTCCGCTATAATTCACCGGACTGTTCGGTGTGGCACCAGACTGTCTGGTGCACCAGCGGAGCAACGACTATCTACGCGCAACGGTCGACTCTGACGGATAAACAATACAGCACAGCGTCGCGTCAGAAGTCAGAGCAGAAGGTCAGAGGGGCACCGGACTGTCCGGTGCCGCATGAGGACAAAGCCTCCAACGGTCGACCAGCTCCAAGCCCTAACAACAGGGTGATGTGGCGGCGCACCGGACACTATCCGGTGGCGCACCGGACACTGTCCGATGGCGCACCGGACTGTTCGGTGCGCCCATCGCCAGCAGCCTTCTCCAACGGCTACAATTTGGTTGGTGGCTATAAATACCACCCCAACCGGCCACTTCAAGGAGTGGGAGCCTAAGCAACATTCCAAGTCATATAGTTGACATATCCAAGCCCTCCCAACCACCTCTATTCATTGATCCATCCTATACACATGATTTAGACCACTTCAACCTACACAAGTGCCACAAAAAGGAGAGCAAGCAAAAGAGAGCTATTCGTGTGAGTTTAGCACTAGTGACTTGTGAGATTCATTGAGAGAAAGTGTGGGCTACATCTTGTGTTCATTTGTGCGTGGAGTTTTGACTCCCATTGAACTTCCTCCAAAGTTTTGGAGGCTTGTAAAGCTAGCAAGAGACACCTAAGTGTGTGATGATCCTTGTGGGGTCTTAAGTGACCTTGAGAAGAAGAAGAGCTCGCCGGTCTTGGTGATCGGTGGAGAGAGGGAAAGGGTTGAAAGAGACCCGTCCTTAATGGACTCCTCAACGGGGACTAGGCCTTCGAGGGCCAAACCTCGGTAAAACAAATGTTGGATCTTTTATGGGCTTGGCCCATTTATTGAATAAACTCTATGGTGTGTAATGGTGGAGAATACCAATAGTACCATATTGGAAGTCCAAGGGTCTTTTGGCTTGACTTATATGGTGGGAATTATTCCACCTAACTTGAGAAGTCAAGAAATGGACAAGGGCGTGCCACACACGCGCGCGCTCGCCGCCGCCGGCCGGGCCGGGCGTGGCGTGGCGTGGCGTGGCGAGGCGAGGCGAGGCAGGCAGGCGTGGTGTGGTTGTGTTAATTTTTAGCACTCACTAACCGCACTTGGTACACAAGAACAGAACCATTTCAGAGTCACAGCCCAGCCGCAAGTGAGAGTATTTCCATCTCGTGACTCTGCGCACACAGAGAAGCGAGAGGGCAGGTGCCTCCGAAGCCCTTATCGTTCGAGTTTTTTGGGGAGCGTCTACGCGACTGCCTAAAACATCTTCTTTCTGGCGACATGACAAGGGAAGCTGGACAAGGATCTGGAACATCCGAGCGCATGAGAGGGTATGATCAATTTAAGTTCTTAAAGTTTTGCGTTTTGCAGATTACATATATTCATCTGTGCTGTTTCATATGTAGCAATGATTTTATCTTATCTGTTCTGTCTTATTACAATATGTTAAATCTGTTTGTTTTAATTTTACAGTCATGTTGTTTATGTTTCTATCTGTTTATTTTCAATTGTTCAGTCAGTTTATATGCTTATCATATTTATATGATTTATATGATTCATATGCTTTTGTGTTCTCATAATCCATATTGTTATGGATATATTTGAGATCATGATTTCTATGATTAATTATTTGATATATGTCATCATCATAATGTTAATTTATGGAATTAAAATGATACGAAAAATGCCTATATTTCTAACAATCCAAAAACCTAATGTTAGGCATTTTTCTGTCAGAGGTTTTGCTGCTGTGCTAAAGCCTGATCCTTTTGATGGTAAAAACTTCTTGATCTGGAAAGCTAAAATGGAATTGTAGCTTACTGCAATGTCTTGTTTTCATGCCGCTGAGGGCAAGCCTGTCAACTTACCTCCTGAGGATGAGGCTAAGTTTAAGGCTGAAGACAACCTCTTTCGAGGAGCAGTAATTAGCGCACTTGATACAAAATTCCAGAAAAGCTATATCATCCTTCCTACAGGGAAAGAGCTGTGGGATGCACTTGTTGGAAAGTTTGGAGTAACTGACGCTGGTAGCGAGCTGTATCTCATGGAGCAGCTGTATGATTACAAGATGGTTGAGAACCGATCTGTAGTGGAACAGGCTCATCCGCTCATGAGTTTCAGGCACTAGCTAAGGAACTCGAACTTTTTCCTTGTCCTTTGCCTGACAAGTTTGTGGCTGGCGGTATTGTCGGGGACCATAATTAGGGGTACCCCCAAGACTCCTAATCTCAGCTGGTAACCCCCATCAGCACAAAGCTGCAAAGGCCTGATGGGTGCGATTAAGTCAAGGCTCGGTCCACTCAAGGGACACGATCTCGCCTCGCCCGAGCCCAGCCTCGGACAAGGGCGGCCGACCCCGGAGGATTTACATCTCGCCCGAGGACCCCCTCCAGCAACGGACACACTTTCGGTTTGCCCGAGGCCCAGTCTTCGCCAAGAAGCAACCTTGGCCAAGTCGCCACGCTGACCGACCGTATCGCAGGAGCATTTAATGCAAAGGTGACCAGACACCTTATCCTGACGCACGCCCTTCAGTCAACAGAGCCGAAGTGACCGCAGTCACTTCGCCGCTCCACTGACCGGCCCGACAAGAGGACAGGGCCGCCTGCGCCGCTCCGACTGCTGTGCCACTCGATAGAGTGAGGCTGACAGCGGCCAAGTCCGGCCTCAGGCACCATAGGAAACTCCGCATCGCCCGACCCCAGGGCTCGGACTCGGGCTCAGCCCCGGAAGACGACGAACTCCGCATCGCCCGACCCTAGGGCTCGAACTCAGGCTCAGCCCCGGAAGACGACGAACTCCGCCTCGCCCGATCCCAGGGCTCGGACTCGGGCTCGGCCCCGAAAGACGACGAACTCCGCATCGCCCGACCCCAGGGCTCGGACTCGGGCTCGGCCCCAGAAGACGACGAACTCCGCATCGCCCGACCCCAGGGCTCGGACTCGGGCTCAACCGCGGAAGACGACGAACTCCGCCTCGCCCGATCCCAGGGCTCGGACTCGGGCTCGGTCTCGGAAGACGACGAACTCCGCCTCGCCCGACCCTAGGGCTCGGACTCAGCCCTGGCCTCAGCCGACGGTCTCCGCCTCGCCCAACCCAGGGGCTCGGACTCGACCTCGGCCTCGGAAGACAGACTCGACCACGACCTCGGAGGAGCCTCCACCTCGCCCAACCCAGGGCTCGGACCGACCACGTCACAGGAGGCGCCATCATTACCCTACCCCAAGCTAACTCGGGCTACTGGGAACAAGACCGGCGTCCCATCTGGCTCGCCCCGGTAAACAAGTAATGATGGCGCCCCGCATGCTCCATGACGACGGCGGCTCTGAAAGGGAAATGTGCCCTTGGGCCATTTCTAAGTATTTTGGTGATTGAGTGCCAACGCAAGTGCCTTTGTGTTGATCTATGCAATGTGGTGGACAAAGTGCAAATCATGTCAAAAGGTATGTTTCTCAGACTTAGTACATTGTTTTAGAGACTAATATATTGTGTCTAAGTGCTGGAGACAGGAAAAGAACAATTGGAAATGTCTTGGCTCGAGCAGCCAAGACTCTGCTCAGTCTGGGAGCACCGGACTGTCCGGTGGTGCACCAGACAGTGTCCGGTGCGCCAGGCTGGCTCAGGCGAACTGGCCGCTCTCGGGAAGAATTTAACGGCGTACGGCTATAATTCACCGGACTGTCCGGTGTGCACCGGACTGTCCGGTGAGCCAACGGCCGGTCGGGCCAACGGTCGGCTGCGCGATCTACGCAAGACACATGGCCGAGCCAACGGTCGGATGGGGGCACCGGACTGTCCGGTGTGCACCGGACAGTGTCCGGTGCACCAACGGCTCCCAGGCGCCAATGGTCGGCTACGCCACAGAAGGAAAGAAATCCGCACCGGACTGTCCGGTGTGTCAGGCGACAGAAGGCAAGATTTGCCTTCCAGGAATGCTCTCAACGGCTCCTAGCTGCCTTGGGGCTATAAAAGGGACCCCCTAGGCGCATGGAGGAGTACATCAAGCATTCCTTGAGCACTCTTGATCACTCACACTCCATTCCTGCGCACTTGTTTGACTCTTGATCAAGCATTCTAGTGATTTGAGCTCCGTTCTAGTGTGCTAGTCTTTCGAGCTTAAGTCTGGGTCTTGTGTGTGCGTATTTGCTGTGATCTTTGTGTCTTGTGTGAGTTGTCAATCCCTCCCTTGCTCCGTGCTTCTTTGTGAACTTCAAGTGTAAGGGCGAGAGGCTCCAAGTTGTGGAGATTCCTCGCAAACGGGATTAAGAAAAGCAAAGAAAAACACCGTGGTATTCAAGTGGGTCTTTGGACCGCTTGAGAGGGGTTGATTGCAATCCTCGTCCGTTGGGACGCCACAACGTGGAGTAGGCAAGCGTTGGTCTTGGCCGAACCACGGGATAAACCACTGTGCCATCTCTGTGATTGATCTCTTGTGGTTATTGTGTTTTGTTGAGACTCCTCTCTAGCCACTTGGCATTATTTGTGCTAACTCCTAATCAAGTTTTTGTGAGTTAAGTTTCAAGTTTTACAGGATCACCTATTCACCCCCCTCTAGGTGCTCTCAATTGGTATCAGAGCTGTTCTCTTCAAGAAGGGACTAATCGCCCGAAGAGATGGATCCTAAGGGAAAGGGGATGGTGGTCAACAACAACGAGAAGGAGTCTATCTTCAACGAGCCAAAGGATGACAAGCCTACCGACTCGGGCTCGGGCCACAAGCGCAAAGACGGGAAGAAGAAGGAGACAAGGCGCATCAAGGAGATCGTCTACTACGACAGCGACGAATCTTCCTCTTCCCAAAAGGACGACGACGACTACGAGAAAAAGAAAACGGTCAATTCGAACTTTTCTTTTAATTACTCTCGTATTCCTCAAAGTACAAATGCTCATTTATTATCTATTCCACTTGGTAAACCTCCTCATTTTGATGGAGAGGACTACGGATTTTGGAGTCACAAAATGCGTAGTCACTTGTTCTCTCTCCATCCTAGTATATGGGAGATTGTAGAGAGTGGAATGCACTTTGATAGTACGGATAGTCCCATGTTCATTAATGAGCAAATTCATAAAAATGCACAAGCTACTACTGTTCTTCTAGCTTCATTGTGCAGGGATGAATACCACAAAGTGAGCGGCTTGGATAACGCCAAGCAAATTTGGGACACCCTCAAGATCTCTCATGAGGGGAATGACGTCACAATGCTCACCAAGATGGAGTTGGTGGAGGGCGAACTCGGGAGATTCGCTATGATAAGGGGAGAAGAGCCAACCCAAACGTACAACCGGCTCAAGACCCTTGTCAACAAGATAAGAAGCTATGGAAGCACGCGATGGACGGACCACGACGTCGTCCGCCTAATGCTAAGGTCTTTTACTGTCCTTGATCCTCATCTTGTAAACAATATTCATGAGAATCCTAGGTACACCAAGATGACGCCCGAGGAGATACTTGAAAAGTTCGTGAGCGGGCGAATGATGATCAAGGAAGCAAGATACGTGGACGACACATTGAATGGTCCAATCAATGAGCCTCAACCTCTTGCTCTCAAGGCAACAAGAAGCAAGGAGACGCTACCTAGCAAGGTGGCACAAATTGAGGCAGCCGGACTTAATGATGAAGAGATGGCTCTCATCATCAAGAGATTCAAGACGGCGCTAAAAGGTCGCAAGGGGCAGCCAAGCAAGACCAAGACAAAGGGGAAGCACTCATGCTTCAAATGTGGTAAGCTTGGTCATTTTATTGCTAACTGTCCCGACAATGATAGTGATCAGGATCAAGGGAACAAGAGGGAGAAGAAGAAGAACTATAAGAAGGCAAAGGGCGAGGCGCATCTAGGCAAGGAGTGGGATTCGGATTGCTCCTCTTCCGACTTCGACAATGAAGGACTCGCCGCCACCGCCTTCAACAAGTCATCCCTATTCCCCAACGAGCGTCACACATGCCTTATGGCAAGGGAGAAGAAGGTATGTACTCGAAACTCTACTTATGCTTCTTCAAGTGAGGACGAATCTAGTGATGAGGATGAAATAGATTATTCATGTTTATTTAAGGGCCTAGATAGAACCAAGGTAGATAAAATTAATGAATTGATTGATGCCTTGAATGATAAGAATAGGCTTTTAGAAAAGCAAGAGGATTTGTTGTATGAAGAACATGACAAATTTGTAGAAGCACAAAAATCTCATGCTCTAGAAATTAAAAGAAATGAAATGCTTTCTTGTGAATTATCTTCTTGCCATGAGACAATTTCTAACTTAAGGAGCATTAATGATGATTTGAATGCTAAGTTAGAAATAGCTAGTAAATCAACATCTTGTGTAGAAATTGTTGCAACTTGTAATAGGTGTAAAGATTTTGACATTAATGCTTGTAGTGAATACCTAGTTTCAATTTCCAAACTTAATGATGAATTGACTAGTCTTAATGCTCAACTTAAGACTAGCAAGAGCGAATTTGATAAGCTAAAATTTGCGAGGGATGCCTACACGATTGGTAGACACCCCTCAATTAAGGATGGACTTGGCTTCAAGAGGGAAGCCAAGAACTTAACAAGACATAAGGTTCCCATCCCCGCCAAGGAGAAAGGGAAGGCTCCTATGGCAAGTAGTACTAAAAAGAACCATGCTTTTATGTATCATAATAGGAGACATGCTAGAAATGACTATAGAAGTTATGATTCACATACTTATGATTCACATGCTATGTTTGCTCCTAGTTCTTCTTATATGCATGATAGAGATATGTCTAGGAGTTATGTTCATCATGTGCCTAGAAAGAATATTGTTCATGTTTCTAGGAAAGTTATGGATGGTCCTTCTACAATATATCATGCTTTAAATGCTTCCTTTGCTATTTGTAGAAAAGATAGGAAGATAGTTGCTAGAAAATTAGGGGCAAAATGCAAGGGAGATAAAACTTGCATTTGGGTCCCTAAGACAATTGTGACTAACCTTGTAGGACCCAACAAGAGTTGGGTACCTAAGACCCAAGCCTAAATTTGCCTTGCAGGCTTATGCATCCGGGGGTTCAAGCTGGATTATCGACAGCGGATGCACAAACCACATGACGGGGGACAAGAAGTTGTTTACCTCCTACGTCAAGAACAAGGATTCCCAAGATTCAATTATATTCGGTGATGGGAATCAAGGCAAGGTGAAAGGTTTAGGCAAAATTGCAATATCAAATGAGCACTCTATATCTAATGTGTTTTTAGTTGAGTCTCTTGGATATAATTTGTTATCTGTTAGTCAATTATGCAATATGGGATATAATTGTCTATTCACAAATGTAGATGTGTCTGTCTTTAGAAGAAGTGATGGTTCACTAGCTTTTAAAGGTGTATTAGACGACAAACTCTACTTAGTTGATTTTGCAAAAGAGGAGGCCGGTCTAGATGCATGTTTAATTGCTAAGACTAGCATGGGCTGGCTATGGCATCGCCGCTTAGCACATGTGGGGATGAAGAACCTTCACAAGCTTCTAAAGGGAGAACACGTGATAGGTTTAATTAATGTGCAATTCGAAAAAGATAGACCTTGTGCAGCTTGTCAAGCAGGTAAACAAGTGGGAGGAGCGCATCACAGCAAGAATGTGATGACCACATCAAGACCCCTGGAGCTGCTACATATGGACCTCTTCGGACCCGTCGCCTATCTAAGCATAGGAGGAAGTAAGTATGGTTTAGTTATTGTTGATGACTTTTCCCGCTTCACTTGGGTGTTCTTTTTGCAGGATAAGTCTGAAACCCAAGGGACCCTCAAGCGCTTCCTAAGGAGAGCTCAAAATGAGTTTGAGCTCAAAGTGAAGAAGATAAGAAGCGACAACGGGTCCGAATTCAAGAACCTTCAAGAGGAGGAGTTTCTTGAGGAGGAAGGGATCAAGCACGAGTTCTCCGCTCCCTACACACCACAACAAAATGGTGTGGTAGAGAGGAAGAACAGGACGCTCATCGATATGGCGAGGACGATGCTTGGAGAGTTCAAGACCCCCGAGTGTTTTTGGTCGGAAGCCGTGAACACGGCCTGCCACGCTATCAAGAGGGTATACCTTCATCGTCTCCTCAAGAAGACGTCATATGAGCTTCTAACCGGTAACAAACCCAATGTATCTTACTTTCGTGTATTTGGGAGCAAATGCTACATTCTAGTGAAGAAGGGTATAAATTCTAAGTTTGCTCCCAAAGCTGTAGAAGGGTTTTTGTTAGGTTATGACTCAAATACAAAGGCGTATAGAGTCTTCAACAAATCATCGGGTTTGGTTGAAGTCTCTAGCGACGTTGTATTTGATGAAACTAATGGCTCTCCAAGAGAGCAAGTTGTTGATCTTGATGATGTAGATGAAGAAGATGTTCCGACGGCCGCTATACGAACCATGGTGTTTGGTGATGTACGACCACAGGAACAAAAGGAGCAAGATCAACCTTCTTCCTCAACAATGGTGCATTCCCCAACTCAAGAAGATGAACAGGTTCATCAAAAGGAGGCGTATGATCAAGGGGGAGCACAAGATGATCAAGTAATGGAGGAAGAAGCACAACCGGCACCTCCAACTCAAGTCCGGGCGATGATTCAAAGGGATCATCCCGTCGATCAGATTTTGGGTGACATAAGCAAAGGAGTAACTACTCGGTCTCGATTAGTTAATTTTTGTGAGCATTACTCCTTTGTCTCTTCTATTGAGCCTTTCAGGGTAGAGGAGGCCCTGCTAGATCCGGACTGGGTGTTGGCCATGCAAGAGGAGCTCAACAACTTCAAGAGGAATGAAGTTTGGACACTGGTGCCTCGTCCTAAGCAAAATGTTGTGGGAACCAAGTGGGTGTTCCACAACAAACAAGACGAGCACGGAGTGGTGACGAGGAACAAGGCTCGACTTGTGGCAAAAGGTTATGCCCAAGTCGCAGGTTTGGACTTTGAGGAGACTTTTGCTCCTGTGGCTAGGCTAGAGTCCATTCGTATTTTGCTAGCATATGCCGCTCACCATTCTGTCAGGTTGTTCCAAATGGATGTGAAGAGCGCTTTCCTCAATGGGCCAATCAAGGAGGAGGTGTACGTAGAGCAACCCCCTGGCTTCGAGGATGAACGGTACCCCGACCACGTGTGTAAGCTCTCTAAGGCGCTCTATGGACTTAAGCAAGCCCCAAGAGCATGGTATGAATGCCTTAGAGACTTTCTAATTGCTAATCTTTCAAGGTTGGGAAAGCCGATCCAACTCTGTTCACTAAGACTTGTGACAGTGATCTTTTTGTATGCCAAATTTATGTCGATGACATAATATTTGGTTCTACTAATAAAAATTCTTGTGAAGAGTTTAGCAGGGTAATGACGCAGAAATTCGAGATGTCGATGATGGGCGAGTTGAACTACTTCCTTGGGTTCCAAGTGAAGCAACTCAAGGATGGCACCTTCATCTCTCAAACGAAGTACACACAAGACTTGTTGAAGCGGTTTGGGATGAAGGACGCCAAACCCGCAAAGACTCCGATGGGGACCGACGGACACACCGACCTCAACAAAGGAGGTAAGTCCGTTGATCAAAAGGCATACCAGTCAATGATAGGGTCTTTACTTTATTTATGTGCTAGTAGACCGGATATTATGCTTAGCGTATGCATGTGTGCTAGATTTCAATCCGATCCTAAGGAGTGTCACTTAGTGGCGGTGAAGCGAATCCTTAGATATTTAGTTGCTACGCCTTGCTTCGGGCTCTGGTATCCAAAGGGATCTACCTTTGACTTAATTGGATATTCAGATTCCGACTATGCTGGATGTAAGGTGGACAGGAAGAGTACATCGGGGACGTGCCAATTCTTAGGAAGGTCCCTGGTGTCATGGAATTCTAAGAAACAAACCTCTGTTGCCCTATCCACCGCTGAGGCCGAGTACGTTGCCGCAGGTCAGTGTTGCGCGCAACTACTTTGGATGAGGCAAACCCTTAGGGACTTTGGCTACAATCTGAGCAAAGTCCCACTCCTATGTGATAATGAGAGTGCTATCCGCATGGCGGAAAATCCTGTTGAACACAGCCGCACAAAGCACATAGACATCCGACATCACTTTTTGAGAGACCACCAGCAAAAGGGAGATATCGAAGTGTTTCATGTTAGCACCGAGAACCAGCTAGCCGATATCTTTACCAAGCCTCTAGATGAGAAGACCTTTTGCAGGTTGCGTAGTGAGCTAAATGTCTTAGATTCGCAGAACTTGGATTGATTTATAGCATACATGTGTTTATGTCTTTGATCATGTTCCTTATGCATTTTGTTGCTTAATTATGGTGCTCAAGTTGTACAAACACTCCCTGGACCTCACAAGTCTGTTGCAAAGTGATGCACATGTTTAGGGGGAGATGTGTTACAACTTGACCCTTTGAGACTAACCATGTGCTTGAGTTTGCTTGATTTAGTCTCAAAGGAGGAATGAAAGGGAAAAGGTGGACTTGGACCATGCAAGACTTCCACTGCACTCCGATGAGAGGGTAACTTATTCCAAGTTCATCTTTATGACCTTATTGCCTTTGTAATCTTATTTGAAGATTTTGGTGAGGCAATGGGGTTTAAGGGCCAAGATTGATCCCGTTTTGGTGCTTGATGCCAAAGGGGGAGAAAATAAGGCTAAAGCAATAAATGGATAAGCTACCACTTGAGAGATTTTGAAAATAGTAGAATAGAGCTTTTGATTTGTCAAAACTCTTTTATTGTCTCTCTTGTCAAAAGTTGGCTTCTTGTGGGGAGAAGTGTTGATTATGGGAAAAAGGGGAGTTTTTGAAATCTTGAATCAATTTCTATTGGAATGACTCTCTTCATGTCTTAACAAGTGTGTTTGACTTAGAGATAGAAATTTGAGTTTGATTTGCAAAAACAAACCAAGTGGTGGCAAAGAATGATCCATATATGCCAAATTTGATTCAAACCAAATTTGAGTTTTCATTTGCATTGATATTGCACTTGTTCTAGTTGCTTTATGTTGTGTTGGCATAAATCACCAAAAAGGGGGAGATTGAAAGGGAAATGTGCCCTTGGGCCATTTCTAAGTATTTTGGTGATTGAGTGCCAACGCAAGTGCCTTTGTGTTGATCTATGCAATGTGGTGGACAAAGTGCAAATCATGTCAAAAGGTATGTTTCTCAGACTTAGTACATTGTTTTAGAGACTAATGTATTGTGTCTAAGTGCTGGAGACAGGAAAAGAACAATTGGAAATGTCTTGGCTCGAGCAGCCAAGACTCTGCTCAGTCTGGGAGCACCGGACTGTCCGGTGGTGCACCGGACAGTGTCCGGTGCGCCAGGCTGGCTCAGGCGAACTGGCCGCTCTCGGGAAGAATTTAACGGCGTACGACTATAATTCACCGGACTGTCCGGTGTGCACCGGACTGTCCGGTGAGCCAACGGTCGGCTGGGCCAACGGTCGGCTGCGCGATCTACGCAAGACACGTGGCCGAGCCAACGGTCGGATGGGGGCACCGGACTGTCCGGTGTGCACCGGACAGTGTCCGGTGCGCCAACGGCTCCCAGGCGCCAACGGTCGGCTACGCCACAGAAGGAAAGAAATCCGCACCGGACAGTGTCCGGTGTGCACCGGACTGTCCGGTGCGCCAGGCGACAGAAGGCAAGATTTGCCTTCCAGGAATGCTCTCAACGGCTCCTAGCTGCCTTGGGGCTATAAAAGGGACCCCTAGGCGCATGGAGGAGTACATCAAGCATTCCTTGAGCACTCTTGATCACTCACACTCCATTCCTGCGCACTTGTTTGACATTCTAGTGATTTGAGCTCTGTTCTAGTGTGCTAGTCTCTTGAGCTCAAGTCTGGGTCTTGTGTGTGCGTATTTGCTGTGATCTTTGTGTCTTGTGTGAGTTGTCAATCCCTCCCTTGCTCCGTGCTTCTTTGTGAACTTCAAGTGTAAGGGCGAGAGGCTCCAAGTTGTGGAGATTCCTCGCAAACGGGATTAAGAAAAGCAAAGCAAAACACCGTGGTATTCAAGTGGGTCTTTGGACCGCTTGAGAGGGATTGATTGCAATCCTCGTCCGTTGGGACGCCACAACGTGGAGTAGGCAAGCGTTGGTCTTGGCCGAACCACGGGATAAACCACTGTGCCATCTCTGTGATTGATCTCTTGTGTTTATTGTGTTTTGTTGAGACTCCTCTCTAGCCACTTGGCATTATTTGTGCTAACTCCTAATCAAGTTTTTGTGAGTTAAGTTTCAAGTTTTACAGGATCACCCATTCACCCCCCTCTAGGTGCTCTCAGCCCCCTTACGGAAGCAAGGAGACGTCAGCAAGGACTCGACAGCCCCGACAGCTGTCCTTCCGCCAGGCTCCAGCGCTCCTCCGACGACCACGACACCACACGAATCGGGTGCCAAAACCTCTCCGGTTGCCACGACGGCATGTACTTAGGGCACTAGCTCTTCTCTGCTAGACACGTTAGCACACTGCTACACCTCCCATTGTACACCTGGATCCTCTCCTTACGCCTATAAAAGGAAGATCCAGGGCCCTCTTACAGAAGGTTGGCCACACGGAGAAGGACGGGACGGCGAGCGCGTAAGCCTCTCGCTCCCTCCCACGCGGACGCTTGTAACCCCCTACTGCAAGCGCACCCGACCTAGGCGCGGGACAAACACGAAGGCCGTGGGTTTTCCCTTTTACGCCTGTCTCCCTCCGGCTTTCTCCCCCCTTCGTGCTCCGTCTCGCGCCGACCCATCTGGGCTGGGGCACGCGACGACAATTTACTCGTCGGTCTAGGGACCCCCCGGGGTCGAAACACCGACAGTTGGCGCGCCAGGTAGGGGCTTGCTGTGTGTTGACGAACAGCTTCCCGTCAAGCTCCAGATCGGCAGTCTCCAGCAACCTTTCCAGCCCGGGACGGTGCTCCGTTTCGGGAGTCTTGAGTTCATGTCCCTCGACGGTAGCTACGACATGATACTCCTTCCCCCGCCGCGCGACAGCGACAATGGCGGCCAACAACCCGCCCGCCGGCGGCGGAATCGACAACGTCTTCCCCACGTGGCGGAAGAACGACTTTCAGGTTTGTCCCGTCGCCTCCCCCGCCGACGGAGGAGGAGGCGGGGCAACCAAGGCCAAGCAGGAGGCGGCACCTCGTCGGCTATCGAGCGAGTCGATGGCGCCGGCGCCCCAACGGGGGACACGTCGGGCATCGACTTCGCGTCTGAGACGAAGACGAGCGCCGTCTCCCCGCAACACGCCAACTCTAAGCAAACGGACGACGCCAGCACGCTCGCAAAAGACTTGCTGGGCGTCACCCTCGGAACCCCCCAGAGGTGCCAACCTCTTCGACAAAATGCTCAAGGAGCCGTGCCCCTATCATCAGGGGCCTGTCAAGCACACCCTTGAGGAGTGCGCCATGCTTCGGCGCCACTTTCACAAGGCCGGGCCACCTGCGGAAGGTGGCAGGCCCGCGACGACGATAAGAAGGAGGATCACAAGGCAGGAGAGTTCCCCGAGGTCCACGACTGCTTCATGATCTACGGTGGGCAAGTGGCGAACGCCTCGGCTCGGCACCGCAAGCAAGAGCGTCGGGAGGTCTGCTCGGTAAAGGTGGCGGCGCCAGTCTACCTAGACTGGTCCGACAAGCCCATCACCTTCGACCAGGGCGACCATCCCGACCGCGTGCCGAGCCCGGGGAAATACCCGCTCGTTGTCGACCCCGTCATCGGCAACGTCAGGCTCACCAAGGTCCTCATGGACGGAGGCAGCAGCCTCAACATCATCTACGCCGAGACCCTCGGGCTCCTGCGGATCGATCTGTCCTCGGTCCGGGCAGGCGCTGCGCCTTTTCACGGGATCATCCCCGGGAAACGCGTCCAGCCCCTCGGACAACTCGATCTACCCGTCTGCTTTGGGACACCCTCCAACTTCCGAAGGGAGACCCTCACGTTCGAGGTGGTCGGGTTTCGAGGAACCTACCACGCAGTGCTGGGGAGGCCACGCTACGCCAAGTTCATGGCCATCCCCAACTACACCTACCTCAAGCTCAAGATGTCGGGCCCCAACGGGGTCATTACCGTCGGCCCCACGTACCAACACGCGTACGAATGCGACGTGGAGTGCGTGGAGTACGCCGAGGCCCTCGCTGAATCTGAGGCCCTCATCGCCGACCTGGAGAGCCTCTCTAAGGAGGCGCCAGACGTGAAGCGCCACGCCGGCAACTTCGAGCCAACGGAGATGATTAAGTCCGTCCCTCTCGACCCCAACAACGACGCCTCCAAGCAGATCCGGATCGGCTCCGAGCTCGACCCCAAATAGGAAGCAGTGCTCGTCGACTTTCTCCGCGCAAACGCCGACGTTTTCGCGTGGAGTCCCTCGGACATGCCCGGCATACCGAGGGATGTCGCCGAGCACTCGCTGGATATCTGAGCTGGGGCCCGACCCGTGAAGCAGCCTCTGCGCCGGTTCGATGAGGAAAAGCGTAGAGCCATAGGCGAGGAGATCCACATGCTAATGGCGGCAGGGTTCATCAAAGAGGTATTCCATCCCGAATGGCTTGCCAACCCTGTGCTTGTGAGAAAGAAAGGAGAGAAATGGCGGATGTGTGTAGACTACACTGGTCTAAACAAAGCATGTCCAAAAGTTCCCTACCCTCTGCCTCGCATCGATCAAATCATGGATTCCACTACTGGATGCGAAACCCTGTCTTTCCTTGATGCCTACTCAGGGTATCACCAAATCAGGATGAAAGAGTCCGACCAGCTCGCGACTTCTTTCATCACACCTTTCGGCATGTACTGCTATGTTACCATGCCGTTTGGTTTGAGGAATGCGGGTGCGACGTACTAAAGGTGCATGAACCACGTGTTCGGCAAACACATCGGTCGAACGGTCGAGGCTTACGTCGATGACATCGTAGTCAAGACGAGGAAAGCCTCCGACCTCCTTTCCGACCTTGAAGTGACATTCCGATGTCTCAAGGCGAAAGGCGTAAAACTCAATCCTGAGAAGTGTGTCTTCGGGGTCCCCCGAGGCATGCTCTTGGGGTTCATCGTCTCCGAGCGGGGCATCGAGGCCAACCCGGAGAAAATCGCGGCCATCACCAACATGGGGCCCATCAAGGACTTGAAAGGCGTATAGAGGGTCACGGGATGCCTTGCCGCTCTGAGCCGTTTCATCTCGCGCCTCGGCGAAAGAGGCCTGCCTCTGTACCGCCTCTTAAGGAAGGCCGAGTGCTTCACTTGGACCCCTGAGGCCGAGGAAGCCCTCGGGAACCTGAAGGCGCTCCTCACGAACGCGCCCATCTTGGTGCCTCCCGCCGCCGGAGAAGCCCTCTTGATCTACGTCGCCGCTACCACTCAGGTGGTTAGCGCCACGATCGTGGTTGAGAGACAAGAAGAGGGGCATGCATTGCCCGTCCAGAGGCCAGTCTACTTCATCAGTGAGGTACTGTCCGAGACCAAGATCCGCTACCCACAAATTCAGAAGCTGCTGTACGCAGTGATCCTGACACGGCGGAAGTTGCGACACTACTTCGAGTCTCATCCGGTAACTGTGGTGTCATCCTTCCCCCTAGGGAGATCATCCAGTGCCGAGAGGCCTCGGGTAGAATTGCAAAGTGGGCGGTGGAAATCATGGGCGAGACGATCTCGTTCGCCCCTCGGAAGGCCATCAAGTCCCAAGTCTTGGCGGACTTTGTGGCTGAATGGGTCGACACCCAGCTCCCAACAGCTCCGATCCAACCAGAACTCTGGACCATGTTTTTCGACGGGTCGCTGATGAAGACAGGGGTAGGCGCGGGCCTGCTCTTCATCTCACCCCTCGGGAAGCACCTATGCTACGTGCTACGCCTCCACTTCCCCGCGTCCAACAATGTGGCCGAGTATGAGGCTCTGGTCAACGAGTTGCGCATCACCATCGAGCTAGGGGTCCGACACCTCGACGCTCGCGGTGACTCGCAGCTCGTCATCGACCAAGTCATGAAGAACTCCCACTGCCGTGACCCGAAGATGGAAGCCTACTGCGATGAGGTTCGGCGCCTGGAGGACAAGTTCTACGGGCTCGAGCTCAACCACATCGCCCGACGCTAAAACGAGACTGCAGACGAGCTGGCTAAGATAGCCTCGGGGCGAACAACGGTTCCCCCGGACATCTTCTCCCGAGACCTGCATCAACCCTCCGTCAAGACCGACGACACGCCCGAGCCCGAGAAGGCCTCAGCCCAGCCCGAGGTACCCTCGGTTCAGCCCGAGGCACCCTCGGTTCAGCCCGAGGCACCCTCGGCTCGGCCCGAGGCACCCTTGGCCTCCAAGGGTGAGGCACTGCGCGTCGAGGAGGAGCGGAGTGGGGTCACGCCTAATCGAAACTGGCGGACCCCGTACCTGCAATATCTCCACCGAGGAGAGCTACCCCTCGACCGAGCCGAAGCTCGGCGATTGGCGCGGCGCGCCAAGTCGTTAATCTTGCTGGGGGACGGGAAGGAGCTCTACCACCGCAGCCCCTCAGGCATCCTCCAGCGATGCATATCCATCGCCGAAGGCCAGGAGCTCTTACAAGAAATACACTCGGGGGCTTGCGGGCATCACGCGGCGCCTCGAGCCCTTGTTGTAAACGCCTTCCGACAAGGTTTCTACTGGCCGACCGCGGTGGCCGACACCACTAGAATTGTCCGCACCTGCCAGGGGTGTCAATTCTACGCAAGGCAGACCCACCTGCCCGCTCAGGCTCTGCAGACGATACCCATCACCTGGCCGTTTGCTGTGTGGGGTTTGGACTTCGTCGGCCCCTTGCAGAAGGCACCCGGGGGCTACACGCACCTGCTGGTCGCCATCGACAAATTCTCCAAGTGGATCGAGGTCCGACCCCTAAACAGCATCAGGTCCGAACAGGCGGTGGCGTTCTTCACCAACATCATCCATCGCTTTGGGGTCCCGAATTCCATCATCATCGACAACGGCACCCAGTTCACCGACAGAAAGTTCCTGGACTTCTGCGAGGATCACCACATCCGGGTGGACTGGGCCGCCGTGGCTCACCCCATGACGAATGGGCAAGTAGAGCGTGCCAACGACATGATCCTGCAAGGACTTAAGCCACGGATCTACAACGACCTCAACAAGTTCGGCAAGCGATGGATGAAGGAACTCCCCTCGGTGGTCTGGAGTCTGAGGACGACGCCGAGCCGAGCCACGGGCTTCACACCGTTCTTTCTAGTCTATGGGGCTGAGGCCATCTTGCCCAGAGACTTAGAATACGGTTCCCCGAGGACGAGGGCCTACGACGACCAAAGCAATCGAGCTAACCGAGAAGACTCACTGGACCAGCTGGAAGAGACTCGGGACATGGCCTTACTACACTCGGCGCGGTACCAGCAGTCCCTGCGGCGCTACCACGCCCGAGGGGTTCGGTCCCGAGACCTCTAGGTGGGCGACCTGGTGCTTCGGCTGCAACAAGACGCCCGAGGGCGGCACAAGCTCATGCCTCCCTGGGAGGGGCCGTTCGTCATTGCCAAAGTTCTGAAGCCCGGGACGTACAAGCTGGCCAACAGTCAAGGCGAGGTCTACAGCAACGCTTGGAACATCCGACAGCTACGTCGCTTCTACCCTTAATATGCTTTCAAGTTGTTCGTACACCTCATTCACACACGAAATCTAGTCATCAAGGAAGGGTCAGCCTTGCCTCGGCAAAGCCCGACCCTCCCTCGGGGGCTAGAAGGGGGGAACCCCCTCTGCGTCAAAATTTTCCTCGAAAAAAGTCTTCCATCAAAAAGGCTTCTGCGTTCCCCGGCTATATCAGTAGCAGGACCCCAAGAAGCGAATGAGGGTGCATGTAAGTGGCAAGGCCGACTGAGCCGAGGGACTCCTACACCTCTGGGATACAGATACCTCACTCGTCACCTACCACGAAAAATGACTCTTACTTGGGCAAGCCACCCTGCTACTGACGAACGGGGCCAGATACGCAAAACGGAAGGAAAAGGAGCACAACCTTATACTACGATAATAAAGTGTTCGGGCCTCAGCGGCCGCAAAAGACACATATGCATTCAAAGAAAACTGCTCCGGCAGAGTCAGGCGTCGCCCGAAGAAGGAGCCGCGCCCTCGGCTTCGTCCCCACCCTCGGCAAAGTCCGCCCCGGCCTCGGATGACGGCGCAAGCGGGAGGATCTCTGCCTCGAAGGTGGTTGCTAGCACCGCGCTCGGGCCCGCGGCGGCCGCGTCGAGCCTCTGAACTTCGGTCAGGGCGGCTTCATCTTCGTCGGGGAGGCAATACCCCTCGCTGACCCGCTCCAGATCCACAACATAGTTGGAAGCAAGCACGGTGAAGGCCCGCCTGACGCCGTGATGTAGCGCCTCGCGGAGTCTGCCACGCGCATGATCACCCAAGGCCTGCAGGC
The DNA here is from genome assembly GCF_902167145.1 of Zea mays. Lineage (NCBI taxonomy): Eukaryota > Viridiplantae > Streptophyta > Magnoliopsida > Poales > Poaceae > Zea > Zea mays. The sequence continues at coordinate 149,910,312 of NC_050104.1, read as the reverse complement.
GACTTTGAGGGGAGCTTCCCGAGGGGACGTCGTCGAAGCCAAAGACCCAGCAGAAAGCCGAGATGGCCTCGGACATGGCCGCGTGGTCGGCCTCCCTCTGCTCGGCCGCCTGAGCAAGCGCCCTGGTGGAATTATCAAGGGCAGACTTGAGCTCTGTGAACAGCCAAAGCGCAAGACCTCAAACACAAGTCGAGGAACCGAGCTGAAACAAAAACTTAAAACAGCCAAGACATACCTCCGGCTCGGGCATGCTGCTCCGAGGATGTGGCTTGGGCCACGACTAGGTCTGCTGCAAGGGCTCCGGCCCAGCTTTCGGCCTCGGCGGCCCGGCCCCGAGATTGGTCCCGCTCGCCGGTGACCTGGTCAAGCTCCGACTGCCGCCACTGCACCTCTGCGCGTGCCACTGCTGCCTCTGCTCCCAGATCGGCACAGAGCAACCGAAGGTCCGCCACCTCGGCGCTCTGCTGGGAGAGGCGCGCGGTAGCCCTGGCAAGCGAGGTCCTCAGGGACCGCAGCGAACCCCAGACATCGACCTCGCGGCGGATGAACGACGACTTGGCGGCGCTCAGATCCGTCAGATCCTGAGGGAGGGAAGCGGGGCGTCACAAAGAACGCCTTGATCACGAGAAAGGTATGCCTGAAATTATTACCTGAAGGATCTTGGGAACGTCCCTGCAAAAGACCTCCAAGGATGACCGGAGCGACCCCACCGTTGCCTCGGCACACTCACGGAGCTCGTCCCAAGACTGCTCCTCCCGCTCATCGTCAAGAACGAAGAAGGGATCCGAGGCCTCACGGGTCCGGAACCAAAGCAACTGGCGCCGCCCCTCGGAGCTGCTCCGCGCGGGGACAAGACTGCCACTCGACGGGACGGGTCGCGTTCCCGCGCCCCCCTCCGAGGCACCAAGTAGCGACGCCTCAGCCATCTCAGCGTCGGTGGCGATGGGTCGCTCCACGGCCAGGACGGCGACGGCCTCGACAACAGCCAGCGCCAGCGCCGACAGCATGTCTGGTGGGCCCGAAGCCACGGCCACGCCAGCAGCCTCCCCCAGCACGGCGACCGCCTCGACAGAAGAGCCAGCCTCGGGAGCTCGCTCCACGGCAACTGGCGCCGCCTGAGCCCCCCGCTGTGGGGCGTCTCGCGAGGAGGTCAGCTGGCCGGTGAGGCCCGACGCGGCACCAGCTGCGGAAGCCGACGCCGTCTTGAGGACCTTCCGGGGAGCCAGATCAGTCGGACCATGACTCCGCTTGCTAAGGAGAAAAGGAAAGTCAGGGTCGGGACATACAAAGGAGGAGCCGGGACGAAGACATCCTAAAGTACTTACCCACTCTGGGCCATGATCAACCGTGCCTGTGGGGAGGTCTCTCGAACCTCGACCCCCGAAGGTACCACCGAGGTCTGCCTCGCTGCCAGCTTCGGTACCATCCTCGCCTTGGGCGCCCTAGACGCCCGAGAGACGGACTGCCCAGGCGCAGCCACGACGACCTGAGGATCGCCCTCCTGCGCAGCTGGCACGGGCGACGGTTCTTGGGGAACAGGCAGCTCGGCCTGACTCCCCGGGGTCACCTCAACTTCCCCAGCCGAGGGGTCAAGTACCCCCTCGGTCTGCCCCCACTCTTCGGACCGGGACCCCGATGTCCCAGCCCCGGAAACCGACGGCGCCAGCCCGCTCGGGGGCTGGCCTGACGACTCCTGGCCCAGCCTCAGACCCGGGCTGAGGCCAAGGCGGGCACCCATATCGTCGTCTTCGTCATCGTCTTCATCGTCGTCGTCGTCGTCAGGCGTTTCCGGCGACGGCTCCCTCGGGAGCCCATCCCTCTCCTGCCGACGATGGAGCCTTTCCAAGGCGTCCCGAGCCCGCATCCGCTCGCGGGCCCGAGCCTTCTTCGCGTCCTTTTTCTCCTTCCTCTTCTCTGCGGCAACCCTCCGCGCAGCCCGGTCCACCGTGTCCTCCGGGACCGGTGGCCGGGAAGGCTTGTGACACCCTACCTCCTAGAGACAGACGAAGAGTCTCGGCTGTGAGAACCAAGGGCAATCCGACACAAGGAGAAAGAAGGAGCAGACACTCACCAAGGACACACACCCGCGGTCGGGATGCATCAAGGGCTAGGAAAGGGCGCCGGTGTCCGGTTTCCCCAACGTCACGGCTACCCGCATGTGGAGGTCATCGATGGGAAGGGGATCCGAGGACATCCGCAAACCCTCCAAGTCGGCCTCCGGCGTCATCTCCCAAAGCGGCAACCGCCGCTCCGTCAAGGGAAGCACCCTCCGGCGATGAATGGCGGCAACCACTCCCGCAGCGGTGAGCCCTCCTTTCCGCAACTCCTCCAGGGCCTTCAAAGGGGCTGGAGATTCTTTTGTCTGTCGTGCGGGGTCCCGTAGCGCCAGGCATCAGCGGCGGCGGTCACCACTCGCTGAGAAAACGATGGGAGCCTCCCGTCGTCATTTCGGAGATAGAACCACCGGCGCTGCCACCCTTTGTTCGAGGACGCAAGGATGGCGGGGATATACTGCGGTGCCCGCGCCTGCCTCAGCTGGAGGATGCAGCCACCGGCCCGCACTGCCGCGCGGACCCTTCTCTCCCCCGCCGGCGAAGCAAAAAGCTCCGCGGAGAAGAAATGAGTCCACAGGTCCCAGTGAGGGTCAATCCCCAAGTATCCTTCGCAAACCGCCGCGAAGATGGCGGCTTGCGAGATGGAGTTGGGGCTGAGGTTGTGCAGCTCCACCCCATAGACATGCAGAATCGCCCGCATAAAATGGCTTGCCGGCACTCCGAACCCCCGCTCGTGAAAGGAGACGAAGCTCACGACATACCCCGGCGGCAGGGACGGGGCGGCTCCGCTCGGGGGAGGCATCCACTCCGGCTGCGAGTCTCCAGAGAGAGGGCGAAGTAAACCCTCAGCAACAAGGGCATCCAGGTCATCCACCGTGACGGTGGAGAAGGGCCACGGGTCGCGCGGCGGGACAATGGTCACCCGGTCGGCCATCACCAAGCAGAAGAGGTGGCGGCGGAAAGGACTAGGTGAGCGGTTTTCTTTCTCTGGCTATTCCCTCGGGTTGCGAAAACCTAAGAGGGAGGCAAGTAGCAAGAGTAAAAAACCATCACCGGTCCCTCTCCCGAATATATAAAGACCCAGGCGAGACCCATTCAACACTTCGCCCGAACCCGCCGCGAGATTCAAAACTCAAAGCGAAATGGCCGTTCCTCGAACGGCTCGCGCACGCACAACGGCTGCCCCGCGAACCACTCGTCCCGTCGCATTAACTCTGCGGCGGGACAGGCGGCGCCTTTGGCAGGCGAAGCAGGCGACGCTTCACCTCCGCCATAATGACCGCGTCAAAAAAGGTGCGCCACGTCATTCGATATCGTATCCTTTTCCTTTTCCTCTTTCTCTCTCTTACATCAGGGACCGGGAAAGGGGATACCCTGAAAGGGATCCTTCTCCGCGAAGGAAACGGGCCCCGAGCCCCCCTACTGATCAGAGGTTCGAAGGATGACCCCTCGGAGGGGTTCAACAGTCGTCTCAGAGCGCTCGGGCTCCGCGCCCACTACTGGTCAGAGGTTCAAAGGCCGGCCCCTCAGAAGGGTTCAACGACCGCCTCAGGCCACTCGGGCTCCGCGCCCACTACTGATCAGGGGTTCGTAGGCTGGCCCTCGAAGGGTTCACAGCCGCCTCAGACGCAGAGCGAGGGATGACCCTGGGTACGTTCGATACATAACCAAGGCTCGGGATACGCTCCCGAGGTACCCTAGGACATTTCCGAGACCAGCGGGAACGATCTTGTAACGGAATCCCATCAGAGGGAGGCGTCGAGCCCTCGGACCCCGTCAAAAGGGGACCGGGTTCGGCAAATCACCCGTAGGTACTTTTGGAGCGCGCCTCCGGGCCTCTAGCTGACCCCTAACAAATGGGGCACGGGCGTCCACTCGGATTACCCGTTAGCAGCTCACTGGAGACACCAAGTTCGGCGCCCTCCAAGGGCAACATGGCGCTTTCCCCCTCCTCCTTGCGGAAAGGCGACGCAGGGGCGTATGTAAAAAAGTCGAGTCTGCCCTTGACCATCCTCTCGCTCTGTGCGGAGGCTCGGGGGCTGCTCTCGCAAACCCGGCTCCGGCCAAACCGTTGACAGCGTCAACATACCAGTCCGAGAACTTGGGACCCGACCGTGCACCCGGGCTACGGCCAGCTCGCATGAGGGAACAACCAGACCGACCAAAGCATCGCAAAACGCATTAAGACCTCGAAGGAGTCAAACCACTCCTCCGAGGCCTCGGGGCCTACACCCGGCGGGTGCGCTCGCGCGCACCCACCGGAACAAAACGCAACCGAGAAAGGCCGGTCCCCTTGCAAAAAAAGTGCGACAAAAGCCTCCAAGCGAGTATTAACATTCCCTTCGAGGCTCGGGGGCTACTGTCGGGGACCATAATTAGGGTTACCCCCAAGACTCCTAATCTCAGCTGGTAACCCCCATCAGCACAAAGCTGCAAAGTCCTGATGGGTGCGATTAAGTCAAGGCTTAGTCCACTCAAGGGACACGATCTCGCCTCGCCCGAGCCCAGCCTCGGGCAAGGGCGGCCGACCCCGGAGGATTTACGTCTCGCTCGAGGACCCCCTCCAGCAACGAACACACTTTTTGTTCGCCCGAGGCCCAGTCTTCGCCAAGAAGCAACCTTGGCCAAGTCGCCACGCCGACTGACCGTATCGCAGGAGCATTTAATGCAAAGGTGGCCTGACACCTTATCCTGACGCGCGCCCTTCAGTCGATAGAGCCGAAGTGACCGCAGTCACTTCGCCGCTCCACTGACCGGCCTGACAAGAGGACAGCGCCGCCTGCGCCGCTCCGACTGCTGTGCCACTCGACAGAGTGAGGCTGACAGCAGCCAAGTCCGGCCTCAGGCGCCATAGGAAACTCCGCATCGCCTGACCCCAGGGCTCGGACTCGGGCTCAGCCCCGGAAGACGACGAACTCCGTATCGCCCGACCCCAGGGCTCGGACTCGGGCTTAGCCCCGGAAGACGATGAACTCCGCCTCGCCCGATCCCAGGGCTCGGACTCGGGCTCGGCCCCAGAAGACGACGAACTCCGCATCGCCCGACCCCAGGGCTCGGACTCGGGCTCGGCCCCGGAAGACGACGAACTCCGCATCGCCCGACCCCAGGGCTCGGACTCGGGCTCAGCCGCGGAAGACGATGAACTCCGCCTCGCCCGATCCCAGGGCTCGGACTCGGGCTCGGTCCCGGAAGACGACGAAGTCCGCCTCGCCCGACCCTAGGGCTCGGACTCAGCCCTGGCCTCAGCCGACGGTCTCCGCCTCGCCCGACCTAGGGGCTCGGACTCGACCTTGGCCTCGGAAGACAGACTCGACCACGACCTCGGAGGAGCCTCCACCTCGCCCAACCCAGGGCTCGGACCGACCACGTCATAGGAGGCGCCATCATTACCCTACCCCAAGCTAACTCAGGCTACGGGGAACAAGACCGGCGTCCCATCTGGCTCGCCCCGGTAAACAAGTAATGATGGCGCCCCGCATGCTCTATGACGACGGCGGCTCTCAACCCCCTTACGGAAGCAAGGATACGTCAGCAAGGACTCGACAGCCCCGACAGCTGTCCTTCCGCCAGGCTCCAGCGCTCCTCCGACGGCGACGACACCACACGAACCGGGTGCCAAAACCTCTCCGGCTGCCACGACGGCATGTACTTAGGGCACTAGCTCTTCTCTGCTAGACACGTTAGCACACTGCTACACCTCCCATTGTACACCTGGATCCTCTCCTTACGCCTATAAAAGGAAGGTCCAGGGCCCTCTTACAGAAGGTTGGCCATGCGGAGAAGGATGGGACGACGAGCACGTAAGCCTCTCGCTCCCTCCCACGCGGACGCTTGTAACCCCCTACTGCAAGCGCACCCGACCTGGGCGCGGGACAAACACGAAGGCCGTGGGTTTTCCCTTTTACGCCTGTCTCCCTCCGGCTTTCTCCACCCTTCGTGCTCCGTCTCGCGCCGACCCATCTGGGCTGGGGCACGCGGCGACAATTTACTCGTCGGTCCAGGGACCCCCCGGGGTCGAAACGCCGATAGGTATAATCGCCAAGTTGCCACCTTCTTGGAAGGACTTTGCTACCTCTCTCAAACATAAGAGACAGGAGTTCAATGTGGAAGAACTCATTGGTACTCTTGATGTTGAGGAAAGGGCTAGAACAAAGGACAATGGAAAAGGTGTGGAGACCTCTACTGCTAATGTGGTGCAGAAGAGAAACTTCCGCAAGTTTAACAAGAAGAAAAACCAGAACAAACCAGAGAACGCAAATAAACATGTTCAAACAACATAATTTAAAAAGAAGAACAACAACAACAAGGGAAAGGGAGGATGCTTTGTCTGTGGCAGTGATCAACATTGGGCTAGAGAGTGCCCTGATCGCAAATTCACACAGGACAAGAAATCAGCTAATGTTGTAACCACTAAAACTGAAGATGGAACATCTGGGTATGGTAATTCTTTACCATTTGTTCTTTCAGTTTGTAATTCACCTGAGTGGTGGATGGATAGTGGTGCAAACATTCATGTGTGTGCTGATGCCTCTATGTTCTCCTCCTACCAGGTCGGGAGGTCTGGCGCCTTGTTAATGGAAAATGGGTCACGTGCTCATGTTCTTGGTGTTGGTACGGTCATTCTGAAGTTTACTTCGGGAAAGACGGTGCCATTGAAGAGTGTGCAGCATGTGCCCTCTATCAAGTAGAATCTCGTTAACGCTTCTATGCTATGTCGAGATGGATACAAAGTTGTTCTTGAGTCTAATAAATGTGTTGTGTCGAAACATGGTATTTTTGTTGGTAAAGGATATGACTGTGGAGGTTTGTTCCGCTTATCACTGCATGATGTGTGTAATAAAATGGTGAATTCTATTCATTTTTCTGATGGGTCAGATTTATGGCATTCACGTTTTTGTCATGCAAGCTTTGGCTGTCTTATGCGGTTAGCAAATCTAAATCTAATTCCTAAATTTGACTTGGTCAAAAAAGTCTAAGTGCCATGTGTGTGTTGAATCAAAACAACCCCGCAAGCCTCACAAGGCTGCTGAGGCGAGGAGTTTGGCACCTCTAGAACTTGTTCATTCTGATCTGTGCGAGATGAAAGGAATTTTGACCAAAGGTGGTAAAAGATACTTTCTCACTTTTATATATGACTCCACTAGATTTTGCTATGTGTATCTCTTAAAAACAAAAGATGAAGTGTTTAGTTATTTTAAGACCTATAAGGCTGAAGTTGAGAACCAACTTGAGAGGAAAATAAAACGGTTAAGGTCCGATCCAGGTGGAGAATATTTCTCTAATCTGTTCGATGAGTTCTGCGTGGAACATGGTATTATTCATGAGAGGACACCGCCATTCTCACCACAATCCAATTGGATTGCTGAAAGGAAAAACCGCACTCTAACAGATTTGGTGAATGCCATGTTGAGTACAGCGGGATTATCCAAAGCATGGTGGGGTGAGGCGATTTTGACAGCATGTCATGTCCTGAATAGAGTTCCAAAAAAGAACAAAGAGATCACACCATTTGAGGAATGAGAAAAGAGAAGATTAAATCTCTCATATTTGCGCACTTGGGGTTGCTTGGCTAAAGTGAATGTGCCAATCAACAAAAAGCGCAAACTTGGGCCTAAAACTATTGATTGTATATTTGTAACACCCCAGGTGTTACCAAGGGCTGGCTTCCTAATGACACATATACCTATTATCACATGTGGTTAAGACTTGGAGGAGGGGGAGCACCTAAGACCTTGGAAGCATGAGTGATTTAAGAAATGCTAAGGACCAAAGTTTTACCCAAGCTTTTGGGTAATGATCACCTAGGGCAAGGTAGGATTGAACCTTGCGCCCTCTCTCTTAAAGCCTTTAGTTGAGAGAAAGATTAGGCAAATGCACATTTCATAATTTAAACCCTTAACCAAAGTTTAGAGTACCAAAATGTTTACAAAAGACAGCAAAGGAACTTTACAAAAAGACCCCTAAATCAGCTCCCAAGTGGAAGACACTATGGAATCACCCCCATTCCCTCTAAGTCCAAAAATCATCTCTAATCTAGAGATCAGGGGTGTTCACCTAGCTAATGGCACAAAAACCCAGGGTCTAAATAACAAAAAGGAGCCAAATTATCTAAGGAACCCCCTGGAAGAGTTTGAACCCAAGCCAAGACCGTTTGACACGAGTTGGCACCTATTTTGTCTTGGGTTGAACAGTGCAGACAAACAAGACTTGGCGCCACCATATCTTCTAAACCAGACCCGATCTTCCCATGGAACTTACATGAACTAGGTAGCCCTAGGCGCAGGGAAGAAATCTTACATAAGCCATAGGGCAAGATTCGCACGTTTGGCTACTCAGCAGGCGCAAGAACAAGGGCAGAAAGCAACGGCCACGTGTTCGACGCGCTCTGGGCTCGCCAGAGCACGCCCGACGCGCGCCCCGTGTGACCCACGTCGCGCCAAAGCCCAGCCGGCGCCATGGCCCGCGCCCGCGCCTATAAAGCACCCAGGGACCTTGGTCGTACCCCTCCGCACGCGCTCGACCTCACCGGAGCCCAAACCCACTAGCGTTTGCCCGTGCACGGCGTGTCCGCGGCCGCCCGATCCCCCTGCCACCATAGACCGGCCAACAGAACCTTTCCCAACCCCGTCCGACCCTCGGAGAAGACTGTGCACACCTCGGTGAAGCTCCCCGAGCGAGGAATCGGAGTTTGCTTCGCCGGAGAGGACAGTCCACGGTCGCCGGACTCCACCCGACCGCCGGCGAGCGTAGACAGGGTAATCCTCTGCTCCATTCTTCGATTCCTTGTGCACACAACCTCTACGTCACCCCGTGAAGCTCACCGTACCATTGGATTGAACTAGATCGCCGTGGTTTGACCGGAGCAACCGCCGCCGACGAGAGCACCCGCCTGCGCACGTGGACCAAACGATTCCGGCCACCCCCGCCGTCGAGCCGTACACCGTTGTGACCGCCAGGACCTCCCGGAGCCAACCCTGCCCCTCGCCGGACCTCTCTCGCCTCCGGTAAGCCGCACCGCCCTTTTCTTTCTCGCGGGTACTGTTTAAACCTAGGGAGGGACCGCAGGGGAGAAGAAGAGAAAGCTAGGGGGTTTTGCGCATTGTCAGTGACTCAGAGGAACAGTAGCGCGACGGTATAACTGAGAGAGTTAGTTTGGAAATAACCCGAGGACTTCGGTGCAAAGTGGTTTTCCAGGAAACCTTTTAATAAATCTGATATAAATTCAAACAGAACTTGAAGAATTTATATCTTCTATTTTATCCACCCAAATCAAATCAAACCAATTTTGCCAGATCTTAAATAATGTAAACTACTTAAGAAAAATATAAAACCTCTAAGTGCTACAGAAAACTTTAGGGTTCTGATTTAATTATTGTCTTGGCCAAAAGCTAAATAATAGAAAGAAAAATAGTTGCACTGTTTAACTGAGGTTAAGAAAATTTGGAGAAGTATATGACCACCTACTGACCTATTTAAAAATGATAAACTCCTCTGTACACCCCATTAAGGTAAAGTTTGCCATTTATTTCACTTTGTGCTTAAAATTAAAGAAAATAGGAAAGGTGATTTAATTAAGGAAACAAGGGGCACCCATATTTTTGTTAGTATACCTATTCAGTGTAGTTTACTAGAAAAATTTATTATACCCTGGTTTAGTATAAAATAAATAGGATACATTTTATTTTAAGAAAACAAGGAAAGCTTAGAAAAACCCTACAAAAATAACCCCAAGGTAAAAACACCCCAAACCTTGGGATATTAATGCTTTGTTATGAAGAACATAGGAAAAATATGAAATTAGCTGTTTGACATTTTTCAAATAACAAGGTAGTGGAAAGTGCCTTTTTGGCATTAAGCTTTGGAAAATCACAACTAAATAACCATCTATTAACTTTCTGTGATTTTTGGCACAGAAGCTTGTTATTACTGTTAGATGCCAACAAAAATAACCCTTAGGACAGAACCCACCCCTAGTTAAGAGTTGTAGTACAAAGTGGCCCATTTACACAACTTTTGTTATTTTTGTCTAAAGCAGAGCCTTTTTATTTTGAACCTCAGATTCCTAGAACAGGCTTTAGTGACCAATGGAAACCCACTGTAATTTTTACAGAATTTTTGGAAAAGGTTAAACCACTGTTGTAGTTCAAACCCACACTAGAATTCATAATTAGAAAATGAAAAAGGGGAAATTGATAATAGACACTTGTGTCACCTAGCCCAACTAGTAAAACCTTTTTTTAATTGCCCACTGAAATATGTAAAGGGAAAAATACAAATATACTATGCTTATCCTTACCAAAACCTAAACCAAGAGTGATAAGCATAAACTACTAAAAGCCACGTATAACCAAGAAACCCTAAGTTACCAACTAACTTAGTTTTTCTTCCTTTAGCATAATGTTGTTAAATCCTGCATAAACATGACATACATATTCATTGCATTTCGATAGACTGTAACTTCGCTGATGGAGAGTACGTCCTCGTGCCGGAGCAAGGAGCTGCTCAGGAGGTAGCCCCGGATCCAGCACCAGAGCCTGCACCAGAGGATCTGCCTACCACAGCTTTGGAAGGCAAGCCCCGGTTTTATGCATAACCTGTTATTTATGTTACTTTACTATACCTAATGATTGTAGGATTGATTGTGCACTTAGGTGTAGGAGTTGTTTAAAACCCTAGTTGCATGATCTCAGGAATCCTGTTGAGATGGATACTAGTATGCTAGGTCGAGGTAGCTGCTTTATTAATTAGGATCTCGGTAGAAGTCGAGTGATTTTTCTAGCACTCGCGCGAGGTCAGGAAATTGGTTGTATCCACTTTCATCTCATAATGATGCTGGTTGTGGACAACAATCCATGGGGATTGGTTGTCCACGGGATAAAAATTTGAATAAGGATTAAGGTGTGGTACCATGAGTCAAGCGTTTGAACGTACTAAACACATACCGAGAAATATGGTAAATCGGTAAGCCTAGTACCTGAGTGAACCTGCCCGCAGACATATCCCCTCACGCGACCTGAGACGAGGTCTCCTATTCCGGTTATGGTGGGTACAAGTGCGGTCACTGCACGACGGCAGTCGGGGTCAGTGAGGCATTGTACGCCAAGGCGGTGAACCCTGATCTGTTGCCAGGGAATCGATTGGGACGATTGATATGTGTGGGGACGAAGTGCCCCTACATGTCGTGTGTTTAGGTTTACCTTGCAAGGATAAAAACTCGATTCGAATCGTCTGCTTCTCGCAGCTAATGAGACTGCTTGATCCATGCTGCTACATTGAGTAACAAGTGGAAATATGATGAGTTGATACAAGATGTTGATTGTTAAAAATGTTTGCTACTATGTATGAGTAGATAGTATATATTTAGCCTTAAGAGAGTCACACTTAAATTTGACCAAGTTAAAACTTGATTTAGAAACTCAGCTAGTGCTTTTGGCAACCAAACCCCACAGCCAAACAGTTGCATGTAGAGGTAGAGGAGTAGACTCCTCACACCGGGTAAGTCTAGCTGAGTATTAGTATACTCAGCCTTGCTTGTGGCACAATTTTACAGGTTCTTTGGAGGACATGGTTGCCGGAGTGACTTGGCCGTCCATCTTGCCACCGGGTTGGACTGTCGAGTGGGACCCCGCCTCGGCTGAGGAGGAGCATGAGGAGTGATGGGACAGGCTTCCCCATCCCTCCATTTAATTATCATTAGTTTTTATTCCGCTGCACTTCGAACCATGATGACTACTTTTGCAAAAACTCCGATGATGATATAATAATTTAATACTCCTTAATGTATGGTTTTAGGTTTTATTGTATTTGCTCTGTGACTCACCATCGAGTGAGATTGTGGTACTTGATCCTGTCAGTGGCCTCGTGTCACACCCGGTTTTAGAAGGTAAACCGAATGCGAACCATGTACGTGCCAGGATCAGTTATTCACGTACACAGCAGTTACATAACATGGACATCATCACACAGTGCTCAAAATAGTATTAAGAAGGAAAATAATAGTCGATTACATCATACGTCTGAGACGTCCATATAGTCCTTACAATAAATCAAAGTGCGGAAAAGAAACGTAGATAAACGCGGCCTTCACAGGCAGCCGACTGGGGGTTGCCGCTAACCCACGCCTAGAACTCGTCGTAGTCTTGGAACTCCTGGAAGTCTCCTTCCACAGCTTCATCTTCTCCTGAGCAGTGGTTGCAATGCTGACAACCTGGGGATGGGGGGGTTTGGTGTGTAGAGCAAGGGTGAGTACACATCAACATACTCAGCAAGTATCCTGTTTGGCTGTAGTGGACTAGCTTTATGTGGGGATAAGTCAAGCAGTTGCTTTTAGTTGGTCAGATTATTACTTACTAGTAGAAAGCCAGGTTTTAGCATTAACCCAAGTTATTAGCCCGATGTACCCTTTCCGAATGGAAAGAATACCACTTACCAGCACCATAGTCATAACCAAAACCATCGATCTCATAGCCACCTGTACCAAAGTATCTCTAATCAAGTACCACTAATCACTGGAGCTCCCTTGGCTGCTCATAACCGCGAGCACGGCTGATATATCAGTTTTCAAACACTCTGCAGAGGTTGTGCACTTTACCCACAAGCCGTGATTCCCTCTTGCCTCGGGCCGATCAAACCCTTAAACACTACCAAGGTGAATAGGCAGGGTTTCACTACGTAGCCTTTACAAAGATTCCCCGGGGCTGTAGTCACCCGTTAGGTTTCCTAAATGTACCGCACTCCTCCCCAAGGGACAAATCAACCTTGGCAGAGCGAGCCGCATACACCGAGCCCCATTGACGGCACGACGGCGAAGCGAACTACACCCCGGATCCTCTAATTATTCAGCCAAGGGCACCCCATTCCACCCTCATGGTTGCACTGTTTTCCCGGGCGGTCATCCATAGAACAGGTCCTTACGGAGAGGCACTCGAGAAACCGCTCGAGCCCCCTTAAAGGCCACAAGTATAACATCATAATAAGAGACGGGAAAACAGCGTATCATAGATAATCTCATCATGTTCATTGATTAGAGTTGAGCAATAGCATAAAGCTAACTAATAATAATCCAACCCATATAGGTAAACAAGGATATGGATAACAAAAGCTAGTCAGTCCTTAGGCATAAATGTGTAAAGCGGGAGGTGAATTAAATAATGAATAGGACAGAGATAGGTCAAAGGACACTTGCCTCCACCAACCGACTGCTGCTCAGGGGCTTCTCCTGCGAGTTCCTCGGGCTCTTCAACCGGATCGTTCTCTATGTGATTGCAAGCATACATACATACATCCATTCAAATTGGGAAGCAAACAGTACATCATACAAGGGAACAAATAAAGTGGATATGCATCAAGTATGACATTCGATATCGCATTCATTATGGTTAGAAAGAAACGGGAAAAGGTCTCGCGGGGGGGTTAAAGCTTACGCACTAATGATTAGTTACATTTGGTTCTAACAAAAGAATTTAGTTATATGCACTAATGGAAACCTAGTCATTTTTAGTTGATCAACATTGAACTGGATAAACAATTGATTATATGAATTAACTAGCGTAACGGAATTCTAAATTAAGTTTCCTACTTCAATAACATGAACAATGATTAACCTGCCTAAAATAAAATAAATAACAGTAATGAAAGAAAATAAAATAAAATAAAATAAATAAAAAGGGGGGGGGGGGCGGTTGAACCGGCCTGGGCAGGGGCGGGGGCGGCCAAGCCGGCGGCGGGCGGCCGAGCTGGCGGGGGGCGGGCGGCCGAACCGGCCAGGGGGCGGCCAAACTGGCGCGCAGGGGCGGCCGAGCTGGGCGGCGGGCGGCCGGACCGGGGCGCAGGGGCGGCCGAGCGGCGGGGCCGAGCCGGGTAGGGGGAAGGGGAGGGGAGATGGGGGAGGGAGGAGAGGGGGAGGGGGACCTCACCGGGGACGGGGACGGGCGGCCGAACCGGCGACGAGCAGGGGCGGCGGCTAGGGCAGGGGGCGGCGGCTGGGGTGGGGAAGAGAGAGAATGAGAGGGAGGGAGAGGGATTGGGGGGATTGGGGGGAAGGGGAGGGGGCGGCTGGGCCAATGGGCCCAAAGGGGGCGCGCGGGGGGGGGGGGGGGGGGGGGCGGCTGGGCCGGCCAGGGGCGGCTGGGCCGACCGGGGCGGCCCACGGCGCGGGAGAGAGAAAAAGAGGAGAGAGAGAAAGAAAAAGAAAAAGAAAGAAAAGGTTTTTTTCTCCTATTCGAAATCCGATCTTTCTAGATGAATGCACTTACATCTCTAAGCAATCAAAGAATGCATAGTTCGGCATGGTGCATCAAACAACATAAAGTGATTTAGGGTTTTTCTTAACACGGGAAATCCAAGCCGAACCCCGCTGTAACTTTGGAAAAGATCAAGGTTTAGCGAGGGAACGAGAAAAGAAAAGGGTAACGCCTGAATTTGGTAAGAGAAAAGAAGAAAAAATTCTACCCCCAAATTCAGGGCGTTACACCTCGTCGGACTAGATCCGAGGGATTGACGGGTTATTCCCATTTAAGTGTGGTCTAGCCTCTAAGGCGGGACCTAGGTACTTAAGTCGGAATAATTCGGGCAGTTCCGCCACAGCTGGTATCGGAGCTTGTACCACCACAGAGGAATCAATAAAATATAAATACCATCTTTTTCCGAAGTAAAACTTGATAGAAACAAATGTTGGATAGATCGTAGGACGATCAGGATAGACCTAGGACGTGAAGCCTTAGGATGATAGAGGGGTAGTTAGGTGGCTAAGTGATTAAGCCCTATAGGCTACTATAAGGGATGGGAGTTCTTCCCTATTCCCTTTATATTGATGTGAGGTCGTTCAGGACGAGCATGCATGCATTCTTAATTAAACAAATGGATAATTGAGTAAGGACTTAAATACAAAATGATGACCAACTAAGTACCCCAGTACCATTGTCATAATTAGAGAGAGGCTGAGTTGTGTTTCCCTTTCTTTTTATAATTCTTTTTCTTTTACTTACGCTTAACCGTACACAGATGACTTCCCACGGATCCTCAGACGACGGGAATGCACTGTCTTACACTGACAGGCTTGCACGAGAGGGCTTTCCCCGTATTTTGTGGGAGGTACTTCAGGGGGCCGGATACACGACGCCTCCTCAGTACGCGGTGCAGCAGTTCGAGAAGCACCGAGTGCCCCGCTGTAGGGTGAGGATGACTCTGGAGCCTCATCCTCTACAGCCAGGCTGGCGTTCGCTGGACTCGGAGTCCTTTGGATACCAGGCCGAGGATACAATTGAGGCAATTGCTCTGCACGGGTTGACCACTTTCTGCGGATTCCACCCCTTGGAGCTGTCCACCCACCCCATTGGCTTGTTCCCCGCAGAGAAGGAGGACGATCCAATGTGGAAGGATCGGGTGGAGCATGCCAAGGACATCTGGGCTATCTACCCAGGTCAGACTGCTCACTTGACAGTGCGGTGCATGAATGCCCTGTACCGTCTGCAAGTGATGCGTGGTGAGGCAATGTCCCATCTGATGGCACTGTTGGAGGCCACTAAGATCACACTGGACAACAGAAAGGAGCTTGTGGTTGATTTGTCCACTGAGATGGTGGAAAATGACTTGCAGGTGGAGCAGCTGTCAAATGAGATCCAAGAGCTAGAAGAATTAGTGGGAACAAGGGAGAACACCATCGAGGTTCTTGAGGATTAGCTTATCAACACCCAGCAGCAGCTTGCCGAGGCTAATGAGCACCTGGATATGCATCACCAGGAGATCCAGGATATGGAGGCCAACGAGGATGTCGACATCGAGGGAGGAGAGGAGCCTGCCTCCAGCTTGGACACTGCTGGCTCAGGGAGACCACCTTCCCCCGAGTCGAGTGTTGCCTCGTTCGCTCACTAGGTATCAGGAGTAGGGCTAGAAGTTGGTAATGGTGGGACTCCTCAAAGCTAGCTTAGCTTTTGCACCCTTGGGGTACTAGGCTAGATAGAGTTGAGTCTTTTGGGCCATTGATGTAATCATGATAAACTATTTTGGAAGCATGGTTGATGGGTGAGGTTTGTCTTAATTTGGGAAGAAAAGTTTATGCCTTGTGAAATCCTTTATGTTTATGAAAGAATCTATCAATTTCGCCCTTTGACTCTTTCTTCTCGATTAAACCTTGAACCTTAAAGATGTGTTATTGAGAATATATGTGATTTTTCAGATGGCCGGGAGAGCGCGTCGTGGTCAGAATGAGCGCGTTCCTCCACCGCCGCCACCGCCTCCCACTCTGCATGAGCTAATGGCTCAGCAGAATGAGATTTTGAGGCAGCTAGCTCAGCGCCAGCCACCACCTCAGCACTATGGTGGTGGAGATCATCAGCGTCACCCCGCGGCAGCCACCTACCAGGAGTTCCTCAGTACCCAGCCTCCATTGTTCACCAGGGCAGAGGACCCACTTGATGCGGATGTATGGTTGAGAGTAGTGGAATCCAAATTCCCGCTACTCCATGGAGTTTGCTCAGAGGTCACTAAGGTCAGGTTCGCCACCCAGCAGCTTCGCGGACCCGTAAGGACTTGGTGGGACCATTTTCTTGCCATGCAGCCAGATGACCGAGAGGTGGAATGGAGAGAGTTCAAGGCAGCTTTCAGAGGGCACCATATACCCGCCGGTATCATGGACCGAAAGCTCAACGAGTTTCTGGCACTCACTCAGGGCAGCAGGACAGTGTTGCAGTATGCTTAGGCCTTCAATGACCTGTGCCAGTATGCTGGGTATCATGCAGACACGGACGAGAAGAAGAGAGACAGGTTCAGGAGGGGGCTCAGCACTAAGCTCTGTGACCGTCTCAACACCGTCAGGGCCAACAGCTATAATGAGTTAGTCAATATGGCCATCTCCTAGGAGGACTGTATCACCGCTCGTCAGGCAGAGAAGAAGCGGAAGACCCCTGTGGCAGGACCCTCAGCTCAACCACAACGCTTCAGGATTGTGTCTAACACTCAGAACCGGGGACCTCAGCAGCAGCAAGGACGTTGGGTGATCCGACCACAGCAGCAGCAGCAGGCACCCAATCGTACCCAGTTTCCAGCTCAGAGGAACAATCAATAGCAGCAGCAATATCGCCAGGCAAATGACAACAGGTGTTTCACATGTGGCAACACCGGACATTATGCCAAGAATTGCCCCATAAATCAGCAGAGGCAGGGACAAAATGTTAATCAGAACCAAGGCAAGAGGCAGAAGGTGCAAGTGAGGCAGGGCAGGCTGAACTTCACCACCATGGCCGATATTCCCGAGGGAGCACCTGTCATGACTGGTATCTTTACAGTTTTGAATTATCCTGCTATTATTCTTTTTGATTCTGGTGCATCGCATAGTTTTATCAGTGCCAAATTTAGTGCCAAGTGTCAATTACCTTTTCACCACACCAATGGGGGTATCACAATTTCAACACCAAGAGGCAGGGTTGCCACCTACCAAATCAACAAGAATGTGCCTATAAAGTTTGGTAGTCTGATAATCAAAACTAACCTCCTCATTTTGGGTTTGGATAGTGTGGATATCATATTGGGAACTAACTGGTTGACCAAGCATCAGGCAGTGATTGATATTGCAGCTAGGGCCATTGAAGTGCACTCACCGACCTGTGGTGAAACCACATTATATTTGCCCGACCAAGGTTGTACCCGTTCTTGTGCCTTCGTTATGATAGAATCCCCAGTGGAAAAGATCCCAGTGGTCTGTGACTACCCAGATGTTTTTCCGGATGAATTGCTAGGGATGCCACCTGATGGAGACATTGAGTTCGCCATCGAATTGCAACCCGGGACTGCTCCTATCTCCAAGAGACCCTATAGGATGCCTCCCGCGGAATTGGCAGAATTGAAAAAGCAACTGCAGGAGTTGTTGGACAAGGGGTTTATTCGCCCAAGTACTTCCCCTTGGGGATGTCCGACCTTATTTGTGAAGAAAAAGGATGAGAGTTTGAGAATGTGTGTTGATTACCGCCCTCTCAACGCGGTGACCATCAAAAACAAATACCCACTGCCCCGCATTGATGTTTTGTTTGATCAGTTGGTGGGAGCCAAAGTGTTCTCGAAGATAGACCTTCGCTCGAGTTACCATCAGATCAAGATCCGTGCCAGCGATATTCCCAAGACGGCCTTCTCAACCAGATATGGGCTTTATGAGTTTTTGGTGATGTCTTTTGGGCTGAACAATGCCCCGGCTTATTTTATGTACCTAATGAACTCAGTATTCATGCCAGAGTTGGACAAGTTCGTGGTCGTTTTCATTGATGATATTCTGGTCTATTCCAAGAGTGAAGCCGAGCACACCAAACATTTGCATACTGTACTTCAGAGGCTGCGTGACCATCAGTTGTATGCCAAATTGTCTAAATGCGAATTCTGGCTAAAGGAAATTAAATTCTTGGGTCACACAATTTCTCAGGATGGGATATCTGTTGATCCTGAGAAGGTACAAGAGGTGATGGATTGGAAGCCCCCGACCACAGTGAGGCAGATTCGGAGTTTTCTGGGTTTGGCAGGGTATTATCGACGATTCATTCCGGATTTCTCTAGAATTGCCAAGCCAATGACTGAACTGTTGAAGAA
This sequence comes from Zea mays, assembly GCF_902167145.1. Lineage (NCBI taxonomy): Eukaryota > Viridiplantae > Streptophyta > Magnoliopsida > Poales > Poaceae > Zea > Zea mays. Next base: position 149,891,686 of record NC_050104.1, on the reverse strand, counting down.
GGGAGTCAAGTATAATTGGAGCCAAAAGTGCGAAGATGCCTTTCATACACTAAGGCAACATTTGACAACAGCCCCAGTGCTAGCTCAACCTGATAACACCAAGCCCTTTGAAGTTTATTGTGATGCTTCTGGTACTGGATTGGGATGTGTCTTAATGCAAGATAACAGAGTAATTGCTTATGCCTCCCGAGCACTCAGACCCCATGAGCTGAACTACCCTACACATGATCTGGAGTTAGCAGCCGTGGTTCATGCTCTCAAGATATGGAGACACTACTTGATGGGAGCTCACTGTAACATTTACACTGATCACAAGAGCCTCAAATACATTTTCACTCAGGTAGATCTGAACATGAGGCAGAGGAGATGGTTAGAATTAATCAAGGACTATGATTTGGAGGTGCATTATCATCCTGGCAAGGCCAATGTTGTGGCAGATGCCTTGAGCAGAAAGGCCCAGTGCAATTGTATGAGCATGGATGCAAGAGTTACCACCCTGTGTGATGAGTTGTGCAAACTGAACCTAGAAGTTGTTTCTTCAGGTGATTTAAATTATATCTCAGTAGAGCCCACACTGCAAGAGCAAATAGTCAGGGCACAGATTGAAGACAAGGGTGTTCAGGTTATCAAGGAAATGATCAAGCAGAAAGCAGAAAAATACCAGTGCTTCCATCAGGACAGCAAGGGAATTCTATGGTTTGGAGATCGATTGGTTGTTCCCAAGGACCCTGAGCTCAGAAAGAAGATATTGGATGAAGCTCACCTTTCAAAATTCTCCATGCACCCCGACAGCAACAAGATGTATCATGATCTCAGATCCTTATACTGGTGGACCAGAATGAAGAGGGAAATTACCAAGTACATATCCGAGTGTGACACCTGCCAGAGGATCAAAGCCAGTCATTTGAAGGCAGCAGGCCCTTTGCAACCCCTTCCCATACCATCTTGGAAATGGGAGGACATTTGCATGGACTTTATCGTGGGATTGCCCAATACCTCCAGGCACCATGATTCCATTTGGGTCATTGTGGATAGATTGACCAAGTCAGCTCATTTCTTGCCAGTACACACCACCCACAGGACGGAGAAGTATGCGGAAATCTACATTGATCAGGTAGTTCGTTTGCATGGGATACCAAGGACTATAGTATCAGACAGAGGAGCACCATTTGTGGCACGATTTTGGGAGCAATTGCAACAATCACTTGGGACCCATGTAATACGAAGCTCAGCATACCATCCTCAAACAGATGGCCAGACCAAAAGGGTAAATCAGATTTTGGAAGACATGTTGAGGGCATGTGCGCTACACTATGGAAGGGATTGGGACAAGTGTCTTTCTTTGGCAGAGTTTTCCTATAATAACAGCTACCAGTCCAGCCTAAAGATGGCACCTTTTGAAGCCTTGTATGGGAGAAGGTGTAGGACCCCGCTGAATTGGTCTCAAGCAGGAGAGAGGGAAATATTTGGGCCAGATTTGGTACTTGAAGCAGAGGAAAAGGTCAGAGTCATCAAGAAGAACTTAGAAGCTGCTCAGGCCAGGCAAAAGAGCTATCATGATAAGAGGCGGAAGCCTCTACAGTTTGAAGTGGGAGAGCATGTTTATCTTAGGGTGTCACCCACTAAGGGTGTCCAGAGATTTGGTATCAAGGGCAAGTTAGCTCCTCGTTACAATGGGCCCTACGAGATCAAGGAAACTTGTGGACCAGTAGCATATCAATTGAAGTTGCCACCACACATGTCAGCTATTCATGATGTGTTCCATGTATCTCAGCTGCGGAAATGTGTCCGCTTACCTACTGAAGTGCTACCTGAACCAGAATTTGAGATAGAACCAGACTTATCTTACCAAGAGTACCCCGTCAAGGTATTGGATCAGAAAGAGAGATCAACGCGAGCAAGGTCGATCAGAATGTATAAGGTTCACTGGAGTCACCATTCAGTAGAAGAAGCTACATGGGAGACTGAGGATTTTCTACGCTCTCGCTTCCCCGACTTTCTGCCCAAAGGAGTCGGTACGTAACCCAAAACCCCACCCCCACCTGCCCTTTGAATACAACTATAAGAAAAACTTAGATGACAAGGGTAGTCTAAGTTGTGGACTTAACTTAAAAAGGACTTCCTTCTGAAGTTGCAAAGAGAATGACATTCGAAGAGCAGATAACAAGAGAAACTTGGATAAAGGGAAGGGTAACACACCAGCACACCTTCATAGCACCCCCTATAATCTCGGGGCGAGATTCCTTTAAGGGGGGAGGGCTGTAACACCCCAGGTGTTACCAAGGGCTGGCTTCCTAATGACACATATACCTATTATCACATGTGGTTAAGACTTGGAGGAGGGGGAGCACCTAAGACCTTGGAATCATGAGTGATTTAAGAAATGCTAAGGACCAAAGTTTTACCCAAGCTTTTGGGCAATGATCACCTAGGGCAAGGTAGGATTGAACCTTGGGCCCTCTCTCTTAAAGCCTTTAGTTGAGAGAAAGATTAGGCAAATGCACATTTCATAATTTAAACCCTTAACCAAAGTTTAGAGTACCAAAATGTTTACAAAAGACAGCAAAGGAACTTTACAAAAAGACCCCTATAAGACCCCTAAATCAGCTCCCAAGTGGAAGACACTATGGAATCACCCCCATTCCCTCTAAGTCCAAAAATCAGCCCTAATCTACAGATCAAGGGTGTTCACCTAGCTAATGGCACCAAAACCCCAGGGTCTAAATAACAAAAAGGAGCCAAATTATCTAAGGAACCCCTGGAAGAATTTGAACCCAAGCCAAGACCGTTTGACACGAGTTGGCACCTATTTTGTCTCGGGTTGAATAGTGCAGACAGACAAGACTTGGCGCCACCATATCTTCTAAACCAGACCCAATCTTCCCTTGGAACTTACATGAACTAGGTAGCCCTAGGCGCAGGGAAGAAATCTTACACAAGCCATAGGGCAAGATTCGCACGTTTGGCTGCTCAGCAGGCGCAAGAACAAGGGCAGAAAGCAACGGCCACGTGTTCGACGCGCTCTGGGCTCGCTAGAGCACGCCCGACGCGCGCCCCACGTGCCCCGCGTCGCGCCAAAGCCCAGCCGGCGCCATGGCCTGCGCCTGCACCTATAAAGCACCCAGGGACCTTGACCGTACCCCTCTGCACGCGCTCGACATCACCGAAGCCCAAACCCACCAGCGTTTGCCCGTGCACGGCGTGTCCGCGGCCGCCCGATCCCCCTGCCACCATAGACCGGCCAACAAAACCTTTCCCAACCCCGTCCGACCCTCGTAGAAGACTGTGCACACCTCGGTGAAGCTCCCCGAGCGAGGAATCGGAGTTTGCTTCGCCGGAGAGGCCAGTCCACGGTCGCCGGACTCCACCCGACCGCCGGCGAGCGTAGACCGGGTAATCCTCTGCTCCATTCTTCGATTCCTTGTGCACACAGCCTCTACGTCACCCCGTGAAGCTCACCGTACCATTGGATTGAACTAGATCGTCGTGGTTTGACCGGAGCAACCACCGCCGACGAGAGCACCCGCCTGCGCACGTGGACCAAACGATTTCGGCCACCCCCGCCGTCGAGCCGTACACCGTTGTGACCGCCAGGACCTCCCGGAGCCAACCCCGCCCCTCGCCGGACCTCTCTCGCCTCCGGTAAGCCGTGCCGCCCTTTTCTTTCTCGCGGGTACTGTTTAAACCTAGGGAGGGACCGCAGGGGAGAAGAAGAGAAAGCTAGGGGGTTTTGCGCATTGTCAGTGACTCAGAGGAATAGTAGCGCGAGAGTATAACTGAGAGAGTTAGTTTGGAAATAACCCGAGGACTTCGGTGCAAAGTGGTTTTTCCAGGAATCCTTTTAATAAATCTGATTTAAATTCAAGCAGAACTTGAAAAATTCATATCTTCTGTTTTGTTCACCCAAATCAAGTCAAACCAAATTTGCCAGATCTTAAATAATGTAAACTACTTAAGAAAAATATAAAACCCCTAAGTGCTACAGAAAACTTTAGGGTTCTGATTTAATTATTGTCTTGGCCAAAAGCTAAATAATAGGAAGAAAAATAGTTGCACTATTTATTTGAGGTTAAGAAAATTTGGAGAAGTACATGACCACCTACTGACCTATTTAAAAATTATAAACACCTCTTTACACCCCATTAAGGTAAAGTTTGCCATTTATTTCACTTTGTGCTTAAAATTAAAGAAACTAGGAAAGGTGATTTAATTAAGGAAACAAGGGGCACCCATATTTTTGTTAGTATACTTATTCAGTGTAGTTTACTAGAAAAATTTATTATACCCTGGTTTACTATAAAATAAATAGGATACCTTTTATTTTAAGAAAACAAGGAAAGCTTAGAAAAACCCTACAAAAATAACCCCAAGGTAAAAACACCCCAAACCTTGGGATAATTAATGATTTGTTATGAAGAACATAGGAAAAATATGAAATCTGCTGTTTGACATTTTTCAAATAACAAGGTAGTGGAAAGTGCCTTTTTGGCATTAAACTTTGGAAAATCACAACTAAATAACCATCAATTAACTCTCTGTGATTTTTGGCACAGAAGCTTGTTATTACTGTTAGATGCCAACAAAAATAACCCTTAGGACAGAACCCACCCCTAGTTAAGAGTTGTAGTACAAAGTGGCCCATTTACACAACTTTTGTTATTTTTGTCTAAAGCAGAGCCTTTTTATTTTGAACCTCAGATTCCTAGAACAGGCTATAGTGACCAATGGCAACCCACTGTAATTTTTACAGAATTTTTGGAAAAAGTTAAACCACTGTTGTAGTTCAAACCCACACTAGAATTCATAATTAGAAAATGAAAAAGGGGAAATTGATAATAGACACTTGTGTCACCTAGCCCAACTAGTAAAACCTTTTTTTTAATTGCCCACTGAAATATGTAAAGGGGAAAAATACAAATATACTATGCTTATCCTTACCAAAACCTAAACCTAGAGTGATAAGCATAAACTACTAAAATCCACGTATAACCAAGAAACCCTAAGTTACCAACTAACTTAGTTTTTCTTCCTTTAGCATAATGTTGTTAAATCCTGCATAAACATGATATACATATTCATTGCATTTCGATAGACTGTAACCTCGCTGACGGAGAGTACGTCCTCGTGCCGGAGCAAGGAGCTGCTCAGGAGGTAGCCCCGGATCCAGCACCAGAGCCTGCACCAGAGGATCTGCCTACCACAGCTTTGGAAGGCAAGCCCCGGTTTTATGCATAACCTGTTATTTATGCTACTTTACTATACCTAATGATTGTAGGATTGATTGTGCACTTAGGTGTAGGAGTTGTTTGAAACCCTAGTTGCATGATCTCAGGAATCCTGTTGAGATGGATACTAGTATGCTAGGTCGAGGTAGCTGCTTTATTAATTAGGATCTCAGTAGAAGTCGAGTGATTTTTCTAGCACTCGCGCGAGGTCAGGAAATTGGTTGTATCCACTTTCATCTCATAATGATGCTGGTTGTGGATAACAATCCATGGGGATTGGTTGTCCACGGGATAAAAATTTGAATAAGGATTAAGGTGTGGTACCGTGAGTCAAGCGTTTGAACGTACTAAACACATACCGAGAAATATGGTAAATCGGTAAGCCTAGTACCTGAGTGAACCTGCCCGCAGACATATCCCCTCACGCGACCTGAGACGAGGTCTCCCATTCCGGTTATGGCAGGTACAAGTCCCGTCACTGCATGACGGCAGTCGGGGTCAGTGAGGCATTGTACGCCAAGGCGGTGAGCCCTGATCTGTTGCCAGGGAATCGATGGGGACGGTTGATATGTGTGGGGACGGAGTGCCCCTACATGTCGTGTGTTTAGGTTTACCTTGCAAGGATAAAAACTCGATTCGAATCGTCTGCTTCTCGCAGCTAATGAGACTGCTTGATCCATGCTGCTACATTGAGTAACAAGTGGAAATATGATGAGTTGATACAAGATGTTGATTGTTAAAAATGTTTGCTACTATGTATGAGTAGATAGTACATATTTAGCCTTAAGAGAGTCACACTTAAATTTGACCAAGTTAAAACTTGATTTAGAAACTCAGCTAGTGCTTTTGGCAACCAAACCCCACAGCCAAACAGTTGCATGTCTAGAGGTAGAGAAGTAGACTCCTCACACCGGGTAAGTCTAGCTGAGTATTAGTATACTCAGCCTTGCTTGTGGCACAATTTTACAGGTTCTTTGGAGGACATGGTTGCCGGAGTGACTTGGCCGTCCATCTTGCCACCGGGTTGGACTGTCGAGTGGGACCCCGCCTCGGCTGAGGAGGAGCATGAGGAGTGATGGGACAGGCTTCCCCATCCCTCCATTTAATTATCGTTAGTTTTTATTCCGCTGCACTTCGAACCATGATGACTACTTTTGCAAAAACTCCGATGATGATGTAATAATTTAATACTCCTTAATGTATGGTTTTACGTTTTATTGTATTTGCTCTGTGACTCACCGTCGAGTGAGATTGTGGTACTTGATCCTGTCAGTGGCCTCGTCAGACTAGATCCGAGGGATTGACGGGTTATTCCCATTTAAGTGTGGTCTAGCCTCTAAGGCGGGACCTAGGTACTTAAGTCAGAATAATTCGGGCAGTTCTGCCACAATATTCCTTGGGTACTCTTTTCACAGCACTGGGTATAGGTTCTTAATTATAAAATCTGATGTGCCTAATATGTATATTGATACTATCATGGAATCAAGAGATGCAACATTTTTTGAAAATGAGTTTCCCATGAAGAATACACCTAGTGATATAAGTCATGAGACTATAATTCCCATGAGCACGGACTGTCGATTCCTATAGATCATGTTGAGGATTCTCACGTGCACATCCCTGTGGAGGATGACACTATAGTCACTCGAAAGAGCAAGAGACAAAGGGTTGCAAAATCCTTTGGTAATGACTTTATAGTGTACCTTGTGGAAGACATACCAACTACCATTAGTGAGGCATATTCCTCTCCTGATGCTGACTTATGGAAGGAAGCAGTAAGGAGTGAGATGGAATCTATTATGTCTAATGGAACATGGGAGGTCGTTGACCGTCCTTATGGTTGTCAACCTATAGGCTGCAAATGGATCTTCAAGAAAAAGCTTAGGCCTAATGGTACAATCGAGAGGTACAAGGCAAGGCTTGTGGCCAAAGGATATACCCAAAAGGAGGGTGAAGATTTCTTTGATACCTACTCACCAGTGGCTCGATTGACTACAATTCGCACATTAATAGCCGTGGCAACCTCTTATGGTCTTATCATTCATCAGATGGATGTTAAGACAACTTTCCTAAATGGAGAGTTGGATGAGGAGATCTACATGGATCAGCCAGAAGGGTTTATTACGGATGGTCAAGAGAACAAGGTGTGCAGGTTGATAAAATCATTGTATGGCCTAAAACAAGCACCTAAGTAATGGCATGAAAAGTTTGATAATACTCTTACAGCTGCTGGCTTTGCTGTAAATGAATCTGACACGCGTGTGTATTATCGGTATGGTGGGGGTGAGTCTGTTATGCTATGCCTTTATGTTGATGACATCCTGATCTTTGGATCAAATCTCAATGTGATTGAGGAAGTTAAATCTCTTCTATCGAGCAGTTTCGAAATGAAAGATTTGGGAGAAGCTGATGTCATTCTAAACATCAAGCTTGTTAGAGAAGCTGATGGTGGGGTAACTTTGTTACAATCCCATTATGTGGAAAAGGTATTGAGTCGCTTTGGTTTTAGTGACTGTGATCCTGCTCCAACACCTTATGACCCTAGTGTGCTATTGAGAAAGAATCGAAGAATAGCAAGGGATCAATTGACATACTCCCAGATCATTGGCTCGCTCATGTACCTTGCAAGTGCAACAAGGCCAGACATCTCTTATGCTGTGAGTAAGCTGAGTCGGTTTGTGTCGAAACCAGGAGATGATCACTGGCGTGCTCTTGAGAGAGTGTTGCGGTACTTGAAAGGTACTATGACATACGATATTCATTATACTGGAAACCCAAAAGTGCTGGAAGGCTATTGTGATGCCAACTGGATTTCTGATGCTGATGAGCTTTATGCCACAAGCGGATATGTGTTTCTGTTTGGAGGTGGCGTTGTTTCCTGGAAGTCTTGCAAGCAGACTATCTTAACAAAGTCTACAATGGAAGCAGAACTCGCAGCATTAGACACTGCTGGGGCTGAGGCCGACTGGCTTTGTGATTTCCTATTGGATTTTCCGGTAGTTGAAAATCCGATACCGGCTATTTCCATGAACTGTGACAACCAAACTGTGATTACAAAGGTTAACAGTTCTAGGAATAACATGAAGTCTACAAGGCATGTTAAGAGGAGATTGAAATCTGTCAGAAAGCTGAAAAACTCCGGAGTTATAACGGTGGATTATGTCCACACTTCTAATAATCTAGCATATCAATTCACTAAGGGTCTGTCACGCAATGTGATAGAAAGTGCATCGAGAGAAATGGGTATGAGACCCATGTGAAATTTACTCTAGTGGTAACCTACTCTATGTGATCGAAGATCCCGTGAAGTAGAGTGGAGAAACAAGCTAGGAGTAGATTGTGAGGAAAGATCCCTTCTTTAACTCATTTTTGATGCACATCTTTCCTATCTGTAAGGCAGGATGGTATTTACCTTAATGTATTCCAAGAGTCTTATAAAGGTGAGATGTTGTCCTACAGAACATCTTTTGAGGAATACACCTATATGAGTCAGACTGCTGGTCACAGTCTATGGGACTTGGGTAATCCCTAAATACTCATAAAAGGCACTGAAGTGTGACTTATATGCTTCTAAACAGCGGGGATGCCCTTTTGCAGCCTAGTATCAGCAAAGGATTTGAGTAAATCTCACTTCGCACAAAACTATCAATTCAAGGCTTAGTCCATTATTCAGTTGTGAATGAGTGAAACTCTTATTCTAGATGGATGTTCAACTTAACAGTCTCCATCGAAACACTGTATATCAAAGGATTGTGATTCTGATACTTCATCATTACAAACCCTAGAGTTTGGTGGGGATTGTTGGATCTTTTATGGGCTTGGTCTATTTATTGAATAAACTCTATGGTGTGTAATGGTGGAGAATACCAATAGTACCATATTGGAAGTCTAAGGGTCTTTTGGCTTGACTTATATGGTGGGAATTATTCCACCTAACTTGAGAAGTCAAGAAACGGATAAGAGTGTGCCACACGCGCGCGCGCGCCGCCGCCGCCGGTCGGACCGGACTTGGGCCGGGCGTGGCGTGGCGAGGCAGGCGGGCAGGCAGGCAGGCAGGCGAGCGGGCGTGGTGTGATTGTGTTAATTTTTAGCACTCACTAACCGCGTAAACCTTTCAGTTGCCTGTCTCTTCGTCAGCTGCATGCGAGACTCTTGCCCTTCAGTTGCCTGTCCCTTGGTGTGCAGCATGCGACCCTTCTCCTTCAGCTTCCCTCTGCGAGAGGTTAAGTAGAGGAGAACCCCTAGCACTTGGTACACGAGAACATAACCATTTCAGAGTCACAGCCCAGCCGCAAGTGAGAGTATTCCCATCTCGTGACTCTGCGCGCACAGAGAAGCGAGAGGGCAGGTGCCTCTGAAGCCCTTGCCGTTCGAGACCTTGCACGGGAGATCGACAATTAGGTTTTTGGGGAGTGTCTACGCGACTGCCCAAAACATCTTCTTTCTGGCGACATGACAAGGGAAGCTGGACAAGGATCTGGATCATCCGAGCGCATGGGAGGGTATGATCAATTTATGTTCTTACTGTTTTGCGTTCTACAGATTACATAAATTCATCTGTGCTGTTTCATATGTAGCAATGATTTTATCTTATCTGTTCTGTCTTATTACAATATGTTAAATATGTTTGTTTTAATTTTACAGTCATGCTGTTTATATTTCTATCTATTTATTTTCAATTGTTCAGTCAGTTTATATGCTTATCATATTTATATGATTTATATGATTCATATGCTTTGTGTTCTCATGATCCATATTGTTATGGATATATTTGAGATCACGATTTCTATGATTAATTATTTGATATATGTCATCATCATAATGTTAATTTATGGAATTAAAATGATACGGAAAATGCCTATATTTCTAACAACAAATCACTGTGTCTCTTGTGTTTATTGCTTGTGATTTGTTTGTTTTCCCTCATTCTAAGTTCTCTTGCACTATTCTTTGCTAATATTATTTGGTATTGCTTCAAGTAAAATTCTCATCTAGTGAAGCAACGCCTTGCAAGAAAGAACTTGTGTTATTGCTCTTCTTATCTAAGCCCTCTTGCTTTATTCTCCATTGACCTATTAGTTGTATTGATTTATCAATTCCACATTATTTGAAAGCAATACTCTTTACAAGCAAAGGACTTAGTTTTTATACTCCGATAATTGTGTATCTTGTTCTAACCACTAATCAAGGGATCTAGTTGGGGTGTAAAGTTATAATTTTCAGGTTTCGCCTATCCACCCCCTCTAGGCAACTTTCAATTGGTATCAGAGCTAGGCACTTCATATTGAGTCTAACAACTCGAAGTGATGGCTCGAAGAAGATCCCAAAAGAACAAGAAGACCAAGGAGAACAAGGAGGTAACTCTTGAGATATTACTTTCCGATTGTTCTAATTATGATTCATGGTCTACTACGGTGATAAATGCTTTTAGAACCGTAGATTCACGATCAGAACAAATCTTATACAAGAGTATTATACCTCCTAGTTATGATAAGAAAAATAGTTCCGAAGAAGATCAAGGATGTATACGCTTAAACTATCTAGCTTTTGACATCCTAGTTAATTCTCTTAGCAAGGAAGATTATCATGCCTTCATAATGAATTATTGTGAACATATTCCTGATGCGCATGATATTTGGACTAGAATTAAAACTAAATTTGATGAGTCCAAACATGATGGTTCATTTTGTGCTTCTACTTCCTTTGGACCTTGTGAAACTAACCCTTTGAAGGAAGAAGAAGAAAATGAACGGTGGAGACCAAACGATGAATCCACCTCTCCAAAAGATTTGTCTTCCAATTTCGATTCCCACATATGTTGTGTGGCTAATGAAAATAATGGTGGAAGCACAAATGAGGATGAGGAGGATGAAAGAAGCTTCATGCAACTCTACGCTCATCTAAGCCTGGAAGATAAGGCGGTCATGCTCAAACTTCTAAAAAGAGCAAGAGAGCAAAGCGAAGCAAATGCTAGAAGATATTATTTCCATAAAAATGCTAAGATTTGACGAGTTGACTAAAGAACATGAGGAGCTAAAGTGCTCTCATGTTGATTTGGTCCAAAGCTATGAAACTATTTCAGTTGAGCAAGATAACTCTTTACATTGTATCGCTTAATTAGTAAATAGAAATTCCTTGCTTAAGGACCAAGTAGAAAAGCTAAAAGATGAAAATCTAGCTTTTCAAGAAAAATATGATATGCTTCTATGTTCTCATGAAAATCTTATGGATGATCATATCATGTTAAATATTGCTCATAAGGTTGTGATAGAAAACTTAAAATCCCAACAACCTCACTCATGCACATGCATTTAAATTGAAACTATTTTACCATGTGCTAATGCTTGTTGTCCGTCGAAAAGTAAATCTTTCTTTGAGCTAGAATTTGCAGGAACAAAAGATGATACATATCAAAAGCTCAAATAAGAAAATGAGAGACTAAAGATGAGCTTGACACAACTAAAAGGGAAGTGCACTACTCAACCTTCTCAAGATAACTGTGATCACATGGTGAAGAAGCTTGAGACGGGAACAATCGTGGCATGCACTAAATCCCTTGAAGAAAATGTCAAGGATTTGAGGATTGCCAAGAGGAAGGAACAAAAGAAGAAAATCAATACCTCTGCCAAAAGCCTCAACCATGCCTCCATGCAAGGTAACATCCAAGGTAATGATCAAGCCACACTTCACACTAAGAGAAGTAAAAAGTGTAGTGAATGCTTTGAAAAGGGACACTCGATTAGGTCATGTCCATATATTAAAAATGGCTTGATTATTAACAAGGATGATAAACTTTGTTTCAAATGCTCAACGAAGGAACACTTAATTAAGTCTTGTCCCTATTTGAAACAAAAAAGGCATAGTGTTAGAAAAGAAAATATTGACTAACCATGTAGCAAGCAAGAAACAAGGAAAGAAGAAATCTTCAAAACTTGAAGATCGCCTTTGCTACATATGAAGAAAGAAGGGACATCAATGCAAGGATTGTCCCATTGGTAACTATCCCACTTCTAGCTTGTCAATTATTTCACATGTAACTAGGCAACCCAAAATTGTAACTTGTGCTAGAAAAGTAATGAGTTTACCAAGAGCTAACACAAAGGACTTTTGGGTTCCTAGATCTTTGTTGACTAACCTTGATGGACCCATCAAGCGATGGGTACCAAAACATGCTTGACAAGCTTTGCAGGAGAAGGAGATGATATGAAGCTTTGGGGTGCTCAAGAGAATCAATTCAATTTTTATTAACTCAAGCTATCAATCTTCAATGATCTATATATCCAAGATTGACCCAAAGTTGCTTTGAATTATTATGTCTAATACTCATATCATCTCGGGGAGGATATTGATGTTGTAGGAAATAAAGAATTATCCCGTGCGGAGAAATCAAGGCTTACAACATGAAGGAAAGCCAAAGGATGGTAACATTTATGCTTTTAAAGTGCAAGTATCTTAAATTACCATTTCTTATGTGTCTTGTGTAGTCACATAAAAAGCACTTAAAATGTTTGTAAATTATGTCACCATTCTTTGAAATTCCTCTCATTTGGTAGATTGCATATTTATCATTTCTATACTATGGCAATCTACATGCTTGATATTATTGTAAAAACCTTATGGCATGCTTTACACTAATTATCCTATTATTGCCATGTTTTAGATATAGAGAGATATTCCAAGTTCTTAAAAGAATAAGGTATCATGTAAGGAATTCAAATCCTTAGGATGCTTATAAAGGGAATCTCTATTTATATCTAGAATTGTGAGACTAATGTTCCTATCTAAATAACCTAAGTAGTCTCACATGTAGAAAATAAATTTTCTCTATGGAAATGTGTAATCCAACATGAAAAGAAAAGTCAATCCAATGATCTATGTTGTTTTGCCTCTTGCTTAAATTGGATATGATTCTTCTTCATTCATCGCTCTCCATGTTATTAAATAGATTTGTTCCCATAATATTAAGGAATTGACTATGCTCGTTTTATAAGTTAAAACTGAGCATACATCTTGGAATAATCTAGTTCATGTTATAAAGTTTCAGTGCTTTAGTAATCTACTTTCCATTCCTTATCAAAAATGATTACATAAAGGGAAACTAGTGCTTGTGTTACTAATGACATATCTCTTGAGCTTACTTATGAAAATCTACAAGAAAGTAAGTGCGAGCCACAAGCCTCAAGGGTTACTCTTCACCCAAAGGAAGAAAGGTAAAAGCAAAGGTATGGGAACTCATCTTCTTAAACAAATATAGTTTCCATCAATGGTTATTTACTCTAAAAAATTCTACCTATATGAAGAATAGATTCTTTATTGGACTAAAATCAACTAGATGTGCATTCAATCTCGTTCTCATAAATGCACTTGTCCATTAGAATCTAATTCATGTCTTTGCTATATCTGTTCTCATATTGATATACCTCTAAGTTATGATAATAAATTCAATATGAAGAGGTAAATTTCCTATGATTGATCAAAATGTTCAAAAGGTGCACATTCCTCTTTTCTAATGATGTGCATTAATGTTAAGGATTTTACTTCATGTCTGTGTGACGTATGGATGATGAATTGCTTATATTTCTTATCTAAGGAAATCATCCTTCATCATATACTCTCTTGTGCTATTAACATCTCTCTCGAGTATTTTCAATAAGTTTGGAAGGAAAAAGAGACAACTACAAAGGGAGGACACTCAAATGAAAAAGGAAGACATCAAGAACAACAACACCGACTTGGACAATAAGATCTTCAAAACAATCAATGATGTGGTTGTAAGCATTCTAAATCTTTTTCATTGTGAGAATACTAGGCATAAATTGTCTATTGCAAATTTTATAAGCCTTGAACAAGATATACAATGTTTCTCCCTATTTGTCTTTAAAAGTGAGTGCATCTAATCAATTCATTCAATACTTGATGCATATCTTTAGGGGGGAGCCTATTTCTATATCTTGATCATATTGAGACTAACACTTTATCTTAGTAATCTCATATAGTCTCAAGTATGAGAATAAGTTTCTCATGAAGTATGCTACTACCTATCAATCCAACTTGGTAAAATAATGTCACCTTTATCAAGGATTGTAACTTTCACTATTAAAGTAGCATATTTACTGGATTCTCCTAGTTCAAGATTGTGTGATAATCTAATGCTTATGTTGTTCTTTTGATCGCATCTGTTATTTGTCTGATCATTGAATAACTTCAATTAACACTTATGTTTCTTAGTGCCTCATATAACTTCAATAGATCTCCTTCTTGATATGCACTAAGTTAAAAGGAGAATTCATGATACATTTATGCAATTTGTGATCTACTTGATATATAATAACAATGACCTAGAAAAGGATCACCAGTTGTAGAACTCTCTCTTGTGCAAAATATTTCCATACACTGTCTTGAATTTAGGTCTTAAGTAACTAAGACTAAGGACAAAGCACAATGAAGAGAGCATCTCTATGTAAAGGTACAAAAAGGTAAAACTACTTCCTCTCATTTATACATGTACCTAAATCCTCCTCTTCTATACATTTCTTGCATATCTTGTATAAAAGGAAGAGAAAGCATGTCTATGCATATCCCTGCTTCATACCTAGTTTAACCTCTCAAAAATTTCATTCCTGCATTTATGCATTTTTGTTAAAACTAGTTGAAGTGATTTTATTGTCAAAGAGCTTAAAGCTTAACCTTGTAACGAGGATAAGCTACCTTTGTTTCAAAGGTGGAGGGTCCTTAAGTCTCTTTGAAATCCTTAAGGGTAATTGCTTAAAATGTTTCCAACATGCTTTCATAAGTGCATAGTTGTGAATCATCTAGGCCCCTTTGGTAATGTTTTGGTAATTAATGACAACTACTTGTGGACTAACGATTCTTGGAGAAATAAGAATGCAGGGTTGGACCACATAGAACAGGAAATGTTGAAGAGTCATACGCATTGGTTGTGGATCAGATGAAGGCAAAGGTATAATATAGGTTTTACTTTTGCCGGTCTTGAGGAGTTTAGAGAAGATACCTGACCGGATTAGTAGGCTAGATAGCCGTACTATTAAGAGGGGTCAATGACTTAGATCTGTGTAAAACTTAGTGCCTCATAGAGCATCAAGTAGTTGCATTTGCATGAGGACTAACGGCGCTTCTCATTTCGTGAGTTAAAAGTTCATTCAAAAGTATGTTTGAAATCTGAGAAGTCTTGGTCGCGCGGACTGTCCGGCCCTTGGGGGCGGACCGTCCGCGATCCTCCAGAGGGTCCGAAGTCTGACCATTTGTGTTGACACTGTGTTCTATTGCACTGCGGACCGTCCGGGCCTTAGGGCCGGACCGTCCGCAGTCCTGACCAGAGGAAGGTGGCTTCGGGTCAGTCCCTGAATTATAGGCGGACGGTCCGCATGTGTCTAACTCGGTTTTGGACAGGGACTGTGTGTTTTTATAGATTTGTACTACGGACGGTCCGGGGGACCAGTCCGGACAGTACTGTCTCAGGTCGCGGACGGTCCGGGATTTATAGCCGGACGGTCCGCGTGTGTTAACTCCGTTTGATCCGAGGCTCGGGTGTTTGAAATTGCCAGGTCGCGGACGGTCCGGCCTTGAAGGGCGGACTGTCCGGACCCACCTTTTGAGTCAGCTCTGACATGTTTCAACGGTCATTATAGCCGTTATGGTGTACGGCGGACCGTCCGGCCCTAGGGCGCGGACGGTCCGCGTGTGCGCAGAATTGCCCCCTTTTGCACATAACGGTTGGTTTTGGATGGGGGGCTATAAATAGAAGGGTAGCTCGTGTGAGAGAGCTCTCTTGGCCATTCCTTGCACACATTGAGCTCATTTGTGATCCTCCAACTCACTCTCTCACACTCTTTGCTTGAGATTGCATTCTAGTGAGAGATTGAGGGTTCCTAGTGCATTTGCATCATTTGGTGATTCTTGAGGCACTAGGTGGTACACCGAGCAAGCGTCGTTGGCTTGTTACTCTTGGAGGTTGCCGCCTCCTAGACGGCTCGGCTGATTGTCTCCGTCGAGCTCTCCAAGAAGATTGTGGAGAAGCCGCGGTGTGGATTGTGAGGGGTTCGCGCCTACCTCGCCGGAGCGGCAAAGGTGACATTAGTGGAATCGAGGTATTGAGTGATTTCTTGTCCACTTGGCTCAAAGATCAAGTCGTGTCTTGATAGAGGAGAAAGTGAGAGCTTGAAGTCCACCTCAACGTGGATTAGGGGTGATCGGCAAATCACCGATACCACGGGATAAATTTCGGTGTCTATTCCTTCTAGCATTACTTATTGCTTTGCAATTGATTAGTGATTTGCTTATTGTTCTTCAAGTATTCAATCTCCGTAATTGTTTTTCATACATTGTTTACTTATTGACACTAGATAATTTATTCCTCTTGTTGTATTGATTAAATTTATTTAGTATTGTTGATTTTAGTCAAAACCGTCTATTCACCCCCCCCCCCTCTAGCCGGTGTCCTAGATCCTACAAGTGGTATCAGAGCCGAGGACTCCATTGTTTGTGGATCTAATCATCCCGGAGTGGGACAAAATGGCTAGTAACAACAATGTGCACATTGGGAAGCCACCGCACTTTGATGGAAACAATTATGATTATTAGAAAATAAGAATGTCAATGCATCTTAGAGCAATGGGTGGAAAAATTTGGCCAATTGTTAGAGATGGATTTGTTGTATTGAAGGAAGATGAACCATCCGTTAGTGATAATGAGAATATCCTCACAAATGATCAAGCCATGAATGTCTTTTATGATGCTCTTGATATAAATGAGTTCAATCGTATCAAGAATCTCACAACCGCTCATGAGATTTGGGTAAAACTAATGGAAATTCATGAAGGAACTACAATTGTGAAGAGTGCCAAACTATATGTGTGCAAAGGGAAGTTTGAGCAATTTATTATGAAAGAAGATGAGAGTGTATCCGATATGTTCAATCGGTTGAATGAGATAGTAAATGAACTCAAAGGACTTGGTTTTAATGTACCGGATGTGGATTTCACACACAAGTTCCTTAGATCACTTCCGGAGAAATATGAGACTATTGTGACAATGCTAGTAAGGAGTGATCTATCTACAACCTCTCCAACCGAAGTATTGGGAGAAATTCTCACTCAAGATATATTTAAGAAGTCTCAAGCCGATGCTTTAAGTTTGGCAAAGAAGGTGAAAAATGAATCTATTGCTCTCAAAGCCAAGGCCTCAAAGGCAATTGAAAAAGAAGATAGCAATGATGAAGAAAATGAAAGTGAGAGTGATGGTGACATGGCTTTATTTGTAAGGAAATTCAATAAATTCATGAAGATGAAAAGAGGTCAACCTAGAAGAGGTCAAACATCTAGAAGAAATGCTTTCAATGATAGAAAATGTTTTGAGTGTGGGGAACCCGGTCACATTGCCATGAATTGTCCAAGCAAGAAGAAGAAGGGCAAAGATGAAAGTGACAAGAAGAAAAAGAAATACTATAACAAGAAGAAAGATGGCAAAGCCTACTTAGTTGAATGGGACTCGGATGATAGCTCGGATGATGATGATGATGACACTTCATCCAAGCTTAATGCCGGAATTGCCATCAAGGAAGCTCCCTCACTCTTCTCATCCCCCCATTGCCTCATGGCAAAGGGAGATGCTAAGGTAAAAATCATCACCGATTTAAATGATATAAATGATGATGATGATATCGATGATGTTGATGATGATGGCTATTCATATGATGATCTTGTTAGAATGTTAGGTGAGGCCGATGACTACATGCACAAAGAAAAAGAAAAATTTAAGACCTTGAAGGAATTGTATAAAAACCTCCAAGTGTCTTTTGAGGAGCTCAAGACCTCTCACAATGACCTCAAAGAAAATTGTGAGAAGCTTGCGGATGCTCAAAAATCATCTATTGTGCATGAAGTTGAGGTGGTCACTAAGGATATTGGAGTCACTTGTGACTTACTTGATAGTCTTACAAGTGAACCACTACCTACTAACTCTATTTGTGATAAATGCAAAATTTCTCTCAATGATAACATTGCTCTTGATGAATCAAAAATTATTGTTGAGAATGAAGTGTTAGTAGATAGAATAAATATTCTAACTCATGACCTAGAAAAGGCATATGGTGGTAAGACTAAATTGGATTTCATATTGGGAAGTCAACGATGCTCTCTTAACCGTGAAGGTCTTGGATATGTTCCTAAGAAAGGAAAGAATGCTTTTGTAAAGCAAAAGACATTGTTTGTGAAAGAATGTGACAAAGTGTGTCACAAGTGTCACAAAAAGGGACATGTTAAGAAAAATTGTCCCAAGTTCAAAAATGTATCCTCCACTTGTTTTGAGCATTGTTATGTTCTTTCTCATAATGCAAAAGGTGTTCATGCTAAATTTGTTGGTACTTCAATTGTTGGAAATAAAAAGAAAGCTATTTGGGTACCAAAGACCTTGGTCACTAACTTCCAAGGACCCAAGCAAGTTTGGGTACCTAAAAGAGATTGATTTCCTTTTGTAGGTAAACTACAAGGCGGGAGGGAATCATTGGGTGTTGGATAGTGGATGTACTCAACACATGACCGGGGATATGAAGATGTTTACCCAAATGAGTGAGGAAGATTGCTCAAATTATGATAGTATCACATTTGGAGATAATCGTAAAGGAAAGGTTAAAGGTTTGGGTAAAATTGCTATCTCAAATGATCATTCTATATCAAATGTGCTATTGGTTGAGTCTTTGAATTTTAATTTACTTTCCGTAGCTCAATTATGTGATTTAGGATTTTGTTGCAATTTCACGGTTGAAGATGTTATTATCTCTAGTGTTGATGGTAGCAATCTTAAGTTTAAAGGTTTTAGACATGAAAATCTTTATCTTGTTGATTTCTCATCTAATGAGGCAAAGCTCACAACTTGCCTATTTTCAAAAGCTTCACTAGGTTGGTTATGGCATAGAAGACTTGGTCATGTTGGGATGAAGCAACTCAATCGGTTAACCAAACATGACTTAGTTTGAGGCTTAAAAGATGTGAAGTTTGAAAAGAACAAATTGTGTAGCTCTTGTCAAGCTGGTAAGCAAGTGGCAAACACTCATCCAAATAAAAGTCAAATGTCCACTCATCGACCTTTGGAATTACTTCACATGGATTTATTTGGGCCCACATCTTTTGTAAGTATTGGTGGTAATTCTTATTGTCTTGTGATTGTGGATGACTATTCAAGATTTACTTGGGTTTATTTTCTACGAGACAAATCAAATGTGTTTGAAACATTCAAGTCATTTGCTATATTGGCTCAAAATCAATTTGATTTCGACATCAAAAAGGTTAGAAGTGATAATGGGTCGGAATTCAAAAATGCAAGAATTGATCAATATTGTGATGACAAGGGTATCAAGCATGAATTTTCTTCCAAATATACCCCGGAACAAAACGGTATTGTTGAAAGAAAGAATAGAACTCTTATTGACATGGCTAGGTCTATGTTAGCGGAATATAGTATATCGGATTCTTATTGGGCCGAGGCAATAAATACCGCTTGTCATTCATCAAATAGACTATATTGTCACAAGCTCTTGAAGAAAACTCCATATGAATTGCTCATTGGTAGAAAGCCAAATATCTCATATTTTAGGGTATTCGGTTGCAAATGTTATATTTTGAGAAAGGGGAGCCGGCTTTCTAAATTTGAGAAGAAATGTGATGAGGGTTTTCTTCTTGGATATTCATCAAATAGTAAGGCTTATAGAGTCTTCAACAAAACTCATGGTATTATTGAGGAAGCATATGATGTTGAATTCGATGAAACAAATGGGTCTCAAGATGAGAGTGATAATCTCGATGATGTTGGGGGAACTCAATTGATAAATGCAATGAAAACAATGGCCATTGGTGAAATAAAACCAAAGGAAGATGATGATGAAGATAGTGTGGTTGTCATTCCTTCATCCTCAACTATAAATGAGGAAGATCACCAAAGCCAACAACTCAATGAAACCATGGATACTCATGATCAAGGTACTTCAAGACCTTCGGTTCCTCCTAATGCTTCAACAAGCAATTATCAAACGGTATCAAGAATTCATCATTCCATTGTGAAGGATCACCCGGTTGATCAAATTGTGGGTGATATTAGTAAGGGTGTTCAAACTCGCTCTCGCATAGCTTCGTTTTGTGAACATTTCTCTTTTGTATCTTGTATGGAACCTAACCGTGTAGATGAAGCTCTACTTGATGTTGATTGGGTGAATGCAATGCATGAAGAATTAAATAACTTCGCTCGAAATGAAGTTTGGGAGCTTGTTGAGAGACCAAAGAACCACAATGTTATTGGTACAAAATGGGTGTTTCGCAACAAGCACAATGAAGATGGTGTGGTAGTAAGAAACAAGGCAAGATTAGTTGCACAAGGATATACTCAAATTGAAGGATTGGATTTTGGGGAGACATTCGCTCCCGTAGCAAGATTAGAAGCAATCCGGATTCTACTTGCTTATGCTTGTGCACATAATATCAAGCTCTACCAAATGGATGTAAAGAGTGCCTTCCTAAATGGTAAGATTAGTGAACTAGTGTATGTTGAACAACCTCCCGGTTTTGAGGACCCCAAAAGACCTAACCATGTGTTCAAGCTTTCTAAAGCTCTCTATGGGCTTAAGCAAGCTCCACGCGCTTGGTATGAAAGGCTTAGGGATTTCTTGCTTTCCAAAGACTTCAAAATTGGGAAGGTTGACACTACTCTATTCACTAAAAGAATTGGCAAAGATTTATTTGTTTGTCAAATCTACGTTGATGATATTATTTTTGGATCTACTAATGAATTATTTTGTGAGGAGTTCGGAAAAATGATGTCAAAAGAATTTGAAATGTCTATGATAGGAGAATTGAGCTTCTTTCTTGGCCTTCAAATCAAACAATTGAAAGATGGAATTTTTATAAGTCAATCAAAATATTTGAAGGACATGCTCAAGAAGTTTGGTTTAGAAAATGCTAAGCCTATCAAGACTCCAATGGCAACAAATGGTCATCTAGACTTAGATGAAGGAGGTATTATGGTTGATCAAAAACTTTATCGTTCAATAATTGGTAGTTTGCTTTATATTACCGCATCTAGGCCCGATGTTATGTTTAGTGTATGCATGTGTGCTCGATTTCAAGCTTCACCTAGAGAGATTCACTTGAAGGCCGCTAAAAGAATTCTAAGATATTTGAAGTATACTCCCACTATTGGTCTATGGTATCCCAAAGGTGCTCAATTTGAATTAATTGGATATTCGGATTCGGACTATGCGGGGTGCAAAGTTGATAGAAAAAGCACCTCCGGTTGTTGTCAATTTCTTGGTAGATCTCTTGTTTCATGGTCTTCTAAGAAACAAAATTCGGTTGCTCTATCTACCGCCGAGGCGGAATATATATCGGCCGGAAATTGTTGTGCTCAACTATTATGGATGAAACGAACCTTATTGGACTATGGAATTATTTTCAAGAATGTGCCTCTCATGTGTGATAATGAGAGTGCGGTAAAATTGGCTACCAATCCGGTCCAACACTCAAGAACCAAGCATATTGATATACGGCATCACTTCTTAAGGGATCATGTTGGCAAGGGAGATATATCTATTTATTCCATTGGCACGGATGATCAATTAGCAGACATTTTTACAAAACCTTTGGATGAAACAAGATTTTGTTCTCTAAGAAGTGAAATGAATGTGATCGATATCTCAAATGTGGCTTGAAGTTGATCACACATGTGTCGTCTTGCATCTCGGGTCTAAGTATGCTCTTTATGCTATTTATTTGGTATTATTTGTGCATTTTTCATTTCTAATTGCTCTAGATAGTTTAATTCAAAATTATGCATTACTCAATTACATCATATGTATATGCATGCATACCAACTCTTGGATTGGTCAAAATGTCCATATATGAGCATCAATTCGGATTCGGAATTCAAAATCAGAAAGTGGACACCAATTGGAAAAATGAGTATCAGGCCGCGGACCGTCCGCCCATGGACCGCGGACCGTCCGCAGCATCAGGAAATGGACAGTCCGATCAGCCTCGCAGACCGTCTGAGATCATCAGGGCGCGGACCGTCCGCCGCCCCAGCGCGGACCGTCCGCGACAGGGCAGAAAAAGGGGCAGTGGCCGCAGACTTGCCAGTTGTGCTCATTCGCTTGTTCTCTCTAGCTCTCTTCTCACCAAATACTCTCCTGTGTCGAGTGTGCGCGGACGGTGAAGTGAAGTTGTGCGCGGACAGTCCGACAGCTTGTGGCAACATTCCATCAACATGTCTTCATCACGGTATCTTCAAATCTTGTGGATTTCATCAAATTTCTTCAATTTTGAGATTATTTGGGTTTCCTCTCTGATCTGAAATTGAGCAGTGGGTTTCAAAATCTGATTGGTGGGATTGATAGTTCTCTTCAATGTGAATGCTATGCAAAATTTTGAACTTGTTTGGCTGGGTATTATCTGCAAAAACATCAAATTGAACACTTGTGGCGGCTAGGGTTCTTGGAGTCACCCCTGGTCAGTCGCGGACCGTCCGCCTGGTGGACGCGGACCGTCCGGGCCTCTGGCGCGGACAGTCCGGCCCCCTAGCGCGGACCGTCCGAACCCTGGCAGAGCATTACCATTCCATTCCTTTTTATAAGTGGTGATTGGTATCAATTATTTATCTATGGATGTCTGTCACCTTGTTGCAGTGGTTTTGGTGGTCTCCGCAAGAAACTTGCAGGTCGCTTTAAATCCAAGCGCCCTCGTGGCAATGATGATGACTATACACCCACCACTGATTCAGAGGCCCAATCCTCAGCTGGGGGCACTGAATCCATGGATGCTGAAGATTTTCCTCATGTTCATCCTGATTATCCCATTGATATCCAAGGATGGACTTATCCAAAGCGGAGATTTTCTATGGCTGAGTACTGCTCTCGACGGACTGTGAACCAGTATGCTCTGCCATCTGATACAAATATCTAGTTTTTCCACACTCAGCTGCAGTTTGATGTCTTTTGGGGCACCCTGGTGGATACCAATTTTCATAAGCATCAGGTGATTGATTGGTCCTTCTTGCTCAGTCAATCAGTCATGGAGGGTCTCATCCCCAAATTTGAAACATGTGGACTATATCATTTTATGGGGCAACACACCGATTTCAATGAAATGGCAGTTAAGCAATTCCTGGCTACCTCGGAGATTGACATTGCAGAAGAATCTATCACCTGGATGACTGGCTTCAAGCGCTATTCTGCTTCTTTTGCTGACTTTGCCACTGCCAACAGTCTGGACTATGGCACCATTTCTGCTGGGCTGGATCTTTATACTAAAGATAATTTTGAGGATTTTGTGCAGTTTTATGAGCCAGCCAGGCTCGGTATACCCAGGAGGTTTGGAGAGACAGCAGGACTCAGACATCATCCTGCTGTCATCAACAAGATTGCCAGAGTCACCATTCTTCCCAAAAGTGGTGATAAGAGTAAAATTCGAGATAAGTTCTGGAACATAATCCAACACATCATGAATGGTGAAGTCATGAACATTGTTCTTTTCATGATGAGGCAGCTTAATGATTTAAAAATGGACAAGAATCAAAACTTGGCATATGCTCCATACATTATGGCTCTCATCAAATCCAAGACAAGATTTGAGGGCCCATGCGAGATTGTTCACACTCCATTCAGGCCTTTTAAGAATGAGATAGGGTTTCTCACCAGGCCACTCACTCCATTCCCAGATGATGAGGAAGACCCTGGCTATGAGGGTGGAGCAGCTCCTAATGTTGAGGGACAGCAGATGCCTCCTCCTCCACCTCCTCCTCAGCCTCAGCACTATTGGGAGCCTGCTCCAGGATACTTTGATCCTTATTTTCACAATATGCAGCAAGGGCTGGAGACTCATATTGATGCTCGCTTTGATGGCCTGATGTCACATGTGGATCACCGCCTCGATGACATGCAGTCTCGCTTTGACAGTAACTAGGATGCACTCAACTCTGAATTTTCTGAGTTTCGTGATCAAATTCACACAACTGTCACTGATCCCATCATGTCCAGGCTGAATAATATGCAACAGAGTTTTCAAGATAACATGGGTGCTCTCTCCAGTCAGTTTGACAATCTTTCTACACATGACAACATGCATGATATAAGTCAGAGGCAGCAGCAGCTCCAGCAGGATTTTGGCCAGTTCTCCTCCCTGTTTGACACCTTCAGCACTCAGCACTCATTACTACAACATGCATCCTCCGCCGAGTGATCAGTGAGGCCTCTCCTTTGTGGCAATTGATGCCAAAGGGGGAGAGACGTGATGAGAAGTTGTCAGGCGTCTCCTTCAGGGGGAATTGGTGGTTCTATGGAGTTGGTGGTTCTATGTGGACATTAAGACCATGCATATGCATTTTACCTTTTCATGCCGCTTTAGTTTATGTCTTATGCATTTGGAACTTGGTTTGATCTATTAACTCTATGTCGTATGTCTGTGGACTATTATCTGTAATATTCTGTGGGATGAACTATGTTTTAGTTCAAATTACTCTGTGTGTGGTTAATCGAGATGTGATTATAATTGCTGCGCTCACTCTACGGATCATCTCTTGTATGCCTCGATAACCATGATTGTAGGAAAGTCTCCATCAAGCTCCAATATATTATGTGTGTTATATCTTCAACTTCAAATAATCCTGCACACACTTAGGGGGAGCCTTTCTTGCATACTGAGTTTTTATTGGGATTTATCTATCTCTTGGACAGAACTTCAAATCAAGATAAGTCCTATGAAACTCATCTCCAAGATCTATCTTATACCTTAGGTATGAGAGAGATTTGGAGAAACTAAACTTCTCTTTAATATACTATGTGGTGTTGTCATCAATTACCAAAAAGGGGGAGATTGTGAATCATCTAGGCCCCTTTGGTAATGTTTTGGTAATTAATGACAACTACTTGTGGACTAACGATTCTTGGAGAAATAAGAATGCAGGGTTGGACCACATAGAACAGGAAATGTTGAAGAGTCATACGCATTGGTTGTGGATCAGATGAAGGCAAAGGTATAATATAGGTTTTACTTTTGCCGGTCTTGAGGAGTTTAGAGAAGATACCTGACCGGATTAGTAGGCTAGATAGCCGTACTATTAAGAGGGGTCAATGACTTAGATCTGTGTAAAACTTAGTGCCTCATAGAGCATCAAGTA
Organism: Zea mays; assembly: GCF_902167145.1. Taxonomy (NCBI): domain Eukaryota; kingdom Viridiplantae; phylum Streptophyta; class Magnoliopsida; order Poales; family Poaceae; genus Zea; species Zea mays. The sequence continues at coordinate 149,866,286 of NC_050104.1, read as the reverse complement.
GTTGCATTTGCATGAGGACTAACAGCGCTTCTCATTTCGTGAGTTAAAAGTTCATTCAAAAGTATGTTTGAAATCTGAGAAGTCTTGGTCGCGCGGACTGTCCGGCCCTTAGGGGCAGACCGTCCGCGATCCTCCAGAGGGTCCAAAGTCTGACCATTTGTGTTGACACTGTGTTCTATTGCACTGCGGACCGTCCAGGCCTTAGGGCCGGACCGTCCGCAGTCCTGACCAGAGGAAGGTGGCTTCGGGTCAGTCCCTGAATTATAGGCGGACGGTCCGCCTGTGAGGCGCGGACGGTCCGCATGTGTCTAACTCGGTTTTGGACAGGGACTGTGTGTTTTTATAGATTTGTACTACGGACGGTCCGGGGGACCAGTCCGGACAGTACTGTCTCAGGTCGCGGACGGTCCGGGATTTATAGCCGGACGGTCCGCGTGTGTTAACTCCGTTTGATCCGAGGCTCGGGTGTTTGAAATTGCCAGGTCGCGGACGGTCCGGCCTTGAAGGGCGGACTGTCCGGACCCACCTTTTGAGTCAGCTCTGACATGTTTCAACGGTCATTATAGCCGTTATGGTGTACGGCGGACCGTCCGGCCCTAGGGCGCGGACGGTCTGCGTGTGCGCAGAATTGCCCCCTTTTGCACATAACGGTTGGTTTTGGATGGGGGGCTATAAATAGAAGGGTAGCTCGTGTGAGAGAGCTCTCTTGGCCATTCCTTGCACACATTGAGCTCATTTGTGATCCTCCAACTCACTCTCTCACACTCTTTGCTTGAGATTGCATTCTAGTGAGAGATTGAGGGTTCCTAGTGCATTTGCATCATTTGGTGATTCTTGAGGCACTAGGTGGTACACCGAGCAAGCGTCGTTGGCTTGTTACTCTTGGAGGTTGCCGCCTCCTAGACGGCTCGGGTGATTGTCTCCGTCGAGCTCTCCAAGAAGATTGTGGAGAAGTCGCGGTGTGGATTGTGAGGGGTTCGCGCCTACCTCGCCGGAGCGGCAAAGGTGACATTAGTGGAATCGAGGTATTGAGTGATTTCTTGTCCACTTGGCTCAAAGATCAAGTCGTGTCTTGATAGAGGAGCAAGTGAGAGCTTGAAGTCCACCTCAACGTGGATTAGGGGTGATCGGCAAATCACCGATACCACGGGATAAATTTCGGTGTCTATTCCTTCTAGCATTACTTATTGCTTTGCAATTGATTAGTGATTTGCTTATTGTTCTTCAAGTATTCAATCTCCGTAATTGTTTTTCATACATTGTTTACTTATTGACACTAGATAATTTATTCCTCTTGTTGTATTGATTAAATTTATTTAGTATTGTTGATTTTAGTCAAAACCGTCTATTCACCCCCCCTCTAGCCGGTGTCCTAGATCCTACAATAGTCTGTCGTGAGCATCACACTTTTATTATGACACATTGCACTTCACAGTTTCTATGATATAGATATGTTCTCATTAACCTAATTATGTGCACTTGGCATTTAAGGCCAAAATCTGTATTCCTCTCAAGGCACATATTTAGGGGGAGCAATCTATATTCTATAGAACTATTTATGCTTAATTGACATATCCTTTTAACTATGTCTCTTTCCTTTGGTACATTTGCATATTTCTTATCTCTCTTGTGCCAAGGCTAAGACTAATATGTTTCCATGAGTATCTTGTGTATGAAGTCTTAGATTGAAAGGGGAAATGGAGTATTCGGCAAATACATCGCTTCCACTCTACACCATCGGTATTATCTATCCTTGTCGGTATTCCGCCATCTCTAACCTTTGGTATAATCCTTCACTCATATATTGTTTGCCAAAGGGGGAGAGAACATAAAAAGGGCTCATATTTCACTCACAAAGCATCCGTTTTTGGCGATTCATGCCAAAGGGGGAGGAAGTATTAGCCCAAAGCAAAAGGACCGCACCACCACCAATTTCAAAAAGTGTTTGTATTAAAGAAGTTTTTCAATTTGTATCTTATATTTGATATAATTTCAAATTGGTATGATATCCTTCAAAATTAATATCTAAAACCCTCTTGAACACTAAGAGGAGAATTTCATTGAGGGGGAGTTTTGTTTAGTCAAAGGAAAAGCATTTGAAACAGGGGGAGAAAAATTCAAATCTTGAAAATGCTTCTCGAAATCTTATTCATATACCTTTGACTACTTGCAAAAAGACTTTGAAAAAGAATTTCCAAAACATTTTCAAAAACAAAACAAGTGGTGCAAGCGTGGTCCAAAATGTTAAAATGAAGAAAGCAATTCATACATATCCTATGAAAGTATAAATTGGTTTAATTCGAAGCAACCTTTGCACTTGCCTTATGCAAACTAGTTCAATTATGCACTTATATATATTTGCTTTGGTTTGTGTTGGCATCAATCACTAAAAAGGGGAGATTGAAAGGGAAATAGGGTCAAACCTTTTCCTAAATAATTTTGGTGGTTGAATTGCCCAACACAAATAATTGGACTAACTAGTTTATTCTAGATTATACATTCTACAAGTGCCTAAGGTTCAACACAAACCAGCAAAAAGAACAAGTTAGGCTTCAAAAGAAAGGAGCAAAAAGGAAACCGAAGTGTGCCCTGGTCTGATGCACCGGACTGTCCGGTGTGCCACCGGTGACCGGACAGTGTCCGGTGCACCAGGCTGAATCAACTCAAACTCCTCAGCTTCGGGTTTTCCAGGCGTAGCTCCGCTATAATTCACCGAACTGTCCGGTGTGGCACCGGACTGTCCGGTGCACCAGCGGAGCAACAACTATCTGTGCGCAACGGTCGACTCTTACGGATGAATAGTGCAGCACAGTGTCGCGACAGAAGTCAGAGCAGAAGGTCAGAGGGGCAACGGACTGTCTGGTGCCGCATGAGGACAAAGCCTCCAACGGTCGACCAGCTCCAAGCCCTAACAACAGGGTGACGTGGCGGCGCACCGGACACTGTCCGGTGGCGCACCAGACTGTCCGGTGCGTCCATCGCCAGCAGCCTTCTCCAACGGCTACAATTTGGTTGGTGGCTATAAATACCACCCCAACCAGCCACTTCAAGGAGTGGGAGTCTAAGCAACATTCCAAGTCATATAGTTGATATATCCAAGCCCTCCCAACCACCTCTATTCATTGATCCATCCTATACACAAGATTTAGACCACTTCAACCTACACAAGTGCCACAAAAAGGAGAGCAAGCAAAAGAGAGCTACTCGTGTGAGTTTAGCACTAGTGCCTTGTGAGATTCATTGAGAGAAAGTGTGGGCTACATCTTGTGTTCATTTGTGCATGGAGTTTTGACTCCCATTGAACTTCCTCCAAAGTTTTGGAGGCTTGTAAAGCTAGCAAGAGACACCTAAGTGTGTGGTGATCCTTGCGGGGTCTTAAGTGACCTTGAGAAGAAGAAGAGCTCGCCGGTCTTGGTGATCGGTGGAGAGAGGGAAAGGGTTGAAAGAGACCCGTCCTTAGTGGACTCCTCAATGGGGACTAGGCCTTCGAGGGCCGAACCTCGGTAAAACAAATCACCCGTGTCTCTGATGTTTATTGCTTGTGATTTGTTTGTTTTCCCTCATTATAAGTTCTCTTGTACTATTCTTTGCTAATATTATTTGGTATTGCTTCAAGTTAAATTCTCATCTAGTGAAGCAACGCCTTGCAAGAAAGAACTTGTGTTATTGCTCTTCTTATCTAAGCCCTCTTGCTTTACTCTCCATTGACCTATTAGTTGTATTGATTTATCAATTCCTCATTATTTGAAAGCAATACTCTTTACAAGCAAAGGACTTAGTTTTTATACTCCGATAATTGTGTATCTTGTTCTAACCACTAATCAAGGGATCTAGTTGGGGTGTAAAGTTATAATTTTCAGGTTTCGCCTATCCACCCCCCTCTAGGCGACTTTCAATTCGTCACCTGTGGGCCATGACGCGCGTCGTCGGTGAACTACGCCGCCTCGGTGGCATTGCCTCACCATGCTGGTGGATTAAGGAAGGAGTACATGTGCTGGATCATTGATTCCCTAGTGGGCGGTCCAGATTAGAGCTCAGGCTCACCTCTTCTCGAACCCGCGATCTCGTAGCGACGCATAGAACATTCTTATGCAGTTTGTCCTCATGTTTGGTGTAATGTTATTTTTATGTACTCCTTGACTATTTGTATGTATTGCTACGAGTAGCAGCAATGTCACGAGAAAGCCAAAGACCAACTTGCTAAAGTACCTGGAATCTCAAGTCACAGGCAAGTTGTGCCCTTGATCACTCTTCTTTACCTAATAATGTTCCTATTAATCACTGTGACATGCTCATATTAATTTGATGGGACCTAATAGGCTACCCTAGTTTTGTTCACCATACACCTTGCAAACAAATGAACTATTGGGTAGACTTGCTATTGTTCTACCTGGTTTTGGGATTAATGTTATATATGACTTACGATCATGTTCTATTAATATTGTTGGTTTAATTATTGTTCATGATAGGATTATTGTGTTAATTGGAACATGGAGAACCACCCGAGAAAGAAGTACTACCACAAGGGTGGAATGTGACGCCCTTGGCCAAGTAATCAGGAAAGCTATGGAGAGATTACCTTACCCGAAACCGAAAGGGCATGCGAGGAGTGCGTCGCTGCAAAGTATAGGGAGGTCATCAGGTCGAACTGTATGTAAAGCTTTTCAGATGAGGGATTCCTATGTTTCCTTCTTCCTGAATCCGTAGCGGGTTTTCTCGAACTAGTGGAACTTTGGAAATGCCTCGTAGTGCTACCCTGCCTCATCTCCTCGGTAGAGATGAATGAGAAGTCGTTATCCCTTGGGAAATGGGTAACACGACTTGTGGGTAAAGATGTGCATCCTCTACACAGTGTAAAACTGGTATGTCAGTCGTGCTCACGATCATGAGCGGCTCGGACACTCACATGATTAACTTATGAAATTAAACTTAACCTGTCATATGCATTGCATTGTGGGTTTTTATTGAATTGTGTTCTCTTATTTAATTGGGTTGATATCTACTTATACTTAGTAACCACTAATAAAACTTTGACCAACTTTAAAAGCAATGCTCAGCTTTAACTGTCTTCTTTAGTAAGCCTTACACTTCACATGAGCCCACACCGTAAGTGAGCTCATGCACATTATTCCCCGCAACTTGTTAAGCGATGAACGCATGTGTGCTCACCCTTGCTGTACTCACCCCCTGGTCAAGAAAAGGTACCGCAATATGAGGAGCATGAAGGAGGTCACGATGAGTTCTTGAGAAGTCTAGCCCGTCGTCTCCTAGTCAACTATAGTTGCAGGGGATCGTTGTCTTCGTATGATGTAAATATTTAGCTATTTTGTACAGAACATTTATTATATAGTAAAGATGTGACATTCATTTCTGTACCATGAGTCATCATATGTGTGAGGCTTAATCCTATTACACATTTGATCTGTGCCCGGGTTTGCCCTTTAATCCTAGTACACATTTGATTCGCGCCCGGGTTTGCCCTTAAATCCGGTTGCGACATTATCCCAACTCTCAATTCTTTCACACTCATCAATTAGCTAATTTGGGGGTGGAAGGATGTGAGGAAGAATAAAGAGTTGGATGCAATTTTACAAGAGATAAAAAATATAAAAATAGCTAGGATGATCTAAAATAGTCTAGGACTCCTGATGTAAAATTGGCTCGCGTTTTTTTAGCCACTTGAAAACCCTCACCGACTCGCCTGTTCTTTTTTAGAAGGTATTGGATAACTACACTCCCACAAAATGTATTATCTCGAGACAAAATGAAAGGGAAATAGGGTTAACCATTTCCTATAAACGATTTTGGTGGTTGACGTACAACACAAACCACATGGACTAACTAGTTTGTATAGATGTGATTTATCTCAGGTGCATAAGATTCAACACAAACCAAGAAAGAATTCAGTTAGGGGGGCACAATTAATTTGGAGCAAAAAGGACTTGAGTGTGCTGATTTTTGGCGCACCGAACACTGTCCGGTGTGCACCGAACACTGTCCGATGCACCAGGCCAGGCGCCCTCCAAATAGCAACTCTCGGGAATTCCAAGGCAACCTTCTTAATTCATCGGACAGTCCGGTGCCGGTGGGCCAGCGGAACAACGGCTAACTGGCGCCAACGGTCGACTGCAAAAGCGTTTTGCGGTGAAAAGTGCCTCAGCAGAAGTCAGAGGGCACCGGACTATCCGGTGTGGCACCGGACTGTCCGGTGCAGCTAGAAGAAAAACGTCTCCAACGGTCAACAGCTCCGAACCCTAACGGTTGTGCTGACGTGGCGTGCACCGGACAGTGCACAGTGACTGTCTGGTGCGCCCATCGCTAGCAGCCCTTGCCAACGACTAGGAAGTGGTTGGGGCTATAAATACTCCCAACCACCACATTTATTGGCACCCAAGCATTATGAACATCTCATTCATTGCAATAGCAAAAGACTCCACTCCTAGACACATTCAATAGATCAAATCCTCTCTAAGCCTCCAAATCAACTCGATTCCATAGGGACTTGAGGAGGGTGTTTTGTGTTCTTTTGTTGCTCTTGTCGCTTGGATTGCCTTATTCCTTTCTCATTTCTTTTCTCAAGTGATTTGTAAAGTTAAGCAAGAGACACCAAGTGTGTGGTGGTCCTTGCGGGATCTAAGTGACCCGTGTGAATAAGAGAAGGCTCACTCGGTCTAAGTGACCGTTTAAGAGAGAGGGAAAGGGTTGAAATAGACCCAGCCTTTGTGGCCTCCTCAACGGGGACTAGGTTCTTTGGAACCAAACCTTAGTAAAACAAATCACAGTGTCTACTCGCTTTGATTCTCGCTTGATTTGTTTGCCCTCTTTCCTCTCTCTAACATTTCCTTGCTAGTATTAATTTGAGTTGGCTCCCATACGTCATCCGCATCCTTTGAGAAACTCTTAGCGAGAGAAACAATCATTTGGACTTGAGTTTAATTCTAACGCTAACCCATGCCCTAGTGTGTGTTTGAGTTTATAAATTTCAGGTTTCGCCTATTCACCCCCCCTCTAGGCAACTTTCACAAAAACACACAAAGGTAAGTGGTTTCATGTATTAGCCGGTCTACATTGAAATTTTGTGATTTTATGTGTAGACCGGTTAGGTTTTTACACATAGTGTGTGATAGCTTTTATAAAAACGTTTTCATTTTTTATCACAACCTCTACATATGATATCATCACATGTGGACAAGTTTCATGATTTTCTGACTTTGTTTGTGTTTTATACAATTTTTAAACAACTGGATGACAAGTTAACAGACTTGTTTCGTGAGCATGGTGCTCGAAAATTCCGGTCTGCTCCTGAAATCAGACGTAACTTGTGCTAAATAAGATAAATATCATTTTTGCATTCACGGTTTTCCATGTTTCGAGTGTCTTGCAGTTCAAATTTGTATCATCTGAAGAAATTCAATTAAACGAACAAAATCTAATAGTTATAGCAAACACTTTTATAATTGTGCCAAAATGAAACATCTAAGTCTGCATAGTATAGGAACAAAACACAAAAAGTTTAGTTGGAAAAAGAAAATAAAAATATACTTTAACGAGTGTCCAAGGTAGGCACTCAACAAAGCATAGTTTGTCGAGTGTCAGTCTGGCGACACTCGGCATATTTTTTTAAAAATATTAAAACAATCTTTGTCGAGTGCTTGTCAGTGGGCACTCGACAAAGAAATCTTCGTCGAGTGCTAAATCGTTGACACTCGGCAAATTATATTTTAAAATTAAAAAATCTTTACCAAGTGCCAGATTGCGAGCACTTGGCAAAGTAATTTTACACGTCTTCTGTAAAGTCTTCTTTCTTCCTCACTCTCACTCACTCACAACGCCGCCTCCGTGCCCACAACGCCGCCGCGCCCTCACACCACGCCCGCCCACCGCCGCCGCACCCCCATGCCCGTCGCGCTCGCCCACTATCGTCGCGCTTGCCCACTCCTGGCACCGGCCGCCACCGTGCCCACGCCCCTTCACCACCGCCACCGTCCACGCCGAGCACCAGCCACCCGCCACCCAGCTCCTCATCCCCACCGGCTCCGGCAATCCCCATCCACCGGTCTCCCGCTTCCAAAGTCTTTGTTAAAAGCTAAGGTTCAAACTGATTTTGAGTTATTTGTTGCTAAATTCAATTAAAGTAGCAATATGAAATTGTGACTTATGACTTGTGAAGTTGTTGTTTATTTATGTGAAATCAATCAAGAGACTTAGCAATTATATTTACGCGGTTTGTTTGTTGTGAAATAGAGGTAGGTATTCGCTTCGACACCACTATTTTTTGTGTGTGATTGTGAATTGTGAGAACAAAGATGTATATGTGGTTATTGAGGCATTGATGTATATGTGTGGATGTCACTCATCGTGCTACTACTTTTATTTGCAGGTTTTGTAAACCTTCCCGTGCAGGCGAGGTGCCGTCGATTTTTTGTTGTTGACAGGCTTGAGTTAATTTTTTGCAGAGGTCTTCCTTGCTGCTGCGCGAGAACCTGCACCGCGTCGCGTCGCCACTGCACCAACCCGCCACAGCCCCGCTAGCCCTACTCCACTGTCACCCTAGGTATAACCTCTATTTCCTCATCATGGTCATAAATCACATAAACCAGTTAGGCGTCTCCCGTTCGAAAAATATACCGTGTAGATATGCAGATCTTTGTATATCCACATATGTATCTGTTTCGAATTGTCCATGTTTTTTGGACAGCCCATAGTTGCGTAGATGGTGTTAGTTTCCATGTTTTACTCTGGTCCGAGACAGAGTTTCGACGTCACCTCCATGTTGTTCTTCGGACAGTACACTCTCTCTGCCAGGACGTGTATCCGAAGGACAGCGGGGAGGTGCTGCCAAAACTCTGTCTCAGATCGGAGTAGAGCATGGAAACCAACCCCTTCAATGCAACTGTGGGTGGGATTATGACCTATCCTCACCTATTAGATAGTAGGAACATAGTGTACATGCATTACATGTTTATATTAAACTATACTCAGTTATATATGTTAGAGGATGGAGGACCGTGAGGGGATGTACACGACCATGTAGGAAGGAATGATGTCACCCCTGAATGGATTAGAAAGATCGATGCTTTCATGGACACATAAGTCGGGCTTGACTCAACTCCCCTATTATGACGACCTGCTCCTTCCACACAACATTGACGTCATGCACACTGAAAATAATGTCACCGAGGCACTTTAGATAACGTAAAGGCAAGAGTGGATCTGGCAAGAGTCGATCTAGCAAGATTGGACCTGATAAGTCAAAGGATAACGTAAAGGCAAGAATGGATATGGCAGCGTTATATGATAGACCAAACCAAGAGATGAAACCGCCTAGTGGTGGAAAGACATGGAGAAGGCCTAAGACCGATTTCGTCCTCAGCAGGGCCCAGAGGAAGGAAGTACTGCAGTCGATCAAGATGTTGATGTTCCCTGATGGGTATGCAACTAACCTGAGTAGGGGGCAAACTTATCTACTCTACGAGTCTTAGTGATGAAGAGTCATAACTTCCACATATGTATTTGATGGATTCTTCCGGCGATGGTTCGAGGTTATGTCCCAAAGCATGTCTGGCTAGCACTTACAAAGTTGAGCTATTTCTTCTGCCAGGTTTGTGCAAAATAGTTATCATGGACTGTGATTGTAGACTTGGAAAGACTAACACATGTGTTACTGTGTAAGCTTGAGAAGATATTTCCACCCGGCTTCTTCAATCTGATGCAACATTTGATTCTTCATCTCCCTTATGAGGCACGAATGGGGGCATGCAGGGACATTGGTGCTATCCAATTGAGAGATGTCTAAAGACTATTCGAAAGAAATGTAGAAATAAATGCAAAATCGAGGCTTCCATTGCAGAGGCATACATTCTAGAGGAGGTGTCAAACTTCACAACAACTTACTATGGTGACAAACTACCGAGCGTGCATAATCCACCCCTCGTTATAATGATGGCGGCAATGAATCGAACCTCATCATATTTAGAGGCCAACTCAGAAGTGGAAGTGGTTTGACCACCAAGACCCTGAGACATGAAGAGTGGCGACATATCATGCTATATGTATTGACCAACCTTGAAGAGGTGACGCCATACATGGAACAATTTCTTCATGAATTCTGGCGTCGATCAAGGACCCAACTCCACAGGAATATGATACCCATATTAAAAAGGGTGTAGGAAATGGATTGTCCAATTTCATTTCCTGGTTCAAACATAAGGTACGTGCTTAGTTTGTCAAAGATATCCATCTATGAACTCAATTTAGCGTCTCTGAACTTTTGAATACTTGCAGGGCAAAGAGATCCATCTATGAGTGCCGAGTTGACACAAGTAGCCAATGGCTTTGCTTATAGGGTCAGGAAATATTATGGGTATGACATCAATGGATACCGTTTTCGCACAACAAGCTACGACCAAAGTCGGCCCAATCGAAAAACACGTGTTCTGGAGTCTTTACGCCCGGGCTTGACGAGGTCGAGTATTTTGGACGAATCAAAGAAATATATGAACTCAATTTTCATGGTTCCAAACCTCTTACTCTAGTGATATTCAAATGTCATTGGTTTGACCCCGAAGTGACAAGACGAACACATTCTAATCTTGTGATAGTCGAAATTCGACAGGATTCCACCTTACCAGGAGACGATGTCTATATCGTGGCCCAACAAGCCACATAAGTGTATTATCTTCCATATGTGTGCCAAACGAAAGAACATTTTAAGGGTTGGGATGTTGTGTATAAGGTATCACCGAACGGTAAATTACCTATTCTAAACGATCAAGATTATTACTTAGACCCGGACACATATGACAGAGAGTTCTTCTAAGAAGATGGGCTGGAAGGGTGATTTGAGATAGACTTAATTGAACCTATCGGAATGGAAGTAGATATTGAAATGGTTGTTGATGAGGAGGAGGATGAGGTGCAAAATGAGAATGACTTATAAATACTTGAAGGCAATGATATTAAAGATAAACTTGCGCCTTCAGATGGTGTTGACTATGAAATGGTTGATAATGATGATGAGACTTATGATCCGACTAATCCCGACACATATGAAGATTATTTTTAATCGATGTAATGCTATTTTTTTATTTTGCACCTATTTCTAAATACATCTTTTTTATATGTGTTTATTTGCTTACTTTTAATTGTAGGTTGTTGGACAGAAATGGTGGGCGGTGAGATGATGACAAGGACGGGGAGGAGGAGCACCCGTAGGACGACGAAGGAGGCACAACAGGACGACGACGTCCAGCGACAGGTGGAGCAGCAAGCTGCTATCGATGTGGCGCAATAGGACGACGACGACGCTCAGCAGGACGCCTCAGGTTTTGGCGCCTCATGTTCGAGGAACGTTTGCTTGCGAGGTCCCGCGAGTCTCCCTCAGCGTCCATACTTCGTGATAGGCGACCGTTGATTCGACCCAATGGGGAGAGGCATGTAACTTTAGATGTTATCGCTGCTTATTCATATTAAGTGTTCAAATTTATAATATAAACTAATACCCTTTATTTATCACTTGGACAGGTATTGGAAGGTTGTGGAGATACAGGGGGCACGACCACAACTCCAATGGCATCCTCGACCTTCTATGCAGGAAACACATCCTTGGACTCGTTGAGTACGTCGGAGTGACGAACCCAGCCTACACCTTCGACCACTACGTCGTCGCCCCCGATGCAGTAGATCGAGACAATTGGGAATTCAATAGCAAGGCAGAGCGGGTGAAGCAAGAGCTATGTGTAAGTCTTCCTATATTGTAAAATATGTTGCATTCGTTGCATAATTTGGAAATAATGTATGGATACATCGTATTTGTATGTAGGATTTCTTCAGATGCGATGCTGGATACGAGGCCATGGCGGATGTGGTGGCCACCATGAGCTGTAAGAAGCTCGTCGTGGACATGCACTATGAGGCACGAATTTAGGCCATCGTCAGCTACCACGACTCTGTCCTTGGGGAGAAGGTGACCAAGAAGGACGCTCAAACCATGTCATTTACTAGAGACCAGTACTTACAAGTAAATACAAAACTTAAATATTCATGACAAAATTTGTTTAATTTTATCTTCTGATATGCAATGTACCAGTTTTACTTTGTAAATGATTCCTTATTGGTGTGCCACACATATTCAGGTCTGGGAGCATATGGTGGATATGTGGTGCTCGCCTGAGTGGGATGAGGCGCACAACGCTAGCCGGGAATGGCGTCTGATGATGCAAGGTCCCTTCCACCATCAAGGCAGCCACAACATCGACAAATATGCAGAAGCATGAGTATGCCCACTTTTTTGTTTAGGTATATAACACTAGATTAGACATGATTTCTAACTATCTTGTTGAATTTATTGCAGTCGATGTCACATGGTGGCCAGCCTTGCTCCATCTTATTGGCGTATGTTGTGGCCCACAAGGGCAAGGCGACGTCCGTCGTCACCTACAACCCAGATGACGGACCCAAGGCGTATAGCAACTTCGTCGTCTATAACCGCCCAAGTGAGTACGCTGTCATGGCACAGGAGGTCCAAGGGCCAGATTACGATTCGAGGACCAAAGACATCGGCGGAGATGTCCTCATGAGGGTAGGAGGAGGCAAGAGGCATGGGAGGTATTAGATTGCCGACAGGGCAATCAACTCATCATCCACTCCCACTCTGTCTCATGTGCGAGCAAGGACCACGAGCTCAAGCCCAACCATACGACCTCGACAGGACAACTCACATCATCGGATACAACAACTCTAGGTTAGTGCTTCTGTAACTTGTCATTCCTTGAGTTATATAGCTTCTCTTTGAGATACTACAACATTGGGGTGAAAATTACAGGACTAGCTATAAGAAGAGAGGAGGAAACAATATGAAATGGAGGCGAGGATGATGGTGGAGCGAGAGGCCCGTTTGGCAGATCATCAGAGGATGACGGAGATGTTATAGTACATGCAGAGCCTTGGCGCCGCACATAGTTTTGCTCCACCACCTCCATTGTTCCATCCAGTTGACCCTGCTTAGTTTCATACTCCTCAGTATCACAGTTCTAGTTATGCGTTATATATTCATCTGGTATAACACATGCAATATCTTCTCTGTGCAGGGACAATATGAGGCGCCATCCAACAACCCTCATAGATCGCCCAGCCCATCGCCGCACCAGTCTAACCGCCCACCTCGATGATGTTCTTTGTCGAGTGTTGTGGCCTTGGCGCTCGACAAAGAATCAAGTTTTGTCGAGTGCCTCCTAATGCACTCGTCAAAGGAACTGACAAAGGGCCCCACTGGTGGAGCCTTTGCCGAGTGCTAGCATAATAGGCGGTAGGCAAATAGGGAGCCTTTTCCGAGTGCCACATAATACGTTCGGCAAAAGAACTAGTAAAGGGGCCCACGTGGAGCTCCTTTGCTGAGTGCTAGCACAGTGGACACTCGGAAAAGAGTGAGCCTTTGCTGAGTGTCACTCGACGGGCACTCGGTACAGGTTCCGTCGCCGTCACCTGGCACTGTAACGGCGACATTTCTTTGCCGAGTTACGAGTGGCACTCAGCAAAGTCTTTGTCGAGTGCTTGATAAAAAGTATTTGGTAAAAAAAAGTCGTTACTGATGTACAGTTCACCGAGTCTTTTTTGCCGAGTGTCACACTCGGTAAAGCCTTCACCGAGTGTTTTCCAGGCTTTGCCGAGTGCTTCAGGCACTTGACAAAGAAGTTGTCTCCGGTAGTGGGAGTGGCGTCCATAGTTAGGCCTAGGCAAAATGCTCGTGGCTCGTCGGCTCGCTTAGTTCATGGTCAGCTCGGCTCGGATCGACTCATTTGAATTTTTCATGAGCTGAGCTGACATCCTAGCTCGGTTCGATAAATGCCAGCTCGGTTTTTAATGAGCCAGCTCGCGAGTTAAACGAGCTATCACATTTCAGCAAAACAAAACTATACGCATATCATTTACGTACCAATTGATGATAATGTCATATGTATGAATAGTGTCGACGTTTTGAACCCGGGGGGTCCCTGGACCGACGAGTAAATTGTCGTCGCGTGCCCCAGCCCAGATGGGTCGGCGCGAGACGGAGCGCGAAGGGGGGAAGAAGCCGGAGGGAGACAGGCGTAAAAGGGGAAACCCACGGCCTTCGTGTTTGTCCCGCGCCCAGGTCGGGTGCGCTTGCAGTAGGGGGTTACAAGCGTCCACGCGGGAGGGAGCGAGCGGCCTTACGCGAGCGTCGTCCCGTCCTTCCCCGCGCGGCCAACCCTCTGTAAGAGGGCCCTGGACCTTCCTTTTATAGGCGTAAGGAAAGGATCCAGGTGTACAATGGGGGGCGTAGCAGTGTGCTAACGTGTGTAGCGGAGGAGAGCTAGTGCTCTAAGTACATGCCATCATGGCAGCCGAAGAGGTTTTGGCACCCGGTTTGTGTGGTGTCGTGGGCGTCGGAGGAGCGCTGGAGCCTGGCGGAAGGACAGCTGTCGGGGCTGTCGAGTCCTTGCTGACGTCCCCTTGCTTCCGTAAGGGGGCTGAGATCCGCCGTCATCATAGAGCATGCGGGGCGCCATCATTACTTGTTTACCGGGGCGAGCCAGATGGGACGCCGGTCTTGTTCCCCGTAGCCTGAGTTAGCTTGGGGTAGGGTAATGATGGCGCCTCCTGTGACGTGGTCGGTCCGAGCCCTGGGTTGGGCGAGGTGGAGGCTCCTCCGAGGTCGAGGTCGAGTCTGTCTTCCAAGGCCGAGGTCGAGTCCGAGCCCCTGGGTCGGGCGAGGCGGAGACCGTCGGCTAAGGCCAGGGCTGAGTCCGAGCCCTGGGGTCGGGCGAAGCGGAGTTCGTCGTCTTCCGGGGCTGAGCCCGAGTCCGAGCCCTGGGTCGGGCGAGGCGGAGTTCGTCGTCTTCCGGGGCTGAGCCCGAGTCCGAGCCCTGGGGTCGGGCGAGGCAGAGTTCGTCGTCTTCCGGGGCTGAGCCCGAGTCCGAGCCCTGGGTCGGGCGAGGCGGAGTTTGTCGTCTTCCGGGGCTGAGCCCGAGTCCGAGCCCTGGGTCGGGCGAGGCGGAGTTCGTCGTCTTCCGGGGCTGAGCCCGAGTCCGAGCCCTGGGTCGGGCGAGGTAGAGCTTCCTATGGCGCTCGAGGCCGGACCCGGCTGCTGTCAGCCGCACTCTGCCCAGTGGCGCAGTAGTCGGAGCGGCGCAGGCGGCGCTGCCCTTTTGTCAGGCCGGTCAGAGGAGCGGCGAAGTGACTGCGGTCACTTCGGCTCTGTTGACTGAAGGGCGCGCGTCAGGATAAAGGTGTCAGGCTACCTTTGCATTAAATGCTCCTGCGATACGGTCGGTTGGCGTGGCGACTTGGCCAAGGTTGCTTCTTGGCGAAGACTTGGCCTCGGGCGAGCCGAAGGTGTGTCCGCCGCTGGAGGGGGTCCTTGGGCGAGACGTAAATCCTCCGGGGTCGGCTGCCCTTGCCCGAGGCTGGGCTCGGGCGAGGCGAGATCGTGTCCCTTGAGTGGACCGATCCTTGACTTAATCGCACCCATCAGGCCTTTGCAGCTTTGTGCTGATGGGGGTTACCAGCTGAGATTAGGAGTCTTGAGGGTACCCCTAATTATGGTCCCCGACAGTAGCCCCCGAGCCTCGAAGGGAGTGTTAATACTCGCTTGGAGGCTTTTGTCACACTTTTTTGCAAGGTGACCGGCCTTTCTCGGTTGCATTTTGTTCCGGTGGGTGCGTGCGAGCGCACCCGCCAGGTGTAGCCCCCGAGGCCTCGGAGGAGTAGTTTGACTCCTTCGAGGTCTTAATGCGTTTCACGATGCTTCGGCCAGTCTGGTTGTTCCCTCATGCGAGCTGGCCGTAGCCCGGGTGCACGGTCGGGTCTCAAGTTCTCGGGCGGGTATGTTGACGCTGTCAACGGTTTGGCCGGAGCCGGGTTTGCGAGAGCAGCCCCCGAGCCTCCGCACAGGGCGAGAGGACGGTCAAGGACAGACTCGACTTTTTTACATACGCCCCTGCGTCGCCTTTCCGCAAGGAGGAGGGGGGAAAAAGCGCCATGTTGCCCTCGGAGGGCGCCGAACATGGTGTCTCCAGTGAGCTGCTAACGGGTAATCCGAGTGGATGCTCGTGCCCCATTTGTTAGGGGTCGGCTAGAGGCCCGGAGGCGCGCTCCAAAAGTACCTGCGGGTGATCTACCGGACCCGGTCCCCTTTTGACGAGGTCCGAGGGCTCGATGCCTCCCTCTGATGGGATTCCGTTACAAGATCGTTCCCGCTGGTCTCAGAAATGTCCTAGGGTACCTCGGGAGCGTAGCTCGAGCCTTGGTTATGTATCGAACGTACCTAGGGTCATCCCTCGCTCTGCGTCTGAGGCGGCTGTGAACCCTTCGAGGGCCAGCCTACGAACCCCTGATCAGTAGTGGGCGCGGAGCCCGAGTGGCCTGAGGCGGCCGTTGAACCCTTCCGAGGGGCCGGCCTTCGAACCTCTGATCAGTAGTGGGCGCGGAGCCCGAGCGCTATGAGGCGGCTGTTGAACCCCTCCGAGGGGCCAGCCTTCGAACCTCTGATTAGTAGGGGGGCTCGGGGCCCGTTTCCTTCGTGGAGAAGGATCCCTTTCGGGGTATCCCCTTTCTCGGTCCCTGTTGTAAGAGAGAGAAAGAGGAAGAGGAAAAGGATACGGAATCGAATGACATGGCGCACCTTTTTTGACGCGGTCGTTATGGCGAAGGCGAAGCGTCGCCCGCTTCTCCTGCCAAAGGTGCCGCATGTCCCGCCGCGGAGTTAATGTGACGGGGCGAGTGGTTCGCGGGGCAGCCGTTGCGCGTGCGCGAGCCGTTCGAGGAACGGAACACGGGCGCGCCGTCTTCACGCCGTGGAAGAGGGTTCTCTCGCTGTCCCATGAGGGGACGTGAGCTTGGCTGACGACGTGACCGCTGCTTCCGCCCGCCTGCCACCGCCATTACTGCCGGCCCATTTTTGGCCACATCGACCGTCGCGCCTTCTCCCGCGGCTGACTGGCCCGTGACCGATGCGCCTGGCTGGCACTGTTTGGTCATACGCAGGGTTGCCTCGAGTCGCGGTACTGGTTCCGCAGTCGAGGAGGCGCGGTAGTGGCGCGAAGGGCGGTGCAGTTGCTCGCACGTAGCAACCGGCGCGCCGGTTGCATGACGTGTGGGCCTGGGCCTCCATGCTGGGCGCGTTGGAGTCGAAAGGGTGCGCCCAGTTGGCGTGGTTGCATGCCGACTGCATGGCTGTCCGCCCTTTCACCCACTGGTCTGGGCGAAAGTGGAGGAATGCTTATAACCGCTGGGCAGTTGCATGCACCGCGCGCGGCGGTTTGGCTTCTTCTGCCCTGGGCCAGCTTGCATGACGCATGGGACCCAACCCCCGTGTCGTAGGGGGAGGACCTTGGAGCGTGTTGGAGAAGACTCAGCCCGTGATGGCTGAGGACGCAAGTGGGGAGAGTTGCCTTTAAAAGGAGGGTGACCCCCTTGAAAGGCGACCATGTCTTCGCGCTCCCTTATGCATCGCGTCTTTCCACCTTCCGAGCCCCCGGATGGGGAACACCCGCAATCCTTCCGCCTTGTCGTTGGAGGAACGCAACTTCGTGGAAGTTGGTACCTTTCAGCCATCGTTCGGCTTCAAGGATTTTCATCAGGCAGCCCAGCCGCACCCCCTCGCCGGTGGTCACCCAAGACGGTGACCACCAGCTCCTGGGTGGGGAGAAGCAAGCCGGGCTGCGGTCTCTGCCCCTCCCTCAGCTTCAAGGATGTTCATCATCCTTGCTGGGGAGGGGAGTGCGCCGAGTTGGGGTCAGTCTCTGCGCGGGCAGCGGCCCGCTCCTTCCCTCAGTGATCGGGGGGAAGGGCGTTCGCCATTCGTGGCGCTGGCAGCTGTCGTGTGCCCGGCTCTCTGACCCGAGCGGCTTCGGAGCCGCTTCCGGCGCCGCCTTCCTCCACGGCAGCCGGAAGAGGTTTCTCCGCCGACGAGATAGCCGGTGCCGCCCACGGACTGACCTCCAACTCTACGGCCTTCTGCTCGTCCTTGCCTCTCGAGTGAGGAAGTGGGCGAGGGCCCTATGGCAGCAGCATCCGCCCTGAGGTCATCGCTGCTATTGTTCGGCCCCTCGGAGCAGAAGTCGTCGTTGTTGGAGCGGGCGGTGGCGAGCCACCCGTCGGCCTTCTGTTGCTCCGTAGGCCCCCCAATCGTGTGGGGTTGTTCGTACCTGCGGAGGTGGAACCGGAGTTCCGTTTGTAATGGCACCTTGAGTGCCGGTGTCTTGTTCATTGTGGCTGTCGGGACCTGAACATGTATGTATTTTCGGCATGGGGCCATGTTTTTTCCTCATTTCGAGCACTATGACTCGCCTGTCGGCTATCTGAACCGCTTCACCAAGCGTGAGTCACCTCGTGCGAAGGTGACGAGTGAGGTATCCGTATCTCGGAGGCGTAGGAGTCCCTCGGCTCGGTCGGCCTTGTCGTCCGAGGCTTCTCTTGCTTAGTTAAAGGAACCCTCGGCCGCTCTTCGATGAGCCGAAGCCGGAGGTAGCGGTGTCAGCACGGACAGAGGCAGAGTTGGCTCGAAAAGAAGATTTGGTCGGCCGAAGCCTGGCCGGGTCGTCCACTGGCGGGACCGACGCTGGAGTTGAGTCGCCGATGCCACGAGCCGGGCTGATGTCCTCGGGGGACAGCTGGCTGAGGCTTCGGGGTGGCCGACCGAGCCGTTTGCTCGAGCCGGATTCTTGGAGAAGACCCTGGCGGCGATGGCCCGGGCATGGTGCTGATGTCGTCCTTCGGAGTGGAGATCCTCCGACTGTGTCGCCGTCCGAGGCTAGGCCGGACCTCGCCGAAGGTGTAGTTGACGCCGAGGGTGCTGCTGCTCCCTTCAACTGTCAAGATCTGAGCCTGCATGATCGGGTTATCTTGTAGTGTGCGTATGTTTTCGACGGCCACCGAGGCCCAAACATACTGTTGTCGTGTTGTAAAGTTGCGTTCCTTTTCCTGTTGTTTCGAGTATCTGGACTTATTTGTCGGTAACAGAATTGCTTGTCCGAGCGAGAGTTACTTTTCACGGAAGGTGACGAGTGAGGTATCCGTATCCCGAAGGCGTAGGAATCCCTCGGCTCGGTCGACCTTGCCGCTTACGTGCACTCTTACTCATCCATAGGGTTTTGTCACCGACGTAGTCGAGAAGGCCCGAAAAATCGTTTCGGCAGAGGAGTTTTCGAGTGTGAAGACTTGTTCGGTCCGCAGAATCACTTATCCGAGCGTGAGTTACTTATTGCAGAAGGTGATGAGTGAGGTATCCGTATCCCGGAGGCGTAGGAGTCCCTCGGCTCGGTCAGCCTTGGCTGCTTACATGTACTCCGTCGTTTTCAGGATCCACTTTCGAAGTAGTCAAAAAGCACGAAAGACATTCTGGCAGAAAAGATCTTTTTCCGAGGAAAATTTTGACGCAGAGGGGGTTCCCCCCTTTTAGCCCCCGAGGGAGGGTCGGGCTTTGCCGAGGCAAGGCTGACCCTTCCTTGATGACTAGACTTTGTATGTGACCGAGGTGTATGAATGACTTGAAAGCATCTTAAGGGTAGAAGCGACGTAGCTGTCGGATGTTCCAAGCGTTGTTGTAGACCTCGCCTTGACTGTTGGCCAGCTTGTACGTTCCGGGCTTCAGAACCTTGGCGACGACGAACGGCCCTTCCCAGGGAGGCATGAGCTTGTGCCGCCCTCAGGCGTCTTGTCGCAGTCGAAGCACCAGGTCGCCCACCTGGAGGTCTCGGGACCGAACCCCTCGGGCGTGGTAGCGTCGTAGGGACTGCTGCTACCGCGCCGAGTGTAGTAAGGCCATGTCCCGAGCCTCTTCCAGCTGGTCCAGTGAGTCTTCTCGATTAGCTTGATTGCTTTGGTCGGCGTAGGCCCTCGTCCTCAGGGAACCGTATTCTAAGTCTGTGGGTAAGATGGCATCAGCCCATATACTAGAAAGAACGGTGTGAAGCCCACGGCTCGGCTCGGCGTAGTCCTCAGACTCCAGACCACCGAGGGGAGCTCCTTCATCCATCGTGTGAGACCCTGTTTGGTTTTGGTAATTGATTGACAACTTATATGAACTAATAAGTGTTTATGTTGAGATACACAGGTGATTAGTCCACAGGTACACTAGTGTGAGTTATTTTAGCCATGGTGGTGATGTGGCTTGGTGATATTGAGATGCTCAACTAGTGTGATAAAAGAGCTCATTGCATATGAAGACATGACATGGTGTCATGTGGCTATATGGAGAAGATCAAGAGATATGGCTTGGTTTCTAGGGACCGCGTGGCGGTGAAGCAAGAGCAAGGACTTAGCACCGATGGACATAAAGCAACGGTGAAGAGCAAGCTATGTTGAGATTGATGAACCAAGAAGGCTATGTGATAACATGGAGTGGATCATATCATTATAGAATTATCAAGCCATGTGTTGATCTGGGATATTGATCAAGTGGCTTGATGATGATGGTGGAGGAACTTCATGCTATGGACAAATGGTAAAAGGTATCATGGTTGGCTACACTTATGGATGCCCATTGTTCATCATTTAAGGAGATGGAATTGAATGCTCAAGGCAAAGGTATAACAATAGGTTTTTGTTTTACCGGTCAAAAGGTGCTTAGAGGTTGATAATTGACCGGGTTAGTAGGCTAGATAGCCGTACTATCAAGAGGGGTCAATTATCTTACTTGACATGTCTTTAGTGCCTCATTGCTCATATAGTTGGTGCATTTGCATGAGGGCTAACAACGCTTTGGTTCGTTTAATAAAACTTATTCAAAAACAATTTCTTGAATGTGGGCTGAATTGAGGTACCGCGGACCGTCCGGGCCAGCATGGCAGACTGTTCGCAGGTCTAACTTGAGGTAATGGGCAGAAACACGGAGTTTCTGTGTTTCGTGAAGTTTTTGTACTGCGGACCGTCTGGTCCCAGGTGGTGGACCATCCGTAGTTGAAGGATTGGTGTTTGGACAGAACTTGAGTAGTTCTGTTTTGGTTTTATTTTTTGAAGTGTGGACCGTCCGGGGCCTGAGTGCGGACCGTCCACAGTACAAATATTTTGTATTGCGGACCGTCCAGGGTCCAGGTGCGGACCGTCCACAGTACAAATATTTTGTATTGCGGACCGTCCGGGGTCCAGGTGCGGACCGTCCGCGGTACAAATTTCAGCAAATGTGCAGAGTCAGCAAAACTTCGTTTTGGCTCAGTTTATGTATCGCGGACCGTCCGACCTTGAGGGGCAGACCGTCCGCAAGTCATTTTTGAATGCTCTGACATTTTTATAACTGTTTATAGTCGTTGTGATTCTTGTGCGGACAGTCCGGGCTTGTATTGCAGACCGTCCGCATGTGCGCAGAAAAGGGGCAATTGACCCATAACGGCTAGTTTTGGAGAGGGGGCTATATATCCTTGTGTTGCCCAGGTTGAAAGGGTGAAGGAGGCTAGTTGGAACACTCGTGAGCATATTGGAGCCTTTCCTCTCCCTCTCTATCACTCATATTGGTTGGATTGCATTCTAGTGAGATTGAGAGCCATCTAGTGCATTGCATCAAGTTGTTGATCTTTGAGGCACTAGGGAGATCATCAAGTGAGGTCGTTGGCTTGTTACTCTTGGAGGTTGCTGCCTCCTAGACGGCTTGGTGGTGGTTCCCCGTGAGCTCTTCAAAGGAGACTGTGAAGAGGCCGCGGTGGTGATTGTGAGAGGCGTTGTGCTTGCCTCGCCGGAGCGGTGAAAAGCAACTCTAGTGGAATCGAGGTTTGAGGGTTCATTGACCAATCTGGCTCAAGAGATCAAGTGGATACTTGATATAGGAGCGGTTGGGTGCTTTGAATCTACCTCAACGTGGACTAGGGGTGACCGGCAAGTCATCGACACCACGGGAAAAAATCATTGTGCCACGTGTCATCATCTTCCCGTTGGTTTGCAACTTTCCTCACTAGCTTGTATTTACTTGTTCATATACTTATGCTAGTGAGTATTTGTTGCTCGTGTATGCTCTTGTATATCTAGTAATACCTATAATAAAATAGTTGCTCACTTGTTGTTAGCTTGTGTAGCTAATCTGTTTTACTTAGCTTGTGTAGCTAAGTAGTTGTTTCTCTCTAGTAGTGCTTGAGCTTTGTGCTCTTTGCTTACTAGTATGTTTAGGAGCTATCGTTGTGCTTAAAATTACATTTGCATAATTTGTATGTCGTTGCTAACTAGATTTGTATGGGAGAGCTCTTTCACTATCTTGGCACCTTAGTTGTTTCAATTAGAATCTTTTGTCAGGTGTTCGTAATAGTTAGAGGAGTGTAGTCTTGGCTAAACCAAAATAGTTTTAATTCTGTATTTATTTGTGTTAGCCATCATAATTAGTTTTAGAAAGGACTATTCACCCCCCTCTAGTCCGCCATCTCGACCCTACAAGTGGTATCAGAGCCTGGTTCTCTCATTTGGTTGTCTTAACCGACCCGAGAGTAAGCTGGATGGCGATTAAAGGGCTAGAGGTTACTTGTGAACCACATATTTTTGATGGCACACATTTTGCACAGTGGAAAACTTGCATGAGTCATTATTTTCATACAATTGATGCAAAATTGTGGTGGATCATAAGTGTAGGCTTTGATAAACCCTTTGATGAGAACACAAAAGATCTCACCCAAGCCAAAAAGAAATGCTTACATCTTGAACACTGAGCTACTAACATTTTATATCAATGGATAAGTGATAAGGTGTTTAAGGAAATTATGTATATGGAGACCGCTCATGATATTTGGACATATCTTGATGACATATATGGGAGGATCTCTATCGAGGATGTTGAGCACATCCACAACACGGTGATTGTGAAAGATTGCTCCACCTTATGGTCAAGTGATGATGATGAAAGACACACCACAAGTTCACTTGATAGTGATGATTGTGTTGGCTCTAACTCAAGTGATGCAAATGATGGTTCTATCTCAAGCATACTTGATGATTATGGTGATCGTTCATTCTCGGACAATGATATTGCTACTACAAGCCCATCCATTACATCACATTGCTTCATGTCACAAGGTAATACGAAGGTATATAATGCTAATGTGACTAATCATTCATATTCATATGATGAGCTTGTTGGTATACTTGCAAGCATGAACATTGCTTTAGAAATTGAGAAAGATAAAACAAGAAACTTGGAAAATGAAAACTCATTTCTAAAGTATTCATGTGAACAACAAAAGCATCTACTTTATGTTGTTACTTGTTCACATGAGGAGCTAAAATTGAGTCATGAGGAACTTAGTGTTGCTCATGAAAATTTGATACAAGAGCATGCTTTTCTCACTAACAAATTTTCTAGTAAAGAAAATAAAACTAGTGATAATTCATCCCATGAATTATATGATCAATTGAAAAATGTTGCTAATCCATGTGACGAAGACAAGAAGCATGTATCCACCTCTTGTGATGATTTATTAGCTATGCCATGTTCTTCAACTATAGATTATTATTATTCTTCCTTGTCTTGTGAGACTAACCTTTTGAAGGAAAATAATAAGCTCAAAAACAAAGTGAAGAATTTAAGCAACATGTTTGAGAGGTGGCATAAATCAAAAGTCACTCATGATCTTATAATGAAAAAATCAAATAAGATATGATGACAAGAGTGGCCTTGGTTTCAACAAGAGCAATATCAAAGGCAGGCAATTGAAATTAAAAGGAAATAGGATATCTCACTTCATGTGCTATAAATGCCATGAGATGGGTCATCTTGCAAAGGCATGCCCAATAAAAGGAAGCTCAAGTTGAAGAAGGAAGAAAGGAGGCTAAAGCATGACAAGTGCTTGAAGTGCCACACTTGGGGTCACCTCACCTCAATATGCCCAACCAAGAAATTAGTGAATCCACAAGTGAAGCCTCAACCAAAGTCACGAGTTGAGCAAAAGAAGAATCCCCAAAAGCAAATCAAGATTAACCATGAATATAATGGTGATGTGGGGAAGAAAAAGAAAATAATAAGAGAAAGAAGAAGGCATTCAATATATAATCAAGATGACATGATGAGCACAAATCAAAGAAGAAGGATGATTTGGCTCAAATCAAGTGCTACATGTGTGATGATATGGGTCACTTTGCCTCAAGGTGTCCCAACAATCTTGAGAAGAAGGCTCAATAAAATGAGAAGAGGCAAGACAATGTGAAGCAAAATTTGAGAAAGAAAGAGAAGGCTCAAACAAAGAGAACTTGCTACACATGTCGGGAAAGGGGACACATGGCAAATTCATGCCCCTTAGGTAACAATTCTAAGCCTATTTTAATTCATAAGAATATTATGCTTAGAAAGGATGGCAATGGTACCTCATTTGTTGCAATTGCAAAACATCCCGCTATTCATACTAAGGCAATGCCTAAGTATGTTGCTCCTAACTTAAAAGGACCCAACTTAGTTTGGGTACCATCAAAACATGGATGATCATGAACAGGTACCTTGGGAGTTGGAGGCTTGATTCAATAATATTCATTTAATCATCATATGTTGAATTAAGTGTTGAAGACAATAAAATTTTATCCCAATGCCAAGTCAATAATAAGTGAAGTCCAAATTCTACCAAATACAAGTGCTTTATTCAAGTTGGTTAAATTATGAATGGATTGCAAATAAGTTAAGTTCAAACTTGCTATTGGATGATCATGAGGTATATAAAGTATAATATTTGTTGATCAAATTCATTTGAATGCATATGAGTTGATTGAATTGGATATATATGCATATGTTGCTCGCTATAAGATGATTGAATGGACAATTTGCTAAATAATCAAGCTTGGATTGATTTATGCTGAATAAATTCAAGAGACTTCATTTAGTAAGTGGTTTGAATGGATATTTTTCTTTTGAAAGTATTCCATTTCAAATTTGATTCAACTTGAAGAAGAATAACTCAATATACTGAAATTTGGCCAATATTGAAAATCTGACAAGGTTGTGCTCATAGCCATGTTTGAGTGATCAAATCTATTTGGATTGGCTTGAAATTCAGTTTACTTGCTCTATGCATATGATAGCAAAGTCTGTGCAAATTTCATAATCATTGGATAATTGAAACTTCTTGATTAAGTCAATCTTGTCAACACAAACACAACAGTTTTCAGCATGTACCTATTGTGGGAGATGTTGTGGCTGGCAGCACATATGAAGTCAAATGAGTCTCAACTTTTTACAGCTGTTAGCAGACTTATTAAATCATGTCTCCACCGATTTTCGTGGTCATAGGATATGTACATCAAAATTTATGGATGTTTCTTTGGAGTATACAGAATCTGTCATAAGTGACAAGTATTTGAAATATTGAAAGCCACTTTGATTGGAAGGCTCTCATATAGGATAAATCACATAAGTTGTTTGAGAGACCATAGTTTGGTTTTGAATTGATCTATAATCATGGAAAGTGAAGGGGTAGAAGGTTATTTGTTGAGAAATATTTTGGCACTTATCTTGGTACTCCAAGTTGAAGATCAAGACCAAAGATGATCAAAATTGAGGTTATCATATAACAGATTACATAATCTTCTTTCTTACATATGGCAATCCAAATACTTAAATTGGTTGTAAGTATTTCTTGGCACATTTCAATTTGATTACTCTATTATTGCCATGATCTAGACATAAAAGAGAAAAACCCCGTGTTCGTGAATGAATAAGGTGCTAAGTAAGAAATTCAAATTATTAAAGCACTTATCAAAAAGGGAATTCTCTATATGACTAGAGTTGTGAAACTAATGTTTTTACCTAAGTGATCTATGTAGTTTCACAGCATGAGAATGAGTTTCTCAATGGACTATGCAATTAAACGTATAAAGAAGAACAATCCAAAACTATGTGATGTATTCTCTCTTGTACATTTGGATTTATTTCTTCTACATTAAATACTCACCATGATATGATTTAAATTAGCCTTTGAACTTAATCAATTTATCATGCATGTTTAATTTGTTAAAATTAAGCATTGAAGATTAAGAGAATTTTAGTTCATATAATAAGGTTTCCTTGTTTAAGTATTTGCCTACTTTATATATTCAAAGTGTTATAAAAGAGAATTTGGTGCTTGTATTACTAACGACATCTCTTTTGAGCTTGTTCATGAAATTAAGTGAAAAGAGATTCCATATGTTCAAATTGGTTACTCCTCACCAAAAAGTAAGAAAAGAATTTCTAGAGGCAAAGTGGTACTTAATTGGAGCAATCAAAAGATTGATCAGGATAGAGAACAAGCAACACATTCAAAGGCAAATCAAGCATATATGATTGATGTTTCAAGCATGGATTGATTTTGAGTAATTTCCAAGTATTTTTGGTTTGACATCAATTCATGATCACTTATACTCAAATCATGTGCTTTCATGCAAATTATTTATATATGGTTGAATGCTAATGCTTGGTGCAGTCATAAAGTTCATAAATGAGCAATGATCCTATTTTAAAATTCAACTATTGAGAAATTAATAGTCAGCTCAATGGAGTGCAAGTTCCAGGTCTCGGACCGTCCAGTCCTAGGCCACGGACAGTCCGAGAGATCAGGCCACGGACCGTCCGAGCTCCCACTGCGGACCGTCCGTGAGTAGCAGTCTTGCATAAATAAAGGAATTTTCTGGACCAATATCTCAACAAGTGGTATCATCCTTACAAGTGATATTCCTATATTTCGTGCAAACTCATAATTATCTCATATACAAGTGGTATTGAAGGAACAAATGCATGTGAACTACAACGTTCAATTGTGCACTTGATCTTAAATGGGTTCTCAATTTCATACTGGTGAAGAATGGATTTCTTATTGATAAATGGTCTTCACCAAGCTATTCAATTGGACTTCACATTGCTATTGGAGAGCTAAATCGAAAGAATCTTGACTATTCTCTACTCCAACATAGCAAAGGTATCATTGTGATGTGCATTATCATATCATCCCTACTAGTATGCGGTTAGTGCATATAGTACATACTTAATAGTATCATGCATATTAAATGAAAGATTTAAATTCATGTTCTACCACTATTGGTTATTTTCGTTGATTGAAACTAGTGGTAGCATATGAGTTTGTTCATGAGCAAAGTGAACCCATGTACTTAATTTATTTTGGATTGCAACAAGCTACAAGAACAACCTTGATAAGATAACCGCTTAATGCGTGTGAAGAAGCTTAAAGAGGGTTCAACCCGAACTTGGAAGCTTAAGCAAATCTATTTGGTTAAGTCACATATTGAGCTGCTCATGAGGATGACTTATGAAGAAGATACCAATGCAAATGAATATCAAAACCTTCAAGTGGCATCAATATCTACAGAGAAATGTCCAGGCCAATATTATTCCTTCAATTGGTATTCACTAAGTGGTTTCTAGATCAATCATACAATTGATATTCTTTGAGTGGTAGAAGACCTCAAGTGATCCACAACCTTAAGTGATCATCAACTCAAGAGATCAACTCTCTCCTAAAATAAGTTCATGCAAGTGATGTCAAGGATTTTTATCATGCATATGGTGTCCATCAAAAACTTATTGAGTACTTTCAAGTTGATATAATATTCACAAGTACATTTTCCTAGAACAACCCTTTTTATGGTAATTAATGACAAAGGGGGAAAATGTACAAGTTGGAACAAAGATATGGAAATATGCACAAGAGAAAATTGGACATGAACTTAGGGGGAGCTTTTGGTCAATTGAGTTAGAATGAATACAAATGGATCAAGAACAAAGTATAATGGTATGATATTTTATTGAACAAGAGATGCACACAAGTAGGGGGAGCAAGCTCGTGAATATATGTTTGATGCATTTGTTTGTGCACTACATTTCTTGCTTGCATCACATTTGTCTTATATTCCTACATACTTGTGTGTAAGTGTTTGCTAGAACTAAGACTTGGATGATGATTGATTTAGTGATATTTATAAGACTAGTCTTAGTGTGAAAGGAGTAACTAGAATCCTATTTATTATGATCTCATGTGGTATCTAGTTTCACTTGTTTCTAGCAAGATGATGCTAAGGATGAAATGAAAAGTAGTAAACACGCTACAAAGGTACATTTCTATTTTGTATACTTTAGCATCATGTGGTAGTGATAATGTCCCCTCAATTTTCATATCTTTGCATGTGTGTAAGCTTGAAACCAAACCATCCAAGCACACATGTAGGCGAGGATATCACTACCAAACCGTTTTTATGGTGCTTATCCAAATCTTAACAAATGCGCTTAAAGTTGGATAAGGAACATAAGAACTTTGCCAAACTAGCAATTTACACTTGTGTGAAAAGCTAGCTTGGAAAAGAACAAAAACAACAAATCTTTGTAGAGTTGTCATCAATTACCAAAAAGGGGGAGATTGTGAGACCCTGTTTGGTTTTGGTAATTGATTGATAACTTATATGGACTAATAAGTGTTTATGTTGAGATACACACGTGATTAGTCCACAGGTACACTAGTGTGAGTTATTTTAGCCATGGTGGTGATGTGGCTTGGTGATATTGAGATGCTCAACTAGTGTGATAAAGGAGCTCATTGCATATGAAGACATGACATGGTGTCATGTGGCTATATGGAGAAGATCAAGAGATATGGCTTGGTTTCGAGGGACCGCATGGCGGTGAAGCAAGAGCAAGGACTTAGCACCGATGGACATAAAGCAACGGTGAAGAGCAAGCTATGTTGAGATTGATGAACCAAGAAGGCTATGTGATAACATGGAGTGGATCATATCATTATAGAATTATCAAGCCATGTGTTGATCTGGGATATTGATCAAGTGGCTTGATGATGATGGTGGAGGAACTTCATGCTATGGACAAATGGTAAAAGGTATCATGGTTGGCTACACTTATGGATGCCCATTGTTCATCATTTAAGGAGATGGAATTGAATGCTCAAGGCAAAGGTATAACAATAGGTTTTTGTTTTACCGGTCAAAAGGTGCTTAGAGGTTGATAATTGACCGGGTTAGTAGGCTAGATAGCCGTATTATCAAGAGGGGTCAATTATCTTACTTGACATGTCTTTAGTGCCTCATTGCTCATATAGTTGGTGCATTTGTATGAGGGCTAACAACACTTTGGTTCGTGTAATAAAACTTATTCAAAAACGATTTCTTGAATGTGGGCTGAATTGAGGAACCGCGGAACGTCCGGGCCAGCATGGCAGACTGTCCACAGGTCTAACTTGAGGTAATGGGCAGAAACACGGAGTTTCTGTGTTTCGTGAAGTTTTTGTACTGCGGACCGTCTGGTCCTAGGTGGTGGACCGTCCGTAGTTGAAGGATTGGTGTTTGGACGGAACTCGAGTAGTTCTGTTTTGGTTTTATTTTTTGAAGTGCGGACCGTCCGGGGCCTGAGTGCGGACCGTCCACAGTACAAATATTTTGTATTGCGGACCGTCCAGGGTCCAGGTGCGGACCGTCCACAGTACAAATATTTTGTATTGCGGACCGTCCGGGGTCCAGGTGCGGACCGTCCGCGGTACAAATTTCAGCAAATGTGCAGAGTCAGCAAAACTTCGTTTTGGCTCAGTTTATGTATCGCGGACCGTCCGACCTTGAGGGGCAGACCGTCCGCAAGTCATTTTTGAATGCTCTGACATTTTTATAACCGTTTATAGCCGTTGTGATTCTTGTGCGGACAGTCCGGGCTTGTATTGCAGATCGTCCGCATGTGCGCAGAAAAGGGGCAATTGACCCATAACGGCTAGTTTTGGAGAGGGGGCTATATATCCTTGTGTTGCCCAGGTTGAAAGGGTGAAGGAGGCTAGTTGGAACACTTGTGAGCATATTGGAGCCTTTCCTCTCCCTCTCTCTCACTCATATTGGTTGGGATTGCATTCTAGTGAGATTGAGAGCCATCTAGTAAATTGCATCAAGTTGTTGATCTTTGAGGCACTAGGGAGATCATCAAAAGAGGTCGTTGGCTTGTTACTCTTGGAGGTTGCTGCCTCCTAGACGGCTTGGTGGTGGTTCCCCGTGAGCTCTTCAAAGGAGACTGTGAAGAGGTCGCGATGGTGATTGTGAGAGGCGTTGTGCTTGCCTCGCCGGAGCGGTGAAAAGCAACTCTAGTGGAATCGAGGTTTGAGGGTTCATTGACCAATCCGGCTCAAGAGATCAAGTGGATACTTGATATAGGAGCGGTTGGGTGCTTTGAATCTACCTCAATGTGGACTAGGGGTGACCGGCAAGTCATCGACACCACGGGAAAAAATCATTGTGCCACGTGTCATCATCTTCCCGTTGGTTTGCAACTTTCCTCGCTAGCTTGTATTTACTTGTTCATATACTTATGCTAGTGAGTATTTGTTGCTCGTGTATGCTCTTGTATATCTAGTAATACCTATAATAAAATAGTTGCTCACTTGTTGTTAGCTTGTGTAGCTAATCTGTTTTACTTAGCTTGTGTAGCTAAGTAGTTGTTTCTCTCTAGTAGTGCTTGAGCTTTGTGCTCTTTGCTTACTAGTATGTTTAGGAGCTATCGTTGTGCTTAAAATTACATTTGCATAATTTGTATGTCGTTGCTAACTAGATTTGTATGGGAGAGCTCTTTCACTATCTTGGCACCTTAGTTGTTTCAATTAGAATCTTTTGTCAGGTGTTTGTAATAGTTAGAGGAGTGTAGTCTTGGCTAAACCAAAATAGTTTTAATTCTGTATTTATTTGTGTTAGCCATCATAATTAGTTTTAGAAAGGACTATTCACCCCCCTCTAGTCCGCCATCTCGACCCTACACATCGCTTGCCGAACTTGTTGAGGTCGTTGTAGATCCGCGGCTTGAGTCCTTGCAGAATCATGCCGTTGGCACGCTCTACTTGCCCATTCGTCATGGGGTGAGCCATGGCGGCCCAGTCCACCCGGATGTGGTGATCCTCGCAGAAGTCCAGGAACTTTCTGCCGGTGAACTGGGTGCCGTTGTCGGTGATGATGAAGTTCGGGATCCCAAAGCGATGGATGATGTTGGTGAAGAACGCCACCGCCTGTTCGGACCTGATGTTGTTTAGAGGTCGGACCTCAATCCACTTGGAGAATTTGTCGATGGCGACCAGCAGGTGCGTATAGCCCCCGGGCGCCTTCTGCAAGGGACCGACGAGGTCCAGACCCCACACAGCAAACGGCCAGGTGATGGGTATCGTCTGCAGAGCCTGAGCGGGCAGGTGTGTCTGCCTCGCGTAGAATTGACACACTTGGCAGGTGCGGACAATTCTAGTGGCGTCGGCCACCACGGTCGGCCAGTAGAAGCCTTGTCGGAAGGCGTTTCCAACAAGGGCTCGAGGTGCTGCGTGATGGCCGCAAGCCCCCGAGTGTATCTCTTGTAAGAGCTCCTGGCCTTCGGCGATGGAAACGCATCGCTGGAGGATGCCTGAGGGGCTGCGGTGGTAGAGCTCCTTCCCGTCTCCCAGCAAGACGAACGACTTGGCGCGCCGCGCCAACCGCCGAGCTTCGGCTCGGTCGAGGGGTAGCTCTCCTCGGTGGAGATATTGCAGGTACGGGGTCTGCCAGTTTCGATTAGGCGTGGCCCCGCTCCGCTCCTCCTCGACGCGCAGTGCCTCACCCTCGGGGGCCGAGGGTGCCTCGGGCCGAGCCGAGTGTGCCTCGGGCCGAGCCGAGGGTGCCTCGGGCCAAGCCGAGGGTGCCTCAGACCGAGCCGAGGGTGCCTCGGGCTGGGCCGAGGCCTTCTTGGGCTCGGGTGTGTCGTCGGTCTTGGCGGAGGGTTGATGCAGGTCTCGGGAGAAGACGTTCGGGGGAACCGTTGTTCGCCCCGAGGCTATTTTAGCCAGCTCATCCGCCGTCTCGTTGTAGCATCGGGCGATGTGGTTGAGCTCGAGCCCGTAGAACTTGTCTTCCAGGCGCCGAACCTCATCGCAGTAGGCTTCCATCTTCGGGTCGCGGCAGTGGGAGTTCTTCATGACTTGGTCGATGACGAGCTGCGAGTCACCACGAGCGTCGAGGCGTCGGACCCCTAGCTCGATGGTGATGTGCAACTCGTTGACCAGAGCCTCGTACTCGGCCACATTGTTGGACACCGGGAAATGGAGGCGTAGCACGTAGCGTAGGTGCTTCCCGAGGGGCGAGATGAAGAGCAGGCCCACGCCTGCCCCTGTCTTCATCAGCGACCCGTCAAAAAACAGAGTTCCAGTTGAATCGGAACTGTTGGGAGTTGGGTATCGACCCATTCAGCCACAAAGTTCGCCAAGACTTGGGACTTGATGGCCTTCCGAGGGGCGAACGAGATTGTCTCGCCCACGATTTCCACCGCCCACTTCGCAATCCTACCCGAGGCCTCTCAGCACTGGATGATCTCCCCCAGGGGGAAGGATGACACCACAGTTACCGGATGAGACTCGAAGTAGTGTCGCAACTTCCGCCGCGTCAGGATCACCGTGTACAGCAGCTTCTGAATTTGTGGGTAGCGGATCTTGGTCTCGGACAGTACTTCACTGATGAAGTAGACTGGTCTCTGGACGGGCAATGCATGCCCCTCTTCTCGTCTCTCAACCACAATCGCGACGCTAACCACCTGAGTGGTAGCGGCGACGTAGATCAAGAGGGCTTCTCCGGCAGCGGGGGGCACCAAGATGGGCGCGTTCGTGAGGAGCGCCTTCAGGTTCCCGAGGGCTTCCTCGGCCTCAGGGGTCCAAGTGAAGCACTCGACCTTCCTTAAGAGGCGGTACAGAGGCAGGCCTCTTTCACCGAGGCGCGAGATGAAACGGCTCAGAGCCGCAAGGCATCCCGTGACCCTCTGTACGCCTTTTAAGTCCTTGATGGGCCCCATGTTGGTGATGGCCGCGATCTTCTCCGGGTTGGCCTCGATGCACCGCTCGGAGACGATGAACCCCAAGAGCATGCCTCGAGGGACCCCGAAGACATACTTCTCGGGATTGAGTTTTACGCCTTTCGCCTTGAGACATCGGAATGTCGCTCCAAGGTCGGAAAGGAGGTCGGAGGCTTTCCTCGTCTTGACTACGATGTCATCGACGTAGGCCTCGACCGTTCGGCCAATGTGTTCGCCGAACATGTGGTTCATGCACCTTTGGTATGTCGCACCCGCATTCCTCAAACCGAACGGCATGGTAACATAGCAGTACATGTCGAAAGGTGTGATGAAAGAAGTCGCGAGCTGGTCGAACTCTTTCATCCTGATTTGGTGATACTCTGAGTAGGCATCGAGGAAAGACAGGGTTTCGCACCCAGCAGTGGAACCCATGATTTGATCGATGCGAGGCAGAGGGTAGGGAACTTTCGGACATGCTTTGTTTAGACCAGTGTAGTCTACACACATCCGCCATTTCCCTCATTTCTTTCTCACAAGCACAGGGTTGGCAAGCCATTCGGGATGGAATACCTCTTTGATGAACCCTGCCGCCATTAGCTTGTGGATCTCCTCGCCTATGGCTCTGCACTTTTCTTCGTCGAATCGGCGCAGAGACTGCTTCACGGGTCGGGCTCCAGCTCGGATATCCAGCGAGTGCTCGGCGACATCCCTCGGTATGCCGGGCATGTTCGAGGGACTCCACGCGAAGACGTCAGCATTTGCGCGGAGAAAGTCGACGAGCACTGCTTCCTATTTGGGATCGAGCTCAGAGCCGATCCGGATCTGCTTGGAGGCGTCGTTGCTGGGGTCGAGAGGGACGAATTTAACCGTCTCCGCTGGCTCAAAGTTGCCAGCGTGGCGCTTCACGTCTGGCGCCTCCTTAGAGAGGCTCTCCAGGTCGGCGATGAGGGCCTCGGATTCGGCGAGGGCCTCGGCGTACTCCACGTTGCATTCGTACGCGTGTCGGTACGTGGGGCCGACGGTGATGACCCCGTTGGGGCCCGGCATCTTGAGCTTGAGGTAGGTGTAGTTGGGGACGGCCATGAACTTGGCGTAGCATGGTCTCCCCAGCACTGCGTGGTAGGTTCCTCGAAACACGACCACCTCGAATGTGAGGGTTTCCCTTCGGAAGTTGGAGGGCGTCCCAAAGCAGACTGGTAGATCGAGTTGTCCGAGGGGTTGGACGCGCTTCCCGGGGATGATCCCGTGAAAAGGCGCAGCGCCTGCCCGGACCGAGGACAGATTGATCCGCAGGAGCCCGAGGGTCTCGGCGTAGATGATGTTGAGGCTGCTGCCTCCGTCCATGAGGACCTTGGTGAGCCTGACGTTGCCGATGACGGGGTCGACAATGAGCGGGTATTTCCCCGGGCTCGTCACGCGGTCGGGATGGTCGCCCTGGTTGAAGGTGATGGGCTTGTCGGACCAGTCTAGGTAGACTGGCGCCGCCACCTTTACCGAGCAGACCTCCCGACGCTCTTGCTTGCGGTGCCGAGCCAAGGCGTTCGCCACTCGCCCACCGTAGATCATGAAGTAGTCGTGGACCTCGGGGAACTCTCCTGCCTTGTGATCCTCCTTCTTATCGTCGTCGCGGGCCCTGCCACCTTCCGCATATGGCCCGGCCTTGTGAAAGTGGCGCCGAAGCATGGCGCACTCCTCAAGGGTGTGCTTGACGGGCCCCTGATGATAGGGGCACGGCTCCTTGAGCATCTTGTCGAAGAGATTGGCACCTCCGAGAGGTTTCCGAGGGTTCTTGTACTCGGCGGCGGAGACAAGGTCTGCGTCGGCGGCATCGCGTTTCGCTTGCGACTTCTTCTTGCCTTTCTTCTTGGTGTCGCGCTGAGTTGACGCCTCGGGGACATCTTCCGGTAGGCGGCCCTGGGGCTGCTTGTCCTTCTGGAAGATGGCCTCAACTGCCTCCTGGCCAGAGGCGAACTTGGTGGCGATGTCCATCAGCTCGCTCGCCCTGGTGGGGGTCTTGCGACCTAGCTTGCTCACCAGGTCGCAGCAGGTGGTGCCGGCGAGGAACGCGCCGATGACATCCGAATCAGTGACGTTGGGCAGCTCGGTGCGCTGCTTCGAGAATCGCCGGATGTAGTCCCGAAGAGACTCCCCTGGCTGCTGGCGGTAGCTTCAGAGATCCCAGGAGTTCCCTGGGCGCACGTACGTGCCCTGGAAATTGCCGGCGAAGGCTTGGACCAGGTCGTCCCAGTTGGAGATCTGCCCCAGAGGCAGGTGCTCCAGCCAGACTCGAGCGGTGTCAGAGAGGAACAGGGGGAGGTTGCGGATGATGAGGTTGTCATCGTCCGTTCCACCCAGGTGGCAGGCCAGCCGGTAGTCCGCGAGCCACAGTTCCGGTCTCGTCTCCCCCGAGTACTTTGTGATAGTAGTCGGGGTTCGGAACCGGGTCAGGAACGGCGCCCGTCGTATGGCGCGGCTGAAAGCCTGCAGACTGGGTGGTTCGGGCGAGGGACTCCGATCCTCCCCGCTGTCGTAGCGTCCCCCACGCCTGGGGTGGTAGCCTCGGTGCACCCTCTCGTCGAGGTGGGTTCGACGGTTGCGGTGAGGGTGTTCGTTGCCGAGGCGACCCAGGGCCGCAGGCGCTGTGTTGCGCGTGCACCCGGTGTGGACCGAGGCTTCCCGCATGAATCAGGAAGTTGTGGCGCAATGTTCTGAGGGGTACCCCTGCCTTCGGGAGGCAGAGCTTTCGGCCCGTCGGACCGCGACATCCTATAGGAGATTCTTGAGCTCTCCCTGGATACGCCGCCCCTCAATGGTTGATGGCTCCGGCATCGCGCGGAGAAGTATTGCCGCTGCAGCCAGGTTCTGGCCGACCCCACTGGAAACCGGTGGCGGTCTTACCCTGACATCGTCGGCGATGCGGTGCTGGATGCCCTGGGGTAGATGACGCACTTCTCCGGCCGAAGGTTGGCCCGCCCATTCCTGCCCAATGTCCCGGCGGAACGGCTCAAGTGTTCCTGCTCCCTCGTCGAGCCTGGCCTGCATCTCGCGGATTTGCTCGAGCTGTGGGTCATGACCCCCCGCCGGGATGGGGACCACAGCTAGCTCCCGAAGGATGTCAACGCGAGGCACAGGCCTAGGGGGGTCACCGTTCTCCGGTATACCAAGATGGTTGCCTTCATCGGGACCCCCTAGATCGACGTGGAAACATTCACGACTTGGGCCGCAGTCCTTGTCGCCGAGGCTGCGGCTACCGTCGGAACAGTCGAAAAGGCAGTAGTCGCATGCGGTCATAAAGTCCCGCATGGCACTGAGGTTACCAAGTCCGGAGAAATCCCAACTAAAGTCGGGCTCGTCATCTTCCTCGGAACCCGAGGGCCCGTAGGTCGAGACGACCGTCAGTCGGTCCCAGGGTGACCGCATACGATACCCCAGAGGGTTTGGACTCGCCTCTATGAGAGCGTCCACCGAAGCGAAGTCGCTTGGTGGGTCAAGGCTGAATCCAAAAGGCACGAGATGGGAATCGGTCGGTACCTCTTGGTCGACGGGCGGTGACGAAGTCACGTCAGGGGCTGACTGCACCCTCGTCTCAGGCACGAGGGTGACGCCCAGCAAGTCCCTTGCGAGCGTGCTGTCATCGTCCGTTTGCTTGGGGTTGGCGTGTTGCGGGGAGACGATGCTCGTCTTCGTCTCAGACGCGAGGTCGATGCCCAACGTGCCCCCCGTTGGGGCGCCGGCACCGTCGACTCGCTCGACAGCCGACGAGGTGCCGCCTCCTGCTTGGCCTTGGTTGCCCTGCCTCCTCCTCCGTCGGCGGGGGAGGGGACGGGACAAGCCCGAATGTTGTTCTTCCGCCACGTGGGGAAGACGTCGTCGATTCCGCCGCCGGCGGGCAGGTTGTCGGCCGCCATTGTCGCTGTCGCGCGGCGGGGGAAGGAGTATCATGTCGTAGCTACCGTCGAGGGACATGAACTCAAGACTCCCGAAACAGAGCACCGTCCCGGGCTGGAAAGGTTGCTGGAGACTGCCCATCTGGAGCTTGACGGGAAGTTGTTCGTCAACACGCAACAGGCCCCTACCTGGCGCGCCAACTGTCGGCGTTTCGAACCCGGGGGGTCCCTGGACCGACGAGTAAATTGTCGCCGCGTGCCCCAGCCCAGATGGGTCGGCGCGAGACGGAGCGCGAAGGGGGGAAGAAGCCGGAGGGAGACAGGCGTAACACCCGCGACCTTCGTGTTTGTCCCGCGCCCAGGTCGGGTGCGCTTGCAGTAGGGGGTTACAAGCGTCCACGCGGGAGGGAGCGAGCGGCCTTACGCGAGCGCCGTCCCGTCCTTCCCCATGCGGCCAACCCTCTGTAAGAGGGCCCTAGACCTTCCTTTTATAGGCGTAAGGAAAGGATCCAAGTGTACAATGGGGGCGTAGCAGTGTGCTAACGTGTCTAGCGGAGGAGAGCTAGTGCCCTAAGTACATGCCATCGTGGCAGCCGGAGAGGTTTTGGCACCCGGTTCGTGTGGTGTCATGGCCGTCAGAGGAGCGCTGGAGCCTGGCGAAAGGATAGCTGTCGGGGCTGTCGAGTCCTTGCTGACGTTCCCTTGCTTTCGTAAGGGGGCTGAGAGCCGCCGTCGTCATAGAGCATGCGGGGCGCCATCATTACTTGTTTACCGGGGTGAGCCAGATGGGACGCCGGTCTTGTTCCCCGTAGCCTGAGTTAGCTTGGGGTAGGGTAATGATGGCGCCTCCTGTGACGTGGTCGGTCCGAGCCCTGGGTTGGGCGAGGTGGAGGCTCCTCCGAGGTCGAGGTCGAGTCTGTCTTCCAAGGCCGAGGTCGAGTCCGAGCCCTTGGGTTGGGCGAGGCGGAGACCGTCGGCTGAGGCCAGGGCTGAGTCCGAGCCCTGGGGTCGGGCGAAGCGGAGTTCGTCGTCTTCCGGGGCTGAGCCCGAGTCCGAGCCCTGGGTCGGGCGAGGCAGAGTTCGTCGTCTTCCGGGGCTGAGCCCGAGTCCGAGCCCTGGGGTCGGGTGAGGCGGAGTTCGTCGTCTTCCGGGGCTGAGCCCGAGTCGGAGCCCTGGGTCGGGCGAGGCGGAGTTCGTCGTCTTCCGGGGCTGAGCCCGAGTCCGAGCCCTAGGTCGGGCGAGGCGGAGTTTGTCGTCTTCCGGGGCTGAGCCCGAGTCCGAGCCCTGGGTCGGGCGAGGTGGAGCTTCCTATGGCGCTCGAGACCGGACCCGGCTGCTGTCAGCCGCACTCTGCCGAGTGGCGCAGCAGTCGGAGCGGCGCAGGCGGCGCTGCCCTTTTGTCAGGTCGGTCAGAGGAGCGGCTAAGTGACTGCGGTCACTTCGGCTCTGTTGACTGAAGGGCGCGCGTCAGGATAAAGGTGTCAGGCCACCTTTGCATTAAATGATCCTGCGATACGGTCGATTGGCGTGGCGACTTGGCCAAGGTTGCTTCTTGGCGAAGACTGGGCCTCGGGCGAGCCGAAGGTGTGTCCGCCGCTGGAGGGGTCCTTGGGCGAGATGTAAATCCTCCGGGGTCGGCTGCCCTTGCCCGAGGCTGGGCTCGGGCGAGGCGAGATCGTGTCCCTTGAGTGGACCGATCCTTGACTTAATCGCACCCATCAGGCCTTTGCAGCTTTGTGCTGATGGGGGTTACCAGCTGAGATTAGGAGTCTTGAGGGTACCCCTAATTATGATCCCCGACAAATAGTGTTTATGGCATATGAGTTAAACTAATGATCGATGAACTATGTGTTTATTTGTTAAACTAGTTAGTTGCCCGTGCGTTGCTACGGTATTTATATATCATACAAGTACACCTTACTTAAATAAGATATTCGACTGATCTATCTTTTGTATAACACAAAGAAACATGAGCTACAGAGGTAGAGGATGGG
Organism: Zea mays; assembly: GCF_902167145.1. Taxonomy (NCBI): domain Eukaryota; kingdom Viridiplantae; phylum Streptophyta; class Magnoliopsida; order Poales; family Poaceae; genus Zea; species Zea mays. Next base: position 149,827,662 of record NC_050104.1, on the reverse strand, counting down.
CACTCTGATCCAAACGACCACGATTCGATCCTAGCATCCTCCATTTTTTCAACAAAAATCATGCTTTAAAGGTGTAGAGAGAGATAGTTGTTTCCTCAGTCTACACACTCGATAAATCAGCCACTTGTTCAATACGGGAAGACCCCAAAAGAGGGTTGTCATCCTTCAAGCGAGCAACTGAAAAGAAACAGAGACATGTCATCAGTAGCGAAAACAAGAAATAATTAAATTGGAAAGCATGGGTATATATACCATAGCGTGCAATAGCATTACTCTAAAAACATGGCCATTAGAGCAACTCCAAAAGTTCCCTTAAAAAATGTTTGCCAAAACTTGTGATTGGGGGCTGTTAGAAAAAAATCCTAAAAATGTGTAAACCTACACCAGAATGTTAATAACTTCCCTGAAAATTTTTAAAACTAAAAACTGGGCTACAACAAGCTGTATTGGGCCACCGAAGGCTGTTCGGCTGACTCATTTCCCCAGCCCCTCCCCTTCTGTTGATTCAGTATCGGACAATAGAGATACAGGTACAAATGAACACACATGTTGCTAGGAAAACAAATGATAAGTGATTCTACAGATACTTAAAGGTTGCCAGGAACACACAAGTTTCCAGGGAACACCTTATCAACAGTTCTAGCTGACGTTGAGTTAGCTCTAGCTCATCCTTCTATAGAACTCATGCATTTTATCTATCTTCCGCTTTGTGTTGTAAGGGAAAAAAGAATTGTTCTTCCCATTAACGTAACAAAACAATTCTCAGGGCACAACTTAGTTGAAGGTTGAGATAAAGAACTGCATACTATTGGCTGTGTGCTCCATGGCTACAGAAGAGAACACAGAAAGGTCCAGTTAGTTTCGATTCAAAGCCGACAATTAGGTTTTGGGATGCATTTTGGTTGCCTCTTGGAGGTGCTCTTAGGAGTCTCCAAAACAGGAACCTGAAGATAAATTGTTAGTTCGTGAACCAAAATTATTCAAAGATCCTAAAAGAACTTGCTGATTTTAACGATTCTTAGAAAAAACTAATCAGAATTATTATCAATATGGTTGCTCAAACAGTCCCTACTGTTGTCATAATCAACCTTCTCACCTTTCATGGTTAAAAAATATAAATTCCCCCAAAACAAAAAATGTGCACATGAATCCACACTTTTACCCCACCCGAAAGAACCCAAAACAGCAAAACTGAAAAAACAGTAACCATATACATAGCAATATGATGCATGTCTTATTGTTGTCCATAATAGCATTCCTGATGAGGTCCGGAACCTGTTCACAAAAGGAAACAAAGTGAATCGACACTCGAGAATTAATATCCCAAATTTGAACAATGGAAAGAGATCTGACTTTTTAGATCATCGGTGGGTAAGAGAGTTGGTCAAGTGAGAGTAGTTATCTCTAGAATTATTACCACAAATCATTGGATTTCCGGCCATGCTATATATACAAACAATAAAATCAAAGCGTGACTGTCGGGGACCATAATTAGGGGTACCCTCAAGACGCCTAATTCTCAGCTGGTAACCCCCATCAGCATAAAGCTGCAAAGGCCTGATGGGTACGATTAAGTCAGGGATCAGTCCACACGAGTGACTCGATCACGCTTCACCCGAGCCTAGCCTCGGCCAAGGGTAGCTGACCTCGAGAGACTTCTGTCTCGCCCGAGGCCCCCTTTTTATGGCGGACACATCACCGGCTCGCCCGAGGCCTTGGCTTCGCTCAGAAGCAACCTTGACTGAATCGCCACACCGACTGACCAAATTGCAGGGGCATTTAACGCAAAGGTGACCTGACACCTTCATCCTGACACGCGCCCCCGGCAGAGCCGAAGTGACCGCCGTCACTCCACCGCTCCACTGGCCAGTCTGACAGAAGGACAGCGCCGCCTGCGCCACTCCGACTGCAGTGCCACTCGACAGAGTGAGTCTGACAGGCAGTCAGGCCTTGCCAAAGGCACCACGGCGAACTCCGCTCCGCCCGACCCCAGGGCTCGGACTCGGGCTAAGACCCGGAAGACGGCGAACTCCGCTCCGCCCGACCCCAGGGCTCGGACTCGGGCTAAGACCCGGAAGACGGCGAACTCCGCTCCGCCCGACCCCAGGGCTCGGACTCGGGCTAAGACCCGGAAGACGGCGAACTCCGCTCCGCCCGACCCCAGGGCTCGGACTCGGGCTAAGACCCGGAAGACGGCGAACTCCGCTCCGCCCGACCCCAGGGCTCGGACTCGGGCTAAGACCCGGAAGACGGCGAACTCCGCTCCGCCCGACCCCAGGGCTCGGACTCGGGCTAAGACCCGGAAGACGGCGAACTCCGCTCCGCCCGACCCCAGGGCTCGGACTCGGGCTAAGACCCGGAAGACGACGAAACTCCGCTCCGCCCGACCCCAGGGCTCGGACTCGGGCTAAGACCCGGAAGACGACGAAACTCCGCCTCGCCCGACCCCAGGGCTCGGACTCCGCCCTGGCCTCGGCCGAACGACTTCCGCCTCGCCCGACCCCATGGCTCGGGCTCGGCCACGGCAACGAAAGGCAGACTCAACCTCGGCTTCGGAGGAACCCCCACGTCGCCCTGCCTAGGGCACAGACCGCCACGTCAACAGGAAGCGCCATCATCATCCTACCCCGAATCGACTCGGGTCACGGAGAACAAGACCGGCGTCCCATCCGGCCAGCTCCGCCGGAGGGGCAATGATGGCGCTCCACAAGCTCTATGACGACGGCGACCCCCAGCTCTCTTACGGAAGCAGGACGACGTCAGCAGGGACTCGACCGCTCCAACAGTTGTCCCTCCGCCAGGCTCCGCCGCACCTCCGACAGCCACGACATCACGCCAGCAGGGTGCCCAGATCTCTCCGGCTGCCACATTGGCATGTACCTAGGGCGCTAGCTCTCCCTCCGCTAGACACGTAGCACTCTGCTACACCCCCCATTGTACACCTGGATCCTCTCCTTACGACTATAAAAGGGAGGACCAGGGCCTTCTTAGAGAAGGTTGGCCGCGCGGGACCGAGGACGGGACAGGCGCTCTCTTGGGGCCGCTCGCTTCCCTCACCCGCGTGGACGCTTGTAACCCCCCTACTGCAAGCGCACCTGACCTGGGCGCGGGACGAACACGAAGGCCGCGGGACTTCCACCTCTCTCACGCTCGACTCCGGCCACCTCGCCTCTCCCCCCTTCGCGCTCGCCCACGCGCTCGACCCATCTGGGCTGGGGCACGCAGCACACTCACTCGTCGGCTTAGGGACCCCCCTGTCTCGAAACGCCGATAGTTGGCGCGCTAGGTAGGGGCCTGCTGCGTGCTGACGAACAGCTCCCCGTCAAGCTCCAGATGGGCAGTCTCCAGCAACCTCTCCGGCCTGGGACGGTGCTTCGTTTCGGGACTCTTGAGTTCATGTCCTTCGACGGCAGCTACGACATGATACTTCTTCCACCGCCGCGCGACTACGACAATGGCGGCCGACAACCCGCCCGCCGGCGGCGGAATCGACGACGTCTTCCCCGCGTGGTGGAAGGGCAACATTCGGGCTCGCTCCGTTCTCTCCCCCGCCAACGGAGGAGGAGGCGGGGCCGTCAAGGCCAGGTGGGAGGCCGCGCTTCGTCGGCCGTCGAGCGAATCGACGCCCCCGACGCCCCGACGGAAGGCACGCCGGACGTCGACCTCGCGTTCAAGACGGAGGCAAGCGCCGTCCCCCCGCGGCACGCTGACCCCGAGCAAGAAGACGACGCCGGCGCGCTCGCGGAAAGCCTGCAGGACGTCGCCCTCGAACCAGAGTTGACGGTGCAACCAGTCCCCGATGTGACTACGTCGCTCCTCGTCGACAAAAAGGTACCGACTAACTCCCATCTTGCGTCATTTCGACTCGGCCTCAACCCGCCAAACGACCTCGTTTTGGCGGGCGCTCTCATTGAGGCGAGTGCAACCCCACTGAGGTTCCGTATGCGGTCGCCTTGGGACCGACTGACGGACGTCTCGACCTACGGGCCCTCTGGGTCCGAGGAAGATGACGATCCCAGCATCGCTTGGGATTTCTCCGGACTTGGCAACCCCAGTGCCGTGCGGGACTTCATGACCGCATGTGACTACTGCCTATCCGACTGTTCCGATGGAAGCCGCAGCCTTGGCGACGAGAGCTGCGGCCCAAGCCGCGAATGTTTCCACATCGAGCTAGGGAATCCCTCCGAAGGCAGCCATCTTGGCATGCCGGAGGACGGTGATCTCCCTAGGCCGGTGCCTCGCGCCGACATCCCACGGGAGCTAGCTGTGGTCCCCGCTCCGGCGGGGGGTTACGACCCACAACTCGAGCAAGTCCGCGAGGCGCAGGCCAGGCTCAACGAGGGAACAGGAGCGCTTGAGCCGATCCGTCGGGACGTCGGACAGGCGTGGGCGGGCCAACCCCTGGCCGGAGAAATACGTCACTTGCCCCAAGGTCTCCAGCACCGCATCGCCAACGATGTCAGGATCAGGCCGCCGCCCGCATCCAGTGGGGTTGGTCAGAACCTGGCAACCGCAGCAATGCTCATCCGCGCGATGCCGGAGCCGTCAACCACCGAGGGTCGGCGAATCCAGGGAGAACTCAAGAATCTCCTGGAAGGCGCTGCGGCCCGGCGGGCCGAGAGCACTGCCTCCCGAAGGCAAGGTTATCCCTCGGAACCTCATGCCGCGACTTCCCGATTCATGCGGGAAGCCTCGGTCTACACCGGGCGCACGCGCAACACCGCGCCTGCGGCCCCGGGCCACCTCGGCAACGAGCACCATCGACGCGACCGTCGGGCTCACCTCGACGAAAGGGTGCGCCGAGGCTACCACCCCAAGCGTGGGGGGTGCTACGACAGCGGGGAGGATCGGAGTCCCTCGCCCGAACCACCCGGTCCGCAGGCCTTCAGTCGGGCCATCCGACGGGAGCCATTCCCGACCCGGTTCCGACCCCCGACTACTATCACGAAGTACTCGGGGGAAACGAGACCGGAACTGTGGCTCGCGGACTACCGCCTTGCCTGCCAACTGGGTGGAACGGACGACGACAACCTCATCATCCGTAACCTCCCCCTGTTCCTCTCTGACACTGCTCGCGCCTGGTTGGAGCACCTGCCTCCGGGGCAGATCTCCAACTGGGACGACTTGGTCCAAGCCTTCGCTGGCAATTTCCAGGGCACATACGTGCGCCCCGGGAATTCTTGGGACCTTCGAAGCTGCCGGCAACAGCCGGGGGAGCCGCTTCGGGACTACATCCGGCGATTCTCGAAGCAGCGCACCGAGCTGCCCAACATCACTGACTCGGATGTCATCGGCGCGTTCCTCGCCGGCACCACTTGCCGCGACCTGGTGAGCAAGCTGGGTCGCAAAACCCCCACCAGGGCGAGCGAGCTGATGGACATCGCCACCAAGTTCGCCTCTGGCCAGGAGGCGGTCGAGGCTATCTTCCGAAAGGACAAGCAGCCCCAGGGCCGCCCATCGGAAGAAGCTCCTGAGGCGTCTGCTCCGCGCGGCGCCAAGAAGAAAGGCAAGAAGAAGTCGCAATCGAAACGCGACGCCGCTGACGCGGACCTTGTCGCCGCCGCCGAGTATAAGAACCCTCGGAAGCCCCCCGGAGGTGCAAACCTCTTCGACAAGATGCTCAAGGAGCCGTGCCCCTACCATCAGGGGCCCGTCAAGCACACCCTCGAGGAGTGCGTTATGCTTCGGCGTCACTTCCACAGGGCCGGGCCACCCGCCGAGGGTGGCAGGGCCCGCGACGACGACAAGAACGAAGATCACCTAGCAGGAGAATTCCCCGAGGTCCGCGACTGCTTCATGATCTATGGAGGGCATGCGGCGAATACCTCGGCTCGGCACCGCAAGCAAGAGCGCCGGGAGGTCTGCTCGGTGAAGGTGGCGGCGCCAGTCTACCTAGACTGGTCCGACAAGCCCATCACTTTCGACCAGGCCGACCACCCCGATCATGTGCCGAGCCCGGGGAAATACCCGCTCGTCGTCGACCCCGTTGTCGGCGATGTCAGGCTCACCAAGGTCCTGATGGATGGGGGCAGCTGCCTCAACATCATCTACGCCGAGACCCTCAAGCTCCTGCGCGTCGATCTGTCCTCCGTCCGAGCAGGCGCTGCGCCCTTCCACGGGACCATCCCTGGGAAGCGCGTCCAGCCCCTCGGGCGACTCGACCTCCCCGTCTGCTTCGGGACACCCTCCAACTTCCGAAGGGAGACCCTGACGTTCGAGGTGGTCGGGTTCCGAGGAACCTACCACGCCGTGCTAGGGAGGCCATGCTACGCGAAGTTCATGGCCGTCCCCAACTACACCTACTTGAAGCTCAAGATGCCGGGCCCCAACGGGGTCATCACCGTCGGCCCCACGTACAAACACGCGTTCGAATGCGACGTGGAGTGCGTGGAGTACGCCGAGGCCCTCGCCGAGTCCGAGGCCCTCATCGCCGACCTGGAGAACCTCTCCAAGGAGGTGCCAGACGTGAAGCGCCACGCCGGCAACTTCGAGCCAGCGGAGACGGTCAAGGCCGTCGCTCTCGACCCCAGTGGCGACACCACCAAGCAGGTCCGGATCGGTTCCGGGCTCGACCCCAAATAGGAAGCAGTGCTCGTCGACTTTCTCCGCGCGAACACCGACGTCTTTGCGTGGAGTCCCTCGGACATGCCTGGCATACCGAGGGATGTCGCCGAGCACTCGCTGGATATTCGGGCCGGAGCCCGACCCGTCAGGCAGCCTCTGCGCCGATTCGACGAGGAGAAGCGCAGAGTGATTGGCGAAGAGATCCACAAGCTAATGGCAGCAGGGTTCATCAAAGAGGTATTCCATCCCGAATGGCTTGCCAACCCTGTGCTTGTGAGGAAGAAAGGGGGGAAATGGCGGATGTGTGTAGACTACACTGGTCTCAACAAAGCGTGTCCGAAGGTTCCCTACCCTCTGCCTCGCATCGACCAAATCGTGGATTCCACCGCTGGGTGCGAAACCCTGTCCTTCCTCGATGCCTACTCAGGGTATCACCAGATCCGGATGAAAGAGTCCAACCAGCTCGCGACTTCTTTCATCACGCCGTTCGGCATGTACTGCTATGTCACCATGCTGTTCGGTTTGAGGAATGCGGGCGCGACGTACCAGCGGTGCATGAACCATGTGTTCGGCGAACACATCGGTCGCACAGTCGAGGCCTACGTCGATGACATCGTAGTCAAGACAAGGAAGGCCTCCAACCTCCTCTCCGACCTTGAAGTGACATTCCGGTGTCTCAAGGCGAAAGGAGTCAAGCTTAATCCTGAGAAGTGTGTCTTCGGGGTGCCCCGAGGCATGCTCCTAGGGTTCATCGTCTCCGAGCGAGGCATCGAAGCCAACCCGGAGAAGATCGCGGCCATCACCAGCATGGGACCCATCAAGGACTTAAAAGGGGTACAGAGGGTCATGGGATGCCTCGCGGCCCTTTGCCGCTTCATCTCACGCCTCGGCGAAAGAGGTCTGCCTCTGTACCGCCTCTTAAGGAAGGCCGAGTGTTTCGCTTGGACCCCCGAGGCCGAGGAAGCCCTCGGCAACCTGAAGGCGCTCCTTACAAAGGCGCCTGTCTTGGTGCCCCCGGCGGATGGAGAAGCCCTCTTGGTCTACGTCGCCGCGACCACTCAGGTGGTTAGCGCCGCGATTGTGGTCGAAAGGCAAGAGGAAGGGCATGCATTGCCCGTTCAGAGGCCGGTCTACTTCATCAGCGAAGTGCTGTCCGAGACTAAGATCCGCTACCCGCAAGTTCAAAAGCTGCTGTATGCTGTGATTCTGACAAGGCGGAAGCTGCGACACTACTTCGAGTCTCATCCGGTAACTGTGGTGTCATCCTTCCCCCTGGGGGAGATCATCCAGTGCCGAGAGGCCTCGGGCAGGATCGCAAAGTGGGCGGTGGAAATCATGGGCGAAACGATCTCGTTCACCCCTCGGAAGGCCATCAAGTCCCAGGTGTTGGCAGATTTCGTGGCCGAATGGGTCGACACCCAGCTGCCAACGACTCCGATCCAACCGGAGCTCTGGACCATGTTTTTCGACGGGTCGCTGATGAAGACGGGGGCCGGCGCAAGCCTGCTCTTCATCTCGCCCCTCGGAAAGCACTTGCGCTACGTGCTGCGCCTCCATTTCCCGGCGTCCAACAATGTGGCCGAGTACGAAGCTCTGGTCAACGGATTGCGGGTCGCCATCGAGCTAGGGGTCAGACGCCTCGACGCCCGCGGTGATTCGCAGCTCGTCATCGACCAAGTCATGAAGAACTCCCACTGCCGCGACCCAAAGATGGAGGCCTACTGCGACGAGGTTCGGCGCCTGGAAGACAAGTTCTTCGGGCTCGAGCTCAACCACATCGCTCGGCGCTACAACGAAACCGCAGACGAGCTGGCTAAGATAGCCTCGGGGCGAACGACAGTCCCCCCGGACGTCTTCTCCCGGGATCTGCATCAACCCTCCGTCAAGCTCGACGACGCGCCCGAGCCCGAGGTACCCTCGGCTCAGCCCGAGGTACCCTCGGCACAGCCCGAGGTACCCTCGGCACAGCCCAAGGTACCCTCGGCCTCCGAGGGTGAGGCACTGAATGTCGAGGAAGGGCAGAGCGGGGCCACGCCAGATCAAGATTGGCAGGCCCCGTACCTGCAATATCTCCATCGAGGAGAGCTACCCCTCGACCAAGTCGAGGCTCGGCGGGTAGCGCGACGCGCCAAGTCATTCGTCTTGCTGGGCGACGAAGAGGAGCTCTACCATCGCAGCCCCTCGGGCATCCTCCAGCGATGCATCTCCATCGCCGAAGGTCGGGAACTGCTGCAAGAAATACACTCGGGGGCTTGCGGCCACCACGCAGCGCCCCGAGCCCTTGTCGGAAATGCTTTCCGGCAAGGCTTCTACTGGCCAACGGTGGTGGCTGACGCCACTAGAATTGTCCGCACCTGCGAAGGGTGCCAATTCTATGCGAAGCGGACGCACCTGCCCGCTCAGGCTCTGCAGACAATACCCGTCACTTGGCCCTTCGCCGTATGGGGTCTGGACCTCGTCGGTCCCTTGCAGAAGGCGCCCGGGGGCTACACGCACCTGCTGGTCGCCATCGACAAATTCTCCAAGTGGATCGAGGTCCGACCTCTGAACAGCATCAGATCCGAGCAGGCGGTGGCGTTCTTCACCAACATCATCCATCACTTCGGGGTCCCGAACTCCATCATCACCGACAACGGCACCCAGTTCACCGGCAAAAAATTCTTGGATTTTTGCGAGGATCACCATATCCGGGTGGACTGGGCCGCCGTGGCTCATCCCATGTCGAATGGGCAAGTAGAGCGTGCCAACGGCATGATTCTACAAGGGCTCAAGCCTCGGATCTACAACGACCTCAACAAATTCGGCAAGCGATGGATGAAGGAACTCCCCTCGGTGGTCTGGAGCCTAAGGACGACGCCGAGTCGTGCCACGGGCTTCACGCCGTTTTTCTTGGTCTACGGGGCTGAAGCTATCTTGCCCACTGACCTGGAATACGGCTCCCCGAGGGCGAGGGCCTACACCGAACAAAGCAACCAAGCTAGCCGAGAGGAATCGCTGGACCAGCTGGAGGAAGCTCGGGACAGGGCCTTACTACACTCGGCGCGGTACCAACAGTCCCTGCGACGCTACCACGCCCGAGGGGTCCGGTCCCGAGAACTCCAGGTGGGCGATCTGGTGCTTCGGCTGCGGCAAGACGCCCGAGGGAGGCACAAGCTCACGCCCCCCTGGGAAGGGCCATTCGTCATCGCCAAAGTTCTGAAGCCCGGAACATACAAGCTGGCCAACCATCAAGGCGAGATCTATGGCAACGCTTGGAACATCAAACAGCTACGTCGCTTCTACCCTTAAGATGTTTTCAAGTTGTTCATATACCTCGCGCCTACGCAAAGTTTAGTCGTCAAGGAAGGGTCGACCTAGCCTCGGCAAAGCCCGACCCTCCCTCGGGGGCTAAAAGGGGGGAGACCCCCTCTGCGTCGAATTTTTCCTCGAAAAAGGATCTCTTTTTAGCAGGATTTCTTTCGTGCTTCTTGACTGCTTCGGAAAGCGGATCCTGGAAACGACGGAGTACACGTAAGCAGCCAAGGCTGACCGAGCCGAGGGACTCCTACGCCTCCGGGATACGGATACCTCACTCATCACCTTCTGCGATAAGTAACTTGCGCTCGGATAAAGCGACTTCGTGGACCGAACAAGTCTTCACGTTCGGAAGCTCTCCTGCCGAAGCAGTCCTTCAAGCTTTCTCGACTAAGTCGGGGACAGGGCCTCATGGACGGGTGAAAGTACGCGTAAGCGGCAAGGCCGACCGAGCCGAGGGATTCCCACGCCTCTGGGATACGGATACCTCACTCGTCCCTTAAGCGAAAAGCAACTCTCGCTCACACAAACATCCCTGTTACCGACAGAGTCCAGATGCTCGAAACAAGAGGAAAAAAGGCGCAGCTTCGCAAGCGTGGCGAGGGTGTGTTTTTTCTGGCCTCGGCGGCCGCAGAAAGTACACGCTACAAGATGATCTGATCCTGCAGGCTCGGGTCTTCACGCTGAAGGGAGCCGTAGCACCCTCGGCATCGACGACGTCTCCAGCAAAGCCCGACCCAGCCTCGGGCGGCGACGCGGCCCAGGGACTCCTCCGGGAATCCGGCCCGAGCAGGCGGCTCGACCGGTTACCCCTGGGGCCTCGGTCAACCGGCTTCCAAGGGCGCCAGCCCGACCCGAGGTCTCGACTGATCGACTTCGGCGTCGGCTCCGCTGACGGACAACACGGCTAGGCTTCGGCCAACCAGGTTCCCATTCTCGAGCCAACTCCGCCTCTGTTCATACTGATATCGCTACCCCTGGCCTCGGTCCACAGAAGGGCAGCCGAGGGGTCTCTTTAACTAAGCTAGAGGAACCCCAGACAACAAGGCCGAACGGGCCGAGGGATTCCTACGCCTCCGGGATACGGATACCTCACCCGTCACCTTGACACGGGGCGACTCATGCTTGGTAAAGCGGTTCAGATAATCAACAGGCGAGACTTAGTGCTCGAAAATGAGGAAAAAACACGGCTCCGTGCCAAAATTACATACATGTTCAGGCCCCGACAGCCACAATGAACAAAAAACACTAGCATTCGAGATGCCACTACCAACGGAACTCCGGTTCCCACCTCCGCAGGTACGAACAACCCCCCTCCGAGGGGGAAGGCCTGCGGAGTAACTGAAGAACGATGAGCGGCTCGCTGCCGCCCGTTCCAACCGCGACGACAACCACCCCTGCCCTAGACAGCGAAGCGGCTTAGGCAGCAGCTTTGGGGCAGGTGTCACGGCAGGAGGACTCCCCCCCGCTGAGGACGAGAACCAGCCATTCAGGCAGGGAGACGGAGATCCAGGGCCACTAGCGCCCTACATATCCCGGCATGGCTGGAGGAAGTCTCCGTGGGGCTCAAGGACGCCCTTCACCCCGGGCGCGGGGGGAAGAAAAGGGCAGCCGACCCACGCGGGGGCGGCCCCCCGACTCGCCTCATCTTCCATCTTGGCCTGGATGACGAAAATCCTTGAGGCCGAGGGAGGAGTAGAGGCCGCGGCCTGGCCCGCTTCCCCCACCGTCGAACTAGAGGTCACCATCTTGGGTGGCCACCGGTGGCGGAGCGTGGCCAGGCTGCGTGATGAAAATCCTTGAAGCCGAACGATGGCTGAGAGGTACCAACTCCCATGGAGTTGCGTTCCTCCAACGAGGAGGCGGAAAGGCGGCAGATACCCCCCATCCGGGGGCTTGGAAGATGGGAAGACACGACGCTTAAGGGAGGAAGAAGACATGGTTGCCTTCCGAAAGGAGTCTCCCTCCTTTTAAAGGCAACTCTCCCTACGTGCGCCCCCAGGCGCCGCAAGCCGAGTCTTCTACGACACGCTCCAAGGCCCTCCCCTGCGACTCGGGGGCTGGGTCCCGCATGTCATGCAAGCCGGCTCAGGGCAGAAGAAGCCGAACCGCCGCGCGTGGTGCGCACGACCGTCCAGCGGTTACAAGCGACCCCCCATTTCCGCCCAGACCAACGGGCAGAAGGGGCGGGCAGCCATGCAGGCGGCATGCAACCGCGCCAGATGGACGCGCTTCTCCAACTTCTGACACGCCAGCTTGGGAACCTAGGCCCACACGTCGAGCAACCGGCGCGCCAGTTGCTGCATGCAAGCAACCGCACCGCCACTTGTGCCACCATCGCGCCTCTTCGGTTGCGGAGCCAATGCCGCGACTCGAGGCGACCCAACAGCGCCAGCCTGGCGCGTCGGTCAAAGCGACCAAAAGAGGGCCGGCAGTAATAGCGGTGGCAGGCGGGCGGGCGCAGCAGTCACGTCGTCAGCCAGGCTCACGTTCCATCCTGGGACAGCAAGAGAGCCTCCTCTCACGGCGTGGAAATGGTGCACCCGTGACCCGTTCCTCGAACGGATCGCACGCGCGCAACGGCCGCCCCGCCAACCACTCGCCCCGTTGCATTAACTCCGCGGCGGGACACGCGGCGCCTCTGGCAGGAGGAGCGCGCGACGCTTCACCTTCGCCGTAATAATCGCGTCAGAAAAGGTACGCCACGTCGTCCGATTTCGTATCCTTTTCCGTTTTCCTCTTTCTCTATCTCTTGCAACAGGGACCGGGAAAGGGGGATACCCCGAAAGGGATCCTTCTCCGCGAAGGAACCGGGCTTCGAGCCCCCCACTACTGATCAGGGGTTCGAAGGCTGGCCCTCCGAAGGGTTCAACAGCCGCCTCAGATCGCGTGGGCCCGACACCCACTACTGGTCAGGGGTTCGAAGGCCAGCCCCCCGAAGGGTTCCATGGCCGCCTCAGGCTACTCGGGCTCCGCGCCCATTACTGATCAGGGGTTCGAAGGCTGGCCCCCGAAGGGTTCACAGTCGCCTCAGACACCGAGCGAGGGATGACCAGGGGTACGTTCGATACATAACCAAGGCTCGGGCTGCGCTCCCGAGGTACCCTAGGACATTTCCGAGACCAGCGGGAACGATCTTGTAACGGAATCCCATCGGAGGGAGGCATCGAGCCCTCGGACCCCGTCGCCAGGGGACCGGGTCCGGCAAATCACCCGCAGATACTTTTGGGCGTGCCTCTGGGCCCCTAGCCGACCCCCAACGAACGGGGCACGGACGTCCACTCGGATTACCCGCTTGCAGCTCACCGGAGACACCATGTTCGGTGCCCATCGAGGGTAACATGGCGCACTCCCCCCCTCCTCCTTGCGGAAAGGCGACGTAGGGGCGTATGTAAAAAGTCGAGTCTGTCCCTGATCGCCCTCTCGCCCTGTGCAGAGGCTCGGGGGCTGCTCTCGCAAAAACCGGCTCCGGCCAAATCGTTGACAGCGTCAACATACCAGCCCGAGAGCTTGGACCCCGACCGTGCACCCGGGCTACGGCCAGTTCGCATGAGGGAACGACCAGACCAGCCGAAGCATTGCGCGAGGTATTAAGACCTCGAAGGAGTGTAATCACTCCTCCGAGGCCTCGGGGGCTACACCCGGCGGGTGCGCTCGCGCGCACCCACCGGAACGAAATGCAACCGAGAAAGGCTGGTCCCCTTGCAAAAAAGTGCGACGAAAGCCTCCAAGCGAGTGCTAACACTCCCTTCGAGGCTCGGGGGCTACTGTCGGGGACCATAATTTAGGGTACCCTCAAGACGCCTAATTCTCAGCTGGTAACCCCCATCAGCATAAAGCTGCAAAGGCCTGATGGGTACGATTAAGTCAGGGATCAGTCCACACGAGTGACTCGATCACGCTTCACCCGAGCCTAGCCTCGGCCAAGGGCAGCCGACCTCGAGAGACTTCCGTCTCGCCCGAGGCCCCCTTTTTATGGCGGACACATCACCGGCTCGCCCGAGGCCTTGGCTTCGCTCAGAAGCAACCTTGACTGAATCGCCACACCGACTGACCAAATTGCAGGGGCATTTAACGCAAAGGTGACCTGACACCTTCATCCTGACACGCGCCCCCGGCAGAGCCGAAGTGACCGCCGTCACTCCACCGCTCCACTGGCCAGTCTGACAGAAGGACAGCGCCGCCTGCGCCACTCCGACTGCAGTGCCACTCGACAGAGTGAGTCTGACAGGCAGTCAGGCCTTGCCAAAGGCACCACGGCGAACTCCGCTCCGCCCGACCCCAGGGCTCGGACTCGGGCTAAGACCCGGAAGACGGCGAACTCCGCTCCGCACGACCCCAGGGCTCGGACTCGGGCTAAGACCCGGAAGACGGCGAACTCCGCTCCGCCCGACCCCAGGGCTCGGACTCGGGCTAAGACCCGGAAGACGGCGAACTCCGCTCCGCCCGACCCCAGGGCTCGGACTCGAGCTAAGACCCGGAAGACGGCGAACTCCGCTCCGCCCGACCCCAGGGCTCGGACTCGGGCTAAGACCCGGAAGACGGCGAACTCCGCTCCGCCCGACCCCAGGGCTCGGACTCGGGCTAAGACCCGGAAGACGGCGAACTCCGCTCCGCCCGACCCCAGGGCTCGGACTCGGGCTAAGACCCGGAAGACGACGAAACTCCGCTCCGCCCGACCCCAGGGCTCGGACTCGGGCTAAGACCCGGAAGACGACGAAACTCCGCCTCGCCCGACCCCAGGGCTCGGACTCCGCCCTGGCCTCGGCCGAACGACTTCCGCCTCGCCCGACCCCATGGCTCGGGCTCGGCCACGGCAACAAAAGGCAGACTCAACCTCGGCTTCGGAGGAACCCCCACGTCGCCCTGCCTAGGGCACAGACCGCCACGTCAACAGGAAGCGCCATCATCATCCTACCCCGAATCGACTCGGGTCACGGAGAACAAGACCGGCGTCCCATCCGGCCAGCTCCGCCGGAGGGGCAATGATGGCGCTCCACAAGCTCTATGACGACGGCGGCCCTCAGCTCTCTTACGGAAGCAGGACGACGTCAGCAGGGACTCGACCGCTCCAACAGCTGTCCCTCCGCCAGGCTCCGCCGCACCTCCGACAGCCACGACATCACGCCAGCAGGGTGCCCAGATCTCTCCGGCTGCCACATTGGCATGTACCTAGGGCGCTAGCTCTCCCTCCGCTAGACACGTAGCACTCTGCTACACCCCCCATTGTACACCTGGATCCTCTCCTTACGACTATAAAAGGGAGGACCAGGGCCTTCTTAGAGAAGGTTGGCCGCGCGGGACCGAGGACGGGACAGGCGCTCTCTTGGGGCCGCTCGCTTCCCTCACCCGCGTGGACGCTTGTAACCCCCCTACTGCAAGCGCACCTGACCTGGGCGCGGGACGAACACGAAGGCCGCGGGACTTCCACCTCTCTCACGCTCGACTCCGGCCACCTCGCCTCTCCCCCCTTCGCGCTCGCCGAAGCGCTCGACCCATCTGGGCTGGGGCACGCAGCACACTCACTCGTCGGCTTAGGGACCCCCCTGTCTCGAAACGCCGACAGTGACTACACAAACAGCAATCCTCTGCACACGTACAAAACACACCACACCTTCAAGCAAAATTCTATGGCATGGTGACTGTGAGCAGAAGACAACTCGCCGCCGTGAGAAGAACCACTCAGAAAAGGCCCCTCTAGATCGACACCGGGAATCCTAGACCGAGCATGAAGCCCGGGCCTTTGCACGTGACCATGCTGGCCACGCCAGGGTTGGGCCACCTGATCCTTCTGGCGGAGCTGGCCAAGCTCCTGGCAGTGCGGCGCGACATCCTGACCATGCTCATCAGCTTTGCGTCCGCGGCGTCAGCCACACAGCGCGAGTTGGTGTTGAATTGAATAGAACTGTGATAGGTTGGTATTTGTGTAGGAACTTTTCTTCAAAGAATTTACAAGGGTCGATTCCTGCAAGTATTTGTAACTTGTCAAATTGAAAGAGTGCAGGTCTATCCAAAGGCATCAAACTTACCAAACCTAACAGCAGCCATTGTCATGCTTCAAAGACCACCATGCTCAAAAGAAATTTAACAGAGTGCTGCAGGTAAGGGCCAAGCTCAATAGATGAGGTTGTGCCACTTAATCCAATAGTCCCCAGCAACTCCTACATAAGTGAAATTAAAACAAAATATAAATGAAACTGTAACATCTTTAGACATGCGAACCAAATTTCACTGCAAGAAAATAGAAAACAATGAAATGATAGACTACACATGTTAAGAATTATTTGTAACAGATACCTGTAGTTTCCCAGGGAAGGGAATGGATTGGTAAATGCAGTGCTAGTATTATCGGGGACCATAATTAGGGGTACCCTCAAGACGCCTAATTCTCAGCTGGTAACCCCCATCAGCATAAAGCTGCAGAGGCCTGATGGGTGCGATTAAGTCAGGGATCAGTCCATACGAGCGACTCGATCACGCCTCGCCCGAGCCTAGCCTTGGGCAAGGGCAGCCGACCCCGAGGGATTTCCGTCTCGCCCGAGGCCCCCCTTTAACGGCGGGCACATCTTGGGCTCGCCCGAGGCCTTGCCTTCGCTAAGAAGCAACCCTGACTAAATCGTCGCGCCGACCGACCGAGTCGCAGGAGCATTTAACGCAAAGGTAGCCTAACACCTTTATCCTGACGCGCGCCCCCCGGCAGAGCCGAAGTGACCGCCGTCACTTTGCCGCTCCACTGACCGGTCTGACAGAAGGACAGCGCCGCCTGCGCCACTCCGACTGCAGTGTCACTTGACAGAGTGAGACTGATAGGCAGTCAGGCCTTGCCAAAGGCGCCATAGGAAACTCCGCTCCGCCCGACCCAGGGCTCGGACTCGGGCTAGGCCCCGGAAGACGGCGAACTCCGCTCCGCCCGACCCAGGGCTCGGACTCGGGCTAGGCCCCGGAAGACGGCGAACTCCGCTCCGCCCGACCCAGGGCTCGGACTCGGGCTAAGCCCCGGAAGATGGCGAACTCCGCTCCGCCCGACCCAGGGCTCGGACTCGGGCTAAGTCCCGGAAGACGGCGAACTCCGCTCCGCCCGACCCAGGGCTCGGACTCGGGCTAAGCCCCGGAAGACGGTGAACTCCGCTCCGCCCGACCCAGGGCTCGGACTCGGGCTCAGCCCCAGAAGACGACGAACTCCGCTCCGCCCGACCCAGGGCTCGGACTCGGGCTCAGCCCCAGAAGACGACGAACTCCGCTTCGCCCGACCCCAGGGCTCGGACTCCGCCCTGGCCTCTGCCGAACAACCTCCGCCTCGCCCGACCCAAGGGCTCGGGCTCGGCCTCGGCCATGGAAGACAGACTCGACCTCGGCTTCGGAGGAACCTCCACGTCGCCCGACCTAGGGCACAGGCCCGCCACGTCAACAGGAAGCGCCATCATCACCCTACCCCGAGCCGACTCGGGCCGCAGAGAACAAGACCGGTGTCCCATCTGGCTAGCTCCGCCAGATAGGCAATGATGGCGCCCCGCAAGCCCTGTGACGACGGCGGCTCTCAGCTCCCTTACGGAAGCAGGGGGACGTCAGCAAGGACTCGACCGCTCCGACACCTGTCCCTCCGCCAGGCTCCATTGCTCCTCCGACAGCCACGACATCACACTAGCAGGGTGCCAAGATCTCTCCGGCTGCCACATTGGCATGTACTTAGGGCGCTAGCTCTCCCTCCGCTAGACACGTAGCACTCTGCTACATCCCCATTGTACACCTGGATCCTCTCCTTACGCCTATAAAAGGAAGGACCAGGGCCTTCTTAGAGAAGGTTGGCCGCGCGGGGACGAGGACGGGACAAGCGCTCTCTTGGGGCCGCTCGCTTCCCTCACCCGCGTGGACGCTTGTAACCCCCTACTGCAAGCGCACCCGACCTGGGCGCGGGACGAACACGAAGGCCGCGGGATCACCACCTCTCTCACGCCCGTCTCCGGCCACCTCGCTTCCCCCCTTCGCGCTCGCCCACGCGCTCGACCCATCTGGGCTGGGGCACGCGGCACACTCACTCGTCGTCTTAGGGACCCCCCCCGGTCTCGAGACACCGACAGTTGGCGCGCCAGGTAGGGGCCTGCTGCGTGCTGACGAACAGCTTCCCGTCAAGCTCCAGATGGGCAGCCTCCAGCAACCTCTCCGGCCCGGGACGGTGCTCCGTTTCGGGAGTCTTCAGTTCATGTCCTTCGACGGCAGCTACGACATGATACTCCTTCCACCGCCGCGCGACAACGACAATGGCGGCCGACAACCCGCCCGCCGGCGGCAGAATCGACGACATCTTCCCCGCGTGGTGGAAGAACAACATTCGAGCTCGCCCCGTCCTCTCCCCCGCCAACGGAGGAGGAGGCGGGGCAACCAAGGCCAAGCGGGAGGTCACGCTTCATCGGCTGTCGAGCGAATCGACGTCCCCAGCGCCCCAACGGGGGGCGCGTCGGGCGTCGACCTTGCGTTTGAGACGAAGGCGAGCGTCGTCCCCTCGCGACACACCAATCCCGAGCAAGTGGACGACGCCAGCGCGCTCGCGGAGGGCTTGCAGGACGTCGCCCTCATACCTAAGACGACGGTGCAATCAGTCCCCGACGTGACTATGTCGCTCCTCGTCGACCAAAAGGTACTGACTGATTCCCATCCTACGTCATTTCGACTAGGCCTCAACCCGCCTAGCGACCTCGCTTTGGCGGGCGCTCTCGTTGAGGCGAGTGCAACCCCTCTGGGGTTTCGTATGCGGTCGCCTTGGGACCGATTGACGGACGTCTCGACCTACGGGCCCTCTGGGTCCGAGGAAGATGACGATCCCAACATCTGTTGGGATTCCTCTGGATTTGGCAACCCCAGTGCCATGCGGGACTCTACGACCGCATGTGACTACTGCCTCTCCGACTGTTCCGACGGTAGCCGCAGCCTTGACGACGAGGACTGCGGCCCAAGCCGCGAATGTTTCCACGTCGAGCTAGGGGATCCCTCCGAAGGCAACCATCTCGGCATGCCGGAGGACGGTGATCTCCCTAGGCCGGTGCCTCGCGCTGACATCCCGCGGGAGCTAGCTGTGGTCCCCGTTCCGGCGGGGGGTCACGACCCACAGCTCGAGCAAGTCCGCGGGGCGCAGGTCAGGCTCGACGAGGGAGCAGGAGCGCTTGAGTCAATCCGCCGGGACGTCGGGCAGGCATGGGCGGGCCAACCCCCGGCCGGAGAAATACGTCACCTGCCCCAGGGTTTCCAGCACCGTGTCGCCAACGACGTCAGGGTCAGGCCGCCACCCGCATCCAGCGGGGTCGGTCAGAACCTGGCAGCCGCAGCGATGCTCCTCCGCGCGATGCCGGAGCCATCAACCACCGAGGGTCGGCGAATCCAGGGAGAGCTCAAGAATCTCCTGGAAGGCGCTGCGGTCCGACGGACCGAGAGCTCTGCCTTCCGAAGGCAGGGATACCCCTCGGAACCTCATGCCGCGACTTCCCGATTCATGCGGGAAGCCTCGGTCTACACCGGGCGCACGCGCAACACCGCGCCTGCGGCCCCGGGCCACCTCGGCAACGAGCACCATCGTCGTGACCGTCGGGCCCACCTCGACGAAAGGGTGCGCCGAGGCTACCACCCCAGGCGTGGGGGACGCTACGACAGCGGGGAGGATCGGAGTCCCTCGCCCGAACCACCCGGTCCGCAGGCCTTCAGTCGGGCCATCCGACGGGCGCCGTTCCCGACCCGGTTCCGACCCCCGACTACTATCACAAAGTACTCGGGAGAAACGAGACCGGAACTGTGGCTCGCAGACTACCGCCTGGCCCGCCAACTGGGTGGAACGGACGATGACAACCTCATCATCCGCAACCTCCCCCTGTTCCTCTCCGACCTTGAAGTGACATTCCGATGTCTCAAAGCGAAAGGCGTCAAGCTCAATCCCGAGAAGTGTGTCTTCGGGGTGCCCCGGGGCATGCTCTTGGGGTTCATCATCTCCGAGCGAGGCATCGAAGCCAACCTGGAGAAGATCGCAGCTATCACCAGCATGGGGCCCATCAAGGACTTAAAAGGCGTACAGAGGGTCATGGGATGTCTCGCGGCCCTGAGCCGCTTCATCTCACGCCTCGGCGAAAGAGGTCTGCCTTTGTACCGCCTGTTAAGGAAGGCCGAGTGTTTCGCTTGGACCCCTGAGGCCGAGGAAGCTCTTGGGAACCTGAAGGCGCTCCTTACAAAGGCGCCTATCTTGGTGCCCCCAGCTGATGGAGAAGCCCTCTTGGTCTACGTCGCCGCGACCACTCAGGTGGTTAGCGCCGCGATTGTGGTCGAGAGGCAAGAAGAGGGGCATGCATTGCCCGTTCAGAGGCTAGTTTACTTCGTCAGCGAGGTACTGACCGAAACCAAGATCCGCTACCCACAAGTTCAGAAGCTGCTGTATGCAGTGATCCAGACGAGGCGAAAGTTGCGACATTACTTCGAGTCTCATCCGATAACTGTGGTGTCATCCTTCCCCCTGGGGGAGATCATCCAGTGCCGATCGGCCTCGGGCAGGATCGCAAAGTGGGCGGTGGAAATCATGGGCGAGACAATCTCGTTCGCCCCTCGGAAGGCCATCAAGTCCCAGGTATTGGCGGACTTCGTAGCCGAATGGGTCGACACCCAGCTGCCGACGGCTCCGATCCAACCGGAGCTCTGGACCATGTTTTTCGACGGGTCGCTGATGAAGACGGGAGCCAGCGCGGGCCTGCTCTTCATCTCGCCCCTCGGGAAACACCTACGCTACGTGCTACGCCTCCATTTCCCGGCGTCCAACAATGTGGCTGAGTACGAGGCTCTGGTCAACGGGTTGCGGATCGCCATCGAGCTAGGGGTCAGACGCCTCGACGCCCGCGGTGACTCGCAGCTCGTCATCGACCAAGTCATGAAGAACTCCCACTGCCGCGACCCGAAGATGGAGGCCTACTGCGATGAGGTTCGGCGCCTGGAAGACAAGTTCTACGGGCTCGAGCTTAACCACATCGCTCGGCGCTACAACGAGACTGCGGACGAGCTGGCAAAAATAGCCTCGGGGCGAACGACGGTTCCCCTGGACGTCTTCTCTCAGGATCTGCATCAACCCTCTGTCAAGATCAACGACACGCCCGAGCCCGAGGCACCCTCGGTCCAGCCCGAGGTACCCTCGGCTCAGCCCGAGGCGTCCTTGGTTCAGCCCGAGGTACCCTCGGCCCCCGAGGGCGAGGCACTGCACGTCGAGGAGGAGCAGAACGGGGCCACGCCTGATCAAAATTGGCAGACCCCGTACCTGCAATATCTCCGCCAAGGAGAGCTACCCCTCGACCAAGCCGAGGCTCGGCGGGTAGCGCGACGCGCCAAGTCGTTCGTCTTGCTGGGCGATGAGGAGGAGCTCTACCACCTCAGCCCCTCGGGCATCCTCCAGCGATGCATCTCCATCGCCGAAGGTCAGGAACTCCTGCAAGAAATACACTCGGGGGCTTGCGGCCATCATGCAGCGCCTCGAGCCCTTGTCGGGAATGCTTTCCGGCAAGGCTTCTACTGGCCAACGGCGGTGGCTGACGCCGCTAGAATTGTCCGCACCTGCGAAGGGTGCCAATTCTATGCGAAGCAGACCCACCTGCCCACTCAGGCTCTGCAGACGATACCCATCACCTGGCCCTTTGTTGTGTGGGGTCTGGACCTCGTCGGTCCCTTGCAGAAGGCGCCCAGGGGCTACACGCACCTGCTGGTCGCCATCGACAAATTCTCCAAGTGGATCGAGGTCCGACCCCTGAACAGCATCAGGTCCGAGCAGGCGGTGGCGTTCTTCACCAACATCATCCATCGCTTCGGGGTCCCAAACTCCATCATCACCGACAACGGTACCCAGTTCACCGGCAGAAAATTCTTGAATTTTTGCGAGGATCACCACATCCGGGTGGACTGGGCCGCCGTGGCTCATCCCATGTCGAATGGGCAAGTAGAGTGTGCCAACGGCATGATTCTACAAGGGCTCAAGCCCCGGATTTACAACGACCTCAACAAGTTCGGCAAGCGATGGATGAAGGAACTCCCCTCGGTGGTCTGGAGCCTGAGGACAACGCCGAGCCGAGCCACGGGTTTCACGCCGTTCTTCCTGGTCTACGGGGCCGAGGCCATCTTGCCCACTGACCTGGAATACGGCTCCCCGAGGACGAGGGCCTACAACGATCAAAGCAACCAAGCTAGCCGAGAAGAATCGCTGGACCAGCTGGAAGAGGCTCGGGACAAGGCCTTACTACACTCGGCGCGGTACCAGCAGTCCCTGCGACGCTACCACGCCCGAGGGGTCCGGTCTCGAGACCTCCAGGTGGGCGACCTGGTGCTTCGGCTGCGGCAAGACGCCTGAGGGAGGCACAAGCTCACGCCCCCCTGGGAGGGGCCATTCGTCATCGCCAAAGTTCTGAAGCCCGGAACATACAAGCTGGCCAACAATCAAGGCGAGATCTACGGCAACGCTTGGAACATCCAACAGCTACGTCGCTTCTACCCTTAAGATGTTTTCAAGTTGTTCATATACCTCGCACCCACGCAAAGTTTAGTCATCAAGGAAGGGTCGGCCTCGCCTCGGCAAAGCCCGACCCTCCCTCGGGGGCTAAAAGGGGGGGACCCCCTCTGCGTCGAAATTTTCCTCGAAAAAAGATCTCTTTTAGCAGAATATCTTTCGTGCTTTTTGACTACTTCGAAAAGCGGATCCTGAAAACGACGGAGTACACGTAAGCAGCCAAGGCTGACCGAGCCGAGGGACTCCTACGCCTCCGGGATACGGATACCTCACTCATCACCTTCTGCGATAAGTAACTCGCGTTCGGATAAAGTGATTCCGCGGACCGAACAAGTCTTTACGTTCGGAAGCTCTTCTGCCGAAGCGGTCCTTCGAGCCTTCTCGACTGAATCGGTGACAGGGCCTCATGGACGGGTGAAAGTACGCGTAAGCGGCAAGGCCGACCGAGCCGAGGGACTCCCACGCCTCCGGGATACGGATACCTCACTCATCACCTTCCGCGAGAAGCAACTCTCGCTCGCACAAACATCCCTGTTACCGACAAAAAAGTCCAGATGCTCGAAATAAGAGGAAAGGAGACGCAGCTTTACAACGCAGCGAAGGTGTGTTTTCTGGCCTCAGCGGCCGCAGAAGGCACACGCTACAAGACAATCTGATCCTGAAGGCTCGGGTCTTCACGCTGGAAGGGGGCTGTAGCACCCTCGGCATCGACGACACCTTCGGCGAGGTCCGACCCAGCCTCGGACAGCGACGCGGTCCAGGGACTTCTCCGGGAATCCGGCCCGAGCAGGCGGCTCGGCCGGTTACCCCAGGGGCCTCGGCCAACCATCTTCCAAGGGCGCCAACCCGGTCCGAGGCCTCGGCTGATCAACTCCGGCATCGGTCCCGCTGACGGACAACCCGGCTAGGCTCCGGCCAACCAGGTTTTCATTTTTCGAGCCAACTCCGCCTCTGTTCGTGCTGATATCGCTACCCCTGGCCTCGGCTCGTCGAAGAGCGGCCAAGGGGTCTCTTTAACTAAGCTAGAGGAGCCTCAGACAACAAGGCCGATCGAGCCGAGGGACTCCTACGCCTCCGGGATACGGATACCTCACTCGTCACCTTGACACGGGGCGACTCATGCTTGGTGAAGCGGTTCAGATAATCAACAGGCGAGACTTAGTGCTCGAAAATGAGGAAAAAACACGGCTCCGTGCCAAAATTACATACATGTTCAGGCCTCGACAGCCACAATGAACAAAAACACTGGCATTTAAAGTGCCATTACAAACGGAACTCCGGTTCCCCCTCCGCAGGTACGAACAACCCCACTCCATGGGGGAAGGCCTGCGGAGCCACAGAAGACCGACGAACGGCGCGCCGTCACCTGCTCCAGCAGCGGCGACGACGACGACTTCTGCTCCGGGGGGCCGAACAGCGGCAGCACTGACCTCAGGGCGGATGCTGCTGCCAGGAGGCCCCCGCCCATGCCAAAACTCGTAAGGCAAGGGCGGGCAGAAGGCCGTAGAGTTGGAGGTCGGTCCGAGGCCAGCCTTGGCTACCACGCCGGCGGAAGAACCTCTTCCAGCCGCCGTGGTAGACGCCGGCGCCGCGAGCGGCTCCGAAGCCACTCGCGTCCGAAAGCCGGGCACGCTGCAGCTGCCAGCGCCACGGACGACAACCGCTCCTCCCTCCGATCACTGAGTGAAGGAGCGGGCCGCCGCCCACGCGGGGGCCGACCTCAACTCGGCACACTCCCCTCCCCAGCCCTGGTGATGAAAATCCTTGAGGCTGAGGGAGGGGTAGAGGCCGCAGCCCGGCTCGCTTTCCCCCACCATCAAGCCGGAGGTCACCATCTTCGGTGACCGCCGGTGGAGGGGTGCAGCCGGGCTGCATGATGAAAATCCTTGAAGCCGAACGATGGCTGAAAGGTACCAACTCCCACGGAGTTCCGTTCCTCCAACGATGAGGCGAAAAGACGGCGGGTACCCCCCATCCGGGGGCTTGGAAGGTGGAAAGACGCGACGCACAAGGGAGCGAGAAGACATGGTCGCCTTCCGAAAGGGGTCGCCCTCCTTTTAAAGGCCACTCTCCCTACATGCGCCCCCAAACGTCGTGGGCTGAGTCTTCTCCAACACGCTCCGAGGCCCTCCCCTGCGGCGCGGGGGCTGGGTCCCGCATGTCACGCAGACTGGCTCGGAGCAGAAGAAGCCAAACCACCGCATGTGGTGCACGCAACCGCCCAGCAGTTACAAGCGACCCCCCCCCCACTTTTGCCTAGACCAACGGGCGAAAGGGGCGGGCAGCCATGCAGGCGGCATGCGATCGCGCCAGGTGGACACGCTTCTCCGACTCCCAACACGCCAGCATGGAGGCCCAGGCCCACGCGTCACGCAACCGGCGCGCCAGATGCTGCATGCAAACAACTGCACCGCCACTTGCGCCACCACCGCGCCTCTTCGGTTGCGGAACCAATACCACAACTCGAGGCGGCCCAGCGCACGACCCAGCAGCGCCAGCCTGGCGCGACGGTCAATACGGCCGAAAGTGGGCCGGCAGTAATGACGGTGGCAGGCGGGCGGGAGCAGCGGTCACGTCGTCGGCCAGACTCACGCCCCGTCCGGGGGCAGCAAGAGAACCCCCTCTCACGGCGTGAAGACAGGGCGCCCGTGATCCGTTCCTCGAATGGCTCGCGCACGCGCAACGGCCGCCCTGCCAACAACTCACCCCGTCGCATTAACTCCGCGGCGGGACAGGCGGCGCTTCTGGCAGGAGAAGCGGGCGACGCTTCGCCTTCGCCGCAATAACCACGCCAAAAAAGGTACGCCACGTCGTTCGATTTCGTATCCTTTTCCTTTTTTCCTCTTTCTCTATCTCTTGCAACAGGGACCGGGAAAGGGGGATACCCCGAAAAGGATCCTTCCCAGCGAAGGAACCGGGCTCTGAGCCCCCCTACTGATCAGAGGTTCGAAGGCTGGCCCTCCGAGGGGTTCAACAGTCGCCTCAGATCGCGTGGGCCCTACACCCACTACTGGTCAGAGGTTCGAAGGCCGGCCCCCCGAAGGGCTCCACGGCCGCCTCAGGCTACTCGGGCTCCGCGCCCATTACTGATCAGGGGTTCAAAGGCTGGCCCCCGAAGGGTTCACAGTCGCCTCAAACGCCGAGCGAGGGATGACCAGGGGTACGTTCGATACATAACCGAGGCTTGGGCTGCGCTCCCGAGGTACCCTAGGACATTTCCGAGACCAGCGGGAGCGATCTTGTAACGGAATCCCATTGAAGGGAGGCATCGAGCCCTCAGACCCCGTCGCCAGGGGACCGGGTCCGGCAGATCACCCGCAGGTACTTTTGGGCGTGCCTCTGGGCCCCTAGCCGACCCCCAACGAACGGGGCACGGACGTCCACTCGGATTACCCGCTTGCAGCTCACCGGAGACACCATGTTCGGTGCCCATCGAGGGTAACATGGCGCTCTCCCCCCCTCCTCCTTGCGGAAAGGCGACGTAGGGGCGTATGTAAAAAAGCCGAGTCTGTCCCTGATCGCCCTCTCGCCCTGTGCGGAGGCTCGGGGGCTGCTCTCGCAAACCCGGCTCCGGCCGAACCGTTGACAGCGTCAACATACCAGCCCGAGAACTTGGGCCCCGACCGTGCACCCGGGCTACGGCCAGTTCGCATGAGGGAACAACCAGACCAGCCGAAGCATTACGCAAGGCATTAAGACCTCGGGGGAGTGAAACCACTCCTCCGAGGCCTCGGGGGCTACACCCGGCGGGTGCGCTCGCGCGCACCCACCGGAACAAAATGCAACCGAGAAAGGCTGGTCCCCTTGCAAAAAAGTGCGACGAAAGCCTCCAAGCGAGTGCTAACACTCCCTTCGAGGCTCGGGGGCTACTGTCGGGGACCATAATTAGGGGTACCCTCAAGACGCCTAATTCTCAGCTGGTAACCCCCATCAGCATAAAGCTGCAGAGGCCTGATGGGTGCGATTAAGTCAGGGATCAGTCCATACGAGCGACTCGATCACGGCTCGCCCGAGCCTAGCCTCGGGCAAGGGCAGCCGACCCCGAGGGATTTCCGTCTCACCCGAGGCCCCCCTTTAACAGCGGACACATCTCCGGCTCGCCCGAGGCCTTGCCTTCGCTAAGAAGCAACCCTGACTAAATCGCCGCGCCGACCGACCGAGTCACAGGAGCATTTAACGCAAAGGTAGCCTGACACCTTTATCCTGACGCGCGCCCCCCGGCAGAGCCGAAGTGACCGCCGTCACTTCGCCGCTCCACTGACCGGTCTGACAGAAGGACAGCGCCGCCTGCGCCACTCCGACTGCAGTGCCACTTGACAGAGTGAGACTGACAGGCAGTCAGGCCTTGCCAAAGGCGCCATAGGAAACTCCGCTCCGCCCGACCCAGGGCTTGGACTCGGGCTAGGCCCCGGAAGACGGCGAACTCCGCTCCGCCCGACCCAGGGATCGCACTCGAGCTAGGCCCCGGAAGACGGCGAACTCCGCTCCGCCCGACCCAGGGCTCGGACTCGGGCTAGGCCCCGGAAGACGGCGAACTCCGCTCCGCCCGACCCAGGGCTCGGACTCGGGCTAGGCCCCGGAAGACGGCGAACTCCGCTCCGCCCGACCCAGGGCTCGGACTCGGGCTAAGCCCCGGAAGACGGCGAACTCTGCTCCGCCCGACCTAGGGCTCGGACTCGGGCTAAGTCCCGGAAGACGGCGAACTCCGCTCCGCCCGACCCAGGGCTCGGACTCGGGCTAAGCCCCGGAAGACGGTGAACTCCGCTCCGCCCGACCCAGGGCTCGGACTCGGGCTCAGCCCCAGAAGACGACGAACTCCGCTCCGCCCGACCCAGGGCTCGGACTCGGGCTCAGCCCCAGAAGACGACGAACTCCGCTTCGCCCGACCCCAGGGCTCGGACTCCGCCCTGGCCTCTGCCGAACAACCTCTGCCTCGCCCGACCCAAGGGCTCGGGCTCGGCCTCGGCCATGGAAGACAGACTCGACCTCAGCTTCGGAGGAACCTCCACGTCGCCCGACCTAGGGCACAGGCCCGCCACGTCAACAGGAAGCGCCATCATCACCCTACCCCGAGCCGACTCGGGCCGCAGAGAACAAGACCGGTGTCCCATCTGGCTAGCTCCACCAGATAGGCAATGATGGCGCCCCGCAAGCCCTATGACGACGGTGGCTCTCAGCTCCCTTACGGAAGCAGGGGGACGTCAGCAAGGACTCGACCGCTCCGATAGCTGTCCCTCCGCCAGGCTCCATTGCTCCTCCGACAGCCACGACATCACACTAGCAGGGTGCCAAGATCTCTCCGGCTGCCACATTGGCATGTACTTAGGGCGCTAGCTCTCCCTCCGCTAGACACGTAGCACTCTGCTACATCCCCATTGTACACCTGGATCCTCTCCTTACGCCTATAAAAGGAAGGACCAGGGCCTTCTTAGAGAAGGTTGGCCGCGCGGGGACGAGGACGGGACAGGCGCTCTCTTTGGGCCGCTCGCTTCCCTCACCCGCGTGGATGCTTGTAACCCCCTACTGCAAGCGCACCCGACCTGGGCGTGGGACGAACACGAAGGCCGCGGGATCTCCACCTCTCTCACGCCCGTCTCCGGCCACCTCGCTTCCCCCCTTCGCGCTCGCCCACGCGCTCGACCCATCTAGGCTGGGGCACGCGGCACACTCACTCGTCGGCTTAGGGACCCCCCTGGTCTCGAGACGCTGACAAGTATCACTGACATCAGAATAAACAGTTCTCGCGTCGTTGCCGCCGTCCGTCACCTCGTGGGTGATGCCGCCCGTCGACCTCTCCGAGACTCCGACCTGCCCCACGCCGCCGCCTTCGAGACGCTCATGACATAGGAGTGCACACGCTCACTCTCAATGCTCGCGGGCCTGCTTATGGAGCTCCGCGACACCACCCGCCTCGTCACGTTCGTGACCGACCAGTTCGGGATAACCTTCTTCACCGCCGCACGTGACACCAGCGTGACCGCACGGTGCCCTTCATGCCCATGAACCTCCATGCGCTCTCACTTATCCTCCACCTCCCCGAGCAGGCCTCCTCCATGCCCGGCGAGTTTCGGGACCTTGCCGAGCCGGTGCGCCTGCCCGGCTGCGTGCCCATACTGGGCCCGACATCGTCTTGCCGTTCCAGGACCGGTCCGACCCGTCGTATGCGGTGATGTTGTAGCGACGGTGGGACGTCCTCAATGTTTCCGTCCTCCTCATCCAGAATCACCGAATGCTCCTAATCCCACTCCACCATCGGCGTGGGGTTACCTGATCTGGATCGGGGCGGGTGGGATCGGCGGTCGGAGCGGAGGTGGAGACTGAGGAACAAAACAAATCGATCTGTAGTGCCATGCTTGCGGGGGCCGAAGAGGGGGGAGGCACCGGGCGGGGATTGAGGGAAGCGGGCTCCACATGTGGTTCACTGACTATGGAAGGGGATAGAAGGGGGACGAGCATGGAAGGGGATCACCGACGAAGGTGCTCCACTTGTGGATCGCCGACGATGCACGAGTATCGATGTGGGGCGTCGTCGTTGGAAGGGTGCGCCGAGGATTGAAGCCTTGAAGGGCAGCGGCGACAGTTGTGGATCGCCGACGATGCGCGTGGATTTTGGGAGCACAAATGAGCCTTCCTTCCAGCACGAGGGGGCTAGGATTCCTTCCAGCGCGAGGGGCAAGAATGCCGCGGCCGGCGTGGATCACGGCATGCTGCGCGTGGATGGACTGCGGGCGCGGAGGCGGGGACTGCGGGGCTGCGGGGGCTGCGGCACATGCGTGCGAAGGGGATCGCGGTTGCTGCGGCAGGGAAGCGGATGCGGCAGGGACGAGCGCGACAGGGGCGTTGGATGCGGGTTGGACGGTCTGGATGCGGCAGAACGTGCACCACGGTTGGCTGTGAACGCCTACAATAGGTACTTAATTAGTAGTAGAGATTGGTCTATGCTAATATAATTATGGGTTCAACTGGTGAACATGCATGTGAATTGTGAATTGATGAGTTATGTTAATTTGGTGTTACATCGATGTGGTATGTGAAAACTATGAGTATAATTACTATTTTCTATTGTTAAATTAGTCTAAAAATAATTAGAAAAATATATATATATTGTTTTTCTGTTGTGGCTCACGAGCTAAACGAGTCGAGCTGACTCTGTGTCTCGTTAGCTTCACGAGTCGAGCCGAGCTAACTCATTCTCTTAACGAGTCAGTTTAAACTCGGACGAGCCGAGACGGCTCGATATCCAACCCTATTCATAGTTTCAATGTGGTCATACTTCCGACGTGGAAGGGGGAATGAAACATTGGTATGCCAAGCTACAGAACTATGAAGGCATCAAACGAAGTGCTAGCTGCTAGTCTGCTATGACGACCAAAGCCGCGTCGGATACGTACGCTGGCCGAGTCGCCGCTCAATGACTTATGGACTTGTTTGGACTATTGTGTATATATATGTTTGGACTTATGTTTGAGACTTGTTTGTACTTGTGTTTAGACTATTGTGCATATATGTATGTAGGTTTTAAAATATAAACCATGTTCTATAGGCTTCCCACCTAGGTAGGGAGCCAGAACAGGGTTTATATTTAAAAAATAAGAACATTGGCCAATCCGACATTATTATGTCCACGTTAGCTAAGAACGTCGACTTTACCGATGTTCTGACGGACACGTGGCAATGCCCGCGGATGGCCGAGTGGCCGTTTAAGAACGTCGGTCGGCTGGCATCCGTACGTCCACGTGGATAGGGGTGAAAACGAGCAGATACGGACGTGTATTAGCTCATCCTATATAGGGCTGGACAAAATACTCGTGGCTCGTGAGCTCGCTCGACTCGTGGTCAGCTCGGCTCGGCTCGACTCGGCTCGTTTCAATTTTATCACGAGCTGAGCTAACATCTCAGCTCGGTTCGTTAACGAGCCAGCTCGTTAGCTCGAATGAGCTAGCATTTATCTGTAAAACAAAGCATGTACTTGTATTGATGAATTAATAAGTGATGAACTATATTAATTTAGGGTTTAAATGATGTGATATATAAAATTATGATTATTGTTAGTCTTTTCTAGTGTTAAATTAGTATGAAATTAACTAGCAATTGATTATATTGTTGTATATATACATGTATACTATTTTTTGTTGTGGCTCGCGAGCTAAACGAGCCAGCTCGAGCTCACAAACGAGCCGAGCCGAGTTGGTTCTCTGGCTCGGTTGTTTAACGAGTCGAGCCGAGCCAGCTCGTTTCCTTAACGAGCCAGCTCGAGCTCGGTCGAGCCGAACCGAGCTGGCTCGATATCCACCCTTGATCCTATATCCTACCCTAATGTATTTAAAACGGATCCAGGATCGGATATGGATAGTTAGAAACGGGACAGATACGGATACATGGACCGAATATTTATTCGGACGGATAAGTGACGGATACGAATATTATTTGGTCGGATATCGGATACTTGTCGGATAATACATTAATTATTTATCATAAAATATTATTGTTCGACCACGAAATTGCAAATAAACTATCAAGGTTAATAAACATTTTATAAGAAGATAATCTCAAGTTTTCATATAAAAATAGTAAAATGAAATATTGATTATGTTGAAACTTGTACATCTAAAGTGATTTCACGTATAATTCACGCAATAAATGGAAATGAAACAGAAGAAACGTTGACATATGTGGATTTATAGTCCCATTATTTTTATGACTATATATGGTCATATGTTGTACCTCCATATAATTTCATGAATTTCTGAGCCTATTTGTGCATTATTAATTTCTTTCTACATAAAATCATCAAAATTTAATTAAATCTCTACTATATTAAAGCAACAGTTTCAACGGTTGTTTCACGTTATTTTTTATAAATAACCTCTCACATCTATTTCAAATTAACCCGTTGCACATCCGTCCCCTCCGCGCAGCCAACCTCCACGTCACAAACCACACCTCCGCATATAGATGGCCAAACGGACGGCCCGACACAGACCCGCTAGGACTGACACCCGCGGGCTGCAGCTCCTGCCCAGGCACGACACGCCGGCTGCTGACCGTGGCGGGCCGGCCGTTACCACGTTGGGTCATTTGGTTAAATCAGCGTAAAATGTTATAAAGCGGCGCAGAAGGTGGGGTTCAAACCTACGCCTTGATGGAAGAAGGTCGCGAGACACTGGGTGAATCCATCTAACCAATAGAACATCATGCTCAGGTGTTTTTAATATCGAATATAAATTATACATATGTATATGTGGTTTTTGTAAAATAAAAACATATAATCGTGTCGGATCGTGCCAGCACTACAGATCGAGGCTATGACCCAAGCACGAACGACGCTCCTGCCGGGCTGGCCCATGCACTATTAAATGGGTCGTGCTCTGGGTCGCCCACCAGACACGGCTCATTTGACCATCTATACACCCTCATGATAATGATGGTCCTCGCCTCAGTTGATGCCGCCTTGTTCGCTATCCTGCTTCTTTTCTCTCTACCCTCATACCTCCGCCTCCGCGCCATCCCATTCTCGGCAAAGGTCGTGGGAGCAGGCGTCTCCTCCCCGTATTCGTCCGACACCAACCCGACACCAACCCGCACGGTGGCTATTGTACGTTTCACAACATGCACACACCATCGTTTTTGTCGCCGTCAGACGTCCTGTTCGTATTCTCGCCCTTTGCTATGTTCTTCCTCCCCAACCTGCTGCCCCCGCCCATGGTCGTAGTCGCGAGTCGACCGGCGCTCGTCGACTTGGGTACGGGCAAGTTGGTCTTGCTCCTAGCTTTTCTCCGTGTGTGCCACCGAGAAGGACATGGTGGAGCCTACCACACTTAGGTTATCTTGGCGATGACGAGTCCAGGTCTGATATATTGGACAACCAAGGTTCGTAGCGCGGCAACATTCGGCATATGCTATGGAGTTGGTGGTGGTGTTGTGTCGCCTCGGCGGGTTCAGGGCTGGGAAGGTACTCGCATTCTCTCGCCCTTCTCGGACTAACGCCTGGTGCGGGCGCCTCTCGGTTTCGAGCTGCTCCGGCTTGGCTTCTTTCTCTGCTTGAGTGCTCTCTCCCTATATGTATCTAGCGGTATACTACATATGTCGCCTCCAGATGCCCATGTATTCATCGTGTCATTCTGAAAGTCGCCTAGAGGGGGGTGAATAGGCGGAATCTGAAATTTACAAACTTAAGCACACACTACAAGCCGGGGTTAGCATTAGAATTAAATCCGAGTCCGAAAGAGAGGGAAAACAAATCAACCAAGAAATAAAGCGGATGAACACGGTGATTTGTTTTACCGAGGTTCGGTTCCAAAGAACCTAGTCCCCGTTGAGGTGGTCACAAAGACCGGGTCTCTTTTAACCCTTTCCCTCTCTCAAACGGTCACTTACCGAGTGAGCTTTCTTCTTAATCAAACGGGTCACTTAGACCCGCAAGGACCACCACACACTTGGTGTCTCTTGCTTTGATTACAAGTCACTTGAGAATAAGAATGGGAGAAGAAGAAAGCACGATTGCAAAAGCCAAGCGACAAGAGCGACAAATAACACATAGATCACTTTCTCTCTCAAGTCACTAATCGCTAATGATTACTTGTCTCAATTGTGGAACTTGGAGAGATTGGAAGCTTTGATTGTCTTTGAATGGATTGCTAGCTCTTGTATTGAATGTGGAGGATTGAAGTGCTTGGGTGAAGTGAATGGGGGTGGTTGGGGTTGTATTTATAGCCCCCAACCACTTTCTAGTTGTTGCTCCCTTTCTGCCGACCACGGACGGTCCATGCCCCTGGTCCAGACGGTCAGCCCCTGCACATCAATGGCTAAAATCGCAACGGTCAGCAGTAACGGCTATATCAACGGCTATAAAGCATTTAATGTGTCATCAGATGTCAGATAAAGCAGTCGCGAATGGTCCGGTCGTGTACCCCTGACGGTCCACGAGGAGTCGAGGACGCTAAAAATACATTTTACTGAACCCGTCACCTTCGGGTTTTTTTGGTTTTCACCGACCGGACGGTCCGCGCCTGAGGCCGGACGGTTCGCGCTTGGTCTCGGACGGTGCTCGCTTCTCCATCGGACAGTCCGTAGTGTTGACTTGCGTTTATGCAGTGTTTCTGTCCGAGACTCACTTAGGTGTCGCGGACGGTCCATCGCAAGGGCCCGAACGGTCCGCCCTTAGGTGTTTTTCCAAAAAGCTTCTCTTGTCCAGAATAATCTACGGTATTCCGGACAGTCGAGTTAGAATGGTTGTAGATGAACATACGCACATGTGAAATGATCAACTAGGCAAACTGGTTAGTCCACAAGGTTTGTGATGGTCGTCAAACACCAAAATCGATTATAGGAAATATTGAGACTATTTCCCTTTCACATTCTCTGGCAACGAACATGTATGCCCACCTCTTCCCTTCCCTTCCTGCTCTACGGAATTTTGGAAGTGGGAGAGGCGAGGGATGGGGTCCCTGATTTGTTGCTTATGGTACCTGTTCCATGGATCGACATCGCCTATCTACATGGCATTTCCCTTACCACAGTGTCGATTCGGTATGCTTCTACCACTTCTATGTACCTGTCACCCATCCTTCTGTCATTGCAAAAATTATTGTGTTGTTTCTCTGTTGTTTTGGGTGTTAGTTTTTTGTCGTGCTAAGGACTGAACATAATTTGGGTGTGTTAATACTTTATTTATTATCTGCATGTGGTTTGTGTTCTTTTGATGATGGTTCATGGATCCTGCAAAATATGTGTTAGGATTTGGAGATCCATGGAGGGACTACCATAGGGTGCTCGTCCCTTGTGTTCTTGGCTCTTGCATGCATTAGGTCGTTTTTAGATCACATTGGCGCAATGGACTTCATGGTGTTTGAGGTTACTGAATTGGATGGAGCAACAATGATTTGTCACACTAACAGTAAAAAGAAAGGTTATTTGTTGGTTTTAAACGTTAGTAATTGTTACGAAGTACCATAATTTGTATGGAGCGTATCCAGTTTTTATTGATGCGTGACTTTAGCAACCGCTCCATATTTTGATCTATATTTTTTATAAGTTTGAGTTCATGTGACTTATTTTTAGAAACTTGAGCTCACAAACTTCCTCTTTTTTGGTGGATAGTTTACGTGGGTATTGTTGTGAGCCGTGGCAATGCACGAGTAATCGACTAGTTCATAAAATACACTAGTTTCGACCCAAAATTGCAAAAAAGTTACCAAAACTAATAAACATTCTATTCGAAGATAACCTCAAGTCCCCACATGAAAATGATAAGTGGAGTATTGATTATGTTGAAACTTAGATACATAAAGTGATTGCACGTGTGACTCATGCAATAAGTGGAAGTGGAATGGAAGAAACACTAGCATCTTGTGGATTTTATAGTCCAAATGTTTTTTAGAACTATACGTGGATATATGTTGTGTCTCTATACAAATTCATGAATTTGTAGGCTATCGGTGTATTATTATGGTTGTTGTTGTTGTTGTTATTATTATTATTATTATTATTATTATTATTATTATTATTATTATTATTATTATTATTATTATATAAAATCATCAAAATACAATTAAATTCATAAAGTATTCTAGTTTCACTCAAAATTCGCAAATAAGTTACAAAAACTAATAAACATTCTATACAAAGATAACTCAAGCCCTCACATGAAAATGATAAAGTAAAGTACTGATTATGTTGAAACTTGGATACTTAGAGTGATTTCACATGTAGCTCATACAAATAAGCTAAAGTGAAATGGAAAAAACATGTGCATCTTATAGATCTTATGATCCAGACATTTTTATGGTTATATATGGACATATATCGTGCCTCCGTAAAATTTCATGATTTTTAAAGGCTATTTGGTGTATTATTAATTTCTTGTTGTAGAAAATCATCAAAACACAATTAAATTCATAAAAATATCGTAGTCTCGACCGAAAATTGCAAATAAGTTATCAATGCTAATAAATAATATATAAAAAGATAACATTAAGTTCCCACATGGAGATAACCTTAAGTCCCCACAGGAAAATGATAGTCTATTAATTTTGATATAAATTTGGACATTATTTCAATGATTTTGGCTTAAAGATGTGTTTAAACAAAAATCTTTAAGCCAAAATGTGATGTACTACAAAGTTCTACAATTTTCATATAAACTTTATCTTCATCCGATATCATATGTAAAAGTTATGATTTTATAACTATATTATTATGCGGAAAAAGAAAAAAGAGTACCCAAATTCCAGGTACTCGTATCCGACCCGAATATCCGGGTATTTACCGGTAGTTCTCGCTCTATATCCGACCCGAATCGGAAGCTGCACTATCTAGATATTACACGTGTCCGTACCGAATATAAAAATACCCGAATCCGTATCCGGAAAACGTGTATTTGCACTATTCTTATACGATACCCGACGGGTATACCCGACCCATTTTCACCCCTACACGTGGCTCGCCCATGAAGCCCCAACAGCCTACCATATGGCTCGTCGTTAAGTACGTCAGCCATTTAATATCGACATACTTAATGCATTAAGTACGTCGGTTAGGCACTGGCCAACGTTCTTAATGTAAGAACGTCGGTCCCGACGTTCTTAGTCGGTTAAGTACATCAAATATTATATGTCGGTTAAGAACGTCGTCCTATTAGAGTAAGAAGGTTGGTTCCTGACCGACATGTTTTCCTGGTTTTTCCTGCAGTGTATCAACTCCCCTTGCGGGCCCCGTTTCCTGTTGCTACCATGAAATCTGAAGTTGTGCTAACTAACTTGTTGCTTAGTTCAGACCCACCTGATGATGAATGGAGACCAGATCACTTGGTACTAGGTCCAGGGAAAGTGCCACGTTCTCGGGGGTGGTCCGAAGCTAGATAGTCGTTTAGCCTAGTCCCGTACCGTAAGCCTACACCCCCATCACCCTAGAACAGTTGTCCTAGTAGCTCAAGCTAGACACCTAGAGTTTCGGACCTCATCATGACTTAAGAGCTGCTTCTCGATACTTTGCTCAGCAATGACCAGTTACGTGATTAAGAGGATTGAGTGCATCAGGATAAGGGATCCAAGGGTGCACTGCTAAGCATCTGCATTTGGGTCCACTTCCTAGAAGGCTACTGCCCATGGCCCATCGAAGAAAAGTCTAAACCTCGAGGTCGAGCGTCACTTTCCTAAAACCACATGTGGAACCCGATTTTTGTTATTTTATTTGCGATGTTGGTTACAAAATGTTCGTCTCCCAGACTTGATTTATGGATATGGTCAAAAGTAGTACAACTAAAGTGGTCTGACTATTCAAACTAAAATATATTTTCTAATTGGTTAGCACATATTGTTGTATGAGATCGATCAAGTCATATATTTATATGGCTAGTATCATGATCTATGGTTTGATATGTTTACCATTTTAAAATAATCGTTTTGGTTATTTTCAATTTTCGATCGTATACTTTCGTTATCTCCATTATCAAAATATCGATGCAGTTTTTGTTTCCGACAATATCGTATCGTTTTCGTGAGGTGTGTTGAGGTTTGGTAACGACGGCGCACCGTGATCTTCCTCCTTCTGTGTCAGGTTTAGGGTGTAGGCATCGTCGAGTTCCTTTAGTCATGTGCTACCCGTCTTGTGGAGTCGGAGCTACTCATCCCTTGTATTGAGCTCGACAACGATGACTCTGAATGGCTTTTTGTGTGGGGGTTGCCGTTGTTGTAACACCCTGAATTTGGGGGTATAAAATTTCTTTGCTCATATTCACAAATTCAGGTGTTACTTCCCTTTTCTCATCCTTCCTCATTCTTTTCTTTTTCATTTCTATAGGAGAAAAGTGCTTATTTTATTTGTAATTATAAGTTTAATAGGTTAAACCCTAAGGGAGTATGAATTGTTGCATCATGTTGAACCCTAGATTTCACTTTTGCTTGGTGCATAATTCTTAGAAAGGCTAATTTGAATTTGTGGTTTATTTGGATTTGAATCAAATAGAGAAAATAAAAAGAAAAGAGAAAACAATTCTAGAATAAAAGAAAAGAGGAAAGAAGCCCACTCCCCCGCCCCCCCTCGGCCTTTCGGCCCACTAAGCCCATCCCGCGCGCGCGCCTCTCTCCCCCCCCCGCTCTCTCTGCCCTGGCGGGCCCGCCCGTCAGCGCGGCCGCCTTCCGCGCGCCCGCCCCCGCTCTCCTCTCTCTCTCTGCTCGCGGGCCCGGCTTGTCAGCCCCGTCGTCCTCGCGTAACTGTCGTCTGAGCTGCGCGCGGCCGCCTTCTCCGCGCCCACGTCACGCGTGGAGCTCGCAACCGCCCCGCCCCTGGCCACTTGAGCCCCGAGCCCCACTCGCCCTCTCCCCCTCCCTCTTTTGCGCACCAGCAGACCCCTCTTCCACCTCTCCCTCGCTGCGCGCACGCCAGAGCGCCGCCGCCACAAATCCCCGCCGTCCCGAGCTCGTTTCCCGGCCGCCATTGAAGCTCCGCCGTGTCCGTTGCCACGGTGAGCTTCGCCTCGACGTCCGCAACCCGGGACGCGCCCCAATTTCCCCTCCCCCTCCCTATTTCTCTCTGCCCGCGCTCACCCGCCGTTCCCCGTGCAGCCGCGGAGGTCCGCCACCTTCGCCCCGGGCCACCGTCGCGCCATTGCCGCCGCCGAGGAGTCCCCGGAGCCCGCCTTGAGGTAAGGAACCTCTCCCGCCCCTATCGACCCGTGTATTGCCTTCTGTTGCGCTTAATTCCTCGCCGGAGTAGATTAATGCCGCCGCCGAGCCGCTCCGCCGTGAACCGCCCCCCTCCGGTGCCCCTGCCCCGACCCAGACCCCACCAGAGGATCCCCCGTGCCCTCCCCAACCTTCCCGGCCACTCAGGTCGCCCCGGAGACCCGCCGTGTGCCCGCGCCCCTCGTCTCCGGCGAGTCTTCCGCCGCGGGGACGAGCGCCGCCGCCCCAGCTAGCCGTAGGAGAAGCCCAGGCCGGCCACCCGATCCCCACCGTCCGTCCCAGATCGGGCGGCCCCGTTTTAATTAGGCCAAGCCCAATCCTGGCCGTTCGCCGGAGATCCAGCGGCCCAGGCCCGCTTCCCCCACACCCTGCCTCCCTGCCAGTTGGGCCCCGCCTGTCAGCCTGCCCGCGCCCGCGCTGCCACCCGGCCCCGCCTGTCAGCTCGCCCGCGCCCGCGCTGCCCACCCGGCCCCGCCTGTCAGCCTGCCCGCGCCCCCGCGCTGCCCGCCCGGTCCCGCCTGTCAGCCGCCCAGGCCGCCGCGCGCTCGTCCCCAAACTTGTAAAATTCATAATAGGTATTTAGGGTATATTTTTAATCCCCAAACTTGTAAAATTCATAACTTTGTCATATGAACCCCAAATTAGGTGCTTCAAATTGCAAAATGCTCATGATGTTTTTGTCTATCTATTTAAACAATGTTTCCCTGCTGTTTCCATGTACCAATTAATAGTTAATCACTAGGATATGATTAAGGTTATTGGAACCCTATTTGAAATAATTAGAAGTTGGTAGACTTTAATAAAAGTTAGAATACTTAAGTTTATGGACTTAAACACCTAAGTTTAGGAACTTAAAACCAGGTAATGATTTAATCCCACCACTGACTTAAACCTGATTAGTGGATAATGAATCACTTGGTATAGTCCTCTACCCCAGACCTAGGGAACACCAGAGTGCCTATCCCTTTTTTTTACTATGAACTTGTGATCTCTATGCTGCATATGTTTGGTATGTTGCTTTTTGTTTGTTATCTTCCCAAGTGCATAGTGTGAATGATTACTTTACGTAGACAACGAGCAGTCTGTGTTCCCCGAGGAAGTTGCAGAGGAAGCCCCTGATCAACAGTTTGGTGAAGGCAAGTGTCCTCTGACCCATTATGTCCTATTCACTTATAACTTACTATCCCGCATTACTTACTTGAAACCTAAGGATTGACTAGCTTTACACTGTTATGGTTAGTATTCTGCTATTGCCTTAACTTAATCAATGAACATGATGTGACTATTTATGATACTGTTATCCGGATGATGTTGATGATCTTGTGATACTCTAGGGGGCTCAGGCTGTTTCCTGAGTACCTCTCCGTAAGGACCTGTTCGTTGAGAGACCACCCGGGATAACAGTGCAACCATGAGGGTGAAATGGGATGCCCTTAGCTAATTAATTAGAGGAACTAGAGGTGTAGTTGCTTAGCCGTCGTGCCGTCAATGGGGTCCAGGCACAGTGCTTGCTCTGCCGAGGCTGAGTGCCGAGGTTCTTTCGTTCTGTTTTTTGTTAGTCACTCTCCTGCGGGGAGGGGTACTGTGTTTATCAAACTGGAGAAACCTAACGGGCAGCTATGATCTCTAGGGAATCTTTGTAAAAGCTACGTAGTGATGCCCTGCCGGACCACCTAGGTAGTGGTCAATGGGGATTAGCTCTCCCCGGGTAGAAAGGGAATCATGACTCATGGGTAAAGTGTGCAACCTCTGCAGAGGGTAGTGAAACTGATATATCAGCCGTGCTCACGGTTAAGAGCAGCCTTGGGATCCTCTTTGATTAGAGACACAGATGGTTCGAGATACAAGGATTATGTTATGGTTTTGGTTCGACTATGATGATGATGTTGTTCCTCGATGAGGAAATGGTTTACGGGTTGGTTAATGCTAAAATCTGGCTTCTACTAATGATAAATACCTGACCAACTAAAAGCAACTGCTTGAGCCTAACCCCACATAAAGCTAGTCCACTTCAGCCAAACGGGACATTTGCTGAGTACGTTGATGTGTACTCATCCTTGCTTTACCACAAAACACCAGGTTGTCCGCACTGTAACCACTGCTCAGGAGAAGGCGAAGCCGTGGAAGGAGACTTCCAGGAGTTCCAAGACTACGACGAATTCTAGGTGTGGGTTGGCGGCAACCCCCAGTCAGCTGCCTGTGAAGGCCTTATCTTTACTGCGTTTCGCTAGTACTTTGATTTACTTGTTAAGACAATGACTATGTGGATGTCTATGACTCTATGATGTAATAAGTACTCTTTTATGTTATTACTCGAGCATTGTGTGATGATGTTCATTCATGTAATCGCTGTGTACGTGAGTTCTGATCCTGGCACGTACATAGTTCGCATTCGGTTTGCCTTCCAAAACCGGGTGTGACATAAGTGGTATCAAAGCCGTGCTGACTGTAGGACCGCTGACCTAGAGTAGCACTGGTCGTACTAAGGACTATTGACCTTCCCTCTCACCTTGACCTCTGTGTTACTTCAAAAGTCGGTCACCTCGACCAACCCTATGTTTTACTACATATATATACTATATTATACCTTGTTAAAATTTTTATCTTATTTTGTCTATGGTTTACTCACTTGTCATATTAGTTCTGCTCTTACTCTTATGCTTACGGTGTCTTTTGTAGATGGCTCGTCTTAGACACACTGCACGTAAGTCGGTGATTCCTTTCCTGCCGTCTCGACTTGCGGAGCGTCCTCTGCACCGCACCGTGTCTGGTCAGTCGAGTCATCTGGAGAGGCTGCACCACCGCCTGCGTGAGGAGCAGGAGCGCCGGCGCCAGCACAGAGAGCAGCAGGGCTCTTCCTCCCCACCCCAGCGAGAGGTGGAGTCCGTGAGGCCCCGTTCCTCTGTTGCCCAGCTGGAGGCGCCCCCTGCACCGCCGCGGGAGGTACCCGGACCGCTGGGAGGCTACCTGCCTAGTTCGCAGTCCGGAGGATGACCTCCGGGGTGCGGAGGCCGTTTCGGAGCACTATTCCATCTCCGAGAGGGACACTGCAGAGGCGGCTATGCAGGATGCAGCACGACGTGCACTCTCTCAGTACTGTTCTTTGTTCGGTGGCGTGGCCGACGGTCTTAACCTTCGGTACTACCCCCGCCGCCCTACTGGCAGCACGGAGAGTGTGGTTGTCTCACCTGTTGGTGAGGCTAACCCTAGGTTGAGCAGCACAGTCAACCTAGTCGCAGTGCTTAACACTGAGCTGGATCACTCTCTGGACGAGCTAAGCAGGGCTCGAACGGAGATTGCGGAGTTGCGTGCTGAGCTAGCAGAGCGCCATCACCAGGAGGGTGGTTCCCCCGCTCCTGCCGGGACTCAGCACCCTTACCGCTCGCCGTCGCGTGGTCACCACACTTATGGTTCCCCTGTCTGTAAGACCAGGATAGATCTGGATCCTTAGATCGTTAGCGTCGGAGTTTGTAATAATTCTTAAGTCAGATGTCTCAGTCTTAGGTAGTCAGTTTAGTTTGCTTATCAGTGCTTCCATTTAGTTTAGTTTGCTTATCAGTTGCTTGCATGCTTGTTATGATGAACTTGTGCTGGATTTGAATCTTTGTAATGACTGTAGCCAACATGTGGGTTTCCCCTGCAGTTTGGCTTAGCTAGTAATGTTAATGAAGTCAGTTGTTTAGTTGGGAAACCATTTACTTCTACTTTCCTTTCTTATCTGAGAAGCGGTGTTGAATCATGAATGGGGATCAGTGAAGCTCTTTGTTCACTCAGTGTCATGAATAATTCTGTATTCCCTTTTCTTATGCTGAAGGATTGTAAGATCAATGCTGATGTATGAATGTCTTCCACAGATGTCTGACAACAGGCGCCGATGCAACAGGCGTGCTCAGCAAGAGCAGCATGACCAGCAGGAGGAACAATAGAGGCAGCCTCCCCCACCACCCCCGATGTCAGTGGAGCAGATGTTCTTGATGCAGACTCAGGCAGTGCAGGCCATTAGGCAGACTCTGGCAGCCATGCAGCAGGCTCAACAGCAACCCCAACCCCAATTGCAAGTGCAGATGCCCCAGATGCCACGGGATAAGCGTGGTGAGTTCATGAGAGGGCACCCTCCTACCTTCGCCCATTCTGCTGACCCCATGGATGCAGAAGACTGGTTGCGTGCAGTGGAAAGGGAACTGCGCACCGCCCAATGTGACGACCGGGAGAAGGTTCTGTATGGCCCCCGTCAGCTGAGGGGAGCAGCCTAGTCCTGGTGGGAGTCCTACCTCGCCACCCATGCTGACCCCGAAGCCATCACCTGGGAAGAATTCAGCGAGAGTTTCCGCAGGTACCATGTGCCGGAGGGACTGATGATCGTGAAGGAGGAGTTTCTGGCTCTGAAGCAGGGACCCATGTCTGTTAGTGAGTATAGAGACAAGTTTCTGCAGCTGTCCCGCTATGCACCCGAGGATGTCAACACTGATGCTAAGAGGCAGTACAGGTTCATGAG
Organism: Zea mays; assembly: GCF_902167145.1. Classification (NCBI taxonomy): domain Eukaryota; kingdom Viridiplantae; phylum Streptophyta; class Magnoliopsida; order Poales; family Poaceae; genus Zea; species Zea mays. Next base: position 149,785,112 of record NC_050104.1, on the reverse strand, counting down.
AGGTTTGGTGGATCCCCTGCATTACCAGCTGATGAATCATACCTTCCCAACCTTCCAGCACCTGATCGATAGGGCAGTTATAACTGAGAAGAAGCGTAAGGATATGGAAGATAGGAAGCACAAGATGAGTGGACCCCAGTCCGGAGGCATCAGCCGTCCACGTTTCTCAGGCAGTTCATCTCAGCAAGGCAGACCTGGTCACCCACAGGGATATCAGAATCAGAATCAGCGTCCGCATCAGCAGCAGTTTCAGAGGCAGTACCCGCAGCAGCAGCAGCAGTATCGCCAGCACAGCCAGCAGGGAAGTAATCAGTATCAGAAGCAGAACAACCAGGCACCTCGCCTTCCTGCCCCAGCAACAAATCAGAGCAACCAAGCAGCCCCAGCCCAAGGAGGAGGCAGAGGATGTTTCCACTGTGGAGATCAAGGCCACTGGGCGATGCAGTGCCCAAAGAAGATGGCTCAGCAGCAGACCAACCCCAATGCTCCAACAAGGCAAGGTGTACTGCAGCCGGTAGCAGGCAATCGTAACCAAGCGTACAACCGTGGAAAGGTGAACCACTTGGAGGCCGAGGCGATCCAGGATGCACCAGATGTGGCAGTAGGTATGTTCTCAGTCGAATCTCATCCCGCAAAAGTGCTATTTGATACTGGTGCAACTCATTCATTTGTCACTACAACCTGGGTAGAATTGCATAACATCTCAGTAGAGGCAATGATGCCGCCCATGAGGATTAATTCGGTTGGTGGCAAGGTGCAAACAGATAAAATATGCTCAAATGTAAGGGTGGAAATAAGGGGGATAGGATTCCCTAGTGACTTAATAGTAATAGACACCCTTGGGGTAGATATCATCCTAGGGATGAACTGGTTAATGAAGTATGAAGCGAATGTTAGCTGTGACAAGAGGACCGTAACATTGAAGTCCCCGTCAGGAGAAGAGGTAGTGGCCGAGCTATGGATGCCTAAATCAGCGGAGGGAGTCTGTCACCAGATTTCAGTTGATAGTAAGGAGCCTAACCCGCTCGAGGCTATCAAGGTTGTGTCAGACTTCTCGGATGTGTTTCCCGAGGAGCTAACGGGCATGCCACCCGAGAGAAAGGTTGAATTTGCCATAGAGCTTATCCCTGGTACCGCCCCCATCTCCAAAAGAGCCTATCGAGTGTCTGGACCAGAATTGGTGGAACTCAAGAAGTAGATAGATGAGATGTTAGAGAAGGGTTACATCAGGCCAAGTACCTCGCCTTGGGCCGCTCCAGTGTTGTTTGTAGAGAAGAAAGATGGTACCAAAAGGATGTGCATAGACTACAGGGCTTTGAATGAAGTCACTGTCAAGAACAAGTACCCCCTGCCAAGGATAGAAGATTTGTTCAACCAGCTCAGAGGTGCCAGCGTATTCTCGAAGATAGATCTGAGATCTGGTTACCATCAACTCAGAATCCGACCCTCAGATATACCGAAGACAGCATTCATCACCAAGTACGGGTTATATGAATTCACAGTTATGTCCTTTGGGTTGACAAATGCGCCAGCCTTCTTTATGTACCTGATGAACAATGTGTTCATGGATTATCTGGACAAGTTTGTGGTAGTGTTCATTGATGATATTCTCATATACTCTCAAAGTGAGGAAGATCATGTAGAGCATTTGAAGATGGTATTGCAAAGGCTTCGAGAGCATCAGTTGTATGCCAAGCTGGGCAAATGCGAGTTCTGGATTCATGAAGTCTTATTTCTGGGTCACATCATAAATCAAGATGGGTTAGCAGTGGATCCAAAGAAAGTAGCAGATATCCTGAACTGGAAAGCACCGAAGGATGTTCGTGGGATCAAGAGCTTCATTGGAATGGCTAGATATTATAGGCGTTTCATTGAAGGCTTCTCAAAGATTGCTAGACCAATGACAGCGTTACTAGCGAAGAAAGTTGAGTTTAAATGGACTCAAAAGTGTCAGGAAGCATTTGAAGAACTGAAGAATAGATTGACTACAGCTCCTGTGTTAGTCCTGCCTGATGTTCACAAGTCATTCTCAGTGTATTGCGACGCTTCTTACACCGGATTGGGATGTGTGCTAATGCAAGAAGGAAGAGTGGTAGAATACTCATCTCGACAGCTGAAGATCCATGAGAAAAATTATCCCACACATGACCTGGAGTTGGCAGCAGTGGTTCATGCCTTAAAGACCTGGAGACATTACCTGTATGGGCAGAAGTGCGACATCTACACAGATCATAAAAGTCTGAAGTACATATTCACCCAGTCAGAGTTAAACATGAGGCAGCGAAGATGGTTGGAATTGATCAAAGACTATGAGTTGGAGATACATTACCATCCAGGCAAAGCCAATGTTGTTGCAGACGCTCTGAGCAGGAAGAGTCAAGTCAATATGTTGGCTTCGTACCCGATGCCGTATGAGTTAGCCAAAGAGTTCGACAGACTGAGCCTCGGATTCCTGAACAGTACGCAAGGAGTAACAGTGGAGTTAGAGCCCACCCTAGAGCGGGAGATCAAAGAAGGACAGAAGGATGATGAAAGCATCAACAAGATTCGGCAACTGATCTTAGAAGGAAGGGGCAAAGACTTTCGAGAGGATGAAGAGGGAGTAATATGGTTCAAGGACCGATTGTGTGTTCCCGACCTCAAACCTATTCGGGAACTGATCCTCAAGGAAGCTCATGAGACAGCCTACTCCATACACCCTGGAAGTGAGAAGATGTATCAGGATTTAAAAAGAAGGTTTTGGTGGTATGGCATGAAAAGAGAGATCACAGAATATGTCGCCATCTGTGATAGCTGTCTGAGAACCAAAGCAGAGCATCAAAGGCCCGCCGGATTGTTGCAGCCGTTGCGGATCCCTCAATGGAAGTGGGACGAGATCGGGATGGATTTTATAGTCGGCCTACCTCGTACCCGGGCCGGTTATGATTCCATCTGGGTAGTTGTGGACCGCTTAACAAAGGTGGCCCATTTCATACCTGTGAAGACAACATACACCGGAGCAACATTAGCTGAGTTATACATGTCACGGATAGTCTGCCTTCATGGTGTGCCGAAGAAGATAGTGTCAGATCGAGGAACGCAGTTCACCTCTCATTTTTGGCAGCAGCTACAAGAAGCTTTGGGCACACATTTGAACTTCAGCTCAGCTTATCACCCGCAGACAGACGGTCAGACTGAAAGAACTAATCAGATCCTAGAAGATATGTTGAGAGCCTGTGCGTTGCAAGACAAGTCAGGATGGGACAAAAGGTTACCTTATGCAGAATTCTCCTACAACAATAGTTATCAGGCCAGCTTGAAGATGTCGCCGTTTCAGGCACTCTATGGACGGAGTTGTAGGACTCCGCTGCATTGGGACCAGCCTGGAGAGAGACAGGTGTTTGGCCCCGACATTTTGCTTGAAGCCGAAGAGAATATCAAAATGGTTCGAGAGAATCTGAAGATAGCACAATCAAGACAGCGAAGCTATGCGGACCGAAGGAGAAGAGAACTGAGTTTTGAAGTGGGAGACTACGTCTATCTGAAGGTGTCACCTATCAGGGGAGTCAGAAGGTTCGGAGTAAAAGGCAAGTTAGCACCTCGGTACGTTGGACCATATCAGATCCAAGCCAAGCATGGAGAAGTGGCCTACCAGCTCAACCTACCAGAGAGCTTGTCAGCAGTGCATAATGTGTTCCACGTGTCGCAATTGAAGAAGTGTCTGCGAGTACCAGAAGAACAGTTGCCAGTGGAGGGTTTGGAGGTCCAGGAGGATCTGACATAAATAGAGAAGCCAACGCAGATTCTGGAGTTTGCAGACAGAGTCACCCGGAGGAATACCATCAGAATGTGCAAAGTCAGATGGGGTCACCACTCCGAGGAGGAAGCAACCTGGGAGCGAGAAGATGATCTGAAGGCCAAATACCCTGAACTCTTTGCTGACCAACCTTGAATCTCGGGGCGAGATTCTTTTAAGGGGGATAGGTTTGTAACACCCTGAATTTGGGGGTATAAAATTTCTTTGCTCATATTCACAAATTCAGGTGTTACTTCCCTTTTCTCATCCTTCCTCATTCTTTTCTTTTTCATTTCTATAGGAGAAAAGTGCTTATTTTATTTGTAATTATAAGTTTAATAGGTTAAACCCTAAGGGAGTATGAATTGTTGCATCATGTTGAACCCTAGATTTCACTTTTGCTTGGTGCATAATTCTTAGAAAGGCTAATTTGAATTTGTGGTTTATTTGGATTTGAATCAAATAGAGAAAATAAAAAGAAAAGAGAAAGCAATTCCAGAATAAAAGAAAAGAGGAAAAAAGCCCACTCCCCCGCCCCCCTCGGCCTTTCGGCCCACTAAGCCCATCCCGCGCGCGCCTCTCTCCCCCCCGCTCTCTCTGCCCTGGCGGGCCCGCCCGTCAGCGCGGCCGCCTTCCGCGCGGCCGCCCCCGCTCTCCTCTCTCTCTCTACTCGCGGGCCCGGCTTGTCAGCCTCGTCGTCCTCGCGTAACTGCCGCCCGAGCTACGCGCGGCCGCCTTCTCCGCGCCCACGTCACGCGTGGAGCTCGCAACCGCCCCGCCCCTGGCCACTTGAGCCCCGAGCCCCACTCGCCCTCTCCCCCTCCCTCTTTTGCGCACCAGCAGACCCCTCTTCCACCTCTCCCTCGCTGCGCGCACGCCAGAGCGCCGCCGCCACAAATCCCCGCCGTCCCGAGCTCGTTTCCCGGCCGCCGTTGAAGCTCCGCCGTGTCCGTTGCCACGGTGAGCTTCGCCTCGACGTCCGCAACCCGGGACGCGCCCCAATTTCCCCTCCCCCTCCCTATTTCTCTCTGCCCGCGCTCACCCGTCGTTCCCCGTGCAGCCGTGGAGGTCCGCCACCGTCGCCCCGGGCCACCGTCGTGCCATTGCCGCCGCCGAGGAGTCCCCGGAGCCCGCCTTGAGGTAAGGAACCTCTCCCGCCCCTATCGACCCGTGTATTGCCTTCTGTTGCGCTTAATTCCTTGCCGGAGTAGATTAATGCCGCCGCCGAGCCGCTCCGCCGTGAACCGCCCCCCTCCGGTGCCCCTGCCCCGACCCAGACCCCACCAGAGGATCCCCCGTGCCCTCCCCAACCTTCCCGGCCACTCAGGTCGCCCCGGAGACCCGCCGTGCGCCCGCGCCCCTCGTCTCCGGCGAGTCTTCCGCCGCGGGGACGAGCACCGCCGCCCCAGCTAGCCGTAGGAGAAGCCCAGGCCGGCCACCCGATCCCCACCGTCCGTCCCAGATCGGGCGGCCCCGTTTTAATTAGGCCAAGCCCAATCCTGGCCGTCCGCCGGAGATCCAGCGGCCCAGGCCTGCTTCCCCCACACCCTGCCTCCCTGCCAGTTGGGCCCCGCCTGTCAGCCTGCCTGCGCCCGCGCTGCCACCCGGCCCCGCCTGTCAGCTCGCCCGCGCCCGCGCTGCCCACCCGGCCCCGCCTGTCAGCCTGCCCGCGCCCCCGCGCTGCCCGCCCGGTCCCGCCTGTCAGCCGCCCAGGCCGCCGCGCGCTCGCGCGCCCGCCCGCAGGATCTAATCCTGGCCGTTCGCTTTAGATCTGACGGCCGTAGTAGCCCGATACCCCTTCGCCCGCGCGTTTTCTTAAAGAGACCCCCGGTTTTCTGGAATTTGAACCCGCCGTCCCTGGTTTCTCTCAGTTAGGTCCCTGGACCTTTTATTTAATTCAAAATAGGTATTTAGGGTATATTTTTAATCCCCAAACTTGTAAAATTCATAACTTTGTCATATGAACCCCAAATTAGGTGCTTCAAATTGCAAAATGCTCATGATGTTTTTGTCTATCTATTTAAACAATGTTTCCCTGCTGTTTCCATGTACCAATTAATAGTTAATCACTAGGATAGGATTAAGGTTATTGGAACCCTATTTGAAATAATTAGAAGTTGGTAGACTTTAATAAAAGTTAGAATACTTAAGTTTATGGACTTAAACACCTAAGTTTAGGAACTTAAAACCAGGTAATGATTTAATCCCACCACTGACTTAAACTTGATTAGTGGATAATGAATCACTTGGTATAGTCCTCTACCCCAGACCTAGGGAACACCAGAGTGCCTATCCCTTTTTTTTACTATGAACTTGTGATCTCTCTGCTGCATATGTTTGGTATGTTGCTTTTTGTTTGTTATCTTCCCAAGTGCATAGTGTGAATGATTACTTTACGTAGACAACGAGCAGTCTGTGTTCCCCGAGGAAGTTGCAGAGGAAGCCCCTGATCAACAGTTTGGTGAAGGCAAGTGTCCTCTGACCCATTATGTCCTATTCACTTATAACTTACTATCCCGCATTACTTACTTGAAACCTAAGGATTGACTAGCTTTACACTTTACTTTATCCTTGATGACCTTATGGGCTGTTATGGTTAGTATTCTGCTATTGCCTTAACTTAATCAATGAACATGATGTGACTATTTATGATACTGTTATCCGGATGATGTTGATGATCTTGTGATACTCTAGGGGGCTCAGGCTGTTTCCTGAGTACCTCTCCGTAAGGACCTGTTCGTTGAGAGACCACCCGGGATAACAGTGCAACCATGAGGGTGAAATGGGATGCCCTTAGCTAATTAATTAGAGGAACTAGAGGTGTAGTTGCTTAGCCGTCGTGCCGTCAATGGGGTCCAGGCATAGTGCTTGCTCTGCCGAGGCTGAGTGCCGAGGTTCTTTCGTTCTGTTTTTTGTTAGTCACTCTCCTGCGGGGAGGGGTACTGTGTTTATCAAACTGGAGAAACCTAACGGGCAGCTATGATCTCTAGGGAATCTTTGTAAAAGCTACGTAGTGATGCCCTGCCGGACCACCTAGGTAGTGGTCAATGGGGATTAGCTCTCCCCGGGTAGAAAGGGAATCATGACTCATGGGTAAAGTGTGCAACCTCTGCAGAGGGTAGTGAAACTGATATATCAGCCGTGCTCACGGTTAAGAGCAGCCTTGGGATCCTCTTTGATTAGAGACACAGATGGTTCGAGATACAAGGATTATGTTATGGTTTTGGTTCGACTATGATGATGATGTTGTTCCTCGATGAGGAAATGGTTTACGGGTTGGTTAATGCTAAAATCTGGCTTCTACTAATGATAAATACCTGACCAACTAAAAGCAACTGCTTGAGCCTAACCCCACATAAAGCTAGTCCACTTCAGCCAAACGGGACATTTGCTGAGTACGTTGATGTGTACTCATCCTTGCTTTACCACAAAACACCAGGTTGTCCGCACTGTAACCACTGCTCAGGAGAAGGCGAAGCCGTGGAAGGAGACTTCCAGGAGTTCCAAGACTACGACGAATTCTAGGTGTGGGTTGGCGGCAACCCCCAGTCAGCTGCCTGTGAAGGCCTTATCTTTACTGCGTTTCGCTAGTACTTTGATTTACTTGTTAAGACAATGACTATGTGGATTTCTATGACTCTATAATGTAATAAGTACTCTTTTATGTTATTACTCGAGCATTGTGTGATGATGTTCATTTATGTAATCGCTGTGTACGTGAGTTCTGATCCTGGCACGTACATAGTTCGCATTCGGTTTGCCTTCCAAAACCGGGTGTGACAGTTGTCTGGGTGGTTTGTGCACTTTGTGTAGGTTTCAGGTCTAGTTTTCCATAAAACTACATCAATTACATTCTTAATTGAAAGGCAGAGCTCCTACCATTACGTTCAAAAAAGTAACAAAAGACAACAATTAGTTTTTGTAGACAAATATTATGACTTACCATAAAATATTGAATGTGGCTAGATCATTATCCTTATTTGACACAACAACTTTCTAAGTAAACAAATATTAAAAGCCAAGAACACATGATTGTCCAAAGGATAGCAAGTTAAAGCTCAACGAAGCAACTAGAAGCACATTGGAAATTGAGCGGTCATTTGATATTACAACTTTGTCCAATACTTTGACTTTGCCCTTTGAGTTGTCTCCAAATGTAACCATTTCCTAATCATCTACCTCTTTTCACTTGGTGAGATGAACATATGAGGATCATCAGTCATATGTGTGTGTAACCACTACTGATTACCCAATGACATTCACCAGTTTTGTAGCTAATCTACACAAAGATATCAAGCTTGATGTTTAGATATCCGAACTTTATGGGGGCCTACCACTTCCTCAACTAGAGACTATGCATAACTTCACTAAAATGGTCATAACTCCTTAATGGGAAGTTGAAAAGACGACCACTTGTTGGAGATGAAAATATACTTGATTATCTTTCTGTCCTTGTGCATTATGCATGAGGAGTACTTGACTATTTGGTGCACATGGACCTTGAAACATGGCTCTGATATCAGTAGGAAGTGTGATGGTTTAGATTCCGCATAACCTATCTCGTCCTCAGTGTGACTTGTCTTCTTTGGTCCAACATCATCTCCCACATTGGTAAACCTTAGTAATACATGTTTGTAATATTTATGTAGTATAGAATTCTTATTTTTATTGTAATTGATTTTGGTAAGGAGAGAATTCACTTATTGTTGTAGTTTCTTTGCACGTCTCCATGTACTGGGTCCTTGCATTGGTGTAGTTGTTGTTTAACTTGGTTCAGGTGATCCATGGCTTAACACATTGGCTAGGATGTCCTTATCATTGGGTACACTATGGGTTTGTATTATGTTGTTAGAGTCTTGGAGTGTACTTTGCCAGCATAAGGGTACATCTCCGCTCGAGCATTTATAACACTAGAACATAAGGCGCTCATAAATCTTCGCTCGAGCATTGATAACACTAGAACATAAGGCGTCCTTATGGGCGCCCTATTAGGATGATGCAGAGTTTGTAAAAATAAATGTTGGCTATTTAAAAAACTAAACTTCCATCAAAGTTGGCATAGATCATTTTTCATACATAAATGCTTGAACAAGCGCATAAGAAGTCGCTTTCACCAATGTCTTAGATTTCAGTAACATCCATTTTTATATTATGTCCCAACATTTAGACCATGTGTAATACGTCAAGTATAAGCTAACGTTAAGGCTTCTACACAACTATATGCTTGCATAATGACCAAGGACACAAAAAGCACGAAGTATCTTTGTCCAACGACAACATTTGCATTGGATAATATATGATGGTTTAAACCATAGTTGTTAGCTCTAAACACGTATTTACACCCACATAACCAGCAAAACAAACATGTTTTTTTGTATTTTATACTCTATATTCAAGTATAATATATGTATGGGCTATTGTATTCTTGCCCCCACTTTGATTTCTAATTGTTATTTTGCCTCTACTTTCCAAACTTTGTGATTTTGCCCTCACTTTTTCGGATGAAGCTGAAAGTTACCCCTGCACTGCGAGAAAAGTGGGGGTAAAATCACAAAACAGGGGTAACTTTTCTGCTTCATCCAAGTAAAGTGGGGGCAAAATCACGAAGTTTCAAAAGTAGGGGCAAAGTCACAATTGGAAATCAAAGTGGGGGCAAGAACATAATAGCCCTATATGTATTTGTATGAAAAAACAAAAAAATAAAATCGACCCATATCGGTCCTAGCTCACTATGCCGCATCTTAGGCCCAAGCATGACCCAGTGACCGAGCTAGGGCAGCACGGGCCCGCTTCCCTTCGTGTCATGCTGGGTTTTGGCCGGGCCAAACCCGTGTCGGGTTTCGATCCTTCCGTCTAGCCCGACCCGCCTCGACATGTATCCTATGAAGAAAGACATGTCTTTAGGAACAATAAAGAAATGACAGATAGATGATAGTTGGGCTATAATGTAATAACATATGAACTGTCGCACTACAGAGATTCAGTATTGCTGCTCGCGAGGAAGGAAATTGGTGGATACTTCGGGAACAAGAGAGATTTTGGGGAGGAATGTCAAACGTAAATGGTGGGGAAGAAAAGGTCGGGGATGGGGCGTGAGCTTGGCGACTGGCGGTGATGTCGGTGACGACTAGGGCGTGTCGCTCCTAGAACTGAGTAAGGCGAGACCTCCATGATGGAGGCGTCTCCTCGATGTCCCCGACGACAATCGAGTTTGCCACGTAGTAGAACGGGACATATTGTGGCACGCCCCGTTGCGGCATCCGCGAGCGTGCCACCGATGTCATCTCCTTGTTGCTATCGGAGCCTAAGGAGAAAGCGAGGAAAGGGACGACATGGGACTTGGGAGGGAGAGAGCCCGCTCAAAGCTCGATTAGAAGAAAAAGTCGGGTTGACCCAACTCTTGTCAGCACGTGAAAACGTCGAGGCGGCGTGACGTGCTGTGGTGCGAGGAAACCTGTGTGGGTTTCAATATAAGAGATTAAAAAAGAATACATATTTTTTATTTGTACATAATTTAAACTACTTAACAAGTATATATCTAAACAAATTAATAACTCAATCATACGTAATTCAATGAGCCTGATTTTTTTACTACAACTCAAACATGCAATGTTTAGCCCACCATATTATTTTACCATAATTGCAAAGTAAAAATACAGCTATGAGTTAATTACACAAACTTCAGATTTAAAAATGTAATAGAAAAAATATAATAAAACATATTATATCATAGGTTCACTATATATATTTATCTATGTAGAGTGTAATAAAAATAGATTTTCTATTTTATAATTGTTGCATAATTTACTTTAAAAAATTCAAAGATTGAGCCGAAATAAATATAAAAAAGATAAAAACCAGTGTCCGGTTTTTATTAGACAAGGAGGAGCTGTCTTGTGAGAAAAAAAATGTTTTTTGGGCTATAGTTGAGAAAGATAAACTTGTTTTTTTTTTCAATCCGGTCTCGCAAGTCGCAAACAAACGCCCGTTAAAAGATCCAAACTTTGTGCCGCCGCCTCCTGTTTGCACAGAGGGGAAGAGAGAGAGAGAGACGGAAAGGGGGAGATGAGCCGGAGCCTGGGGATCCCGGTGAAGTTGCTCCATGAGGCAGCGGGTCATGTGGTGACGGTGGAGCTCAAGACCGGCGAAGTGTACCGGGGGTCCATGGTCGAGTGCGAGGATAACTGGAATTGCCAGCTCGAGAACATTACCTTCACCGCCAAGGTATGCTCTCTCTGCTCGCGCTACCTTCGGATCCGAGCTTGATCCCCATGGATTGTGCTCCCTGAGTATTTTTCTTTCTTTCTGTTGATTAATCTGCAGGATGGGAAGGTTTCGCAGCTGGAGCACGTCTTCATCAGAGGAAGCAGAGTGAGGTAATAAAAAAACTAGATTTATTCCGTGATGCAATGTTCAATGTTGTCGAGTTACGGCGGCCTAATTATTTTTCTGCTTGTGGGTTTTGCTGCTGTTATGTTACAGATTTATGATTATACCTGATATGCTCAAGAACGCTCCCATGTTCAAGCGCTTGGAAGCGAGAATTAGGGTTTGTGACTGATGATTCCCTGTACCGCTTAGTGCCTTGCTGTGAGAAAACCAATGGTGATATGGTACATAATTTGCTTGGTCGAATGTAGGGCAAAGGATCAGCTATTGGAGTTGGGCGTGGACGTGCAGTTGCAATGCGTGCTCGGGTAATGTTGCTTTCCATTGTTTTTAGTTGTGACTCTTTTCACTATGAGTGTTTCACCTTATTTCATTACATAGTTTTCAATATGATATGACTAACCTGTTTATGTAATTTACAAAAGAAAATGCAATGAGTATGCGCCTTTGTGAAATAATTAAGTTAACTGTGCATTAACTCTTTTCAAAGGCACCACAACACTTTTGTTGGTTGACTGCATAGGATAATCTTGCTTATCGTTAAAATTGTGAATTTACGGGGTATTTATTGGGACACTATCAAACATGTCAAGGATGAATAATGCTGCAGATCTGCTCATGGATAGCTAGAACATCTCCATCAGTTCCGCTCTTAAATTCTAATCTGATGGATATCACAAAATCTTGGGGAGTTTTTTTTGTTTTCTCCATAAGTATGATAGCTAAACATCTTTGTCAGTTCTGTTGTCTTCATCAAAACACGGTTACTTCCAATCTCTTTTTTTCACTTTCTACCTCAATCATTGTTTTTTCCATTGCCTTTGGTTTGGCCGTATATGATTGGCTCAGATATAAGTAAATAACATACAAGCACTAATATATGCAATTGTTATTCACTTCCATTGGACCATCTTCTATAATTTGATTTTGTCTTTTGCCCGTATGTTCGTACCTAATGGAAACCTAAAATGACTACATGGGTTGCAAATTGCTGCCCTTAAGGGTCTCCATTGATCCTCTTCAATGTAATTGTCAGCACTACTATTCCCAAAACATGGCACCCACCTGCACCTCTGTGACTATAGTATGTAACAGCACCAGCAACAACAATGGTATTGGACTATTAGTGTTGTTAACCATAATTCGTTAGGGCTAAGCAACAGGACAATGCTTTTTTCTTTATATCAGTGTTATTATTGTTACATTTTGTGGTTGTGTGGCAAAAATTGTTGTTTCTGTCTTGCTTCTTGAGTATCATCCGCTTTATGCATTTCATTTGTTAATCAAGAAGTATACCAAATTTAGAGCTTGCCATTGCCAATAAGATGCAATGACACCCTAATACCGTTTCCTTAAAAAATTCGAGAGTTTTCCTAAATTTTTCTGTCATGTTTTAATAAAAGCAATCCGTATCTAGCATAGTTTTTCTTCACTCTGGAATTGACTTGTTTGTCTTCTATGTAAGACCATTTTTAACTTTTCTGTTTCATTATTTCGTGATACATTGGAGTAAATAAGCACTGCAAACATGAGTTCAAAACCATGAATGTTTTATTAATCTAATTTTAATACAGTAAAATGATACCGCCTCCGTTTCAAAATAGTAGTCGTTTTAGCTCTTGATTTTTATGTCTATGTTCAAATGGATGATGATGAATCTAGACACATATATAAAACAAATACATTAATTGTTGTATGAATCACCTAAAAAGGTAAAACGAATTTTATTTTGGGACGGAGGGAGTAGAATTCAATAGTTTGATTGTATTTGCTTTGAAATACATGAGTTAGGAGGCCATGATTTCGTAAGTTGCTGTCTTGGTCTCAATGGCTAAAATCGGTCAGTCAGTGGGTATTGGCTACTGGTATGTTTTTATATTGAGATACTGACCTGTATGTAGAGCAGATTAGTTTTTACTAGTATGTTGTTTATACTAAGAGTCTAAGATAGTGACTATTTTGTAAATCTTTGCTTGTGGGATGTTCTCTTTTATGATGGATGCCTACATGCATGGAATTTGTGGGGTTAGTGTTGTTACTCTATTGGCATTGGGGGAAATTGAACAAACTGTCTAGGGTTAGTTAAGTAGGAAAAAATGAACAATTGTTATCAATTTTTTTAAGCGTTGATTGACATTTTCTGTTAAGACTTAAGAGTTCAGACTGGGTTATTGATAGACATGGGAGCAATATGAACTGGTACGGATGTTGCAGTTAATTTTAGTTTCATTCAGATTAAAACCATATTTTGAGCATCAGGACATAACAGGAATTTTAGTTCTATGTCCTTTGCTTTAGCTGGTAACATGAGTTCGTGAGGATAAATGAGACTGTTGGTAGGGTTTCTTTTTCCACTCTCCTTTTAAACAATAAAACGAATGTAATGTGGTGGGGTGGACAAATGTGACATGATCAAATATATGAAATTAGGATGCACTTTGGCATCAAAGGAAATTGTAGCCTCATTAGATATCATTGTGATGTTAAACTGAAGAAATTTTGAATATCATTCTTCCATTTGGTATTAAACCTATCATGGCTAGGTTCAGTGTTCTCTTTTTTCATGTCTTTAGCTGGAAGTGTAAAAAGGCATGGTTGTATACTGCCATCGTAGAACACATGTTTTTTTTGGGAGGGAGGGAACGGTAGGATGGGACTTTGGGTGCTGATTTTTTTCTTTGGGTTAATTGCTTTTCAACACATGTATCTGAGTGCCCCTCACTTCCAGTGGTTTTGTTTTACGTGTAAGGATGGTTTGAGCTTCTTACATGGTTGAAAGATTCCTGCTGGCCGGGATATTATTTTGATAATAATCGAATTGGAAGGTTTCCGCCTGAACACTGTGTCATCACTATTGTCAAGTATAGTTCCTGTCAAACTTGCAGGGAATGAAGAAATAAGTTTGCACGACACATTCTTTTTACCATTTTGTGAACTCTATAGTGCATCTTGTCAGTAGAGATGGGCACATGGGACCTGAGATGGTAGTGAAATCCAAAATATCTTGGTGAAGTGAACTATGTATTATCCGGAAGCAATTTTGTATTATTTTTCTTTGGAGTTTCATTTTGTGTGATTTGATATAATCAAAGATATATGTACACTGTCATCTAAATTATAATTGTAAGTTGTGTACTCATTCATTCATCACTTGATAATTGATACTACTTCCGTTCTCGAATATTTATCGTCTGCTAGTTAATTTTTAAACTAAAACGCGACAAATAAAAAAAACCCGGAGGGAGTAGTTCCTAACTCTTTTGTCTGTCAATTTTAGGCTGCTTCTGGTCGTGGTGGTGGTCCTGTTGGGCGAGGCAGCGCGCCTCCTGTGAGGAGGTAGATTTTATGGTGTCATGCGGCTTTTCTTGTCTGGCTGAGGATGTTGCAGTCTGATGTTAGGACGCTGTCTTGGTAGTCAAAACTGCCGTAATGTATAATTCAACGGCTTAAGGAGTATGAGTGTGCAACCTCTTATTGTTGAATGTAATGTGTTGACGGTGGTTGTTTTCCTTGCTCTATTCGGATGGCTGGACCAAAAAATATCATGTGTTCTCGTCGACAAATTAGCTTTTGTCTTAGTCCTGCAGGTTTTTTTTTGTGTAGATGTTTTGATTTGTCATAAACTCATGATACATGTACCTGAGCCTGAGTATTTCTTCTCTCGATAAGGTGATATGGTACATATGCTACACGGGTGAATTCTCTTCGTCCCGTCTAGGAATTAGATCCTCGGCAGTTGGCTTCGGCAACATCACGGAGCAGTCGTAGAAGGATCACATTTTGCCTAATTAGGTCACACCCAGTGAGTCTTATTTTTTACATTCATTGAGCTGCTATGTTGGATTAATGTGGGCTTGGCCCAAATTAATACTCAATAATAGTCAATGCTAATGGCCCACTTTAATGCTATGGTGTACTAATTATTTAGTACCATATTGGAAGTTCAAAGGACAAATCAATCAACTTAAATAGGTGGACCATTGGTGCATCTATTGAGAAGTTGAGAAAAGGATGAAGGACTGCCACGCGCGCGCGCGCCGCCGCCGGCGGCCGGGCCGTGGCTCGTGGTAGATCGGACCTTGGTCCGAATATGCGCGACTGTTTCTGTCCGTTCTTCTTCTCCCTTCTTCTGACCGCCTATAAGAATGGAGAGGGAGGGCTCTTCCAGTCACGCGATTTATCTCACGCGAATTGCAAACAACACATTCCCGTCCCATCTTCTGCGAGCACAGAGAGAGTGGGAGAGCAGAGCAGGCCTCCGAAATCACCGACCGCAGAGATACACTTGCACGGGTGTGCGGGCGATCAGATTTTTGGGGAGCGTCTTCGCGACTGCTCGCGTGATCGTCCACAGCTGTTCTTCTTCCCGGCGACCGTTCGAGGGACTGCACTGCGTACATCTTCCTGCACCGACTTCGTACGGCTACATCGAACAAACACACGAGATGTCTCGTGTGAATGGAGCCACTGGTGTCTTGAGCATCGGTCCCTCCGCTGGGTACACTCTGTTCTTCGTATTTATGCATGTTTCATTGCTGTTTACTGCTTATGCGAGTAGTTATACACACATGCACATACATGTCATCACATATATCGCACTGATTATCTGGATTAAATTAAAACTAAAAATGCCTAACTTTCTAACAATCCAAAAATCTGATATTAGGCATTTTTCTGTTAGTGGTTTTGCTGCTGCGTTAAAACCAAGTGAACCTTTTGATGGGACGTTTTACAAGAGATGGCGTAGTAAGATGATACTGTGGTTGACCGCAATGAACTGCTATCACGCCGCACAGGGGAAACCCGAACAGTTCACTCCTGAAGAGGAGAAAATGTTCGACGTTGCCGATAACCTGTTTCGAGGCGCCGTGATTGGCGCTCTTGCCAACAAGTATGTTGATTCTTATCTAACGTGCACATCTGCAAAAGAGTTATGGGATGCATTAGATGAGAAGTTTGGTGTTTCTGATGCTGGTAGCGAGCTGTACATCATGGAGCAGCTATTTGACTATAAGATGGTGGAAAACCGTCCTGTAGTTGAACAGACTCATGAAATACAGGCACTGGCTAAAGAACTCGAACAATTCCCATGTGTCACTGCTCGCGTGATCGTCCACAGCTGTTCTTCTTCCCGGCGACCGTTCGAGGGACTGCACTGCGTACATCTTCCTGCACCGACTTCGTACGGCTACATCGAACAAACACACGAGATGTCTCGTGTGAATGGAGCCACTGGTGCCTTGAGCATCGGTCCCTCCGCTGGGTACACTCTGTTCTTCGTATTTATGCATGTTTCATTGCTGTTTACTGCTTATGCGAGTAGTTATACACACATGCACATACATGTCATCACATATATCGCACTGATTATCTGGATTAAATTAAAACTAAAAATGCCTAACTTTCTAACAATCCAAAAATCTGATATTAGGCATTTTTCTGTTAGTGGTTTTGCTGCTGCGTTAAAACCAAGTGAACCTTTTGATGGGACGTTTTACAAGAGATGGCGTAGTAAGATGATACTGTGGTTGACCGCAATGAACTGCTATCACGCCGCACAGGGGAAACCCGAACAGTTCACTCCTGAAGAGGAGAAAATGTTCGACGTTGCCGATAACCTGTTTCGAGGCGCCGTGATTGGCGCTCTTGCCAACAAGTATGTTGATTCTTATCTAACGTGCACATCTGCAAAAGAGTTATGGGATGCATTAGATGAGAAGTTTGGTGTTTCTGATGCTGGTAGCGAGCTGTACATCATGGAGCAGCTATTTGACTATAAGATGGTGGAAAACCGTCCTGTAGTTGAACAGGCTCATGAAATACAGGTGAAAGTCGCCTAGAGGGGGGGGTGAATAGGCGGAACCTGAAAATTAAAACTTTATCCCCCAACTAGATCCCTTGATTAGTGGTTAGAACAAGATATACAAATATCGGAGAATAGAAACTAAGTTCTTGCTTGAAAGGAGTATTGCTATATAATGCGGGAGAGATAAATCAATACAACTAATAAGTTATAGAATAACAAAGCAAGAACCCTTAGATGAGAAGAGCACTAGAACAAGTTCTTTCTTGCAACGTGTTGCTTCACTAAATGGAAATTTAACTTGAAGCAATACCAAATGAAATTAGCAAATAATGGTGCAAGAAAACTTAGAGTAAGGGAAAGCAAACAAATCACAAGCAATAAACACAATGGACACGGGTGATTTGTTTTACCGAGGTTCGGCCCTCGAAGGCCTAGTCCCCGTTGAGGAGTCCACTTAAGGACGGGTCTTTTTCAACCCTTTCCCTCTCTCTCCCGATCACACAAGGATCGGCGAGCTCTTCTTCTTCTCAAGGATCACTCTCGATCCCACAAGGACCACCACAATCTTTGGTGTCTCTTGCTAGCTTTTACAAGCCTCCAACACTTTGGAGGAAGTTCGAATGGGAGTCAAAAACTCCACGCGCAAATGAACACAAAGATGTAGCACACACTATCTCTCGATGAATCTCACAAGGCACTAGTGCTAAACTCAAATGAGTAGCTCTCTTTTGCTTGCTCTCTCTTTTGTGGCACTTGTGTTGGTTGTAGTGGTCTAAATCTTGTGTATAGGATGTATCAATGAATATATGTGGTTGGGAGAGCTTGAGTATGTCAACTAGATGACTTGGAATGTTGCTTGGGCTCCCACACCTTGAAGTGGCCGGTTGGGGTGGAATTTATAGCCCTCAACCACCCATATAGCCGTTGGGGCGCATCTGCCAGAAATTGCACTGGCGGACGGTCCGCGGCTAGGGCCCGGACGGTCCGCGACCCTCCAACGGTCGATTCTGACATCTTCAACGGATACTTCTGACAGATCAACGGTTAGATCAACGGCTATCTGCCTCGGTGACACCACGCGGACGGTCCGCCCTTGGTCCCGGACGGTCCGCGCCAGCTCTATAATTCCTTTTGCTCAACTTGTCACCTTCGGGCTGAACCAGGTCTTCACATGCGGACTGTCCGCGAATTATAGCCGGACGGTCCGCACGTTGTAGCTGGACGGTCCGCGGTTTAGTCGGACTGTCCCTGATTTGTAGTTCCTGGTCGAAGTCAACTCGGTGTCGCGGACGGTCCGCCGCAAGGGCCCGGACGGTCCGCGCATGGTCTCGGACAGTGCTTGTTCTTCCATCGGACGGTCCGCAGTAGAAACACATGTTTTTGCATTGGTTCTGTCCGAGGTTTATTCTGGTGTCGCGGACGGTCCGCCGCAGGGTCCCGGACGGTCCGCGCTTGGCCTGATTTTCCAAAAAGCTTCTCCTGTCCGGAATAATCTACGGTATTCCGGACAGTCGATTTAGTATAGTTGTAGATGAACCTTTGGCACCTGTAGAGCATATAATCTAGAGCAAACTAGTTAGTCCAATTATTTGTGTTGGGCAATTCAACCACCAAAATCATTTAGGAAAAGGTTTGAGCCTATTTCCCTTTCAATCTCCCCCTTTTTGGTGATTGATGCCAACACAAACCAAAGCAAATAAATAAGTGCAGAATTGAACTAGTTTGCATAAGGTAAGTGCAAAGGTTACTTTGAAATTAGACCAATTTACATTTAATGTTTTAGACCATGCTTGCACCAATTGTTTTGTTTTTGCAAACTCTTTTGGAAATTCTTTTCAAAATGTTTTGCAAAATAGTCAAAGGATAAATAAATAAGATTTTGAGAAGCATTTTCAAGATTTGAAATTTTCTCCCCCTGTTTCAAATGCTTTTCCTTTGACTAAACAAAACTCCCCCTCAATGAAATCCTCCTCTTAGTGTTCAAGAGGGTTTTAAGATATCAATTTTGAAAATACTACTTTCTCCCCCTTTTGAACATAATAAGATACCAATTTGAAATTTACCAATTGAAAATCATTAGTTTTACCAATTTGAAGAAATTAGGAGGTGGTGGTGCGGTCATTTTGCTTTGGGCTAATACTTTCTCCCCCTTTGGCATGAATCGCCAAAAACGGATACTTTGAGTGAAATATAAGCCCTCAATGAACTACTTTCTCGCCTTTGGCAAATAAAACATGAGTGAAGATTATACCAAAGACGGAGAGATGGCGGGATACCGGCAAAGAGTGGATAATACCAATGGAGTTGAGTGGAAGCGATGTCTTTGCCGAATACTCCATTTCCCTTTCAATCTAAGACTTAATACATGAGATGCTCATGAAAACATATTAGTCTTAGCCTTGGCACACAATGAAAGATAAGAAATATGCAAATGTACCAAAGGAAAGAGACATGATTAAAAAGATATGTCAATTAAGCTCAATCAATTCTATACAATATAGATTGCTCCCCCTAAATATGTGCATAGAGAGGAAAACAAATTTTTGGTCTTAAATGCCAAGTGCACATACTTAGGTTAATGAGATCATATCTATAGAAGTGCATTGTGTCATAGTATAGGTGTGATGCTCAAATGCTCATGACAATTGATGCACTTTTGAAAGCATGTTATAAATATCTCAAGCATTCACCCTTAAGGATTTCAAGGAGGCTTAAGGACCATCCACCTCCTGAACAAAGGCAGCTTATCCTCGTTACAAGGTTAAGCTTTAAGCTCCTTGACAATAAAATTACTTCATCCAGTTTAAACAAAGATGCAAGAATGAATGTTTGAGAGGTTAAACTAGGTATGAAGCAGGGTTAGTGCATGAACATGCTTTCTCTTCCTTTTAAACATGATATGCAAGTAATGTAGGAAGATTTTAGGTACATGTATGAATGAGATAGAGTAGTTTTACCTTTTTGTACCTTTACATAGAGATGCTCTCTTCATTGTGCTTTGTCCTTAGTCTTAGTCGCTTAAGACCTATACTCAAGACAATGTATGAAAATATTTTGCACACGAGAGAGTTCTACAACTAGTGATCCTTTTCTAAGTCATGTTATTATATACCAAGTAGATCACAAATTGCATAAATACATCATGAATTCTCCTTTTAACTTAGTGCATATCAAGATGATGTTGATTGAAATTACCAATTGAAATCAAATTGTAATTGCATGAAGCACTAAGAAGCATGAGATTGAAATCAAATTGAAATTACATGAGACACTAAGAAGCACAAGTGATAATTGAAGTTATTCAATGATCAAACAACAAATGCGATCAAAAGAACAACATAGGCATTAGATTTGCAATCAAGCTCAAAAATAGGAGAATCCAATAAGCATGCTACTTTAGAAATGAAAGCAACAATCCTTGATAAAAGCGACTTTATTTTAACAGGTTGGATTGATGTGTAGTAGCATACTATATGAGAAACATTATTCTCATGCAAGAGACTATATGAAATTACTGAGATAAAGCAATAGTCTCAACATAATCAAAATATAATAATGGACTCCCCCTAAAGATATGCATCAAGTAATTGAAAGAATTGATTTTGATGCATTCACTTTTAAGGACATAAAGGGAGACTCATTTTACATCTTGATCGAGGCTTATGAATTTTGCAATAAACAACTTAAGCCTGGTAACCTCATAATGAAAAAGGATTTAGAATGCTTACAACCACACCATTGATTGTTGTGAAAACCTTATTGTCCAAGTAGGTGTTGTTGTCCTTGATGTTCTTCCTTTTCCATTTGAGTGTCCTCCCTTTGTATTTGTCTCTTTTTCCTTCCAAACTTTTTGAAAATACTCGAGAGACATGTTAATAGCGCAAGGGAGTAAATGGGAAAGGATGATTACTTTAGATAATTAGCATACATAATTCATCATCCACAAGTCACATAGACATGAAGTAAAATCCTTAACATCAGTGCATTTCATTTGAGAAAAATGAGTGAGCACCTTTTAAGCATTTTAATAATCATTGGAGATTTTACTTTATCATATTGAAGTTAGTTAATCATCACTTGGAGGCAAATCAATATGATAACATATATATAAATATCGCAAAGGTATTAAATAGATTCTAATGGACATGAGCAATAAGAAAATGATATTTGAATGCATACTTAGTTAATTTTGGTCCAATAGCGAATCTATTCCTCACAAGGGTAGAATATGATAATTTAGATTAGATACCCATTGAGATGGGAACTAAATTTATCCAAGACGATGAGTTCCCATACCTTTGCTTTTACCTTTCTTCTTTTGGGTGAAGGTCAACCCATGAGGCTTGTGTACTTTCCCTTCTATGCATATTTATAAGTAAGCTCAAGAGATACGTTAGTAACACAAGCACTAGTTTCCATTTAGTAATCATTTTGACAA
The DNA here is from genome assembly GCF_902167145.1 of Zea mays. Taxonomy (NCBI): domain Eukaryota; kingdom Viridiplantae; phylum Streptophyta; class Magnoliopsida; order Poales; family Poaceae; genus Zea; species Zea mays. The sequence goes on along the minus strand of NC_050104.1, from coordinate 149,763,704 downwards.
AGAATGAAAAGTGAATTACTATTGGCATGGAAACTTTATAATATGAACTAGATTATTCCATGAAGTATGCCTAGTTTTAACTCATAAAACAAGCATGGTTAAATTCTTGAGACGTAAGGGAATAAATCTAATTCATAACATGGAGAGCGATAAATGTAGAAGAATCATATCCAATTTAAGCAATAAAACATACAACATACATAATTGGATTGATTTTCCTTGCCATGGTGGATTACGCATTTCCATAGAGAAACTTATTCTCTACAAGTGAGACTACTTTGGGTTACTTAAATAAAATCAATAGTCTCACTAATCTAGTTATAGAGAGAGTTTTCCTTTTATAAGTGTCCTAAGGATTTGAATTCCTTACATAACACCTTGTTCTTTTAGGAACTTGAAAAATCTCTCTATATCTAGATACATGGCAATAATAGAATAACTTAGCGAAAAACATGCCATGTGGTACTTCCAACAATTTAAGGCATGTAGATTGTCATAGGATGGAAATGATGAGTATGCAATCTACCATATGATAGAAAATTCTTCAAAGAATGGTAACATAAATTTAAAGGTATTTGAAGTGCTTCAATTTTTCTATGTGACTACACAAGATGCATAAGAAATGATAATTTTAAGGTATTTGCACTTAAAGACATAAGTGTTACCATCCTTTGACAGTCCTCCATGTTGTAGGCCTTGATTTTCCGCACATGATGATTCTTCAATTCCTACAACATCAATATCTTCCCCGAGATGATATGAGTTTTAAATACAATAAATTGAGGTAACCTTGGGTCAATCTTGAATATGTAGATCATTTGAAGATTGATAGCTTGAGTTGATAAGAATTGAATTAACTCCCTCAAGCACCCCAAAGGTGCATACCATCTCCTTCTCCTACAAAGCTTGTCAAGCACATTTTGGTACCCATCGCTTGATGGGTCCGTTAAGGTTAGTGAACAAAGATCTAGGAACCCAAGTGTCCTTTGTGCTAGCGCTTGGTAAACTTGTTACCTTTCTAGCACAAGTTGCAATCTTGGGTTGCCTAGTTATATATGAATCTAATGACAAGTTAGGAGTGGGAATTTTACCAATGGGACAATCTTTGCATTGATGTCCCTTCTTTCGGCATGTGTAGCATAGGCGTTTTCCAAATTTTGAAGATTTCTTCTTTCCTTGTTTATTGCCTGCTACATGGTTAGTAAAAATTTTCTTTCCTAACCCTATGCCTCTTTGCTTTAAATGGGGACAAGATCTAAGCAAGTGTCCCTTCTTGGAGCATTTAAAACAAAGTCTATCATCCTTGTTAATAATCAAGCCATTTTTAATGTAGGGACATGACCTAATCAAGTGCCCCTCTTTAAAGCACTCACTACACCTCTTAATGTGAAGTGTGGCTTGATCATTACCTTGGATGTTACCTTTTGTGGAGGCGTGGTTGAGGCTTTTGGAGGAGGTGTTGAATTTCATCTTTTGTTTCTTCCTCTTGATAATCCTCAAATCCTTGACATTTTCTTCAAGGGATGTAGTACATGCCACGGTTGTTCCCGTCTCAAGCTTCTTCACCATGTGATCACGGTTATCTTGAGAAGGTTGGGCAATGCATTTCCCTTTTAGTTGTGTCAAGCTCTTCTTTAGCCTCTCATTTTCTTCTTTGAGCTTTTGATATGAATCATCATTTGTTCCTGCAGATTCTAGCTCAAAGGAAGATTTGCTTGTTGACAAACAACAAGCATTAGCACATGGTAATATAGTATCAATTTGAATACATGTGCATGAGTGAGGTTGTTGGGATTTTAAATTTTCTATCACAACCTCATGAGCAATGTTTAATATGATATGATCATCTCTAAGATTTTCATGAGAGCATATGAGCATATCATATTTTTCTTGAAAAGCTAGATTTTCAATTTTTAGCTTTTCTACTTGGTCCTTAAGCAAGGTATTCTTATTTATTGATTGAGCTATACAATGTAACGCGTTATCTTGCTCAATTGAAATAGTTTCATACCTTTGGACCAAATCAACATGAGAGCACTTTAGCTCCTCATGCTCTTTAGTCAACTCGTCAAAGTATTGCATCTTCATGGAGAGAATACTTTCTAGCCTTTGACGAGCTTCGCTTTGCTCTCTCGCTCTTTCTAAAAGTTTGAGCATGACCGCCTTATCTTCTTGGCTTAGGCGAGCGTAGAGTTGCATGAAGCTTCTTTCTTCCTCCTCATCCTCATTTGTGCTTCCGCTATCATTTTCATTAGCCACACAACACATGTGGGAATCGAAATGGGAAGACACACCTTTTGGAGAGGTGGATTCATCGTTTGGTCTCCACCGTTCATCTTTTTCTTCTTCCTTGCAAGGGTTAGTATCACAAATACCAAAGGAAGTAGAAGCACAAAATGAACTATCATTTTTGGACTTATTAAACTTGCTTTTAATTCTAGTCCAAATATCATGCGCATCGGGAATATGTTCATAATGATTCATTATGAGGGCATGATAATCTTCCTTGCTAAGAGAATTAACCAAGATGTCAAAAGCTAGATAGTTTAAGCGAATACATCTTTGGTCTTCATCGGAAACATTTTCCCTATCATAACTAGGAGGGATAATACTCTTGTCTAAAATTTGTTCTAATTGTGGATCTACGGTTCTAAAGGCATTTATAACTCTAGTAGACCATGAATCATAATTAGAACAATCGGAAAGCAATATTTCAAGAGTTACCTCCGTGTTTTCCTTAGAAGATGTCTTCTTGTTCTTTTGGGATCTTTTACGAGCCATCACTTCGAGTTGTTAGACTCAAGATGAAGTGCCTAGCTCTGATACCAATTGAAAGTCGCCTAGAGGGGGGGGGTGAATAGGCGGAACCTGAAAATTAAAACTTTATCCCCCAACTAGATCCCTTGATTAGTGGTTAGAACAAGATATACAAATATCGGAGAATAGAAACTAAGTTCTTGCTTGAAAGGAGTATTGCTATATAATGCGGGAGAGATAAATCAATACAACTAATAAGTTATAGAATAACAAAGCAAGAACCCTTAGATGAGAAGAGCACTAGAACAAGTTCTTTCTTGCAACGTGTTGCTTCACTAAATGGAAATTTAACTTGAAGCAATACCAAATGAAATTAGCAAATAATGGTGCAAGAAAACTTAGAGTAAGGGAAAGCAAACAAATCACAAGCAATAAACACAATGGACACGGGTGATTTGTTTTACCGAGGTTCGGCCCTCGAAGGCCTAGTCCCCGTTGAGGAGTCCACTTAAGGACGGGTCTTTTTCAACCCTTTCCCTCTCTCTCCCGATCACACAAGGATCGGCGAGCTCTTCTTCTTCTCAAGGATCACTCTCGATCCCACAAGGACCACCACAATCTTTGGTGTCTCTTGCTAGCTTTTACAAGCCTCCAACACTTTGGAGGAAGTTCGAATGGGAGTCAAAAACTCCACGCGCAAATGAACACAAAGATGTAGCACACACTATCTCTCGATGAATCTCACAAGGCACTAGTGCTAAACTCAAATGAGTAGCTCTCTTTTGCTTGCTCTCTCTTTTGTGGCACTTGTGTTGGTTGTAGTGGTCTAAATCTTGTGTATAGGATGTATCAATGAATATATGTGGTTGGGAGAGCTTGAGTATGTCAACTAGATGACTTGGAATGTTGCTTGGGCTCCCACACCTTGAAGTGGCCGGTTGGGGTGGAATTTATAGCCCTCAACCACCCATATAGCCGTTGGGGCGCATCTGCCAGAAATTGCACTGGCGGACGGTCCGCGGCTAGGGCCCGGACGGTCCGCGACCCTCCAACGGTCGATTCTGACATCTTCAACGGATACTTCTGACAGATCAACGGTTAGATCAACGGCTATCTGCCTCGGTGACACCACGCGGACGGTCCGCCCTTGGTCCCGGACGGTCCGCGCCAGCTCTATAATTCCTTTTGCTCAACTTGTCACCTTCGGGCTGAACCAGGTCTTCACATGCGGACTGTCCGCGAATTATAGCCGGACGGTCCGCACGTTGTAGCTGGACGGTCCGCGGTTTAGTCGGACTGTCCCTGATTTGTAGTTCCTGGTCGAAGTCAACTCGGTGTCGCGGACGGTCCGCCGCAAGGGCCCGGACGGTCCGCGCATGGTCTCGGACAGTGCTTGTTCTTCCATCGGACGGTCCGCAGTAGAAACACATGTTTTTGCATTGGTTCTGTCCGAGGTTTATTCTGGTGTCGCGGACGGTCCGCCGCAGGGTCCCGGACGGTCCGCGCTTGGCCTGATTTTCCAAAAAGCTTCTCCTGTCCGGAATAATCTACGGTATTCCGGACAGTCGATTTAGTATAGTTGTAGATGAACCTTTGGCACCTGTAGAGCATATAATCTAGAGCAAACTAGTTAGTCCAATTATTTGTGTTGGGCAATTCAACCACCAAAATCATTTAGGAAAAGGTTTGAGCCTATTTCCCTTTCAATCTCCCCCTTTTTGGTGATTGATGCCAACACAAACCAAAGCAAATAAATAAGTGCAGAATTGAACTAGTTTGCATAAGGTAAGTGCAAAGGTTACTTTGAAATTAGACCAATTTACATTTAATGTTTTAGACCATGCTTGCACCAATTGTTTTGTTTTTGCAAACTCTTTTGGAAATTCTTTTCAAAATGTTTTGCAAAATAGTCAAAGGATAAATAAATAAGATTTTGAGAAGCATTTTCAAGATTTGAAATTTTCTCCCCCTGTTTCAAATGCTTTTCCTTTGACTAAACAAAACTCCCCCTCAATGAAATCCTCCTCTTAGTGTTCAAGAGGGTTTTAAGATATCAATTTTGAAAATACTACTTTCTCCCCCTTTTGAACATAATAAGATACCAATTTGAAATTTACCAATTGAAAATCATTAGTTTTACCAATTTGAAGAAATTAGGAGGTGGTGGTGCGGTCATTTTGCTTTGGGCTAATACTTTCTCCCCCTTTGGCATGAATCGCCAAAAACGGATACTTTGAGTGAAATATAAGCCCTCAATGAACTACTTTCTCGCCTTTGGCAAATAAAACATGAGTGAAGATTATACCAAAGACGGAGAGATGGCGGGATACCGGCAAAGAGTGGATAATACCAATGGAGTTGAGTGGAAGCGATGTCTTTGCCGAATACTCCATTTCCCTTTCAATCTAAGACTTAATACATGAGATGCTCATGAAAACATATTAGTCTTAGCCTTGGCACACAATGAAAGATAAGAAATATGCAAATGTACCAAAGGAAAGAGACATGATTAAAAAGATATGTCAATTAAGCTCAATCAATTCTATACAATATAGATTGCTCCCCCTAAATATGTGCATAGAGAGGAAAACAAATTTTTGGTCTTAAATGCCAAGTGCACATACTTAGGTTAATGAGATCATATCTATAGAAGTGCATTGTGTCATAGTATAGGTGTGATGCTCAAATGCTCATGACAATTGATGCACTTTTGAAAGCATGTTATAAATATCTCAAGCATTCACCCTTAAGGATTTCAAGGAGGCTTAAGGACCATCCACCTCCTGAACAAAGGCAGCTTATCCTCGTTACAAGGTTAAGCTTTAAGCTCCTTGACAATAAAATTACTTCATCCAGTTTAAACAAAGATGCAAGAATGAATGTGTATTCCGGACAGTCGATTTAGTATAGTTGTAGATGAACCTTTGGCACCTGTAGAGCATATAATCTAGAGCAAACTAGTTAGTCCAATTATTTGTGTTGGGCAATTCAACCACCAAAATCATTTAGGAAAAGGTTTGAGCCTATTTCCCTTTCAACAGGCACTGGCTAAAGAACTCGAACAATTCCCATGTGTCTTGCCTGACAAGTTCGTGGCCGGCGGTATTATCGCTAAACTGCCACCTTCTTGGACGGACTTTGCTACCACTCTAAAACATAAGAGACAAGAGTTTAGCGTGGCTGAGCTTATTGGTTCTCTTGATGTTGAGGAGAGGGCGAGAGCAAAAGACACTCGTGGAAAAGGAGTTGAGACTTCTAGTGCCAATATGGTACAAAAGAAGAACTCCAATGCATCACATAATAATAAAAAGAAGAACAAGCAACAGAATGCCACGAAGCCCAAGCAGGCAGCCTCGTTCAAAAAGAAGAACAAAGGAGCTGGTTGCTTTGTTTGCGGGAGTACTGATCATTGGGCAAGCGCTTGTCCAGACCGCAAATTTAAGCAAGAGAAAAAACCAGCTCAAGAGAAGAAAACAGTAAACATGGTTGTTAGCGAGACTGCAGAAGGAACATCGGGGTATGGTAATCTTTTACCTACTGTTGTTTCAGTGTGTCAATCCCCTGAGTGGTGGGCTGATACCGGTGCTAATATTCATGTGTGTGCTGATATTTCTTTATTTTCTTCTTATCAGTGCAAAGGGACTGGAGCCTTGCTGATGGGGAACGGATCACATGCGCGTGTTCTTGGTGTTGGTACAGTCATTCTGAAGTTTACTTCGGGAAAGACGGTGCTATTGAAGAACGTGCAGCATGTCCCCTCCATCAAAAAGAATCTAGTTAGTGGCTCTCAATTGTGTCGAGATGGCTACAAAATTGTCTTTGAGTCTAATAAATGTATACTGTCTAAGTATGGAACGTTTGTTGGAAAAGGCTATGACAGCGGAGGCTTGTTCCGCTTATCTTTGCATGATGCGTGTAATAAGTCTGTGAACAATGTTGTTTCGAATGAGTCGTATATTTGGCATTCACGACTTTGTCATATCAATTTTGGTTGTGTCTCGCGGTTAGCAAATTTAAATTTAATCCCGAAATTTGATTTAGTCAAAGGTTCTAAGTGCCAGGTGTGCGTGCAATCTAAGCAACCTCGCAAGCCTCACAAGGCTACGGAGGCGAGGAATTTGGCACCACTAGACTTAATACATTCCAATTTATGTGAGATGAACGGAATATTGACTAAAGGAGGCAAGCGATATTTTATTACTTTTATCGATGACTCTACTAGATTTTGTTATGTGTATCTCTTAAAATCAAAAGATGAAGCTTTGCATTATTTTAAGACCTACAAAGCTGAAGTTGAAAATCAACTCGAGAGGAAAATTAAACGGTTAAGGTCTGATCGTGGTGGAGAATATTTTTCGGGTGATTTTTCTGATTTTTGTGTGGAACATGGTATTATTCATGAGAGGACACCGCCATACTCACCACAATCCAATGGGGTTGCTGAAAGAAAGAACCGTACTCTAACTGATTTGGTTAACGCCATGTTAGAGACTTCAGGGCTATCTAAGGAATGGTGGGGTGAGGCGATCTTGACGGCGTGTCATGTCCTGAATAAAGTTCCCACAAAGAACAAAGAAATCACACCATTCGAGGAATGGGAAAAGAAGAAATTAAATATCTCCTATTTGCGCACCTGGGGTTGTTTGGCTAAAGTGAATGTGCCAATTAACAAGAAGCGCAAATTAGGACCGAAAACTGTTGATTGTGTTTTCCTTGGGTATGCTTTCCACAGCATTGGATATAGGTTTTTAATTATAAACTCTGGAGTACCGGACATGTTGGTTGGTACAATTATGGAGTCCAGAGATGCTACGTTTTTTGAGGACGAATTTCCCATGAAAGCTACACATGATACGTCTAATGATGAACCAACGATACCCCATGAGCATTTTATTCCGGTAGAACACACTGAGGAATCCCATATACATAATTATGTGGAAAATGACAATGTATCAACTCGAAAGAGTAAGAGACCAAGGATTGCAAAGTTCTTTGGTGATGATTACATTGTATATCTTGTGGATGACACACCAAGTACCATTGAAGAGGCATATTCCTCTCCTGATGCTGACTTTTGGAAGGAAGCAATAAGGAGTGAGATGGATTCTATTATGTCTAATGCAACTTGGGAGGTAGTTGAGCGTCCTTATGGGTGTAAGCCCATTGGAAGTAAATGGGTGTTCAAGAAAAAACTTAGGCCTGGTGGTACTATTGAAAGGTACAAGGCGAGGCTTGTAATTAAAGGCTATTCACAGAAGGAAGGTGAGGATTTCTTCGATACTTATTCACCTGTGGCTCGATTGACCACAATTCGTGTGCTACTTTCTTTGGCTGCCTCTCATGGTCTACTCGTCCATCAAATGGATGTTAAGACAGCATTCCTAAATGGAGAGCTAGATGAGGAAATTTACATGGAGCAGCCAGCTGGGTTTGTAGCAAACGGTCAAGAAGGCATGGTGTGTAAATTATTGAAATCTTTATATGGCCTAAAACAAGCACCTAAGCAATGGCATGAAAAGTTCGATAAAACTTTGACATCTGCCGGTTTTGTTGTGAACGAAGCAGACAAGTGTGTATACTATCGGTATGGTGGGGGCGAGGGAGTAATTTTATGCCTATATGTTGATGACATTCTAATCTTGGGGACGAGTCTTGATGTGATTAAAGAGACAAAAGACTTTCTGTCTAATAATTTTGAAATGAAAGATTTGGGAGAAGCTGATGTTATTCTTAACATTAAGCTACTGAGAGAAGGCTTTGGTGGGATCACACTTGTGCAATCCCATTATGTGGAAAAGGTTTTGAGTCGCTTTGGTTTTAGCGAATGTGAACCTGCTCCAACGCCTTATGATCCTAGTAAGCTATTAAAGAAAAATCGAAGGATAGCTAGGGATCAATTGAGATATTCCCAAATAATTGGTTCACTCATGTATTTAGCTAGCGCTACGAGGCCTGACATCTCATTTGCTGTGAGCAAACTTAGTCGATTTGTTTCAAATCCGGGAGATGATCACTGGCGTGCTCTTGAGAGAGTTTTGCGCTATCTAAAGGGTACTATGAGTTTAGGCATCCATTATACCGGGTACCCAACAGTGCTGGAGGGTTATTGTGATGCAAACTGGATATCTGATGCTGATGAGATATATGCCACAAGTGGATATGTGTTTTCACTTGGAGGTGGTGCTGTTTCATGGAAGTCTTGCAAGCAGACCATCTTAACGAGGTCGACTATGGAAGCAGAACTCACAGCATTAGATACCGCTTCAGTTGAGGCTGTGGCTTCGTGAACTCCTTATGGATTTACCGGTGGTTGAAAAACCTGTGCCGGCTATTTCCATGAACTGTGATAATCAGACTGTGATAATTAAGATAAACAGTTCTAAGGATAATATGAAGTCGACAAGGCACATAAAGAGGCGTTTGAAATCTGTCAGGAAATTGAGAAACTCCGGAGTAATAGCGTTGGATTATGTCCATACGTCTAAAAATCTGGCAGATCAATTTACTAAGGGGCTATCACGTAGTGTGATAGATAGTGCATCAAGTGAGATGGGCATGAGACCCACCTAAAGTTTATCATAGTGGTAACATGTTCTATGTGATCGGAGATCCCGTGAATTAGAATGGTGAAACAAGCTAGTGGTAGACTGAGAGAAAAGACCCTTAATAAGGCTCATTTCAGATGCATATCTTTCCTTACTGTAAGGTAGGTTGGTGTTTACACCTTAATATGTTCCAAGTGGCTTTGTGAAGCAAAGATGTTGTCCTACAGAACATCTTTAGAGGAACATACCTATATAGGTTAACTGCTAGTCACAGTTTATGAGATCTGGGTGGTTTCTAGATACCCATGAAAGGCTATGGAGTTTGACTTATATGCTCCAACCAGAGGGGATGCGTTCAGCAATCTAGTACTGATAAAGAGTTTAGATGAAACTCATTCCACGCAAAACTGCCAATTCAAGGCCTAGTCCATTGTGCAGTTGTGGTCAAGTGTAGTCTAAGTTCTAGGTGGATGTTCAACTTAACAGTCTCCATCGAAACACCAGTATATCAAACGTTTGAGATGATGAGAGCTTTTTGTGTGACTTAGCATTTGGTGGGGATTGTTGGATTAATGTGGGCTTGGCCCAAATTAATACTCAATAATAGTCAATGCTAATGGCCCACTTTAATGCTATGGTGTACTAATTATTTAGTACCATATTGGAAGTTCAAAGGACAAATCAATCAACTCAAATAGGTGGACCATTGGTGCATCTATTGAGAAGTTGAGAAAAGGATGAAGGACTGCCACACGCGCGCGCGCGCGCGCCGCCGCCGCCGCCGGCCGGGCCGGGCCGTGGCTCGTGGCTCGTGGTAGATCGGACCTTGGTCCGAATATTCCTTTCAAACGGTTGCGCATTTTGCCTGGAGTGATGACCGTCATGATAACCGTCCGTTTCCTATCTTATGGCTAGTAACGGACGTCAGTTACTGTCGAGTGATGACCGTCATGATAACCGTCCCTTATGGCTAGTAACGGACGTCAGTTACTGTCGTCAGTTTCCAGCTCTAATGCGCGACCGTTTCTGTCCGTTGTTCTTCTCCCTTCTTCTGACCGCCTATAAGAATGGAGAGGGAGGGCTCTTCCAGTCACGCGATTTATCTCACGCGAATTGCAAACAACACATTCCCGTCCCATCTTCTGCGAGCACAGAGAGAGTGGGAGAGCAGGCCTCCGAAATCACCGACCGCAGAGATACAGTTGCACGGGTGTGCGGGCGATCAGATTTTTGGGGAGCGTCTTCGCGACTGCTCGCGTGATCGTCCACAGCTGTTCTTCTTCCCGGCGACCGTTCGAGGGACTGCACTGCGTACATCTTCCTGCACCGACTTCGTACGGCTACATCGAACAAACACACGAGATGTCTCGTGTGAATGGAGCCACTGGTGCCTTGAGCATCGGTCCCTCCACTGGGTACACTCTGTTCTTCGTATTTATGCATGTTTCATTGCTGTTTACTGCTTATGCGAGTAGTTATACACACATGCACATACATGTCATCACATATATCGCACTGATTATCTGGATTAAATTAAAACTAAAAATGCCTAACTTTCTAACAATCCAAAAATCTGATATTAGGCATTTTTCTGTTAGTGGTTTTGCTGCTGCGTTAAAACCAAGTGAACCTTTTGATGAGACGTTTTACAAGAGATGGCGTAGTAAGATGATACTGTGGTTGACCGCAATGAACTGCTATCACGCCGCACAGGGGAAACCCGAACAGTTCACTCCTGAAGAGGAGAAAATGTTCGACGTTGCCGATAACCTGTTTCGAGGCGCCGTGATTGGCGCTCTTGCCAACAAGTATGTTGATTCTTATCTAACGTGCACATCTGCAAAAGAGTTATGGGATGCATTAGATGAGAAGTTTGGTGTTTCTGATGCTGGTAGCGAGCTGTACATCATGGAGCAGCTATTTGACTATAAGATGGTGGAAAACCGTCCTGTAGTTGAACAGGCTCATGAAATACAGGCACTGGCTAAAGAACTCGAACAATTCCCATGTGTCTTGCCTGACAAGTTCGTGGCCGGCGGTATTATCGCTAAACTGCCACCTTCTTGGACGGACTTTGCTACCACTCTAAAACATAAGAGACAAGAGTTTAGCGTGGCTGAGCTTATTGGTTCTCTTGATGTTGAGGAGAGGGCGAGAGCAAAAGACACTCGTGGAAAAGGAGTTGAGACTTCTAGTGCCAATATGGTACAAAAGAAGAACTCCAATGCATCACATAATAATAAAAAGAAGAACAAGCAACAGAATGCCACGAAGCCCAAGCAGGCAGCCTCGTTCAAAAAGAAGAACAAAGGAGCTGGTTGCTTTGTTTGCGGGAGTACTGATCATTGGGCAAGCGCTTGTCCAGACCGCAAATTTAAGCAAGAGAAAAAACCGGCTCAAGAGAAGAAAACAGTAAACATGGTTGTTAGCGAGACTGCAGAAGGAACATCGGGGTATGGTAATCTTTTACCTACTGTTCTTTCAGTGTGTCAATCCCCTGAGTGGTGGGCTGATACCGGTGCTAATATTCATGTGTGTGCTGATATTTCTTTATTTTCTTCTTATCAGTGCAAAGGGACTGGAGCCTTGCTGATGGGGAACGGATCACATGCGCGTGTTCTTGGTGTTGGTACAGTCATTCTGAAGTTTACTTCGGGAAAGACGGTGCTATTGAAGAACGTGCAGCATGTCCCCTCCATCAAAAAGAATCTAGTTAGTGGCTCTCAATTGTGTCGAGATGGCTACAAAATTGTCTTTGAGTCTAATAAATGTATACTGTCTAAGTATGGAACGTTTGTTGGAAAAGGCTATGACAGCGGAGGCTTGTTCCGCTTATCTTTGCATGATGCGTGTAATAAGTCTGTGAACAATGTTGTTTCGAATGAGTCGTATATTTGGCATTCACGACTTTGTCATATCAATTTTGGTTGTGTCTCGCGGTTAGCAAATTTAAATTTAATACCGAAATTTGATTTAGTCAAAGGTTCTAAGTGCCAGGTGTGCGTGCAATCTAAGCAACCTCGCAAGCCTCACAAGGCTACGGAGGCGAGGAATTTGGCACCACTAGACTTAATACATTCCGATTTATGTGAGATGAACAGAATATTGACTAAAGGAGGCAAGCGATATTTTATTACTTTTATCGATGACTCTACTAGATTTTGTTATGTGTATCTCTTAAAATCAAAAGATGAAGCTTTGCATTATTTTAAGACCTACAAAGCTGAAGTTGAAAATCAACTCGAGAGGAAAATTAAACGGTTAAGGTCTGATCGTGGTGGAGAATATTTTTCGGGTGATTTTTCTGATTTTTGTGTGGAACATGGTATTATTCATGAGAGGACACCGCCATACTCACCACAATCCAATGGGGTTGCTGAAAGAAAGAACCGTACTCTAACTGATTTGGTTAACGCCATGTTAGAGACTTCAGGGCTATCTAAGGAATGGTGGGGTGAGGCGATCTTGACGGCGTGTCATGTCCTGAATAAAGTTCCCACAAAGAACAAAGAAATCACACCATTCGAGGAATGGGAAAAGAAGAAATTAAATATCTCCTATTTGCGCACCTGGTGTTGTTTGGCTAAAGTGAATGTGCCAATTAACAAGAAGCGCAAATTAGGACCGAAAACTGTTGATTGTGTTTTCCTTGGGTATGCTTTCCACAGCATTGGATATAGGTTTTTAATTATAAACTCTGGAGTACCGGACATGTTGGTTGGTACAATTATGGAGTCCAGAGATGCTACGTTTTTTGAGGACGAATTTCCCATGAAAGCTACACATAATACGTCTAATGATGAACCAACGATACCCCATGAGCATTTTATTCCGGTAGAACACACTGAGGAATCCCATATACATAATTATGTGGAAAATGACAATGTATCAACTCGAAAGAGTAAGAGACCAAGGATTGCAAAGTCCTTTGGTGATGATTACATTGTATATCTTGTGGATGACACACCAAGTACCATTGAAGAGGCATATTCCTCTCCTGATGCTGACTTTTGGAAGGAAGCAATAAGGAGTGAGATGGATTCTATTATGTCTAATGCAACTTGGGAGGTAGTTGAGCGTCCTTATGGGTGTAAGCCCATTGGAAGTAAATGGGTGTTCAAGAAAAAACTTAGGCCTGATGGTACTATTGAAAGGTACAAGGCGAGGCTTGTAATTAAAGGCTATTCACAGAAGGAAGGTGAGGATTTCTTCGATACTTATTCACCTGTGGCTCGATTGACCACAATTCGTGTGCTACTTTCTTTGGCTGCCTCTCATGGTCTACTCGTCCATCAAATGGATGTTAAGACAGCATTCCTAAATGGAGAGCTAGATGAGGAAATTTACATGGAGCAGCCAGCTGGGTTTGTAGCAAACGGTCAAGAAGGCATGGTGTGTAAATTATTGAAATCTTTATATGGCCTAAAACAAGCACCTAAGCAATGGCATGAAAAGTTCGATAAAACTTTGACATCTGCCGGTTTTGTTGTGAACGAAGCAGACAAGTGTGTATACTATCGGTATGGTGGGGGCGAGGGAGTAATTTTATGCCTATATGTTGATGACATTCTAATCTTGGGGACGAGTCTTGATGTGATTAAAGAGACAAAAGACTTTCTGTCTAATAATTTTGAAATGAAAGATTTGGGAGAAGCTGATGTTATTCTTAACATTAAGCTACTGAGAGAAGGCTTTGGTGGGATCACACTTGTGCAATCCCATTATGTGGAAAAGGTTTTGAGTCGCTTTGGTTTTAGCGAATGTGAACCTGCTCCAACGTCTTATGATCCTAGTAAGCTATTAAAGAAAAATCGAAGGATAGCTAGGGATCAATTGAGATATTCCCAAATAATTGGTTCACTCATGTATTTAGCTAGCGCTACGAGGCCTGACATCTCATTTGCTGTGAGCAAACTTAGTCGATTTGTTTCAAATCCGGGAGATGATCACTGGCGTGCTCTTGAGAGAGTTTTGCGCTATCTAAAGGGTACTATGAGTTTAGGCATCCATTATACCGGGTACCCAACAGTGCTGGAGGGTTATTGTGATGCAAACTGGATATCTGATGCTGATGAGATATATGCCACAAGTGGATATGTGTTTTCACTTGGAGGTGGTGCTGTTTCATGGAAGTCTTGCAAGCAGACCATCTTAACGAGGTCGACTATGGAAGCAGAACTCACAGCATTAGATACCGCTTCAGTTGAGGCTGAGTGGCTTCGTGAACTCCTTATGGATTTACCGGTGGTTGAAAAACCTGTGCCGGCTATTTCCATGAACTGTGATAATCAGACTGTGATAATTAAGATAAACAGTTCTAAGGATAATATGAAGTCGACAAGGCACATAAAGAGGCGTTTGAAATCTGTCAGGAAATTGAGAAACTCCGGAGTAATAGCGTTGGATTATGTCCATACGTCTAAAAATCTGGCAGATCAATTTACTAAGGGGCTATCACGTAGTGTGATAGATAGTGCATCAAGTGAGATGGGCATGAGACCCACCTAAAGTTTATCATAGTGGTAACCTGTTCTATGTGATCGGAGATCCCGTGAATTAGAATGGTGAAACAAGCTAGTGGTAGACTGAGAGGAAAGACCCTTAATAAGGCTCATTTCAGATGCATATCTTTCCTTACTGTAAGGTAGGTTGGTGTTTACACCTTAATATGTTCCAAGTGGCTTTGTGAAGCAAAGATGTTGTCCTACAGAACATCTTTAGAGGAACATACCTATATGGGTTAACTGCTAGTCACAGTTTATGAGATCTGGGTGGTTTCTAGATACCCATGAAAGGCTATGGAGTTTGACTTATATGCTCCAACCAGAGGGGATGCGTTCAGCAATCTAGTACTGATAAAGAGTTTAGATGAAACTCATTCCACGCAAAACTGCCAATTCAAGGCCTAGTCCATTGTGCAGTTGTGGTCAAGTGTAGTCTAAGTTCTAGGTGGATGTTCAACTTAACAGTCTCCATCGAAACACCAGTATATCAAACGTTTGAGATGATGAGAGCTTTTTGTGTGACTTAGCATTTGGTGGGGATTGTTGGATTAATGTGGGCTTGGCCCAAATTAATACTCAATAATAGTCAATGCTAATGGCCCACTTTAATGCTATGGTGTACTAATTATTTAGTACCATATTGGAAGTTCAAAGGACAAATCAATCAACTTAAATAGGTGGACCATTGGTGCATCTATTGAGAAGTTGAGAAAAGGATGAAGGACTGCCACACGCGCGCGCGCGCGCCGCCGCCGCCGCCGGCCGGGCCGGGCCGTGGCTCGTGGCTCGTGGTAGATCGGACCTTGGTCCGAATATTCCTTTCAAACGGTTGCGCATTTTGCCTGGAGTGATGACCGTCATGATAACCGTCCGTTTCCTATCTTATGGCTAGTAACGGACGTCAGTTACTGTCGAGTGATGACCGTCATGATAACCGTCCCTTATGGCTAGTAACGGACGT
This sequence comes from Zea mays, assembly GCF_902167145.1. Classification (NCBI taxonomy): domain Eukaryota; kingdom Viridiplantae; phylum Streptophyta; class Magnoliopsida; order Poales; family Poaceae; genus Zea; species Zea mays. Next base: position 149,747,937 of record NC_050104.1, on the reverse strand, counting down.
CAGTTACTGTCGTCAGTTTCCAGCTCTAATGCGCGACCGTTTCTGTCCGTTGTTCTTCTCCCTTCTTCTGACCGCCTATAAGAATGGAGAGGGAGGGCTCTTCCAGTCACGCGATTTATCTCACGCGAATTGCAAACAACACATTCCCGTCCCATCTTCTGCGAGCACAGAGAGAGTGGGAGAGCAGGCCTCCGAAATCACCGACCGCAGAGATACACTTGCACGGGTGTGCGGACGATCAGATTTTTGGGGAGCGTCTTCGCGACTGCTCGCGTGATCGTCCACAGCTGTTCTTCTTCCCGGCGACCGTTCGAGGGACTGCACTGCGTACATCTTCCTGCACCGACTTCGTACGGCTACATCGAACAAACACACGAGATGTCTCGTGTGAATGGAGCCACTGGTGCCTTGAGCATCGGTCCCTCCGCTGGGTACACTCTGTTCTTCGTATTTATGCATGTTTCATTGCTGTTTACTGCTTATGCGAGTAGTTATACACACATGCACATACATGTCATCACATATATCGCACTGATTATCTGGATTAAATTAAAACTAAAAATGCCTAACTTTCTAACATGCTATATAGGTCTTGTTTGGTTTGGGGTGACTAAAATTTAATGATTAAACTTTAGTCACTTTTAGTCCCTAAACAACCAGACAAGATGACTAAGGAGGTGTTTGAATGCACTAGAGTTAATAGTTAGTGGCTAAAATTAGTTGGAGACACCTAAACACCCTAGCTAATAGTTGAACTATTAGCTATTTTTAGTAAATTAATTAATAGTTAGCTATCTATTTGTTAGGTAGCTAATTCCACCAGTATTTTTTAGCCAACTAACTATTAGCTAGTGCATTCAAACAACTCTAAAAGTAGTGACTAGAAAGGGCTAAACTGCATTTTTACACCCCTTTCCCTCGCTCACCCTGCCCTACCCCGTCGCTGCCACCCCATCGATTCGTGAGATCTGCCGCTCAGGTTTCTCCCTAGGCCATCGATGCCTTGTCGTACGTCGTCGACTAGGTTTGCCCCTTTTCCTTGCCCTTCTTCCGCATTCTGATGTCCTCCCCGCCACCCTGCACCACCTCCCTCAGTCGCCTTCCCCATTCGCACCTTGTCAGGGATCAGGTTGTCCACTTCCCAGCCTCCCTCCCCAGTCTACATCTTCCCCTGCACACCCATTACAAACGAGGGAGACAAGTACCATGGCTTTTTCTCTCAGGGATCGATTACTGGAAACGATGATCCCACTGATTCTGTCAACGACAGACTACCCATCTTTCGATCGTCCTTTGCTCGCACATGATCGGCAACGGGAAACCTTGACCTCGATTTTCAGCAATCAGCATGCTACCTTCCCCTACCTTGGCTTGTACTCCGGATTACTTCAACCCGAAGCAGACATAGCTGACCAGGGACTTCCCCTATGGCCCTAACAAGTAGATCTCGACATGGCTCCTTCATTCCTCCTAGACTGAACGTTGGCGGAAGCCGGTCTACGCATGGTCTTGCACGCCCATCTAGTAGACATGCTACTACAACAAATTTCAGAGCTAGGTCTAGTAGGCACTGCTCCAAGGAATGGAGGTGCCCGTCCATTTCAAGGTTCTCATGTGCATTCTCCTCTTCCTCAGATGCGTGTTGGAGGGCGTGGCAGAGCCAGGCAACCCAACTCTACGGGAAATGGATTTTTTGTGGAAGGTGCGGATGAGGATGACGATGAGAACCCCTCACATATGGTAAGTTTTGTATATTATGTTTCTGACTATTCGTGAACAGATATTTTGTTGCATTTTTTCTAGTGAATATAACTATTGGTAATAGATGACTACCAGATTTGTTTCAACTGAGTAATAGATGACTAATGAGTATTACATTTTTAGTTGTTTGGTGAATTGAGTATTATGTTTTTGGTGAACTGAGTATTACATTTTTAGTTGTTTGGTGAACTGAGTATTATGTTTTTGGTGAACTGAATATTGCATTTTTAGTTGTTTGGTGAACCGAGTGACATGTTTCTAGGGAACTGAGTAACAGAATGCATTGTTAGGATAACTAACAATTTCTTGTATACACTTATCAGTTTTGATAATGAGTAACATATTTTTGGCAAACTTTACTATTTTTTGTACTAGAAAAAACTATGACAAGGACAATTGGACAGAAGCAAATATTAACTTGTTCTATGAACTAGCTTGTGAACAAATTAGGGCTGGTAGTTGCCCCAATTGTACAATGCCAAAATAAAGGAGGGTACAAGATTATAGTATACAAATTCTTAGAAAGGTGTGGTCTCTGGCATTCTACCAAACAACTAAAAAACATGTGGGCTTAATGCAAAAACTCTATAAAATTTTCATGTCTGGTCACAAGGTGAAATAGGGTTTGGTAGGAACCCAGATGGTACAATCTTAGCATACAAAGGTATTGTGTGGTATTCTTGTAAGTTTTATTATGTTATACTCCAAATCTAATTTGCATATATGTTGTATTTTCAGAGGAAACCAGAGTACAGGAAGTTCTGGTAATGTGTACCATATTACCTGGAATATCTACAAGAAATGTTCCATGGTTATGTTGTTGACGGACGTTCCACATGCAATACTGGAGGGAGTAATGTACCAGTACAAGTAGATGATGAAAATGAAGAACACGATGATGATGCTACCCTCAACAGCCCAATGAGTATCGGTTATCATAAAAGTCCTAGTAGCACATCTAACGTTGTATCAAGTCCACTTAATAAAAACATAAAAGTTCCATGTTCAACATGATGCAAGGGATGTTGGACAACCTGAACCAAAATGGTACTGCTCAATGGGAAACATTAGTTGAAATATCTAAAGAAAGGGCAGATCAAAGGAGGAGGGAAATTGTAGTTGATATGCAAAACAAAATTGAAGACATAGGAAGGTGTTTGAAACTAGATGTGGACTATGGCATATCAGAAGTTTCAGATGAGTATTGGGTGGCAACATAGTTGTTTGACAAAAAAGTACAACCGATCAGTTTTCTCAAGCTTTAGAACATATGAGGGAAGGATAGGTTGGTTGCAGAGGTGGTGCAGACAGTTCAGTGGTTGAAGGTGTTTGTGTTATGAAAGTTAAATTTGTGTAATAAGTCTTTATCTGTGTGTGTGAACAAATTTGAAGTATGTTGATTTTCTAGACTTTTTATGGAATAAATAAACTTGGGTGTTTATTGTTTCTATTGAGTTATTTGCTATTCCTGCTGTTTGCGACTGAGTCATCATTTTTGTTGTTTGGTGATGCAGCAAAATGCATTAATAAAAGGGAACTGTAAATTTGCTATTGATGTTTTGTGTGTATGGTTAGGCTATTTGTTATGCTATTGGTTATACATTTATTTTCCTGCTGGTTATGTTATTGATGTTTTCCTATTGGTTATGTTGTGTTAATGATTGACTTGTTCCACATATGAATCAAATGAGGATGAGGATGATATCGCATTGTATATGTTGAGCTATCAACAAATGAACAACACTTATGCTGCTGTAGGAACCTTCATTGGTATGTTATACTATGAAACCTACCTAGATAAATCGGAGCACAGAAAACCTGTCCAATCCTTGGAGAGTGTCTTCTGGATAATTTTGGTTAACTGCCTTTTTCTTTGAAGAAGAGTCGTCATCCTTCGGTGAAGATGAGGAGGTGTCACTGTCGTAGTAGACTATCATCTTGATGTGTCGCTTCTTCTTCCTATCATTCTTGTTGTTTGAGCCTGAGTCGATAGGCTTACCTCACTTTGGCTCATTGTTGTTGATGGTATCTGTAGCATCCCAAAAATTCAAATCTTGGAATTTTCTCAAACTCGCTCTAAATTCAAAATGAATTTCAAATTTCATTTCAAAATATTTGTTTGCGAGTTGATATCAGCAAATAAAATAGTGGTCTATATTCTCTCCAAAATCCTCCTCAAATATCCTACAAATGTTTCTCCAGTGACCCCCTCAAATTCTTTCCAGAAATACTGCCCAGATATTTCCCGAGTAATCCCCTTCAAGTTCTTTCCAGAAATATTGTCCAAATATTCCACTAATATATCTCCAAGTATTTTCCTCTTGAGAAATACATTCAAAATCATTTTTCAAGTCCCTATAAATATTTTCTTCATAACTTTCCTCATGCTCATACTATACGTATGCCTCCAGTGTCATACGGTGAGCTCTACAAGCTAATCTCACTTATACAAGACAAATACATGATAATCTCCCACTAATCCTCTCATCCTCCTACTAATCCTCTCATCCCTCCCCCTAATCCCCCCACCATGGCTATAAATAGAGGGGCAAGGGCCTCCTCTCATCCCATCCCAAGTCATTTCATGGCAACTCTCTTTCCCCCCCCCCCCACAAACCCACTCCATGTTCCACACAAGCACACACTAGCACAAGGATCGTTCGGTCGTTCTTCGATCGTTCGTCCCCCTGTTCTTCGTTTGTTCGTTCGTTCGTCCGATTGTTCGGTCGTTCATCCGATCGTTCATGGTTCGTTCGTCTGTTCGTCCGTTCGTTCGTCCAAATAATCTTTTTCCTGCCGTTATGCTGCTGAAATTCCGATCGTTCGTTCGTTCGATCATTCGATCGTTCATCGTTCGTTCATAGTTCCTATTCATCGTTCATCATTCGTTCATAGTCCCTATTCATCGTTCTTCCAGATAATCTTTGTCCTGCCGTTATGCTGCCGAAATTCCGATCGTTCGTCCGTTCGTTTATAGTTCCTATTCATCGTTCATCGTTTGTTCACCATCACTATCCATCGTTCATCGTTCGTTCATACGCCTATTCATCATCACTATTCACCATTACTATTCATCATTGTTACTATTCATCGATGATATCTATAATAACTTTTCATCGTTACTATTCATCGATCATCCGATCGCCCCAAATTTCAACTACTCATCCATCATGTTGTCCAGTCCACCTAAGACCAGCCAGACCCATATTCCAGTCATACGAACTCCGGTGACTATGATTTTCCTTCCAGTAGGGAACTTCCCATCTGGTCACCCATCCCAGGTTTCTCTAAGTTGAGCATGCTTAACTTTGAGATTCCTTCGAACCAGGCTTCCAAACTCCGATTCCAATAATTCTTGTTTCTAAATTCTTATCAAACTATTCCCTATCCAACCATGTCATCCCTTAAGCATGGTTCATATTCCAGAAAACTCCCAAAATACTCTTGTCCCATATTCTGCCTATAACTCTCCTGTTCATACTAAGTCAGACGATTCATTCGTCACTATTCTCACCAACAGTGAACTTCACTATGCTACACCACATACACTCAGCTATAAATACACCCAGCTACCCTCTCCCTCTCCACACACACTCAACACCCTCAGCCAAGGCAAACACCCCACCCACTCAGTTACTCCGCTCTGTCGGCTACACGCATAGTGTCGCTTCGCCTCCAGTCCACCCTCCTAGTAAGCACCTCCGTTTCACCACCAGTAATATCACAACACCACATGACATAGATTCTACTCAAGACTCTATCCATCCATATATCGTTATTCTGACCACTATACTAAATATTTGTTGGTATACTTGCTGGTTTGTATGTTTGCTTTTTCATGTTGCATAATTATCGAAACGTTTGTGTCGTCTCATGGAGGCCAGATCTGCAAGTCTACGCCAGGCGGTGGAGCCAGAAGCCAGTTCCGCGAGCTCTCCTTCCCCCTTCGCCGAATAAGCACGACAAGCTCACTCGATCCCTTTGATGCATAAATTACATATGATTTTTCAACCACAACCCTCAACCTGTTATTTTATGCATGATATGGTTTTGAGACAAGTTATTATGGCCACCCAAGCTGCTTGCCACAATCAATCCTTAATATATTTGTTACAAGTGATTTGAGAAAAGGTGTGAGTTTTTCAAAGAAAATGCTTTTCAAAAATTGTATGATGAAGGGTTTTCACCCTTATCACCTTTGAGTAGGGATGATCAGGGACTCCCTGGTTTAGGGGAGGGCCTAAGGTGATGGCTCAGCTGGTTTAGGTGTGAGCAGAAGGATTGTCCCTCATATAAGGACCGATTTGTCATCCTTCACTACCTGTACTCATGATAAGTACAACCACTCGAGACTGTGTGGGCAATCACTCAATCTGAACTCGTACGGTCCAACCCCCAGGGTTATGAAGGCTGGGGAGCACCGGGAGGATAAGGAGGGGGAATGTTTTGTCCGGTTTGGACATGGCGGTGGCCTGACTCCTTCCGGTATAACCGTTAAGGTTAGGACGTGTGAGGGAAGAAAGAGATTCGGATTCGGATCTCATTGGCCATGGGATCGCAGAGCCGGACTAGTGGGTAAAGTGTACCCCTCTGCGCAGAGTTCAAACCTATTCGAATAGTCTGTGTCCACAGGAATGGACGAGTCTGGTGTGGTATGGCAATTAGTGTTTTGTTTTCAAAAAGAAAGAGGTGCTTTTGAAAAGTGGTTTTTAAAAGGTCCGGCGGTTGAGCCGTGAGCTATGGTGGACGGGAAGTCCAGTAGCTGTTTTTGAAAAAGGAAAAACCAGTGGGAAACTACTGAGATACCTGGATGGTTTAGTCCAGGGGATTTTGTTCTAATATTGAAAAACTTCCTGCTCCTTTGGGAGAGGATGCACTTTGCAAAATACAAAATGTTTTACAAAACAACCCTGCATAAAATATTGCTATTTCTGCGAAATATCCTGAGCTCCACATATTCCATGCATTATATCTGATTTCCCCATTCTGCGGTTCAAGGTGGACTGCTGAGTACGTTTGTACTCACCCTTGCTTATTTGTTGTTTTTCAGAAAAAGGAGATCGGGTAAGAGTTACGACTGTTCCCAACCTTGTCTGTGGCTGTTGGACCGCTGATTTGCTTCGCTGCGTATATCGGGCTGCTTCAGCCCCACTCTGATGATATGTCTCGAGTTGTGGACCAACTCTTAAAGTTGATCGCCACCTTTATAGGTTTGTCTCGTTTAAACAGATCTGGAATCATTTGTTGTATAAATGTGTTTACTAGCCTCCTGAGACTAGTAATTGTGTCACATTTGAGTCCCAGAGGATCGGGACGCTTCAGGTGGTATCAGAGCTGTTAGGTTGGACGCAGGACATAACCCTTAGCCTGATCAAAAGTTTTTGAGTCCAAACTATTTTCTTAAAAGAAATTCTTGCTCTCATCCCTTCATTTCAAAAATGATTTCTCCTTTCCTTCTCTCAGAAGTCAGATGGAGGTTCGTTGCCAAACCAGCTTTTGCCAGAATGAAGATGGTTTCCCCAAGTTGCTGAGAGCATGCACAGTCCGCCTCGGAATCAGGAGCCAGCCAGAGTATGATGGTCGTGAATTCGTCGAGCATGGCACAGAGAAGTGTGTCGTGACTGTATACATTGGATCCAGTCCGCACCATGTGGAATGGAGTGTCACTGCTGCTAGGCACAGATTCAAAGACACCTGCCAAGTCGTCGCCCGCAAGGCACTGAGGGCCTTGTGTCAGATCTATGAAGAAGAAGTGGCCGACACCCCGCATAGATTCTTTCCGTCCTTTCAGAGAAACTATCCCGTTTGGATGGCCAGGATGCGTGCATTGGAAGGTCAGCAGCTGCTTGAGGACGACCCCTCAGTCGTGTACCTCACTGCCTACCTGCTCACCCTAGATGCGCAGTATGATTTCTTGGCTCGGCACCACCGTCTGATGATTGCCCGAGCAGAAGATGCAGAGAAGCGCAACCGTAAGCTCCATGTGGATCTCACGTCAGCTCAAGCCCGTGTAGCTGCCTTAGAAAGTCGTGAAGTCATTGCTGTTGAAGCCCTGAAGCAAGCCAAGGATGAGCACGTCCAGAAGTTGATGGATGCCTACTTGGTAACCCATAACCAACGTAGAGCCGTGCAAATCCAAGAGCCCACTTCATCCAACATAGTTCAACCCATCAGAGCTGAAGACCCCCAGATTCTTGAAGGTCACCCGGTCTCTATCAGAGGAGAGAATAAGACTTGGGAACTACCGGAAGGAGCCATAGTCTTGGAAGGAATTCCAGTCTTCCCTCAGGCTATGGATAAGCAAGAGCACCCCGAGTCCTCCCAAGATCCCCCGCTAGAGTTATTTGAGCCCCTCACCATAAAGAAGATTCCAGCACCATCCCGTGAGATCAAAGAAGAAGCTGCAAGCACCCCGCCAGCACCGCCGCCCTCTGAGGAGCTACAAGAGCCAGTCCCGCTTGAAGAAGAGTTCGACCCCGTCTTGCCATCTCAGTCGCCGTCAGAAGAAGTCATCATCATCAGCTCCCTCTTGACCCATCCAGGAGATATCTCAGATTGAAGTTGTGTGCCAGCCTCGCCAGAAGAGAAGCTGCCTGGTCTGAAGTTAGTTATGCCCAGTCCTCTGCATGCATTGGGTAGTGAAGTTTTTCTTCACTTTGGCCAGAGCCCTACATGCATGAGAGGTAATCGTGTAGACTCGTGTGTTGCAAAACTCTAATTGTGTGGCCCCCTAGGGCATTTCAAAATGAATTTCGCTTGATGTTTTCTCCTCTTTTGAGTGCATATGTGATGCTTTAACGTTAGTGCTCATAAGTTGCATTTAGCATAGTTCTCAATTCAGGAGCCAAGCAATAGTAGTTATGCTTAGCCCCCGAATCTGAGTAGTTCGTGATTTGGAAAACTCTATTCTTCCCTTATTCAAAACATTTGATTTGTTTGTGCTTATCATTGCTAAGCTCATGTGTTTTCTTTCTTTTTAAGAAAGGTTTTCTCTAAAAACATAGATCACAAATTAGAGCTAATCCTCACCTTATGCTTCCATTCTCATCTTAACCCATCTCAAGAGAAAAGCACCTTACCCAAGAAGATACCAGGAAGCTTACCCTTGAAGCATGGAATAAGCTACAGAGGAACCTATCCAGTCGCTCAGTCAAAAGGACCGACCATGAGAATCAAAGCACTGCCCCTGAGTCAAAGTAAACAGAAAAAGAGGACAAAAGGAGTTATTACCATACAGAGAAGCAAAGAACAAACATCAGGGTCATTGACCCCACCACTCACCCGTGCCCCTCGCACGCGTGCCTACTGTTAGAAATATGCCCTAGAGATAATCATAGAGATGAGCATATTTCTTTGTATCCATGATATATATATTGCTTAATTGAATATCCATGGAAGGCACCTTGTATTGATTAGCAATTATGTGAATTGTTTGTGAGATTCTTTACTTATATGGTTATTCTAAATGATGTCCCTAGTCAGAGTCGATGACTAGCACATGTATTAGTTGATGACTACATTTCACAAGTCATGAACATGGAGATGTTAAACTAATAATGTGGGCGCATGTATGACATGAGGCTGGACCGACCCAACGTGAGATATTGTAATATAGTTCTCTTTTTTCAACATAAATACTGTATCCTTAGACCTGAGATTGTCGCATGTTCTCAAGATGTGAATTGACTTACTTAGGGACTATCAAACGCTATTCCGTAACTGGGTAGTTATAAAGGTAGTTTTGGGTTTGTCAGGAAGCATGCTGTGAGGCATGGTCAGTCAAGATGGAATTTGTCCCTCTCTTTGTGAGAGAGATATCTCTAGGCCCCTCGAGTGATTGGATCAAGAAATGCATGGCCGTGCTAGGGTTAAGAGTTAACCATTGAAAGGATTCCAATTCACAGTATCAAGAAAAGAGAGGTCAGCTTAGAGCCAGACCAAATATCGTGAGACAAAGGGAACAACATGTACGTAATGTTGCAATGGTTCGTCTGATATGATCTTTACGTGAGCATAGGATTTGACATGTCTTGCTAGAGGCCGCTGTCAATTATTGGGCCAAGTAGGAGTACTCGGGCTATGTCTATTTGTACGTGAACCTATAGGGTCACACACTTAAGGGGAAGGAAGCCTAACTCGGATTAGATCCGAAATTAGACTGGGCTTTAGGGTTAATGATGGGCCTCGGTGTCAGAAGCCCACCATAACGCCTATATAATGAGGGGCGGGGGCGCGGTTAGGCTTGACCTAATTCGCCACCAGCAAACGAGTAGCCGCTCGCCTCTCGCCCTCGCCAAGCCGCCGTCGCGAACCTAGCAGTTCGGTACGCGGCGCTTCCTCCCTGTACGTGTGGATACCTCGGAGGTGCTGCATCTGGAGCACTAGGACGAACCGTGCGAGGACGTGAAGGACGCCGACGACTGCACGACACTGCTCGACGCGTTCGTCTACATCGAGACATCTTCCGCTGCTCTGCGCGTCTAGTGGTAATTCCATGACCTATAACCGCAGTAGTTCTTGGTATTATGGGGTTGAAAATTTTGTTTTGCGCTAGCGTAGCCTCCCCGTAATCCTACAGTGGTATCAGAGCCAGGTTCTGCGTAGTTTTAGGTCTGGATCTAGGTTCATGAGATGGATCTACTTAATGCACGGTTTGATTAGATCATTTGGTTATAAAGGGTTGAAGTAGATTACATCGGATATGACTGAAGAGATTAGTTCGTCCTTCTCTGTTATGTGCGTGACTTGCCCCTACCGGCTGGAATCACCATCGGGGCTAACTGCGCACACAACCAGCAGATTGACGTAACAGATCGACGTCATGAGTGTAATCTTCTTCGGGTCGAAAGTCTCGGATTTGGGTTGATTTGATCAACCGCATGAGATTTTCAGTGGAATTTCCATACATACGATGCATCTTGTATACCAGCAGATTGACGTAACAGATCGACGTCATGAGTGGAATTTTTAGTGGACCGTCGTGGCTATCTGCTGTAGTGGCGAACATATAGAAACGTGTTTGTCTAACCTGTTTTTGCAGGACATCTTGTGATCGGTATGGCTATTGTGTGTATATGATGCATATTAATGAATTATTCATGACCTGCGTGTCGTGACCAGGGCAATACGGCTGGAGCCACATGTATTGTCCAAATTTAATGTAATGACCTGCGTGTCAACATGTGATGATCCAAAGCGTATATGTAATTTGTTTACCAGCATACGTTAGATAGGTCTTGAAGGACTCATCACCTGAAGGATGGCATACCTATATCATGGAGATGGAGATCATCGTGATGGACAAATTATTGGAGATGGGGATCACCATGTGACAGCAAGCCATACCGAATCACAACTGTTGTGTGAATGCCATTCTTAATGTTCTACTTGTTCATATTGCATATATGTCCTTGCGTGCGATGATAAAAGTAGGACGATCTCTCATAAATGTTTAAGCTTAAATGCCTCTCCAAACCTTGCACTATCATAAGTCTTGTACAACTGGTGGTGGGTCTATGAAATTAGGGTGCCACCAGTTTTCCTTGACTAGATAGGTTTGTATCGGATACAAACTGCAGAAAGGGTTGGTTAACTTAAACAAAGTCAGCTTAATGGTTAAGGACTTTGGGGCATAAGGTTGGGAGCCGAGACATAGAGATGTCACCCAACAACAGGAGTCATATATATGATATGATTAGCAAGGAGTTGCTTACCGATCTACCTTGTCTTCTAGCGGTGATGCTAAAGCTCACTAGTAGACTTGTTAGTTGTGGGTTCTGAATCACTAAGTATCAATCGAGGGATATTGATTTTAGTGAGAGTAGACTATTAAATGTTTAATATGATTTACTCTGTCATGGATATTTTTGTCTTAGTATTTTGCATTATTTTATTGTAGATAAATGGCACCTAGCACACCAACATTTACTTTGCGATCAATTCTTGAAAAGGACAAGTTAAATGGAACAAACTATATGGATTGGATCCGTAACCTGAGAATTGTTCTCAGGGCTGAAAAAAGGAAGACGTTCTAGACACCCCACTACCAGAGGATCCTGGTGAAAATGCAACTGCTGCAGCTAAAACCGCTTACAAGAAAGCAATGGATGCTAATCTTGAAGTGAGTTGCCTAATGCTTGCTTGCATGGAGCCTGAGCTACAGATGCAGTTTGAGACAAACCATGAGGTGCACGATATGATCGTGGCGCTCAAGGATATGTTCCAGACTCAGGCTAGGACTGAAAGGTTCAATGTGTCCAAAGCCTTTCTGGAATGCAAGCTAGCAGAAGGCGCAGCAGTTGGGCCACACGTAATCAAAATGGTTGGTTACAGTCAGAGGTTGGAGAAGCTAGGCTTCCCAATAAGCCAAGAGTTGGCCACTGACTTCATTTTGGCATCTCTTCCGCCCAGCTATGGAAACTTCATCACGAACTACCATATGCATGGGGCGGAGAGAGGCCTCAATGAACTATGTGGTATGCTGAAAACAACAGAGGGGGACATAAAGAAAAGCGCTGGCAGCAGCGGCCATGTGATGGCGGTCCAAAACAAACCCAACTTTAAGAAGAAGGGTAAATCTCAAAAGAAGAAGGGCAAGGCAAAGGATACAGTATCCAAGCCAAATCAAAAGCCCAAGGCTGGACCAGCTGCAGATGCAGAGTGCTTTTATTACAAAGAACTTGGTCACTGGAAAAGGAATTGCAAGCAGTACTTGGCCTCTATTAAGGATCGCGACAGTAAGGGTACAGCCGCAGCAGGTACACTTGCTATTCACATTACAGAAATTTTTCTTGCTGATTCTTATATTAATTCTTGGATATTTGATACCGGATCGGTTGCCCATATTTGCAATTCGATGCAGGGAATGATAAGAAGTAGAAGCGTGAAAAGAGGAGAAGTTGATTTCCGGGTAGGCAATAATGCAAGAGTTGCTGCGTTGACCGTCGGGACGATGCAACTCCACCTCCCATCAGGATTTATTTTGGAGTTAAATAATTGTTATCTAGTTCCTAGTATGAGTCGAAACATTATGTCTCCTTCATGTTTGATGAAGGATGGTTATTCATTTGCGAGTGAAAACAATGGTTGTGTGATCTCTAAGAATGGCATGTTTGTGGCTTTTGCATCCATTATGAATGGATTATTCATTTTAAATCTTGATGATGCACCTATCTGTAATATTAGTGCTAAAAGGCCTCGGTCTAATGATTTAAGTCCTACCTACATGTGGCACTGTCGTTTGGGTCATATAAGTGAGAATCGCATGAAGAAGCTTCATTCTGATGGGCTTTTAACTTCGTTTGATTTTGAATCATACGAGACATGTGAAGCTTGCTTACTTGGTAAGATGACCAAGGCGCCCTTCACGGGTTTACCGGAGAGGACATTAGATTTATTGGAACTCATACATACTGATGTGTGCGGACCAATGAGTACGACAGCTAGGGGAGGATTCCAATACTTCATAACCTTCACTGATGATTTTAGTAGATATGGGTATGTCTACTTAATGAAACACAAGTCTGAATCCTTAGAAAAGTTCAAAGAGTTTCAGAATGAAGTAGAAAATCAGCGTGGTAAGAAAATTAAAGCACTGCGATCAGATCGTGGAGGTGAATATTTGAGTCATGAGTTTAGCAATCATCTAAGGAGTTGTGGAATTGTTCCACAGCTTACGCCGCCTGGAACGCCTCAGAGGAATGGCGTGTCTGAGCGACGTAATCGGACTTTATTGGATATGGTTCGATCAATGATGAGCCAGTCGGACCTACCTTTGTCGTTTTGGGGATACGCTCTAGAAACAACAGCTTTCACACTAAATAGGGTACCGTCTAAGTCCGTAGTTAAGACACCATATGAGATGTGGACTGGGAAGACTCCTAGTTTGTCTTTTCTGAAGATTTGGGGCTGTGAGGTTTACGTCAAGCGACTTCATTCGGATAAACTCACTCCAAAATCGGACAAGTGCATGTTCGTGGGATATCCAAAGGAAACTTTAGGATATTACTTTTACCACCGGTCAGAGGGCAAAGTGTTTGTCGCCCAGAATGGTGTGTTCTTAGAGAAAGAGTTTCTCAAAAGAGAGAAAAGTAAACAAAAGGTGTATCTTGAAGAAGTTCAGGATGAGCCAGTGGGACAAGATTCAACAAGTGATGCTAATGTAGCAGAACAAGTTGAGACGTCTATGGCAAGAGAATCACCACCACAACCACGAAGGTCAGCAAGGCTTCACGAGGCACGAGGAGAAGTGCTATTGTTGGGCAATGGGGAAGTGTTGTTGTTAGACAACGACGAACCTGCAGCATATGCAGAAGCGATGATGGACCCAGATTCCGAGAAATGACAAGTCGCCATGAGATCCGAGATAGATTCCATGGGAGAAAATCAAGTTTGGAACTTGGTTGACCCGCCTGATGGTGTTAGACCCATAGAATGCAAATGGATCTATAAGAAGAAGAAAGACATGGATGGAAATGTTCACATCTATAAGGCTCGACTTGTTGCAAAGGGTTTTCGACAAGTTCAAGGAGTTGACTATGACGAGACATTCTCGCCAGTAGCGATGCTTAAATCTATTCGGATCATTCTAGCTATTGCCGCATATTTCGATTATGAGATTTGGCAGATGGATGTCAAAACAGCTTTCCTTAATGGAAACCTAGATGAGGACGTGTATATGATACAACCCGAGGGTTTTGTCGATCCGATCAATGCTGGAAAGATATGCAAACTTCAGAAATCCATTTATGGGTTGAAGCAAGCATCTCAGAGTTGGAACATTCGTTTTGATGAAGTGATCAAAGGGCTTGGTTTTCATCATAATGAAGAAGAAGCTTGTGTTTATAAGAAGGAAAGTGGGAGCGCTGTTGTATTTCTGATCTTGTATGTGGATGACATATTATTGATTGGGAATGACATTCCTATGCTGGAGTCCATCAAGGCTTCACTGAAAAAGAGTTTTTTTATGAAGGACTTAGGGGAAGCAACATATATTTTGGGCATAAGGATCTATAGAGATAGGTCGAAGAGGCTTATAGGATTAAGTCAAGATACATACATTGACAAGGTTTTGAAACGGTTCAACATGGAACAGTCCAAGAAAGGGTTCTTACCTATGTCACAAGGTATACACCTTAGCCAGATGCAATGTCCTGCGACGGCTAATGAGCGGGAGCGCATGAGTAAGGTACCATACGCCTTAGCAATTGGATCAATCATGTATGCCATGATAAGTACACGCCCAGATGTTTCATACGCTATAAGTGCTACGAGTAGGTACCAGGCTGATCCAGGTGAGGGTCACTGGACAGCGGTAAAAGGCATTCTTAAGTACTTAAGAAGGACTAAAGATATGTTCCTGGTATATGGGGGTAAGGAGGAGCTCGTTGTAACTGGTTACACCGATGCTAGCTTCCAAACTGACCCAGACGAGTTAAAATCACAATCAGGTTTTGTGTTCACAAAAAATGGTGGTGCTGTTAGTTGGAAGAGTTCCAAACAGGAGACTGTGACTGATTCTACAACAGAAGCCGAGTACATTACAGCTTCTGAATCTGCGAAGGAAGGTGTTTGGATAAGAAAGTTCCTCATCGAGCTTGGTGTGTTTCCTAATGCATCTAGCCCATTGAACCTCTACTGTGACAACAATGGGGCTATTGCGCAAGCTAAGGAGCCAAGGAACCACCAGAAAAACAAACACGTACTGCGGAAGTTTCACCTCATACGGGAATTCGTTAGGCGGGGTGAGATAAAGATATGCAAAATACATACGGATTTGAATGTTGCTGATCCTTTGACAAAACCTCTTCCACAACGTAAGCATGAGGCACACATGAGATCTATGGGTATTAGATATCTTCTAGATTAACTCTAGTGCAAGTGGGAGACTGTTAGAAATATGCCCTAGAGATAATCATAGAGATGAGCATATTTTTTTGTATCCATGATATATATATTGCTTAATTGAATATCCATGGAAGGCACCTTGTATTGATTAGCAATTATGTGAATTGTTTGTGAGATTCTTTACTTATATGGTTATTCTAAATGATGTCCCTAGTCAGAGTCGATGACTAGCACATGTATTAGTTGATGACTACATTTCACAAGTCATGAACATGGAGATGTTAAACTAATAATGTGGGCGCATGTATGACATGAGGCTAGACCGACCCAACGTGAGATATTGTAATATAGTTCTCTTTTTGCAACATAAATACTGTATCCTTAGACCTGAGATTGTCGCATGTTCTCAAGATGTGAATTGACTTACTTAGGGACTATCAAACGCTATTACGTAACTGGGTAGTTATAAAGGTAGTTTTGGGTTTGTCAGGAAGCATGCTGTGAGGCATGGTCAATCAAGATGGAATTTGTCCCTCTCTTTGTGAGAGAGATATCTCTGGGCCCCTCGAGTGATTGGATCAAGAAATGCATGGCCGTGCTAGGGTTAAGAGTTAACCATTGAAAGGATTCCAATTCACAGTATCGAGAAAAGAGAGGTCAGCTTAGAGCCAGACCAAATATCGTGAGACAAAGGGAACAACATGTACGTAATGTTGCAATGGTTCGTCTGATATGATCTTTACGTGCGCATAGGAGTTGACATGTCTTGCTAGAGGCCGCTGTCAATTATTGGGCCAAGTAAGAGTACTCGGGCTATGTCTATTTGTACGTGAACCTATAGGGTCACACACTTAAGGGGAAGGAAGCCTAACTCGGATTAGATCCGAAATTAGACTGGGCTTTAGGGTTAATGAAGGGCCTCGGTGTCAGAAGCCCACCATAACGCCTATATAATGAGGGGCGGGGGCGCGGTTAGGCTTGACCTAATTCGCCACCATCAAACGAGTAGCCGCTCGCCTCTCGCCCTCGCCAAGCCGCCGTCGCGAACCTAGCAGTTCGGTACGCGGCGCTTCCTCCCTGTACATGTGGATACCTCGGAGGTGCTGCATCTGGAGCACTAGGACGAACCGTGCGAGGACGTGAAGGACGCCGACGACTGCACGACACTGCTCGACGCGTTCGTCTACATCGAGACGTCTTCCGCTGCTCTACGCGTCTAGTGGTAATTCCATGACCTATAACCGCAGTAGTTCTTGGTATTATGGGGTTGAAAATTTTGTTTTGCGCTAGCGTAGCCTCCCCGTAATCCTACACCTGCCTCCATGCGCACTACCACCGCCCCACGCCCCCTTTTGCAGCGCACCCACCGCCATCGTCACCGGCAACAGGCCCCCCTTCCCCTTGTCGCACCTGATGCCTCGTGTCACCTGCTCCATCACTACCACTCCACACCCCACCCCCCGAGCACCCCCGCTCGCCTATAAAACCCCCCACCAGCTCCCTCAACTCCCATCTCGCTCAAAGCAAAGCACACTCCAGATAAATCCCCTCTGCCAAATCGCAAGCAGCTCCATTTTTTCCCACTCCCTCGCCCCCTAAGATCACAATGCTTGGTGATTCTTGGGTTGAAGACTGTTGTACATGGTTCATAGTCTTCGGTTTCCTCCTCTGTGTGATGGTAATACTCTTTGATAGAATCCTCCAGTGGGAAGAGCAAAGAGAAAGAAAGAGGCAGTGAAAAGTGAGAAGAGAAAAGAAGATAGTGAAGAGAAGATGAGAAGAAGGTTGTCCCAGAATCAACCATGTGTCAGTCATTTCTTCGCAGCCTGCCTAAGCAGCAACAGCAGAAGAAGGCCCCGTAACACCCTTGTTATGAGGTACTTCAAGGAGTTCAAATCCCCAAGATTCAGGAGTTCTACCCTCATTCTTTTTAAGTGGGGTAGTGTTCTAGTAAAGTTCCTGCTATGGAGAAAAAGAAGAAGGCCTGTAGCAAGCTTATGGAGGACCAGATCATCGAAGCTTATAAGTTTTTGGATGAGAAGTGGTCACCCAAGTTCCGTTGATGAAGCACGAGAAGACTAATCAAGGAAGGAATCCATGTGGGAGTTCGCAAGAGAAAGGTTTGCGTGTTGGCATTGATGATTCTTCAATAAGCTAGCTGCCAAGCGAAACCTAGAAGCCTGAAGATGATCTTGAGTAGCCAGAATCAGCGTTTGCAATTGGCGACCAGATGCTCCTCAAAGGCCAGATTTTGTTGAAGTTCCATCTCCTCGAAGAGTCCGCAAAGTGAAGATATGTACCTGAAGTAAAGCTATACCCATAACCCTTCTAAGCCAAATCTTGAGGACGAGATTCCTTTTAAGTGGGGTAGATTTGTAGCATCCCAAAAATTCAAATCTTGGAATTTTCTCAAACTCGCTCTAAATTCAAAATGAATTTTAAATTTCATTTCAAAATGTTTGTTTGCGAGTTGATATCAGCAAATAAAATATAGTGGTCTATATTCTCTCCAAAATCCTCCTCAAATATCCTACAAATGTTTCTCTAGTGATCCCCCTCAAATTCTTTCCAGAAATACTGCCCAGATATTTCCCGAGTAATCCCCTTCAAGTTCTTTCCAGAAATATTGCCCAAATATTCCACCAATATATCTCCAAGTATTTTCCTCTTGAGAAATACCTTCAAAATCATTTTTCAAGTCCCTATAAATATTTTCTTCATAACTTTCCTCATGCTCATACGTATACGTATGCCTCCAGTGTCATACGGTGAGCTCTACAAGCTAATCTCACTTATACAAGACAAATACATGCTAATCTCCCACTAATCCTCTCATCCTCCCACTAATCCTCTCATCCCTCCCCCTAATCCCCCCACCATGGCTATAAATAGAGGGGCAAGGGCCTCCTCTCATCCCACCCCAAGTCATTTCATGGCAACTCTCTTCCCCCCCCACACCCACTCCATGTTCCACACAAGCACACACTAGCACAAGGATCGTTCGGTCGTTCTTCGATCGTTCGTCCCCCTGTTCTTAGTTTGTTTGTTTGTTCGTCCGATCGTTCGATCGTTCGTCCGATCGTTCATGGTTCGTTCGTCTGTTCGTCCGATCGTTCGATCGTTCGTCCGTTCGTTCGTCCAAATAATCTTTTTCCTGTCGTTATGCTGCTGAAATTCCGATCGTTCGTTCGTTCGATCATTCGATCGTTCATCGTTTGTTCATAGTTCATATTCATCGTTCATCGTTCGTTCATAGTCCCTATTCATCGTTCTTCCAGATAATCTTTGTCCTGCCGTTATGCTGCCGAAATTCCGATCGTTCGTTCGTCCGTTCGTTTATAGTTCCTATTCATCGTTCATCGTTCGTTCACCATCACTATCCATCGTTCATATGGCTATTCATCATCACTATTCACCATTACTATTCATCATCGTTACTATTCATCGATGATATCTATAATAACTTTTCATCGTTACTATTCATCGATCATCCGATCGCCCCAAATTTCAATTACTCATCCATCATGCTGTCCAGTCCACCTAAGACCAGCCAGACCCGTATTCCAGTCATACGAACTCCGGTGACTATGATTTTCCTTCCAGTAGGGAACTTCCCATCTGGTCACCCATCCCAGGTTTCTCCAAGTTGAGCATGCTTAACTTTGAGATTCCTTCGAACCAGGCTTCCAAACTCTGATTCCAATAATTCTTGTTTCTAAATTCTTATCAAACTATTCCCTATCCAACCATGTCATCCCTTAAGCATGGTTCATATTCCAGAAAACTCCCAAAATACTCTTGTCCCATATTCTGCCTATAACTCTCCTGTTCATACTAAGTCAGACGATTCATTCGTCACTATTCTCACCAACAGTGAACTTCATTGTGCTACACCACATACAATCAGCTATAAATACACCCAGCTACCCTCTCCCTCTCCACACACACTCAACACCCTCAGCCAAGGCAAACACCCCACCCACTCAGTTACTCCGCTCTATCGGCTACACACATAGTGTCGCTTCGCCTCCAGTCCACCCTCCTGGTAAGCACCTCCGCTCCACCACCAGTAATATCACAACACCACATGACACAGATTCTACTCAAGACTTTATCCATCCATATATCGCTATTCTGACCACTATACTAAATATTTGTTGGTATACTTGCTGGTTTGTATGTTTGCTTGTTCATGTTGCATAGTTATCGGAGCGTTCATGCCGTCTCATGGAGGCCAGATCTGCAAGTCTACGCCAGGCGGTGGAGCCAGAAGCCAGTTCCGCGAGCTCTCCTTCCCCCTTCACCGGATAAGCACGACAAGCTCACTGGACCCCTTTGATGCATAAATTACCTATGATTTTTCAACCACAACCCTCAGCCTGTTATTTTATGCATGATATGGTTTTGAGACAAGTTATTATGGCCACCCAAGCTGCTTGCCGCAATCAATCCTTAATATATTTGTTACAAGTGATTTGAGAAAAGGTGTGAGTTTTTCAAAGAAAATGCTTTTCAAAATTTGTATGATGAAGGGTTTTCACCCTTATCACCTTTGAGTAGGGATGATCAGGGACTCCCTGGTTTAGGGGAGGGCCTAAGGTGATGGCTCAGCTGGTTTAGGTGTGAGCAGAAGGATTGTCCCCTCATATAAGGACCGATTTGTCATCCTTCACTACCTGTACTCATGATAAGTACAACCACTCGAGACTGTGTGGACAGTCACTCAATCTGAACTCGTACGGTCCAACCCCAGGGTTATGAAGGTTGGGGAGCATCGAGAGGATAAGGAGGGGGAATGTTTTGTCCGGTTTGGACATGGCGGTGGCCTGACTCCTTCCGGTATAACCGTTATGGTTAGGACGTGCGAGGGAAGAAAGAGATTCGGATTCGGATCTCATTAGCCATGGGATCGCAGAGCCGGACTAGTGGGTAAAGTGTACCCCTCTATGCAGAGTTCAAACCTATTCGAATAGTCTATGTCCAAAGGAATGGACGAGTCTGATGTGGTATGGCAATTAGTGTTTTGTTTTCAAAAAGAAAGAGGTGCTTTTGAAAAGTGGTTTTTAAAAGGTCCGGCGGTTGAGCCGTGAGCTATGGTGGACGGGAAGTCCAGTAGCTGTTTTTGAAAAAGGAAAAACCAGTGGGAAATTGCTGAGATACCTGGATGGTTTAGTCCAGGGGATTTTGTTCTAATATTGAAAAACTTCCTACTCCTTTGGGAGAGGATGCGCTTTGCAAAATATAAAATGTTTTACAAAACAACCCTGCATAAAATATTGCTGTTTCTGCGAAATATCCTGAGCTCCACATATTCCATGCATTATATCTGATTTCCCCATTCCGCGGGTGAAGGTGGGCTGCTGAGTACATTTGTACTCACCCTTGCTTATTTGTTGTTTTTCAGAAAAATGAGATCGAGTAAGAGTTACGACTGTTCCCAACCTTGCCTGTGGCTGTTGGACCGCTGATTTGCTTCGCTGCGTATATCGGGCTGCTTCAGCCTCACTCTGATGATATGTCTCGAGTTGTGGACCAACTCTTAAAGTTGATCGCCACCTTTATAGGTTTGTCTCATTTAAACAGATCTGGAATCATCTGTTGTATAAATGTGTTTACTAGCCTCCTGGGACTAGTAATTGTGTCACATTTGAGTCCCAGAGGATCGGGACGCTTCAGTATCCTTCTCCTTGTTGTCGATCACAATCCCCTTGCCCTTAGGATCCTTCTCTTCAGGCGGTTAGTCCTTTGATGAAGAGAATAGCTCCGATACCAATTGAGAGCACCTGGAGGGGGTGAATAGGTGATCCTGCAAAATTAACTCTAAACAACACAAACTTGGTTTTAAATAGGTGTTAGTGAGAGCACCTAGAGGGGGGGGGGGTGAATAGGTGATCCTGTAACACTTAAAACTTAGGCCACAAAAACTTGGTTAAGTGTTAGCACAATAACCGCCAAGTGGCTAGAGAGGAATCTTCAACAAAACACAATAACCAACAAGATCAATCACAGAGATGGCACGGTGGTTATCCCGTGGTTCGGCCAAGACCAACGCTTGCCTACTCCACGTTGTGGCGTCCCAACGGACGAGGGTTGCAATCAACCCCTCTCAAGCGGTCCAAAGACCTACTTGAATACCACGGTGTTTTGTTTGCTTTACTCAATCCCGTTTGCGAGGAATCTCCACAAATTGGAGCCTCTCGCCCTTACACTTGAAATTCACAAAGAACACGGAGCAAGGGAGGGATTAGCGACGCACTCAAGACAAGAAATCACAGCGACACCACGCACACAAGTCGCAACGAGAGCTCACAACACAACTCAATGAGTTCACCACTCAACTAGAGCTCTAATCGCTATCGCAAAGAATCAAAGGCGCGGAATCGATGTCTTGGTGCTTAGGAATGCTTAGGAGATGCTTGGTCTTCTCCTCCATGCGCCTAGGGGTCCCTTTTATAGCCCCAAGGCAGCTAGGAGCCGTTGAGAGCAATCTAGGAAGGCTGATCTTGCCTTCTGTCGACTGGCGCACCGGACAGTCCGGTGCACACCGGACACTGTCCGGTGCCCGATTTCCTTCCATAAACGGCGCAGTCGACCGTTGGCAGCCAGAGAGCCGTTGGCGCACCGGACATGTCCGATGCACACCGGACAGACCGGTGCCCCCTTCTAGCCGTTGGTCCGGCCACGTGTCCCGCGCAGATCGCGCGGCCGACCGTTGGCCCTGCCGACCGTTGGCTCACCGGACAGTCCGGTGCACACCGGACAGTCCGGTGAATTATAGCCGTACGTCGACGATGAATTCCCGAGAGCGATGAGTTCGCCTGTAAACGGCCCACCGGACAGTCCGGTGCACCACCGGACAGTCCGGTGAATTATAGTCGTACACCGCTGTCGAAGTCCCGAGAGCAGCCACTTTGCTCGAGCCAGCCTGGCGCACCGGACACTGTCCGGTGCACCACCGGACAGTCCGGTGCACCCAGACTGAGCAGTCTTTGGCTGCTCGAGCCATCTCTTCTCCAACTCGATTTTTTCTGTTTCCAGCACTTAGACACAATACATTAGTCCATAAAACAATGTACTAAGTCTGAGAAACATACCTTTATCCTTGATTTGTACTTTGTCCACCTTTTTACACTTAGGCACTTGTGTTGGACACTAAACCACCAAAATACTTAGAAATGGCCCAAGGGCACATTTCCCTTTCAATCTCCCCCTTTTTGGTGATTTATGCCAACACAACATAAAGCAAGTGGAACAAGTACAAAATCACTATAAATAAGAACTCAAATTATTTTGATTCAAATTTGACATATATGGATCACTCTTTGCCACCACTTGGTTTGTTTTTGCAAATCAAATTCAAATTTCTATCTCTAAGTCAAACACACAAGTTAAGACATAAAGAGAGTCATTCCAAGAGAAATTGATTCAAGATTTCAAAAACTCCCCTTTTCCCATAATCAATATTTCTCCCCACAAGAAGCCAACTTTTGACAAGAGAGACAATAAAAGAGTTTTGACAAACCAAAAGCTCTATTCTACTATTTTCAAAATCTCTCAAGTGGTAGCTGATCCATTTATCGCTTTGGCCTTTATTTTCTCCCCCTTTGGCATCAAGCACCAAAACGGGGTCAATCTTGGCCCTTTAACCCCATTGCCTCACCAAAATCTTCAAATAAGAACACAAAGGCAATAAGAGTATAAATATGAACTTGGAAAAGTTACTCTTTTCATCAGAGTGCAGTGGAAGTCTTGCATGGTCCAAGTCCACCTTTTCCCTTTCAATCCTCTTTTGAGACTAAAAACAGCCAAACTCAAGTACATGGTTAGTCTCAAGGGGTCAAGTTGTAGCACAGCTCCCCCTAAATATGTGCATCACTTCTAAAAAGGACTTGTGAGGTCCAGGGAGTGTTTGTACAACTTGAGCACCACAATTAGCAACAAAATGCAGAATGAACATGATCAAAGGCATAAACACATGTATGCTACAATTCAATCCAAGTTCCGCGAATCTAAGATATTGAGCTCACTACGCAGCCTGCAAAAGGTCTTCTCATCTAGAGGCTTGGTAAAGATATCGGCTAGCTGGTGCTCGGTGCTAACATGAAACACTTCGATATCCCCCTTTTGCTGGTGGTCTCTCAAAAAGTGATGCCGGATGTCAATGTGCTTTGTGCGGCTGTGCTCAACAGGATTTTCCGCTATTCGGATAGCACTCTCATTATCACATAGGAGTGGGACTTTGCTCAGATTGTAGCCAAAGTCCCGGAGGGTTTGCCTCATCCACAGTAGTTGCGCGCAACACTGTCCTGCGGCAACGTACTCGGCCTCAGCGGTGGATAGGGCAACGGAGGTTTGTTTCTTAGAATTCCATGACACCAGGGACCTTCCTAAGAATTGGCACGTCCCCGATGTACTCTTCCTATCGACCTTACATCCAGCATAGTCGGAATCTGAGTACCCAATCAAGTCAAAGTTAGACCCCTTTGGATACCAGATCCCGAAGCAAGGCGTAGCGACTAAATATCTAAGAATTCGCTTCACAGCCACTAAGTGACACTCCTTAGGATCGGATTGAAATCTAGCACACATGCATACGCTAAGCATAATGTCCGGTCTACTAGCACATAAATAAAGCAAAGAACCTATCATGGACCGGTATGATTTTTGATCAACGGACTTACCACCTTTGATGAGGTCGGTGTGTCCGTCGGTTCCCATCGACGTCTTTGCGGGCTTGGCGTCCTTCATCCCAAACCGCTTTAGCAAATCTTGCGTGTACTTCGTTTGAGAGATGAAGGTGCCGTCCTTGAGTTGCTTCACTTGGAACCCAAGGAAGTAGTTCAACTCGCCCATCATCGACATCTCGAATTTCTGCGTCATCACCCTGCTAAACTCTTCACAAGACTTTTGATTAGTAGAACCAAATATTATGTCATCGACATAAATTTGGCATACAAAAATATCACCATCACAAGTCTTAGTAAAAAGAGTTGGATCAGCTTTCCCAACCTCGAAAGCATTAGCAATTAAAAAGTCTCTAAGGCATTCATACCATGCTCTTGGGGCTTGCTTAAGTCCATAGAGCGCCTTAGAGAGCTTACACACGTGGTCGGGATACCGTTCATCCTCGAAGCCAGGGGGTTGCTCCACGTACACCTCCTCTTTGATCGGCCCGTTGAGGAAAGCGCTCTTCACATCCATTTGGTACATCCTGAAAGAACGGTGAGCGACATATGCTAGCAAGATACGAATTGATTCTAGCCTAGCCACAGGAGCGAATGTCTCCTCAAAGTCCAAACCTGCGACTTGGGCATAACCTTTTGCCACAAGCCGAGCCTTGTTCCTTGTCACCACCCCGTGCTCGTCCTGTTTGTTGCGGAACACCCACTTGGTTCCCACAACATTTTGCTTGGGGCGAGGCACCAGTGTCCAAACTTCATTGCGCTTGAAATTGTTGAGTTCCTCCTGCATGGCCACCACCCAGTCCGGATCTAGCAAGGCCTCTTCTACCCTGAAAGGCTCAATAGAAGAGACAAAAGAGTAATGCTCACAAAAATTTACTAATCTTGAACGAGTAGTTACTCCCTTGCTAATATCACCCAATATCTGGTCGACGGGATGATCCCTTTGAATCGTCGCTCGAACTTGGGTTGGAGGTGCCTGAGGTGCTTCTTCCTCTTCAACTTGAACATCCGGTGCTCCCCCTTGATCATGCGCCTCCACTTGAGGTACCTGTTCGTCATCTTGGGTTGGGGGATGCACCATAGTTGAGGAAGATGGTTGATCTTGCTCCAAATGTTCATGAGGCCGTACATCTCCAATCGCCATGGTGCGTATCGCGGCCGTTGGAACGTCTTCTTCATCTACATCATCAAGATCAACAACTTGCTCTCTTGGAGAGCCATTAGTCTCATCAAATACAACGTCGCTAGAGACTTCAACCAAACCCGATGATTTGTTGAAGACCCTATACGCTTTTGTATTTGAATCATAACCTAATAAAAACCCTTCTACAGCTTTGGGAGCAAATTTGGAATTCCTACCCTTCTTCACTAGAATGTAGCATTTACTCCCAAATACACGAAAGTACGATACATTGGGTTTGTTACCAGTTAGCAGTTCGTATGAGGTCTTCTTGAGGAGGCGGTGAAGATAGACCCTGTTGATGGCGTGGCAAGCCGTGTTCACGGCTTCCGACCAAAAACACTCGGGGGTCTTGAACTCTCCAAGCATAGTCCTCGCCATATCAATGAGCGTCCTGTTCTTCCTCTCTACCACACCATTTTGCTGAGGTGTGTAGGTAGCGGAGAACTCGTGCTTGATCCCCTCCTCCTCAACGAACTCCTCCACTTGAAGATTCTTGAATTCGGACCCGTTGTCGCTCCTTATCTTCTTCACCTTGAGCTCAAACTCATTTTGAGCTCTCCTTAGGAAGCGCTTGAGGGTCCCTTGGGTTTCAGACTTATCCTGCAAAAAGAACACCCAAGTGAAGCGGGAAAAGTCATCAACAATAACTAGACCATACTTACTTCCTCCTATGCTCAGATAGGCGACGGGTCCGAAGAGGTCCATATGCAGCAGCTCCAGAGGTCTTGACGTGGTCATCACATTCTTGCTGTGATGTACTCCTCCCACTTGTTTACCTGCTTGACAAGCTGCACAAGGTCTATCTTTTTCGAAATGAACATTGGTTAGACCTATCACGTGTTCTCCCTTTAGAAGCTTGTGGAGGTTCTTCATCCCCACATGTGCTAAGCGGCGATGCCACAACCAGCCCATGCAAGTCTTAGCCATTAAGCATGCATCTAGACCGGCCTCTTCTTTTGTAAAATCAACTAAGTAAAGTTTGTCGTCTAGTACACCCTTAAAAGCTAGTGAACCATCACATCTTCTAAAGACAGACACATCTACATTTGTAAATAAACAATTATATCCCATATTACATAATTGACTGACAGATAGTAAATTATATCCAAGAGACTCAACTAAAAACACATTAGAGATAGAGTGCTCATTAGATATTGCAATCTTGCCTAAACCTTTCACCTTGCCTTGGTTCCCATCACCGAATATGATTGAATCTTGGGAATCCTTATTCTTGACGTAGGAGGTGAACATCTTCTTCTCCCCTGTCATATGGTTTGTGCATCCGCTGTCGATAATCCAGCTTGAGCCCCCGGATGCATAAACCTGCAAGGCAAATTTAGGCTTGGGTCTTAGGTACCCAACTCTTGTTGGGTCCTACAAGGTTAGTCACAATTTCCTTAGGGACCCAAATGCAAGTTTTATCACCCTTGCATTTTGCCCCTAATTTCCTAGCCACTATCTTCCTATCCTTTCTACAAATAGCAAAGGAAGCATTTAAAGCATGATACATTGTAGAGGGACCATTCACAACTTTTCTAGGAACATGATGAATATTTTTTCTAGGCATATCTCTACAATGCATATAGGAAGAACTGGAAGCATACATAGCATAAGAATCATAGGCATGTGAATCAAAAGCATTACAACTCCTATGAGACTGTCTTCTATCATTGTACATAAAAGCATGGTTCTTTTTAGTACTACTTGCCATAGGGGCCTTCCCTTTCTCCTTAGTGGAGATGGGAGCCTTATGGCTTGTTAAGTTCTTGACTTCCCTCTTGAAGCCAAGTCCATCCTTAATGGAGGGGTGTCTACCAATCGTGTAGGCATCCCTAGCAAATTTTAGTTTATCAAAATCACTTTTGCTAGCCTTAAGTTGGGCATTAAGACTAGCCAATTCATCATTTAACTTTGCAATAGAAGCTATGTGTTCACTACAAGCATCAAAATCTTTACATCTATTGCAAATAACAACATTTTCTACACAAGTTGTTGATTTACTAGCTATTTCTAACTTAGCATTCAAATCATCATTAATGCTCCTTAGGCTAGAAATTGTCTCATGGTAAGAAGATAATTCACAAGAAAGCATTTCATTTCTTTTAACTTCTAAAGCATGAGATTTTTGTGCTTCTATAAATTTGTCATGTTCTTCATACAACAAATCTTCTTGTTTTTCTAGAAGCCTATTCTTATCATTCAAGGCATCAATTAATTCATTAATTTTATCTACCTTGGTTCTATCTAGGCCTTTAAATAGACATGAATAATCTACTTCATCCTCATCACTAGATTCGTCCTCACTTGAAGAAGCATAAGTAGAGTCTCGAGTACAAACCTTCTTCTCCCTTGCCATAAGGCATGTGTGACGCTCGTTGGGGAAGAGGGATGACTTGTTGAAGGCGGTGGCGGCGAGTCCTTCATTGTCGGAGTCGAAGGAGGAGCAATCCGAATCCCACTCCTTTCCTAGATGTGCCTCGCCCTTTGCCTTCTTATAGTTCTTCTTTTTCTCCCTCTTGTTCCCTTGGTCCTGATCACTATCATTGTCGGGACAGTTAGCAATAAAATGACCAAGCTTACCGCATTTGAAGCATGAGCGCTTCCCCTTGGCTTTGGTCTTGCTTGGCTGTCCCTTGCGACCTTTAAGCGCCGTCTTGAATCTTTTGATGATGAGGGCCATCTCTTCATCATTAAGTCCGGCCGCCTCAATTTGTGCCACCTTGCTAGGTAGCACCTCCTTGCTTCTTGTTGCCTTGAGAGCAAGGGGTTGCGGCTCGTTGATCGGACCATTCAAAGTGTCGTCCACGTACCTCGCCTCCTTGATCATCATTCGCCCGCTAACGAATTTTCCAAGGACTTCTTCGGGTGACATTTTGGTGTACCTGGGATTCTCACGAATATTATTCACCAAATAAGGATCAAGAACGGTAAAGGACCTTAGCATCAGTCGGACGACGTCGTGGTCCGTCCATCGCGTGCTTCCGTAGCTCCTTATTTTGTTGATAAGGGTCTTGAGCCGGTTGTATGTTTGAGTTGGCTCCTCGCCCCTTATCATCGTGAACCGTCCAAGCTCGCCCACCACCAACTCCATTTTGGTGAGCAAGGTGACGTCGTTCCCCTCATGAGAAATCTTGAGGGTGTCCCAGATCTGCTTGGCGTTATCCAAGCCACTCACTTTGTGATATTCATCCCTGCACAATGAAGCTAGAAGAACAGTAGTAGCTTGTGCATTCTTATGAATTTGCTCATTAATGAACATGGGACTATCCGAACTATCAAAGTGCATTCCACTCTCTACAATCTCCCATATACTAGGATGGAGAGAGAATAGGTGACTACGCATTTTGTGGCTCCAAAATCCGTAGTCCTCTCCATCAAAATGAGGAGGTTTACCAAGTGGAATAGATAATAAATGAGCATTTGCACTTTGAGGAATACGAGAGTAGTCAAAAGAAATGTTCGAATTGACCGGTTTTCTTCTCTCGTAGTCGTTGTCCTTTTGAGAGGAAGTAGACCCATCGCTGTCGTCGTAGTAGACGATCTCCTTGATGCGCCTCGTCTTCTTCTTCTTCCCTTCCTTCCGTCTATGGCCCGAGCCGGAGTCGGTAGGCTTGTCGTCCTTCGGCTCGTTGACGAAGGATTCCTTCTCTTTATCATTGATCACGATACCCTTCCCCTTAGGATCCATCTCTTCGGGCGGTTAGTCCCTTTGTGAAGAGAACGACTCTGATACCAATTGAGAGCACCTAGAGGGGGGGTGAATAGGTGATCCTGTAACACTTAAAACTTAGGCCACAAAAACTTGGTTAAGTGTTAGCACAATAACCGCCAAGTGGCTAGAGAGGAATCTTCAACAAAACACAATAACCAACAAGATCAATCACAGAGATGGCACAGTGGTTATCCCGTGGTTCGGCCAAGACCAACGCTTGCCTACTCCATGTTGTGGCGTCCCAACGGACGAGGGTTGCAATCAACCCCTCTCAAGCGGTCCAAAGACCTACTTGAATACCACGGTGTTTTGTTTGCTTTACTCAATCCCGTTTGCGAGGAATCTCCACAAATTGGAGCCTCTCGCCCTTACACTTGAAATTCACAAAGAACACGGAGCAAGGGAGGGATTAGCAACGCACTCAAGACAAGAAATCACAGCGACACCACGCACACAAGTCGCAACGAGAGCTCACAACACAACTCAATGAGTTCACCACTCAACTAGAGCTCTAATCGCTATCGCAAAGAATCAAAGGCGCGGAATCGATGTCTTGGTGCTTAGGAATGCTTAGGAGATGCTTGGTCTTCTCCTCCATGCGCCTAGGGGTCCCTTTTATAGCCCCAAGGCAGCTAGGAGCCGTTGAGAGCAATCTAGGAAGGCTGATCTTGCCTTCTGTCGACTGGCGCACCGGACAGTCCGGTGCACACCGGACACTGTCCGGTGCCCGATTTCCTTCCATAAACGGCGCAGTCGACCGTTGGCAGCCAGAGAGCCGTTGGCGCACCGGACATGTCCGGTGCACACCGGACAGACCGGTGCCCCCTTCTAGCCGTTGGTCCGGCCACGTGTCCCGCGCAGATCGCGCGGCCGACCGTTGGCCCTGCCGACTGTTGGCTCACCGGACAGTCCGGTGCACACCGGACAGTCCGGTGAATTATAGCCGTACGTCGACGATGAATTCCCGAGAGCGATGAGTTCGCCTGTAAACGGCCCACCGGACAGTCCGGTGCACCACCGGACAGTCCGGTGAATTATAGTCGTACACCGTTGTCGAAGTCCCGAGAGCAACCACTTTGCTCGAGCCAGCCTGGCGCACCGGACACTGTCCGGTGCACCACCGGACAGTCCGGTGCACCCAGACTGAGCAGTCTTTGGCTGCTCGAGCCATCTCTTCTCCAACTCGATTTTTTCTGTTTCCAGCACTTAGACACAATACATTAGTCCATAAAACAATGTACTAAGTCTGAGAAACATACCTTTATCCTTGATTTGTACTTTGTCCACCTTTTTACACTTAGGCACTTGTGTTGGACACTAAACCACCAAAATACTTAGAAATGGCCCAAGGGCACATTTCCCTTTCAGTTAGTGAGAACTAAAACCAAGTTAGGATGTGAAGAGAGAAGAAGAGAGAACTCTTCACTTGGTTGCTTCTTTAAGATGAGTATTAAACTTGGAAGCAATACAGTAATCACAATAAGTAAATGGATAAGAGACACAACGATTTTTACCATGGTTTAGCCAATGCCCACTCCACGTTGTGGTGACCTCCTTTGGTCAATGGTTGCACTCAAGTACTTAACCCCTCTCAAGTGATCCAAAGATCAAACTTGAGTGTCACAGATATCTTTCTTATACCAAAATCCCTTTGTGAGGAATCTTCACAAAGTGGAGTCTCTCATGCCTTACACAAATGATTACAATTAAAATCGGAGTAAGGATGGGAGTAGAAATGCACACAAGATCACAACGCAGCAACACCACACACACAAGCAAAAAGAGAGAGCGTACAAAACAAAATGACAGAGTTACAACTCAAGAACGTGCCCAAATCTCTCTCTAGCAAATCAAAAGCATGGTTGCAAAGGTTCAGAGTTGTAGTGTGTTCAAAAAGTGCTTGGGTAACAACTCCATGCACATAGGGCGTCCTTTTATAGCCCCAAGTGACCAAGGAGTCGTTTGATCTTCATTTGGAAGGTCCTGGTTGCCTTCTGCTCGTGGGTGCACCGGACTGTCCAGTGCACACAGGACACTGCACGTAGGCAATTTCTTTTCTTCCCTAGCGAAGTCGGTTGTTTCCGTGCATGGACCAAGGAGGAGCAACACCCTTACACGGGTGCTTCAACAAGGATTAGTAGCGAGTATGAAGTCTCTAAGACCTTAGCAAAACATTGAGGAGTCTTTTAATTATTTATTTAATATACACATTTATATTTGAGAAATTTAGTTCAAGAATTACATTCCTAGAATTTCTATGCTAGTATAGAATTGAAAATTAGGGTGCCAAACTTTTTATCACATCAATAAGCACTCATGGTGAAGTTTGGACTTGATGTTAGGATTTAATTTGTGCAATAAAATTTAGAAAATCTCAATTCAACCCCCTCTTGGGCATCTTGACCTTTTTCTCCTTGACACAAGTGAGCGAGCAAAACACCCTTTGATTCTATCCTCCTCACCACTCGCCATCGTGTTTTTCCTAGCACAGTAGAGTTCTTGCTACAGTGTTAAGGTTGAGATTTATGTTGACAATAACATATCGCTTAAATTGAGGCATAATGTGTCTATCATGATGCCCATTGTTGAGACCAGCCACTAAACTTGGAGTCCACCTTAGTAGGTCTTCAGAGCAAGGCTAGAGGAGTGACACGTGTCGAATGATGGTGGTTTCCTAGCACTCAAAGAGGTGCTCATCGTAAAGCTCCCAAGGTGTCATGTGAGTTGAAAGGACCATGAATAGGAGTGGAGCCAGTGGTGACATCACATATGACCCCACTAAGGTTGTCAGACTAGACCGTTCGAGAGAGTTGTCTAGGCAATGCCAGAAGAGGACAATGAGTCTGATCCGACCCTAGCCCTGCTTGAGGTAGCGGAGGGATGGACTACGCAAGACCGCACAATGTCCATGATGCGGTGCATGGTCAACCACTGCTAGAGTCGGTGTTAGAGACCACTACTCTATCGACCGAGAGTGTCTACGAAGCCATGTCAGTGCAACACATTAAAGTGCACCATGCCCTACCGGATGTGCCAAATATCGTTATGCTACGACATCATGATACCAAATAACCAGAGAGAGAGAGAGAGAGGTGTAGGCCTAGGACCACTATAATAGATGCTGACATGATTGCATGCACACACACACACACACACGATATAGAGTGGTTTGGGCCATCTGAGCATAGTACCTTATGTTCTCTATGAAAGCATCTAGGCTTATAATCACGTGTATCTCAATATAAATATATATCAATCCACTTTAGTTGTCACACAATTACAAAAACCAAACAAGATCCTTACATGACGTCTTGGGAAGTGTGTAAGGGTTAATGTATAAAACCCTCATCTTGTAGGACGTGAGCATGATCGACATGGGCTTGCCCCCGAGGATGTAAGATTGACACCAAGTCAAGTTTATTGTAATTCAATCTTTCGCTGATGGAGTTCTAAAAGACATTTTGCAAATAAACAAAATATGCCTATTTTGGACTTTGACAATTGAGTTTTAAAAGACATTTTGCCAATAAACAGAATATGCCTTTTTTGGACTTTGACGACATCCATACTAGAGGGCTAGGTTATGGGGTGGGAAATAGGTTACGACTTGTGAAGTTACTTAGGTTAGAATCAATGGAAGCTTTACATGTGTTCTATGAACATCAAATAAGCTAACATATCATAGTGTAAATAAAGAGACAGGTAAAAAAGCTTTATTGGTTGAAATGAGTTTCATGAGGGTAAAATAATACTCCGTCCGTCCCAAAACAGTATTCGTTTTAACACTTTATTTATGTCTATATTCAAATGGATGATAATCTAGACACTTATATAAAACACATACATCAAGTAGTGTATGAATCTTATAATAGCTTAAAACAAATTCTAATACATTAAGCAGTGTATGAATCTCATAATAACCTAAAATGAATTCTAATTTGGGATAGAGGAGTATCTACAATACACGTGATCTTGGAAACATGACTTACAAGAAACCAATGCTCCACAGATTTTATGGGCATTCTGGTCCACTGTTACCCATTCGTTTGCCTGATCCATACCAAATGGTAGTAGCGTTTTGCAATCGATTACCCATTCTTTTGCCTGATGCATAGTAGCCATTCCCCATTCCCACATAGGAGTATTTTCCAATCCATAACCCACGTCTTGAACCATCAAAACGTTTCCCTTTCCCGTTCCGACTCCCATCCAAAATCCATTCACCGCCTGCCTTTTCTTCTCCCGTCCACCGTGTGCGGGCTGCGGGGAGCGCTCTCCTGCCGCTACTAGGCGACCGCCGCCGCCGTCCTACGTGCTCGGGTCCTTCCTCGGCTATCAACACCTACCAGGTATGCGCATCCGTTCTCTCCCCTTCCTGCTGTGTGAAACTGACCATCGGACCCTAACTTTGTCTACTTGTGTATTTTATTCGGATCTAATATAATTACAAGTTTATATATCTATTATGCCTAATAAATTCTATTTTTATTTTTATTTTCCAAAAGTTATAGGGCGTACATGTGCACACGCATGTCCTTCACCGGGTCCGCCCCTGAGTCTTCCGATCCCAATAAGCAACCTGGTTCGTTTTTTGTGAACTATTTTCGTATGTTTTTCAGACTCCCTGTTTATCACAGTTCTGAATTTCGCCTGATAGTTTTTGCGCTGTGTCTGATTCATGTAGCAAAAAAGCAGACTCGACAATGGGCAGCGTGGACACACCAAGAGGAGGAGAATTTCTTCAATGCACTGCGGCAAGTAGGGAAAGTAAGAGGCATAATTTCTGGATACAATGCTCTTCTGCTATTTGCAATCTAATTAGCACATAACAATCAATTGATGGGTAATCTCATATTGTTTTTTCCTAGAACTTCGACAAGATTACACACCGTGTTCAGAGTAAAAACAAGGATCAGGTATTTATTTTTCAACCAAGATGTTTTAGGTGAAACAGATATGCACTAGACTGAAATTTTGTTATGTATGAGTTGTTCTAAGGACTTCCTGTCTTTATGATGACTAGAGTTTACATTTTATATTACTCTAAAGATGTTTAATCTTTTCTTGCAATATTAGCCTATCTTATTATATTGAAGTTTTAATTTTGTTGTATATGAATCTAATGTAAAAAGATTCAATGCTTTATGTGCCATACAGGTCAGGCATTACTATTATCGTCTTGTTCGACGCATGAAGAAGCTATTGGGTCCTAGGTTCTCACTTGATGCAAAAAACTCCAAGGATACCATTGCTGCTATGCTTCGCTGGTAATTGAATATATCTCGTCATCTGTTAATTGCTTGATAAAGTATAGTTCATTGTTGATTTTATTTATACACCATAGAAGCAAAAACTAGCTGTTACTTTGTAATGTTTTATGCGTTATCTCTTTGGCATATGATATTTATAGGGACTTGAACATCTTGTCTTTCTATTACAGATCATGATGGTAGATTGTATATAGCTATCTATGGCATCTGGAGGCTGTGACTACCACTCATTATAGTTCCGCTATGTAGTGGATATCTTGCCATATTTACTGATTTGTTGTGTACCTTTCTATTGATTTTGACGTGCTTGGTTTATTCTTGTGTTACATACACAATCTAAATTCAATCTCTAGTCATTTAGCTTCATAATAATTTTGCAATGCTTCTGCATTATTTCATTTGGATAAAGCCAAAATCCATCATGGCTGTGCATTCATTTTAAAAAAACAATTCCATTCCAAACTGTACATGAGGTTTCCATCTCATATGGCTCCTCCCTTCTTTAGAGAACTCTTTTCTTAATAATTCGTGAAAACAGGTAACTTAGCTTTTGTAGAAGGCGAGTAAATAATGGCAGTTTCGTTTAAGGATATGCTTGCTCAATTGCTGGCAGTTCAATATTAGCTGGTTTTGATGCAGGTGGTCTCTGCTTGAGAAATTTAGCTGCAGTGCATCAAAGCTGCACCTGAAGCCTCGGAGGTTCAAAACATTTGTAGAAGCATTGGTGAGTTGCTTTGTCCCCAACTCCCCATGTTTTTTTTCTCATTATAAAATGTTTCAGTTTGTTTCTTCTTTCTCATGCTATGTGTATCTCCTTTTGTTTGCTAGGGAAAACAACTGCTGAAGGACAGAAATAAGTCCAGGAAAAAGCATTCACGAGTGGATATGTGCATATCTTCTCCATCTCCAGTTATCAGCAAGGCTCCTGGGGATGAGACTCCTCCTGTAAAGTTCTTGTCAATAGATTCTCAAAATGGTAGCAGAGTAGCATCTCCTAAAGGGACAATTTTCAAGCGGATTGCAGAACCAATTTCTAACAAGTCAGGAACAACTAAAGGGGACCTCTCTGCCACAAGAACCGTGAAACAGAAAAGGAAGGCAGGTGGGCGCATGTTCTCTGTTAGTCTGTTCTTTTGTTATGACCTAGCCTTGCTTATCTTTTGCCACACAATCTGTGTGATTTGAGTCTCGGTGAAATCGTTGATGATTGAAACTATCAAACTATCATGTAGAAGAGCTCTCTAGTGGTGAACCTTTGTTACATTGCATTAATGTGGATAGATGGTGACCTGTGTTTTAGGTGGTGCTGTTGCATCTGCCGCATATAAAAAATGGGAGAGAGCGGCCATGGCTGGTGTTTCTTTAGTTGCTGATGCGGCTGAGGAGCTCGAGCGCAACACGATTAACCCAGGCATGTTATGTAATGTTGATGCAAGAACACTGACTTCATCATCAGACAGACTTTCTACTGGTGATGGTATGGCTTGTAGCAACTGGATTTTAGTTCTTGTAGTTGTTGAACTTTGTTCAACACACATTGAAATTAACAGTAGCAGATACAGGTCTACTGTCATGATGTTTTTGTTCTGCATTTGCAGGCATTAGCACAAATCATATGAAGGAAACAGATTCACAAGCACCTGTGAAGCTGAAGCTACAGTTATTTCCAATAAACGAAGCTACTCGAAAGGCATTGGAGAAGGTAAACATTGTTTCTCGCTACTAGCAAACTGCATATGAATCACAATTTCCCTCAGTCGCTGTATTTTTAACATGACAGTTGTTACTCGTGAATTATTGACCGAGCACTCAGGTTCTTGTTGTTGAATTCATGCATGTTATAGACGAAAGACGACAAATAGCTCCCTTTGCATTTTGCGCAAACTTTTCTTTGTAATTGATTTGGGGTCAGTTCTGTTCAGTTCTCCAATCTGTGAGCAATTTGAACATTACATGTTGCCTTTTCTCCTCTTATCAGGATGACCATAATCCTCATTTAGAGCTCACATTAAGCTCTAGGAAGAAAATATCATCTGTGCTAGAACATCTAAACCGAAAATGGGGTAACTCAAACATCGCATCTGGAGAGCTTATTCTTTTTCCGTATTGTGCTAATCAAGAGGATTTGGCTACATATCAGAGATGGACAACAAGAGATACTGTTGCAGTCGCTGATGTGTTTCTTTCTGTGAATAGCCCTTCTGTTTTCCGTTTAAGGTATATAATTTCTCTGATCGATAGAAAGTCGCAACCTAATGGGTCAGTTGTAGATGCATAATGATGCTAATTTTGTGTCAACATTTTGTTGTTAAGGTATGGTTGGTTTTCCCTTGTTGAGCTTGGAGCAGGAGTAAGTGACATATCTTTAACACATTTTGAAGATTGCATGAGACCGGAAGTCATCCAAGTCAAATCACCATCAGGAGATAAGGCTTGTGTGCAAAAGGATGGTACTTTGCTCAGTAATTGCACTCATGAGTCATATCCTTGCAGTTCAATGTTATTGCATATGACACCATCCAGTACAGGCAAGAACTCTGAGCTTCCGGATCAGCCGGCTAATGTGCCCCACTCTCGGTTTGGCAGCCAAAAGCAAGTGCAGGTTCCTGTAACCCAAGCTTTTGAGGTTATATTTTCTGTCTCTTGCATCCTTCTGACAAATAAACGTTTCTATGGCCTTCCTTTCTCTTATTATAACTTAGTATCCACGTGTACTTCAGGATGATCAGGGAATGAATTGTGTGGCAATATCTGAAGTAGAGTGGGCAGATACCCTTACAGATATCAGTGTTGAGCACTTACTGACAGAAGCATCCAAAGATTTAGATTGCGTGGGGACTAGTGTAAAAGATCCTTTGTTTCTTGAGAATCCATGCAGCTATGACTCGTTTGATGCTGTTGTTGCCCTTCATGCTTCTCGTTATCAAGCATCAGAACAGCCAGCCCATGCTCCCCATTCAAACATATGGGGAGCAGAAGAAACATGTGATGAGTTCAGTTTTAATTTGTCAGCCTCCAGGAAGCAAGAAGGGTCAAACACTTCTAGCAGCTCTCCTGATACTGACAATGAAGTTCATCCTTCAAATTCAGAAGGATTTCGAGGTTTTCTTCAGGTCTGCTGACATCTTTTGTGTTCTCCTAGAACCAAAATAAGTTTATACGTTTGAGTTGTTGACCTTGTTTATTTATGTATTATTTAATGTATTAGGACTTGACTGGACGAGAGACTGATGCTGATAATCCTTGTAATGATGACGCCAAAGACGAAGAGGAGTTTTATGCTAAATCACCACCTCGAAATGACAAAACTAATGAGTTGAAGGATCAACCTTTAGCTGACATATATTGGGTACTTGATGAAATTATAATGTTCTTTTGTACTGGCATTATCTTAGCTGAGCTTACATTTTTTTCTTTTCTTGGCAGCCTGATTCACTCGGACCACTGGACTTGGACATACCGGCCGTGAGATATCAAACCGATGACATACTGATAGGGGACAGTCAAAGTAGTTGGAATTGGAACCGCCTGATGGCAAATAGCCTCGATGCATTTCGAAACCTGTCATTCTTCTCGGATAAGAATGACTCGATTCCGTCGATCATGTAG
Source organism: Zea mays (assembly GCF_902167145.1). Lineage (NCBI taxonomy): Eukaryota > Viridiplantae > Streptophyta > Magnoliopsida > Poales > Poaceae > Zea > Zea mays. The sequence continues at coordinate 149,709,873 of NC_050104.1, read as the reverse complement.
AACTGGGGATGTTACGGTTTCTACGACTTGCTGTGTTGGTTAGGAAGGAACCTCCAATTCTGCATTTCGCTGAAGAATATCCAACAGATGCGGATTTGATGCATACGTGAGGTGCTCGTGCTGTTGTAAGATAACATAACGGATGTGCTAACCACTCCATGTAATTGTGTTGTCCTTGTACATAAAGCACATACAAGCACTTGGATACAAGTAAAGCTTCTGGGGTTCGTGTATAAGATCAGTTTGCCTAATGTCCATCAAATGATTGTGCACTTCTTTTTTCCGGTTTACATCTAAAATAGTATGCCCACATGGGTTATCCCAAGTCCTGGGTTCGATTCCTATCGGGAGCGAATTTTCAGGCTTGGTTAAAAAAATCCCCTCGTTGTGCTCCATCCGCTCTCGGGTTTCGATGTCCTGTGCGCCACCCTCCGGTTGGGCCATTGCAGAGTGGACAGTTGACGCCGACCCGTTAGTGATGGGGGCCAGGGTTCGGGGATTTTCTCGGCCGGGACCATTGTTTCGGTCTCTTCTTATATGGAATACCGGGAGGGCGGTCTTTCCCTCCCCGGCCGAGTTATCCCACGGCAATCAGATCGGATGTGACAATGTAGGATTTTTGTGGACTAGTTGAAAACTCCATGGTTGATTTTGATAATTAAGATAATTTATAGACTAATTTTTACTTTACTGTTGTATTTAAGACACCTTTTAATATATTAAAGCACCGGTTTTCGTGGTTCAACGGTTCCATTGTCGTTGTTTTTAAGAAAAAAACTTCTACTCTTATGTAATAAACCCGCAGTCCAAGTGGCCTAGATTCACGTCACCCATCAGTCTTTATTACTATATTAAAGTATTAGTTTTCGTGATTCAATAGTTCTTTGTAAAAAGTCCTTATATTTTTATGTACAAAAAACCCTTATACTCCCTCCAGTTCAGTAAAGGTAGTCGTTTAGGACATGATTGTGCATACCAAGGAGTGATTAATTATCATAGAGTTTTCCCTGTTTGCCCCTATTAAATAGGGATATGGGTGCATTAACGTCATTAAAACAATTAGGCTTGATTGGTTGCTGCAGCAGCTCCAAGGCATTCTAGACTAGAGGTCTCAAGTTCGATTCCTCTTAAATGCATATTTTTTTGTGCAATTACTAGGGGCAACAACGTCCAAATCCCAGACCTACACGTGCTATGACTTCTTTTTGTGCACGCTCGGTCACGCGCAGGATGACTTCTTTTACTGCACCGGAGGGAGTACTTTTATGTAATCAACCTGCGGTCCAAGTGGCATAGATTCATGTCAGCCACGAGCTCGCCCTAACATCTCACACCAATCCCTAGCGATCATTGCGCCAATCGCCTCTAGCCTAACAACCATAGTGGCACAGGCGCGCAGGCCCACCCCACCACGCTAGGCCTGGCTCATCACCTCTCGTTGTTGCTCTCCCCTGCTCCCCTCTCGCTAGCTGCCCGATCTCGCCCACCCTGTTCGGCTCGTCATCTCTCGTCGTCGCTCCAGTCATAGCCTCCTCTTTGTCGGCCATGTCATTGGTGCCGAGCGTGCGGGCGTCGTGCAGCTTGCGGGACCAATCCATCGAGCGGGTGCTAGAGGTGGACGTCGCTCTCAATGGAAGAAGCGTGACGAGAAGAAGCTCGACACATTTTATACTAATTACCTAGGCGTAACAATTGTAAATTATTGAACAATTTAAATAGACTATTTACCATTCTCTATCTTGTTAGAGTGTGTTCCTATATATATGTGTAGTTGGGTTGGTATCACTGTCGTATTATCAACCTATTAGGGTTAGCATTCCTTAGGTCTATATATATTTAACCATCCTCTATGTAATACAACGAGCCTTCCATTCTCTTACATGCTATCAAAAGCTAGGTTTCCACCCACCCTTCCCTCCCACATCCGCTGGCCACCTCTTGCACAGCCACCGGCATATGCTTCCGCGCTGTCGTCCTCGAGAGTCTCATCTAGGGATGGCAGTGGGTACGGATACGGGTAAATAACCGCGGTTATTTACCCGTTGGGTACGGATATGGTGGAGTTTTATATCCGCGGGTACGGGTATGGATACTATACGATATCCACGGATAATAATTTCGTGGGTATGGATACCTGCTATCCATATCCGTCACCCGATGGACATATGACATGTGGACCCAAACAGTGGCCAGCACCCAGCAGTTTGCGGTCCGCCAGTGGCCAGCAGTCCAAGTCCAAGCGGCCTGTAGCCCAGGAGGCCAGGACCAGAATTCCAGAGCGAACAGCCCGTGCCCCTGCGGCATGCGCACAGCGCCCCTGCGGCCTCTCGGGCTCTCGGCTGGTGGTCTCTCTCTCTCACAGTCTCACTTTCTCTTGTCTCCAACTCCAAGTTTCTAACCCTAGCCAGTGCCAACCGCCAAGCTTGAAGACTTGAAGTTCCAGGCTTCCAACCGTGCGGTGCGCCCGTGCTCGTGCAGGCGACCAGCGAGCAGCTCGGCAGCTGTAGGAAACGGGTGACGCCTAAGAGGGGGGGTGAATTAGGACTTCTAAAACTTTTACTAAACTAGGCCACAATTAAATCCCTAGAGCAAAACCTATGCAAATAATCAAAACTAGAATGTGCAAACTCGGTTTTGTCTAAGTGTTGCTATCTCTACGGCATAGGCTAAGTTTCAATCTACACTAAATAAGTATGACAATAAGATTGAAACTTAAATGCTTAATATAAATGCGGAATGTAAAGAGCTAAGTAGAGAAGCAAACTCTCGTGGATGACGCCGGTATTTTTACCGAGGTATCCGGAACCACGCAAGGTTCCGACTAATCCTCGTTGGTGCCCCTACGCAAAGGGAAGCCCACACGAGGGCCAAGCACCACGGTCGAGTAACTCCGTAGAGAGCCACGGGCCTTCTCCACGCGCAAGTGGTGCTCCGCTTCCGGCTCCTCTCGGACGCTCCCCGCCGTCTCCACTATCGAGCTTTCGGCCGAAACGTCGCGGGCCTCGTTCCCTCCGGTACACGGTGGCGGCCGTGACACAAACGCGGTTGTCACGGTCTCGCAAGACTCTCGCCCCACTCGGTACAATTACAACGACTCACGCAAGAGCCGAGGGGTTGTGTGGTTTTACAAAACTCACTCAACTAACTAGGGTTCACCTAGAGCAAGCGCTAAAGCGGTCTAACTAACCTAAGCACTTCGCAAAGCACCTACGCTAATCACCGAGTGATTCTATTAAGCACTTGGGTGTTTGAGCTCTTGGAAATGTGCACTATATGCCTTGGTATGTTGCTTGGGCTCCCACACTTGAGAATGGCCGGTTGGGGTGGTATTTATAGCCTCCACACCCCCAACTAGCCGTTGGACAGAAAGCAGCAGCTTTCTGTCGTCGGGTGCACCGGACAGTCCGGTGCACCACCGGACACTGCACAGTAGATGTTCGGTGCACGCCACGTCAGCCGACCGTTGGCGCCTGTAGCAGTCGACCGTTGGATCCGACCGTTGCAGTCTGCCCGTTGGCACACCGGACAGTCCGGTGCTACAGCCAGAGAGCGCCTGTGTGCGGCCTCTCTGCGCAGACTGTCCGGTGCCTCACCGGACAGTCCGGTGCACACCGGACACCGATGTCCGGTGCGCCACCAGGCGCTGGCTGACAGCCCTCGTCTTGGATTTCTTCGCTGATTTCTTCGGGCTTCTTTGTTCTTGAGTATTGGACTCCTATGCATCTTTTTATGTCTTCTTTTGAGGTGTTGCATTCTCATTGCCTTGGTCCAATTCTCTTTGCATCCTGTGAACTACAAACACAAACACTAGAAAACTTATTAGTTCACGGATTGTGTTGTTCATCAAACACCAAAACTCAATTAGCTAAAAGGCCCGGGGTCCATTTTCCTTACAATCTCCCCCTTTTTGGTGATTGATGACAACACAACCAAAGCAAGCAAATAATACAAGTATTTGAGTGAAAATATGCAATCTACTTGCTAAGATGCATGATTGTCCCCACAATGTGATATTATGGACTTAAGCCTCCCCCTAACTCCATAATTCACTTACTTCCTATTTTTGGACCAAATATCCAAAACCATTTGAAAAGCTATTTGTAGATATAAAATTTTAAATGGGTGGTGTTTGGTGTTTGATATAGTTTGCATTGCTTTGGTCCCAAAACTTCTCCCCCTTTGGCATCAACCACCGAAAAGGAAGACATTAAAAGCATGTAGGAAGTAAATAAAAGCTTGCCCTCATCAAGAATTATATCAAAAGATATCACTATGTGGATATTAAATTAAACTATGTGAGTGATACCACTTGAAAGAGTCCTCAAAAGATTACTCCCCCTAAATGAGTTGTCTCCTTTAGAAAGAGTTTTTCTCCCCCTTTAGAGATGAAGAAATACTCCCCTTGACAGAGATCCTCTACTTAGGAAAAAGCATGTGAAAATTAGAGGTGCAAGACATGATTTGAAAAGACTAACTTCCCTTATGCATAGGTAACAGAATATGAGTTAACCACTTATGCATTTTTAGCAACATGGAAGTATCTGATATGAAATATAGTCTAATCAAATATTGGAGAAGACATGTAAATGATACTGAATGTAGTCTCAAAAGATACCAATTGAAGATCAATGGCGAGCTTGAGAGACATGAGAGTTCTTGGAGATTTTGCAGTGGAAGATTGTTGTCTTTCTCCGGGGACTTCATTTTCCTTACAATGAGACTATCACATGAAATAGACTTGAAAAGGTGTTAGTCTCAAAGTGTTAGATTATAGAGTAACCTCCCCCTAAAGGTGTGCATACAAGTTTTGAATACTTGTAGGAGACATGCACTTTTGATTTGATATCAAGAGGGGCAAATTATCCATAATCCAAACTTTGACACATATAAGTTAAATGATACACTTTGTAGAAATCAAAATTTTCAATTGATGCATCATTTACTATGGAGTGATATAAGAGCTATGTGCCGTGCTTTAACTAAATATTTTAAGCCATGTAGGTTTGTTTAAGTATATGAATTTAAAAACTAGCAATCCTACCATATGATTTACCTAGTATGCATGATTTTGAACAAAAGTACATAACAAATGTAATACTAGGCAAGAAAGGTAAACTATATAAAAGATAAATAGATACACATATCTAAAAACGAGAAATACAATAAAACTAGTTACCTTAGTCATGGGTGGGAAATTTGGGTCCAAAATTTTCACTAACCTACTTGGCAATAAACTTGATCCAATATGATGTATCCCATGATATACATCCCAATTTAGCCAAGTCTCCAAATTTCCCGAAGACCTTCGGACCACTCACTTCCCTTTCGGGATCCAAACCTTCTTGGTGCTTTTCATGGTTGAAATTATCTCCTTTGGCACCCAGATGCGTTTGGCCCCCTTTCCTTTGTTGGCTTGCTTGTTGGCCTTGATTGCTATCACCTTTCCGTTCTTTTTCTTCTTGATCAAATATGGTGTAGCATCCTTTTTGTTCACCTTTTTGATGTAGGTGTTTGAGATTTTGCTTGATGGCTTTTGCTTGAGCTTTTGTCTTTGTTTATCCCCGGTCATCGCCTTGCATTGGAAATACTTGTGGCCTTCCTTGTGGCATAGCCTACAAATTACAGTTTCTCCCTCCATAGGCTTGTTCACTCCTGCAGTGGTGTTATCCTGTGGAGGTTGGATTTGTTTGGCTTTGCCTTTCTTGTCATACAAGGCCTTGCCAAGGCGAGCCACTTCTTGCTTTAATTGTTCATTTTCCTTTGCAACCTCATCCGTACATGTCTCTACAACAATATTCTCAACAACGACTTGGTTGCAGGGGTTAGAATCATCAATTAAATCGAAGCAGGAAGTAGAAGCATCTTTCTTAATTATTTCAGGTATTTCAACTAAAGATGCTGCTGGGGTGCTACCAATGTTTTCTAGCTTAGTAGTTAGCTCATTGTTATGTATGCTAAGAATTTCCATTTTCTCTAGCAAATTTTCAATAGCTTCTTGGGAGCTAGCTAACTTAGCCTTAAGTTTTTCATTCTTTTTAATAAGGCTATCATCGGTAGCAGTGGATGGAGCACTAGATTCTAATAGCTCAATTTTAGTTGATAGCTCACTATTTAAGTTTGCAAAAGTTTCAAATTTTTCTAGCAAACCTTTGTAATCATTTTGAGAGCTAACCAACTTATTTTTCAAAGTTTTAAGTTGAGCTTTTTGCTTAGTGCAAACATCCTGGAAAAATTCTACGGCTTCCGCAAGCTCATCTAGAGAGGGCTTTCCCTCACCTTCATCATCACTACTACTTTCATCACTAGAGGATGGAATGCTTTTGTTACCTCTTGCCATAAGGCATTTGTGTGATGACCGTGATGATCGTGACGAGGACCGGTGGCTGCGTGTCCTTGGAGGTTCATCTTCACTTGAAGAATCATCCCAAGTTCTAACACTTGTTAGCGCCTTGCCTTTGCTCCTCTTCTTTTTGGGTTTGGCCATATTTGGACAGTTGTCCCTGAAGTGACCCTTCTCCCCACATGCGAAGCATCCTCTCTTCCTTTGCTTTTTCCTGTCAATGTTAAAGAGAAGATCCTCGACCTGCAGGGGCACACCCATTAGATTAATCTTGCGGATCATCCCCATTACCTTTCCGACGCGTCGGATCGTTTCTTCGTCCTCGGAGGATGATGTGCATGGTTGATTATCTTCATCATCATCACTTTCTTCTTCTTCCTCTTCTTCACTTGAGGAACTTGGAGTGGAAGCCTTCTTTTTGCCCTTCCTTTCATCACATGCAAAAGCATATGGTCTTGAGGAAGTTGGCTCCTCTCCCTGACTCATTTTTCGCGACATCTCAAAGGCCGCGATTTTCCCAATCACAATGGTCGGGGTCATGTTGCTTAAGTCCTCCATGTTGTGAAGGATGGTGATGATGCTCCCATATTTTTGTTGTGGTAGCAGGGAGATAATCTTCCTCACAATGTCCGCATCACCTAGCTTATTAATGCCAATAGAATTGAGCTCATTGATAATTAGATTCAAGCGAGAATACATGTCTCTAACAAGCTCATCATCTTTCATAGCAAAAGAGTTATACTCATTTAAGACTAGGCAATGTTTTTGCTCATGGACATTGGATGTGCCGTCATGGAGCTCATGCAATTTTAGCCAAATCTCATTAGCAGTTTTCAGGGTAAATACTTGATTGAAAATATCCATGCTAAGAGATTCATACAAGCAATTTTTGGCTCTAGCATTTAAATGAATTTCTTTTTCTTCACTCGTGGTGGGTTTCTCGGGATTCTTGAGGGGTTTCATCCCGTCACGAGTGACTCTCCAAACACCTAGATCAACGGCCTCTAGGTAACAAGCCATTCTAGCACTATAATATGGGAAGTTAGTGCCGTCAAAGTGTGGTGGCCTATGGGTATCCATCCCTTCCTCTAAAAAGCGTCGACTCTTTTTAGCGGTGAAGCTAAAGCGTTTCAAATGAGCCAAACCGGGCTCTGATACCACTTGTAGGAAACGGGTGACGCCTAAGAGGGGGGGGGGGGGGTGAATTAGGACTTCTAAAACTTTTACTAAACTAGGCCACAATTAAATCCCTAGAGCAAAACCTATGCAAATAATCAAAACTAGAATGTGCAAACTCGGTTTTGTCTAAGTGTTGCTATCTCTACGGCATAGGCTAAGTTTCAATCTACACTAAATAAGTATGACAATAAGATTGAAACTTAAATGCTTAATATAAATGCGGAATGTAAAGAGCTAAGTAGAGAAGCAAACTCTCGTGGATGACGCCGGTATTTTTACCGAGGTATCCGGAACCACGCAAGGTTCCGACTAATCCTCGTTGGTGCCCCTACGCAAAGGGAAGCCCACACGAGGGCCAAGCACCACGGTCGAGTAACTCCGTAGAGAGCCACGGGCCTTCTCCACGCGCAAGTGGTGCTCCGCTTCCGGCTCCTCTCGGACGCTCCCCGCCGTCTCCACTATCGAGCTTCCGGCCGAAACGCCGCGGGCCTCGTTCCCTCCGGTACACGGTGGCGGCCGTGACACAAACGCGGTTGTCACGGTCTCGCAAGACTCTCGCCCCACTCGGTACAATTACAACGACTCACGCAAGAGCCGAGGGGTTGTGTGGTTTTACAAAACTCACTCAACTAACTAGGGTTCACCTAGAGCAAGCGCTAAAGCGGTCTAACTAACCTAAGCACTTCGCAAAGCACCTACGCTAATCACCGAGTGATTCTATTAAGCACTTGGGTGTTTGAGCTCTTGGAAATGTGCACTATATGCCTTGGTATGTTGCTTGGGCTCCCACACTTGAGAATGGCCGGTTGGGGTGGTATTTATAGCCTCCACACCCCCAACTAGCCGTTGGACAGAAAGCAGCAGCTTTCTGTCGTCGGGTGCACCGGACAGTCCGGTGCACCACCGGACACTGCACAGTAGATGTCCGGTGCACGCCACGTCAGCCGACCGTTGGCGCCTGTAGCAGTCGACCGTTGGATCCGACCGTTGCAGTCTGCCCGTTGGCACACCGGACAGTCCGGTGCACACCGGACAGTCCGGTGCTACAGCCAGAGAGCGCCTGTGTGCGGCCTCTCTGCGCAGACTGTCCGGTGCCTCACCGGACAGTCCGGTGCACACCGGACACCGATGTCCGGTGCGCCACCAGGCGCTGGCTGACAGCCCTCGTCTTGGATTTCTTCGCTGATTTCTTCGGGCTTCTTTGTTCTTGAGTATTGGACTCCTATGCATCTTTTTATGTCTTCTTTTGAGGTGTTGCATTCTCATTGCCTTGGTCCAATTCTCTTTGCATCCTGTGAACTACAAACACAAACACTAGAAAACTTATTAGTTCACGGATTGTGTTGTTCATCAAACACCAAAACTCAATTAGCTAAAAGGCCCGGGGTCCATTTTCCTTACAGCAGCGACCAGCAAGCCGACGAGCATAGGGTAGCCGTCGTGTTCGTGCCGCCGAGCAGCCGAGTAGCCGAGGCAGTCGCCGCCGAGCAGCCGAGCCACCACCGAGCGTCGAGTATTCTCTGGTAAATTAAACATACTTGGTCTCTTGGATAAATTAGTGTTTCAATTTAGAGTTTTGGACAGATTGCTTGTAGGGATTTGAAAAGATTACTTGTATGGATGAATAGATTTTGTTTGTACAGATTGTGATAAATTTCTGTTAGAATGGAATGTTGCTGAAATTTTAGTGGGCGAGCGGGTAACGGATATCCGTTGGATAACGGATACCCGGCGGGTACGGGTACGGATATAGATCCGTACCCACGAGCGTAAATGGGTATGGGTATGGGTTTGGTTTTATCTCATGGGTATGGATACGCGAACCATATATCCGCGTTCTACCCGCCCGATTGCCATCCCTACTCTCATCTTTCCCTCCCAAGGGCGACAATCCTATCCAAACCGCCAACTCCCTTTTCCCCATTGCCGTCAGCATGGCCACAATAGCGCCCTCACCCTCTTCCTCCAGTCCAGATCGCCTCCGCCCACCAATCCATCCCTGCATCATCATGGTTGCGTCCCCGCCAAAGGCGGCGCGGCTAGTACTTCGGGTGACGTTCTCTCTGGATCGCTCCTCTCCACCGCACGACCACGATCCCGGACGTCGCCGCCTCTCTCTCCCCGACAGCGGAGGTCTATGGCCGAGCTCCACGCTCCTCGTCGTTGGGCCTGTACATCCGCTGTCGCACCGCCCGTCACTGGTGCTACTCTCTTATGCGTCGCTGGTGGAACCACGTCGGCAGCCTCTTCTCCCTACGACGCACCCGCTCCTTTGCTTCACACTCGTGGTGGCTGGAGGCCCTTCCTCATCCACACGCGATAGTCCCCTTCAACCATGAGCGCCACCATCGTGGTGGCCCCTCCTCCAGCCCACACCACCGCCATAGTCCCTCCTCCGGCGCTAGCCGCCGCCGTGGATCCCCTTCCTCTTCTTTCCTAAGCACCACAACCTCCTTCCCATGGTTGTATCTTCCTCCCTCTTCCCCTGTCTAGTGCAGCCACCCCCTCGCTTCCTGGGTCGCGGATCAGGTGCTCCCACCAACGGCACCTACAGGCGCTACCGCCTCGGCACCCGCGTGGCCCATTCGAGCTTCTCCCGTCGTCGTCGGCAAACCCCCGTCCCATAGCTGATTTTTTAGGTAGATAATTGTTGGGGACTGTAATCAGGGGTACCCTCAATGCTTTTTAATCTGGTTGGAAAACATTTTCAGAACAAACCATAAGCGACTGATAAAGCGCATGTCTCGTCTACCAAGGGACGCGACCTCATCTGAGCCCAGCCTCGGGCAAGGACGGTAGTCCCGGACGGATTCACGCCTCGCCCGAGGGTCCCCTTAGTCAGCAGGCGCACCCTCGGCTCACCCGAAGCCCAGCTCGGGCAGACTTTGTCGTGCAGCGACCTCGACCAAATTGTCTCACCAACCGACCGTATCGCATGCGCATTTAATGCAGGGATCGCCTGACACCTTATCCTGACACGCGCGCCTCAGTCGGCAAGGTCGAAGTGACCGCAGTCACTTCGCCCCTTTACTGACTGTTCTGACAGGAAAACAGCACTATTCATCCCGTTCCGACTACTGTGCCAACCACCAGGGTAAAACTGAGTCATGATCTCCCACGAGTTCGGCCTCGGGCGCAACAGGGAGCTCCGCCTCGTCCGACCTCAGGCCTCGGCCTCAGCCTCGGCCTCGGGAGAAGGTCTCCGCCTCTCCCGACCCCAGGCCTAGGCCTCAGCCTCGGCCTCAGGAGGAGTCGAATCCTCGCTCGGCCTCAGCCTCGGCCTCGGGAGGAGTCACATCCTCGCCCGACCTCGGCCTCGGCCTCAGGAGAAGCCTCCGCCTCGCCCGACCTCAGCCTCGGACCGACTACGCTACAGGGGATACATCATTACCCTACTCCTAGCTAGCTGCCTCAGGCTATGAAGGAACAAGACCGGTGTCCCATCTAAGGTTACTCCGGTAACAGGTAATGATGGTTCCCCGCGTGCGCCTATGACATCGGATTGCTCCCAACCTCCTACGAAAGCAAGGGAACGTCAGCAGCATCCATGCTGCACCACCAGCTATGCTTCTATAGGGCTCAAGGCACTTCTCCGACAGCCACGTTAGCACACGTGCAGGGCTCAAGGCACTTCTCCGCCAGTCACGTTAGCACATAGCTACACCCTATTGTACAGCTGGGACATCTCCTTGTATCTATAAAAGGGGATGTCCAGGGCCTTCCTAAGGCACAGGGACAACAGGCACGCAACAGCGGAGACATAACACGGATAGAGGGACGCAGGGAGAAAGGGACGAGCGAAGGCAGGCAGAGTAGGAGAGACGCGACGGAGGCCAGCTCAGGCACCTCACCACAAGACCGAACTCTCTCTCTCTCTCTCGCGACGCTTGTAACCCCTACTACGAGCACCCCGGTGCAAGATAACATAATCCTCATTCCCCTCTTGTGTTCCATCTTGCATCAACCCATCTGGGCAGGGACGCAGCAACAAATTCACTAGTTGGTTGAGGGTCCTCGCGGGTCCAAAACACCGACAGTTGGCGCGCCAGGTAGGGGCACGCTGCGTGTTAACGAATACTTTCCCGTTGAGTTCTAGATGGGTAGCCTTCAGCAGCCTCTTCGGCCCGGGACGGTGCTCCGCTCCGGGAGTCTCGAGTTCATGTCCCGCGACGGCAGCTACGACATGGTACTCCTCCCCTCGCAGCGCGACAGCAACGACAGTTGTCGGCTTGCCCGGCGGCGGCGAACTCGATGACGATTTCCCCCTGTGGCAGAAGAGGAACACCCGGGTTTGCCCCGCCACCCTCCTCGCCGAAGGAGGAGGAGACGGGGCAATTGTGGCCAGGCAGGAGCCGACACCTCGTCGGCTGTCGGACCAGAGCGAGTCGATGACACTGGCACCCCTGCGGGGGACATGTCGGGTGTTGTCCTCGCACCTGAGACAACAACGGGTGTCGCTTCCCCGCAACGTGCCAACCCTAAGCAGACTGATGACGCCAGCACCCTCGCGAAGGACTTGCTGGGCGTTAGCCTCGTACCTGAGATAACGGTGCAGTCCGTCCCCGACGCGACTTCACCACCGTCCATCAACCAAGAGGTACCATCCGTTTTCCACCCTACTCCCTTTAGATTCAGCTTCGATCCACCAAGCGACCCCGCTTCGGTGAGCGCTTTCGCAAGGGCATATCCTGACCTTCCAGGGTACCATATGTGGTCAATCGGGGACCGACTGACGGTCGTCTCAACCTCTGGACTCACGGGTTCCGAGGAAGACGACGACCCCAACTTCGGTTGGGATTTCTCCGGGCTCCGTGATCCTAGTGCCATGCGAGACTTCATGTCCGCATGTGACTACTGCCTCTTTGGCTGCTCTGACGATGACCACAGCCTCGACGACGAGGGTTATGGCCCAAGTCGCGAGTGTTTCCACATCGATCAGGGGGATCATGGCGAAGACAACCACCTCGGCATGCCAGGAGATGACGATGCCCCTGTGCCTGCGTCTCGCGTTGAGATCCCGCGGGAGCTAGCTGTGGTCCCAGTCCCTGCGGGGGGTCAGGACACACAGCTTGAGCAACTCCGCGAGATGCACGCCAAGCTCGACGAAGAAGCAGGGCGGCTTGTGCAGCTCCGGCAAAACATCGAGCAGGAATGGGCAGGCCGGACACTCGCCGGAGGAGCGCGTCATCGGGCCCGGGACGTCCAGCGCCACATCGTCGACGATGCCAGGGCGGGGCTGCCCCCCGGCTTTCAGCGGGGCCGGTCAGAACCTGGCTGCAGCGGCGATGCTACTCCGAACAATGCCGGAGCCATCCACCATAGAGGGGCGATGTATCCAGGGCGAGCTCAAGGGCCTCCTGGAAGACGCCGTTGTCCGACAAGCCAAAAGCTCTGCCTCCCGAAGGCGAGGGTGCCCCTCGGAGCATCGCGCAACGTCCTCCCGACGCATGCGGGAGGCCTCGATCCGCACCGAGCGCACGCGGGACGGGACGCCTGCAGCCCCGGATCGCCACGGCAACGAGCAACACCGTCACGACTGTCGAGCCTGCCTCAAGGAAAGGGTGCGCCGAGGCTACCACCCCAGGCGCGGAGGACGCTACGACAGTGAGGAGGATCGGAGCCCCTCACCCGAACCACCAGGTCCGCGAGTCTTCAGCCGGGCCATACGACGGGCGCCGTTCCCGGCCCGGTTCCGAGCCCCGACCACCATCACCAAGTACTCAGGGGAGACAAGGTCGGAGTTGTGGCTTGCGGATTACCGGTTGGCATGCCAGTTGGGAGGGACGGACGATGACAACCTCATCATCCGCAACCTCCCCCTTTTCCTCTCCGACGCTGCTCGGGCCTGGCTGGAGCACCTGCCTCCTGCGCAGATCTCCGACTGGGACGACCTGGTCAAGGCTTTCGCTGGAAATTTCCAGGGTACGTACGTGCGCCCTGGGAACTCATGGGATCTCCGAAGCTGCCGCCAGCAGCCAGGGGAATCTCTGCGAGAGTACATCTGGCGGTTTTCCAAGCAGCGCATCGAGTTGCCCAACATCACCGACTCGGACGTCATCGGGGCATTCCTCGCTGGCACCACTTGCCGAGACCTGGTGAGCAAACTGGGACGCAAGACTCCCACCAAGGCGAGCGAATTGATGAACATCGCCACCAAGTTCGCCTCTGGTCAGGAGGCGGTCGAAGCCATCTTCTGGAAGGACAAGCAACCTCAGGGAAGACAGAAGGAAGACGCCCTCGAGGCATCCGTCCAGCGTGGCACAAAGAAGAAGGCCAAGAAGAAGGCGCAAGCAAAACGCGACACCGTTGACGCGGATCTCGTCGCTGCTGCCGAGCACAAGAACCCTCAGAAGCCTCCCGGAGGGGCCAACGCGTTCGACAAGATGCTCAAGGAGTCGTGCCCCTATCACAGGGGTCCCGTCAAGCACACCCTTGAGGAGTGCGACATGCTCCGGCGTTACTTCAACAAGGTCGGACCCTCGGCAGAAGGTGGCAAGGACCAAGGCAACAACAAGAAGGGGGCGACAAGGAAGAGGAGTTCCCAGAGGTCCACAACTGCTTCATGATCTACGGCGGACAGATAGCGAACGCCTCGGCTCGGCACCGCAAGCAGGAGCGCCGGGAGGTCTGCTCGGTGAAGGTAGCGCCACCGGTTTACCTAGACTGGTCTGACAAGCCCATCACCTTCGACCAAGGCGACCACCCCGACTGCGTATCGAGCCCAGGAAGGTACCCTCTCGTCGTCGACCCTGTCATCGGCAACGCTAGGCTCACCAAGGTTCTCATGGACGGAGGCAGCAGCCTCAACATCATTTACGCCGAGACCCTAGGGCTCTTGGGGATCGATCTGTCCACGATCCGGGCCGGTGCAGCACCTTTCCACGGGATCATCCCTGGTAAGCGTGTCCAGCCCCTTGGGCAACTTGACTTGCCCGTCTGCTTCGGAACTCCCTCCAATTTCCAAAAGGAAACACTCACTTTTTGAGGTAGTCGGGTTCCGAGGGACCTATCACGCGGTGTTGGGGAGACCGTGCTACGCCAAGTTCATGGTCGTCCCCAACTACACGTACCTCAAGCTCAAGATGCCAGGCCCCAACGGAACCATCACTGTCGGATCCTCATACCGCCATGCTTACGAGTGCGATGAGGTGAGAGCACCTAGAGGGGGGGTGAATAGGTGATCCTGTAAAACTTGAACTTAATGCCACAAAAAACTTGGTTAAGCGTTAGCACAGTATTGCCAAGTGGCTAGAGAAGAGTCTTAGCGAAACACAATAATCACAAGAGATCAATCACAGAGATGGCATAGTGGTTTATCCCGTGGTTCGGCCAAGACCAACGCTTGCCTACTCCACGTTGTGGCGTCCCAACGGACGAGGGTTGCAATCAACCCCTCTCAAGCAGTCCAAAGACCCACTTGAATACCACGGTGTTTGCTTTTCTTTTCTATATCCTGTTCGCGAGGAATCTCCACAACTTGGAGTCTCTCGCCCTTACAAAGATGTTCACAAAGAAGCACGGAGTAAGGGAGGGATTAGCAACTCACACAAGACACAAAGATCACAGCAAATACGCACACACAAGACCCAGACTTAAGCTCAAGAGACTAGCACACTAGAACGGAGCTCAAATCACTAGAATGTCAAACAAGTGCGCAAGAATGGAGTGTGAGTGATCAAGAGTGCTCAAGGAATGCTTGGTGTTTTTCTCCATGCGCCTAGGGGTCCCTTTTATAGCCCCAAGGCAGCTAGGAGCCGTTGACAGCAATCAGGGAAGGCAATTCTTGCCTTCTATCGCCTGGCGCATCGGACAGTCCGGTGCACCACCGGACACTGTCCGGTGCGGATTTCCTTCCTTGTTTGGCGAAGCCGACCGTTGGCAGCCTTGGAGCCGTTGGCACACCGGACATTGTCCGGTGCACACCGGACAGTCCGGTGCCTCCTTCTAGCCGTTGGCTTGGCCACGCGTCGCGCCCGGATTAAGCGGTCGACCGTTGGCCCGGCGACCGTTGGCTCACCGGACACTGTCCGGTGCACACCGGACAGTCTGGTGAATTATAGCCATACGCCATTTATTTCTTCCCGAGAGCAGCAAGTTTGCCTGAGCCAATCTGGCACACCGGACACTGTCCGGTGCACCACCGGACAGTCCGGTGCACCCAGACCGAGCTGACTTTGGCTGAAACAGAGCTATCTCTCTCCAATTTGTTTTCTCCTGTTTCCAGCACTTAGACACAATACATTAGTCCATAAAACAATGTACTAAGTCTAGAAACATACCTTTTGACTTGATTTGTACTTTGTCCATCACTTTGCTTAGATCAACACTTAGGCACTTGTGTTGGATACTAAATCACCAAAACACTTAGAAATGGCCCAAGGGCACATTTCCCTTTCAATCTCCCCCTTTTTGGTGATTTATGCCAACACAACATAAAGCAAGTAGAACAAGTGCAAAATCACTTCAAATAAGAGCTCAAAATTGTTTTGATTCAAATTTGACATATATGGATCATTCTTTGCCACCACTTGGTTTGTTTTTGCAAATCAAACTCAATTTCCTATCTCTAAGTCAAACACACATGTTGAGACATAAAGAGAGATATTTCACGAGAAATTGATCAAGGATTCAAAAACTCCCCCTATTTCCCATAATCCACCATTCTCCCCACAAGAGACTAATCTTTTGATAATAAGAAGCAAACAAGAGTATTTTGACAAACAAAAACAAAAACTCTAACTCTACTTTTTCAAAATTCTCAAGTGGTAGCTGATCCATTTATTGCTTTGGCCTTATTTTCTCCCCCTTTGGCATCAAACACCAAAACGGGATCAATTTTGGCCCTATAACCCCATTGCCTCACCAAAAATCTTCAACTAAGAGTAAAAGGCAATAAGAGTAGTAAGATGAACTTGGAAGAAGTTACTCGTTCATCAGAGTGCAGTGGAAGTCTTGCATGGTCCAAGTTCACCTTTTCCCTTTCAATCCTCCTTTGAGACTAAATTAAGCAAACTCAAGCGCACAGTTAGTCTCAAGGGGTCAAGTTGTAGCACATCTCCCCCTAAATTTGTGCATCACTTGCAAATGGACTTGTAAGGTCCGGGGAGTGTTTGTACAACTTGAGCACCATAAATAAACAACAAAATGCATAAGGAACATGATCAAAGGCATAAACACATGTATGCTATAAATCAATCCAAGTTCCGCGAATCTAAGACATTTAGCTCACTACGCAACTTGTAAAAGGTCTGCTCATCTAAAGGCTTGGTAAAGATATCGGCTAGCTGGTTCTCGGAGCTAACATGAAACACTTCGATATCTCCCTTTTGCTGGTGGTCTC
The DNA here is from genome assembly GCF_902167145.1 of Zea mays. Classification (NCBI taxonomy): domain Eukaryota; kingdom Viridiplantae; phylum Streptophyta; class Magnoliopsida; order Poales; family Poaceae; genus Zea; species Zea mays. The sequence goes on along the minus strand of NC_050104.1, from coordinate 149,693,014 downwards.
TCAAAAAGTGATGCCGGATGTCTATGTGCTTTGTGTGGCTGTGTTCAACAGGATTATCCGCCATTCGGATAGCACTCTCATTATCACATAGGGGTGGGACTTTGCTCAGATTGTAGCCAAAGTCCCTGAGGGTTTGCCTCATCCAAAGTAGTTGCGCGCAACATTGTCCTGCGGCAACGTACTCGGCCTCAACGGTGGATAGGGCAACGGAGGTTTGTTTCTTAGAACTCCATGACACCAGGGACCTTCCTAAGAATTGGCACGTCCCCGATGTACTCTTCCTATCGACCTTACACCCAGCATAGTCAGAGTCTGAATATCCAATCAAGTCAAAGGTAGACCCCTTTGGATACCAGATCCCGAAACAAGGCATAGCGACTAAATATCTAAGAATTCGCTTCACAGCCACTAAGTGACACTCCTTAGGATCAGATTGAAATCTAGCACACATGCATACACTAAGCATAATATCCGGTCTACTAGCACATAAATAAAGTAAAGACCCTATCATAGACCGGTATGCTTTTTGATCAACAGACTTACCTCCTTTGTTGAGGTCGGTGTGTCCGTCGGTTCCCATCGGAGTCTTTGCGGGCTTGGCGTCCTTCATCCCAAACCTCTTGATCAAATCTTGTGTGTACTTCGTTTGGGAGATGAAGGTTCCATCCTTGAGTTGCCTCACTTGGAACCCAAGGAAGTAGCTTAACTCGCCCATCATCGACATCTCGAATTTCTGAGTCATCACCCTGCTAAACTCTTCACAAGACTTTTGGTTAGTAGAACCAAATATTATGTCATCAACATAAATTTGGCACACAAAAAGATCACCATCACAAGTCTTAGTAAAAAGAGTTGGATCGGCTTTCCCAACCTTGAAAGCATTAGCAATTAGAAAGTCTCTAAGGCATTCATACCATGCTCTTGGGGCTTGCTTAAGTCCATAGAGCACCTTAGAGAGCTTACACACGTGGTCGGGGTACCGTTCATCCTCGAAGCCAAGGGGTTGCTCTACATACACCTCCTCCTTGATTGGCCCGTTGAGGAAAGCGATCTTCACATCCATTTGGAACAACCTGAAAGAATGGTGAGCGACATATGCTAGCAAAATACGAATGGACTCTAGTCTAGCCACAGGAGCAAAAGTCTCCTCAAAGTCCAAACCTGCGACTTGGGCATAACCTTTTGCCACAAGTCGTGCCTTGTTCCTTGTCACCACCCCGTGCTCGTCTTATTTGTTGCGGAACACCCACTTGGTTCCCACAACATTTTGCTTGGGACGAGGCACCAGTGTCCAAACTTCATTTCTTTTGAAGTTGTTGAGCTCCTCCTGCATGGCCAACACCCAGTCCGGATCTAGCAAGGCCTCTTCTACCCTGAAAGGCTCAATAGAAGAGACAAAGGAGTAATGCTCACAAAAATTAACTAATCGAGATCGAGTAGTTATTCCCTTGCTAATATCACCCAAAATTTGGTCGACGGGATGATCCCTTTGAATCATTGCTCGAACTTGGGTTGGAGGTGCCGGTTGTGCTTCTTCCTCTATTACATGATCGTCTTGTGCTCCCCCTTGAGCACACGCCTCCTGTTCATCATCTTGAGTTGGGGGTTGCACCATTGTTGAGGAAGAAGGTTGATCTTGCTCATCTTGTTCCTGTGGCCGCACATCTCCAATCGCCATGGTGCGTATTGCGGTCGTTGGAACTTCTTCTTCATCTACATCATCAAAATCAACAACTTGCTCTCTTGGAGAGCCGTTAGTCTCATCAAATACAACATCGCTAGAGACTTCAACCAAACCTGATGATTTGTTGAAGACCCTATACGCCTTTGTATTTGAGTCATAACCTAATAAAAACCCTTCTACAGCTTTGGGAGCAAATTTAGAAGTTCTACCTTTCTTCACAAGAATATAACACTTGCTCCCAAATACACGAAAATAAGACACATTGGGTTTGTTACCAGTAAGCAGCTCATACGAAGTCTTCTTGAGGAGGCGGTGAAGGTAGACCCGGTTGATGGCGTGGCAGGCCGTGTTCACGGCTTCCGACCAAAACCGCTCGGGGGTCTTGAACTCTCCAAGCATAGTCCTCGCCATATCGATGAGCGTCCTGTTCTTTCTCTCTACCACACCATTTTGCTGTGGTGTGTAGGGAGCGGAGAACTCGTGCTTGATCCGCTCCTCCTCAAGGAACTCCTCCACTTGAAGGTTCTTGAACTCGGACCCGTTGTCGCTCCTTATCTTCTTCACCTTGAGCTCAAACTCATTTTGAGCTCTCCTGAGGAAGCGCTTGAGGGTCCCTTGGGTTTCAGATTTATCTTGCAAAAAGAATACCCAAGTGAAGCAGGAAAAATCATCAACTATAACAAGACCATACTTACTTCCTCCTATACTTAGATAGGCGACGGGTCCGAAGAGGTCCATATGAAGCATCTCCAAGGGTCTTGATGTGGTCATCACATTTTTGGTGTGATGAGAGCCTCCCACCTGTTTGCCTGCTTGACAAGCTGCACAAGGTCTATCTTTTTCGAATTGCACATTAGTTAAACCTATCACGTGTTCTCCCTTTAGAAGCTTATGAAGGTTCTTCATCCCCACATGTGCTAAACGGCGATGTCACAGCCAGCCCATGCTAGTCTTAGCAATTAAGCATGCATCTAGACCTGCCTCCTCTTTTGCAAAATCAACTAAGTAAAGTTTGCCGTCTAATACACCCTTAAAAGCTAGTGAACCATCACACCTTCTAAAGACAGACACATCTACATTTGTGAATAGACAATTATATCCCATATTGCATAATTGACTAACAGATAACAAATTATATCCAAGAGACTCAACTAAAAACACATTAGATATAGAGTGCTCTGATGAAATAGCAATTTTACCTAACCCTTTTACCTTGCCTTGATTCCCATCACCAAATATTATTGAATCTTGGGAATCCTTGTTTTTGACGTAGGAGGTGAACATTTTCTTCTCCCCCGTCATATGGTTTGTGCATCCGCTGTCGATAATCCAGCTTGAACCCCCGGATGCATAAACCTGCAAGGCAAATTTAGGCTTGGGTCTTAGGTACCCAACTCTTGTTGGGTCCTACAAGGTTAGTCACAATTGTCTTAGGGACCCAAATGCAAGTTTTGTCTCCCTTGCATTTTGCCCCTAATTTTCTAGCAACTATCTTCCTATCCTTTCTACAAATGGCAAAGGAAGCATTTAAAACATGATATATTGTAGTAGGTTCATTAACTTTCCTAGGAACATTAACAACGTTTCTCCTAGGCATATGAACAAAATATCTCCTAGACATATCTTTACCATGCATATAGGAAGAACTAGAAGCAAACATGGCATGAGAGTCAAAAGCATCATAAGCATTACAACTCCTATACGACTGTCTTCTATCATGGTACATAAACGCATGGTTCTTTTTAGCACTACTAGCCATAGGAGCCTTCCCTTTCTCCTTGGCGGAGATGGGAGCCTTATGGCTTGTTAAGTCCTTGGCTTCCCTCTTGAAGCCAAGTCCATCCTTAATTGAGGGGTGTCTACCAATCGTGTAGGCATCCCTTGCAAATTTTAGCTTGTCAAATTCATTCTTGCTAGCCTTAAGTTGGGCATTAAGACTAGCCAATTCATCATTCAATTTGGAAATTGAAGCTAGGTGTTCACTACAAGCATCAATGTCAAAATCTTTACACTTCTTGCAAATCATAACATGTTCTACACAGGAGTTAGATTTACTAGCTATTTCTAACTTAGCATTCAAACCATCATTCATGCTCCTTAAGCTAGAAATTGTCTCATGGCAAGATGATAGTTCACAAGAAAGCATTTCATTTCTTTTAACTTCTAAAGCATAAGATTTTTGTGCCTCTACAAATTTGTCATGCTCTTCATATAAAAGATCCTCTTGTTTTTCTAAGAGTCTATCCTTTTCATTCAAGGCATCAATCAATTCATTAATCTTATTTACTTTAGTTCTATCCAATCCCTTGAACAAACTAGAGTAATCTATTTCTTCATCACTAGACTCATCATCACTAGAAGAATCATAAGTGGCACTGTTTCGATTACATACCTTCTTCTCCTTCGCCATGAGGCATGTGTGATGCTCGTTGGGGAAGAGGGATGATTTGTTGAAGGCGGTGGCGGCGAGTCCTTCATTATCGGAGTCGGATGACGAACAATCCGAGTCCCATTCCTTGCCAAGGTGTGCCTCGCCCTTAGCCTTCTCGTATACCTTCTTCTTCTCCCTCTTGTTCCCCTGTTCCTGGTCACTATCATTATCGGGACAGTTAGCAATAAAATGACCAACCTTACCACATTTGAAGCATGAGCGCTTCCCCTTTGTCTTGGTCTTGTTTGGCTGCCCCTTGCGACCCTTTAGCGCCGTCTTGAAGCGCTTGATGATGAGGGCCATCTCTTCATCATTGAGCCCGGCCGCCTCAACTTGCGCCACCTTGCTAGGTAGCGCCTCCTTGCTCCTTGTTGCCTTGAGAGCAATGGGTTGAGGCTCATGGATTGGACCGTTCAAAGCATCGTCGACATATCTCGCCTCCTTGATCATCATTCGCCCGCTTACGAATTTCCCAAGAACTTCTTCGGGCGACATCTTGGTGTACCTAGGATTTTCACGGATATTGTTCACCAAATGTGGATCAAGTACAATGAAGGACCTTAGCATTAGACGAACGACGTCGTGGTCCATCCATCGTGTGCTTCCGTAGCTCCTTATCTTGTTGATAAGGGTCTTGAGCCGGTTGTATGTTTGGGTTGGCTCCTCTCCCCTGATCATTGCGAATCTTCCAAGCTCGCCCTCCACCAACTCCATTTTGGTGAGTAAGGTGACGTTGTTCCCCTCATGTGAGATCCTGAGGGTGTCCCAGATCTGCTTGGCATTGTCCAAGCCGCTCACCTTATGATACTCGTCCCTGCACAAAGAGGCTAACAACACAGTAGTAGCTTGTGCATTTCTATGAATCTGTTCATTGATAAACATAGGACTGTCCGAGCTATCAAATTTCATTCCACTTTCCACAATCTCCCATATGCTCGGATGGAGAGAGAACAGGTGACTACGCATTTTGTGGCTCCAAAATCCATAGTCCTCTCCATCAAAGTGAGGAGGTTTGCCAAGTGGAATGGAGAGCAAATGAGCATTTGTACTTTGCGGAATACGAGAGTAGTCAAAAGAGAAGTTCGAATTAACCGGTTTCCTTCTCTCGTAGTCGTTGTCATCGTTGTCCTTTTGAGAAGAAGTGGACTCATCGCTGTCGTCATAGTAGACGATCTCCTTGATGCGTCTTGTCTTCTTCTTCTTCCCATCTTTGCGTTTGTGGCCCGAGCCCGAGTCGGTAGGCTTGTCATCCTTGGACTCGTTGACGAATGACTCCTTCTCCTTGTCATTGATCACAATCCCCTTGCCCTTAGGATCCATCTCTTCGGGCGGTTAGTCCCTTACTTGAAGAGAACGGCTCTGATACCAATTGAGAGCACCTAGAGGGGGGTGAATAGGTGATCCTGTAAAACTTGAACTTAATGCCACAAAAAACTTGGTTAAGCGTTAGCACATTATTGCCAAGTGGCTAGAGAAGAGTCTTAGCGAAACACAATAATCACAAGAGATCAATCACAGAGATGGCACAGTGGTTTATCCCGTGGTTCGGCCAAGACCAATGCTTGCCTACTCCACGTTGTGGCGTCCCAACGGACGAGGGTTGCAATCAACCCCTCTCAAGCGGTCCAAAGACCCACTTGAATACCACGGTGTTTGCTTTTCTTTTCTATATCCCGTTCACGAGGAATCTCCACAACTTGGAGTCTCTCGCCCTTACAAAGATGTTCACAAAGAAGCACGGAGTAAGGGAGGGATTAGCAACTCACACAAGACACAAAGATCACAGCAAATACGCACACACAAGACCCAGACTTAAGCTCAAGAGACTAGCACACTAGAACGGAGCTCAAATCACTAGAATGTCAAACAAGTGCGCAAGAATGGAGTGTGAGTGATCAAGAGTGCTCAAGGAATGCTTGGTGTTTTTCTCCATGCGCCTAGGGGTCCCTTTTATAGCCCCAAGGCAGCTAGGAGCCATTGAGAGCAATCAGGGAAGGCAATTCTTGCCTTCTGTCGCCTGGCGCATCGGACAGTCCGGTGCACCACCGCACACTGTCCGGTGCGGATTTCCTTCCTTGTTTGGCGAAGCCGACTGTTGGCAGCCTTGGAGCCGTTGGCACACCGGACATTGTCCGGTGCACACCGGACAGTCCGGTGCCTCCTTCTAGCCGTTGGCTTGGCCACGCGTCGCGCCCGGATTAAGCGGCCGACCGTTGGCCCGGCGACCGTTGGCTCACCGGACAGTCTGGTGAATTATAGCCGTACGCCATTTATTTCTTCCCGAGAGCAGCAAGTTCGCCTGAGCCAGTCTGGCACACCGGACACTGTCCGGTGCACCCAGACCGAGCTGACTTTGGCTGAAACAGAGCTATCTCTCTCCAATTTGTTTTCTCCTGTTTCCAGCACTTAGACACAATACATTAGTCCATAAAACAATGTACTAAGTCTAGAAACATACCTTTTGACTTGATTTGTACTTTGTCCATCACTTTGCTTAGATCAACACTTAGGCACTTGTGTTGGATACTAAATCACCAAAACACTTAGAAATGGCCCAAGGGCACATTTCCCTTTCACGAGGAATGCGTGGAGTACGCTGAGGCCATCGCCGAGTCCGAGGCCCTTATCACCGACCTGGATTACCTCTCCAAAGAGGTGCCTGATGCGAAGCGCCACGCCGACAACTTCGAACCGACCGAGGCGGTTAAATCCGTCTCTCTCGACCCCAGCAACGACGCCGACAAGAAAGTCAGGATCGGCTCCGAGCTCGACCCCAAATAGGAAGCAGTGCTCATCGACTTTCTCCGCGCAAACGCTGAAATCTTTGCGTGGAGTCCCTCGGACATGCCCGGCATACCGAGGGATGTCGCCGAGCACTCACTGGACATCCGAGCCGGTGCCCGACCCGTGAAGTAGTCCTTGCGCCGTTTTGATGAAGAAAAGCACAGAGCCGTAGGCGAGGAGTCCACAAGCTAATGGCTGCAGGGTTCATCAAAGAGGTATTCCATCCATAATGGTTAGCTAACCCTGTGCTTGTAAAGAAAAAAGGTGGGAAATGGAGGATGTGCGTAGACTACACTGGTTTAAACAAAGCATGTCCAAAGGTTCCCTACCCTCTGCCTCGCATCGATCAAATTGTGGACTCCACTGCTGGGTGCGAAACCCTGTCTTTCCTCGACGCCTATTCAGGCTATCACCAAATCAAGATGAAAGAATTCGACCAGCTCGCGTCTTGTTTCATCACACCCTTCGGCATGTATTGTTATACTACTATGCCATTTGGCTTGAGGAATGCAGGCGCAGCCTACCAAAGGTGCATGAACCATGTGTTCGGAGAGCACATCGGCCGAACGGTCGAGGCTTATGTCGATGACATTGTTGTCAAAACAAGGAAAGCCTCCGACCTCATCTCTGACCTTGAAGTGACATTCAGGTGTCTAAAAGCGAAGAGCGTAAAACTAAACCCCGAGAAGTGTGTCTTCGGAGTCCCCCGAGGCATGCTCCTAGGGTTCATCGTCTCCGAACGAGGCATCGAGGCCATCCCGAAGAAAATCGTAGCCATCACCAACATGGGACCCATCAAAGATTTAAAAGGAGTACAAAGGGTCATGGGATGCCTTGCGGCTCTGAGTCGCTTCATCTCGTGCCTTGGCGAGAAGGGATTGCCCTTGTACCGCCTCTTAAGGAAGGCCGAGCGCTTCACATGGACCCCCAAGGCCGAAGAAGCCCTCGGAAACTTAAAGGCACTCCTTACTAATGCGCCCATCTTGGTGCCCCCCGCTGAGGGAGAAGCCCTCTTGGTCTACGTAGCCGCAACCACTCAGGTGGTCAGCGCCGCGATCGTAGTCGAGAGACGAGAAGAAGGGCATGCACTGCTCATCCAGAGGCCGGTCTACTTCATCAGCGAGGTTCTATCCGAGACCAAGATCCGCTACGCACAAATCCAGAAGCTACTGTACGCAGTAATTCTGACACGGCGAAAGTTGCGACACTACTTCGAGTCTCATCCGGTGACTGTGGTGTCATCCTTCCCCCTGGGAGAGATCATCCAGTGCCGAGAGGCCTCGGGTAGGATAGCAAAATGGGCAGTGGAACTCATGGGCGAAACACTTTCATTCGCTCCTCGGAAGGCCATAAAATCTCAAGTCTTGACAGACTTCCTGGCTGAATGGGTTGACACCCAATTGCCGACAGCTCCAATACAACCCGAACTTTGGACCATGTACTTCGATGGGTCGCTTATGAAAACAGGAGCAGGTGTTGGCTTGCTCTTCATCTCACCCCTCGGGAAACATGTACGCTACGTACTGTGCCTCCATTTTCCGGCATCAAACAACATGGCCAAGTACGAGGCTTTGGTTAATGGGTTGCACATCGCCGTCGAGCTAGGGGTTCGGCGCCTCGACGCTCGTGGCGACTCGCAGCTTGTTATTGACCAAGTCATGAAGATCTCTCACTGCCGCGATCGGAAAATGGAGGCCTACTGCGACGAAGTTCGGCGCTTGGAAGACAAGTTCTATGGGCTGGAGCTCAACCATGTTGCTCGACGGTACAACAAGACGCAGATGAGCTGGCGAAAATAGCCTCGGGGCGAACGACAGTTCCCCCGGATGTCTTCTCCAGGGACATATATCAACCATCCGTCAAACTCGACGACGCGCCCGAACCCGAGGAGACCTCGGCCCAGCCCGAGGTACCCTCGGCCGCCGAGGGTGAGGCCCTGCGCGTTGAGGAAGAACGAAACGGGGTTGTGCCAAACCAAAACTGGCAGACCCCGTACCTAGAATATCTCCTTCAAGGAGAGCTGCCCCTCGACAAGGCCAAAGCTCGGCGACTGGCTCGGCGCGCCAAGTCGTTCGTTTTACTGGGCGACAAAAAAGAGTTGTACCATCGCAGCCCCTCGGGCATCCTCCAACGATGCATATCCATTGCCCAAGGACAAGAGCTGTTATAAGAAATACACTCGGGGGCTTGCGGTCACCATGCAGCACCTCGGACCCTCGTGGGAAATGCTTTCCGACAAGTTTTCTACTGGTCGACCGCGGTGGTCGACGCCACTAGGATTGTACGCTCCTGCCAAGGGTGTCAATTCTACGTGAGACAGACGCACCTGTCCGCTCAAGCCCTACAGACAATACCCATCACTTGGCCATTTGCCGTATGGGGTCTGGACCTTGTCGATCCCTTGTAGAAGGTGCCCGAGGGCTTCAAGCACCTGCTGGTCACCATCGACAAATTCTCCAAGTGGATCAAGGTCCGACCCTTAACCAGCATCGGGTCCGAGCAGGCGGTGGCATTCTTCACAAATATCATCCATCGCTTTGGGGTCCCAAACTCCATCATCACCAACGATGGCACGCAGTTCACTGGGAAAAAGTTCCTGGACTTCTGCGAAGACCACCACATCCGTGTGGATTGGGCCGTCGTAGCTCACCCAATGACAAATGGGCAGGTAGAGCGCGCCAATGGCATGATTTTGCAGGGACTAAAGCCGAGGATCTACAACAACCTCAACAAATTTGGCAAGCGGTGGATAAAAGAACTACCCTCGGTGGTTTGGAGTCTGAGGACGACGCCGAGCCGGGCCACGGGCTTCTCGCCGTTTTTCCTAGTCTATGGGGCCGAGGCCATCTTACCCACGGACTTGGAATACGGTTCCCCGAGGGCAAAGGCTTACGACGATCAAAGCAACCAGACCAGCCGAGAGGATTCATTGGACCAGCTGGAAGAGGCTCGGGACGTAGCCTTACTACACTCGGCGCGGTATCAGCAGTCTCTGCGACGCTACCACGCCCGAAGGGTTCGGCCTCGAGACTTCCAAGTGGGAGACTTGGTACTTCGACTGCGACAAGACGCCCGAGGACGCCATAAGCTTACTCCTCCCTAGGAAGGGTCGTTCATCATCGCCAAGATTTTGAAGCCCGGGACATACAAGCTAGCCAACGACTAAGGCGAGGTCTACAACAACGCTTGGAACATCGAACAACTACGTCGCTTTTATCCTTAAAATGTTTCAAGTCGTTCATGTATCTCGCTTTCTTTACATGCATAAATAAAGTCTAACCATCAAGGAAGGATCAGCCTTGCCTCGGCAAAGCCCGACCCTCCCTCGGGGGCTAGAAGGGGGGAACCCCGTCTGCGTCAAAATTTTCCTCGGAAAAGTCTGTTAGCAGAACGACTTTCGTGCTTTTCGACTATATCGATAACAGAATCCTAAAAACGATGAGAGGAACCTTAAACGGCAAGGCCGACCGAGCCGAGGGACTCCTACGCCTCCGGGATACGGATACCTCACTCATCACCTTCCGCGAAAAGTAACTCACGCTCGGATAAGCGATTCTGCTACCGAACAAGTCCTAACACATGAAACAAGAGGAAAGAAAACACAGCTTTATAATCCGACAATTAAAATATTTAGGCCTCAGCGGCCGCAAAAAACATACGCACACTTAAAACAAACTGTTCCTACAGGATCAGACATCGGCAGGGGGGGAGCAGCACCCTCGGCGATGTTTCCACCCTCGGCAGAATCTAGCCCGGCCTCAGACGGTGACACGGGCGGAAGGATCTCCACCTCGAAGGAGGAAGCTAGCGCCGCGCTTGGGCCCTCGACAGCCGCGTCAAGCCTCTGGACCTCGGCTAAGGCAGCCTCCTCTTCATCGGGTAAGCAGTACCCCTCGCTGACCCGCTCCAAATCCACGTCGTAGTGGGAAGCGAGCACGACGAAGGCCCACCTAACGCCATGGTGCAGCGCCCCGTGGAGTCTGCTACGCACATGGCCGCCCAAGGCCCGCAGATGACTCTGGGGAGAGCTACCCGAGGAGATGTCGTCGAGGCCAAAGGCCTGGCAGAAAGCCGAGATGGCCTCGGACATGGCCACACGGTCGGCCTCCTTCTGCTCAGCCGCCTGGGCAAGCGCCTTGCAGTTCTTGACGGACTCGTTAAGAGCCGTCTCGAACCTTGCAGACAGCAGGACAACATTCTTCAGATGCAAGGAGAAGAATGGAGACAAAAACAAAGTCACAAAGCGGGCAAAACACACCTTCGGCCCAGGCACGCTGCTGCGAGGCCTCGGCTTGGGCGGACTGGGCAGACCCGACGGCCTCGGCTAGGCTCTCCGCAAGGGTCCCGGCCCGAGCGGACTTCTCGGCTAGCCGCTCCGTAGCCTCAGCCAGCTGACCCCTAAGGGCCTCAGCCCGGCTCACGGCCTCGACAGCTTGGCTCTGAGATTGGTCCCGCTCGCCGATAGCCTGGCCAAGCTCCAGCTGCCGCTGCCGCATCTCCTCGGCCTGGGAAGCCACCTGCCCCCAGGCCGACAAAGCCTCCGCTCATGCTGACGCCGCCTCTATCCGCGCCACTGTTGCCTCCGACTTCAGCCCATCGCAGAGCAACCGAAGGTCCGCCACCTCGGCGCTCCATTGGGCAAGGCGCTCATTGGCCTCGGCAAGTGTAACGCCCTGAATTTGGGGGAAGAATTTTTTCTTCTTTTCTCTCACCAAATTCAGGCATTACCCTTTTCTTTTCCCTTTTCCCCTCGCTAAACCTTGATCTTTTCCAAAGTCATAGCGGGTTTTGGCTTTAGACCTCATGTAAAGCAAAACCTTAAAAATACTTTACTTTGTGTGATGCACCATGCGGAACCATGCATACTTTTTGATTGATTAAAAATGTGAATGCTTTCATCTAGAGGAAATTAGACTTTAGAAAAAGGAAAACCTTTTTTCTCCTCCCCTCCCCCCTCCTTCCCCATTTCGGCCCAGCCGCCCCCTCCCCCGCTGTGGGCCGGCCTGGCGGCCCAGCCGCGCCCCCCTCCCCCTTTGGGCCCAGCCGGCCCAACCGTCCCCCCTCTTCTTTTTTTTCTTTTTCCAAAAATCCCCTCCCTCTCCCTCTCTCTCTCCCCCATCCTCACCCTAACCCTAGCCGCCGCCGCCCCTCCCCGGCGCCGCCACCGCCGTCCTCCCCTCCGGTGAGGTTTCTCCCTTCCCCCCTCCTCCTCTCCTTCCCTCCCTCCTCCTTCCCTCCCACCGGCGTCCCCCGCTCCCGCGCCATGGGCGCGCCCGCCCGGCCCCGGCCACCCCGGCCGCCCGCGCCCCGACCCCGCCCGGCCCCGGCCACCTCGGCCGCCCGCGCCCCCAACCCCGCCCGGCTCGGCCACCCCGGCCGCCCACGCCCCGACCCCGCCCGCCCACGCCCCGATCCCGCCCGGCTCGGCCACCCCGGCCGCCCGTGCCCCCGACCCCGCCCGGCCCCGGCCACCCCGGCCGCCCGCGCGAGCCCCGCCCCGCGCCGCCCTGGCTCGGCCGCCCGCCTCCCGGCGAGCTCGGCCGCCCCCCCCCGGTTCAACCGCCCCGGCCCCCGGCTCGGCCGCCCGCGCCGCCCCTCCCCCGCGCTCGGCCCAACCGCCCCGCCCCGACCCCGGCTCGGCCGCTCCCATCGCGCCCCGGCCCGGTCGCCCCGCCCCCGCGCCCGGCCTCGCCCGACCGTGTCCTCGCCCCGTCTGTGCCTCGCTCGCAGTGGTCCGCGGCGTCCTCGCTCGCCCGTGCTCGCTTGCCCTGGCATGTTTGCCCGCTCGCCCCGCCGTGCCTTGCTCGCGTCGTGTCGGCCCTCGGCGTGGCCTCGAGCTCGGCCCAGCGTGCCTTCGGCGCGCGGCCTCGAGCTCGACCAGCGCACGGCCCCGACGCGTGCGCGACTCGTTCGCGGCACGTTAAGTGTGGCTTTGCGCGTGCGTGTGTTCGCGCAGCGTTCTGGCGTAGCTCGTCGTGCTCGTGACGCGACGCATAGCGCCCTGTCGCGCTCGCGACACGATCGTCTACCCCCTAGCCCCGTCTACCCCCCCCGTATCCTATATGCGCTAATCACGTTGTTTATATTAATAAGATAGGAGTCTCAATTTGGAAATTGGTTACGTTAGTTAAATTGTATAACTAATCGTCTGTCTTATTCAATGTTAATCTACTAAAAATGGTCACGTTTACACTAGTGCATGTAGCTAATTCTTATCATTGAAGCTAAGTAGACCTAGAGCACGTGACGTCTAGTTATTTGTCAACCCGTAGTGCGTCTCGGGCTTAAGCTTTAACTCTCGCGAAACCTTTCCCCATTTCTTTCTAACCTTGGTAAGTTCATTATCGTATGTGATATTCTATGCATATTTACTTTATTTGTTCTTTCGTAATGGTGTACCGTTTGTTTCCTAATTTGAATGGATGGATGTATGTATGCTTGCAATCGCATAGAGAACGATCCGGTCGAAGAGCCCGAAGAACTCGCAGGAGAAGCCCCTGAGCAGCAGTCGGTTGGTGGAGGCAAGTGTCCTTTGACCTATCTCTCTCCTATTCATTCTTTAATTCACCTCCCGCATTACACATTTATACCTAAGGATTGACTAGCTTTTGTTATCCATGTCCTTGTTTACCGATTTGGGTTGGATTATTATTATTGTTTAGCTTCATGCTATTGCTCAACTCTAATCAATGAACATGTTGTGATTATATATGATACGCTGTTTTCCCTTCTCTTATGATGATGTTGTACTTGTGGCCTTTAAGGGGGCTCGAGCGGTTTCTCGAGTGCCTCTCCGTAAGGACCTGTTCTATGGATGACCGCCCGGGAAAACAGTGCAACCATGAGGGTGGAGTGGGACGCCCTTAGCTGAATAATTAGAGGATCCGAGGTGTAGTTCGCTTCGCCGTCGTGCCGTCAATGGGGCTCGGTGTATGCGGCTCGCTCTGCCAAGGTCGATTTGTCCCTTGGGGAGGAGTGCAGTACATTTAGGAAACCTAACGGGTGGCTACAGCCCCGGGGAATCTTTGTAAAGGCTACGTAGTGAAACCCTGCCTATTCACCTTGGTAGTGTTTAAGGGTTTGATCGGCCCGAGGCAAGAGGGAATCACGGTTTGTGGGTAAAGTGCACAACCTCTGCAGAGTGTTTGAAAACTGATATATCAGCCGTGCTCGCGGTTATGAGCGGCCAAGGGAGCTCCAGTGATTAGTGGTACTTGATCAGAGACATTTTGGTTTACAGGTGGCAATGAGACCGATGGTTCTGGTTATGACTATGGTGCTGGTAAGTGGTATTCTTTCCATTTGGAAAGGGTACATCAGGCTAATAACTTGGGTTAATGCTAAAACCTGGCTTTCTACTAGTAAGTAATAATTTGACCAACTAAAAGCAACTGCTTGACTTATCCCCACATAAAGCTAGTCCACTACAGCCAAACAGGATACTTGCTGAGTATGTTGATGTGTACTCACCCTTGCTCTACACACCAAACCCCCCCCCCCCCCCAGGTTGTCAGCATTGCAACCACTGCTCAGGAGAAGATGAAGCTGTGGAAGGAGACTTCCAGGAGTTCCAAGACTACGACGAGTTCTAGGTGTGGGTTAGCGGCAACCCCCAGCCGGCTGCCTGTGAAGGCCGTGTTATCTACGTTTCGTTTTCGCACTTTGATTTATTGTAAGGACTATATGGACGTCTCAGACGTATGATGTAATCGACTATTTTCCCTTTTTAATGCTATTTTGAGCACTGTGTGATGATGTCCATGTTATGTAACTGCTGTGTACGTGAATAACTGATCCTGGCACGTACATGGTTCGCATTCGGTTTGCCTTCTGAAACCGGGTGTGACATAGCTGGTATCAAAGTCGTGCTGACTATAGGACCACTAACCTAGAGTAGAATGGTCGTTCTAAGGATTATAGACCTCTGTCCCTGCCTTGATTTTGGTACCCCTTCAAAAGTTGGTCATATCGACCAAACCTATGTTCTACTATATATTATACCTTGCTGAAAATTATGTTTTATTCTAATCCTTCATTTATTTATGATTCATTATTTGCTGGTCATATTAATTCTGTTCTCACTCTTTTGCTTGCGGTGTCTTTTGTAGATGGCTCGTCTTAGACACACTGCACGAAAGTCCGTCATCCCCTTCTTACCCTCCCGCCTTGCGGAGCGTCCGCTTCGCCGTCCCGTGGCCGGTCAGTCCAGCCACTTGGAGAGACTGCACCACCGCCTGCATGAGGAGCAGGAACATCGACGACAGGAACAGCAGGGCTCTTCTTTCTCGCTCCAGCAGGAGATAGAGTCCGTGAGGAGCTGCTCCCCTGTGCTTCCTCTGGAGGCGCCCCCTGCACCACCACTGGGCGCCCCAGCCCCTGGAGTAGCTGCTGGAGGAGACCCAGACGACGGAGGTGGCGACGACAGCCCGAGCCACGACACCGATTTCCCTGCTGACCATGAGCCGGAAGGATGGGTTGCTCGACCCATCACTCGCGACGCTGCTCGCGGGTGTCACTTCCATGATGCGCTCGACACCCTGGTACGTCGGGCACTTGACCGGCGTACTTGGTCCATCGAGTATCGCTGTGTGGTCTACCAGCATAGTCGCGGGGTCTACCCGGACCGCTGGGAGGCGACCTGCTTGGTGCGCCGTCCGGAGAACAGTCTCCAGGGTGCAGAGGCCTGCTCAGAGCACTATTCTATCTCTGAGCGGGACTCAGCTGAGGCAGCCATGCAAGATGCTGCACGGCGTGCGCTTTCGCACTACTACTCGGTTCTCGGTGGGGTAGCTGACGGTCTCGACCTGAAGTATTACCCCCGCCGTCCATCTGGCAGCACAGGAGGCGTGATTGTTTCACCTGCTGGTGAGGACAATCCTAGGTTGAGCAGCACAGTCAACCTAGCCGCCGTGCTAAACACGGAGCTGGACCATGCATTAGACGAGCTGAGTAGGGATCGTGCTGAGATCGCCCTGCTGTGGGCTGAGCGCGCAGAACGTCGTCACCTGGATGATGGTTCCCCCGCTCCCGTCGGGACTCAGCACCCATACCGCTCACCTCGGCGTGGACGCCAGTCTTATGGCAATCCCGACTGCAAGACCAAGATAAATCTAGAACCATAGATCGCTAGAGTTGGATCTTGTAATTAATACAAAATATATACGTAGAAGCTACAGTCTTAGCGTTAGTCTCGCTTTTAGTTAGTCTCAGTTAGACAGGGTAGTTTGCTATATTCTATGCATCTATGTTTGTCATGATGAACTATGTTTGGTTTGGATTTTTGTAATGACTGTCACCAGAGTGTGGGTATCCCCTGCATTTTGGTTTACCTATTATGTTAATGGAGTTAGTTATATAGTTGGGAAACCTTTTATTCCACTTTCCTCTTTATCTGAGAAGCTGTGTGGTCTGTGTTGGAGATCAGTGAAGATGCTCATCTGTTCAGTGCTGTTGAAGGATTCTATACTCTTTTCTTATGCTGCAAGATTTGCCAGAACAGTTCTGATGTGTGGTTGCATTCTGCAGATGTCAGAGAACAGGCGCAAAGGAGGTAGGCGTGCTCAGCAGGAGCGAGCCGCTCCGTAGGATGAGGTGCCCCAGCAGCAGCACCTGCCGCCCCGCCCCCGATGTCCATCGAGCAGATGTTTCTGATGCAGACTCAGGCAGTTCAAGCCATCGGTCAGACTCTGGCCGCCATTCAGCAGCAGCAGCAACAGCAGCAAGCACCACCTCAGCCTCAGATGCCTCAGATGCCCAGAGACAAGCGTGCTGAATTCATGAGAGGTCATCCACCAACGTTCGCTCACTCTTCTGACCCCATGGATGCTGAAGACTGGCTGCGCACTGTGGAGCGGGAGTTGCATACCGCTCAATGTGACGACAGGGAGAAAGTCCTGTATGGTCCCCGTCTGTTGAGAGGAGCAGCTCAGTCATGGTGGGAGTCTTACCTCGCCACCCATGCCCACCCCGACGCCATCACCTGGGAAGAGTTCAGAGGAAGCTTTCGTCAGTACCATGTTCCTGCAGGTCTGATGACAGTGAAGAAGAAGGAGTTCCTAGCCCTCAAGCAAGGGTCATCGTCTGTCAGTGAGTACCGGGACAGGTTTCTGCAGTTGTCTCGCTATGCTCCTGAAGATGTCAACACCGACGCCAAGCGACAGTATCGTTTCTTGAGAGGCTTGGTTGACCCTCTGCAGTACCAACTGATGAATCACACCTTCCCGACATTCCAGCACCTGATTGACAGAGCAATCATGACAGAGAGGAAGCGTAAGGAGATGGAGGATCGTAAGCGTAAGATCAGTGGACCCCAGCCTGGAAGCAGCAACCGTCCTCGTTTCTCAGGCAATCAACCTCAGCAGTTCAGGCAGAACCAGCGTCCACCTCAGCAGCATCAGCAGTTCCAAAGGCAGTATCCCCAGCACCAGTATCAGAACCGTCAGAGCAATCAGTCAGGAGGTCAGTTTCAGAGGCAGAATCAGCAGGCACCTCGTCTTCCTGCCCCAGCAAGCCAGCGGAACAATCAGGCAGCACCAGCTCAGGTTGGAAACAGAGCATGTTTCCACTGTGGAGAGCAAGGCCACTGGGTGATGCAATGTCCGAAGAAGGCAGCCCAGCAGCAGTCAGGCCCCAATGCCCCAACAAAGCAGAATGTGTCTCAGCCTGGAGCAGGCAACCGCTCTCAGCCGCGTTACAATCATGGGAGACTGAATCACTTGGAGGCTGAAGCAGTTCAGGAGACCCCCGGCATGATAGTAGGTATGTTCCCAGTCGACTCCCATATTGCAGAAGTGTTATTTGATACTGGAGCAACGCATTCTTTCATTACTGCATCATGGGTAGAAGCACATAATCTTCCAATTACTACCATGTCAACACCCATTCAAATTGACTCAGCCGGTGGTAGAATTCGAGCTGATAGCATATGTTTGAATGTAAGTGTGGAAATAAGGGGGATAGCGTTTCCCGCTAACCTCATAGTAATGGGTACTCAGGGAATAGATGTCATCCTAGGGATGAATTGGCTAGATAAGTATCAGGCAGTTATCAGTTCTGATAAGAGGACAATCAGGTTGGTGTCCCCACTAGGAGAGGAAGTGGTGACCGAGTTAGTCCCGCCTGAGCCAAAGAAAGGAAGTTGTTACCAGATGGCTGTCGATAGCAGTGAAGCAAACCCAATTGAGAGTATCAAGGTTGTGTCTGAGTTCCCAGATGTGTTTCCAAAGGACTTACCGGGTATGCCACCAGAGCGGAAAGTTGAGTTTGCCATAGAGCTTCTTCCTGGAACCGCCCCTATCTTTAAGAGAGCTTACAGAATATCCGGACCAGAGTTGGTTGAGCTTAAGAAGCAGATTGATGAGCTGTCAGAGAAAGGTTACATCCGGCCAAGCACCTCGCCTTGGGCCGCCCCTGTCCTATTTGTGGAGAAAAAAGATGGCACCAAAAGGATGTGTATCGATTATCGAGCTTTGAATGAAGTCACGATCAAGAACAAATAACCTTTGCCCAGAATAGAAGATCTGTTCGACCAGTTGAGAGGAGCTAGTGTGTTCTCCAAGATTGATCTGAGGTCAGGTTATCATCAGCTCAGGATTCAACCTTCGGACATTCCGAAGACGGCATTCATTACCAAGTATGGTTTGTGTTGGGGACTTGTTCTCAAATGCTATGAGTTAAGAACAAGGCAACACAGAAAATGTTAATCGGTAAGATCCTTCGTCCTTCGAAGCATTATTTCCCTTAGGATATAATGATTTTCGGACGAAGGTTATGAAGGACGTACCTTCATAACTACAACATGCGATGACGAAGAATAAATCATAAGGAATATGAAGGTTAACATAGACAATTATATATTATTGCCAACTTACTTTTTGCATTATTATTATGAAGAAACAGAAATGACATCGAATTACAAATGTACTTACAGCTTGGAAGGAGATGAAAGTACAGGTGCGACGTAAAAGCAAATGCCAAATCATCGTGAACAGTACGGGGATACTGTTCACCTATTTATAGGCACGGGACACAACCCATACAAAATTACATTCATGCCCTTTACATTTGGTAATAATTCTATAGTAATCCACCGAGGTCTGAATGGCCTTTTCATCTTTAAGTCGGTTTCATTTTCTGCTACTACGCCGAAGCTTTTCCGCTCACATCTTCGGCGCTGTATCAACCTTCGTATTATTTTGGGCTTCTCCTACTGTGATATCGACTCGAGTCCGAAGATACCTGTTCACACATTATACTCCAGAAATACTGTTAAATCATGTTTTTGAGGACCTTCGTAAGCCGAAGGCCCCCAACAGTAGCCCCTCGCAATATTAATTTGTTAAAATAATAAATTTAGATTGCGACATGGACGAAGGCTTTAAGCCGAAGGTCCGAAAAAACACCTTCCCTTTGCTAGAATAGCAACATTCACTGACAGGCGGGGTCTTTCAATTTTCAACGCACTGGGCGTATAAATAAGAGCATACCGCAAGCTCATTTGGCACGCTCTCTTGCCATCTGCTCTTGCTCACTCAATTTTTAGCTCTTGCGCACCAAGATTTGCTTAGCTTTTTAAGTTTTGAAGCTTCGACATTTGAAAACAGTTTTTTAGTGTTTCCGAAGATGTCTGAAGATAAGAAGGCTGCTGCCGAGATGAAGCTAAGTCTCTCTGAAGAGAAGAATCTGGGGTTTCTTATAGCAATGTCGAAGACCAATACAGAAAAAATCACCAAAGAGATTTTAGAAGGTTTGTCTGAAGATACTGATGACAACGACAGTTATGATGTGGATAGTGGTGGTGAAGACTCCGAAGATCGCCCTTGGCGACCAAGCCATGCGGTTTTCGGCAAATCAAATATCAAAGAAAATCATCTTGTCAACATGAGAGGAAGGTATTTCCGGGACTTGTCCGTTGTGAGGGCCGATGAAGGAGAAAAGACTTGTCCGAACCCTGAAGAAAATGAAGTCATAGTGTACCGAAGCTTTTTGAAAGCTGGACTTAGATTTCCCCTGAGCAACTTTGTCGTAGAGGTGCTGAAAATATTCGAAGTCTATCTTCACCAACTTACCCCCGAAGCAATCATAAGGCTGAATATCTTCGTGTGGGCCGTGAGAAGCCAAGGTCTGGAACCTGATGCGAAAAGTTTCTGCAATATACACGAATTATTATACGAGACAAAACCTTGGGGTAAGGAACAATATCACAATAATTTTGGCTGCTACAGTTTCGTTTCTCGGTCTGGGTCAAGCTGTCCCGTGCCAACCTTTCGGAAGAGATGGCCCGACGACTGGATGACAGAATGGTTTTATGTGAAGAATGACCTGAAAGTGCGAGAAGATATCAAAAGTATAATTATGCGCCCCATTTGGCAAAGTTTCGGCCTGCGGAGGCCGAAGGTTGAAATGAATGAAGCTGCCGAAGAATGCCAGAGAGCCTTCGGTGTTATTTGTTCTTTTATTGGAACGAGAGATTTGGTACAAGAGCATATTGCCTTTAGAGTATGGCCGCTCGCGGAAAAATGGGAAATGCCGCAAGAAACCATAAAGGAGGCTGACGAAGGTGGACTTATCAGGCTGAAGTATACTTTCAAGTTCGGAGATAAATTCGTTGAGCCAGATGATGACTGGCTAAAAAGTATTGAAAATTTAAGTGATGAACTGCTTGGGGCTTATTCGAAGGCCGAAGATACTGCATTGTCAGCAGCCTTCGGAGGCCGAAAAAAGAAAAGACTGAACCGGGTGTTTGACGCAATTGGGTTCGTCTACCCTGACTATCGTTATCCCATTCGAGGGCAGAAAAGAAAAAACACAACCTCTGCGAAAGAAGAAGCTGCAACTGCTCCTAGTGAGCCAGCACTGAAAAGAAAAAGGATAAAAGTCCTCACACATCGGCCACGCTATATTGAACCAGCCTCGGTGCCTGAGTTCGCCGGAGAGGCCTCTTCGGCCACCGAAGCTGAAAAGCCAATCAAGCCAACCTTGCTGCCAGAAGTCGTAGAAATAGCCGAAGCGCCAACAAAAACAGAATTGGAAGAACCAAAGATTATGTTATCAGAAACCAAAGAGATGGCCGAAGCGCCATCGTCAGAAAAAATGGAAGAAGCAAAAGGATGAGCTGAAGGATCAAAAATATCAGAAGTTTTAAGTCCTTCAGCAAATGTTGAGACAACAAAAATCCAAAAGGGGCCAGCGGTGACTCCGAAAAGAAAGAGAATGGTCAATGTGTTAGATGTTCTGGAAACAATTAAGTCTTCAAGCACAACTCCGAAGAAGACTGTTGCAACTTCCGAAGCGAAAACTGAAATTTCTGATACTAAGGCTCCAGAGCAAGAAACTGAAACTGAAGCTGGGCCCTCAGAGCCCACGAAAGTAAAATCCTTGGAAATCGAGGAAGAAAAAATAACGGAGCCAATTCTTGTTGAAGAAATCAGTGCTATTGCCCCCGAAGCATCCCCCAAAGTCCTTGATTATATTGTTCGTCATGCTTCGGGGAAAAAATTATCAGAAAAAGAAAAACAAGAGGCCCAGCTTTATGCCCAAAAACTGAAGTATCCAAAGGGGGCATTAATATTCAACGGCAGTGGAGAAGAAGACTTTTTGTATTGTCTCCCTGACAGCAAGGAGATTTCTGTCTGTCGGGAGATGAGCAAGAGCTTCGGATTCCCAACACTAGAAGACGGGCTCTCGGTGCTGTCGAAAAACGAACTGGCCGACAGCCTGGCATACAATAGCTTAAAGGTGCAAGAAATGAGATCTTTGTATTTTTCTTGAGACCAAAAATTTTTCGTTTGCTTAAATCTATTGATGCACATACATTTTTCTTTGCAGGGCCTTATACTTAGCAATGCCCTCAGGGCCCAAAACGATGCCGAAGACGAAGGGTGCGCTATAGCCCTGAGCAACCTTCGTTCCGAAGTAATTGAACTGAGGAACGAAGGTCTCGGAAAAGATAAAATATTACATTCATTGATAAATAGAATAAAAGAAGACGAAGCTACTTTTAAAGGTCAAGCTGAGGCTCAGAAGCGTGAAATTGAAGATCTTCGAAAACAACTGGCCAGAGCCAAAGAGGAACACATACTTGAAGAAACGAAGCGAGAACTTAGCGACCAATGGGCAAATCATTTAGAGGGAACTGTTGAAGAGCTTCGTTCATCCAAGAAAAGATGTTATAACAAATCTATAGAGTGTGCCACGAAGTTGAAAGCTAGCTTCGCCAGTGTCGGTGCGTTCTCGAGCGAAGAGAACTTTACAAGAGGCAACCCCGAAGGTCCCATCGAATGGATTACTCACGAAGCTGAGGCCTTCGAGGAAATTTTAAATAGCCGCGGAGACATATGTGCTTTCTCGGGTGCCAGAGGAATTGCCACCATTTTGGAGAAAAAGGGCTGCGAGCATGTAAAGATTTTAGCGCAATCCGAAGCTGCCTTGTCCTTCGAAGATGCAAGAGATCCTTCAGCCGAAGCTAGCATGGTTGGTGGAAAATTTTTCACCGATGTCTGGGATAATGGTGGCCGAGAAATGGCCCGAGAAATTATCCAAAAAAGCGAAAAGGGTATTCACGATGCTAGAGAAGTAGCTGAGGCTGCTGAAAAAAGCGCAGAGCCCGAAGGGCAAATAGGTATTAACTAATGGTTTTTATTGTGTTGTAATTTTTGGTTTTACACTTCGTTCACAACTTGTAATAGCAATGTAGCCGTATCTTGTCCTCCTTCAGATCCTACTAAAGCGTCTCCGGGCCCTCACCCGAAAGGAGATGATGAAATTAAAAAGATGGCTGAAGCTATCATGGATGAAGTTGTTGATCGGCTTCTGAACGAAGCTGCGGAAGTTGTTCTGAGAGAAGATTAAGTACTATTGTAAAAACTTCTGAAATATAACATGTGTAACATCTTGTAGCCCTAAATATAATATACCTGTTTTTATTGTTCAATTCTTTACGATGCATGAAATTTTACAGACGTACCGTTTTTGAGTCATTGACGAAAAAACACCTTCCCTTCTTTTCATGCTTCGTGAAGAAGAATTTTTATTTATCACAACAATATCCGTAGTGCTCTGATGAATGATATCCAAGCTTCGTAAAGATATTTTCCGAAGCTACACTTCCGAAGATCAATAGTGTATCTGCTTACGACTTAGCATGATTTTCTCCTTTTTTTAAAAAAACATTCTTCTGAAGATCAATATTGTGTCCCCTTCTTGTGCCATATTGTCGGGGACCATAATTAGGGGTACCCTCAAGACGCCTAATTCTCAGCTGGTAACCCCCATCAGCATAAAGCTGCAAAGGCCTGATGGGTACGATTAAGTCAGGGATCAGTCCACACGAGTGACTCGATCATGCTTCACCCGAGCCTAGCCTCGGCCAAGGGCAGCCGACCTCGAGAGACTTCCGTCTCGCCCGAGGCCCCCTTTTTATGGCGGACACATCACCGGCTCGCCCGAGGCCTTGGCTTCGCTCAGAAGCAACCTTGACTAAATCGCCACACCGACTGACCAAATTGCAGGGGCATTTAACGCAAAGGTGGCCTGACACCTTTATCCTGACACGCGCCCCCGGCAGAGCCGAAGTGACCGACGTCACTCCACCGCTCCACTAACCAGTCTGACAGAGGGACAGCGCCGCCTGCGCCACTCCGACTGCAGCACCACTCGACAGAGTGAGTCTGACCGGCAGTCAGGTCTTGACAAAGGCGCCACGGCGAACTCCGCTCCGCCCGACCCCAGGGCTCGGACTCGGGCTAAGACCCGGAAGACGGCGAACTCCGCTCCGCCCGACCCCAGGGCTCGGACTCGGGCTAAGACCCGGAAGACGGCGAACTCCGCTCCGCCCGACCCCAGGGCTCGGACTCGGGCTAAGACCCGGAAGACGGCGAACTCCGCTCCGCCCGACCCCAGGGCTCGGACTCGGGCTAAGACCCGGAAGACGGCGAACTCCACTCCACCCGACCCCAGGGCTCGGACTCGGGCTAAGACCCAGAAGACGACGAAACTCCGCTCCGCCCGACCCCAGGGCTCGGACTCGGGCTAAGACCCAGAAGACGACGAAACTCCGCCTCGCCCGACCCCAGGGCTCGGACTTCGCCTCGGCCGAACGAAACTCCGCCTCGCCCGACCCTAGGGCTCGGACTTCGACTCGGCCGAACGACTTCCGCCTCGCCCGACCCCATGGCTCGGGCTCGGCCACGGCAACAGAAGACGGACTCGACCTCGGCTTCGGAGGAACCCCCACGTCGCCCTGCCTAGGGCACAGACCGCCACGTCAACAGGAAGCGCCATCATCATCCTACCCCGAATCGACTCGGGTCACGGAGAACAAGATCGGCGTCCCATCCGGCCAGCTCCGCCAGAGGGGCAATAATGGCGCTCCACAAGCTCTATGACGACGGCGGCCCCCAGCTCTCTTACGGAAGCAGAACGACGTCAACAGGGACTCGACCGCTCCAACAGCTGTCCCTCCGCCAAGCTCCGCCGCACCTCCGACAGCCACGACATCACACCAGCAGGGTGCCCAGATCTCTCCGGCTGCCACATTGGCATGTACCTAGGGCGCTAGCTCTCCCTCCGCTAGACACGTAGCGCTCTGCTACACCCCCCATTGTACACCTGGATCCTCTCCTTACGACTATAAAAGGAAGGACCAGGGCCTTCTCAGAGAAGGTTGGCCGCGCGGGACCGAGGACGGGACAGGCGCTCTCTTGGGGCCGCTCGCTTCCCTCACCCGCGTGGACGCTTGTAACCCCCCTACTGCAAGCGCACCCGACCTGGGCGCGGGACGAACACGAAGGCCGCGGGACTTCCACCTCTCTCACGCTCGACTTCGGCCACCTCGCCTCTCCCCCCTTCGCGCTCGCCCACGCGCTCGACCCATCTGGGCTGGGGCACGCAGCACACTCACTCGTCGGCTTAGGGACCCCCCCTGTCTCGAAACGCCGATAGTTGGCGCGCCAGGTAGGGGCCTGCTGCGTGTTGACGAACAGCTCCCCGTCAAGCTCCAGATGGGCAGTCTCCAGCAACCTCTCTGCCCCGGGACGGTGCTTCGTTTCGGGACTCTTGAGTTCATGTCCTTCGACGGCAGCTACGACATGATACTCCTTCCACCGCCGCGCGACTACGACAATGGCGGCCGACAACCCGCCAGCCGGCGGCGGAATCGACGACGTCTTCCCCGCGTGGTGGAAGGGCAACATTCGGGCTCGCTCCGTTCTCTCCCCCGCCAACGGAGGAGGAGACGGGGCCGTCAAGGCCAGGTGGGAGGCCGCGCTTCGTCGGCCGTCGAGCAAATCGACGCCCCCGACACCCCGACGGAAGGCACGCCGGACGTCGACCTCGCGTTCAAGACGGAGGCAAGCGCCGTCCCCCCGCGGCACGCTGACCCCGAGCAAGAAGACGGCGCCGGCGCGCTCACGGAAAGCCTGCAGGACGTCGCCCTCGGACCAGAGATGATGGTGCAACCAGTCCCCGATGTGACTACGTCGCTCCTCGTCGACCAAAAGGTAACGACTAACTCCCATCTTGCGTCATTTCGACTCGGCCTCAACCCGCCAAACGACCTCGTTTTGGCGGGCGCTCTCATTAAGGCGAGTGCAACCCCACTGAGGTTCCGTATGCGGTCGCCTTGGGACCGACTGACGGACGTCTCGACCTACGGGCCCTCTGGGTCCGAGGAAGATGATGATCCCAGCATCGGTTGGGATTTCTCCGAACTTGGCAACCCCAGCGCCGTGTGGGACTCCATGACCGCATGTGACTACTGCCTATCCGACTGTTCCGATGGAAGCCGCAGCCTTGGCGACGAGAGCTGCGGCCCAAGCCGCGAATGTTTCCACATCGAGCTAAGGGATCCCTCCGAAGGCAACCATCTTGGCATGCCGGAGGACGGTGATCTCCCTAGGCCGGTGCCTCGCGCCGACATCCCACGGGAGCTAGCTGTGGTCCCCGCTCCGGCGGGGGGTTACGACCCACAACTCGAGCAAGTCCGCGAGGCGCAGGCCAGGCTCAACGAGGGAACAGGAGCGCTTGAGCCGATCCGTCGGGACGCCGGACAGGCGTGGGTGGGCCAACCCCTGGCCGGAGAAATACGTCACCTGCCCCAAGGTCTCCAGCACCGCGTCGCCGACGATGTCAGGATCAGGTCGCCGCCCGCATCCAGCGGGGTTGGTCAGAACCTGGCAGCCGCAGCAATGCTCATCCGCGCGATGCCGGAGCCGTCAACCACCGAGGGTCGGCGAATCCAGGGAGAACTCAAGAATCTCCTGGAAGGCGCTGCGGCCCGGCGGGCCGAGAGCACTGCCTCCCGAAGGCAAGGTTGTCCCTCGGAACCTCATGTCGCGACTTCTCGATTCATGCGGGAAGCCTCGGTCTACACCGGGCGCACGCGCAACACCGCGCCTGCGGCCCCGGGCCACCTCGGCAACGAGCACCATCGACGCGACCGTCGGGCTCACCTCGACGAAAGGGTGCGCCGAGGCTACCACCCCAGGCGTGGGGGGCGCTACGACAGCGGGGAGGATCGGAGTCCTTCGCCCGAACCACCCGGTCTGCAGGCCTTCAGTCGGGCCATCCGACGGGCGCCATTCCCGACCCGGTTCCGACCCCCGACTACTATCACAAAGTACTCGGGGGAAACAAGACCGAAACTGTGGCTCGCGGACTACCGCCTTGCCTGCCAACTGGGTGGAACGGACGACGACAACCTCATCATCCGTAACCTCCCCCTGTTCCTCTCCGACACTGCTCGCGCCTGGTTGGAGCACCTGCCTCCGGGGCAGATCTCCAACTGGGACGACTTGGTCCAAGCCTTCGCTGGCAATTTCCAGGGCACATACGTGCGCCCCAGGAATTCCTGGGACCTTCGAAGCTGCCGGCAACAGCCGGGAGAGTCGCTCCGGGACTATATCCGGCGATTCTCGAAGCAGCGCACCGAGCTGCCCAACATCACCGACTCGGATGTCATCGGCGCGTTCCTCGCCGGCACCACTTGCCGCGACCTGGTGAGCAAGCTGGGTCGCAAAACCCCCACCAGGGCGAGCGAGCTGATGGACATCGCCACCAAGTTCGCCTCTGGCCAGGAGGCGGTCGAGGCTATCTTCCGAAAAGACAAGCAGCCCCAGGGCCGCCCATCGGAAGAGGCTCCCGAGGCGTCTGCTCCGCGCGGCGCCAAGAAGAAAGGCAAGAAGAAGTCGCAATCGAAACGCGACGCCGCTGACGCGGACCTTGTCGCTGCCGCCGAGTATAAGAACCCTCGGAAGCCCCCCGGAGGTGCGAACCTCTTCGACAAGATGCTCAAGGAGCCGTGCCCCTACCATCAGGGGCCCGTCAAGCACACCCTCGAGGAGTGCGTTATGCTTCGGCGTCACTTCCACAGGGCCGGGCCACCCGCCGAGGGTGGCAGGGCCCGCGACGACGACAAGAACGAAGATCACCTAGCAGGAGAATTCCCCGAGGTCCGCGACTGCTTCATGATCTATGGAGGGCGTGCGGCGAATACCTCGGCTCGGCACCGCAAGCAAGAGCGCCGGGAGGTCTGCTCGGTAAAGGTGGTGGCGCCAGTCTACCTAGACTGGTCCGACAAGCCCATCACTTTCGACCAGGCCGACCACCCCGATCATGTGCCGAGCCCGGGGAAATACCCGCTCGTCGTCGACCCCGTTGTCGACGATGTCAGGCTCACCAAGGTCCTGATGGATGGGGGCAGCTGCCTCAACATCATCTACGCCGAGACCCTCAAGCTCCTGCGCGTCGATCTGTCCTCCGTCCGAGCAGGCGCTGCGCCCTTCCACGGGATCATCCCTGGGAAGCGCGTCCAGCCCCTCGGGCGACTCGACCTCCCCGTCTGCTTCGGGACACCCTCCAACTTCCGAAGGGAGACCCTGACGTTCGAGGTGGTCGGGTTCCGAGGAACCTACCACGCCGTGCTAGGGAGGCCATGCTACGCGAAGTTCATGGCCGTCCCCAACTACACCTACCTGAAGCTCAAGATGCCGGGCCCCAACGGGGTCATCACCGTCGGCCCCACGTACAAACACGCGTTCGAATGCGACGTGGAGTGCGTGGAGTACGTCGAGGCCCTCGCCGAGTCCGAGGCCCTCATCGCCGACCTGGAGAACCTCTCCAAGGAGGTGCCAGACGTGAAGCGCCACGCCGGCAACTTCGAGCCAGCGGAGACGGTCAAGGCCGTCCCTCTCGACCCAGTGGCGACACCACCAAGCAGGTCCGGATCGGTTCCGGGCTCGACCCCAAATAGGAAGCAGTGCTCGTCGACTTTCTCCGTGCAAACGCCGACGACTTTGCGTGGAGTCCCTCGGACATGCCCGGCATACCGAGGGATGTCGCCGAGCACTCGCTGGATATTCGGGCCGGAGCCCGACCCGTCAGGCAGCCTCTGTGCCGATTCGACGAGGAGAAGCGCAGAGCGATTGGCGAAGAAATCCACAAGCTAATGGCAGCAGGGTTCATCAAAGAGGTATTCCATCCCGAATGGCTTGCCAACCCTGTGCTTGTGAGGAAGAAAGGGGGGAAATGGCGGATGTGTGTAGACTACACTGGTCTCAACAAAGCATGCCCGAAGGTTCCCTACCCTCTGCCTCGCATCGACCAAATCGTGGATTCCACCGCTGGGTGCGAAACCCTGTCCTTCCTCGATGCCTACTCAGGGTATCACCAGATCCGGATGAAAGAGTCCGACCAGCTCGCGACTTCTTTCATCACGCCGTTCGGCATGTACTGCTATGTCACCATGCCGTTCGGATTGAGGAATGCGGGCGCGACGTACCAGCGGTGCATGAACCATGTGTTCGACGAACACATCGGTCGCACAGTCGAGGCCTACGTCGATGACATCGTAGTCAAGACAAGGAAGGCCTCCGACCTCCTCTCCGACCTTGAAGTGACATTCCGGTGTCTCAAGGCGAAAGGAGTCAAGCTTAATCCTGAGAAGTGTGTCTTCGGGGTCCCCCGAGGCATGCTCCTAGGGTTCATCGTCTCCGAGCGAGGCATCGAAGCCAACCCGGAGAAGATCGCGGCCATCACCAGCATGGGACCCATCAAGGACTTAAAAGGGGTACAGAGGGTCATGGGATGCCTCGCGGCCTTGAGCCGCTTCATCTCACGCCTCGGCGAAAGAGGTCTGCCTCTGTACCGCCTCTTAAGGAAGGCCGAGTGTTTCGCTTGGATCCCTGAGGCCGAGGAAGCCCTCGGCAACCTGAAGGCGCTCCTTACAAAGGCGCCTGTCTTGGTGCCCCCGGCGGACGGAGAAGCCCTCTTGGTCTACGTCGTCGCGACCACTCAGGTGGTTAGCGCCGCGATTGTGGTCGAAAGGCAAGAGGAAGGGCATGCATTGCCCGTTCAGAGGTCGGTCTACTTCATCAGCGAAGTGCTGTCCGAGACTAAGATCCGCTACCCACAAGTTCAAAAGCTGCTGTATGCTGTGATCCTGACGAGGCGGAAGCTGCGACACTACTTCGAGTCTCATCCGGTAACTGTGGTGTCATCCTTCCCCCTGGGGGAGATCATCCAGTGCCGAGAGGCCTCGGGCAGGATCGCAAAGTGGGCGGTGGAAATCGTGGGCGAAACGATCTCGTTCGCCCCTCGGAAGGCCATCAAGTCCCAGGTGTTGGCGGATTTCGTGGCCGAATGGGTCGACACCCAGCTGCCAACGACTCCGATCCAACCGGAGCTCTGGACCATGTTTTTCGACGGGTCGCTGATGAAGACGGGGGCCGGCGCGGGCCTGCTCTTTATCTCGCCCCTCGGAAAGCACTTGCGCTACGTGCTGCGCCTCCATTTCCCGACGTCCAACAATGTGGCCGAGTACGAAGCTCTGGTCAACGGATTGCGGATCGCCATCGAGCTAGGGGTCAGACGCCTCGACGCCCGCGGTGATTCGCAGCTCGTCATCGACCAAGTCATGAAGAACTCCCACTGCCGCGACCCGAAGATGGAGGCCTACTGCGACGAGGTTCGGCGCCTGGAAGACAAGTTCTTCGGGCTCGAGCTCAACCACATCGCTCGGCGCTACAACGAAACCGCAGACGAGCTGGCTAAGATAGCCTCGGGGCGAACGACAGTCCCCCCGGACGTCTTCTCCCGGGATCTGCATCGACCCTCCGTCAAGCTCGACGACGCGCCCGAGCCCGAGGTACCCTCGGCTCAGCCCGAGGTACCCTCGGCACAGCCCGAGGTACCCTCGGCCCCCGAGGGCGGGGCACTGAACATCGAGGAAGGGCAGAGCGGGGCCACGCCAGATCAAGATTGGCAGGCCCCGTACCTGCAATATCTCCGCCGAGGAGAGCTACCCCTCGACCAAGCCGAGGCTCGGCGGGTAGCGCGACGCGCCAAGTCATTCGTCTTACTGGGCGACGAAGAGGAGCTCTACCATCGCAGCCCCTCGGGCATCCTCCAGCGATGCATCTCCATCGCCGAAGGTCGGGAACTGCTGCAAGAAATACACTCGGGGGCTTGCGGCCACCACGCAGCGCCCCGAGCCCTTGTCGGAAATGCTTTCCGGCAAGGCTTCTACTGGCCAACGGCGGTGGCTGACGCCACTAAAATTGTCCGCACCTGCGAAGGGTGCCAATTCTACGCGAAGCGGACACACCTGCCCGCTCAGGCTCTGCAGTCAATACCCATCACCTGGCCCTTCGCTGTATGGGGTCTGGACCTCGTCGGTCCCTTGCAGAAGGCGCCCGGGGGCTACACGCACCTGCTGGTCGCCATCGACAAATTCTCCAAGTGGATCGAGGTCCGACCTCTGAACAGCATCAGGTCCGAGCAGGCGGTGGCATTCTTCACCAACATCATCCATCGCTTCGGGGTCCCGAACTCCATCATCACCGACAACGGCACCCAGTTCACCGGCAAAAAATTCTTGGATTTTTGCGAGGATCACCATATCCGGGTGGACTGGGCCGCCGTGGCTCATCCCATGTCAAATGGGCAAGTAGAGCGTGCCAACGGCATGATTCTACAAGGGCTCAAGCCTCGAATCTACAACGACCTCAACAAGTTCGGCAAGCGATGGATGAAGGAACTCCCCTCGGTGGTCTGGAGCCTAAGGACGACGCCGAGTCGTGCCACGGGCTTCACGCCGTTTTTCCTGGTCTACGGGGCTGAAGCTATCTTGCCCACTGACCTGGAATACGGCTCCCTGAGGGCGAGGGCCTACACCGAACAAAGCAACCAAGCTAGCCGAGAGGAATCGTTGGACCAGCTGGAGGAAGCTCGGGACAGGGCCTTACTACACTCGGCGCGGTACCAGCAGTCCCTGCGACGCTACCACGCCCGAGGGGTCCGGTCCCGAGAACTCCAGGTGGGCGATCTGGTGCTCCGGCTGCGGCAAGACGCCCGAGGGAGGCACAAGCTCACGCCCCCTTGGGAAGGGCCATTCGTCATCGCCAAAGTTCTGAAGCCCGGAACATACAAGCTGGCCAACAATCAAGGCGAAATCTACGGCAACGCTTGGAACATCAAACAACTACGTCGCTTCTACCCTTAAGATGTTTTCAAGTTGTTCATATACCTCGCACCTACACAAAGTTTAGTCGTCAAGGAAGGGTCGGCCTAGCCTCGGCAAAGCCCGACCCTCCCTCGGGGGCTAAAAGGGGGGAGACCCCCTCTGCGTCGAATTTTTCCTCGAAAAAGGACCTCTTTTTAGCAGGATTTCTTTCGTGCTTCTTGACTACTTCGAAAAGCGGATCCTGGAAACGACGGAGTACACGTAAGCAGCCAAGGCTGACCGAGCCGAGGGACTCCTGCGCCTCCGGGATACGGATACCTCACTCATCACCTTCTGCGATAAGTAACTTGCGCTCGGATAAAGCGACCCCGTGGACCGAACAAGTCTTCATGTTCGGAAGTTCTCCTGCCGAAGCAGTCCTTCAAGCTTTCTCGACTGAGTCGGGGACAGGGCCTCATGGACGGGTGAAAGTACGCGTAAGCGGCAAGGCCGACCGAGCCGAGGGATTCCCACGCCTCTGGGATACGGATACCTCACTCGTCCCTTCCGCGAAAAACAACTCTCGCTCACACAAACATCCCTGTTACCGACAGAGTCCAGATGCTCGAAACAAGAGGAAAGAAGGCGCAGCTTCGCAAGCGCGGCGAGGGTGTGTTTTTTCTGGCCTCGGCGGCCGCAGAAAGCACACGCTACAAGATGATCTGATCCTGCAGGCTCGGGTCTTCACGCTGAAGGGAGCCATAGCACCCTCGGCATCGACGACGTCCTCAGCAAAGTCCGACCCAGCCTCGGGCGGCGAAGCGATCCAGGGACTCCTCCGGGAATCCGGCCCGAGCAGGCGGCTCAACCGATTACCCCCGGGGCCTCGGTCAACCGGCTTCCAAGGGCGCCAGCCCGACCCGAGGCCTCAACTAATCGACTTTGGCGTCGGCTCCGCTGACGGACAACACGACTAGGCTCCGGCCAACCAGGTTCCCATTCTCGAGCCAACTCCGCCTCTGTTCATACTGATATCGCTACCCCTGGCCTCGGTCCACCGAAGGGCGGCCGAGGGGTCTCTTTAACTAAGCTAGAGGAGCCCCAGACAACGAGGCCAAACGGGCCGAGAGATTCCTACGCCTCCGGGATACGGATACCTCACCCGTCACCTTAACACGGGGCGACTCATGCTTGGTAAAGCAGTTCAGATAACCAACAGGCGAGACTTAGTGCTCGAAAATGAGGAAAAAAACATGGCTCCGTGCCGAAATTACATACATGTTCAGGCCCCGACAGCCACAATGAACAAAAAACACTGGCATTCGAAGTGCCATTACGAACGGAACTCCGGTTCCCCCTCCGCAGGAACGAACAGCCCCACTCCGAAGGGGAAGGCCTGCGGAGTAACAGAAGAACGATGAGCGGCCCGCTGCCGCCCGTTCCAACCGCGACGACAACCACCCCTGCCCTAGACAGCGAAGCGGCTTAGGCAGCAGCTTTGGGGCAGGTGTCGCGGCAGGAGGGCTCTCCCCCGCTGAGGACGAGAACCAGCCATTCAGGCAGGGAGACGGAGACCCAGGGCCACTAGCGCCCTACCTATCCCGGCATGGCTGGAGGAAGTCTCCGTGGGGCTCAAGGACGCCCTTCACCCCCGGGCGCGGGGGGAAGAAAAGGGCAGCCGACCCACGCGGGGGCGGCCCCCCGACTCGCCTCATCTTCCATCTTGGCCTGGATGACGAAAATCCTTGAGGCTGAGGGAGGGGAAGAGGCCGCAGCCCGGCTCGCTTTCCCCCACCATCAAGCCGGAGGTCGCCATCTCAGGTGACCGCCGGCGGAGGGGAGCAGCCGGGCAGCACGATGAAAATCCTTGAAGCCGAACGATGGCTGAGAGGTACCAACTCCCATGGAGTTGCGTTCCTCCAACGAGGAGGCGGAAAGGCGGCGGATACCCCCCATCCGGGGGCTTGGAAGATGGGAAGACACGACGCTTAAGGGAGGAAGAAGATATGGTTGCCTTCCGAAAGGAGTCTCCCTTCTTTTAAAGGCAACTCTCCCTACGTGCGCCCCCAGGCGCCACAGGCTGAGTCTTCTCCAACACGCTCCAAGGCCCTCCCCTGCGACTCGGGGGCTGGGTCCCGCATGTCATGCAAGCCGGCTCAGGGCAGAAGAAGCCAAACCGCCGCGCGTGGTGCGCACGACCGTCCAGCGGTTACAAGCGACCCCCCATTTTCGCCCAGACCAACGGGCAGAAGGGGCGGGCAGCCATGCAGGCGGCATGCAACCGCGCCAGGTGGACGCGCTTCTCCAACTTCTGACACGTCAGCTTGGGAACCCAGGCCCACGCGTCGAGCAACCGGCGCGCCAGTTGCTGCATGCAAGCAACCGCACCGCTACTCGTGCCACCATCGCGCCTCTTCGGTTGCGGAGCCAATGCCGCGACTCGAGGCAACCCAACAGCGCCAGCCTGGCGCGTCGGTCAAAGCGACCAAAAGTGGGCCGGCAGTAATAGCGGTGGCAGGCGGGCGGGCGCCGCGGTCACGTCGTCAGCCAGGTTCACGTCCCATCCCGGGACAGCAAGAGATCCTCCTCTCACGGCGTGGAAACGGTGCACCCGTGACCCGTTCCTCGAACGGATCGCACACGCGCAACGGCCGCCCCGCCAACCACTCGCCCCGTCGCATTTACTCCGCGGCGGGACAGGCGGCGTCTCTGACGGGAGGAGCGCGCGACGCTTCACCTTCGCCATAATAACCGCGTCAGAAAAGGTACGCCACGTCGCCCGATTTCGTATCCTTTTCCGTTTTCCTCTTTCTCTATCTCTTGCAACAGGGACCGGGAAAGGGGGATGCCCCGAAAGGGATCCTTCTCCGCGAAGGAACCGGGCTCCGAGCCCCCCACTACTGATCAGGGGTTCGAAGGCTGGCCCTCCGAAGGGTTCAACAGCCGCCTCAGATCGCGTGGGCCCGACACCCACTACTGGTCAGGGGTTCGAAGGCCAACCCCCCGAAGGGTTCCATGGCCACCTCAGGCTACTCGGGCTCCGCGCCCATTACTGATCAGGGGTTCGAAGGCTGGCCCCCGAAGGGTTCACAGTCGCCTCAGACACCGAGCGAGGGATGACCAGGGGTACGTTCGATACATAACCGAGGCTCGGGCTGCGCTCCCGAGGTACCCTAGGACATTTCCGAGACCAGCGGGAACGATCTTGTAACGGAATCCCATCGGAGGGAGGCATCGAGCCCTCGGACCCCGTCGCCAGGGGACCGGGTCCGGCAAATCACCCGCAGGTACTTTTGGGCGCGCCTCTGGGCCCCTAGCCGACCCCCAACGAACGGGGCACGGACGTCCACTCGGATTACCCGCTTGCAGCTCACCGGAGACACCATGTTCGGTGCCCATCGAGGGTAACATGGCGCACTCCCCCCCTCCTCCTTGCGGAAAGGCGACGTAGGGGCGTATGTAAAAAGTCGAGTCTGTCCCTGATCGTCCTCTCGCCCTGTGCGGAGGCTCGGGGGCTGCTCTCGCAAAAACCGGCTCCGGCCAAATCGTTGACAGCGTCAACATACCAGCCCGAGAGCTTGGGCCCCGACCGTGCACCCGGGCTACGGCCAGTTCGCATGAGGGAACGACCAGGCCAGCCGAAGCGTTACGCGAGGTATTAAGACCTCGAAGGAGTGTAACCACTCCTCCAAGGCCTCGGGGGCTACACCCGGCGGGTGCGCTCGCGCGCACCCGTCGGAACGAAAGGCAACCGAGAAAGGCTGGTCCCCTTGCAAAAAAGTGCGACAAAAGCCTCCAAGCGAGTGCTAACACTCCCTTCGAGGCTCGGGGGCTACTGTCGGGGACCATAATTAGGGGTACCCTCAAGACGCCTAATTCTCAGCTGGTAACCCCCATCAGCATAAAGCTGCAAAGGCCTGATGGGTACGATTAAGTCAGGGATCAGTCCACACGAGTGACTCGATCATGCTTCACCCGAGCCTAGCCTCGGCCAAGGGCAGCCGACCTCGAGAGACTTCCGTCTCGCCTGAGGCCCCCTTTTTATGGCGGACACATCACCGGCTCGCCCGAGGCCTTGGCTTCGCTCAGAAGCAACCTTGACTAAATCGCCACACCGACTGACCAAATTGCAGGGGCATTTAACGCAAAGGTGGCCTGACACCTTTATCCTGACACGCGCCCCCGGCAGAGCCGAAGTGACCGCCGTCACTCCACCGCTCCACTAACCAGTCTGACAGAGGGACAGCGCCGCCTGCGCCACTCCGACTGCAGCACCACTCGACAGAGTGAGTCTGACCGGCAGTCAGGTCTTGACAAAGGCACCACGGCGAACTCCGCTCCGCCCGACCCTAGGGCTCGGACTCGGGCTAAGACCCGGAAGACGGCGAACTCCGCTCCGCCCGACCCCAGGGCTCGGACTCGGGCTAAGACCCGGAAGACGGCGAACTCCGCTCCGCCCGACCCCAGGGCTCGGACTCGGGCTAAGACCCGGAAGACGGCGAACTCCGCTCCGCCCGACCCCAGGGCTCGGACTCGGGCTAAGACCCGGAAGACGGCGAACTCCGCTCCGCCCGACCCCAGGGCTCGGACTCGGGCTAAGACCCAGAAGACGAAGAAACTCCGCTCCGCCCGACCCCAGGGCTCGGACTCGGGCTAAGACCCAGAAGACGACGAAACTCCGCCTCGCCCGACCCCAGGGCTCGGACTTCGCCTCGGCCGAACGAAACTCCGCCTCGCCCGACCCCAGGGCTCGGACTTCGCCTCGGCCGAACGACTTCCGCCTCGCCCGACCCCATGGCTCGGGCTCGGCCACGGCAACAGAAGACGGACTCGACCTCGGGTTCGGAGGAACCCCCACGTCGCCCTGCCTAGGGCACAGACCGCCACGTCAACAGGAAGCGCCATCATCATCCTACCCTGAATCGACTCGGGTCACGGAGAACAAGACCGGCGTCCCATCCGGCCAGCTCCGCCAGAGGGGCAATAATGGCGCTCCACAAGCTCTATGACGACGGCGGCCCCCAGCTCTCTTACGGAAGCAGAACGACGTCAGCAGGGACTCGACCGCTCCAACAGCTGTCCCTCCGCCAGGCTCCGCCGCACCTCCGACAGCCACGACATCACACCAGCAGGGTGCCCAGATCTCTCCGGCTGCCACATTGGCATGTACCTAGGGCGCTAGCTCTCCCTCCGCTAGACACGTAGCGCTCTGCTACACCCCCCATTGTACACCTGGATCCTCTCCTTACGACTATAAAAGGAAGGACCAGGGCCTTCTCAGAGAAGGTTGGCCGCGCGGGACCGAGGACGGGACAGGCGCTCTCTTGGGGCCGCTCGCTTCCCTCACCCGCGTGGACGCTTGTAACCCCCCTACTGCAAGCGCACCCGACCTGGGCGCGGGACGAACACGAAGGCCGCGAGACTTCCACCTCTCTCACGCTCGACTCCGGCCACCTCGCCTCTCCCCCCTTCGCGCTCGCCCACGCGCTCGACCCATCTGGGCTGGGGCACGCAGCACACTCACTCGTCGGCTTAGGGACCCCCCTGTCTCGAAACGCCGACACATATGCAGCATGATGTATGATGCTTATGTTATGCGAAATGATGTAATGATGTTATGCTATGTAAGATGGTATTTATTCCGAAGACACACGCACATCCCTGCGATAAAACACATAATCTTTTTGAATCAGCGTTCACTTTTTGCCATAAGCCTCCCTTAGGAGCTTCTTCGCCTTTTACTTCAGCGGAATCAGCGTTTATTTTTCGCTGTAAGCCTCCCTTAGGAGCTTCTTCGCCTTTTACTTTCA
This sequence comes from Zea mays, assembly GCF_902167145.1. NCBI lineage: Eukaryota > Viridiplantae > Streptophyta > Magnoliopsida > Poales > Poaceae > Zea > Zea mays. Next base: position 149,655,869 of record NC_050104.1, on the reverse strand, counting down.
GCGGTATTCGCGTTGACTTTTCGCGCTTCGCCTTTTACTTAGGCGGTATCAGCGTTGACTTTTCGCTGTAAGCTCTGCATTCCCTTTGGAACGACTTTGGAGCAGAGAACTTACACTGCGCTCCCTTTGGAACGGCTTTTTGTGACTTCAGCAAACTTACTCTGCGTTCCTTAGAACGACTTTTTGTTGCTTCGAAGAATTTTTTGATAATTCGTAGGTTATCCTTGTTATCGCAAATCTTTAAGCTTCAATGACTTAAGCCTGTGAAAAAAAATATATTTTCCTTGTGGCAAACAACGAAACTATTACATGAAATTTGAAAAATGTCCTTTATTACACAGAAAATAAAACTGAATGAAAAAAAACTAATATCAAGGTAGGATATTTGTCAATAGATGTGCTTCGACTCTGGCATAGTGTTGTTGACTGTGCGAGCTTCGGACTGTTCTCTGAAGTCCCTTTGGTGTGGAGCATATTGGCTCCCTTCTGGCTGTTGGCCTTGTTGTAGCGGTGGTGGGGGCGTAGGCTGTTGCCAGGAAGCTTGAGGTTGACTCGCTGAAGCAACAGAAACTGCAGGGTGGTTGCCTACATATTCTGGGATGTAAGGCGAATGATACGAAGCAGTGTGCATGACCTGCTTCGGCTGAGCCTGTTGTGCCGCGGCTTCGGCTATTTCCTTTTGCTTCTGGATGGTAACATGGCACATCCTGGTGGTATGGCCCTTGTTCTCACCACAGAACAAGCAAAAAATTCTTCTTGGTTGATCTCCAAATCTTCCGCCGAAGCCCATGGCGCCTCTGCCTCTTAGAGCTGGTGGTCGGAAGGAGCCTTGCTGTTGCCCCGAAGCTTGTGAGGAGCACTGTGGCCTTTGCTGCTGGCTCCCCTTATCATCATTTTGAGCAGAGTTATGGATTGACCTAACGTGTCTCGGATAGAATCTTCCTCCGAAGCCCCTGGTCATTTCAGAAAACCTGAAAGCCTCCTCCCTTCTTTGACGAAAATCATTATCGGCCCGAATATACTCGTCCATCTTCTGGAGCAGCTTCTCCAAAGTTTGAGGAGGCTTCCTAGCAAAATATTGAGCTGAAGGTCCTGGCCGAAGCCCCTTGATCATGGCCTCAATGACAATTTCGTTGGGCACTGTTGGTGCCTGTGCCCTCAAACGCAAGAACCTTCGGACGTACGCCTGAAGGTATTCTTCGTGATCCTGGGTGCACTGGAATAGAGCTTGAGCAGTGACCGGCTTCGTCTGAAACCCTTGGAAGCTGGTTAACAACAAGTCCTTCAGCTTTTGCCATGAAGTGACCGTTCCTGGTCGAAGGGAGGAATACCAGGTTTGAGCAACACTCCTGACAGCCATAACAAAAGATTTGGCCATGACTGCAGCATTGCCACCATACGAAGATATTGTTGCTTCGTAGCTCATCAAAAACTGCTTCGAGTCTGAGTGGCCATCGAATATGGGAAGCTGAGGCGGCTTGTAGGACGGAGGCCAAGGTGTAGCCTGCAGCTCAGCGGACAGAGGAGAAGCATCATCAAAAACAAAATTCCCATGATGGAAATTGTCATACCAGTCATCTTCGTTGAGGAAACCCTCCTGATGAAGGTCTTGGTGCTGAGGCCTTCGGTGTTGCTCATCCTGAGTAAGATGACGAACTTCTTCAGAGGCTTCGTCTATCTGCCTTTGCAGTTCAGCTAGCCTGGCCATCTTTTCCTTCTTCCTCTGCACCTGTTGATGAAGCATCTCCATGTCTCTGATTTCTTGGTCTATCTCATCCTCTGGCGGTGTCGGGCTAACAGCCTTCCTTTTCTGGCTTCGGGCCTCCCGAAGGGAGACAGTCTCCTGATTGTGGTCCAGCGGTTGCAGAGCTGCAGCCCCAGTTGCTGAAGCTTTCTTCGGCGCCATAGCGAAGGTTTATGATCGCCGAAGGTGTTCAAAAACTCAAAGAGTGGAAATGAGTTCACCGGAGGTGGGCGCCAATGTTGGGGACTTGTTCTCAAATGCTATGAGTTAAGAACAAGGCAACACAGAAAATGTTAATCGGTAAGATCCTTCGTCCTTCAAAGCATTATTTCCCTTAGGATATAATGATTTTCGGACGAAGGTTATGAAGGACGTACCTTCATAACTACAACATGCGATGACGAAGAATAAATCATAAGGAATATGAAGGTTAACATAGACAATTATATATTATTGCCAACTTACTTTTTGCATTATTATTATGAAGAAACAGAAATGACATCGAATTACAAATGTACTTACAGCTTGGAAGGAGATGAAACTACAGGTGCGACGTAAAAGCAAATGTCAAATCAGCGTGAACAGTACGGGGATACTGTTCACCTATTTATAGGCACGGGACACAACCCATACAAAATTACATTCATGCCCTTTACATTTGGTAATAATTCTATAGTAATCCACCGAGGTCTGAATGGCCTTTTCATCTTTAAGTCGGTTTCATTTTCTGCTACTACGCCGAAGCTTTTCCGCTCACATCTTCGGCGCTGTATCAACCTTCGTATTATTTTGGGCTTCTCCTACTGTGATATCGACTCGAGTCCGAAGATACCTGTTCACACATTATACTCCAGAAATACTGTTAAATCATGTTTTTGAGGACCTTCGTAAGCCGAAGGCCCCCAACAGTTTGTATGAGTTCACAGTGATGTCTTTTGGTTTGACAAATGCACCGGCCTTCTTCATGAACTTGATGAACAGCGTATTCATGGACTATCTCGATAAGTTCGTGGTGGTATTCATTGATGACATTCTGGTTTATTCTCAAAGCGAAGAAGAGCATGCAGATCATTTGAGGATGGTATTACAGAGATTGCGAGAGCACCATTTGTATGCAAAGTTGAGCAAGTGTGAATTCTGGATCAGTGAAGTCCTGTTCTTGGGTCACATAATCAACAAAGAAGGATTGGCTGTGGATCCGAAGAAAGTGATAGACATTCTGAACTGGGAAGCGCCAACGGATGCTCGAGGAATCAAGAGTTTCATTGGAATGGCCGGATATTATCGGCGATTCATTGAAGGGTTTTCAAAGATTGCGAAACCAATGACAGCGTTGCTAGGCAACAAGGTTGAGTTCAAGTGGACCCAGAAATGTCAAGAGGCCTTTGAAGCGCTGAAAGAGAAGTTGACAACAGCGCCTGTCCTAGTCTTGCCTGATGTGCACAAGCCCTTCTCTGTGTACCGTGATGCTTGTTACACAGGTTTGGGATGCGTATTGATGCAAGAGGGAAGAGTTGTGGCTTACTCGTCCCGACAGCTGAAGGTTCATGAGAAGAATTACCCAATCCATGATCTAGAGTTGGCAGCAGTGGTTCACGCACTGAAGACATGGAGGCACTACCTGTATGGACAGAAATGTGATGTTTACACAGACCACAAGAGTCTGAAGTACATATTCACTCAGTCAGAGTTGAATATGAGGCAGCGAAGATGGTTGGAGTTGATCAAAGACTATGAGTTAGAGATTCACTACCATCCAGGCAAAGCAAACGTAGTGGCAGATGCTTTGAGCAGAAAGAGTCAAGTCAATCTGATGGTCGCTCGTCCGATGCCTTACGAGTTGGCCAAGGAGTTTGATAGGTTAAGTCTCGGATTTCTGAACCATTCGCGAGGAGTCACCGTTGAGTTGGAACCTACCTTGGAGCGAGAAATCAAAGAAGCACAGAAGAATAATGAAAAGATCAGTGAGATTCGGCGACTGATTCTAGATGGCAGAGGCAAAGATTTTCGTAAAGATGCAGAAGGTGTGATATGGTTCAAAGATCGCTTGTGCGTTCCCAATGTCCAATCCATTCGGGAGTTGATTCTTAAGGAAGCTCATGAGACAGCCTATTCGATTCACCCTGGCAGTGAGAAGATGTATCAGGATCTGAAGAAGAAATTCTGGTGGTACGGAATGAAGAGGGAAATCGCAGAGTATGTGGCTATGTGTGATAGTTGTCGACGGATTAAGGCAGAGCACCAGAGACTAGCTGGATTGTTGCAACTATTGCAAATTCCTCAGTGGAAATGGGATGAAATCGGTATGGATTTCATAGTCGGATTGCCTCACATTCGAGCCGGCTACGATTCCATTTGGGTAGTAGTGGACCGCTTGACCAAGTCAGCCCACTTCGTACCTGTCAAGACCAACTACAGCAGTGCAGTGTTGGCAGAATGGTATATGTCTCGGATCGTTTGTCTTCATGGTGTGCCAAAGAAGATAGTGTCAGACCGAGGAACGCAGTTCACCTCTCATTTCTGGCAGCAGTTGCATGAAGCCTTGGGCACACATCTGAATTTCAGTTCAGCTTATCATCCGCAGACAGATGGCCAGACCGAAAGAACCAATCAAATTCTTGAAGATATGTTGAGAGCCTGTGCGTTGCAAGATCAGTCCGGATGGGATAAGCGATTGCCTTATGCAGAGTTTTCCTATAACAACAGTTACCAGACCAGTTTGAAGATGTTACCATTTCAAGCGCTCTATGGGAGGAGTTGTAGAACTCCGTTGCAATGGGATCAGCCTGGGGAAAAGCAAGTGTTCGGGCCAGACATTTTGCTTGAGGCCGAAGAGATCATCAAGATGGTTCGAGAGAACCTGAAGATAGCGCAATCAAGGCAGCAAAGCTATGCAGACACAAGAAGAAGAGAGCTGAGTTTTGAAGTCGGAGACTTCGTCTATCTGAAAGTGTCACCGATCAGAGGAGTCAGAAGATTCGGAGTCAAAGGCAAGCTAGCACCCCGCTACATTGGTCCGTACCAGATTCTCGCAAAGCATGGAGAAGTGGCCTATCAGCTCAGTCTGCCAGAGAATTTGTCTGCAGTGCATGATGTCTTCCATGTGTCTCAGTTGAAGAAGTGCTTGCGTGTGCCAGAAGAGCAGTTGCCAGTGGAAGGTCTTAAAGTCCAGGAGGACTTGACCTACGTTGAGAAGCCAGTGCAAATCCTTAAGGTTGCAGACAGAGTCACCCGAAGGAAGACCATCAGAATGTGCAAAGTCAGGTGGAATCACCATTCAGAGGAAGAAGCAACCTGGGAGCGTGAAGATGATCTGTTGGCTAAATACCTAGAGCTCTTTGCTAGCCAACCCTGAATCTCGAGGGCGAGATTCTTTTAAGGGGGATAGGTTTGTAACGCCCTGAATTTGTGGGTAGAATTTTTTCTTCTTTTCTCTCACCAAATTCAGGCGTTACCCTTTTCTTTTCCCTTTTCCCCTCGCTAAACCTTGATCTTTTCCAAAGTCATAGCGGGTTTTGGCTTTAGACCTCGTGTAAAGCAAAACCTTAAAAATACTTTACTTTGTGTGATGCACCATGCCGAACCATGCATACTTTTTGATTGATTAAAAATGTGAATGCTTTCATCTAGAGGAAATTAGATTTTAGAAAAAGGAAAACCTTTTTTCTCCTCCCCTCCCCCCTCCTTCCCCATTTCGGCCCAGCCGCCCCCTCCCCCTCCCCCGCCATGGGCCGGCCTGGCGGCCCAGCCGCGCCCCCCTCCCCCTTTGGGCCCAGCCGGCCCAACCGTCCCCCCTCTTCTTTTTTTCTTTTTCCAAAAATCCCCTCCCTCTCCCTCTCTCTCTCTCTCCCTCATCCTCACCCTAACCCTAGCCGTCGTCGCCCCTCACCCGCGCCGCCGCCGCCCCTCCCCGGCGCCGCCACCGCCGTCCTCCCCTCCGGTGAGGTTTCTCCCTTCCCCCCCCCCTCCCTCCTCTCCTTCCCTCCCTCCTCCTTCCCTCCCACCGGCGTCCCCCGCTCTCGCGCCATGGGCGCGCCCGCCCGGCCCCGGCCACCCCGGCCGCCCGCGCCCCGACCCTGCCCGGCCCCGGCCACCTCGGCTGCCCGCGCCCCCGACTCCGCCCGGCTCGGCCACCCCGGCCGCCCGCGCCCCGACCCCGCCCGGCCCCGGCCACCCCGACCGCCCGCGCCCCGACCTCGCCCGGCCCCGGCCGCCCGCGCGAGCCCCGCCCTCGCCCGCTCGGCTCCGCCCCGCGCCGCCCCGGCGAGCTCGCCCCCCCCCCCCGGTTCAACCGCCCTGGCCCTCGGCTCGGCCGCCCGCGCCGCTCCTCCCCCGTGCTCGGCCCAACCGCCCCGCCCCGTGCCCCGGCTCGGCCGCTCCCGTCGCGCCCCGGCCCGGTCGCCCCGCCCTCGCGCCCGGCCTTGCCCGACCGTGTCCTCGCCCCGTCCGTGCCTCGCTCGCAGTGGTCCGCGGCGTCCTCGCTCGCCCGTGCTCGCTTGCCCTGGCATGTTTGCCCGCTCGCCCCGTCGTGCCTTGCTCGCGTCGTGTCGGCCCTCGGCGTGGCCTCGTGCTTGGCCCAGCGTGCCTTCGGCGCGCGGCCTCGAGCTCGGCCAGCGCACGGCCCCGACGCGTGTGCGACTCGTTCGCGGCACGTTAAGTGTGGCTTTGCGCGTGCGCGTGTTCGCGCAGCGTTCTGGCGTAGCTCGTCGTGCTCGCGACGCGACGCATAGTGCCCTGTCGCGCTCGCGACACGATCGTCTACCCCCTAGCCTCGTTTACCCCCCTCGTATCCTATATGCGCTAATCACGTTGTTTATATTAATAAGATAGGAGTCTCAATTTGGAAATTGGTTACGTTAGTTAAATTGTATAGCTAATCGTCTATCTTATTCAATGTTAATCTACTAAAAATGGTCACGTTTACACTAGTGCATGTAGCTAATTCTTATCATTGAAGCTAAGTAGACCTAGAGCACGTGACGTCTAGTTATTTGTTAACCCGTAGTGCGTCTCGGGCTTAAGCTTTAACTCTCGCGAAACCTTTCCCCATTTCTTTCTAACCTTGGTAAGTTCATTATCGTATGTGATATTCTATGCATATTTACTTTATTTGTTCTTTCGTAATGGTGTACCGTTTGTTTCCTAATTTGAATGGATGGATGTATGTATGCTTGCAATCGCATAGAGAACGATCCGGTCGAAGAGCCCGAAGAACTCGCAGGAGAAGCCCCTGAGCAGCAGTCGGTTGGTGGAGGCAAGTGTCCTTTGACCTATCTCTCTCCTATTCATTCTTTAATTCACCTCCCGCATTACACATTTATACCTAAGGATTGACTAGCTTTTGTTATCCATGTCCTTGTTTACCGATTTGGGTTGGATTATTATTATTGTTTAGCTTCATGCTATTGCTCAACTCTAATCAATGAACATGATGAGATTATATATGATACGCTGTTTTCCCTTCTCTTATGATGATGTTGTACTTGTGGCCTTTAAGGGGGCTCGAGCGGTTTCTCGAGTGCCTCTCCGTAAGGACCTGTTCTATGGATGACCGCCCGGGAAAATAGTGCAACCATGAGGGTGGAGTGGGACGCCCTTAGCTGAATAATTAGAGGATCCGGGGTGTAGTTCGCTTCGTCGTCGTGCCGTCAATGGGGCTCGGTGTATGCGGCTCGCTCTGCCAAGGTTGATTTGTCCCTTGGGGAGGAGTGCAGTACATTTAGGAAACCTAATGGGCGGCTACAGCCCCGGGGAATCTTTGTAAAGGCTACGTAGTGAAACCCTGCCTATTCACCTTGGTAGTGTTTAAGGGTTTGATCGGCCCGAGGCAAGAGGGAATCACGGCTTGTGGGTAAAGTGCACAACCTCTGCAGAGTGTTTGAAAACTGATATATCAGCCGTGCTCGCGGTTATGAGCGGCCAAGGGAGCTCCAGTGATTAGTGGTACTTGATCAGAGACATTTTGGTTTACAGGTGGCAATGAGACCGATGGTTCTGGTTATGACTATGGTGCTGGTAAGTGGTATTCTTTCCATTTGGAAAGGGTACATCAGGCTAATAACTTGGGTTAATGCTAAAACCTGGCTTTCTACTAGTAAGTAATAATTTGACCAACTAAAAGCAACTGCTTGACTTATCCCCACATAAAGCTAGTCCACTACAGCCAAACAGGATACTTGCTGAGTATGTTGATGTGTACTCACCCTTGCTCTACACACCAAACCCCCCCCCCCCCAGGTTGTCAGCATTGCAACCACTGCTCAGGAGAAGATGAAGCTGTGGAAGGAGACTTCCAGGAGTTCCAAGACTACGACGAGTTCTAGGTGTGGGTTAGCGGCAACCCCCAGTCGGCTGCCTGTGAAGGCCGTGTTATCTATGTTTCGTTTTCGCACTTTGATTTATTGTAAGGACTATATGGACGTCTCAGACATATGATGTAATCGACTATTTTCCCTTTTTAATGCTATTTTGAGCACTGTGTGATGATGTCCATGTTATATAACTGCTGTGTACGTGAATAACTGATCCTGGCACGTACATGGTTCGCATTCGGTTTGCCTTCTGAAACCGGGTGTGACAGCAAGCGTGGCCCGCTGAGATCGCAGCGACTCCCAAACATCGCTTTCGTGGCGGATGAACAGCGACTTGGCGGTGCTCGCGTCCACGAGTTTCTGAGGAAGGAAAACAAGATGTCACAAAAAATGCCCTAGTCACGCAAGGTGTACGTCTAAATCCTTACCTGGAAAACCCTGGGAACGTCCCTGGAAAGCGTTTCCATGGTCGACCGAAGCGACCTCATCGCCGCCTCGGTATACTCACGGAAACTATCCCGAGCCTTCTCCTCCAACTCATCGTTGAGGAAGAGGAGGGGCTCCGAGGTGCCGCGGCCCTAGAACCGGAGCGGCTGCCCACACCACTCATTGGGATTGAGCTACGCAGGAGTAAGGCCGCTGCTCCCCAGGACAGGCCACGGTTCTGCACGCCCGTCCACCGAGGCGTCGGGTCCCCCTGTAGCCGATGCATCGGGTACCACCGCCGTCGACATACTGGGCCTCTCCTCGGCTAAGGTGGTGGGCCTCTGAAAGGGAAATGTGCCCTTCGGCCATTTCTAAGTATTTTGGTGATTGAGTGCCAACGCAAGCGCTTTTGTGTTGATCTATGCAATGTGGTAGACAAAGTGCAAATCATGTCGAAAGGTAAGTTTCTAGACTTAGTACATTGCTTTATGGACTAATGTATTGTGTCTAAGTGCTGGAAACAGGAAAGATTGAATTGGAAATGAGATGGCTATGTTCTGCCAGAGTCAGCTCGATCTGGGTGCACCGGACTGTCCGGTGGTGCACCGGACAGTGTCCGGTGCGCCAGACTGGCTCTTGCAAACTTGCTGCTCTCGGGAGTTCGACGGCGGTGTACGACTATAATTCACCGGACTGTCCGGTGTGCACCGGACTGTCCGGTGAGCCAACGGTCGGCCGGGCCAACGGTCGACCGCGCGATCCGCGCGAGACACGTAGCCGAGCCAACGGTCGGGAGGAGGCACCGGACTGTCCGGTGCGCCAACGGCTCTCAAACCCCAATGGTCGGCTTCGCCAAATAAGGAAGGATATCCGCACCGGACAGTGTCCGGTGGAGCACCGGACTGTCCGGTGCGCCAATCGACAGAAGGCAAGAATTGCCTTCCTACAATGCTCTCAACGGCTCCTAGCTGCCTTGGGGCTATAAAAGGGACCCCTTGGCGCATGGAGGAGGACACCAAGCATTCCTTGAGCACTCTTGATCACTCACACTCCATTCTTGCGCACTTGTTTGACATTCTAGTGATTTGAGCTCCGCTCTAGTGTGCTAGTCTCTTGAGCTTAAGTCTGGGTCTTGTGTGTGCGTATTTGCTGTGATCTTTGTGTCTTGTGTGAGTTGCTAATCCCTCCCTTACTCCGTGAGTCTCTGTGAATTTCAAGTGTAAGGGCGAGAGGCTCCAAAGTGTGGAGATTCCTCGCAAACGGGATATAGTAAAGCAAGCAAAACACCGTGGTATTCAAGTGGGTCTTTGCACCGCTTGAGAGGGGTTGATTGCAACCCTCGTCTGTTGGGACGCCACAACGTGGAGTAGGCAAGCGTTGGTCTTGGCCGAACCACGGGATAAACCACTGTGCCATCTCTGTGATTGATCTCTTGTGGTTATTGTGTTTTGTTGAGACTCCTCTTTAGCCACTTGGCATTATTGTGCTAACGTCTAATCAAGTGTTTGTGGATTAAGTTTCAAGTTTCACAGGATCACCTATTCACCCCCCCCCCTCTAGGTGCTCTCAATTGGTATCGGAGCCGTTCTCTTCAAGAAAGGGACTAACCGCCCAAAGAGATGGATCCTAAGGGGAAGGGAATCGTGATCAATGATAAGGAGAAGGAGTCCTTCGTCAACGAGTCGAAGGATGACAAGCCTACCGACTCGGGCTCGGGCCACAAACGAAAGGATGGGAAGAAGAAGAAGACAAGGCGCATCAAGGAGATCGTCTACTACGACAACAACGACGAGTCCACTTCTTCCCAAAAGGACAACGACGACAACGACTACGAGAGAAGGAAAATGGTTAATTCGAACTTTTCTTTTGACTACTCTCGCATTCCGCAAAGTACAAATGCTCATTTGCTCTCCATTCCACTTGGCAAACCTCCTCACTTTGATGGAGAGGACTACGGATTTTGGAGCCACAAAATGCGTAGTCACCTGTTCTCTCTCCATCTGAGCATATGGGAGATTGTGGAAAGTGGAATGAAATTTGATAGCTCGGATAGTCCTACGTTTATCAATAAACAGATTCATAGAAATGCACAAGCTACTACTGTGTTGTTAGCCTCTTTGTGCAGGGACGAGTATCATAAGGTGAGCGGCTTGGACAATGCCAAGCAGATCTGGGACACCCTCAGGATCTCACATGAGGGGAACGACGTCACCTTACTCACCAAAATAGAGTTGGTGGAGGGTGAGCTTGGAAGATTCGCAATGATCAGGGGAGAGGAGCCAACCCAAACATACAACCGGCTCAAGACCCTCATCAACAAGATAAGGAGCTACGGAAGCACACGATGGACGGACCACGACGTCGTTCGTCTAATGCTAAGGTCCTTTACTGTACTTGATCCACATTTGGTGAACAATATCCGTGAAAATCCTAGGTACACCAAGATGTCGCCCGAAGAAGTTCTTGGGAAATTTGTAAGCGGGCGAATGATGATCAAGGAGGCAAGATATGTCGACGACGCGTTGAACGGTCCAATCCGTGAGCCTCAACCTATTGCTCTCAAGGCAACGAGGAGCAAGGAGACGCTACCTAGCAAGGTGGCGCAAGTTGAGGCGGCCGGGCTCAATGATGAAGAGATGGCCCTCATCATCAAGCGCTTCAAGATGGCGCTAAAGGGTTGCAAGGGGCAGCCAAGCAAGACCAAGTCAAAAGGGAAGCGCTCATGCTTCAAATGTGGTAAGGTTGGTCACTTTATCGCTAACTGTCCCGACAATGATAGTGACCAGGAACAAGGGAACAAGAGGGAGAAGAAGAAGAACTATAAGAAGGCAAAAGGCGAGGCACATCTTGGCAAAGAGTGGGACTCAGATTGTTCGTCGTCCGACTCCGACAACGAAGGACTCGCCGCCACTGCCTTCAACAAGTCATCCCTCTTCCCCAACGAGCATCACACTTGCCTCATGGCAAGGGAAAAGAAGGTAAATGCTCGTAACACTAGTACTTATGCTTCTTCAAGTGAGGATGAGTCTAGTGATGATGATGAAATAGATTATTCATTTTTATTCAAGGGTCTAGATAGAACCAAGGTGGATAAAATAAATGAATTGATTGATGCCTTGAATGATAAGAATAGATTGCTAGAAAAGCAAGAGGATCTCTTATATGATGAACATGATAAGTTTGTAGAAGCTCAAAAATCCCTTGCTTTAGAAATAAAGAGAAATGAAATGCTTTCTTGTGAATTGTCTACATGCCATGACTCTATTTCTAGTTTAAAAAGCATAAACGATGACTTGAATGCTAAGTTAGAAATAGCTAATAAATCAACATCTTGTGTAGAACATGTTGCGGTTTGCACTAGGTGTAAAGATTTTAATGTTGATGCTTGTAGTGAACACCTAGTTTCAATTTCTAAATTGAATGATGAGGTAGCTAGTCTTAATGCCCAACTTAAGACTAGCAAAAGCAAATTTGATAAGTTAAAATTTGCAAGGGATGCCTACACGATTGGTAGACACCCCTCAATTAAGGATGGACTTGGTTTCAAGAGGGAAGCCAAGGACTTAACTAGCCATAAGGCTCCCATCCCCGCCAAGGAGAAAGGGAAGACCCCTATGGCTAGTAGTGCTAAAAGGAACCATGCTTTTATGTATCATGATAGGAGACATGCAAATAGAAGTTATGATGCTTTTGATTCACATGTTTATGATTCATATGCTATGTTTGCTTCTAGTTCTTCCTATATGCATGGTAGAAATGTAGCTAGAAGAAATGCTACTAATCACATGCCTAGGAGAAATGGTGTTAATGTCCCTAGGAAAATTAATGAACCTTCTACAATATATCATGCTTGCAATGCTTCATTTGCCATTTGTAGAAAGGATAGGAAGGTAATTGCTAGAAAATTAGGGGCAAGATGCAAGGGAGATAAAACTTGCATTTGGATCCCTAAAACCATTGTGACTAACCTTGTAGGACCCAACAAGAGTTGGGTACCTAAGACCCAAGCCTAAATTTGCCTTGCAGGTTTATGCATCCGGGGGTTCAAGCTGGATTATCGACAGCGGATGCACAAACCACATGACGGGGGAGAAGAAGATGTTCACCTCCTACGTCAAGAACAAGGATCCCCAAGATTCAATCATATTCGGTGATGGAAATCAAGGAAAGGTGAAAGGCTTAGGCAAAATTGCAATCTCAAATGAGCACTCTATTTCTAATGTGTTTTTAGTTGAGTCTCTTGGATATAATTTGCTATCTGTTAGTCAATTATGCAATATGGGATATAATTGTCTATTCACAAATGTAGATGTGTCTGTCTTTAGAAGAAGTGATGGTTCACTAGCTTTTAAGGGTGTATTAGATGGCAAACTTTACTTAGTTGATTTTGCAAAAGAGGAGGTTGGTCTAGATGCATGTTTAATTGCTAAGACTAGCATGGGCTGGCTGTGGCATCGCCGCCTAGCACATGTAGGGATGAAGAACCTTCACAAGCTTCTAAAGGGAGAACACGTGATAGGTTTAACTAATGTGCAATTCGAAAAAGATAGACCTTGTGCAGCTTGTCAAGCAGGTAAACAAGTGGGAGGAGCACATCACACCAAAAATGTGATGACCACATCAAGACCTTTGGAGATGCTTCACATGGACCTCTTCGGACCCGTCGCCTATCTAAGTATAGGAGGAAGTAAGTATGGTCTTGTTATAGTTGATGACTTTTCCCGCTTCACTTGGGTATTCCTTCTGCAGGATAAATCTGAAACCCAAGGGACCCTCAAGCGCTTCCTCAGGAGAGCTCAAAATGAGTTTGAGCTCAAGGTGAAAAAGATAAGGAGCGACAACGGGTCCGAGTTCAAGAACCTTTAAGTGGAGGAGTTCCTTGAGGAGGAAGGGATCAAGCACGAGTTCTCCGCTCCCTACACACCACAACAAAATGGTGTGGTAGAGAGGAAGAACAGGACGCTCATCGATATGGCGAGGACTATGCTTGGAGAGTTCAAGACCCCCGAGCGTTTTTGGTCGAAAGCCGTGAACACGGCCTGCCACGCCATCAACCGGGTCTACCTTCACCGCCTCCTCAAGAAGACTTCGTATGAGCTGCTAACTGGTAACAAACCCAATGTGTCTTATTTTCGTGTATTTGGGAGCAAGTGCTATATTCTTGTGAAGAAAGGTAGAACTTCTAAATTTGCTCCCAAAGCTGTAGAAGGGTTTTTATTAGGTTATGACTCAAATACAAAGGCGTATAGGGTCTTCAACAAATCATCGGGTTTAGTTGAAGTCTTTAGCGACGTTGTATTTGATGAGACTAATGGCTCTCCAAGAGAGCAAGTTGTTGATTTTGATGATGTAGATGAAGAAGAAGTTCCAACGACCGCAATACGCACCATGGCGATTGGAGATGTGCGGCCACAGGAACAAGATGAGCAAGATCAACCTTCTTCCTCAACAATGGTGCAACCCCCAACTCAAGATGATGAACAGGAGGCACGTGATCAAGGGGGAGCACAAGATGATCATGTAATGGAGGAAGAAGCACAATCGGCACCTCCAACCCAAGTTCGAGCAATGATTCAAAGGGATCATCCCGTCGACCAAATTTTGGGTGATATTAGCAAGGGAGTAACTACTCGATCTCGATTAGTTAATTTTTGTGAGCATTACTCCTTTGTCTCTTCTATTGAGCCTTTCAGGGTAGAAGAGGCCTTGCTAGATCCGGACTGGGTGTTGGCCATGCAGGAGGAGCTCAACAACTTCAAAAGAAATGAAGTTTGGACACTGGTGCCTCGTCCCAAACAAAATGTTGTGGGAACCAAGTGGGTGTTCCGCAACAAACAAGACGAGCACGGGGTGGTGACAAGGAACAAGGCACGACTTGTTGCAAAAGGTTATGCCCAAGTCGCAGGTTTGGACTTTGAGGAGACTTTTGCTCCTGTGGCTAGGCTAGAGTCCATTCGTATCTTGCTAGCATATGCCGCTCACCATTCTTTTAGGTTGTACCAAATGGATGTGAAGAGTGCTTTCCTCAATGGGCCGATCAAGGAGGAGGTGTACGTGGAGCAACCCCCTGGCTTCAAGGATGAACGGTACCCCGACCACGTGTGTAAGCTCTCTAAGGCGCTCTATGGACTTAAGCAAGCCCCAAGAGCATGGTATGAATGCCTTAGAGACTTTTTAATTGCTAATGCTTTCAAGGTTGGGAAAGCCAATCCAACTCTTTTCACTAAGACTTGCGATGGTGATCTCTTTGTGTGCCAAATTTATGTCGATGACATAATATTTGGTTCTACTAATGAGAGCACCTAGAGGGGGGGGTGAATAGGTGATCCTGTAAAAACTTAAACTTAAGCCACAAAAACTTGTTAAGGGTTAGTACAAGTATGGCCAAGTGGCTAGAGTGAAGTCTCAACAAAACACAGTACCACAAGAGAATCAAGCACAGAGTGACACAGTGGTTTTATCCCGTGGTTCGGCCAAGACCAACGCTTGCCTACTCCACGTTGTGGCGTCCCAACGGACGAGGGTTGCAATCAACCCCTCTCAAGCGGTCCAAAGACCCACTTGAATACCACGGTGTTTTGTTTTCCTTTCACTATCCCGTTTGCAAGGAATCTCCACAAATTGGAGTCTCTTGCCCTTACAAGTATATGATCACAAATGAAACACAGAGTAAGGGAGGGAAGCAACACACACAAATCCACAGCAAAAGCGCACACACACGGCCAAGAATCGAGCTCACAAGACTATCTCAGAGTTCTCACTTAGAACAGAGCTCGAATCACTTAGAAACACAAACGAATGTGCAGAGACTTAGTGTGGATGATCAAGAATGCTCAAAGGTTGCTTGGATGTCTCCTCCATGCGCCTAGGGGCTCCTTTTATAGCCCCAAGGCAGCTAGGAGCCGTTGAGAGCAAATCCGGAAGGCCATCCTTGCCTTCTGTCGTCGGGGGCACCGGACAGTCCGGTGCACACCGGACACTGTCCGGTGCCCGATTTGTTTCCTTAAACGGCGAAGACGACCGTTGCAGACCGTTGGCAGATCTGGCGCTGTTGGCGCACCGGACATGTCCGGTGTACACCGGACAGTCCGGTGCCGTCTTCCGACCGTTGGCTCGGCCACGTGTCCCGCGCGGATTGCGCGGCCGACCGTTGGCCCTGGCCGACCGTTGGCTCACCGGACAGTCCGGTGCACACCGGACAGTCCGGTGAATTTTAGCCGTACGCCGCCGGCCAATTTCCCGAGAGCGGCCAGTTCGAGTCGCGCCAGCCTGGCGCACCGGACACTGTCCGGTGCACACCGGACAGTCCGGTGCTCCAGACCGAGCTGGGTCTTGGCAGCACACAGCCAAGTCCCTTCTCCTTTTCTCTATTCTTCTTCTTTCTGTTTCTAGCACTTAGACAAATATATTAGTACTTAAAACCAATGTACTAAGGCTTAGAAACATACCTTTACTTCATGATTTTCACCTTGTTCATCCATGTACATAAATTCCCAATTAAGCACATGTGTTGGCACTCAATCACCAAAATACATAGAAATGGCCCAAGGGCACATTTCCCTTTCAATCTCCCCCTTTTTGGTGATTTATGCCAACACAACATAAAGCAACTAGAACAAGAGCAAACTCACTTCAAATAAAAACTGACTTTGAGTTTTATTCAATTTTGGCATATATGGATCATTCTATGCCACCACTTGGTTTGTTTTTGCAAATCAAACTCAAATCTCTATCTCTAAGTCAAACACACATATTGAAGCATAAAGAGAGTCATTCCAAAAGAGATTGATCAAAGATTTCAAAAACTCCCCCTATTTCCCATAATCGATACTTCTCCCCACAAGAAGTCAACTTTTGACAAAAGAGATAATAAGAGACAATAAAAGCTTTTGACAAAAACTCTATTCTACTATTTTCAAAATCTCTCAAGTGGTAGCTGATCCATTTATCACTTTGGCCTTTATTTTCTCCCCCTTTGGCATCAAGCACCAAAACGGGATCAATCTTGGCCTCATAACCCCATTGCCTCACCAAAATCTTCAATTAAGAGCAGATGGCAATGAGAGTTCATGAGATGAACTTGGAATTAGTTACCCTCTCATCGGAGTGCAGTGGAAGTCTTTCATGGTCCAAGTCCACCTTTTCCCTTTCAATCCTCCTTCGAGACTAAATTATCAAACTCAAGCACATGGTTAGTCTCAAAGGGTCAAGTTGTAACACATCTCCCCCTACACATGTGCATCACTTTGCAACGGACTTGTGAGGTCCAGGGAGTGTTTGTACAACTTGAGCACCATAATAAGCAACATAATGCAAAAGGAACATGATCAAAAGCATAACTACATGTATGCTACAATTCAATCCAGGTTCCGCGAATCTAAGACATTTAGCTCACTACGCAACCTGCAAAAGGTCTTCTCATCTAGAGGCTTAGTGAAGATATCGGCTAGCTGGTTCTCGGTGCTAACATGAAACACTTCGATATCTCCCTTTTGCTGGTGGTCTCTCAAAAAGTGATGCCGGATGTCTATGTGCTTTGTGCGGCTGTGTTCAACAGGATTTTCCGCCATGCGGATAGCACTCTCATTATCACATAGGAGTGGGACTTTGCTCAGATTGTAGCCAAAGTCCCTGAGGGTTTGCCTCATCCAAAGTAGTTGCGCGCAACACTGTCCTGCGGCAACATACTCGGCCTCAGCGGTGGATAGGGCAACGGAAGTTTGTTTCTTAGAGTTCCATGACACCAGGGACCTTCCTAAGAATTGGCACGTCCCCGATGTACTCTTCCTATCGACCTTACATCCAGCATAGTCGGAGTCTGAGTATCCAACTAAGTCAAAGGTAGACCCCTTTGGATACCAGAGCCCGAAGCAAGGCGTAGCAACCAAATATCTAAGAATTCGCTTCACCGCCACTAAGTGACACTCCTTAGGATCGGATTGAAATCTAGCACACATGCATACGCTAAGCATAATATCCGGTCTACTAGCACATAAGTAAAGCAAAGAACCTATCATTGACCGGTATGCTTTTTGATCAACGGACTTACCTCCTTTGTTGAGGTCGGTGTGTCCGTCGGTCCCCATTGGCGTCTTTGCGGGCTTGGCGTCCTTCATCCCAAACCGCTTTAGCAGATCTTGCGTGTACTTCATTTGGGAGATGAAGGTGCCGTCCTTGAGTTGCTTCACTTGGAACCCAAGGAAGTAGTTCAACTCGCCCATCATCGACATCTCGAATTTCTGCGTCATCACCCTGCTAAACTCTTCACAAGACTTTTGGTTAGTAGAACCAAATATTATGTCATCGACATAAATTTGGCACACAAACAAATCACCATTGCAAGTCTTAGTAAAAAGAGTTGGATCGGCCTTCCCAACCTTGAAAGCATTAGCAAGTAAAAAGTCTCTAAGGCATTCATACCATGCTCTTGGGGCTTGCTTAAGTCCATAGAGCGCCTTAGAGAGCTTACACACATGGTCGGGGTACCGTTCATCCTTGAAGCCAGGGGGTTGCTCCACGTACACCTCCTCCTTGATTGGCCCGTTGAGGAAAGCGCTCTTCACATCCATTTGGAACAACCTGAAAGAATGGTGAGCGGCATATGCTAGCAAGATTCGAATTGACTCTAGCCTAGCCACAGGAGCAAAAGTCTCCTCAAAATCCAAACCTGCGACTTGGGCATAACCTTTTGCCACAAGTCGAGCCTTGTTTCTCGTCACCACCCCGTGCTCGTCCTGTTTGTTGCGGAACACCCACTTGGTTCCCACAATATTTTGCTTCGGACGAGGCACCAGTGTCCAAACTTCATTGCGCTTGAAATTGTTTAACTCCTCTTGCATGGCCAACACCCAGTCCGGATCTAGCAAGGCCTCTTCTACCCTGAAAGGCTCAATAGAAGAGACAAAGGAGTAATGTTCACAAAAATTGACTAATTGAGATCGAGTAGTTACTCCCTTGCTAATGTCACCCAGAATTTGATCGACGGGATGATCCCTTTGAATCATCGCTCGAACTTGGGTTGGAGGTGCCGGTTGCGCTTCTTCCTCCACCACAAGATCATCTTGTGCTCCCCCTTGATCACACGCCTCCTGTTGATGAACCTGTTCATCGTCTTGAGTTGGGGGTTTCACCATAGTTGAGGAAGAAGGTTGATCTTGCTCTTCTTGTTCCTGTGGTCGCACATCACCAATCGCCATGGTTCGTATAGCGGCCGTCGGAACATCTTCTTCATCTACATCATCAAGATCAACAACTTGCTCTCTTGGAGAGCCATTAGTCTCATCAAATACAACGTCGCTAGAGACTTCAACCAAACCCGATGATTTGTTGAAGACTCTATATGCCTTTGTATTTGAGTCATAACCTAACAAAAACCCTTCTACAGCTTTGGGAGCAAACTTAGAATTTCTACCTTTCTTCACTAGAATGTAGCATTTACTCCCAAATACACGAAAGTACGATACATTGGGTTTGTTACCGGTTAGTAGCTCATACGACGTCTTCTTGAGGAGGCGATGAAGGTAGACCCTGTTGATGGCGTGGCACGCTGTGTTCACGGCTTCCGTCCAAAAGCACTCGGGGGTCTTGAACTCTCCTAGCATCGTCCTCGCCATGTCGATGAGCGTCCTGTTCTTCCTCTCTACCACACCATTTTGCTGTGGTGTGTAGGGAGCGGAGAACTCGTGCTTGATCCCTTCCTCTTCAAGGAACTCCTCCACTTGAAGGTTCTTGAACTCGGACCCGTTGTCGCTTCTTATCTTTTTCACTTTGAGCTCAAACTCATTTTGAGCTCTCCTGAGGAAGCGTTTGAGGGTCCCTTGGGTTTCAGACTTATCCTGCAAAAAGAACACCCAAGTGAAGCGGGAAAAATCATCAACAATAACTAAACCATACTTACTTCCCCCTATGCTTAGATAGGCGACGGGTCCGAAGAGGTCCATATGCAGCAGCTCCAGGGGTCTTGAAGTGGTCATCACATTCTTGCTGTGATGCGCTCCTCCCACTTGTTTCCCTGCTTGACAAGCTGCACAAGGTCTATCTTTTTCGAATTGAACATTGGTTAGACCTATCACGTGTTCTCCCTTTAGAAGCTTGTGAAGGTTCTTCATCCCCACATGTGCTAAGCGGCGATGCCACAGCCAGCCCATGCAAGTCTTAGCCATTAAGCATGCATCTAGACCGGCCTCTTCTTTTGCAAAATCAACTAAATAAAGTTTGCCGTCTAATACACCCTTAAAAGCTAGTGAACCATCACTTCTTCTAAAGACAGACACATCTATATTTGTAAACAGACAGTTATATCCCATATTGCACAATTGACTAACAGATAGTAAATTATATCCTAGTGACTCTACTAAAAACACATTAGAGATAGAGTGCTCATTAGAAATTGCAATTTTACCTAACCCTTTTACCTTGCCTTGATTCCCATCACCGAATATGATTGAATCTTGGGAATCCTTATTCTTGACGTAGGAGGTGAACATCTTCTTCTTCCCCGTCATATGGTTTGTGCATCCGCTATCAATAATCCAGCTTGAACCCCCGGATGCATAAACCTGCAAGGCAAATTTAGGCTTGGGTCTTAGGTACCCAACTCATGTTGGGTCCTGCAAGGTTAGCACAAATGTCCTTAGGGACCCAAATGCAAGTCCTGTCTCCCTTGCATTTTGCCCCTAACTTCCTAGCAACTATTTTCCTATCCTTTCTACAAATAGCAAAGGAAGTGTTTAAAGCACAATAAATTATAGAAGGTTCATTCACTACTTTCCTAGGAGCATGAATAACATTCTTTCTAGGCACATGAGCAATATTTCTCCTAGGCATATCCCTATCATGCTTATAAGAAGAACTAGAGGCAAACATGGCATGAGAATCATAAACATGTGAATCAAAATCATTATAAGCATTTCTAGCATTTCTCCTATCATAATACATAAAAGCATGGTTCTTTTTAGCATTACTAGCCATAGGGGCCTTCCCTTTCTCCTTGACGAAGATGGGAGCCTTATGGCTTGTTAAGTTCTTAGCCTCTCTCTTGAAGCCGAGACCATCCTTAATTGAGGGGTGTCTACCAACCGTATAGGCATCCCTTGCAAATTTTATTTTATCAACTTCATTCTTGCTAGTCTTAAGTTGGGCATTAAGACTAGCCACTTCCTTATTTAATTTGGAAATTAAAACTAGATGTTCACTACAGGCATCAACATCGAAATCCTTACACCTAGTGCAAATCTTAACATGTTCTACACAAGAATTAGATTTATTTGCTACTTCTAACTTAGCATTTAAATCATTGTTAACACCTTGTAAAGTAGAAATGGTTTCATGACAAGTAGATAGTTCATAAGAAAGCATTTCATTTCTTTTTACCTCTAAAGCATATGATTTTTGTGCCTCTACAAATTTATCATGTTCATCATACAATAAATCCTCCTGCTTTTCTAAAAGCCTATCCTTTTCATTCAATGCATCAATCAATTCATTGATTTTATCTATCTTAGATCTATCTAAGCCCTTGAACAAGCATGAATAATCTATGTCATCATCACTAGACTCACTATCACTAGAAGAAGCATAAGTGGAGTCTTGAGTACTCACCTTCTTCTCCCTTGCCATAAGACATGTGAGACGCTCGTTGGGGAAGAGAGCCGATTTGTTGAGGGCAGTGGCGGCGAGTCCTTCGTTGTCGGAGTCGGAGGAGGAGCAATCCGAGTCCCACTCCTTTCCTAGATGCGCCTCGCCCTTTGCCTTCTTGTATTGCTTCTTCTTTTCTCTTTTGTTCCCCTTTTCCTGGTCACTTTCATTATCGGGACAGTTAGCGATAAAATGACCAAGCTTACCGCATTTGAAGCATGAGCGCTTCCCCTTGGTCTTGGTCTTGCTTGGCTGCCCCTTGCGACCATTTAGCGCCGTCTTGAATCTCTTGATGATGAGAGCCATCTCTTCATCGTTGAGTCCGGCCGCCTCAATTTGTGCCACCTTGCTAGGTAGCGCCTCCTTGCTTCGTGTTGCCTTGAGAGCGAGAGGTTGCGGCTCGTTGATCGGACCATTCAAGGCGTCGTCCACATATCTCGCCTCCTTGATCATCATTCGCCCGCTAACAAATTTCCCAAGAACTTCTTCGGGCGACATCTTGGTGTACCTGGGATTTTCACGTATATTGTTCACCAAGTGAGGATCAAGAACGGTAAATGACCTTAGCATTAGGCGGACGACGTCGTGGTCCGTCCATCGCGTGCTCCCGTAGCTTCTTATCTTGTTGATAAGGGTCTTGAGCCGATTGTATGTTTGCGTTGGCTCCTCGCCCCTTATCATTGTGAACCGTCCAAGCTCGCCCTCCACCAACTCCATCTTGGTGAGTAAGGTGACGTCGTTCCCCTCATGAGAAATTTTGAGGGTGTCCCAGATTTGCTTGGCGTTATCCAAGCCGCTCACCTTATGGTATTCATTCCTGCACAAGGAAGCTAGAAGAACAGTAGTAGCTTGTGCATTCTTATGAATTTGTTCATTAATGAACATGGGACTATCCGAACTATCAAAATGCATTCCACTCTCTACAATCTCCCATATACTAGGATGGAGAGAGAATAGGTGACTACGCATTTTGTGGCTCCAAAATCCGTAGTCCTCTCCATCAAAGTGTGGGGGCTTGCCGAGTGGAATGGAGAGCAAATGAGAATGTGAACTTTGCGGAATACGAGAGTAATCAAAAGAAAAGTTCGAATTAACCGGTTTTCTTCTCTCGTAGTCGTTGTGGTCCTCGTCCTTTTGGGAAGAAGTAGACTCGTCGCTGTCGTAGTAGACGATCTCCTTGATGCGCCTGGTCTTCTTCTTCTTCCCTTCCTTCCGTCTTTGGCCCGAGCCGGAGTCGGTAGGCTTATCGTCCTTCGGCTCGTTGACGAAGGATTCCTTCTCTTTGTCGTTGATCACTATACCCTTCCCCTTAGGATCCATCTCTTCGGGCGGTTAGTCCCTTTGTGAAGAGAACGGCTCTGATACCAATTGAGAGCACCTAGAGGGGGGGGGGTGAATAGGTGATCCTGTAAAAACTTAAACTTAAGCCACAAAAACTTGTTAAGGGTTAGTACAAGTATGGCCAAGTGGCTAGAGTGAAGTCTCAACAAAACACAGTACCACAAGAGAATCAAGCACAGAGTGACACAGTGGTTTTATCCCGTGGTTCGGCCAAGACCAACGCTTGCCTACTCCACGTTGTGGCGTCCCAACGGACGAGGGTTGCAATCAACCCCTCTCAAGCGGTCCAAAGACCCACTTGAATACCACGGTGTTTTGTTTTCCTTTCACTATCCCGTTTGCAAGGAATCTCCACAAATTGGAGTCTCTTGCCCTTACAAGTATATGATCACAAATGAAACACAGAGTAAGGGAGGGAAGCAACACACACAAATCCACAGCAAAAGCGCACACACACGGCCAAGAATCGAGCTCACAAGACTATCTCAGAGTTCTCACTTAGAACAGAGCTCGAATCACTTAGAAACACAAACGAATGTGCAGAGACTTAGTGTGGATGATCAAGAATGCTCAAAGGTTGCTTGGATGTCTCCTCCATGCGCCTAGGGGCTCCTTTTATAGCCCCAAGGCAGCTAGGAGCCGTTGAGAGCAAATCCGGAAGGCCATCCTTGCCTTCTGTCGTCGGGGGCACCGGACAGTCCGGTGCACACCGGACACTGTCCGGTGCCCGATTTGTTTCCTTAAACGGCGAAGACGACCGTTGCAGACCGTTGGCAGATCTGGCGCTGTTGGCGCACCGGACATGTCCGGTGTACACCGGACAGTCCGGTGCCGTCTTCCGACCGTTGGCTCGGCCACGTGTCCCGCGCGGATTGCGCGGCCGACCGTTGGCCCTGGCCGACCGTTGGCTCACCGGACAGTCCGGTGCACACCGGACAGTCCGGTGAATTTTAGCCGTACGCCGCCGGCCAATTTCCCGAGAGCGGCCAGTTCGAGTCGCGCCAGCCTGGCGCACCGGACACTGTCCGGTGCACACCGGACAGTCCGGTGCTCCAGACCGAGCTGGGTCTTGGCAGCACACAGCCAAGTCCCTTCTCCTTTTCTCTATTCTTCTTCTTTCTGTTTCTAGCACTTAGACAAATATATTAGTACTTAAAACCAATGTACTAAGGCTTAGAAACATACCTTTACTTCATGATTTTCACCTTGTTCATCCATGTACATAAATTCCCAATTAAGCACATGTGTTGGCACTCAATCACCAAAATACATAGAAATGGCCCAAGGGCACATTTCCCTTTCAACTAATCAAAAGTCTTGTGAAGAGTTTAGCAGGGTGATGACGCAGAAATTCGAGATGTCGATGATGGGCGAGTTGAACTACTTCCTTGGGTTCCAAGTGAAGCAGCTCAAGGATGGCACCTTCATCTCCCAAACGAAGTACACGCAAGACTTGCTAAAGCGGTTTGGGATGAAGGACGCCAAGCCCGCAAAGACGCCGATGGGAACCGACGGACACACCGACCTCAACAAAGGAGGTAAGTCCGTTGATCAAAAAGCATACCGGTCAATGATAGGATCTTTGCTTTACTTATGTGCTAGTAGACCGGATATTATGCTTAGCGTATGCATGTGTGCTAGATTTCAATCCGATCCAAGGGAGTGCCACTTAGTGGCCGTAAAGCGAATTCTTAGATATTTAGTCGCTACGCCTTGCTTCGGGATTTGGTATCCAAAGGGGTCTAACTTTGACTTGATTGGATATTCAGATTCCGACTATGCTGGATGTAAGGTCGATAGGAAGAGTACATTGGGGACGTGCCAATTCTTAGGAAGGTCCCTGGTGTCATGGAATTCTAAGAAACAAAATTCCGTTGCCCTATCCACCGCTGAGGCCGAGTATGTTGCCGCAGGACAGTGTTGCGCGCAACTACTTTGGATGAGGCAAACCCTCCGAGACTTTGGCTACAATATGAGCAAAGTCCCACTCCTATGTGATAATGAGAGTGCTATTCGAATAGCGGAAAATCCTATGGAGCACAGCCGCACAAAGCACATTGACATCCGGCATCACTTTTTGAGAGACCACCAGCAAAAGGGAGATATCGAAGTGTTTCATGTTAGCTCCGAGAACCAGCTAGCCGATATCTTTACCAAGCCTTTAGATGAGCAGACCTTTTGCAAGTTGCGTAGTGAGCTAAATGTCTTAGATTCACGGAACTTAGATTGATTTATAGCATACATGTGTCTATGCCTTTGATCATGTTCCTATGCATTGTGTTGTTTATTAATGATGCTCAAGTTGTACAAGCACTCCCCGGACCTTGCAAGTCCATTTGCAAGTGATGCATATATTTAGGGGGAGGTGTGTTACAACGTGACTCTTTAGGACTAACCGTGTGCTTGAGTCTGCTTGTTTTAGTCTCAAAGGAGGTTTGAAAGGGAAAAGGTGGACTTGGACCATGAAAGACTTCCACTGCACTCCGATGAGAGGGTAACTTATTCCAAGTTCATCTCACATACTCTTATTGCCTTTGTATTCTTATTGAAGATTTTGGTGAGGCAATGGGGTTATCGGGCCAAGATTGATTCCGTTTTGGTGACTGATGCCAAAGGGGGAGAAAATTAGGCCAAAGCAATAAATGGATCAGCTACCACTTGAGAAATTTTGAAAATAGTAGTATAGAGCTTTTGGTTTGTCAAAACTCTTTTATTGTCTCTTTTGTCAAAAGTTGGCCTCTTGTGGGGAAAATGGTTGATTATGGGAAATAGGGGGAGTTTTTTATACTGTGATCAATTCCCATTGGAACAACTTTCGTTATGTCTTAACAAGTGTGTTTGACTTAGAGATAGGAATTTGAGTTTGATTTGCAAAAACAAACCAAGTGGTGGCAAAGAGTGATCCATATATGCCAAATATGAATCAAAACTATATTGAGTTTTCATTTGCATTGATATTGCACTTGTTCTAGTTGCCTTATGTTGTGTTGGCATAAATCACCAAAAAGGGGGAGATTGAAAGGGAAATGTGCCCTTGGGCCATTTCTAAGTATTTTGGTGATTGAGTGCCAACACAAGCGCTTTTGTGTTGATCTATGCAATGTGGTAGACAAAGTGCAAATCATGTCGAAAGGTAAGTTTCTAGACTTAGTACATTGCTTTATGGACTAATGTATTGTGTCTAAGTGCTGGAAACAGGAAAGATTGAATTGGAAATGAGATGGCTATGTTCTGCCAGAGTCAGCTCGATCTGGGTGCACCGGACTGTCCGGTGGTGCACCGGACAGTGTCCGGTGCGCCAGACTGGCTCTTGCGAACTTGCTGCTCTCGGGAGTTCGACGACGGTGTACGGCTATAATTCACCGGACTGTCCGGTGAGCCAACGGTCGGCCGGGCCAACGGTCGGTCGTGCGATCCGCGCGAGACACGTAGCCGAGCCAACGGTCGGGAGGAGGCACCGGACTGTCCGGTGCGCCAACGGCTCTCAAACCCCAACGGTCGGCTTCGCCAAATAAGGAAGGATATCCGCACCGAACAGTGTCCGGTGGTGCACCGGACTGTCCGGTGCGCCAGTCGACAGAAAGCAAGAATTGCCTTCCTACAATGCTCTCAACGGCTCCTAGCTGCCTTGGGGCTATAAAAGGGACCCCTTGGCGCATGGAGGAGGACACCAAGCATTCCTTGAGCACTCTTGATCACTCACACTCCATTCTTGCGCACTTGTTCGACATTCTAGTGATTTGAGCTCCGCTCTAGTGTGCTAGTCTCTTGAGCTTAAGTCTGGGTCTTGTGTGTGCGTATTTGATGTGATCTTTGTGTCTTGTGTGAGTTGCTAATCCCTCCCTTACTCCGTGAGTCTTTGTGAATTTCAAGTGTAAGGGCGAGAGGCTCCAAAGTGTGGAGATTCCTCGCAAACGGGATATAGTAAAGCAATCAAAACATCGTGGTATTCAAGTGGGTCTTTGCACCGCTTGAGAGGGGTTGATTGCAACCCTCGTCCGTTGGGACGCCACAACGTGGAGTAGGCAAGTGTTGGTCTTGGCCGAACCACGGGATAAACCACTGTGCCATCTCTGTGATTGATCTCTTGTGGTTATTGTGTTTTGTTGAGACTCCTCTTTAGCCACTTGGCATTATTGTGCTAACGTCTAATCAAGTGTTTGTGGATTAAGTTTCAAGTTTCACAGGATCACCTATTCACCCCCCCCTCTAGGTGCTCTCAGCCTCCGATCACCAACCTCGGCAACGACGGCCGCCCTCTCCTCGTGGCCGAGAACGGGAGGTCAGGGATGACCACGGGCACCTCAACCATCTCGACGTCGGCAGCGACGGGCGGCTCCGCGGGCGAATCAGCGACGGCCCCCGCGGGAGTCGATGTCGGCGCCGACAACAAGTCGGGCGGGCTCGGGGCCGCGGCCGCGTTAGCAGCCTCCCCTGGCATGATGGCCGCTCCAACGGGGGGGGTCAGCCGGGGAGGCTTGCCCCATGGCAACTCGTGCCGCCTGGGCCCCCCGCCGGAGGGCGCCTTGCGCGGAGGCTAACCAACCGGCATGGCGTGCCACAGCACCGGCCGCCGAAACCGGCTTCGTCTTAAGGGCCTTCGTGGGGGCCAGACCAGCCAAGCCCTGCATCCGCTTGCTGAAAGAAAGAGAGAGCAATTCAAAGCACACAGTGAAGAAACCGAAACAGAGGTATCCTCAGATACTTACCCGCTCCGGGGCAAGGCCAATCGTGCCTGTGGGGAGGCCCCTCGGGCCCCTATCCCCGCAGGCGCTGCCGAGGGTTGCCCTGCCGCCGGCTTCGGCACCGTTTCCGCCTCGGACGCCTGAGGCGCCAAGGGAGCGGCCTGCCCAGGCATCATTGAAAGGGAAATGTGCCTTTGGGCCATTTCTAAGTATTTTGGTGATTGAGTGCCAACGCAAGTGCTTTTGTGTTGATCTATGCAATGTGGTGAACAAAGTGCAAATCATGTCAAAAGGTATGTTTCTAGACTTAGTACATTGTTTTATGGACTAATGTATTGTGTCTAAGTGCTGGAAACAGGAAAGATTGAATTGGAAATGAGATGGCTCTGTTCAGCCAAAGTCAGCTTGGTCTGGGTGCACCGGACTGTCCGGTGGTGCACCAGACAGTGTCCGGTGGTGCACCGGACAGTGTCCGGTGCGCCAGGCTGGCTCTGGCGAACTGGCTGCTCTCGGGAAGAAATTAACGGTGGATGGCTATAATTCACCGGACTGTCCGGTGTGCACCGGACAGTGTCCGGTGAGCCAATGGTCGACCGGGCCAACGGTCGGCCGCGCGATCTGCGCGGGACACGTGGCCGAGCCAACGGCTAGAAGGAGGCACCGGACTATCTTTGAAATCTTGAATCAATTTCTCTTGGAATGACTCTCTTTATGTCTTAACATGTGTGTTTGACTTAGAGATAGAAATTTGAGTTTGATTTGTAAAAACAAACCAAGTGGTGGCAAAGAGTGATCCATATATGCCAAATATGAATCAAAACAATTTTGAGTTCTCATTTGCATTGATATTGCACTTGTTCTAGTTGCTTTATGTTGTGTTGGCATAAATCACCAAAAAGGGGGAGATTGAAAGGGAAATGTGCCTTTGGGCCATTTCTAAGTATTTTGGTGATTGAGTGCCAACGCAAGTGCTTTTGTGTTGATCTATGCAATGTGGTGAACAAAGTGCAAATCATGTCAAAAGGTATGTTTCTAGACTTAGTACATTGTTTTATGGACTAATGTATTGTGTCTAAGTGCTGGAAACAGGAAAGATTGAATTGGAAATGAGATGGCTTTGTTCAACCAAAGTCAGCTCGGTCTGGGTGCACCGGACAGTGTCCGATGCGCCAGGCTGGCTCAGGCGAACTGGCTGCTCTCGGCAAGAAATTAACGGCGTATGGCTATAATTCACCGGACTGTCCGGTGTGCACCGGACAGTGTCCGGTGAGCCAACGGTCGACCGGGCCAACGGTCGGCCGTGCGATCTGCGCGGGACACGTGGCCGAGCCAACGGCTAGAAGGAGGCACCGGACTGTCCGGTGTGCACCGGACAGTGTCCGGTGCGCCAACGGCTCTCAAACCCCAACGGTCGGCTTCGTCAAATAAGGAAGGATATCCGCACCGGACAGTGTCCGGTGGTGCACCAGACTGTCCAGTGCGCCAGGCGACAGAAGGCAAGATCAGCCTTCCTGGAATGTTCTCAACGGCTCCTAGCTACCTTGGGGCTATAAAAGGGACCCCTAGGCGCATGGAGAAGAACACCAAGCATACTCAAAGCATTCCTAAGCACCAAGACTTCGATTCCACGCATTTGTTCTTCGTGATAGCATCTAGAGCTCTTGTTGAGTTGTGAACTCGTCGGGTTGTGTTGAGAGCTCTTGTTGCGACTTGTGTGCGTGTTGACATTCTGATTTTGTGTCTTGTGTGCGTTGCTCATCCCTCTCTTACTCTGTGCTTCTTTGTGAACTTCAAGTGTAAGGGCGAGAGGCTCCAAGTTGTGGAGATTCCTCGCGAACGGGATTAAGAAAAGCAAAGCAAAACATTGTGGTATTCAAGTGGGTCTTTGGACCGCTTGAGAGGGGTTGATTGCAACCCTCGTCCGTTGGGACGCCACAACGTGGAGTAGGCAAGCTTTGGTCTTGGCCGAACCACGGGATAACCACCGTGCCATCTCTGTGATTGATATCTTTGTGGTTATTGTGTTTTGTTGAGACTCCTCTCTAGCCACTTGGCAATTATTGTGCTAACACTTAACCAAGTTTTTGTGGCTTAAGTTTCAAGTTTTATAGGATCACCTATTCACCCCCCCTCTAGGTGCTCTCAATTGGTATCAGAGCAGTTCTCTTCACGAAGGGACTAATCGCCTGAAGAGATGGATCCTAAGGGGAAGGGAATCGTGATCAACGATAAGGAGAAGGAGTCCTTCGTCAACGAGCCCAAGGATGACAAGCCTACCGACTCGGGCTCGGGCCACAAACGCAAAGATGGGAAGAAGAAGAAGACAAGACACATCAAGGAGATCGTCTACTACGACGACAGCGATGAGTCCACTTCTTCCCAAAAGGACAACAACGACAACGACTACGACAAAAGAAAGACGGTTAATTCGAACTTTTCTTTCGATTACTCTCGTATTCCGCATAGCTCAAATGCACATTTGCTTTCCATCCCTCTTAGCAAACCCCCACACTTTGATGGAGAGGACTACGGATTTTGGAGTCACAAAATGCGTAGTCACCTGTTCTCTCTCCATCCAAGTATATGGGAGATTGTTGAGAATGGAATGAAATTTGATAGCTCAGATAGTCCTATATTTATTAATGAACAGATTCATAAAAACGCACAAGCTACTACTGTGTTGTTAGCCTCTTTGTGCAGGGATGAGTACCATAAGGTGAGCGGCTTGGACAATGCCAAGCAGATCTGGGACACCCTCAGGATCTCACATGAGGGGAATGACGTCACCTTACTCACCAAAATGGAGTTGGTGGAGGGCGAGCTTGGAAGATTCGCAATGATAAGGGGCGAGGAGCCAACCCAAACATACAACCGGCTCAAGACCCTCATCAACAAAATAAGGAGCTACGGAAGCACGTGATGGACGGACCACGACGTCGTCCGCCTAATGCTAAGGTCCTTTACTGTACTTGATCCACATTTGGTGAACAACATTCGTGAAAATCCTAGGTACACCAAGATGTCGCCCAAAGAAGTCCTTGGAAAATTCGTAAGCGGGCGAATGATGATCAAGGAGGCGAGGTACGTGGACGACGCGTTGAACGGTCCAATCCCTGAGCCTCAACCCATTGCTCTCAAGGCAACGAGAAGCAAGGAGGTGCTACCTAGCAAGGTGGCGCAAGTTGAGGCGGCTGGGCTAAATGATGAAGAGATGGCCCTCATCATCAAACGCTTCAAGACGGCGCTAAAGGGTCGCAAGAGACAGCCAAGCAAGACCAAAACAAAGGGGAAGCGCTCATGCTTCAAATGTGGTAAGATTGGTCATTTTATTGCTAACTGTCCCGATAATGAAAGTGACCAGGAACAAGGGAGCAAGAGGGAGAAAAAGAAAGCATACAAGAAGGCTAAGGGCGAGGCACACCTTGGCAAGGAGTGGGACTCGGATTGTTCGTCATCCGACTCCGAAAATGAAGGACTCGCCGCCACTGCCTTCAACAAGTCATCTCTCTTCCCCAACGAGCGTCACACATGCCTCATGGCAAGGGAGAAGAAGGTATGTACTCGAGACAGTACTACTTATGATTCTTCTAGTGATGATGAGTCTAGTGATGAAGAAATAGATTACTCTAGTTTGTTCAAAGAACTGGATAGAACTAAAATAGATAAGATCAATGAATTGATTGATGCCTTGAATGAAAAGGATAGACTCTTAGGGAAACAAGAAGACCTTTTACATGAAGAGCATGATAAATTTGTTAGTGCACAAAATTCACTTGCTCTAGAAGGTAAAAGAAATGAAATGCTTTCTAGTGAATTGTCTACCTGTCATGACTCTATCTCTAGCTTAAAGAGAATTAACAATGATTTAAATGCTAAACTAGAAGTAGCTAATAAATCAACATCTTGTGTAGAACATGTTGTGGTTTGCACTAGGTGTAAAGATTTTAATATTGATGCTTGTAGTGAACACCTAGTTTCAATTTCTAAATTGAATGATGAAGTAGCTAGTCTTAATGCCCAACTTAAGACTAGCAAAAGCGAATTTGATAAGTTAAAATTTGCAATGGATGCCTACACGATTGGTAGACACCCCTCAATTAAGGATGGACTTGGTTTCAAGAGGGAAGCCAAGAACTTAACAAGCCATAAGGCTCCCATCCCCGCCAAGGAGAAAGGGAAGGCCCCTATGGCTAGTAGTGTGCAAAAGAACCATGCTTTCATGTATCATGGTAGGAGACATTCTAAGAATGCCTTTAGAAGTCATGACGCTTTTGACTTTCATGCTATGACTGCTTCTACTTCCCATGTTATGCATGATAGAAATGTTGCTAGGAGAAATGTTGTTGATAATATGCATAGGAGAAATGTTGTTAATGTTCTTAGGAAAGTTAATGAACCTTCTACAATATATCATGCTTTAAATACTTCCTTCGCTATTTGTAGAAAGGATAGGAAGATAGTTGCTAGAAAATTAGGAGCAAAATGCAAGGGAGACAAAACTTGCATTTGGGTCCCTAAGACAATTGTGACTAACCTTGTAGGACCCAACAAGAGTTGGGTACCTAAGACCCAAGCCTAAATTTGCCTTGCAGGTTTATGCATCCGGGGGTTCAAGCTGGATTATTGACAGCGGATGCACAAACCATATGACGGGGGAGAAGAAGATGTTCACCTCCTACGTCAAAAACAAGGATTCCCAAGATTCAATAATATTCGGTGATGGGAATCAAGGCAAGGTAAAAGGGTTAGGTAAAATTGCTATTTCATCCGAGCCCTCTATATCTAATGTGTTTTTAGTTGAGTCTCTTGGATATAATTTGTTATCTGTTAGTCAATTATGCAATATGGGATATAATTGTCTATTCACAAATGTAGATGTGTCTGTCTTCAGAAGAAGTGATGGTTCACTAGCTTTTAAGGGTGTATTAGACGACAAACTTTACTTAGTTGATTTTGCAAAAGAAGAAGTCGGTCTAGATGCATGCTTAATTGCTAAGACTAGCATGGGCTGGCTGTGGCATCGCCGCTTAGCACATGTGGGGATGAAGAACCTTCACAAGCTTCTAAAGGGAGAACACGTGATAGGTCTAACCAATGTTACTTTCGAAAAAGATAGACCTTGTGCAGCTTGTCAAGCAGGAAAACAAGTGGGAGGAGCGCATCACAGCAAGAATGTGATGACCACATCAAGACCCCTGGAGCTGCTTCATATGGACCTCTTCGGACCCGTCGCCTATATAAGCATAGGAGGAAGTAAGTATGGTTTAGTTATTGTTGATGACTTTTCCCGCTTCACTTGGGTGTTCTTTCTACAGGATAAATCTGAAACCCAAGGGACCCTCAAGCGCTTCCTAAGGAGAGCTCAAAACGAGTTTGAGCTCAAGGTGAAAAAGATAAGGAGCGACAATGGGTCCGAGTTCAAGAACCTTCAAGTGGAGGAGTACCTTGAGGAGGAAGGGATCAAGCACGAGTTCTCCGCTCCCTACACACCACAGCAAAATGGTGTGGTAGAGAGGAAGAACAGGACGCTTATAGACATGGCGAGGACGATGCTTGGAGAGTTCAAGACCCCCGAGCGCTTTTGGTCGGAAGCCGTGAACACGGCTTGCCACGCCATCAACAGGGTCTACCTTCATCGCCTCCTCAAGAAGACGTCGTATGAGCTACTAACCGGTAACAAACCCAATGTTTCGTATTTTCGAGTTTTTGGAAGTAAATGCTACATTCTAGTGAAGAAGGGTAGGAATTCCAAATTTGCTCCCAAAGCCGTAGAAGGGTTTTTGTTAGGTTATGACTCAAATACAAAGGCGTATAGAGTCTTCAACAAATCATCAGGTTTGGTTGAAGTCTCTAGCGACGTTGTATTTGATGAGACTAATGGCTCTCCAAAAGAGCAAGTTGTTGATTGTGATGATGTAGATGAAGAAGAAGTTCCAACGGCCGCAATACGCACCATGGCGATTGGAGATGTGCGGCCACAGGAACAAGATGTGCGAGATCAACCTTCTTCCTCAACAATGGTGCATCCCCCAACTCAAGACGATGAACATGTTCATCAAAAGGAGGCGTGTGATCAAGGGGGAGCACAAGATAATCATGTGATGGAGGAAGAAGCACAACCGGCACCTCCAACCCAAGTTCGAGCAATGATTCAAAGGGATCATCCCGTCGACCAAATTTTGGGTGATATTAGCAAGGGAGTAACTACTCGATCTCGATTAGTTAATTTTTGTGAGCATTACTCCTTTGTCTCTTCTATTGAGCCTTTCAGGGTAGAAGAGGCCTTTCTAGATCCGGACTGGGTGTTGGCTATGCAGGAGGAGCTCAACAACTTCAAAAGAAATGAAGTTTGGACACTGGTGCCTCGTCCTAAGCAAAATGTTGTGGGAACCAAGTGGGTGTTTCGCAACAAACAAGACGAGCACGGAATGGTGACGAGGAACAAGGCTTGACTTGTGGCAAAAGGTTATGCCCAAGTCGCAGGATTGGACTTTGAGGAGACTTTTGCTCCTGTGGCTAGACTAGAGTCCATTCGTATTTTGCTAGCATATGCCACTCACCATTCTTTCAGGTTGTTCCAAATGGATGTGAAGAGCGCTTTCCTCAACGGGCCAATCAAGGAGGAGGTGTACGTGGAGCAACCCCCTGGCTTCGAGGATGAACGGTACCCCGACCACGTGTGTAAGCTCTCTAAGGCGCTCTATGGACTTAAGCAAGCCCCAAGAGCATGGTATGAATGCCTTAGAGACTTTCTCATTGATAATGCTTTCAAGGTTGGGAAAGTCGATCCAACTCTTTTTACTAAGACTTGCGATGGTGATCTTTTTGTGTGCCAAATTTATGTCGATGACATAATATTTGGTTCTACTAATCAAAAGTCTTGTGAAGAGTTTAACAGGGTGATGACGCAGAAATTCGAGATGTCGATGATGGGCGAGTTGAACTACTTCCTTGGGTTTCAAGTGAAGCAACTCAAGGACGGCACTTTCATCTCCCAAATGAAGTACACGCAAGACTTGCTAGAGCGGTTTGGGATGAAGGACGCCAAGCCCGCAAAGACTCCGATGGGAATCGACGGACACACCGACCTCAACAAAGGAGGTAAGTCCGTTGATCAAAAGGCATACCGGTCTATGATAGGGTCTTTACTTTATTTGTGTGCTAGTAGACCGGATATTATGCTTAGCGTATGCATGTGTGCTAGATTTCAATCCGATCCTAAGGAGTGTCACTTAGTGGCTGTAAAGCGAATTCTTCGATATTTAGTCGCTACGCCTTGCTTCGGGATCTGGTATCCAAAGGGGTCTAACTTTGACTTGATTGGATACTCAGATTCTGACTATGCTGGATGTAAGGTCGATAGGAAAAGTACATCGGGGACGTGCCAATTCTTAGGAAGGTCCCTGGTGTCGTGGAACTCTCAGAAACAAACTAGCCGATATCTTCACTAAGCCTTTAGATGAAAAGACCTTTTGCAGGCTGTGTAGTGAGCTAAATGTCCTAGATTTGCGGAACTTGGATTGATTTATAGCATACATGTGTTTATGCCTTTGATCATGTTCCTTATGCATCTTGTTGCTTACTTGTGGTGCTCAAGTTGTACAAACACTCCCCGGACCTCACAAGTCCTTTTTGCAAGTGATGCACATATTTAGGGGGAGCTGTGCTACAACTTGACCCTTTGAGACTAACCGGGTGCTTGAGTTTGCTTTAGTCTCAAAGGAGGTTTGAAAGGAAAAAGGTGGACTTGGGCCATGAAAGACTTCCACTGCACTCCGATGAGAGGGTAACTTATTCCAAGTTCATCTCACGTACTCTTATTGCCTTTGTATTCTTATTTGAAGATTTTGGTGAGGCAATGGGGTTCTAGGGCCAAGATTGATCCCATTTTGGTGCTTGATGCCAAAGGGGGAGAAAATAAAGGCCAAAGCAATAAATGGATTAGCTACCACTTGAGAGTTTTTGAAAATAATAGAATAGAGCTTTTGGTTTGTCAAAACTCTTTTATTGTCTCTCTCGTCAAAAGTTGGCTTCTTGTGGGGAGAAGTATTAATTATGGGAAAAAGGGGGAGTCTTTGAAATCTTGAATCAATTTCTCTTGGAATGACTCTCTTTATGTCTTAACATGTGTGTTTGACTTAGAGATAGAAATTTGAGTTTGATTTGCAAAAACAAACCAAGTGGTGGCAAAGAGTGATCCATATATGCCAAATATGAATCAAAACAATTTTGAGTTCTCATTTGCATTGATATTGCACTTGTTCTAGTTGCTTTATGTTGTGTTGGCATAAATCACCAAAAAGGGGGAGATTGAAAGGGAAATGTGCCTTTGGGCCATTTCTAAGTATTTTGGTGATTGAGTGCCAACGCAAGTGCTTTTGTGTTGATCTATGCAATGTGGTGAACAAAGTGCAAATCATGTCAAAAGGTATGTTTCTAGACTTAGTACATTGTTTTATGGACTAATGTATTATGTCTAAGTGCTGGAAACAGGAAAGATTGAATTGGAAATGAGATGGCTCTGTTCAGCCAAAGTCAGCTCGGTCTGGGTGCACCGGACAGTGTCCGGTGCGCCAGGCTGGCTCAGGCGAACTGGCTGCTCTCGGGAAGAAATTAACGGCGTATGGCTATAATTCACCGGACTGTCCGGTGTGCACCGGACAGTGTCTGGTGAGCCAACGGTCGACCGGGCCAACAGTCGGCCGTGCGATCTGCGCAGGACACGTGGCCGAGCCAACGGCTAGAAGGAGGCACCGGACTGTCCGGTGTGCACCGGACAGTGTCTGGTGCGCCAACGGCTCTCAAACCCCAACGGTCGGCTTCGTCAAATAAGGAAGGATATCCGCACCGGACAGTGTCCGGTGCGCCAGGCGACAGAAGGCAAGATCAGCCTTCCTGGAATGTTCTCAACGGCTCCTAGCTACCTTGGGGCTATAAAAGGGACCCCTAGGCACATGGAGAAGAACACCAAGCATACTCAAAGCATTCCTAAGCACCAAGACTTCGATTCCACGCATTTGTTCTTCGTGATAGCATCTAGAGCTCTTGTTGAGTTGTGAACTCGTCGGGTTGTGTTGAGAGCTCTTGTTGCGACTTGTGTGCGTGTTGACATTCTGATTTTGTGTCTTGTGTGCGTTGCTCATCCCTCCCTTACTCTGTGCTTCTTTGTGAACTTCAAGTGTAAGGGCGAGAGGCTCCAAGTTGTGGAGATTCCTCGCGAACGGGATTAAGAAAAGCAAAGCAAAACACTATGGTATTCAAGTGGGTCTTTGGACCGCTTGAGAGGGGTTGATTGCAACCCTCGTCCGTTGGGACGCCACAACGTGGAGTAGGCAAGCTTTGGTCTTGGCCAAACCACGGGATAACCACCGTGCCATCTCTGTGATTGATATCTTTGTGGTTATTGTGTTTTGTTGAGACTCCTCTCTAGCCACTTGGCAATTATTGTGCTAACACTTAACCAAGTTTTGTGGCTTAAGTTTCAAGTTTTATAGGATCACCTATTCACCCCCCCTCTAGGTGCTCTCAATCGTCACGATGGCCGAGGGACCTGCCTTCTATGCAGCCAGCGCGGGCACCTGCTCATGGGGGACAGGCGGATCGGCCTGACCCCCTGGAGTCACAACGATTATCTCGGCCAAGGGGTCAAGTACCCCCTCGGCCTGCCTCCGCTCCTCGGACCGGGACCTTGGTGTCCCGGCCCCAGGCACTGATGGTACTAGCCCACCTGGATGCTGGCTCGGCGACCCCTGGCCCAGCCTCGGGTCCGGACTGAGGCCAAGTCGGGCCGCCATGTTGTCGTCTTCGTCGTCGTCGTCGTCATCATCATCATCATCATCATCATCATCGTCAGGCGTCTCCGGCAACGGCTCCAACGGGAGCCCATCCCTTGCCTGCCTTCGACGACGCTTCTCCAAGGCATCCCGAGCTCGCATCCTCTCGCGAGCTCGGGCCTTCTCCACGTCCTTCTCTTTCTCCTTCTCCGCGGCAAGCCTCCGCGCGGCTCGGTCCGCCACGTCCTCCGGGACCGGTGGCCGGGCGGGTTTATAAATCCTCAACCCCTAGGGACGAACAAAAATCCCAACAGTAAGAATCAAAGGCGCAGAAAACTCGGCGCAAAACAGAAGAAGGACTGGGCGCTTACCAGGTACACATACCCGCGGTTGGAGCGCATCGCGGGCTAGCTAAGGACGCCAGCATCTAGCCTCCCTACCGTACCCGCTACCCGCTTGAGGAGGTCGTCGGCGGAGAGGGAGGTCGAGGACATCCGCGTGCCCTCCAAATCGACCCCCGGCTTCATCTCCGCAAGCCGCAACCGCCGCTCTGCCAAATGGAGCACCCTCCGACGATGGATAGCGGCGATGACCCCCGCAGCGGTAAGGCCCTCATTTCGTAACTTCTGCAAGGCCTGCAGAATAGGCTGGAGCTTCTCCTGGTTCTTGCGCGTGGCCCCCCAGCGCCAGTTATTACCAGCGGCGGTCACCACTCGTTGAGAAAACGGCGGAAGCATCCCGCCGTCGTTCCGGAGATAAAACCACCGGTTCTGCCACCCCTTGTTCGAAGACACAAGGGAGGCAGGGATGTACTGCTACGCGCACCCCGATCTCAGCTGGAGGGTGCAGCCACCGGCCCGCACCGCCATACGAACCTTCTTCGCCTCCGTCGTCGCGGCGAAGAACTCCGCAGAGAAGAGATGGGTCCACAGGTCCCAGTGAGGGTCAATCCCAAAAAAACCCTCGCAAACCGCCGCGAAGATGGCCGCTTGCGCGATATAGTTGGGGTTGAAGTTATGCAGCTCCACCACGTAGTGGTGCAGGAGCGCCCGCATGAAGCGGCTCACTGGCACTCCAAACCCCCGCTCATGGAAGGAGATGAAACTGACCACATACCCCGGCGGTGGAGTCGGGTCGGCCTCGCTCGCGGGGGCCATCCACTCTGGCTGCGGCCCACCGGAGAGAGGACGGAGCAAACCATCGGCGACGAGGGCCTCCAGATCCTCCACAGCAACGGTGGAGAAAGGCCATGGGTCGCACGGCGGAACAACGGTCACCTTGTCAGCCATCACCGAACGGAGGTGGTGGAGGCGGAAGGGATGAGGTGCACGGTTTCCTTTTCTCTAGCTGTTCTCTTAGGTTGCGGAAACCAAAGTAGGAGGCAAGCGCAAATGGCAGGGTAAAGAACCACCACCGGCCCCTCTTCTGGGTATATAAAGGCCCGGGCGAGATCCACCCAAAACTTCGCCCGAACCTGTTGCGAAATTCATACTCGAAGGTGAAACGGTTTTTCTGTTCCTCGAACGACTCGCGCACGCGCAACAGACGCCCGCGAATCGCCCGTCCCATCGCATTAACTCCTTGGCAGGGCAAGCGGCACCTCCGGTAGGCGAAGCGGGCGCCGTTTCACCTCCGTCATGATGACCGCATCAAAAAAGGTGCGCCACATTATTTAAATTCATATCCTTTTTCTTTTCCTCTCTCTCTTGCCACAGGGACCGGGAAAGGGGATACTTCGAAAAAGGATCCTTCTCAGCGAAGGAAACGGGCCCCGAGCCCTCCTACTGATCAGGGGTTCGAAGGTTGCGCCCTCCGGGGTTCGGCAACCGCCCCAGAGCACTCAGGCTCCGAGCCCATTACTGATCAGGGGTTCGAAGGCTGCCCCCCAGAAGGGTTTGACAGCCGCCCCAGAGCACGCAGAGTTAGGGATGACCCTGGGTACGTCTGTTACATGGCCGAGGCTCGGGCTACGCTCCCGAGGTACCCTAGGACATTTCCGAGACCAGCAGGAACGATTTGTAATGGAATCCCACCGGAGGGAGGCACCGAGCCCTCGGACCCTATCGAATGGGTCCAGGTCCAGCAAATCACCTGCAGGTACTTTTGGAGCGCGCCTCTGGGCCACTAGCCGACCCTTATCGAACGGGCTCGGGCGTCCACTCGAATCACCCGCTAGCAACTCACTGGAAACACCATGTTCGGTGCCCTCCGAGGGTAACATGGCACTTTCCCCTCCTTCCTCCTTGCGGAAAGGTGACGAAGGGGCGTACAATAAAAGTCGAGACGGTCCTTTATCGTCCTCTTGCTCCGTGCAGAGGCTCGGGGGCTGCTCTCGCACCAGGCTATGCCCAAACTGTTGACCACGTCGACAAACCAACTTAAAAACTCGGAGCCTAACCATGCACCCGGGCTGCGGCCAGGCCGCATGAGGGAACAACAAGGCTGACCTAGGCATCACAAAAAGAATTAAGACCTCAAAGGAGTCAAACCACTCCTCCGAGGCCTCGGGGGCTACACCCGGCGGGTGCGCTCGCACGCACCTATCAGAACAAAATATAACCGAGAAGGGCCGGTCCCCTTGCAAAAAATCCGGCAGAACCTCCAAGCGAGTACCAACACTCCCTTCGAGGCTCAGGGGCTACTGTCGGGGACCGTAATTAGGGGTACCCCCAATGCTCCTTAATCCGGCTGGAAAACATCTTTAGAACAAACCATAAGCGACCTATAAAGCGCATGCCTCGTCTACCAAGGGACGCGACCTCATCCGAGCCCAGCCTCGGGCAAGGACGGTAGTCCCGGACGGATTCACGCCTCGCCCGAGGGTCCCCTCAGTCAGCAGGCGCACCCTCGGCTCGCTCGAAGCCCAGCTCGGGCAGACTTTGTCGTGCAGCGACCTCAGCCAAATTGTCTCACCAACCGATCGTATCGCATGCACATTTAATGCGGGGATCGCCTGACACCTTATCCTGACACGCGCGCCTCAGTCGACAAGGTCGAAGTGACCGCAGTCACTTCACCCCTTTACTGACCGTTCTAACAGGAAAACAACACTATTCATCCCGTTCCGACTACTGTGCCAACCACCAGGGTAAAACTGAGTCACGATCTCCCACGAGTTCGGCCTCGGGCGCAACAGGGAGCTCCGCCTCGCCCGACCTCAGGCCTCGGCCTCAGCCTCGGCCTCGGGAGAAGGTCTCCGCCTTGCCCGACCCCAGGCCTCGGCCTCAGCCTCGGCCTCGGGAGGAGTCACATCCTCGCCCGACCTCGGCCTCGGCCTCAGGAGAAGTCTCCGCCTCGCCCGACCTCAGCCTCGGACCGACTACGCTACAGGGGATACATCATTACCCTACTCCTAGCTAGCTGCCTCAGGCTATGAAGGAACAAGACCGGTGTCCCATATAAGGTTACTTCGGTAACAGGTAATGATGGTTCCCCGCGTGCGCCCATGACGTCAGATTGCTCCCAACCTCCTACGAAAGCAAGGGAACGTCAGCAGCATCCATGCTGCACCGCCAGCTATGCTTCTACAGGGCTCAAGGCACTTCTCCGACAGCCACATTAGCACACTGCAGGGCTCAAGGCACTTCTCCGCCAGCCACGTTAGCACATAGCTACACCCCATTGTACAACTGGGCCATCTCCTTGTATCTATAAAAGGGGACATCCAGGGCCTTCCTAAGGCACGGGGACAACAGGCACGCAACAACGGAGACATAACACGGACAGAGGGACGCAGGGAGAAAGGGACGAGCGAAGGCAGGCAGAGTAGGAGAGACGCGACAGAGGCCAGCTCAGGCACCTCACCACAAGACCGAACTCTCTCTCTCTCTCTCTCTCTCTTGCACTCTCTCTCTCGCGACGCTTGTAACCCCTACTACGAGCACCCCGATGCAAGATAACATAAGCATCATTCCCCTCTGGTGTTCCATCTTGCATCAACCCATCTGGGCAGGGACACGCAACAACAAATTCACTAGTTGGTTGAGGGTCCTCGCGGGTCCAAAACACCGACAATAATGTATTTCTCCATTAAGGGAGTAGGACCTCTTTAGGCTGGACCTGCCCTGCCGCCTCCCCCTTTCTTCCTCAAGATCACGGTTGAATCCACCACTGTCACGGCCTTCCTGGGCGGATCCACCGCTGTCACGACCTTCCTGTCCTGATCCGTCGTCTCTTTGGCTATATCTGTCAACTTATTGGCTGGATCTGTCGCTACAGTGGCCTTCCCGACCGAATCTGTCGCTCTCGCTTCTATTTTGTCGCCGCCTCGTACCCTAGCTGAAGGCCAAAGCGCCCCTCTAGCGGACATGACCACCTGACCGACGCAAACACACGTGCTGCCGCGCGGCCTCCCTAGTGGGGCTCCCCCGACGACCGAACGCGAAAAGAAGCAAGAAGGCCCACAAGGTTGTTGCTGTCTCTTTTGCGTCGCCTTGCCGACCGTTGACGCTCGAACATCGACCCCCCTGAAGAACGAGGCTATTGTTGTGTGTCTCCAAGCCACGGTAGCACACCACATCAACTTTTGCTACCTCAGCATCCAGGGGCTATCATCTACATGGAGTGCACACCGGTCTGCACTCCAGCCACAACACTCGCACCCTCACGACACTACGACTGCGGGGGATTTCAACCAGTCAGCTCCTACCTTCGTCTTCTTCTTCTTCTTCAGTCTCATCGTTTGCGGTGCTCCCGTTGTGACCTTAGGGGGTGCTAGAGTGTGTTTTCCTATATGTATGGGCGTGATTAGATGGCATGCTCACCAGCATTAGGCTCACACCAACCTAGGCGGGTGCAGAAGTCTCGATCCGGCTTCCCCACCGATGCAACCCATGGGTGAAAAATGCGCTACGTCGCACCCGCGCGTGGAGGCCACCAATCATGCGCTCACATGTGGCCAATGCACGCGGCGGGCATGGCGCTGGCGAGCACGCCATTCAATCACGCCCTATGTATGGGGCTGCCAACCCATTAGGGTTAGAGTTTAATAGATCTCTCTATATATGTAATCATCCTCTATACAATACAGGTAGCCTTCCATTCTCTTATAGCCATCTAGATCCTATCATTGGTTTATTATTGCAACACAAAAGATTTACGTAAGATTCACTCTCTAACGGATTTTCATATGAGAGCCTTTAGAACACAGGTTTGCAGAGGGAAGAATCCTATAGAATCCTTCCATATGCCTCCATTTCTCATGAAAACAAGAATGAGGTCAAACCTCTTGCACCCTCACTCAGCGCAATTTATGCTTTTATCCTGTAATTACAATTATTAAAGCCTCATTTCGTCTGCTGAAAAGGTTATAACATCTCTAGAAACATTAGCGCTAGATCCAAGCTAGACTCATAAGTTTTTACCATCACAGAAACACCATCGCTTGAAATAGGCATGAAGAGAGCCGCCAGTGGCGGAGGCAGGGGCAGACGACACAGGCCATGACCCTGCCAACATTGCGACATATATATAGAGAGAAAGGTAGAAGCACGTAAAAAAAACTTTGTACAAATTAATTAATCAAAGGTTTAATATAGTGATTGGTAATATATGATCTATAACTTTGCTGTAGTATGACCAAAATTCAAAAGAGACAAACAATGTAAGACTAGTAAGGTGTCTATGCTAACAATACGACAAATTTAAAAGACATTAAAGTAAATACACGTTAAGAATTGTGGCAAAAGTGACGGGTATAACGAGGGGACGCAAAAAATCATGAGTCGTGAGACCTGTGCTATTGATGCTATTGTTAGCTAAAATAACAATAGAATAACCATTTCTATTCAGTTAAGGACCTTTACAGATGATAACATACAACTTTACAT
This sequence comes from Zea mays, assembly GCF_902167145.1. NCBI lineage: Eukaryota > Viridiplantae > Streptophyta > Magnoliopsida > Poales > Poaceae > Zea > Zea mays. The sequence goes on along the minus strand of NC_050104.1, from coordinate 149,613,125 downwards.
GAAATGTACCTTTTATGTCATAGTAGCAGCATTACACATGCGATTTTGTCTCACAGCTGTTAGGATAACTGTATATGCCAAGACTAGAAGAATTTGGCAGAATATTGTCATTCGTTAATTAGTTTTATAATTAAACTATATTTAATACACGTAGTTGACATTCAAATTTCGATGTGACACATAATAAATTTTAGTCAGAAAATCAAGCACCCCAGCCGAACCGATCGAATCTCCACCAACTCCACCCTCAGTACACACCATACAAACGGATATTACTCGTACCATATTTATTTTCATTTTTACTCTTCGGATTCAAATCGGATACAAATATTATTGAGTCGCGTCAAATAAGACTTGAATAGATATCAACATCTTGAATACACAACTTTGATTATATGGATATAGATATAAACCGAGTATAAATCTGATTACTGAATACCAGGTCTCGGATTGGATCTTAGTGCTTTTAGATGGATCAAATTCGACCCGTACAGATAATATTCATATCATTTACATCCCTATGCAGCATGGCAGCCGGTAGCATCATGTTAATGAAAAAAATAAAACAAGAGAATTAATTTAAATTTTTAAAGATAAAGAAATTAAAGAAGAAAACCCCATAAAAAATAAAGGAAAGAATGAGAAAATAAAGAAAGGGAAGTGTATATGATTAACGCAGCATACATGATTGAAGGCAGAGAAGAAAGAAAATAAAGAAGCAAGGAAAATAAAGAAAATAAAGGAAAGAAACAGAAAATAAATAACGAAAGAAACTGCCTCGTTTGTTGTATGTGAGTAAGAGAAAATAATCGCAGTGCTTGTGGGGTGGGAGCCTGGGACGAGCGATGATCCAAAGAATATTGTTCGTTGTATGTGAGTAAGAGAAATGAGAAGTTTAGGTAGGATCTTGTCCGTTTAATTTTAATGTGTTGTTTTCCTGCGTGCATTTGTTAGGGTGGCTCTAGATTTATTTGAAGTGGTGGATTATATAGTGATATAGATAAATAAAATATTCACTAGATGGCCAACTGATGGATTGCCCCGGCATGTTCAGCGGGCGGCCAAAAGCTAAGAGCTTCAGATGACAAACCTAATTCATTGTCAGACGACTGATCTCTAAACCTTACCCCTTATTGATTCATCTTGTCGTCTGGCTAGGAAGCCGTTGGTTGCCGCTTAGGCATTTGACTTGGTCTCCGCCACGACTAGAGTCTGAAAAAAGGATCATATGAAGCAACAAATTGAGCTCTTATTGGCAACCGACCACCTAAACCACGTGTCGCGGCAGGGACGTTCGCATCGGCTGCTCCAAATATGGTTGACTTATATGCGACTATATTAGATACCGTGGAAATTATGGTCCAACATCACTTTAGATATTATATTTTCATTGATCAAAAGCAAAGAGTTGAATTACAGAAATAAACCATAGAGCTTATAACATTATATACTTCTTTGAATTCTAAAGATCCATTAGTTCATTGAAAATTGATGAAGTATGCTTTTTAGCCATAAAGTTTACTCTGTTGATTTTTTAGAACAAGAAAGAAGCATCATGAGGCTTCAGTTACAATATTATACACATCATATGCCTACAAAATTTGTTTTTATAGAATTTAACAACCATTAATGATATTTATCACTGACTAGTAGAAACTAGAAAAATCAGATAAATAGAGATTGTTTTTCCCCTTATAATTTAGTCCTGGCTCTGCCCCTAGCCCCCCTAAGAACCACCAACGTGTTGTACTTCACTTGCACTCATGCTATTCAACTACCTCAGTACTATGGATGGCAATGGGAATTTCCCGTCGAAGAATAACTTCCTATACCCATCCCCGTGATGAAAAAAATTCCCCGCGGGATCTCCACGAACGCTTGCGGGGAATATTTCTTCCACATCCCCGTTCCCCACAGGGATAAATCCCAGGCAGAGATCTCCGTCACCGCTTAAATTACAATTAGGACATACATATTTTGTTATTAATGTAAAACATTGTCACTTATACACATTGTAAGATGTAAGAAATTATTATGTATATATCAAAATGACATATTTGTACAATGACCGGTCTCTTGATAAGTTAATTGTTTATTTTTAACATTAACTAGTAAAAAAACATTGTCACGTGCAAATTAAACGGGTCCCGTGGGGAACGGGAACGAAGAATGCTTTCACATCCCCGTCCTTATTTACCCGCTCGAGGATGAATTTTCCTGTTTAAATCTCCACAGGAAAATTTTCTTCCTCGTCTCATCTTCTAATAGAGGAATTACCACGAAAAATCGAGGATCGGGTTTGAAAGCTCTCTTGTGGTTTTGGTGTTTGGATGACAACTCAATTAAAGGACTAACAAGTGTGTTAAGTGTTGAACAGGTGCTTAGTGTAAAGCTGACAGGGTTCAACACAAGTGAACAAATGTGATGGTCCAAGAACTGGATTATGGATACATGATGGACATCACAAGTAAGATGGACATTGCAAAAGTGATACTCGGGTGAGTAGCTCGGAGACAACTGATCAAGCCAAGGACTGAGGCAAGAAGAGCTTCGAGGTACCAAGTGCACGGGAGAAGGTCAAGGAGACTGAGGAACCCAAAGCCAAGGGTGAAGAAGAAGGCTTGCAAAGTCAAGGGTGATCGAGTTGAGAACAGCTACGACACATCAAGGATCACTACATAAGGACGTGACTTACAACCAATGAGGTAAAAGCTACAGTCATGTGGTGTAAGTCATAAGGCTCAAGATCAAGCTCTAAGAAGGAGATCAAGGTCACTAGAAGGAGAACAAGTGTCAAAACCAGAACTGGAAGCAACCCAAAAGAGCTAAGTTCATCTTGATCTTTAGTTTGGGTTGTTCCTATGTTTGGAGATGTTCTATGTGACCTTTGCAGGATGTTGGAGCGAAGAAATGTCAATCTAGATCAAGTCAAGCCAACTTGATGATTTATGAGTCCAACATCAAAGCTCAAGCATGTGGAATGCTATAGATTTAATGGTTAAGAGAAGGTATGTTTCTATACTTAGTACATTGGTTTTGTGGACTAATATACTTGTCTAAGTGTTAGAAACAGAAAGAAGAAGAAAAGAAGAGAGGTGCAAAGGGCCTGGCTATGTACAGCCAAGGCAGCTCAGTCTGGCACACCGGACTGTCCGGTGGTGCACCGGACAGTGTCCGGTGGTGCACCGGACAGTGTCCGGTGCGCCAGGCTGAACTCCAGTGAACAGGCCGCTCTCGGGAGAAGTCTGGCGACGATCGGCTATAATTCACCGGACTGTCCGGTGTACACCGGACTGTCCGGTGAGCCAACGGTCGGCTTGGGCAACGGTCGGCCGCGCAATCCGCGCGTGACACGTGGACGAGCCAACGGTCGAATGGGGGCACCGGACTGTCCGGTGTGCACCGGACATGTCCGGTGCGCCAACGGCTCCCGCATCTGCAACGGTCGGCTTTGCCATAGAAGGAAAGAAATCGGGCACCGGACAGTGTCCGGTGTGCACCGGACTGTCCGGTGCGCCACCCGACAGAAGACAAGATTTGCCTTCCTGGTTTGCTTCCAACGGCTCCTAGGCCCCTTGTGCCTATAAAAGGGACCCCTAGGCGCCTCAAGCAATATACAAGAGCAGCCAACAAGTGTAGACATCACTCGAATCAATTCTCACTCTCCCTCGTGTGTGTAACTCTATAGTTTGTGTAGAAGGCACAGCTATAAGCCTTAAGAGAGAGGAGAAGTGCTGCTTAGAGCTAGAGCAAGGTCTTGAGCGTATCGTTACTCTGCCGGGGTGCTGCCAAGAAGTTTGTAAGCAGCCGCGGTTCTGTTGTAACCCCACTCAATAGTGAAAGGCTCTATCTGTCATACTGACAGATCTGAGCAAACGGAGGAAGGAGTTGAAATAGACTCCAAGCCCAGGTGTGGCTAACTCCAACGAGGACTAGGCAAGCATTTCAGGCTTGGCCGAACCTCGGGATAAATCCTTGCGTCTGTGTGCTCTATTCTGTATTGTATCCTGACTCTCTGTCTTACTCGCCTTTATATCTGCACTTCAATACTTATCTGTGGTATAAGCTTGATTTGAAGTGCAGGACATTTTGAGACAGGATCTTCCATTCCGCTGCGACCTACTCGAAGAGTCTTCTCATTCCACTGCGTACTAAGTCTTCGAGTAGAGTAAGAATTTAAGTTTTAAAGTAATAAGTTTTATTCGCCTATTCACCCCCCCCTCTAGGCGACATCCAGATCCTGTTCCCGGGTCAAAGGGAACTTTCAATTGGTATCGGAGCTAGGCCTCTCCAGTGTGGGCTTAGCCGTCCGGAGATAACGATGTCGTCACAAGAGGTAACTGTAGAACTTCTTTTAGACGATGGCTCTAATTACAAATCTTGGTCTGTCTCTATTTATAATGCTTTCATGAGTGTTGATCCTGATTTGAGACAGATCTTTAGGAGAAGTATTTTTCCATCCGATATTAGTAAAAATCCCTCTAATGATGAACTAAGATGTTTTTCTCTCAATCACCGTGCTTGTAGCATCTTAGTTGATTCTCTTTCTAGAGGTGCTTATTTTGCCATCATGAGTAGAGATAATGATTTAATGGTTGATGCTCATGATTTATGGAATAGAATTAAAGTAAAATATTTTGTGGCAAATTGTACTACTTCTACTCCCTATATTGCTTGTGATGCTAACCATTCAAAGGGAGAAGATCAAGAACGATGGACACCCAACGATGAATCTACCTCGTCGATAGGTTTGGTCTCCACTAATAATAAATGTTTTATTGCTTACAATGACGGTGGAGACAAAAGCCATGATGAGGAGGAATATGAGGATGATAGCGAGGATGAATCTTCATCATCACAAGGTACTTTTTCCTATATTGCTTCCACTGACATTAATGACAGGGAAAATGAGACCGATGATGTGGAAGAAGAGGAGATTCGCCGTTTCTACAACCATCTCAACAAAGCGGACAAAGCTCTCTTGGTTAAGTTGTTGAGAAGGAACAAGGAACAAGGCGAGACGCTTCTCAGGCTAGAGGAGACTCTCATCAAAACAAACAACAGCCTGGAGAAGATGACCAAAGAACATGAGGAGCTGAGGTGCTCTCATGATGTCTTGGTCCAACGGTATGATTCAATGTTAATTGAGCAAAGTAATAATTATGACGCTCTATCTAATGTTGCTCAACTTAAAACTGAAAATTCTATGCTTAGAAGTCAAGTAGAAACAATGAATTTAGAAAAGCTTGCTCTTAGTGAAAAGTATGATATGTTGTCATACTCTCATAGTAAATTAGTTGATGACCATATCATGCTTAATGTTGCTCATGAGGTTGTAATTTCAAACTTAAATTCATGTGAACCTCATTCTCGCACGTGTGCGCATTTAGATTGTATATCATCATGTGCTAACCCCTGTTGCTCAAAAGAAAGCCAATCATTGATTGAGCAACAAGTTTTAGGGTCACAAAAGAAATTCTGTGGGAATAAGAAGCAACGACAACTGAGGAGAAGACGCTTAGCTCAACTCTCTCAAGATATCCACGGGCGCGTGGTGAAGAAGCTTGAGAAAGGAAAAACTGCAGCAAGTGTTAAGCTCAATAAGAAGAATGTTCCCAAAGCTATAAATGAAGAAATCAACATGAACAAGAAAAAAGGTAAAAATTCAATTAGTCATGTTGTTTGCACTGATCATCTCTCCATGTCATTCAAGTACAAAAAGGGAAAAGGAAAAAGGAGGTGCTTCAAGTGCAAGAAGTTAGGCCACCTCATCGCGTCTTGTCCGTACAAAGACAAGAATGAAGGGACAAGGAGTTGTTTTGGATGCAACAATAAGGACCACATGATCACTTCATGTCCGGTCATGAAGAATCAAGAATGTGCATCCTCCAAGATGACTCTCACCAAGGAAAATGACAAACAGCAAGCGTCATGTCAGGTTAAGCGACGTTTCTGCTACAAGTATGGTGAGCAGGGTCATCTATCTAAGGTATGTAATAAAGGTGAGGTTCCTAAGCAAGTAAATTTGTCTCAATCTTATTCGCTTAGGAGACCCAAATCATACACTTGTGCTAGATCTATAACGAGATCACCTAGAACTAGCACAAAGACTATTTGGGTACCAAAGGCACTTTTAGTTGAATGTCAGGGACCCATCCCTAGGTGGGTACCAAACTGTGCTAACTAGATCATGCAGGTGCCTTGAGATGGACTGGAGACCATGGGAGAGCTTAAGACGGTTATATCAAACTCTATGCTTAAGCTTTTTAATTGTTTTGGTGTTTATTGACCCAAGGTTGATTTATTGTAAAACACTAATCCCATGTTCATCTCAAGTGAAATAAGGTGTATAGGTCCTGAATCATTATTGGTGAATCAAGTAAAGGACTTGATGAGAATCTACAACGTGCTCTCCAAAGGACGGTACTCGTGTATTTTAAGTACATAACTGCAATTTAGTATTGCTCTTAAGTTAGCTTGTTGTGCTACCTGTCCTTGGAGTAGTTATGCTTTATGATTGCCTGTGCTAAATGAATCATAATGATGTTTGTTTAATCATGATTAGTGCACTATAGGATATATCTTTTGAATCATTCATGGGTAGCTCTTTCATTTGTTATATCCACCATGATTAACTCTCTTAGTGTATGTGGATAAACATGTATCTTTTGTAAGTCATGCTATGTTTTTTTTATGATTAACCTATGTGCAAGCATGATAGTTTTGTTTAGTCCATGTTCACATGATTACTCTGTCTTGGTACTCTGTGTATACCAAAACAAGAAATCCATGTTGGGTCTCTAATGCACCCTCTCGAGCTATGAGGTGCATGAGCAAAAGGTGCCCTAAATTGGTGACAACATGTGCTCTCACTACACAATACCTAAAAGAATGAATCTCATGGCATTCAGGAAAAAGGCAAAGGTATGGAGAATGGAACTATGCAATTTCATTGAATATCTTGAAGTTCCGTTGATTGTAATCATAGCTATGTTCTTGCCTTTCAATTGGTAATATCTTGGCTTAGGTGCTTTATGCTTTAAAATGTTGTTTCCTTTGGTGTACCTAAGAAAATACTTCTTAATCATGGTGTGCTTAGACATTGTGCTTTATATGTATGATCTTGTCGTTTTTCAATTAGTATATGTGTTGCAATGATCATCATGTGTGAAGCGTGCTTTGGTGTTTTTAAATGTTATATATCATGAGGCATGCATTGTTTCCACTAGTCATAAGTTGTATTATCTCATCTATTCAATTGGTATCTTTTTGTGATGTAATTGATATATTATGCCTAGACCAAGGTATGTTTCCCCTTTACTTCTGCGGATGCTAGAACGTGCAAGGTGCAAGTCATTCAAATACTTGATGCACAACTTTAGGGGGAGCACACATAACTTGTGTCTTTTGAGACTAACTGTTTTTTGAGTGATCCTATATAGTCTCAAGGTGGAAAAGAGAAGATGAGCAAGAAATGGAGCGATCAGGACTTGGGTACCTCCACAAGTCTAGTAATTGGTATCTAAAGTTGTAAGTAATTACGTATTTAAAGGTTGCTCGTGCTCTATAATAGTTGGTGATCCTAGATGCTTATCTTGAAATATCATGGAGCTATGACAGTGATGATTTTTCAATTGGTAGCCTTGGTAGTGTGCTTCAATTGGTATCTTTTGGTAATCACTAGAATAGAAGTTTCTTCTTGTGCCCAATACTATAACTTGTTCTAAGTCTGGTGTCTTAGCAACAAGAAAAGGTTAGGATAAAGAATCAGGCACAAGTGTGGAGAAGCTCTCGAGAGATTAAATACTCTCAAGATGGGAAGTACACTACAACATGGTAAAGGTACAAAAGGAAGTGGTAATCTTTTTGCGTATTTGTATCTTACTTAAATGTTGGTAGTGCATATGCTCAATAAGTAAGGGGGAGTTTTGATACTGTGTCTCTCCTCCTTAACACCCTGCTGTCCCTTGACATCATCCTATGTTCTTGCTTGAATATGGTTTTGGTGTTTGATGTCAAAGGGGGAGAATATGTGCATTAAAGCTTATATCTCAACCTGAGAGGAAAGCTTATCCTAAGGGGTAATGTGTTAGTTTGAGCTTTGGTGATGTGTTAGTTTGAGCTTTGCTAGTGTGTTATTCATATGCTTCTTGCAGTATTATATGTGGTGCATCATATGGACTAGTGCTTCCGTTGTCATATGGACTAGTGCTTCCGTTGCTATGAATTAATTGGCATCTATTGTGTTCATTCTGAAATAGACAGTCATGTGGATAATGATGCATATGGTTTATGGTGCTTAAGATTGCTTTAAATTAGTATCTGAGTTTAAATTGGTATCTTAATGGTGAATAGTGGTAGGTTGATATTCCTGTGAGATATCCACTAAATTGAATGGTGTTTAACTCTGATTATGTGCATTTGTGTGTTATAGCATCATGGTTTGATCTTTGACACAATGCATTCCAAAAAGTGCTGAGGTGTAGAAATGCTTCGAATTGCCTAAGTATGTGCAAATTGGCATATTAGGCCAAAATTATGATTTTGAAGTAAGCACATATTTAGGGGGAGCAATTCTATAAACTTAGATTTCAAAGTTTGTGCTTTAAATCATATTCTAATGTAAGCTTTAATTGCGTTGCCATCAATCACCAAAAAGGGGGAGATTGAAAGCTCTCTTGTGGTTTTGGTGTTTGGATGACAACTCAATTAAAGGACTAACAAGTGTGTTAAGTGTTGAACAGGTGCTTAGTGTAAAGCTGACAGGGTTCAACACAAGTGAACAAATGTGATGGTCCAAGAACTGGATTATGGATACATGATGGACATCACAAGTAAGATGGACATTGCAAAAGTGATACTCGAGTGAGTAGCTCGGAGACAACTGATCAAGCCAAGGACTGAGGCAAGAAGAGCTTCGAGGTACCAAGTGCACGGGAGAAGGTCAAGGAGACTGAGGAACCCAAAGCCAAGGGTGAAGAAGAAGGCTTGCAAAGTCAAGGGTGATCGAGTTGAGAACAGCTACGACACATCAAGGATCACTACATAAGGACGTGACTTACAACCAATGAGGTAAAAGCTACAGTCATGTGGTGTAAGTCATAAGGCTCAAGATCAAGCTCTAAGAAGGAGATCAAGGTCACTAGAAGGAGAACAAGTGTCAAAACCAGAACTGGAAGCAACCCAAAAGAGCTAAGTTCATCTTGATCTTTAGTTTGGGTTGTTCCTATGTTTGGAGATGTTCTATGTGACCTTTGCAGGATGTTGGAGCGAAGAAATGTCAATCTAGATCAAGTCAAGCCAACTTGATGATTTATGAGTCCAACATCAAAGCTCAAGCATGTGGAATGCTATAGATTTAATGGTTAAGAGAAGGTATGTTTCTATACTTAGTACATTGGTTTTGTGGACTAATATACTTGTCTAAGTGTTAGAAACAGAAAGAAGAAGAAAAGAAGAGAGGTGCAAAGGGCCTGGCTATGTACAGCCAAGGCAGCTCAGTCTGGCACACCGGACTGTCCGGTGGTGCACCGGACAGTGTCCGGTGGTGCACCGGACAGTGTCCGGTGCGCCAGGCTGAACTCCAGTGAACAGGCCGCTCTCGGGAGAAGTCTGGCGACGATCGGCTATAATTCACCGGACTGTCCGGTGTACACCGGACTGTCCGGTGAGCCAACGATCGGCTTGGGCAACGGTCGGCCGCGCAATCCGCGCGTGACACGTGGACGAGCCAACGGTCGAATGGGGCACCGGACTGTCCGGTGTGCACCGGACATGTCCGGTGCGCCAACGGCTCCCGCATCTGCAACGGTCGGCTTTGCCATAGAAGGAAAGAAATCGGGCACCGGACAGTGTCCGGTGTGCACCGGACTGTCCGGTGCGCCACCCGACAGAAGACAAGATTTGCCTTCCTAGTTTGCTTCCAACGGCTCCTAGGCCCCTTGTGCCTATAAAAGGGACCCCTAGGCGCCTCAAGCAATATACAAGAACAGCCAACAAGTGTAGACATCACTCGAATCAATTCTCACTCTCCCTCGTGTGTGTAACTCTATAGTTTGTGTAGAAGGCACAGCTATAAGCCTTAAGAGAGAGGAGAAGTGCTGCTTAGAGCTAGAGCAAGGTCTTGAGCGTATCGTTACTCTGCCGGGGTGCTGCCAAGAAGTTTGTAAGCAGCCGCGGTTCTGTTGTAACCCCACTCAATAGTGAAAGGCTCTATCTGTCATACTGACAGATCTGAGCAAATGGAGGAAGGAGTTGAAATAGACTCCAAGCCCAGGTGTGGCTAACTCCAACGAGGACTAGGCAAGCATTTCAGGCTTGGCCGAACCTCGGGATAAATCCTTGCGTCTGTGTGCTCTATTCTGTATTGTATCCTGACTCTCTGTCTTACTCGCCTTTATATCTGCACTTCAATACTTATCTGTGGTATAAGCTTGATTTGAAGTGCAGGACATTTTGAGACAGGATCTTCCATTCCGCTGCGACCTACTCGAAGAGTCTTCTCATTCCACTGCGTACTAAGTCTTCGAGTAGAGTAAGAATTTAAGTTTTAAAGTAATAAGTTTTATTCGCCTATTCACCCCCCCCTCTAGGCGACATCCAGATCCTGTTCCCGGGTCAAAGGGAACTTTCAGGGTTTTCATCATCTCATCCTCCAGGATGTGAAGACTGAAGAGAAGCGGGCAGTCTCTTCACCATTCTACTAGTTGAGTGCCCGTGCGTTACAACGGTATACAAAATATTCAGCAAAATGTTATTGCACAACAATTACATAAAAAAATGCCACATATCTACTTTGACGCCTTCATTTGTTGTGAGCCAGATTTTGCTGCTCCACCATAAGTGTAACCGCTTGATTGCTTCGTCCCGCCAAGATGCAACGATTCAATCTGCTCCTCTCTATCCTGCTCATAATTCCTCAGCAGGCACCACACCATTTGCCCTGTTCAGCTCATCATCCTCTCAACTACCATCCAAGCCATCATGCAAGCTAGCAGCGTTCATTCCTATACCATTATTCGATGAAACTTCCTTGGCCGTCTGTTTGGACCTGGAATCCTTCAATTATATCTCATCAATTATATCTCATCAAAATCAACCGCAAGCTAACAAAAGCATAGAACGATAATTAATGCTTCTGCATCTCATCATAACATGTTTATTCCGTAGCAACGCACGGACATACACCTAGTACTTTCAAAAGAGAGGACATATTCATTAGATATAGAGACAGGTACAATTGCCATGAATTAGATTATTCACTTGACATGAATGAAGTAGAATGAAGCTAGAAATAGCTAAGGCAGCAAATATCTGATGATGAGAGCAACACCGTGGGGCATTTGCCTTCAACACGATTTCACGCTAGCTGCTATGCTAGGCACGATCTCGTCTTCTGTTTCCAGCTCCATCACTCGTCTTCTGTTTGCAGCAAACTCAGCCCTGAGATGTTCAGTGTAGAGCATCAGCGACTTGTGGAATTCTGCAAAGCACTTGTCATGGACGTATCTGCGGTTGCTCCCAGTCCCAGCAGACGACCCAACGACTGTCCCAGACATGTAAGCCCTGCAAGCGTCGAGGATGGCACGCTCATGCTCGTGGAAGTGCCACAACACAAGGGTCTCAAAATGCTGCAGGGAAGGAGATGAAGCTATATCAACCAATCAATCAATCAATCAAGAGATGAAGTATCCATTCATATTTGTTCAGTTCACCATTGGAGGCTTCCGGAGTGAATACAGCATCGTCTTGCATGATCTGACGAAGGCCGTCTGATTGTAAGCCAAGGAACACCTCTCACCACCTGTCGTTTCAGCCGAGTTCTTGTATCCTGGCTCATTGAAGTATGGCCTATCATTCAGCACGAGGCCCTGGATGGAGACCAGAACCTGCAGCATGGTGGAGCTCGACTTGCCCCACTTCTCGCACCCCTTGCCCCACCAGGTGTTCAGAAGGCTCAGACACACTTTCCCGCTCTCGTACAGGTTCGGGTTAAGCCGAAGTCTGCCAGAATGGTAGTATACTTTCTGAACACAAGACATCAATCAAGTACTGCTGCTCACTTTGAATGGAAGAAACTATACAAGAGAGGCAGAGGCAGGATGATGGAACCTAGTGCTTTATGGAGAGGACTATGAGGAACATGAGGAACCTAGTCTTTTTTTTGATATAGATCATCATCATCCCTACTCTGTGACATCACAAATTCTGTTCGGGGGAAATGAAATGAACATGAGGAACCTAGTGCAAGCTATATCATTTGAGTCCAGCAGAATGTTCGATATCCAGTCCCAATTGCTGGCCATGAATCAAATAAAAACAAAATGCATTCGTGAATCAATTGCCAGCAGAATCAGAGGCTCAAATATATTGCCATATGTTGAATCAAAACATTTGAATGCCAGCAGATTTGTTCGGTTCACTGCTGAAATTTTTTGACAGTTGTAAAATTATTTGTGGATATTTTCGCTCATACATGCAGCATGCACTAATTTGGAAGATGAGGACAGCACCTAGTTAAGATGTTGTAGGGGGCCTCACCTGTAGCATTTCATTTTGGCACATGCTAATCAACAAATGGAGCATGGAGCACTAATAGGCAAACCGGGGATTGCCCAATAATGAGCGAATGAAGCCCCCTGTACTGTAAGATCGGATACTACTAAAAGTTTTTGTTTTTTCCAACTAAAAGACATGAGAAAGCAAACGGAGAATCTGCGACGCTATTGAAATCTGTCTTTTAACACTGACAATCTGCTCGAGCTTGTAGTCGAGACTCGTGAATGCCCAACCCTACTCTCTCTTGAGCATCTACAGTGTGATGATAGAATCCCTGTACTGTGTGTCGTCTAAGGATCACTAAGCATCGATGGTAAGCCTGGAATGATCACTGTTCATCGTCGCAGGAGCTGCATATGGCGAAAGACGACAGCATTTGCGGTCGATGCAGTTCTATTGGTTTTCTTTCGAGCGTGGGTTCCTCAGAGCTGTTCCGACCATGAATCACGCTGCGCAGCGGCAGCTACAGTCCGACCTGTACAACAGATCCAAAACAGTGAAGAAATCGAGAACGCTGGCTGCTCAACGAACAGTGGAGACTGGACAAAAGAGCGAAAGAAATTGAAACACCTGCGCAACAGACTGTGTGATTGGGCAAAATGGAAATGAATTCGCCAAGGGAAGAAAAAAATCTTTCACAGGAAAGAAGGTGCTGGTGTTCTCCACTGAGAAAATTTTGTGGATTTGAAAGAAGCTGCTGCATGGATCTCATTCTGTCGTCGGTCAGTCTATCAGCACCACACCACACCATACCACTGGTGCCAAGAGCATGCTGCAAAGCCACACTGTGCCTCCAACGTTGCCGCCTGGCATTGCCAAGAATCGGTTCCAAGGGGGAATGATGATCCTGGCAGAAACATCTGTGGCGAGTAGTTCATAATTGGAGCAGCACAGAGCGCCTCTGGCCGAAACCTGAACTCCGAGAAGGGCGAACGTGTCGGGAATCACACGGCTCCACGGCATAAAAACAACATTTGATCGCAGGCGCGACCGAGATAAGACGACCTCTATCGGCGGTAAGCATGGAATCTCGCGGGAGGGAGGGAACCCGGTGGCGGAGCAGCCCGAATCTGAGAAGGATCAGAGCGGGGGGAGTGGGGGTACGTACCCGGGGTCGCGATTGCAGATGTCACAGATTTCCATGTTCTTAGCCCAGTCCGGGCTGATGAGCATGTCGCTGGTGGCGCGGTCCACCATGGAGCCTGCCATGGAGGGCGGGGGGAGCGGTCGGAGGGAGACCCCGCAGGCGGGGCGGCTGTAGCCGGATTGGGATCGGCAGCGAGCGGGGTGGCGCTTGCCCGTCCTCGAAACCACCCGCACCACGCACGGTGGGGTATCGAGGCCGGGGAGGACGAAATCTAAAGCCGAGCCTGCCATGGACGGGGGTGGATCTCGCGGGCGGGCGAGATTTCCGTCGCGACAGCCATGGATGGAAGCTTTGTGGCGAGATTCGCGACGGATTTGGCAGACCGGCGAGATTCACGGCGAGCGTGGAGAAAGGCAGAACCGTGCACCAATTTCCTCTGTGGACGCCTACGTTACTTACATAAGTAGTAGTAGAGATTCTACCCCTTCCCAGCTCCTCTCTCTTCACATCCCTGTAACGAATAGATGGATGAATGCATGAAGGCATGACCTCGGTGAACAGAAACTGAAATGCTGTAATTCCATGCCCATCTTGACTCCGATCAGATGCGGCCTACAGACGCTCGAAAGTGTTGGGGCCATGGTGGAAAGAAATCGGTCAAGAGCGATTAAAGGCCGTTCCCCGCTAGGCCGCTTCACATTCGTCTCAGTTTGGAAAGAGAAGGCCCATTAAAAGCCCAACCTAAACCAGCCGGATATATATAGCGCGAAGGAACCCTAACCGCCTCCAGCCTCGGCCTCTGCTCCCGGCTCCCCCACGGTACTCCAGCCGCTAGCCTGCGATTCCGCCAGTACGCCACCACCACCGAGCCTGGACTACCGCCGCCGCCCTTCGCCGATATCTTCAGCGGCGAACAGCGCCCACCAGGTATTTCCACCCCCTTCTCTTCCCTGTCTGCTGTGCGAAACCGAGTTTTCAAACTCTAGCCTCAAGCTATTTGATGCCTATTTAACTTCTAAATTTTTTAGCTTTTTGCAAAAACTATATGGTGTACATGTGTTCACACATTTCTCTTTATTAGATCCCGCCCCTGCGATGGAGTCCGTGGTGAACCCGAAGGCATACCCGCTGGCTGATGCGCAGCTGACGATGGGTATCCTCGATATCATCCAGCAGGCCGCCAACTACAAACAGCTTAAGAAGGGAGCGAATGAAGGTACCGAATCAATCCCTTGTGCACGTCCTGCTCTGTAATATGTTGATTCTGGGGCTTTCCTATTCAATTTGTGTCTTTTGTGTTTGCGCGCAGCGACGAAGACCCTGAATAGGGGCATATCGGAGTTTGTAGTGATGGCGGCGGACACAGAGCCTCTCGAGATCCTGCTCCACCTCCCCTTGTTAGCTGAGGATAAGGTGCTTGTGATTTTTGTTTTGCTGGGTTCACTCTAGTATTTTTGGTTATTTAATAGTTCTTTTTCTGTGTGATAAGGTAGTTCGTTTGGATGTCATCTAGATGTAACGTTGGTTGAATACATCATATTGTCATGTGCTAGGTGTGAAGTTTGCTGGCCTCCCCTTTATTTAGTGGTACATGGAAAACCAGAAACCGTTAAATGCTTAAGGCTGTGGCCAGCAGACTGTTTAACCGTTCAAAACACTGTTTTGCATTTCAAACTGCAATGTTTACAGACTGGAGTTTGAAATAGGATGTGTGATAGATAAAGCTGCTGGGGATAGCCTTTAGTTGTAGAGGATTTCTTATTTGCTTTGATTGAAATGAAGTTAATCTTTTGATGCTAAACATCATGGATACTTGCAACATATGTTGTCACATACTCAGTGTCTTACTTTGTTACTTCAACTTCGTTTCTTAGTTAATTGTCTGTAAATGGTATTCCCTATTTTGGAACTTAGCATCCATGTTCCCACAAAAGAATGGGAACGTAACATGAGAACTTGGGATGTTATTTATAACGTGGTAACATAAATGTTCCCAAATCGGGAAGGTGGATGTTCCCAGAACGAGGAAGTGGGCAAGTGTTGGAAAATACAATGCTCATTTTACATCACCTTCAACCAACATTTTTTTCTATTAGTATATATTTTTTGTGCCGCCAGATTTGTGTAATTAGCTCTGTATTCATAAACACTTTCTCATGTCTGCTTTTGATAACATATAATAATATAAGTCTTGTTTGGATACCCATGTATCCACATCAATCAATGTGCGGTGGAGTGGTTTTGATATAGCTTGTGTTTAATTAGTTCTACATGCTTCTATGTGCTCTCTTCATCCTGCACTCCTGCATGGTTGATGACCTGAACTATTTGTATACAGCACTCCTGTTAGCATACTTGATGAATATAGCAAAATCAACCACTGGACCTTGTCCAAAAAAATCACCATTCACTAATAAATTTGCCCTATGCTGTGTGCAGAACGTGCCATATGTGTTTGTTCCATCGAAGCAAGCTCTTGGCCGTGCTTGTGGTGTGACAAGACCGGTTATTGCTTGCTCAGTGACCAGTAATGAGGGTAGCCAGCTGAAACTACAGATACAGGGTCTCAAGGTACTTAATATTCTGCCATAGTAGTTGTTGATGCTTGATATTTTACCTTAAATCTTTGGTCTGTAATATTTGTACGCTATTTAGTAGTCTTTCTTATCATGTTCTTGTAGATTAATCAAATTTAATGTATTGCAGGACTCCATTGAGAAGCTTCTCATCTGATCTGCCGAAGACCTTTCAGTGTGATGGGCCTCATCGACACTTTTTTCAGAGGCTTGGACTGGTGATGGTGTCTTGTTTACTTTGCGCTTTTCAAACTATATTTGAACACTGTTAAGTCGATCATACTTGAATTGTACTGCATCTTATGTTTGTGATTGTCATGTAATCTGAAGATGCCTCTGTATTGTGGTGGCTTGTTTCTGCTGAGATTCCGACCACATCATTGTGACGGCTGATTACTACGTTTTGAGTACTGTATCGTCACCATGGTTGCAACTTCCATGTGACCACGTCACGATAAAATTATATCTGGGTGCAGGGATTACATTATTGTTTTGCATTTTTCGAAAACAGTTTTGTTCATTGACTTTCATATTTTTAAATTCTAGACCAGAACACAAACAAAAAAATCGTTCATAGGATCGTTTCCAGGTCGCGGGTAACCATATTTTCTTTGGGCAACTTGATTCCTACACACGATAACAAAGGCGATACAGAGTTTCAAAAATTATAACATATTTTGGTACCTAACTATTTATTATATAGAGCAACTCCAAGAGAGTAAGAGACCTTGGACCAGTAAAATTGTTCATTAAAAGTAGCTATTCAAAGAATTTACATAGTACGTTGGACTAGTTTATTAAAAAAACTATAGCTATTTTTTGTTAATATATTAGAGTTGCTCTTACATAGCTTTGCTATATATTTATATTTTTTAGTTACATAACAAAAGGTAATGTATTTTTGAAAAGACAACGTCAGAGAAAGTATCAGCCTAATTTTTTTGGTGGCTTGTCTCTTGAGCACCACTTCACCCTAAGAGTAAGTATAGTAATAGGTTCTAAGCTTGCTTACATGATATTTTGGTATATGTAGATAAGAGACATTAAAAGTTGGGATACAAACTCTCGTACAAGAGCTACTAGTCGGTTGCATGTGCGTTGCAACGGCTCACAGCAATATTCACGTAAACTATACACCAAAAAGGTCTCAATATTTTTTATTGATTGTCTACGCTCTCCGTATAAATTTTTTTTTGATTTGACTAACTGATGTTGTCTTGGTATAACACGGCCAATGAAGAAGCGATTAGAAGAGAGTTCACAACGACTGACTGAACGAACAGAGATTATAGAATGACATAATTTCACCATACAGAGACCAAATAAGAGTAAGTTTGTGAGATCAAGTTTCTAAAATAAGTCACATGAACTCAAACTTATAAAAATGAACATCAAAATATGGAGTGGTTGCTAAAGTGAGGCATCAATAAAAACTGGATGCACTCCATACAAATTATGGTATTTCGTAACAATTACTAACGTTTAAAACCAACAAATAATCTTTCTTTTTTACTGTTAGCGTGACAAATCAGTGTTGCTCCATCCAATTCAGTAAGTTCAAACACCATGTAGTCCATTGCGCCAATGTGGTCTCAGAAACGACCTAATGCATGAAAGAGCCAAGAACACAAGGTACGAGCACCCTGTGGTAGTGCCCGCATGATCTCCAAATCCTAACACATATTTTGCAGGATCGATGAACCATCATCAGAAGAACACAAATCATGTAAAAACAATAAATAAAGTATTAACACACCCAAATTATGTTCAATCCTTAGCACAACAAAAAACTAACACCCAAAACAACAGAGGAACAACACAATAATTTTTTGCAATGATGGAAGGATGGGTGACAGGTACATAGAAGTGGTAGAAACATACCGAGTTGACACAGTGGTAAGGGAAAGGCCATGTAGACAGGCGATGTCGAGCCACCGAATGGGTACCATAGGCAGCAAATCAGGGACCCCCATCCCTCGCCACCCCACTTCTAAGGTTTTGTAGAGCGGGAAGGGAAGGGAAGAGGCAGGCATACCTATTCATTGTCGAAGAAGGACACGACGAAGACCTGGGTATCTGGAGGCGATATAGGCAGTATACCGCTAGATACATATAGGGAGAGAGCACGCAAGCGGAGAAAGAAGCCTAGCCGGAGTAGCTTCCAACTTTGAGGCACCCGCACCACGCGTCAGTCCGAGAAGGGCGAGAGAACGTGAGTGCCTTCCCAGCCCTGGACCCACCGAGGCGACACAACACCACCACCAACTCCGTAGCATATGCCGATTGCTACCACGCTACAGGCCTTGGTTGTCCAATATCTCAGACCTGGACTCCTCATCGTTAAGATAACCTAAATGTGGCTGCCACACCCGGTTTTAGAAGGTAAACCGAATGCGAATCATGTACGTGCTAGGATCAGGAATTCATGTACACAACGATTACATAATTGGACATCATCACACATTGATCAAGATAATAGCAGAAATAAATACTTATAACATCACGATGCCCAAGACATCCATAGAGTCATTAAGTTAAAATATCATCAAAGTGCAGAACGAAAAGCAGTACGATACGACCTTCACAAGCAACTGATTGGGGGTTTGCCACTAATCTAATCTAGAACTTATCATAGTATTAAAACTCCTACAAATTCTCCATGTTGCCTTCATCTTCTCCTGAGCACTGGTAGCAATGGGGACAACCTGGGTTTGGGGTTTTTAAGCAAAGGTGAGTACACATCAACGTAGTCAGCAAATATCCCATTTGGCTAAAGTGGACTAGCTGTATGTGGGGTTAAGACTAAAGCAGTCGCTTTTAGTTGGTCAGGTATTTATTACTAGTAGAGAGCCAAGTTTTAGCAATAATCCCAAGTTATTAACCCAGATAGTACTCCCTCTAAGAGGAAATACCAAATAACATAAATATAATCTGAAGCGCCCCAATCCCTTGGGAATCAAATGTGATACAATTACTAGTCCCAGGAGGCAGTAAACACATTTATACATCAGATGATTCCAGGTCTGCTCAAACGAGACAAACCTATAAAGGTGGCGATCAACTTTAAGAGTTGGTCCACGACTCGGGACATATCATCAGAGTGGGGATGAAGTAGCCCGATATACGCAGCGAAGCAAATCAGTGGTCCAACAGCCACAGGCAAGGTTGGGAACAGGCGTAACTCTTACCCAATCAGCGATCTCCTTCTCTGAAAAACAACAAATAAGCAAGGATGAGTACTTACGTACTCAGCAGCCCACCTTCACCCACGGAATGGGGAAATCAGATATAATGCATGGAATATGTGGAGCTCAGGATATTTTGCAGAAATAGCAATATTTGATACAGGGTTATTTTGTAAAACATTTTATATTTTTCAAAGCGCATCCTCTCCCAAAGGAGCAGGAAGTTTTTCAATATAGAACAAAATCCCCTGGACTAAACCATCTAGGTATCTCAGCAGTTTCCCACTGGTTTTCATTTTCAAAAATAGCTACTGGACTTCCCGTCCACCATAGCTCACGGCTCAACCGCCGGACCTTTTAAAACCACTTTTCAAAAGCATTTTTTGGAAACAAAACACTAATTGTAAAATCCATGCCATGACTCATCGATATCCGTGGACGCGAACTATTCAAATAGGTTTTTAAACTATGCGCAGAGGTGTACACTTTACCCACTAGTCTGGTTTCTGCAATCTCACCGTCGTGAGATCCGAATGCTGAAACTCTCTCCTTCCTTGCACGTCCTTAACGATTATACCGGAAGGAACAAGGCCACCACCATTCCCAAACTGGACAAAACATTCCCCTTTCTTATCCTCCTGGTGGTCCCCAACCATCATAACCCTGGGGTTCGGACCGTGCAAGTTCAGATCAAGCGACTTCCCGTACAGTCTCGAGTGGTTGTACTTCATAAGAGTATAGGTAAGGAGTGATGACAAACCGGTCCTTAAGCGAGAGGGACAATCCTTCATGCTCACACCTAACCCGGCTGAGCCATCACCTTAGGCCCTCCCCAAAACCAGGGAGTCCCTGATCGTCCCACTCAAGGGTGATAAGGGTGACAACCCTTCATCACACCCATTTTGAAATACATTTTCTTTTGAAAACTCACACCTTTTCTCAAATCATTTGTAACAAAGGTGTCAAGGAGTATAAAGATTAATTCCGGCAAAGTTCTAAGACTGGGTGGCCATAATAACTTGTCTCTTAGCAGCAAAATCATATCATGCATAAAATAACAGGCTGAGGGTTGTGGTTGAAAAAGCATAGGTAATTTATGCATGCAAGGGATCCAGTGAGCTTGCCGTTACTTTAACCGGCGAAAGGGTGAGAGCTCGCGGAACTGGCTTCTAGCTCCACCGCGTAGACTTGCAGAACTGGCCTTCACAAGACGGCACGAACGCTCCGATAACTATACAACATGAACAAGCAAACATACAAACCAGCAAGTATATCAACAAATATTTAATATAGTGGTCAGAATGGCGATATATGGATGGGTAGAGTCTTGAGCAGAATCTGTGTCATGTGGTGTTGTGATATTACTAGTGGCGGAGTGGAGGTGCTTACCAGGAGGGTGGATTGTAGGAGAAGCGACACTATGCGCGTAGCCGACAGAGCGGAGTAACTGAGTGGGTGGGGGTTTGCCTTGGCTGAGGGTGTTGAGTGTGTGGAGAGGGAGAGGGTAACTGGGTCTATTTATAGCCGGGTGTATGTGGTGTAGTACAATAGAGTTTACTGTTGGTGAGAATAGTGACGAGTGAATTGTCTGACTTAGTCTAAATAGGGAAATTATAGGTAGAATATGAGACAAGAGTATTTTTGGAGTTTTCTGGAATATGAATCATGCTTAAGGGATGACATGGTTGGATAGGGAATAATTTGATAAGAACTTAAAAAACAAGAATTATTGGAATTTGAGTTTGAAAGCCTGGTTCGAAAGAATCTCAAAGTTAAGCGTGCTCAACTTGGAGAAATCTAGGATGGGTGACCAGATGGAAAGTTCTTACTGGAAGGAAAATCATAGTCACCAGAGTTCGTATGACTGGAATATTGGTTTGGCAGGTCTTGGTGAGCTGGACAGCATGAGGGATGGGCAGTTGAAATTTGGGGTCATCAGACGATCGATAAATAGTAATAATGAATAGTAACGGTGAAATAGTAACAATAAATATCATCGATGAATAGTAAAGATGATGAATAGTAATGGTGAATAGTAACGATGATGAATAGTAGCGTTGACTGGTAATGGTGAGTAGTTCGTATGAACGAACGATGAATAGTGACTATGAACGAACGATGAACGATGAATAGGGACTATGAAGGATGAATAGGGACTATGAACGAATGATGAACGATGAATAGTGACTATGAACAAACGATGAATGATGAATAGGGAATATGAATGATGAATAGGGACTATGAATGAATGATGAATGATGAATAGGGACTATGAACGAACGATGAACGATGAATAGGAACTATGAACGAACGGACGAACGATCGAATGATTGGATGAACGAATGATTAGAATTTCGGTAGCATAACGACTGAACAAAGATTGTTTGGACGAACGAACGGACGAACGATCGGATGAACGGATGAACGAACCATGAACGATCGGGCGAACGAACGAACAAACTAAGAACAGGTGGACGACCGAACGATCCTTGTGCTTGTGTTGTGCTTGTGTGGGAGTTGGAGTGGGCGTGTGGGGGGAGAGTTGCCATGAAATGGCTTGGTGTGGCTTGAGGGGTGGCCCTTGTCCCTCTATCTATAGGCTAGGTGGGGGATTAGGGGGAGGAGGCGAGGATTAGTGGGAGGATGCGAGGATTAGTGGGAGATAAGCATGTATTAGTCATGTATAAGTGAAATTAGCTTGTAGAGCTCACTGTATGACACCGGAGGCGTACGTATACGTATGAGCATGAGGAAAATTATGAAGAAAATATTTGTAGGGACTTAAAATCATTCTGAAAGTATTTCTCATGAGGAAAATATTTGGAGAAATATCGGTGGAATATTTGGGCAATATTTCTGGAAAGAATTTGAGGGGGATCACTAGGGAAATATTTGTAGGATATTTTGAGGAGGATTCCTAGAGAGAATATAGACCACTATATTTTATTTGTTTAGATGAACGCACAAACAAACATTTTGAAACGATAATTAAAATTCATTTTGAATTCAGAGCGAGTTTGAGAAATTTTCAAGATTTGAATTTTTGGGATGCTACATAATCATCATCATAAAGGTATCCAGAGTAACTCTAATCAAAGGAGCTCCCAAGGTCGCTCATAACCGTGATACAGATGATATACCAGTTTCTAACACTCTGCAGAGGTTGCACACTTTACCCACGAGTCGTGATTCCTTTTTTGCCTCGGGTCAATCAAACCCTCAAACACTACCAAGGTGAGTCGGCAAGGTTTCACTACGTAGCCTTTACAAAGATTATCCTTGTTTGTAGTTGCCCGTTAGGTTTCGCAAGTCGTACAAACACAATACTCCTCCCTAAGGCGGGTCACTAACAAAACCAAATCGAATGAACCTCGACACTCACCCTTAGCAGAGCAAGCACCATGCCGCAACCCCCATTAACGGCACAACGACGAAGCAAACTACACCCCCAAGTTCATCCAATTAATCAGCTAAGTGCGTCACATTCCACCCTCATGGTTGTACTGTTTTCTCGAGTGGTCATCCAGTGAACAGGTCCTTACGGAGAGGTACTCGGGAAACAGTCTGACCCCTAAAATATCACATGATCATCATCATAATCAAGATATCATCATCATATCATAAATATTCTCATCATGTTTGTTGATTAAAGTAAAGCAATAACATGATACTAATCATAATAACCAATTCCCAAGGGGTAACCAAGGACAGGAAAACAGAACACTAGTCAATCCTTAGGTTGATCATGGTATGTGGGACAATGAATTATAAAGTAAGTAGGACAAATATGTCAGAGGACACTTGCCTTCACCAGGTTGCCGCACAGGGGAGTCTCCTGCAAACACACTCGAAAACCTTGGACTGCTCGTTGTCTACTGAAAGGGAATTAGGCTTACACCGATTTCCTAATTGATTTTGGTGGTTGAATTGCCCAACACAAATAATTGGACTAACTAGTTTGCTCTAGTCTATAAGTTCTACAGGTGCCAAAGGTTCACAATTAGCCAATAAAAAGACCAAGAAAAGGGTTCAAACAAGAGAGCAAAAGACAACCCGAAAGGCACCCTGGTCTGGCGCACCGGACAGTGTCCGGTGCACCAGGAGACTCGAAACCAAACTCGCTACCTTCGGGAATTTCCAAAGACGCTCCGCTATAATTCACCGGACTGTCCGGTGAGTCACCAGACAGTGTCCGGTGCACACCGGACTGTCCGGTGTGCCAGCGGAGCATCGGCTACTTCGCGAAGCAACGGTCGACTGCAACGCATTAAATGCGTGCATGCGCGCGCAGAGAACAGAGAAACACCAGAAGGCGCACCGGACAGTCTACAGTACCTGTCCGGTGCACCACCGGACAGCCCAGAGGCCCCACAAGTCAGAGCTCCAACGATCAAACCCCAACGGTCCGCTGACGTGGCTGGCGCACCGGACAGTGTCCGGTGGCGCACCGGACTGTCCGGTGCGCCATGCGACTGCAGCCTTCCAACGACCATTTTTGGTGGTTGGGGCTATAAATACCCCAACCACCCCACATTCAATGGCATCCAAGTTTCCACTCTTCTACACCTTACAAGAGCTAGCATTCAATACAAGACACACCAAAGAGATCAAATCCTCTCCCAACTCCACACAAAGCATTAGTGATTAGAGAGAGTGATTTGTCGTGTTCATTTGAGCTCTTGCGCTTGGATCGCTTCTTTTCTTTCTCATTCTTTCTTGTGAAAACTCAATTGTAACCGAGGCAAGAGACACCAATTGTGTGGTGGTCCTTGCGGGGACTTTGTGTCCCGTTTGATTGAGAAGAGAAGCTCACTCGGTCCGAGGGACCGTTTGAGAGAGGGAAAGGGTTGAAAGAGACCCGGTCTTTGTGACCACCTCAATGGGGAGTAGGTTTGCAAGAACCGAACCTCGGTAAAACAAATCCTTGTGTCACACTCTTTATTTGCTTGCGATTTATTTTACACCCTCTCTCTCGGACTCGTTCTTATTTCTACGCTAACCCGGCTTGTAGTTGTGATTAAGTTTGTTAATTTCAGATTCGCCCTATTCACCCCCTCTAGGAGACTTTCAATTGGTATCAGAGCCCGGTGCTTCATTAGAGCCTAACCGCTCGAAGTGATGTCGGGAGATCACGCCAAGAAAGAGATGGGGACCGGCGAGAAGCCCATTACAAGCCACGGGAAGGCTCCATCGGGAGAGTCCTACAACAAAGGGAAGGGGAAGGAAAAGGAATCCTCTTCACACAAGTCGCATCAGAGCGGTGACAAGAAGAAGAAGATGAGGAAGGTGGTCTACTACGAGACCGACTCCTCGTCGCCATCCACCTCCGGCTCTGTAGCATCCCAAAATTTCAAATTCTGAAATTTTCTCAAACTCCCTCTAAATTCAAAATGAATTTCAAATTTCATTTCAAAATGTTTGTTTGCGAGTTGATATCAACAAGTAAAATATAGTGGTCCATATTCTCTCTAAAATCCTCCTCAAAATATCCTACAAATATTTCCCCAGAGATCCCCTCTGATTCTTTTCAGAAATACTCCACCGATATATCTCCAAGTATTTTCTTCCTAAGAAATACCTTCAGAATCATTTTTCAAGCCCCCACAAATATTTTCTTCATATCATTCTTGGTTCTAAGGTCGGAAATGGTAGTATTGCAAACATCAAAATCTTTAGCCTTAGCAATTAATTTTTCATTTTCAATCCTAAGGCTAGCAAGAGAGATGTTTAATTCTTCAATCTTAGCAAGCAAATCATCATTATCATTTCTAAGATTGGGAATTGAAACATCACAAACATGAGAATTAACCTTAGCAATTAAACTAGCATTTTCATTTCTAAGGTTATCAATAGTCTCATGGCAAGTGCTTAGCTCACTAGACAATTTTTCACATTTTTCAACTTGTAGAGCATAAGCATTTTTGACCTTAACATGCTTTTTGTTCTCCTTAATAAGGAAGTCCTCTTGAGAGTCCAAGAGATCATCCTTCTCATGAATAGCACTAATCAATTCATTTAATTTTTCTTTTTGCTGCATGTTTAGGTGGGCAAAAAGGGTACGCAAATTATTTTCCTCATCACTAGCATTATCATCACTAGAGGACTCATATCTAGTGGAGGATTTAGATTTAACCTTCTTCCTTTTGCCGTCCTTTGCCATGAGGCACTTGTGGCCGACGTTGGGGAAGAGGAGTCCCTTGGTGACGGCGATGTTGGCGGCGTCCTCGTCGGAAGAGGACTCGGTGGAGCTCTCGTCGGAGTCCCACTCCCGGCAAACATGGGCATCGCCGCCCTTCTTCTTGTAGTACTTCTTCTTTTCTCTCCTCTTTCCCTTCTTGTCGTCGCCCCTGTCACTGTCACTAGATATAGGACATTTTGCAATGAAATGACCGGGCTTACCACATTTGTAGCACACTTTCTTGGAGCGGGGTTTGTAGTCCTTCCCCCTTCGTTGCTTGAGGATTTGGCGAAAGCTTTTGATGATTAAAGCCATCTCCTCATTGTCGAGCTTGGAGGCGTCAATTGGTTGTCTACTTGGTGTAGACTCCTCCTTCTTCTCCTCCGTCGCCTTAAAAGCCACCGGTTGTGCTTCAGACGTGGAGGGTTCGTCAAGCTCGTTGATCTTCTTTGATCCTTTAATCATGCATTCAAAGCTCACAAAATTCCCGATTACTTCATCGGGAGTCATTAGTGTGTATCTAGGATTACCACGAATTAATTAAACTTGAGTAGGGTTAAGGAAAATAAGTGATCTCAAAATAACCTTAACCACCTCGTGGTCATCCCATTTCTTGCTCCCAAGGTTGCGCACTTGGTTCACCAAGGTTTTGAGCCGGTTGTACATATCTTGTGGCTCCTCCCCTTGGCGAAGACGGAAGCGACCGAGCTCCCCCTCGATCGTTTCCCGCTTGGTGATCTTGGTGAGTTCATCACCCTCGTGCGCGGTCTTGAGTAGGTCCCAAATCTCCTTTGCATTCTTCAACCCTTGCACCTTGTTGTATTCCTCCTTGCTTAGAGAGGCTAGGAGTATGGTTGTAGCTTGAGAGATGAAGTGCTCGATTTGGGCCACTTCGTCCGTATCATAGTCTTCATCCCCTACGGATGGTACATGTGCTCCAAACTCAACAACATTCCATATACTTTTGTGGAGTGAGGTTAGATGAAATTTCATTAAATCACTCCACCTAGCATAATCTTCGCCATCAAAGGTTGGCGGTTTGCCTAATGGAACGGAAAGTAATGGAGTAGGTCTAGATGTACGAGGATAGTGTAAGGGGATCTTACTAAACTTCTTGCGCTCTTGGCGCTTAGAAGTTACGGACGGTGCATCAGAGTCGGAGGTCGATGTTGATGAAGTGTCGGTCTCGTAGTAGACCACTTTTCTCATCCTCTTGTGCTTGTCGCCTTTCCGATGCGACTTGTGAGAAGAAGATTTTTCCTTCTTCTCTTTGTGGTGAGAAGAGGAAGATCTTTTCTCCTTCCGTTTGAGGAGTCTTTCTTCTTCTCCTTCCTCTTGGTGCGGGACTCTTCCGATGAAGTGCTCCCATGGCTCGTAGTGGGCTTGTCGCCGGTCTCCATCTCCCTCTTGGTGTGATCTCCCGACATCACTTCGAGCGGTTAGGCTCTAATGAAGCACCGGGCTCTGATACCAATTGAAAGTCGCCTAGAGGGGGGGGTGAATAGGGCGAAACTGAAATTCTCAAAAATGATCACAACTACAAGCCGGGTTAGCGTTAGAAATATAATAGACTCTACCAGAGAGGGTGCAAAACAAATCGCAAGCGAATAATCAAGTGAGACACGCGGATTTGTTTTACCGAGGTTCGGTTCTCTCAAACCTACTCCCCGTTGAGGAGGCCACAAAGGCCGGGTCTCTTTCAACCCTTACCCTCTCTCAAACGGTCCCTCGGACCGAGTGAACTTTCTTTTCTCAATCACTTGGAACACAAAGTTCCTACAAGGACCACCACAAGATTGGTGTCTCTTGCCTCAATTACAAGTGAGTTTTGATCGCAAGAAGGATTGAAAGAAAGCACGATTGCAAAAACCAAGCGACAAGAGCGACAAATAACACACGGATCACTTTTTCTCTCAAGTCACTAATCACTAATGATCTCTTTTCTCAATTGTGAAATTGGAGAGATGGAGGCTTTGAATGTGTCTTGGAATGGATTGCTAGCTCTTGTATTGAATGTTGAAGGTTGGAATGCTTGGGTGTAGTGAATGGAGGTGGTTGGGGTTGTATTTATAGCCACCAACCACTTCCTAGCCGTTACTCCATTCTGCTGAGCGCGGACGGTCCGCCCGCCAGGTCCGGACGGTCCGCCTCTATAGATCAACGGCTGAAAATGCAACGGTCAGCAGTAACGGCTATATCAACGGCTATATTGCATTTAATGCGTTGTCAGATGTCAGACAGACCCAGTCGCGGATGGTCCGGTCGTGCACCCCGGACGGTCCGCGAGGCCGCTATAATTCATTCTTCCGAACCCGTCACCTTCGGGTTATTCGGATCCTTGCCTACCGGACGGTCCGCGCCTGAGGTCGGACGGTCCGAGCGAGGTCTCAGACGGTCCGCGCTTATCCTCCGGACGGTCCATAGTGCAGACTCGGCTTTTTGCATTGGTTCTGTCCGAGGGTCATCCTTGTGTCGCGGACGGTCCGCCGCAAGGGCCCGGACGGTCCGCGCTTGGCCTGTTTTTCCAAAAAGCTTCTCCTGTTCGGAATAATCTACGGTATTCCAGACAGTCGATTTAGTATAGTTGTAGATGAACCTTTGACACCTGTAGAACATATAATCTAGAGCAAACTAGTTAGTCCAATTATTTGTGTTGGGCAATTCAACCACCAAAATTAATTAGGAACTAGGTGTAAGCCTAATTCCCTTTCACCCATCTCAAGAGAAAAGTGCCTTACCCAAGAAGATACCGGGAAGCTTACCCTTGAAGCCTGGAATAAGCTACAGAAGAAACCTATCCAGCCGCTTAGTCAAAAAGATAGACCGTGAGAATCAAAGCACTGCCCCTGAGTCAAAGTAAACAGAAAAAGAGGACAGAAGGAGTTATTACCATACAGAGAGGCAAAGATTCTTGGAACCAGAGACCACAAACATCAGGGTCGTTGACCCCACCACTCACCCATGCCCCCCCGCATACGTGCTCGCCTCCATGCGCACTAGCACCACCGCCCACGCCCCCTTTGCAGCGCACTACCGCCACCCCACGCCCCCCTTTTGCAGCGCACCCACCGCCATTACCGCCAGCAACACCACCCCCCTCCGTCGCACCTGCTGCCTTGTGTCACCGACTCCATCACCGCCACTCCGCACCCGAGCACCCCCCACTCGCCTATAAAACTTCCCCACCAGCTCCCTCAACTCCCATCTTGCTCAAAGCAAAGCACACTCCAGATAAATCCCCTCTGCCAAATCGCAAGCAACTCCATTTTCCACTCCCTCGACCCTAAGATCATAATGCTTGGTGATTCTCGGGTTGAAGACTGTTGTACATGGTTCAACATCTTTGGTTTCCTCCTCTGTATGATGGTAATACTCTTTGATAGAATCCTCCAGTGGGAAGAGCAATGAGAAAGAAAGAGGCAGTGAAAAGTGAAAAGTGAGAAGAGAAAAGAAGATAGTGAAGAGAAGATAAGAAGAAGGTTCTCCCGGAATCAACCCTATGTCATTTATTTCTTCGCAGCCTGCTCAAGCAGCAATAGCAGAAGAAGGCCCTGTAACACCCTTGTTATGAGGTACTTCAAAGAGTTCAAATCCCCAAGATTCAAGAGTTCTACCCTCATTCTTTTTAAGTGGGGTAGTGTTCCAGTAAAGTTCCTGCTTTGGAGAAAAAGAAGAAGGCCTGTAGCAAGCTTGTGGAAGTTCGCAAGAGGAAGGTTTGCGTGTCGGCATCGATGCTTCTTCAATAAGCTAGCTGCCAAGCGAAACCTAGAAGCCTGAAGATGATTCTTTGAGTAGCCAGAATCAGCGTTTGCAATCGGCAACCAGATGCTCCTCAAAGGCCAAATTTTGTTGAAGCTCCATCTCCTCGAAGAGTCTACAAAGTAAAAATATGTAGCTGAAGTAAAGCTATACCCATAACCCTTCTAAGCCGAATCTCGAGGACGAGATTCCTTTTAAGTGGGGTAGATTTGTAGCATCCCAAAATTTCAAATTCTGAAAATTTCTCAAACTCCCTCTAAATTCAAAATGAATTTCAAATTTCATTTCAAAATGTTTGTTTGCGAGTTGATATCAACAAGTAAAATATAGTGGTCCATATTCTCTCTAAAATCCTCCTCAAAATATCCTACAAATATTTCCCCAGAGATCCCCTCTGATTCTTTTCAGAAATACTCCACCGATATATCTCCAAGTATTTTCTTCCTAAGAAATACCTTCAGAATCATTTTTCAAGCCCCCACAAATATTTTCTTCATAACTTTCTTCATGCTCATACGTATACGTATGCCTCCGGTGTCATACAGTGAGCTCTACAAGCTAATTACACTCATATAAGACAAATCCATGCTAATCTCCCACTAATCCTCTCATCCTCCCACTAATCCTCTCATCCCTCCCCCTAATCCCCCCACCATGGCTATAAATAGAGGGGCAAGGGCCTCCTCTCATCCCACCCCAAGCCATTTCATGGCAACTCTCTCCCCCCCACACACACCCACTCCATGTTCCACACAAGCACACACACTAGCACAAGGATCGTTCGGTCGTTCTTCGATCGTTCGTCCCCCTGTTCTTAGTTTGTTCGTTCGTTCGTTCGATCGTTCATGGTTCGTTCGTCCGTTCGTCCGATCGTTCGATCGTTCGTCCATTCGTTCGTCCAAATAATCTTTTTCCTGCCGTTATGCTGCCGAAATTCCGATCGTTCGTTCGTCCGATCGTTTGATTGTTCGTCCGATCGTTCATGGTTTGTTCGTCCGTTCGTCCGATCATTCGATCGTTCGTCCGTTCGTTCGTCCAAATAATCTTTTTTCCTGCCGTTATGCTGCCGAAATTCCGTTCATCGTTCGTTCATAGTTCCTATCCATCGTTCATCGTTCGTTCATACGAACTATTCACCATCACTATTTACCGTTACTATTTACCGTTACTTTTACCGTTACTATTTACCGTTACTTTTTACCGTTACTTTTTACCGTTACTATTCACCATTACTTTTTACCGTTACTATTTACCGTTACTATTTACCGTTACTTTTTACCGTTACTTTTTACCGTTACTTTTTACCGTTACTATTTACCGTTACTATTTACCGTTACTTTTTACCGTTACTTTTTACCGTTACTTTTTACCGTTACTTTTTACCGTTACTTTTTACCGTTACTTTTTACCGTTACTATTCACCGTTACTATTTATCGATCATCCGATCACCCCAAATTTCAACTACCCATCCATCATGATGTCCAGTCCACCTAAGACCAGTCAGACCCATATTCCAGTTATACAAACTCCGGTGACTGTGATTTTCCTTCCAGTAGGAACTTCCCATCTGGTCACCCATCCTAGGTTTCTCTAAGTTGAGCACGCTTAACTTGAGATTCCTTCGAACCAGGCTTCCAAACTCAGATTCCAATAATTCTCGTTTCTAAATTCTTATCGAATTATTCCCTATCCAACCATGTCATCCCATAAGCATGGTTCATATTCCAGAAAACTCCTAAAATACTCTTATCCCATATTCTGCCTATAATCTCTCTGTTCATACTAAGTCAGACGATTCATTCGTCACTATTCTCACCAACAGTGAACTTCATTGTGCTACACCACATACACCCAGCTATAAATACACCCAGCTACCCTCTCCCTCTCCACACACACTCAACGCCCTCAGCCAAGGAAAACACCCCACCCACTCAGTTACTCCGCTCTCGCCTCCAGTCCTCCCTCCTGGTAAGCACCTCCGCTCCACCACTAGTAGTATCTCAACACCACATGACAAAGATTCTACTCAAGACTCTACCCATCCATATATCTCTATTCTGACCACTATACTAAATATTTGTTGGTATACTTGCTTGTTTGTATGTTTGCTTGTTCATGTTGCATAGTTATCGGAGCGTTCATACTGTCTCATGGAGGCCAGATCTACAAGTCTACGCCAGGAGCCAGAAGCCAGTTCCGCGAGCTCTTCTTCCCGCTTCGCCGGATAAGCACGGCAAGCTCACTGGATCCCTTTGATGCATAAATTACCTATGATTTTTCAACCACAACCCTCAGCCTGTTATTTTATGCATGATATGATTTTGAGACAAGTTATTATGGCCACCTAAGCCGCTTGCCGCAATCAATCCTTAATATATTTGTTACAAATGATTTGAGAAAAGGGTGTGAGTTTTTCAAAAGAAAATGCTTTTCAGAATGTGTATGATGAAGGGTTTTCACCCTTATCACCTTGTGAGTGGGATAATCAGGGACTCCCTAGTTTAGGGGAGGGCCTAAGGTGTTGGCTCAGCTGGTTTAGGCGTGAGCAGAAGGATTGTCCCCTCGTATAAGGACCGGTTTGTCATCTTTCACTACCTGTACTCATGATAAGTACAACCACTCGAGACTGTGTGGGCAGTCACTCAATCTGAACTCGTACGGTCCAACCCCAGGGTTATGAAGGCTGGGGAGCACCGGGAGGATAAGGAGGGGGAATGTTTTGTCCGGTTTGGACATGGTGGTGGCCTGACTCCTTCCGGTATAACCGTTAAGGTTAGGACGTGCGAGGAAAGAAAGAGATTCGGCATTCGGGTCTCACGACGGTGAGATCGCAGAAACCGGACTAGTGGGTAAAGTGTACACCTCTGCGCAGAGTTTGAAAACCTATTCGAATAGTCCGTGTCCACAGGAATGGACGAGTCTGGTATGGTATGGCAATTAATGTTTGGTTTTCAAAAAAGGTGCGTTTGAGAAAAGTGGTTTTTAAAAGGTTCGGCGGTTGAGCCGTGAGCTATGGTGGACGGGAAGTCCAGTAGCTGTTTTTGAAAATGAAAACCAGTGGGAAACTGCTGAGATACCTGGATGGTTTAGTCCAGGGGATTTTGTTATAATACTAAAAAACTTCCTGCTCCTTTTGGAGAGGATGCGCTTTGCAAAATACAAAATGTTTTTCAAAACAACCCTGCATAAAATATTGCTGTTTCTGCAAAATATCCTGAGCTCCACATATTCCATGCATTATATCTGATTTCCCCATTCCGCGGGTGAAGGTGGGCTGCTGAGTACGTTTGTACTCACCCTTGCTTATTTATATTTTTTCAGAAAAAGGAGATCGGGTAAGAGTTACGACTGTTCCCAACCTTGCCTGTGGCTGTTGGACCGCTGATTTGCTTCGCTGCGTATATCGGGCTGCTTCAGCCCCACTCTGATGATATGTCCCGAGTTGTGGACCAACTCTTACAGTTGTTCGCCACCTTTATAGGTTTGTCGTTTAAGCAGATCTGTAATCATCTGATGTATAAATGTGTTTACTAGCCTCCTGGGACTAGTAATTGTATCACATTTGAGTCCCAGAGGATTGGGGACGCTTCAGGCTCCGACACGCCGTCCGTAACTTCTAAGCGCCATGAGCGCAAGAAGTTTAGTAAGATCCCCCTACGCTACCCTCGCATTCCTAAACATACACCATTACTTTTCGTCCCATTGGGCAAACCACCAACATTTGATGGTGAAGATTATGCTAGGTGGAGTGATATGATGCGATATCACCTAACCTCACTCCACAAAAGTATATGGGATGTTGTTGAGTTTGGTGTACAGGTACCATCCGTAGGGGATGAAGACTATGATGAGGACGAAGTAGCCCAAATTGTGCACTTCAACTCCCAAGCCACCACTATACTCCTCGCCTCTCTAAGTCGAGAGGAGTATAATAAGGTGCAAGGGTTGAAGAGTGCAAAGGAGATTTGGGACGTGCTAAAGACCGCGCACGAAGGAGACGAGGTGACCAAGATCACCAAGCGAGAGACTATCGAGGGGGAGCTCGGTCGCTTCCGACTTCGCCAAGGGGAGGAGCCACAAGACATGTACAACCGGATCAAAACATTGGTGAACCAAGTGCGCAACCTCGGGAGCAAAAAATGGGATGACCACAAAATGGTTAAGGTTATTCTTAGATCACTTGTTTTCCTTAACCCTACTCAAGTTCAATTAATTCCTGGTAATCCTAGATATACACTAATGACTCCCGAGGAAGTGATAGTGTCGGGGACCATAATTAGGGGTACCCCCAAGGCTCCTAATCTCAGCTGGTAACCCCCATCAGCACAAAGTTGCAAAGGCCTGATGGGCGCAATTCGGGTCAGGGCTCAGTCCATTCAAGGGACACGATCTCGCCTCGCCCGAGCCCAGCCTTAGGCAAAGGCAGCCGACCCAGGAGGATTCACGTCTCGCCCGAGGGTCCCCTCAAGCAACGGACGCAGCTTCGACTCGCCCGAGGCCTAGCTCCGGCAGGCTTCGTGGAGAAGCAACCTTGGCCAGATCGCCACACCAACCGACCGTATCGCAGGAGCATTTAATGCAAGGATCGACTAACACCTTATCCTGACGCGCGCTCCTCAGTCAACAGGGCCAAAGTGACTGTAGTCACTTCGCCGCTCCACTGACCGACCTGACAGGAAAACAGCGCCGCCTGCCCTACTCCGACTGCCGTGCCACTTGACAGATTGAGGCTGACAGCAGCTAAGTCCAGCCTCGGGCACCATAGGAAGCTCCGCCTTGCCCGACCCCAGGGCTCGGACTCAACCTAGACGCCGGACGACGGACTCTGCCTCACCCGACCCCAGGGCTCGGACTCAGCCTTGACCTCGGAAGACGGACTCCGCCTCGCCCGACCCCAGGGCTCGGACACAGCCTCGACCTCGAACGACGGTCTCCACCTTGCCCGACCCCCGGGCCCGGACTCAACCTCGACCTCGGAGGAGCCTCCGCCTCGCCCGACCCCGGGCTCGGACCGACCACATCACAGGGGGGACATCATTATCCTACCCCTAGCTAGCTCAGGCTACGGGGAACAAGACCGGCGTCCCATCTGGCTCACCCCGGTAAAACATGTAATGATGGCACCCTGCGTGCTCCATGACGACGGCGGTTCTCAGCCCCTTACGGAAGCAAGGAGACGCCAGCAAGGATCCGACAGCCCCGACAGCTGTACTTCCACGGGGCTCAAGCGCTCCTCCGATGGCCACGACTTCACATGAACAGGGCGCCAAAACCTCTCCGACAGCCACGACGGCATGTACTTAGGGCTCTGGCTCCTCTCTGCTAGACACGTTAGCACATTGCTACACCCCCCATTGTACACCTGGGCCCTCTCCTTACGTCTATAAAAGGAAGGTCCTGGGCTCTCGTACGAGAAGGTGGCCGCGTGGGAGAACGGGCCGACGCACAAGGCTCTCGCTCTCTCTCTCTCCCACGCGAACGCTTGTAACCCCCTACTGCAAGCGCATCCGCCCTAGGTGCAGGACAACACGAGGCCGCGGTTTCCCCTTACTGTTTTCCCCCTTGTGTCCCGTCTCGCGCCGACCCATCTAGGTTGGGACACGCAACGACAATTTACTCGTCGGTCCAGGGACCCCCCGAGGTCAAAACGCTGACAGCTGGCGCGCCAGGTAGGGGCCTGCTGCGTGTTGACGAACAGCTTCCCGTCAAGCTCCAGATGGGTAGTCTCCAGCAACCTCTCCAACCCGGAACGATGCTCTGTTTTGGGAGTCTTGAGTTCATGTCCCTCGACGGCAGCTACGACATGATACTCCTTCCTCCGTCGCGCGACAACAACAATGGCGGCCGTCAGCCCGCCCGCCGGCGGTGGAATCGACTACGCCTTCCCCACGTGGCGGAAGAGCAACATCCGGGTCTGTCCCGTCACCTTCCCCGCCGACGGAGGAGGAGGCGGGGCAGGCATGGACAAGCAGGAGGCGGCACCTCGTCGGCTGTCGAGCGAGTCGACGGCGCCGGCGCCCCAGCGGGGGACACGTCGGGCGTTGACCTCGCGTCTGAGACGAAGACGAGCGTCGTTTCCCCGCAACGCGCCAACCCCAAGGAGACGGACGACGCCAACACGCTCGCGAAGGACTTGCTGGGCGTTAGCCTCGTACCTCAGACAACGGTGCAGTCCGCCAGTCCGTCCCTGACGCGACTTCGTCACCACCCGTCGATCAAGAGGTACCGTCCGTTTCCCATACCATGCCTTTTAAATTCAGCTGTGACCCACCAAGCGACCCGCTTCAGTGGACACTTTCATAAAGGCATGTCCAAACCCTCCGGGGTATCATATGCGGTCAACCTAGGACCGACTGACGGCCGTCTCGACCTACGGGCCCCTGGGTTCCGAGGAAGATGACGAGCCCGACTCTGGTTGGGATTTCTCCGGGCTCGGTGACCCCAGTGCCATGCGGGACTTCATGACCGCATGTGACTACTGCCTCTCCGATTGCACCGGTAATAGCCACAGCCTCGACGACGAGGACTGTGGCCCAAGTCGCGAATGCTTCCACGTCGATCTAGGGGGTCTCGACGAAGGCAACCATCTTGGTATGCCAGAGGACGGTGATCCCCCTAGGCCTGCGCCTCGCGTTAACATCCTTCGGGAGCTAGCTGTGGTCCTAGTTCCTGCGGGGGGTCAGGACGCACAGCTCGAGCAAATCCGCGAGATGCAGGCCAGGCTCGACGAGGAAGCAGGACAACTTGTGCAGCTTCGACAAAATATCGGGTAGGAGTGGGCAGGCCGAGCACCGACCGGAGAAGCATGTCATCTAGCCCAGGACGTCCAGCACCGCATCGCCGACGATGCCAGGGCGAGGCCACCCCCGGCTTCCAGCGGGGTCGGCCAGAACCTGGCTTCAGCAGCAATACTACTCCGAGCGATGCCGGAACCATCCACCACCGAGGGGCGGTGTATCCAGGGAGAGCTCAAGAATCTCCTGGAAGATGCCGCGGTCCGACGGGCCAAAAGCTCTGCCTCCTGAAGGCAGGGGTACCCCCCAGAGCATCGCGCTGCGACTTCCCGATTCATATGGGAAGCCTCGATCCACACCGAGCGCACGCGGAACACAGCGCCTGCGGCCCTGGGTCGCCTCTGCAACGAGCACCATCACCGCGACCGTCGATCCCAGCTCGACGAGAAGGTGCGCCGAGGCTACCACCCCAGGCGTGGGGGACGCTACGACAGCGGGGAGGATCGGAGCCCCTCGCCCGAACCACCCGGTCCACGAGGTTTTAGCCGAGCCATACGACGGGCGTCGTTCCCGACCCGGTTCCGAACCCCGACTACCATCACCAAGTACTCGGGGGAGTCAAAGCCGGAACTGTGGCTCGCGGACTACCGGCTGGCCTGCCAGCTGGGTGGAACGGACGATGACAACCTCATCATCCGCAACCTTCCCCTGTTCCTCTCTGACGCCGCCTGAGCCTGGCTGGAGCATCTGCCTCCTGTGCAGATCTCCAACTGGGACAACCTGGTCAAAGCCTTCGTCGGTAACTTCCTGGGCACATACGTGCGCCCTGGGAACTCCTGGGATCTCCGAAGCTGCCGCCAGCTGCCAGGAGAGTCCCTGAGGGACTACATCCGGCGATTTTTGAAGCAGCGCACCGAGCTGCCCAACATCACCGACTCGGATGTCATCAGCACGTTCCTCGTCGGCACCACTTGTCGCGACCTGGTGAGCAAGCTGGGTCACTAGACTCCCACCAGGGCGAGCGAGCTGATGGACATCGCCACCAAGTTCGGCTCTGGTCAGGAGGCGGTCGAGGCCATCTTCTGAAAGGACAAGCAGCCTCAGGGGCGCCAGCCGGAAGACGTCCCCGAGGCGTCCGCTCATCGCGGCACGAGGAAGAAGGGCAAAAAGAAGTCGCAAGTGAAACGCGACGCCGCCGACGCAGACCTTGTTGCCGCCGCCGAGCACAGGAACCCTCGGAAGCCTCCCGGAGGCGCCAACCTATTCGACAAGATGCTCAAGGAGTCGTGCCCCTATCATCAGGGTCCCATCAAGCACACCCTTGAGGAGTGCGTCATGCTTCGGCGCTACTTCCACAAGGCCGGACCACCGACGGAAGGTGGCAGAGCCCACAACAACGACAAGAAGGAGGATCACAAGGCAGAGGAGTTCCCCGAGGTCCACGACTGCTTCATGATCTACAGTGGGCAAGTGGCGAACGCCTCGGCTCGGCACCGCAAGCAAGAGCGCCGGGAGGTCTGCTCGATGAAGGTGGCGGCGCCTGTCTACCTAGACTGGTCCGACAAGCCCATCACCTTCGACCAGGGCGACCACCCCGACCGCGTGCCGAGTCTGGGAAAGTACCCGCTCGTTGTCGATCTCGTCATCTGCAACATCAGGCTTACCAAGGTCCTCATGGACGGAGGCAGCAGCCTCAACATCATCTACGCCGAGACCCTCGGGGTCCTACAGATCGATCTGTCCTCGATCCGGGCCGGCGCGGCGCCCTTTCACGGGATCATCCCTGGGAAACGCGTCCAACCCCTTGGGCAACTCGATCTGCCCGTCTGCTTCGGGACTCCCTCCAACTTCCGAAAGGAAACCCTCACGTTCGAGGTGGTCGGGTTCCGAGGAACCTACCACGCAGTGCTGGGTAGGCCATGCTACGCCAAGTTCATGGTCGTCCCCAACTACACCTACCTCAAGCTCAAGATGCCGGGCCCCAACGGGGTCATCACCGTCGGCTCCACGTACCGACACGCGTATGAATGCGACGTGGAGTGCGTGGAGTACGTCGAGGCCCTCATCGAATCCGAGGCCCTCATTGCCGACCTGGAGAGCCTCTCCAAGGAGGCGCCAGATGCGAAGCGCCACACCGGCAACTTCGAGCCAGCTGAGACGGTTAAGTCCGTCCCTCTCGACCCCAGCAACGACGCCTCCAAGCAGATCCGGATCGGCTCCGAGCTCGACCCCAAATAGGAAGCAGTGCTCGTCGACTTTCTCCGCGCGAACGCCGAAGTTTTTGCGTGGAGTCCCTCGGACATGCCTGGCATACCGAGGGATGTCGCCGAGCACTCGCTGGATATCCGAGCTGGAGCCCGACCCGTGAAGCAGCCTCTGTGTCGATTCGACGAAGAAAAGCGCAGAGCCATAGGCGAGGAGATCCACAAGCTGATGGCTGTAGGGTTCATCAAAGAGGTATTCCATCCTGAATGGCTTGCCAACCCTGTGCTTGTGAAAAAGAAAGGAGGGAAATGGCGGATGTGTGTAGACTACACTGGTCTAAACAAAGCATGTCCGAAAGTTTCCTACCCTCTTCCTCGCATCGATCAAATCGTGGATTCCACTGCTGGGTGTGAAACCCTGTCTTTCCTCGATGCCTACTCAGGGTATCACCAAATCAGGATGAAAGAGTCCGACCAGCTCGCGACTTCTTTCATCACACCTTTTGGCATGTACTGCTACGTTACTATGCCATTCGGTTTGAGGAATGCGGGTGCGACATACCAAAGGTGCATGAACCACGTGTTCAGAGAGCACATTGGTCGAACGATCGAGGCTTACGTCGATGACATCATAGTCAAGACGAGAAAGGCCTCCGACCTCCTCTCCGACCTTGAAACGCCATTCAAGTGTCTCAAGGCGAAAGGCGTAAAACTCAATCCCGAGAAGTGTGTCTTCGGAGTCCCCCGAGGCATGCTCCTGGGGTTCATCATCTCCGAGCGGGGCATCGAGGCCAACCCGGAGAAAATCGCGGCCATCACCAACATGGGGCCCATCAAGGACTTGAAAGGAGTGCAGAGGGTTATGGGATGCCTTGCGGCCCTGAGCCGTTTCATCTCGCGCCTCGGAGAAAGAGGCCTAGCTCTGTACCGCCTCTTAAGGAAGACCGAGCGCTTCACTTGGACCCCCGAGGCCGAGGAAGCCCTCGAGAACCTAAAGGCGCTCCTTACAAGCGCGCCCATCTTGGTGCCCCCCACTGCCGGAGAAGCCCTCTTGATCTACGTCGCCGCTACCACTCAGTGACTCAGGTGGTCAGCGCCGCGATCGTGGTCAAGAGACGAGAAGAGGGGCACGCATTGCCCGTCCAGAGGCCGGTCTACTTCATCAGTGAGGTACTGTCCGAGACCAAAATCCGCTACGCGCAAATTCAGAAGCTACTGTACGCGATAATTCTGACTCGGCGAAAGTTGCGACACTACTTCGAGTCTAATCCAGTGACTGTGGTGTCATCCTTCCCCCTAGGAGAGATCATCCAGTGCCGAGAAGCCTCGGGTAGGATTGCAAAGTGGGCGGTGGAGCTCATGGGCGAGACAATCTCATTCGCCCCTCGGAAGGCCATCAAGTCCCAAGTCTTGGCGGACTTTGTGGCTGAATGGGTCGACACCCAGCTTCCAGCAGCTCCGATCCAACCGGAACTCTAGACCATGTTTTTCGACGGGTTGTTGATGAAAATAGGAGCGGGCGCGGGCCTGCTCTTCATCTCACCCCTCGGGAAGCACCTCCGCTACGTGCTGCGCCTCCATTTCCTAGCATCCAACAACGTGGTCGAGTACGAGGCTCTGGTTAACGGGTTGCGCATCGCCATCGAGCTAGGGGTCCGACGCCTCGACGCTCGTGGCGACTCGCAGCTTGTCATCGACCAAGTCATGAAGAACTCCCACTGCCGCGACCCAAAGATGGAAGCCTACTGCGATGAGGTTCGGCGCCTGGAGGACAAGTTCTACGGGCTTGAGCTCAACCACATCGCCCGACGATACAACGAGACTGCGAATGAGCTGGCTAAGATAGCCTTGGGGCAGACAACGGTCCCTCCGGACGTCTTCTCCCAAGACCTACATCAACCCTCAGTCAAGACCGACGATACGCCCGAGCCCGAGAAGGTCTCGGCCCTGCCCGAGGCGCCCTCGGCTCAGCCCGAGGCACCCTCGGCCCCCGAGGGTGAGGCACTGCGCGTCGAGGAAGAGCGGAATGGGGTCACGCCTAATCGAAACTGGCAGACCCTGTACCTGCAATATCTCCACCGAGGAGAGCTACCCCTCGACAGAGCCGAAGC
This sequence comes from Zea mays, assembly GCF_902167145.1. Classification (NCBI taxonomy): domain Eukaryota; kingdom Viridiplantae; phylum Streptophyta; class Magnoliopsida; order Poales; family Poaceae; genus Zea; species Zea mays. The sequence goes on along the minus strand of NC_050104.1, from coordinate 149,572,732 downwards.
TCGGCGACTGGCGCGGCGCGCCAAGTCGTTCGTCTTGCTGGGTGACGGAAAAGAGCTCTACCACCACAGCCCCTCAGGCATCCTCCAGCGATGCATATCCATCGCCGAAGGTCAGGAGTTATTACAAGAAATACACTTGGGGGCTTGCGGTCATGACGCAGCGCCTCGAGCCCTTGTTGGATATGCCTTCCGACAGGGTTTCTACTGGCCAACCGAGGTGGCCGACGCCACTAGGATTGTACACACCTGCCAAGGGTGTCAGTTCTACGCAAGGCAGACCCACCTGCCCGCTCAGGCCCTGCAAACAATACCCATCACCTGGTCGTTTGCTGTGTGGGGTATGGACCTCGTCGGTCCCTTGCAGAAGGCACCCAGGGGCTACACGCACCTGCTGGTCGCCATCGACAAATTCTCCAAGTGGATCGAGGTCCGACCCCTAAACAGCATCAGGTCCGAACATGCGGTGGCGTTCTTCACCAACATCATCCATCGCTTCGGGGTCCCGAACTCCATCATCACCGACAACGACACCTAGTTCACTGGCAGAAAGTTTCTGGACTTCTGCGAGGACCACCACATCCGAGTGGACTGGGCCGCCATAGCTCACCCCATGACGAATGGGCAGGTAGAGCGTGCCAACGGCATGATTCTGCAAGGACTCAAGCCACGGATCTACAACGACCTCAACAAGTTCGACAGGCGATGGATGAAGGAACTCCCCTCGGTGGTCTGGAGCCTGAGGACGACGCCAAGCCGAGCCACGGGCTTCACGCTGTTCTTTCTAGTCTATGGGGCCGAGGCTATCCTGCCCACAGAATTAGAATATGGTTCCCCGAGGACGAAGGCGTACGACGACCGAAGCAATCGGACCAACCGAGAAGACTCACTGGACTAGCTGGAAGAGGCTCGAGACATGGCCTTACTACACTCGGCGCGGTATCAGCAGTCCCTGTGACGCTACCACGCCCGAGGGATTCGGTCCCGAGACCTCCAGGTGGGCGACTTGGTGCTTCGGCTACGACAAGACACCCGAGGGCGCCACAAGCTCACGCCTCCCTGGGAAGGGTCGTTCATCATCGCCAAGATTTTGAAGCCCGGAACATACAAGCTGGCCAACAGTCAAGGCGAGGTCTACAACAACGCTTGGAACATCCGACAGCTACGTCGCTTCTACCCTTAAGATGTTTTCAAGTCGTTCATATACCTCGTTTACAAACACAAATAAATTCTAACCATCAAGGAAGGGTCAGCCTTGCCTCGGCAAAGCCCGACCCTCCCTCGGGGGCCTAGAAGGGGGGCACCCCCTCCACGCCAAAATTTTCCTCAGAAAAAGTCTTTCTGCCAGAACATCTTTCGTTCTTTTCGACTACTTCGAAAGTGGGATCCTGAAAACGACGGAGTACACGTAAGCAGCAAGGCCGACCGAGCCGAGGGACTCCTACGCCTCCAGGATACGGATACCTCACTCATCACCTTCTGCGATAAGTAACTCACGCTCGGATAAGCGATTCTGCTGACCGAACAAGTCTTAACGCTCGAAAACTTTTCTGCCGAAACGATTTTTCGTGCCTTCTCGACTATATCGATAACAGAATCCAACGGACGAGTAAGAGTACACGTAAGCGGCAAGGCCGACCGAGCCGAGGGACTCCTACGCCTCCGGGATACGGATACCTCACTCATCACCTTCCGTGAAAAGTAACTCTCGCTATGACAAACAATTCTGTTACCGACAAATAAGTCCTGATACTCGAAACAAGGGGAAAAGAAACATAGCTTTACAACACGACGACAGTATGTTTGGGCCTCGGCGGCCGCAAAAAACATACGCACACTATAGATAAACTGTTCTTGCAGGATCAGGCATTAGTGGGGGAGCAGCAACACCCTCGGCGTTGACTCCACCTTCGATGGAATCCGACCCAGCCTCGGACGGCAACACGGTCGGAGGGTCTCCACCTCGAAGGAAGATGTCAGCGCCGCGCCTGGGCCATCGTCGCCGGGGTCTCCTCCAGGAACCCGGCCCGAGCAGACGACTCGACCGGCCGCTCCGTAGCCTCAGCCAGCTGTCCCCCGAGGACATCAGCCCGACTCATGGCCTCGGTAGCCCGACTCTGGCGTTGGTCCCGCCGGTGGATGGCCCGGCCAGGCTCCGGCCGACGAAGCCTCTTTTCGAGCCAACTCCGCCTCTGTCCATGCTGACACCGCTGCCTCCGGCTCCGGCTCATCGCAGAGCGGCCGAGGGTTTCTTTAACTGAGCAAGAGAAGCCTCGGGCGGCAAGGCCGACTGAGCCGAGGGACTCCTACGCCTCCGGGATACAGATACCTCACTCGTCACCTTCCGCACGAGGCAACTCACACTTGGTTAAGCGGTTCAGCTAGCCGACAGGCGAGTCCTAGTGCTCGAAATGAGAAAGAAACACGGCTTCACGCCAAAATACATACATGTTCAGGCCCCGACAGCCGCAATGAATAGACACCGGCACTCAAGGTGCCATTACAGACGGAACTCTGGTTCCACCCCCACAGGTACGAACAACCCCCCACATTGGAGGGCCTGCGGGACGACAAAACCCCAGGCGGCTCGCCGCCGCCCACTCCGGCAGCAGCGACAACGACCTCCGCTCCGGGCGGCCAAACAGCAGTAGCGATGACCTCAGGGCAGACGCTGCTGCGATAAGGTCCTCGCCCACGTCCCCACTCGAGGGGCGAGGACAAGCTATCAAAGCCAAAGAGCCGGAGGCCCGGAGCGTGGATGGTGGCGGTGATCTCGTCGGCGACGAGGACTTCTTCAGCCGCCACCACCTCAGCGCCGACAACGACAGCCGTCTGCCCACCAGTAGATCCCCACTCGGGTCCTCCCGGGCGGGCGAACACCGACCTCCGCGCTGGGGCGTCGTACCGGAGCAAAGGCAGGACAGCCCAAGAACACGAACGCCGCCCTAGCAGCGCGCGACGTCTTGGGTGGTCCCCCGGTGCGCGCGGCGCGACAGCCGCCTGTACGACGGGCAGATAGCTGCACTCCGCCCAGCGGTGGAAGGTGGCACCGGAAGCTGCGCTAGAGCCAGCTGAGCCAGCGAACCGGGCACGCGGGAGCTGACGACGCTTGCGGCCGCTCGGCCCCGCGTTGTCGAAGTTCGCCCCTTCTGCTAGGCCGGTGAGCGCCCTCTCCCCTGAGTACTGAGGGAGAAGGTGACCCACGAACCCGTGCGGGAGGTAGAGCTCCGGCTCAGCCCGACCTCCGCCCTAGCAAGGATGATGAAGATCCTTGAAGCTGAGGGCGGGGCAGAGGTCATAGCCCGGCTTGCTTCTCCCCACCATCAAACTAGTGGTCACCGTCTTGGGTGACCATCGACAAGGGGATGCAGTCGGGCTGCCTGATGAAAATCCTTGAAGCCGAACGATGGCTGAAAGGTACCAACGTCCGCGAAGTTGCGTTCCTCCAACGACGACAAGACAAAAGCAACACGGGCGCTCCCCATCCGGGGGCTCGGAAGGTGGAAGGGCGCGATGCATGAGGAGAGTGCGAAGACATGGTTGCCATCCAAGGGGGTCGCCCTCCTTTTAAAGGCGACTCTCCCCACTTGCCGTCGCGGACTGAGTCTTCACCAACATGTTCCAAGGTCCTCCCCCTACGACACGGGGGCTGGGTCCCACGCGCCATGCAAGCTGGCCCAGGACAGAAGGAGCCAAACTGCCACGCGCGGAGCGCGTAACTGCCCAGCGGTTACAGGCACTCCTCCACTTTCGCCCAGACCAGCGGGTGAAAGGGCGGACCGCCATGCAGGCGGCATGCAACCGCACTGAGGGGGCGCACCCTTTCGACTTCGACGCGTCCAGCATGGGGGCCCAGGCCCACACGTCATGTAACCGGCGCGCCGGTTACTACGTGCGAGAAACTGCACCGCCACTTGCGCCAGTACCGCGCCTTCTCGATTGCGGAACCGGTGCCGCGACTCGAGGCAACCGTGCGCATGGCCCAACAGTGCCAACCAAGCACGTCGGTCACGGGTCAGTCAGCCGCAGGAGAAGGCGCAACGGTCGATATGGCCAAAAGTGGGCCGGCAGTAATGGCGACGCAGGCGGGCGGAAGCAGCAATCAAGTCGTCTGCAGGCTCACGTCCCCTCCTAGGATAGCGAGAGAGCCCTCTCCCACGGCGTGAAGACGATGCGCCCGTGTCCCGTTCCTCGAGCGGCTCGCGCACGCACAACGGCCACCCCGCCAACCACTCGTCCCGTCGCATCAACTCTGCGGCAGAACAGGCGACACCTTTGGCAGGAGAAGCGGACGACGCTTCACCTTCGCCATAATGACCGCGTCAAAAAAGGTGCGCCACGTCGTTCAAATTCATATCCCTTTTTCTCTTCCCCTTTCTCTCTCTTGCTACAGGGACCGGGAAAGGGGATACTCCAAAAGGGATCCTTCTCCGCGAAGGAAGCGGGCCCCGAGCCCTCCTACTGATCAGAGGTTCGAAGGCTGGCCCCTCAGAAGGGTTCGACAGCCGCCTCAGAGCACTCGGGCTCCGTGCCTACTACTGATCAGAGGTTCAAAGGCTGGCCCCTCGGAAGGGTTCGACAGCTGCCTCAGAGCACTCGGGCTCCGCGCCCACTACTGGTCAGAGGTTCGAAGGCTGGACCCTCGGAGGGGTTCGACAGCCGCCTCAGACCACTCGGGCTCCGCGCCCACTACTGATCAGGGGTTCGTAGGCTGGCCCTCGAAGGGTTCGACAGCCGCCTCAGAGCACACAGAGTGAGGGATGACTCTGGGTACGTCCGATACATGGCCGAGGCTCGGGCTACGCTCCCGAGGTACCCTAGGACATTTCCGAGACCAGCAGGAGCGATTCTGTAACAGAATCCCATTAGAGGGAGGCATCGAGCCCTCGGACCCTATCAAACGGGACCGGGTCCGGCAAATCACCTGCAGGTACTTTTGGAGCGCGCCTCTAGGCCACTAGCCGACCCTTATCGAATGGGGCACGGGCGTCCACTCGGATCACCCGTTAGCAACTCACTGGAGACACCATGTTCGGCGCCCTCCGAGGGCAACATGGCGCTTCCCCCCCCTCCTTGCGGAAAGGCGACGCAGGGGCGTATGAAAAAAGCCAAGTCAGTCCTTGACCGTCCTCTCGCTCTGTGCGGAGGCTCGGGGGCTGCTCTCGCAAAACTGGCTCCGGCCAAACCGTTGACAGCGTCAACATACCAGCCCGAGAACTCGGAACCTGACTATGCACTCAGGCTACGGCCAGTTCGCATGAGGGAACAACCAGACCGGCCGAGGCATCACGAAACGCGCTAAGACCTCGGAGGAGTCAAACCACTCCTCCGAGGCCTCGGGGGCTACACCCGGCGGGTGCGCTCGCGCGCACCCACCGGAACGAAACGCAACCGAGAAAGGACGGTCCCCTTGCAAAAAAGTGCGACAAAAGCCTCCAAGCGAGTACCAACACTCCCTTCGAGGCTCGGGGCTACTGTCGGGGACCATAATTAGGGGTACCCCCAAGGCTCCTAATCTTAGCTGGTAACCCCCATCAGCACAAAGCTGCAAAGGCCTGATGGGCGCAATTCGGGTCAGGGCTCAGTCCACTCAAGGGACACGATCTCGCCTCGCCCGAGCCCAGCCTCGGGCAAAGGCAGCCGACCCAGGAGGATTCACGTCTTGCCCGAGGGTCCCCTCAAGCAAAGGATGCACCTTCGACTCGCCCGAGGCCCAGCTCGGGCAGGCTTCGCGGAGAAGCAACCTTGGCCAGATCGCCACGCCAACCGACTGTATCGCAGGAGCATTTAATGCAAGGATCGACTGACACCTTATCCTGACGCGCGCTCCTTAGTCAACAGGGCCAAAGTGACTGCAGTCACTTTGTCGCTCCACTGACCGACCTGACAGGAAAACAGCGCCGCCTGCCCTGCTCCGACTGCTGTGCCACTCGACAGAGTGAGGCTGACAGCAGCTAAGTCCAGCCTCGGGCACCATAGGAAGCTCCGCCTCGCCCGACCCCAGGGCTCGGACTCAACCTCTACGCCGGACAACGGACTCCACCTCGCCCGACCCCAAGGCTCAGACTCAGCCTCGACCTCGGAAGACAGACTCCGCCTCGCCCGACCCCAGGGCTCGGGCTCAGCCTCGACCTCGGACGACAGTCTCCGCCTCGCCCGACCCCAGGGCTCGGACACAGCCTCGACCTCGGACGACGGTCTCCGCCTCGCCCGACCCCCGGGCCCGGACTCAGCCTCGACCTCGGAGGAGCCTCCGCCTCGCCCGACCCCGGGCTCAGACCGACCACGTCACAGGGGGGCCATCATTATCCTACCCCTAGCTAGCTCAGGCTACGGGGAACAAGACCGGCGTCCCATCTGGCTCGCCCCAGTAAAACATGTAATGATGGCACCCCGCGTGCTCCATGACAACGGCGGTTCTCAGCCCCTTACGGAAGCAAGGAGACGTCAGCAAGGATCCGACAGCCTCGACAGCTGTACTTCCATGGGGCTCAAGCGCTCCTCCGACGGCCACGACATCACATGAACAGAGCGCCAAAACCTCTCTGACAGCCACGAAGGCATCTACTTAGGGCTCTAGCTCCTCTCTGCTAGACACGTTAGCACATTGCTACACCCCCCCATTGTACACCTGGGCCCTCTCCTTACGTCTATAAAAGGAAGGTCCAGGGCTCTCGTACGAGAAGGTGGTCGCGCGGGAGAACGGGCCGACGCACAAGGCTCTCGCTCTCTCTCTCCCACGCGAACGCTTGTAACCCCCTACTGCAAGCGCATCTGCCCTGGGCGCAGGACAACACGAGGCCGCGGTTTCCCCTTACTGTTTTCCCCCTTGTGTCCCATCTCGCGCCGACCCATCTGTGCTGCGACACTTATCGACAATTTACTCGTCGGTCCAGGGACCCCCCGGGGTCGAAACGCCGATAGATAGGAAACTTTGTGAGCTTTGAATTGATGATTAAAGGCTCAAAGAAAACCAACGAGCTAGATGGCCACTCCACGCCCGAAGCACAACTGGTTGCATTCAAGGCAACGAAGGAGAAGAAGGAGGAGTCTACATCAAGTAGACAACCAATCGACGCCTCAAAGCTTGACAATGAGGAGATGGCGCTCATCATCAAGAGCTTCCGCCAAATCCTCAAGCAAAGGAGGGGGAAGGACTACAAATCCCGCTCCAAGAAAGTTTGCTACAAGTGTGGTAAGCCCGGTCATTTTATTGCAAAATGTCCTATTTCTAGTGATAGTGACAGGGGCGACGAAAAGAAGGGGAGAATAAAGGAAAAGAAGAAGTATTACAAGAAGAAGGGCGGCGATGCCCATGTGTGCCCCGAGTGGGACTCCTCCGACTCCTCCTCCGACGAGGACGCCGCACACATCGCCGTCACCAAGGGTCTTCCCTTCCCCAACGTCGGCCACAAATGCCTCATGGCAAAGGACGGCAAAAGGAAGAAGGTAAAATCAAGATCCTCCACTAAATATGAAACCTCTAGTGATGAGGATAATGCTAGTGATGAGGAGGATAACTTGCGCACCCTTTTTGCCAACCTTAACATGCAACAAAAAGAAAAATTAAATGAATTAATTAGTGCTATTCATGAGAAGGATGATCTCTTGGATACCCAAGAGGACTTCCTTATTAAAGAAAACAAGAAGCATGTTAAGGTTAAGAATGCTTATGCTCTAGAAGTAGAAAAATGCAAAAAATTATCTAATGAGCTAAGCACTTGTCATGATACTATTGCCAACCTTAGAAATGAAAATGATAAACTCATTGCTAAGGTTGATTCTAATATTTGTGATGATTCTATTTCCAATCTTAGAGATGATAATGCTAATTTGCTTGCTAAGATTGAAAAGTTGAATGATTCACTTGCTAGCCTTAGGATCGAAAATGAAAAATTAATTGCTAAGGTTAAAGATTTTGATGTTTGCAATATTACTATTTCTAACCTTAGAAGTGAAAATGATATATTACATGCTAAGGTTGTAGAACTAAAATCTTGCAAACCCTCTACATCTACCGTTGAGCATACTTCCATTTGCACTAGATGTAGAGACATTAATGTTGATGCTATTCATGACCATCTAGCTTTAATTAAGAAACAAAATGATCACATAGCTCAACTTAATGCTAAAATCAATGAGCATGACTTAGAAAATGAAAAGTTTAAATTTGCTAGAAGCATGCTCTATAGTGGGAGACGCCCTGACATCAAGGATGGCATTGGCTTCCAAAAGGGGGACAATGTCAAACTTAATGCCCCTCCTAAAAGATTGTCTAATTTTGTAAAGGGCAAGGCTCCCATGCCTCAGGATAACGAAGGTTACATTTTATACCCTGCCGGTTATCCCGAGAGCAAAATTAGGAGAATTCATTCTAGGAAGTCTCACTCTGGCCCTAATCATGCTTTTATGTATAAGGGTGAAACATCTAGTTCTAGGCAATCAACCCATACAAATTTTCCTAAGAAGAAAACTCCTAAGGCATCAAATGATTCTAAAATTTCATTTAATACCTTTGATGCCTCTTATGTTTTAACTAACAAATCCGGTAAGGTAGTTGCCAAATATGTTGGGGGCAAGCACAAGGGGTCAAAGACTTGTGTTTGGGTACCCAAAGTTCTTGTGTCTAATGTCAAAGGACCCAAAACCATTTGGGTACCTAAAACCAAGAACTAAACTTGTTTTGTAGGTTTATGCATCCGGGGGCTCAAGTTGGATCATCGATAGCGGGTGCACAAACCACATGACAGGGGAGAAGAAGATGCTCTCCTCCTACGAGAAAAACCAAGATCCCCAACGAGCTATCACATTCGGGGATGGAAACCAAGGTTTAGTCAAAGGATTGGGTAAAATTGCTATATCTCCTGACCATTCCATTTCCAATGTTTTTCTTGTAGATTCTTTAGATTACAATTTGCTTTCCGTTTCTCAATTATGCAAAATGGGCTACAACTGTCTTTTCACAGATGTAAGTGTTACTGTCTTTAGAAGGAGTGATGATTCAATAGCATTTAAGGGAGTGTTAGAGGGTCAGCTATACTTAGTAGATTTTGATAGAGCTGAACTCGACACTTGCCTAATTGCTAAGACTAACATGGGCTGGCTCTGGCATCGCCGACTAGCACATGTTGGAATGAAGAATCTTCATAAGCTTCTAAAGGGAGAACACATTTTGGGACTAACAAATGTTCATTTTGAGAAAGACAGGATTTGTAGCGCATGTCAGGCAGGGAAGCAAGTTGGGACTCATCATCCACACAAGAACATCATGACGACTAACAGGCCACTTGAGCTCCTACACATGGATCTATTCGGCCCGATAGCTTACATAAGCATCGGCGGGAGTAAGTACTGTCTAGTTGTAGCATCCCAAAAATTCAAATCTTGAAATTTTCTCAAACTCCCTCTAAATTCAAAATGAATTTCAAATTTCATTTCAAAATGTTTGTTTGCAAGTTGATATCAACAAATAAATTACAGTGGTCTATATTCTCTCCAAAATCCTCCTCAAAATATCCTACAAATATTTCCCCAGTGATCCCCCTCAAATTCTTCCAGAAATACCGCCCAGATATTTCCCCAGTAACCCCCCTTTGATTTCTTTCCAGAAATACTGCCCAAATATTCCACCGATGTATCTCCGGATATTTTCCTCCTGAGAAATACCTTCAGAATCATTTTTCAAGACCCTACAAATATTTTCTTCATAACTTTCCTCATGCCCATACATATACGTATGCCTCCAGTGTCATACGTTGAGCTCTACAAGCTAATCTCACTTATACAAGACAAATACATGCTAATCTCCCACTAATCCTCTCATCCTCCCACTAATCCTCTCATCCCTACCCCTAATCCCCCCACCATGGCTATAAATAGAGGGGCAAGGGCCTCCTCTCCTCCCACCCCAAGCCATTTCATGGCAACTCTCTCCCCCCCCACACACACACCCACTCCATGTTCCACACAAGCACACACCAGCACAAGGATCGTTCGATCGTTCTTCGATCGTTCGTCCCCTGTTCTTAGTTTGTTCGTTCGTTCGTCCGATCGTTCGATCGTTCGTTCGATCGTTCATGGTTCGTTCGTCCGATCGTTCGTCCGTTCGTTCGTCCAAATAATCTTTTTCCTACCGTTATGCTGCCAAAATTCCGATCGTTCGTTCATTCGATCATTCGATCGTTCATCGTTCGTTCATAGTTCCTATTCATCGTTCATCGTTCGTTCATAGTCCCTATTCATCGTTCTTCCAGATAATCTTTGTCCTGCCGTTATGCTGCCGAAATTTCGATCGTTCGATCATTCGATCGTTCATCGTTCGTTCATAGTCCCTATTCATCGTTCATCGTTCGTTCATAGTCCCTATTCATCGTTCTTCCAGATAATCTTTGTCCTGCCGTTATGCTGCCGAAATTCCGATCGTTCGTTCGTACGATCATTCGATCGTTTGTCCGTTCGTTCGTCCAAATGATCTTTTCCTACCGTTATGCTGCCGAAATTTCGATCGTTCGTTCGTCCGATCATTCGATCGTTCATCCGTTCGTTCATAGTTCCTATTGAGAGCACCTAGAGGGGGGGTGAATAGGTGATCCTGTAAAAACTTAAACTTATAGCCACAAAAACTTGTTAAGTGTTAGCACAATGATTGCCAAGTGGCTAGAAAGGAGTCTCAGTAAAACACAATACCACAAGAGATCAAACACAGAGATGACACAGTGGTTTATCCCGTGGTTCGGCCAAGACCAACGCTTGCCTACTCCACGTTGTGGCGTCCCAACGGACGAGGGTTGCAATCAACCCCTCTCAAGCGGTCCAAAGACCAACTTGAATACCACGGTGTTTTGCTTTGCCTTTCAATATCCCGTTTGCGAGGAATCTCCACAACTTGGAGTCTCTCGCCCTTACACTTGAGATTCACAAAGAAATACGGAGTAAGGGAGGGAACTAACAACGCACACAAGACTCAAAATCAGAGCAACAGCACGCACACAAGTCGCAACAAGAGCTCGCAACACCACTCAATGAGTTCACAACTCAACAAGAGCTCTAGATGCTATCACAATGAACCAAATGCGCGGAATCAATGTCTTGGTGCTTAGGAATGTTGTAGGAATGCTTGGTGTACTCCTCCATGCGCCTAGGGGTCCCTTTTATAGCCCCAAGGCAGCTAGGAGCCGTTGAGAGCAATTCTGGAAGGCTGATCTTGCCTTCTGTCTTCGGGCGCACCGGACAGTCCGGTGCCCGATTTCTTTCCTTAAACGGCGCAGCCGACCGTTGCAGATCTGGGAGCCGTTGGCGCACCGGACAGTCCGGTGCACACCGGACAGTCCGGTGCCCCCTTCCGACCGTTGGCTCGGCCACGTGTCGCGCACGGATTCCGCGGCCGACCGTTGGCCCGGCCGACCGTTGGCTCACCGGACAGTCCGGTGCACACCGGACAGTCCGGTGAATTTTAGCCGTACGCCGTCGGCAAATTCCCGAGAGCGGCCACTTCGCTCGAGGCAACCTGGCGCACCGGACACTGTCCGGTGCACCACCGGACACTGTCCGGTGCACCACTGGACTGTCCGGTGCTCCAGACCGAACAGCCTTTTGGCTGTACACAGCCAACTTTTCCCTGACTCGATTTCTCCTGTTCCAAGCACTTAGACACAATACATTAGTCTTCAAAACAATGTACTAAGGCTTAGAAACATACCTTTACTCTTGATTTGCACTCTGTCCATCCATGGGTATAGATTCACATTTAAGCACTTGTGTTGGCACTCAATCACCAAAATACTTAGAAATGGCCCAAGGGCACATTTCCCTTTCAATCTCCCCCTTTTTGGTGGTTTATGCCAACACAACATAAAGCAACTAGAACAAGTGCAATATCACTTTAAATAAAACTCAAATTTATTTTGGTTCAATTTGGCATATATGGATCATTCTTTGCCACCACTTGGTTAGTTTTTCAAATCAACCTCAAAATCCTATCTCTAAGTCAAATCCACTTGTAGAGACATCAAGAGAGGTTTTCCAAAGAAAATTGATTCAAGATTCCAAAAACTCCCCCTATTTCCCATAATCAATACTTTTCCCCACAAGAGGCCAACTTTTGACAAAAGAGACAACAAAAGAGATTTGACAAACCAAAAGCTCTATTCTACTGTTTTCAAAATCTCTCAAGTGGTAGCTGATCCATTTATCACTTTGGCCTTTATTTTCTCCCCCTTTGGCATCAAGCACCAAAACGGGATCAATCTTGGCCCTTTAACCCCATTGCCTCACCAAAATCTTCAATTAAGAGCAAATAGGCAATAAGAGTTAAAAGATGAACTTGGAGAAATTACTCTTTTCATCGGAGTGCAGTGGAAGTCTTTCACAGTCCAAGTCCACCTTTCCCTTTCAAACCTTCTTTGAGACTAAAACAATCAAACTCAAACAAATGGTTAGTCTCAAAGGGTCAAGTTGCAACACGTCTCCCCCTAAAACTGTGCATCACTTTGCAACGGACTTGTGAGGTCCAGGGAGTGTGTGTACAACTTGAGCACCATTATTAAGCAACAAAATGCATAAGGAATATGATCAAAGGCATAAACACATGTATGCTACAAATCAATCCAGGTTCCGCGAATCTAAGACATTTAGCTCACTACGCAACCTGCAAAAGGTCTTCTCATCTAGAGGCTTGGTAAAGATATCGGCTAGCTGGTTCTCGGTGCTAGCATGAAACACTTCGATATCTCCCTTTTGCTGGTGGTCTCTCAAAAAGTGATGCCAGATGTCAATGTGCTTTGTGCGGCTGTGTTCAACAGGATTTTCCGCCATGCGGATAGCACTCTCATTGTCACATAGGAGTGGGACTTTGCTCAGATTGTAGCCAAAGTCCCTGAGGGTTTGCCTCATCCAAAGTAGTTGCGCGCAACACTGTCCTGCGGCAACGTACTCGGCCTCAGCGGTGGATAGGGCAACAGAGGTTTGTTTCTTAGAGTTCCACGACACCAGGGACCTTCCTAAGAATTGGCACGTCCCTGATGTACTCTTCCTATCGACCTTACATCCAGCATAGTCGGAATCTGAGTATCCAACCAAGTCAAAGGTCGACCCTTTTGGATACCAGAGCCCGAAACAAGGCGTAGCAACCAAATATCTTAAAATTCGCTTCACCGCCACTAAGTGACACTCCTTAGGATCGGATTGAAATCTAGCACACATGCATACGCTAAGCATAATATCCGATCTACTAGCACATAAATAAAGTAACGACCCTATCATTGACCGGTATGCTTTTTGATCAACGGACTTACCTCCTTTGTTGAGGTCGGTGTGTCCGTCGGTCCCCATCGGAGTCTTTGCGGGCTTGGCGTCCTTCATCCCAAACCGCTTTAGCAGATCTTGCGTGTACTTCGTTTGGGAGATGAAGGTGTCGTCCTTGAGTTGCTTCACTTGGAACCCAAGGAAGTAGTTCAACTCGCCCATCATCGACATCTCGAATTTCTGCGTCATCACCCTGCTAAACTCTTCACAAGACTTTTGGTTAGTAGAACCAAATATTATGTCATCGACATAAATTTGGCACACAAATAAATCACCATCACATGTCTTAGTAAAAAGAGTTGGATCGGCTTTCCCAACCTTGAAAGAATTAACAATTAGAAAGTCTCTAAGGCATTCATACCATGCTCTTGGGGCTTGCTTAAGTCCATAGAGCGCCTTAGAGAGCTTACACACGTGGTCGGGGTACCGTTCATCCTCGAAGCCAGGGGGTTGCTCCACGTACACCTCCTCCTTGATCGGCCCGTTGAGGAAAGCGCTCTTCACATCCATTTGGTACAACCTGAAAGAATGGTGAGCGGCATATGCTAGCAAGATGCGAATTGACTCTAGCCTAGCCATAGGAGCAAACGTCTCCACAAAGTCCAAACCTGCGACTTGGGCATAACCTTTTGCCACAAGTCGAGCCTTGTTCCTCGTCACCACCCCGTGCTCGTCCTGTTTGTTGCGGAACACCCACTTGGTTCCCACAACATTTTGCTTGGGACGAGGCACCAGTGTCCAAACTTCATTGCGCTTGAAGTTGTTGAGTTCCTCCTGCATGGCTAACACCCAGTCCGGATCTAGCAAGGCCTCTTCTACCCTGAAAGGCTCAATAGAAGAGACAAAGGAGTAATGCTCACAAAAATTAACTAATCGAGATCGAGTAGTTACTCCCTTGCTAATATCACCCAGAATTTGGTCGACGGGATGATCCCTCTGAATCATCGCTCGAACTTGGGTTGGAGGTGCCGGTTGCGCATCTTCCTCCATCACATGATCATCTTGTGCTCCCCCTTGATCACACGCCTCCTGTTGATGAACCTGTTCATCGTCTTGAGTTGGGGGTTGCACCATAGTTGAGGAAGAAGGTTGATCTTGCTCCAATTGTTCCTGTGGTCGCACATCACCAATCGCCATGGTGCGCATAGCGGCCGTTGGAACGTCTTCTTCATCTACATCATCAAGATCAACAACTTGCTCTCTTGGAGAGCCATTAGTCTCATCAAATACAACGTCGCTAGAGACTTCAACCAAACCCGATGATTTGTTGAAGACTCTATACGCCTTTGTATTTGAGTCATAACCTAACAAAAACCCTTCTACAGCTTTGGGAGCAAATTTAGAATTTCTACCCTTCTTCACTAGAATGTAGCACTTGCTCCCGAATACACGAAAGTACGATACATTGGGTTTGTTACCGGTTAGAAGCTCATATGACGTCTTCTTGAGGAGGCGGCGAAGGTAGACCCTGTTGATGGCGTGGCAAGCCGTGTTCACGGCTTCCGACCAAAAACGCTCGGGGGTCTTGAATTCTCCAAGCATAGTCCTCGCCATGTCGATTAGCGTCCTGTTCTTCCTCTCTACCACACCATTTTGCTGTGGTGTGTAGGGAGCGGAGAACTCGTGCTTGATCCCTTCCTCCTCAAGGAACTCCTCCACTTGAAGGTTCTTGAACTCGGACCCGTTGTCGCTCCTTATCTTCTTCACCTTGAGCTCAAACTCATTTTGAGCTCTCCTGAGGAAGCGCTTGAGGGTCCCTTGGGTTTCAGACTTATCCTGCAAAAAGAACACCCAAGTGAAGCGAGAAAAGTCATCAACAATGACTAGACCATACTTACTCCCTCTTATGCTCAGATAGGCGACAGGTCCGAAGAGGTCCATATGCAGCAGCTCCAGGGGTCTTGAAGTGGTCATCACATTCTTGCTGTGATGCGCTCCTCCCACTTGTTTACCTGCTTGAGAAGCTGCACAAGGTCTATCTTTTTCGAATTGCACGTTAGTTAAACCTATCACGTGTTCTCCCTTTAGAAGCTTGTGAAGGTTCTTCATCCCCACATGTGCTAAGCGGCGATGCCACAGCCAGCCCATGCTAGTCTTAGCTATTAAGCATGCATCTAGACCGGCCTCTTCTTTTGCAAAATCAACTAAATAAAGTTTGTCGTCTAATACACCCTTAAAAGCTAGTGAACCATCACTTCTTCTAAAGACAGACACATCTACATTTGTGAATAGACAGTTATACCCCATGTTGCATAATTGACTAACAGATAGCAAATTATATCCAAGAGACTCTACTAAAAACACATTAGATATGGAGTGCTCATTAGAAATTGCAATTTTACCTAACCCTTTTACCTTGCCTTGATTCCCATCACCGAATATAATTGAATCTTGGGAATCCTTATTCTTGACGTAGGAGGTGAACATCTTCTTCTCCCCCGTCATATGGTTTGTGCATCCGCTATCAATAATCCAGCTTGAACCCCCGGATGCATAAACCTGCAAGGCAAATTTAGGCTTGGGACTTAGGTACCCAACTCTTGTTGGGTCCTACTAGGTTAGTCACAATTTCCTTAGGGACCCAAATGCAAGTTTTATCACCCTTGCATTTTGCCCCTAACTTCCTAGCAATTACCTTTCTATTCTTTCTACAAATTGCAAAGGAAGCATTCAAAGCATGATATATTGTAGAAGGTTCATTTAATTTCCTAGGAACATTAACAACATTTCTTCTAGGCATATTATGAACAACATTTCTCCTACCAACATTTCTATCATGCACATAAGAAGAGCTAGAAGCAAACATGGCATGAGAATCAAAGGCATTATATGCATTACAACTCCTATAAGCATTTCTAGGTTGTCTTCTATCATAGTACATAAAGGCATGGTTCTTTTGCACACTTCTGGCCATAGGGGCCTTCCCTTTCTCCTTGGCGGAGATGGGAGCCTTATGGCTTGTCAAGTTCTTGGCTTCCCTTTTGTAGCCAAGTCCATCCTTAATTGAGGGATGTCTACCAATCGTATAGGCATCCCTTGCAAATTTTAATTTATCAAATTCGCTTTTGCTAGTCTTAAGTTGGGCATTAAGACTAGCCACTTCATCATTCAATTTAGAAATTGAAACTAGGTGTTCACTACAAGCATCAACATTAAAATCTTTACACCTAGTGCAAACCATAACATGTTCTACACAAGAGTTAGATTTACTAGCCACTTCTAGTTTAGCATTTAAATCATTATTAACGCCTTTTAAAGTAGCAATGGTTTCATGACAAGAAGATAATTCACTAGAAAGCACTTCATTTCTTTTAATTTCTAGAGCAAGAGAATTTTGTGCACTAACAAATTTATCATGCTCCTCATATAAAAGATCCTCTTGTTTTTCTAGTAATCTATTCTTATCATTCAAAGCATCAATCAACTCATTAATTTTATCTATCTTAGATCTATCTAAGCCCTTGAACAAGCATGAATAATCTATGTCATCATCATCACTAGACTCATTATCACTAGAAGAAGCATAAGTGGAGTCTTGAGTACTCACCTTCTTCTCCCTTGCCATAAGGCATGTGTGATGCTCGTTGGGGAAGAGGGATGACTTGTTGAAGGCAGTGGCGGCGAGTCCTTCATTGTCGGAGTCGGAGGAGGAGCAATCCGAATCCCACTCCTTGCCTAGATGTGCTTCGCCCTTTGCCTTCTTGTATGCCTTCTTCTTCTCCCTCTTGCTCCCTTGTTCCTGGTCACTTTCATTATCGGGACAGTTAGCAATAAAATGACCAAGCTTACCGCATTTGAAGCATGAGCGCTTCTCCTTTGTCTTGGTCTTGCTTGGCTGTCCCTTGCGACCTTTAAGCGCTGTCTTGAAGCGCTTAATGATGAGGGCCATCTCCTCATTATTTAGCCCGGCCGCCTCAACTTGCGCCACCTTGCTTGGTAGCGCCTCCTTGCTCCTTGTTGCCTTGAGAGCAATGGGTTGAGGCTCATGGATTGGACCATTCAATGCGTCGTCCACGTATCTCGCCTCCTTGATCATCATTCTCCCGCTTACAAACTTCCCTAGAACTTCTTCGGGCGACATCTTGGTGTACCTAGGATTTTCACGAATATTGTTCACCAAATGAGGATCAAGAACGGTAAAGGACCTTAGCATTAGGCGGACGACGTCGTGGTCCGTCCATCGCGTGCTTCCGTAGCTCCTTATTTTGTTGATAAGGGTCTTCAGCCTGTTGTAAGTTTGGGTTGGCTCTTCTCCCCTTATCATTGCGAATCGTCCAAGCTCGCCTTCCACCAACTCCATTTTAGTGAGCATGGTGATGTCGTTCCCCTCGTGAGAGATTTTGAGGGTGTCCCATATCTGCTTGGCGTTGTCCAAGCCGCTCACCTTATTGTACTCTTCCCTGCACAAAGATGCTAATAGAACAGTAGTAGCTTGTGCATTTCTATGGATTTGTTCATTTATAAGCATAGGGCTATCCGAGCTATCAAATTTCATTCCATTCTCTACAATCTCCCATATGCTTGGATGGAGAGAGAATAAGTGACTACGCATTTTGTGACTCCAAAATCCGTAGTCTTCCCCATCGAAGTGTGGAGGTTTGCCAAGAGGAATGGAAAGCAAATGCGAATTCGAACTATGTGGAATACGAGAATAATCAAATGAAAAGTTCGAATTGACCGTCTTCCTGTAGTCGTTGTCGTCGTCCTTTTGGGAAGAAGTAGACTCATCGCTATCGTTGTAGTAGACGATCTCCTTGATGCGCCTTGTCTTCTTCTTCTTCCCGTCTTTGCGCTTGTGGCCCGAGCTCGAGTCATTTGACTTGTCATCCCTTGGCTCGTTGACGAAGGACTCCTTCTCCTTGTCGTTGATCACGATTCCCTTCCCCATAGGATCCATCTCTTCGGGCGATTAGTCCCTTCTTGAAGAGAACGGCTCCGATACCAATTGAGAGCACCTAGAGGGGGGGTGAATAGGTGATCCTGTAAAAACTTAAACTTATAGCCACAAAAACTTGTTAAGTGTTAGCACAATGATTGCCAAGTGGCTAGAAAGGAGTCTCAGTAAAACACAATACCACAAGAGATCAAACACAGAGATGACACAGTGGTTTATCCCGTGGTTCGGCCAAGACCAACGCTTGCCTACTCCACGTTGTGGCGTCCCAACGGACGAGGGTTGCAATCAACCCCTCTCAAGCGGTCCAAAGACCAATTTGAATACCACGGTGTTTTGCTTTGCCTTTCAATATCTCGTTTGCGAGGAATCTCCACAACTTGGAGCCTCTCGCCCTTACACTTAAGATTCACAAAGAAATACGGAGTAAGGGAGAAACTAGCAACGCACACAAGACTCAAAATCAGAGCGACAGCACGCACACAAGTCGCAACAAGAGCTCGCAACACAACTCAATGAGTCCACAACTCAACAAGAGCTCTAGATGCTATCACAATGAACCAAATGCGTGGAATCGATGTCTTGGTGCTTAGGAATGTTGTAGGAATGCTTGGTAAACTCCTCCATGTGCCTAGGGGTTCTTTTTATAGCCCCAAGGCAGCTAGGAGCCGTTGAGAACAAACCAGGAAGGCTGTCCTTGCCTTCTGTCGTCGGACGCACCGGACAGTCCGGTGCACACCGGACACTGTCCGGTGCCCGATTTCCTTCCTTAAACAGCGCAGTCGACCGTTGCAGATCTGGGAGCCGTTGGCGCACCGGACATGTCCGGTGCACACCGGACAGTCCGGTGCCCCCTTCCGACCGTTGGCCCGGCCACGTGTCGCGCGCAGATTCCGCGGCCGACCGTTAGCCCGGCCGACCGTTGGCTCACCGGACAGTCCGGTGCACACCGGACAGTCCGGTGAATTTTAGTCGTACGTCGTCGGCGAATTCCCGAGAGCGGCCACTTCGCTCGAGGCAACCTGGCGCACCGGACACTGTCCGGTGCACCACCGGACAGTCCGGTGCCCCAGACCGAAACAGCCTCTTGGCTGTACACAGCCAACTCTCCTCTTTTCTTCTTCTTCCTGTTTCTGATACTTAGACAAGTATATTAGTCTTCAAAACAATGTACTAAGGCTTAGAAACATACCTTTACTCTTGATTTGCACTATGTCCACCCATGGGTATAGATTCACATTTAAGCACTTGTGTTGGCACTCAATCACCAAAATACTTAGAAATGGCCCAAGGGCACATTTCCCTTTCAATTGGTTTCAGACTTATCCTGCAAAAAGAACACCCAAGTGAAGCGGGAAAAGTCATCAACAATAACTAGACCATACTTACTCCCTCCTATGCTCAGATAGGCGACAGGTCCGAAGAGGTCCATATGCAGCAGCTCCAGGGGTCTTGAAGTGGTCATCACATTCTTGCTGTGATGTGCTCCTCCCACTTGTTTACCTGCTTGACAAGCTGCACAAGGTCTATCTTTTTCGAATTGTACGTTAGTCAAACCTATCACGTGTTCCCCCTTTAGAAGCTTGTGAAGGTTCTTCATCCCCACATGTGCTAAGCGGCGATGCCACAGCCAGCCCATGCTAGTCTTAGCTATTAAGCATGCATCTAGACCGGCCTCCTCTTTTGCAAAATCAACTAAATAAAGTTTGCCATCTAATACACCCTTAAATGCTAGTGAACCATCACTTCTTCTAAAGACAGACACATCTACATTTGTAAATAGACAGTTATACCCCATGTTGCATAATTGACTAACAGATAGCAAATTATATCCAAGAGACTCTACTAAAAACACATTAGAGATAGAGTGCTCATTAGAAATTGCAATTTTACCTAACCCTTTTACCTTGCCTTGATTCCCATCACCGAATATAATTGAATCTTGGGAATCTTTATTCTTGACGTAGGAGGTGAACATCTTCTTCTCCCCCGTCATATGGTTTGTGCATCCGCTATCAATAATCCAGCTTGAACCCCCGGATGCAAAAACCTGCAAGGCAAATTTAGGCTTGGGACTTAGGTACCCAACTCTTGTTGGGTCCTACAAGGTTAGTGCAAATATCCTTAGGGACCCAAATGCAAGTTTTGTCTCCCTTGCATTTTGCCCCTAACTTCCTAGCAACTATCTTCCTATCCTTTCTACAAATAGCAAAGGAAGCATTTAGGGCATGATAAATTGTAAAAGGTCCATGAACTTTCTTATGAGCATTAACAACATTTCTCCTAGGCATATTGTGAATAACAACCTTTCTATCATGCACAACATGAGAACTAGAAGCAGTCATAGCATAAGAATCATAAGCATGTGAATCAAAAGCATCATAACTTCTAAAAGCATTTCTAGAATTTTTCCTATCATGATACAAAAAGGCATGGTTCTTTTTAGCACTAGTAGCCATAGGGGCCTTCCCTTTCTCCTTAGCGGGAATGGGAGCCTTATGGCTTGTTAAGTTCTTGGCTTCCCTTTTGAAGCCAAGTCCATCCTTAATTGAGGGGTGTCTACCAATCGTGTAGGCATCCCTTGCAAATTTTAGCTTATCAAATTCGCTTTTGCTAGCCTTAAGTTGAGCATTAAGACTACCCACTTCATCATTCAATTTAGAAATTGAAACTAGATGTTTACTACAAGTATCAACATTAAGATCTTTACACCTAGTGCACGTTTCAACAATTTCTACACAAGATGTTGATTTACTAGCTACTTCTAGTTTAGCATTTAAGTCATCATTAACACTCTTTAAAGTAGCAATGTTTTCATGACAAGAAGATAATTCACTAGAAAGCACTTCATTTCTTTTAACTTCTAAAGCATAGGATTTTTGTGCCTCTACAAACTTATCATGTTCATCATACAACAAATCCTCTTGCTTTTCTAAAAGCCTATCCTTTTCATTCAAGGCATCAATCAATTCATTGATTTTATCAATTTTATTTCTATCCAATCCCTTGAACAAACTAGAGTAATCTATTTCATCATCACTAGACTCATCGTCACTAGAAGAATCATAAGTGACATCATTACGAGTGATTACCTTCTTCTCTCTTGCCATGAGGCAAGTGTGACGCTCGTTGGGGAAGAGGGATGACTTGTTGAATGCAGTGGCGGCGAGTCCCTTATTGTCGGAGTCAGACGAGGAGCAGTCCGAATCCCACTCCTTGCCAAGATGAGCCTCGCCCTTTGCCTTCTTATAATTCTTCTTCTTCTCCCTCTTGTTCCCTTGGTCCTGATCACTATCATTGTCGGGACAGTTAGCAATAAAATGACCAAGCTTACCGCATTTGAAGCACGAACGCTTCCCCTTGGCTTTGGTCTTGCTTGGCTGTCCCTTGCGACCTTTAAGCGCCGTCTTGAATCTTTTGATGATGAGGGCCATCTCTTCATCATTAAGTCCGGCCGCCTCAATTTGTGCCACCCTGCTAGGTAGCGCCTCCTTGCTTTTTGTTGCCTTGAGAGCAAGGGGTTGAGGTTCGTTGATCGGTCCATTCAAGGCGTCGTCCACGTATCTTGCCTCCTTGATCATCATCCGCCCGCTTACGAATTTTCCGAGTACCTCCTCGGGCGTCATCTTCGTGTACCTGGGATTCTCACGAATATTGTTCACGAGATGAGGATCAAGAACGGTAAATGACCTTAGCATTAGGCGGACGACGTCGTGATCCGTCCATCGCGTGCTTCCGTAGCTCCTTATTTTGTTGATAAGGATCTTGAGCCGGTTGTATGTTTGCGTCGGCTCCTCGCCCCTTATCATCGCGAATCGTCCGAGCTCGCCCTCCACCAACTCCATCTTGGTGAGTAAGGTGACATCATTCCCCTCATGAGAGATCTTGAGGGTGTCCCAAATCTGCTTGGCATTGTCCAAACCGCTCACCTTGTGATACTCGTCCCTGCACAAAGAGGCTAGCAACACAGTAGTAGCTTGTGCATTTTTATGGATCTGTTCATTAATAAACGAAGGACTATCCGAGTTATCAAATTTCATTCCACTTTCCACAATCTCCCAAATGCTTGGATGGAGAGAAAATAGGTGTGTACGCATTTTGTGACTCCAAAATCCGTAGTCCTCTCCGTCAAAGTGAGGAGGCTTGCCAAGTGGAATGGGGAGCAAATGAGCATTTGAGCTATGCGGAATGCGCGAATAATCAAAAGAAAAGTTTGAGTTAACCGTCTTTTGTTTGTCGTAGTCGTCGTCCTTGTGGGAAGAAGTAGACTCGTCGCTGTCGTAGTAGACGATCTCCTTGATACGTCTTGTCTTCTTCTTCTTCCCATCTTTACGTCTGTGGCCCGAGCCAGAGTCGTTGGATTTGTCATCTTTTGGCTCGTTGACGAAGGACTCCTTTTCCTTGTCGTTGATCACGATTCCCTTCCCCTTAGGATCCATCTCTTCGGGCGGTTAGTCCCTTTCTTGAAGAGAATGGCTCCGATACCAATTGAGAGCACCTAGAGGGGGGGTGAATAGGTGATCCTGTAAAAACTTAAACTTATAGCCACAAAAACTTGTTAAGTGTTAGCACAATGATTGCCAAGTGGCTAGAAAGGAGTCTCAGTAAAACACAATACCACAAGAGATCAAACACAAAGATGACACAGTGGTTTATCCCGTGGTTCGGCCAAGACCAACGCTTGCCTACTCCACGTTGTGGCGTCCCAACGGACGAGGGTTGCAATCAACCCCTCTCAAGCGGTCCAAAGACCAACTTGAATACCACGGTGTTTTGCTTTGCCTTTCAATATCCCGTTTGCGAGGAATCTCCACAACTTGGAGTCTCTCGCCCTTACACTTGAGATTCACAAAGAAATACGGAGTAAGGGAGGGAACTAACAACGCACACAAGACTCAAAATCAGAGCAACAGCACGCACACAAGTCGCAACAAGAGCTCGCAACACCACTCAATGAGTTCACAACTCAACAAGAGCTCTAGATGCTATCACAATGAACCAAATGCGCAGAATCAATGTCTTGGTGCTTAGGAATGTTGTAGGAATGCTTGGTGTACTCCTCCATGCGCCTAGGGGTCCCTTTTATAGCCCCAAGGCAGCTAGGAGCCGTTGAGAGCAATTCTGGAAGGCTGATCTTGCCTTCTGTCTTCGGGCGCACCGGACAGTCCGGTGCACACCGGACACTGTCCGGTGCCCGATTTCTTTCCTTAAACGGCGCAGCCGACCGTTGCAGATCTGGGAGCCGTTGGCGCACCGGACAGTCCGGTGCACACCGGACAGTCCGGTGCCCCCTTCCGACCGTTGGCTCGGCCACGTGTCGCGCACGGATTCCGCGGCCGACCGTTGGCCCGGCCGACCGTTGGCTCACCGGACAGTCCGGTGCACACCGGACAGTCCGGTGAATTTTAGTCGTACGCCGTCGGCAAATTCCCGAGAGCGGCCACTTCGCTCGAGGCAACCTGGCGCACCGGACACTGTCCGGTGCACCACCGGACACTGTCCGGTGCACCACCGGACAGTCCGGTGCTCCAGACCGAACAGCCTTTTGGCTGTACACAGCCAACTTTTCCCTGACTCGATTTCTCCTGTTCCAAGCACTTAGACACAATACATTAGTCTTCAAAACAATGTACTAAGGCTTAGAAACATACCTTTACTCTTGATTTGCACTCTGTCCATCCATGGGTATAGATTCACATTTAAGCACTTGTGTTGGCACTCAATCACCAAAATACTTAGAAATGGCCCAAGGGCACATTTCCCTTTCACCTATTCACCGTTCATCGTTCGTTCATACGACTATTCACTATCACTATTCACCATCACTATTCACCATTACTATTCATTGTTACTATTCACATACACTATTCATCATCGTTGCTATCTATCATTACTATTCATCATCGTTACTATTCATCGATGATATCTATAATTTCTTTTCCATCGCCACTATTCATCGTTACTAATCATCGTTACTATTCATCGGTCATCTAGTCATCCCAAATTTCAACTACTCATCCATCATGCTGTCCAGTCCACCTAAGACCAGCCAGACCCATGTTCCAATCATACGAACTCCGGTGACTGTGGTTTTCCTTCCAGTGGGAACTTCCCATCTGGTCACCCATCCCAGGTTTCCCCAAGTTGAGCACGCTTGACTTTGAGATTCCTTCGAACCAGGCTTCCAAACTCAGATTCCAATAATTCTTGTTTCTAAATTCTTATCAAACTATTCCCTATCCAACCATGTCATCTCTTAAGCATGGTTCATATTCCAGAAGACTCCCAAAATACTCTTGTCCCATATTCTGCTTATAACTCTCTTGTTCATACTAAGTCAGACGATTCATTCGTCACTATTCTCACCAACAGTGAACTTCACTGTGCTACACCACATACACCCAGCTATAAATACACCCAACTACCCTCTCCCTCTCCACACACACTCAACACCCTCAACCAAGGAAAACACCCCACCCACTCAGTTACTCCGCTCTGCCGGCTACACGCATAGTGTCGCTTCGCCTCCAGTCCACCCTCCTGGTAAGCACCTCCGCTCCACCACCAGTAATATCACAACACCACATGACACAGATTCTACTCAAGACTCTACCCATCCATATATCGCTTTTCTGACCACTATACTAAATATTTGTTGGTATACTTGCTGGTTTGTATGTTTGCTTGTTCATGTTGCATAGTTATCGGAGCGTTCGTGCTGTCTCGTGGAGGCCAGATCTGCAAGTCTACGCTAGACGGTGGAGCCAGAAGCCAGTTCCGCGAGCTCCCCTTCCCCCTTCGCCGAATAAGCACGGCAAGCTCACTGGATCCCTTTGATGCATAAATTACCTATGATTTTTCAACCACAACCCTCAGCCTGTTATTTTATGCATGATATGATTTTGAGACAAGTTATTATGGCCACCCAGCCGCTTGCCGCAATCAATCCCTTATATATATGTTCTAAATGATTTGAGAACAGGTGTGAGTTTTCAAAAGAAAATGCTTTTCAAAATGTGTGTGATGAAGGGTGTTCACCCTTATCACCTTGTGAGTGGGATAATCAGGGACTCCCTGGTTTAGGGGAGGGCCTAAGGTGTTGGCTCAGCTGGTTTAGGCGTGAGCAGAAGGATTGTCCCCTCATATAAGGACCGGTTTGTCATCTTCACTACCTGTACTCTTTAATAGTACAACCACTCGAGACTGTGTGGGCAGTCACTCAATCTGAACTCGTGCGGTCCGACCCCAGGGTTATGAAGGCTGGGGAGCACCGGGAGGATAAGGAGGGGGAAAGTTTTGTCCGGTTTGGACATGGCGGTGGCCTGACTCCTTCCGGATAACCAAGGTTAGGACGTGCGAGGAAAGAAAGAGATTCGGATTCGGATCTCATTGATCATGAGATCGCAGAGCCGGACTAGTGGGTAAAGTGTACACCTCTGCGCAGAGTTTGAAAACCTATTCGAATAGTCTATGTCCACAGGAATGGACGAGTCTGGTATGGTATGGCAATTAATGTTTTGTTTTCCAAAAAAAGAGATGCTTTTGAGAAAAGTGGTTTCTAAAAAGGTTCGGCGGTTGAGCCGTGAGCTATGGTGGACGGGAAGTCCAGTAGCTGTTTTTGAAAAGGAAAACCAGTGGGAAACTGCTGAGATACCTGGATGGTTTAGTCCAGGGGATTTTGTTCTAATATTGAAAAACTTCCTGAGGATGCACTTTGCAAAATACAAAATGTTTTTCAAAACAACCCTGCATAAAATATTGTTGTTTCTGCAAAATATCCTGAGCTCCACATATTCCATGCATTATATCTGATTTCCCCATTCCGCGGGTGAAGGTGGGCTGCTGAGTACGTTTGTACTCACCCTTGCTTATTTGTTGTTTTTCAGAAAAAGGAGATCGGGTAAGAGTTACGACTGTTCCCAACCTTGCATGTGGCTGTTGGACCACTGAATTGCTTCACTGCGTATATCAGGCTGCTTCAGCCCCACTCTGATGATATGTCCCGAGTTGTGGACCAACTCTTAAAGTTGATCGCCACCTTTATAGGTTTGTCTCGTTTAAGCAGATCTGGAATCATCTGATGTATAAATGTGTTTACTAGCCTCCTGGGACTAGTAATTGTATCACATTTGAGTCCCAGAGGATTGGGACGCTTCACTAGTTATTGTGGATGATTATTCTCGCTTAACTTGGGTGTTCTTTTTATAGGAAAAATCTCATACCCAAGAGACCATAAAGGGATTCTTAAGACGAGCTCAAAACGAGTTCGACTTAAGGATCAAGGAAATTAGAAGCGACAACGGGACGGAGTTCAAGAACTCACAAATCAAAGGCTTCCTTGAGGAGGAGGGCATCAAGCATGAGTTCTCTTCTCCCTACACGCCACAACAAAATGGTGTAGTGGAGAGGAAGAATCAAACTCTACTGGACATGGCAAGAACCATGCTTGATGAGTACAAGACTTCGGAGGCCGAGGCGGTCAACACCGCCTGCTACGCCATCAACCGGTTGTATCTACACCGAATCCTCAAGAAGACATCATACGAACTCCTAACCGGTAAAAAGCCCAATATTTCATATTTTAGAGTCTTTGGTAGCAAATGCTTTATTCTTGTTAAAAGAGGTAGAAAATCTAAATTTGCTCCTAAGACTGTAGAAGGCTTTTTACTAGGATATGATTCAAACACAAGGGCATATAGAGTCTTTAACAAGTCCTCAATACTAGTTGAAGTTTCTTGTGACGTTGTGTTTGATGAGACTAACGGCTCTCAAGTATAGCAAGTTGATCTTGATGAGATAGGTGATGAAGAGGTTTCGTGCGTCGCACTAAGGAACATGTCCATTGGGGATGTGTGTCCTAAGGAATCCGAAGAGCCTCCAAATGCACAAGATCAACCATCCTCCTCCACGCAAGCATCTCCACCAACTCAAAATGAGGATGAGGCTCAAGTTGATGAAGGGGAAGATCAAAAAGATGAGCCACCTCAAGATGACGGCAATGATCAAGGTGGAGATGCAAATGATCAAGACAAGGAGGATGAAGAACCAAGACCGCCACACCCAAGAGTCCACCAAGCAATCCAATGAGATCACCCCGTCGACACCATCCTCGGCGACATTCATATGGGGGTAACCACTAGATCTCGTGTTGCACATTTTTGTGAGCATTACTCTTTTGTTTCCTCTATTGAGCCACACAGGGTAGAGGAAGCACTTCAAGATTCGGATTGGGTGGTGGCAATGCAAGAGGAGCTCAACAACTTCACTAGGAACGAGGTATGGCATTTGGTTCCACGTCCTAATCCAAATGTTGTAGGAACCAAGTGGGTGTTCCGCAACAAGCAAGACGAGCATGGTGTGGTGACAAGGAACAAAGCCCGACTTGTGGCCAAAGGATATTCACAAGTTGAAGGTTTGGATTTCGGTAAAACCTATGCACCCGTAGCTAGGCTTGAGTCAATTTGTATATTACTTGCCTATGCTACTTACCATGGCTTTAAGCTTTACCAAATGGACGTGAAAAGTGTCTTCCTCAACGAACCAATCAAGGAAGAGGTCTATGTTGAGCAACCTCCCGGCTTTGAAGATAGTGAGTACCCTAATCACGTATATAAACTCTCTAAGGCGCTTTATGGGCTCAAGCAAGCCCCAAGAGCATGGTATGAATGCCTAAGAGATTTCCTTATCACTAATGGTTTCAAAGTCGGAAAGGCCGATCCTACTTTATTTACTAAAACTCTTAACAATGATTTGTTTGTATGCCAAATTTATGTTGATGATATTATATTTGGGTCTACTAACGAATCTACATGTGAAGAATTTAGTAGGATCATGACACAAAAATTCGAGATGTCTATGATGGGGGAGTTGAAGTGCTTCTTGGGATTTCAAGTGAAGCAACTCCAAGAGGGCACCTTCATTAGCCAAACGAAGTATATTCAAGACATTCTAACCAAGTTTGGGATGAAGGATGCCAAGCCCATCAAGACACCCATGGGAACCAATGGGCATCTCGACCTCGACACGGGAGGTAAATCCGTAGATCAAAAGGTATACCGGTCGATGATAGGCTCTTTACTCTATTTATGTGCATCTCGACCGGATATAATGCTTTCCGTATGCATGTGTGCAAGATTCCAAGCCGACCCTGAGGAAGCTCACCTTACGGCCGTAAAGAATCTTGAGATATTTAGTTCATACTCCTAAGTTTGGGATTTGGTATACTAGGGGATCCACATTTGATTTAATTGGTTATTCGGATGCCGATTGGGCGGGGTGTAAAATTAATAGAAAGAGCACATCGGGGACTTGCCAGTTCTTGGGAAGATCCTTGGTGTCTTGGGCTTGAAAGAAGCAAAATTCCGTAGCTCTTTCTACTGCCGAAGCCGAGTATATTGCCGCAGGTCATTGTTGCGCCCAATTACTTTGGATGAGGCAAACCCTTAGGGACTATGGTTACAAATTAACCAAAGTTTCTCTTCTATGTGATAATGAGAGTGCAATCCGCATGGCGGATAATCCCGTTGAGCATAGCCGCACTAAACACATAGCCATTCGGTATCATTTCTTAAGGGATCACCAACAAAAGGGAGATATCGAGATTGCATATAGGTATCATTTCTTAAGGGATCACCAACAAAAGGGAGATATCGAGATTGCATATATTAACACTAAGGAACAATTAGCCGATATCTTTACCAAGCCACTTGATGAACAAACTTTTAACAAACTTAGGCATGAGCTAAATATTCTTGATTCTAGGAATTTCTTTTGATGTCTTGCATACATAGCTCATAAGTATACCTTTGATCATATCTTTATATGCTACGACTAATGTGTTTTCAAGTATATCTCAAAACAAGTCATAGGTGTATTGAAAGGGAAATGGAGTCTTCGGCGAAGACAAAGGCTTCCACTCCACTCCATAACTCATCCTTCGCCGTCACTCTGAGCCAATTCTCCATCTTTGGTATAATCTTCACTCATGTTTTATTTGCCAAAGGGGAGAAAGTAGTTAACAAGGGCTTATATTTCACTCAAAGTATCCGTTTTTGGCGATTCATGCCAAAGGGGGAGAAAGTATTAGCCCAAAGCAAAAGGATCGCACCACCACCTTAGTTTAAAATAAGTTTTTCAAATTGGTATCTTATTCTATTCAAAAAGGGTCTTGAAATGATTGTATCTTTCAATTGATATCTTATTTTCTCAATTGGTATCTTATTTTCGAGAAAATAGCTCCTTCAAAAATTGGTATCTTAAAACCCTCTTGAATACTAAGAGGAGAAATTTATTGAAGGGGAGTTTTGTTCTAGTCGAAGGAAAAGCATTTGAAACAGGGGGAGAAAATTTCAAATCTTGAAAATGCTTCTCAAACTATTATTCATTTACCTTTGACTATTTGCAAAAGGACTTTGAAAAGAATTTACAAAAGAATTTGCAAAAACAAAACATGTGGTGCAAGCGTGGTCCAAAATGTTAAAAATATAAAGAAACAATCCATGCATATCTTATGAGTATTTATATTGGCTCAATTCTAAGTAACCTTTGCACTTACAACTATGCAAACTAGTTCAATTATTCATTTCTATATTTGCTTTGGTTTGTGTTGGCATCAATCACCAAAAAGGGGGAGATTGAAAGGGAATTAGGCTTACACCGAATTCCTAATTGATTTTGGTGGTTGAATTGCCCAACACAAATAATTGGACTAACTAGTTTGCTCTAGTCTATAAGTTCTACAGGTGCCAAAGGTTCACAGTTAGCCAATAAAAAGACCAAGAAAAGAGTTCAAACAAGAGAGCAAAAGACAACCCGAAAGGCACCCTGGTCTGGCGCACCGGACTGTCCGGTGTGCCACCGGACAGTGTCCGGTGCACCAGGAGACTCGAAGCCAAACTTGCTACCTTCGAGAATTTCCAAGTGCGCTCCGCTATAATTCATCGGACTGTCCGGTGCACACCAGACTGTCTGGTGTGCCAGCGGAGCAACGACTACTTCGTGAAGCAACGGTAGACTGCAACGCATTAAATGCGCGCCTGCGCGCACAGAGAACAGAGCAGCGCCAGAAGGCGCACCGGACAGTCTACAGTACCTGTCTGGTGCACCACCGGACAGCCCAGAGGCCCCACAAGTCAGAGCTCCAACGGTCGAACCCCAACGGTCCGCTGACGTGGCTGGCGCACCGAACAGTGTCCGGTGCGCCATGCGACTGCAGCCTTCCAACGACCATTTTTGGTGGTTGGGGCTATAAATACCCCAACCACCCCACATTTAATGGCATCTAAGTTTCCACTCTTCTACACCTTACAAGAGCTAGCATTCAATACAAGACACACCAAAGAGATCAAATCCTCTCCCAACTCCACACAAAGCATTAGTGATTAGAGAGAGTGATTTGTCGTGTTCATTTGAGCTCTTGCGCTTGGATTGCTTCTTTTCTTTCTCATTCTTTCTTGTGAAAACTCAATTGTAACCGAGGCAAGAGACACCAATTGTGTGGTGGTCCTTGCGGGGACTTTGTGTCCCGTTTGATTGAGAAGAGAAGCTCACTCGGTCCGAGGGACCGTTTGAGAGAGGGAAAGGGTTGAACACTACAACACATATAGCCTTCTATGACGAATACCTTGTGACAATAGATCAAAATGTCATAAGCCTCTCCTACTTATGACGTTTTGTAGGGGATGATTGACTTTAGTGATGAAAAGTAAAACTTTGTCATTAAGACCAATGCAAAATCGTTATAAATATGAAAGTGTCACATTTGTGACGAACACTCTTTCAATCTTATGACAATTAGGTAGTGTCACTATTTCATGACAATGTTGGTCGTCATAATTCTCATGTGAATTTCCTAAAAAGCAAAAATGTAGACGCCACTACATATAATGAAATAAATCAAAATGACTATGAAATAAGTTTGAATATGAAATTGTAAAGCCCAAAATTGATAGGAGAAATAAAATAAAATAAATAAATAAGTAAATTTATATGTGGATGTTTTGGGGATTCCTTGAATTCCTTTTTATTTCTCTTTGCATACTCAACTAATGGCATTCAATTATGCAAATAACAAATAAATAAATAAATAAATATGCATTTCATTCTGAACTATTTTGGTTTGTATAATCACTTTAAGATTGAAATTTTGAAACTAGATTTAAATTTATAAATAATATGAAGTGAAACTAGAAAACATAAAAGAAAAAGGGAAGAGATGACTCACATGCGCATGGGCCAATTCCTCCTCATCACGGCCCAAAAGCCCACTTCACCTGGCACCCCCTCCGCCTCCTGTGCGTGGATGCACTGCGCCACCGATCGCCAATGACCCGTGGGCCCAGGTCGTCAGGATCACCTTCCTCGCCAAAGCACGCTCACCGGCTCACCGCTATCCTCGTAACAGATTTTCACCGCAACAAACTCCGCTGGCTCCGCGCGATTTCCCAGATCCCATCCTCCTTGGACTCGCGACTTCGGAGTATAAAGCTGGGCACCACCCTCCTCTCTCTTCTCATCTTCTTGCGCTACCGTGGGGAGCAGAGGGATTAAGCAGAACGTTGCCGTCGTGTGGAGACCCAGCCGCCGCGCCTGGGATATCTTCGCGTTACCAGCCCTGAAGTTCTGTTGGACCGCGCCAGTACTCGCGGTACTCTCTCCGTGCTCACCCCGTGGTCTGGGCAACCAGAATTTCTCGCCGGGGGTCGAACTTCGTCGCGGATCCGCCTGCTCCCGTGGCCAGCCTGCTATATACATGATCAACGCCGGTACGTGACTACTACGAGTTCATTACACACTGCTATAGGCCTAGGACGAATCGGTTATGGGTAGGGCGCGCCAACTCGCCGGATCTATGCGTCGGTGAACTACAACGCCGCCGTGGGGAGCTCGGCTGCAGGCGTGAGGTAGATGACGGGTCGATGGCCGTTGATCCCATATCAAACGGCTAGGATTAGATCTAGACGAAATCAATCCTGAGCGACGGATTTAGATATGGGTGGCCACGATTTGCTTTGGCGTTCCTTTCGTCTCAATGAATCGTGGTCGTGTGTCGTGGATCTGGTGGATCCAGGGGGATCTCGACTTCTTTAAATCCCTGCCCTTGATTGTAGATCCAAGTGTTCCTGCTGCGTACCGGTTCGGGAGCGTAGGATTCTAATCTGAGCCGTGTATTGCTGATCGGATGGCTCAAAACATACGATACCCCTTCGCGGCTGCAGCTTTTCAAAAGAGTCCCTGTGCTTTTATAAAATAAACCCGCCGTCCTCGCGGAGAGTAGTCTGAGTCTGGTAGAGTTTTATATGTTTAACCCTAGGCTCTCTGATATTAGCGTCCTCGGTCCAGAACACTTAGGATATTCAGAAATTAATAAAGAAATAGGTTTTTAGTATAAAAATAAATCCAGCAACTTGTTTAATCCGTATTTAATCTCTACTACTCTATATGTTGTTAGTGTAGGCGTCCACAGACGTTGTTCTGCCCGCCGTGATTTCTCCACGCGCAATCCTCCGCGCCCCTGCGCCAAATCTGCGCGCAATCCGCCGCCTGCCATCCGCGCGTGCAATCCGCCCAAATCCGCCGCCACGCCCCTGCTCACCGATGGAAGGTCTCCACGTGCAATCCTTTCCATCCCTTTCCTCACGGTCTCCGCCCTAATCCTCTCCCTCCTAGCCTCTCACTCTCCCGACTGCCTGGCCGCCTCCCTCCCTGTCCATGCCACACATGCTCTAACGCACCAACGATGAGGGGAGCGCCGCCCTCCGTCGCAGATTGGGATCTCCCTCGCCCGCCCGACGACATGCTCTAACGCGGCGACGCAGCCGAAGCGACCCCACCGGATGGCCGGCACACCGGCGCCGAAGCTGCCGTCTTTCCCTGGACCTGTCGCCTAGGCGGGCGGCGGGTTCGCGTCCGCCTTGAAGCCCAAGGGGGAGGCGGGTAACGACGAGGCAGCCGCTGCGGTGGACCATCTTGCCGAGGCGGCCAGACTTGCCGAGGCCGGCGATGCCTTCGACGCCCGCGAGATATTGGCGCAGCTCAATTATCGGCTCCCCACCGTCCCCACGACCGGGACTCCGCTGCTCCGCTCAGCCTTCTACTTCAAGGAGGCCCTGCGCGTTGCGCTCTCCCCGACCGGCGAGGCCCTGGCGCCCCCGGTGGTGTCAACGTCGTACGACGTGGTCCTAAAGCTCGGCGCGTACAAGGCCTTCTCCGAGGTGTCCCCCGTGCTCCAGTTCGCGAACCTCACCTGCGTGCAGGCGATGCTGGATGAGCTTAGGGCCGCCGGCCGCATCCACGTGCTGGACCTGGACATCGGCATGTGCTAGGAGTGGTGTCGCTGATGCAGGAGCTGGCGCAGCGCTGCCCCGCGGCGACGCTTAAGGTGACCGCATTGGTGTCACCGGCGTCGCACCACTCGCTGGAGCTAAACCTCATCCACGAGAACCTGTCGGGCTTCGCCCGTGAGCTCGGCGTGTTCCTCCAGTTCGTGGCGTACAACGTGGACGCCCTGGACCCCGCGGAGCTGGTGGCCATCACCAGCGACAACGCCGTGGCCGTCCACCTCCGCGTGGGGTCGGCCCACGTGACAGCATTGTCGACCGTGCTCCGCCTTGTGAAGCGGCTCGGCGTCAAGGTGGTGGTTTCTGTGGACCGCGGCTGCGACCTCTCTGCACTTGGCGGCGAGATATATACAGGTTAGGACTAGGACGCTCCGGTTGCTTAGCCTCCTAAGCAAGTTGTGGCCGCGGGTGGCTTCAGCGAGGCTCTAAATCTACCTGTCCATTATCTCCCCCCACTCCCTCCCCCGTTGATTGTTCCAGTATCATCAGTCAGCTGTTCGCTAATGCTCCAGGCTGACAGAAGTGTTTATGACCATTATCTTGTTCCATCAGATGCTGCTGGTACCAAAAAAAACAAAACAAAAAGAAGAAGAAGCTAGGATCATTCACACCGCTAGGATGAAAGTTCTAATCCCTTGGGGTTACTGGATCCGTCCAATTTTTTTGCTTAAGTGAACTAGAGTACCTTTTGTTAAGTTGTATGATCTCACAAAAAGAGAGAAATAAGCTAGACTTGTGCAGTTAACGGACCCTCTGCCTTGGTGTGTGCACTGCACTGCACCCACCGCGAAGCTCAAAAGTGGGCGCATTACAGGCGAAGCAAAGTTGCTAAACCAAGCAAACTATGGGTTTCAGCAAGGATGGTTCAGGTTCAGGTCCCACCATCCCAAGTGTCCAGCCCTTCCCCCTCAAAAAAGCACTTATGCTTCCAGCTCCTATGTGGATTGACGTAGGATTCTACATGAACAAAGCTGCAGCAGGAGCCTCGACTTTAGCACACAGTACGTTCGCATGAGAGAGAACGGCGGCCACAGGGAGAGAACTCGACGCCGGAAGCCAGGCAGAAGATCCCACACCGGGCCGCTGAACCAAGAGAGCGTGGAGCCGTCCCTGTGCGGCCGGACCGCGCTGTGTTGTCTGTCCTTCACAGGTCAATATTCTTCAAGAAATAGATGATGGTGAACAAAATATGATGTTCCTCTCACTAATTTTCCGCTCTGCATTGTTTGGATGAATTTTAATCTAAGAGGAGGTGAAAAGGAGGTGAAAAGGTAAAACTGTCATGTTAAAGTAAGGGGTACAATTTTATTTCTATTTTTCATCTTGTGTCAGTTCAGCAGCTGCACAATCAGCTACTACTACCATTTGGGGGTATGGGGTAACTTCAGTTGCTTTTTGATTTGACTCATGGAGGATCATTTATTACGGTTGTAACAGTTGAAGGTGACGACACAACCTTTTTTTAGGAGATGACCTATTTCTGGTACAATATGTTTTCGTGTGTTAAGTCACAGTAATAATCTATTTTTGTGAAACATGACATGAATATGATATCATTAGCGTTCTCCTACGCATCATGTCTACCCTAACCAAACTTGCTTGAGGCCAAAGGCTTTGTTGTTCTTGTATTTCATTGATAACAAGATATCTCAGTTACATCTAACATACAAGTTTAATACAACAGGGACTTATCGATATCTCTAAAAAAATTAGATTAGTGTACAAGATGTCGACATTTGCTTATGATTAAACATTCTATATTTACTTTTTAGAAATAATTTATACGATATTGATAATGTTTGTTCGACATAAATTCAATTTATAATAATATTACGTATTTATATCATTCCATAACTATGTTTAACCACGGATTTTATCGTCAACATTGTACTCACGTTGTCCGTCGCCAAGGTCCTGAGTTGTTAGAGGCTCATCAATTTGTGTTTCGTAGCATCGCACGGGTACATACCTAGTAATTCATTTTAAGTCTAAATTGATCCATTCCAGTTCCTATAATTATATTTAAATATTATTAATCACTCAGTAATACTGTTTTAGCATGAAACCCATGATGAAATTCATCTCTTAATTAATTAAGTATTAAAGACATAAAACATTTAGAAATTCATCCATAACTCCAAATTGATTTATTACAGATGCATTAATTTTGTTTAAATAATGTTTATTACTTAGTACCTTTGTCTAACCATGAAACTTGTTTTAAAATTATTCACATGAATAACTCTATTTTAGGCATTAAATAACTTTAGAAAATCATGACTTAATAACTCTATTTTAGGCATTAAACATTTTTAAAATAAAAACTTTGGAATGTCGAATGAGTTTTAAATTTTTTCAGCACTAGTAATTTACTATGTTATATTTTATTTCAATGTTCTGCAGATGGATAGATCTTGGATCAAAGAAAGACTATTTAGCGATGCACATTTGGATGGGGTCAAAGAGTTCATGAATTTGGTTTCACAAAGATTTGATAAGAATGAGGAGGTACTATGTCCATGTCGAAGGTGTCTGAATCGAGTTCATCAACATAAGGGGGAGGTGTATGATCATTTACTAATTCATGGGATGACTAGCACATACACTAGATGGGTACATCATGGAGAATCATTTGAGGCTGAAATTAATGAAAATTATGATCATGTAGATGAATATATTGGTATCAATGAGGATGATAGTATGAACGAGAATGAAGAAGATGAGCCTGATAATAGAACTCATGATATGATTCGGGAGTTGTACCCAACTAATGACCAAAGTAGAGGGAAATCTATGTTTGCAGCTTTATTAGAAGAAATGAAGCATGAACTTTACCTTGGAGCACCTTACACGCGTTTTTTCTTTTTTGGTGAAGTTACTTCATATCAAGTCATTTTATCGAATCAGCAACGTTGCATTCACTGCAATACTAAAACTATTATCAGCAGCATTCCCAGATTGCTCTCTTCCTGCATCTTACCATGAAGCAAAGAATGTTATTAATGTGTTAGGACTTGGATATGACTCAATCCATGTGTGCCCAAACAAATGTGTTCTATTTCGAAAAGAATATGCAAAACATGATGAATGTATGGTTTGTGGTGCATCAAGATGGAAAGATAGTTCAGATGGAAAAAACATATTCCTGAGAAAGTACTACGACATTTTCCAATTATTCCAAGGTTGAAAAGGTTCTTTGCTTCCAAAAAAATATCAGAGGAGACACAATGGCATTTATTGAAGAGGAAGGCAGTGGAGAATGAACTAAGCCATCCAGTTGATGGTGAGGCATGGAAAGATTTTGATAGAAAATATGAGTGGTTTGCAAAAGATGGAAGGAACATTAGACTTGGTCTTGCTACGGATGGTTTCAATCCATTTGGCAAAATGAACTCTTCATACAACATGTGGCCTATATTTATTATTCCTTACAACTTTCCTCCATGGGAGTGTGTGGAGCAATCCAACTTCATGATGGGACTACTAATTCCTGGTCCATCATGTCCAGGAAAGGATTTAGATGTTTTTTTGGAGCCACTCATTGAAGAGTTGCAAGAGCTTTGGAAAGGTGTCTCTACTTTTGATGCGTTGGCAGGAAAAGATTTTGATCTACATGCTGTTGTTATATGGTGCATTCATGATTACCCAGCTTTGAGTACATTGTCAGGTCGAGTCACTAAAGGTTATTATGCTTGTGTGCATTGTGACAAAAAACCATGCTCTAGAAGAATAAAAAATAAGATATGCTATATTGGCCATCGACGTTTCCTTCCAGGGGACCATATATGGAGGACAAAGAAATGGTTTGATGGTAAGGAGGACCATCTTGAAAAACCAGAGGAATTTAGTACAGACGAGTTGATGCAGCAGTTGGAGAGGGTCAAGGATGTTAGGCCGGGACAACACCCTCAAAGTAAAAAGAGAAAGCGAGAAGTAGATGGTCAATGTTGGAAACGAAGATCATCATTGTGGGATTTGCCTTATTGGTCAAATTTGAAGCTACGCCATAACCTTGATGTGATGCACATTGAAAAGAATATTTGTGAGTCCATTATTGGTACATTTCTTGGCATTATTGGGAAGACAAAGGACACTATTAATGCTAGGCTTGACTTGGAAGAAATGAGCATAAGGAAACATTTGCATTTGAAGCGTGATGGAAATTCCTACACTGTTCCTCATGCCCCCTATGTAATGAATAGGAGCCAAAAGTTAGTTTTTTGTGACTTCTTGAGAAGAGTAAAATTTCCTGATGGGTATGCTTATAACTTAGCAAAATCTATTACTAGTGATGGATGTAACCTTCAAGGATTGAAAACTCATGACTGTCATATCCTACTCCAAAGAATTTTACCTGTTGCTATCCGAGGAATTATGCATAGGGATATATACGAAGCAATTGTCGAATTAGGTCAATTCTTTCAACAATTATGTGCTAAGACTCTAAAGTTAGATGTTTTGCATACAATGAAAGCTAAAATCCCAGTCATTTTGTGCAAACTTGAGAAAATATTTCCTCCTGCTTTCTTTGATGTAATGTTACACCTAGTTGTTCATTTGCCTGATGAGGCAATCCTTAGAGGCCCAGTACAATATGGATGGATGTACCCAGTAGAAAGACGATTGTTGACATTGAAACGGTTTGTGAGGAACATGGCAAGACCTAAAGGATCCATTGCAGAAGCATATGTCGCTAATGAGTGTTTGACAGCATGCTCAAGGTACTTTGATGATATTGACACACGACACAATCGTGAAGGAAGGAACAAAGAGCGTGTTGATTTGAGAAAAGGTGATTTTTCTGTGTTCCAGCATGGAGTTGATCTACTTGGAGCACCAAGGCTTACATATCTTGAAGATAATTATGACAGAATGGTTTGGTTTGTGCTAAACAATTGTCCGGAGGTTGAGCAATATTTGAAGTATAACACCCTGATATAATTCTAATTTATCTGTGTGACTTGCTAATTATTAGATTCGATGTTCGAATTAACTATGTTTCATAATTACAGGATATACAAGGAAGAGTTAGCGGATCAAGGAACTCCTTATGTTCAAAAATCCCATGATAAGCAATTTTCTTTCTGGTTTAAGAAGCATGTAAGTTTTATGCCAATATAATATTTATTAACAAATATAATTTGTGTTGATTTTCACCATATTATTATTCTATTGTTTAGATTGCAAAACTACGTTACGTGGATGGAGAAGACATTAGTGATGACCTATTTGCATTGTCATGTGAACCGGACCTTCGGGTTCGAATATTTTCAGCATGTCTTGTCGATGGGGTTCGATATCACACTATCGACCGTGAAATAAATAGAAGAACACAAAATAGTGGAGTCATGTGTGAGGG
Source organism: Zea mays (assembly GCF_902167145.1). NCBI lineage: Eukaryota > Viridiplantae > Streptophyta > Magnoliopsida > Poales > Poaceae > Zea > Zea mays. Next base: position 149,533,842 of record NC_050104.1, on the reverse strand, counting down.
TTGCCATGGTGACGAAAATATCGAATTTTATGGTCGATTGAAAGAAATAATTGAGTTGCGTTATAACTCAGATATGTCCAAATGTCGCACAGTGGTTCTATTTCGTTGTGACTGGTTTGACACTTATAGCAAGAAGGTTAGAATGAAAGATGATGGATATTTTAGAAGCATCAACCATGGTAGTTGTTGGTACAAGGATGATCCTTTTATTCTATCAACACAAGCAACAAAAGTATTTTACTTGGATGACACTAAACACTGTGAAAGCTGGAGAATTGTTCAAAAGTTTACACATAGGCACTTATGGAATGTCACTGAAAATGAAAACGAGGAAACACCCATGGGCTTGGGACTATCATACCAAGATGAAACATGTGCAGGTTTTCATGTACAAGTGAATGAAGGCAATTTGAATGATGAAGTACTGGATAGTGAAGATTGTCACCACGTCGATACAAGTTTAGTTGACGAGTTTCGTAAACCAAGGCAAGACAATGTGCAAGGAGACGGGACAAGCGATGATGAAGATGAAACTATATGGCAATATGTTAGTGATGATGAAAGTCCAACAATTCTTGTCGAGGAGGATGATGATGATAGCGATGCCGAGTAAAGACTAGAGTAAGGTGTACCATTTTGTTTACATGTTTTAAATTGGCAAAATAATGCAAAAAGGATTGATATAAAAAATTCAATGAAACATACAAAATTTTGTTTACATGTTTTAAATTGGCAAAATAATGCAAAAAAGGGCAAAAACTATATCAAAGCAAGGATTCAAACCTGGCATCTATATTCTCTGGTAACCAAGGCATACCACTACACTACATGACACTTAGTGACGACGTAGCAAAGCGGACAATAGTTATTCGGTACGTTCGTCTGTTTATATGGATCAAAACCTGCATTTAGAACTTAGACGAACACATTCCCCATTCCCCACGACATCCCCAGGTAAATCGGAGCTCTAGGCTACAGCTCCCTCCCCACGCCGGCCACTCTCCTGCTCGCACATCGGCAAATCCGCTCGATCCACTCCCCCATCGATCCGTCTTCTGCTCGATCCACTCCGCCATCGATCACGCTCCTGCTCGCACATCGGCGAGTCTGCTGGATCCACTCCCTCGTCGGCTCAGCTGCTCGATCTGGAGATCACCATGACGCCTGGGCGTAAAACTACAGCAAAATCAACCAAACCAACAGGTAATTTCTTGACATCTTGCATTGGGATGATGAGGGAGAGGTCGTCCTTGTTGGGTGGTCATATACAGGCACCAGCGTCGTCTTCAAATTTCAGACCTAATTGCAGTGGCAAGCAAACTTAGTAACTCATTCTGAATGCTAGGGCCAAGATATTGAACATGAATTTCATCATTAGTGATGCGCTGAACATGTTGTTGTAGAATTGGGTCAAATTCAGCTAGCATTTCAATCAGTCCTAAAATATTCCCATTAGTATCTTGGTTCAATTTGCAAGTCATACCAAGTAGCCATATTTGTAAGATGTTTTGCATCACTTTCATGCTCTTTAAGTCTAATGCCAAGGTGATGCCAATCATTGAAACCCTCATTTGCTAGCTGACCCTTCACTTTTGAAATTATCCAGAGCACCCTTTTGAGATTGAGCTGCTGCTTCTAATTTTTGTTTCTTCTTTCGCTTTTGTGCACCAGAATCATATTTTCTATTCCTAGAATACATGATAATCAATATGATTTGGAGTCATGTTTGATAAATGAATTAATTAGGGCTTGGGCAAGATTAAAAAAACAAAATAGCCGCACTATGCACTTTGTAGATTAAATAAAAGGAACTTTCATCTAGTTGCCTACTTACACGTGGGGTGGGTGAGACTGAGAGCATAGAGCCAATTAAAAAAAATTGAAAGAACGTGCCTGGCGTCAGGCCAGTGGCGTGCTCGGTGCTTGCTAGTTAATTCAGACTCAGTACAAAGCAACTTGGACTTGGCGACTTCACACGGGATGGCAGGGCTCTGCTAAGCGACGGGGCTGCAGGCACACATGACATTCCCTGAACAAATCATATATAGAGGTTTCCATGGGGTCAATGATAATGCTGCATGTACATCTATTGACCATCATATTTAGTACACAAATAATTTTTATTTCATGTGCAGAAGTGCCACTAACAGAATATGAGAAATTGAGAGCTGAGAATTTGATGAGGAATAACCAAAAGTTGCAAAGACTTGGTGTCACTACACTAGCGTCAATACTTAACCATACTTCTGCAAAGAGCAAGGTTGACACTCGTGAAAAATCTGGATCTTTCTATGAGGTCCAGGAAGGTGAAGGTTCTGAAGATGAGGAAGTCAATCAGGTATTATTTTTCGTCGCATGTAGATATTTCTTCAATCTAATTTTCTTGTACATTTCAGCATACAAATTTGCTGATGTGGTTCATATTTTTTCCACAAGTGTGCAACAAACCGGAGAAACAGATTAAAGAGGGTCTTGGCACCTGCGCAACAAGATGAACCTACAAGATTTACTAGGCAGAATACAAGGGATTTGGCTTTAACTTTCAGTCCAGAACTGCAACAAGTCGAAACCTTAGGCCTCTCTACTATCACATCCACCCCTCAACAGGACCAAAACAACTCTAGTGATCAAGGCAAGTGATTATATCTAATTTGTGCAATGCAATCTATTTTCATTTTGTTTTCATACAATGATTAGTTACATACTATCATGTGTCCTATTACTCTGGTAATCAGTAAACATAATAATGAGTGTGGCTCAAAACTGGAGATAACTTTTCCATTTTTAACAAACCATTAAGCATCACACTTTGCAATTTTAGAGAAGCTTCTTAACCAGATACTACCTAATCGAATCCATGCTACAATACTTCCTAGCATCATAATATAGTAATAAAACTGTGGAAGCTAAATATAGTAATCGGAATGCACTAGTTTCAAGTAGGATTAGGAAAGACGATAGTAATCACATATATTATGCACTTCCTATCTGTTGTTCTAACCTAATATAGAGAAGATTAATTCAGAACCTGATTAATGTCCTTCTGGCTAGATTAGCAATATCATCTTTACAATTCCATGATTACAATTCTTCTGGCTTCATTATATACATAACCTGATTGTGTGTTGCAAACAACAACTTATAGATTGTCACTAACCGATTTATATGATTTCATTAGGTGCACTTGAGGCAACCATAGATCCAAATGGAAAAAGGAATAGAAGTATGGGCAGAGAACTGGATAGGATAAGTAGAGGTTTATGCACTAACATCCCCATACACATTGCTGAAGGAAAGATACGGCCAGAAGCACCTATGCAAGCTGCCAAACTTGCATCAGAGGGCGGGATTATACTTAGGCAGCAAATGTCGATCCTCCGGCATTGGAAAGAGTACAAGAAGGATAAGTCAATTGTTACAAACTATATCGGCAAAGTTGCTGTAAGTGAAATTCAATCATTCAATGTTACTCCATTCAAATATCATTCTACTTTTTTGCATTTTTGAAATTCTAACATTTATGCTCTTTACTAGGCCCAATTCACCATGGACACCAACAATAATGCAATCAAAGCCGCATGTGCCGATTTGCTCAAGGGTGGACAACGACAGATGAGGTACCAGCTGAAAAAAAATATTTCAATGGGATACCAGCAAATCAAGTGAGGACCACATCGCCAGTTAAACATATGACAGACGATCAATAGAAAGCATTGGTGGAGATGTGGTCAGACGCAAAGCACAAGGTATGCCAATTAAATTATAATATGTTTAAAATAATTAGATAAGGTATGCTACATTCTCCTTTTGAACATAGTCAGTTAGTGATGCTGGAATTTGTTACATATTTCCTCTGAGCTTCTAATGTTAATTGTGGACACCATACCAATATTGGTTGGTTGCTGAGTGTTCATTTATTCTTTTCAGTCAATAAAAATTTAACAAGCTTGAGTATTGTTGCTAGCTGAATTTGATCTATTAAAGCTTTATGTTCAGAGCCTCAGACACTCAGCCAGTGGCCAGGGAAAGGGACGTGCGCCAGTTATTTATTTATGGTTGAACTACTTACCTTTTGTGCGTCGCAGTACAATTATCTTCAAGATAGCTTGAAGTTTCTTATAGCCACGAACTGAATCTCTAGTAATTTGGTGCTTGATCATATATTTGAAATTACTAAATTTTGAGTAAGGTTCATACTTCAAGAAACAGAAATAGCTATACAGATCATCAATTTTGTTTTGTATAGGTGTTCCTGATAAGCACCATCTCCTTTGTGCCCTCAGTCCACAACAAGCTCTAGACACTTTAGTCCGGTAATTTTTTATTGTTTGAGCTTCATCAAGCACAACTCTGAACCATAGTACCATGGCAAGTGGGCCACCTTCTGAATTGCTAGGTTTGTTTTTCTTCTTTGGCTTGCTCTGCTTTTTCCTTTTGCTGCCGATGGAAATTTCTGGACATATTCCGTCCATTTCACATTTCTTTCGCTCATCATTAGAATTTTCTTTAGGTACTTCGTTTGCCACAGTCATATACGTGGTGACAACAACATCATATGTTGCCAACTCATTAGGATCTATAGTCCTTGAACTTCCATGATAAACCAAGACTGACAATTTATTGTCTTCCATAACCTTCACAAAGAGCTCATTAGCCCACTGCTTAAGAACACTAGCAGGGCAGACGACCACTGTTCCTGCAGCTGGTCTAGTCTTCAACCTCAAGTTTGATGCAGAGTACCTCACTCTGGCCTTCTTCTTAGGTTCAGCTTTATCAGTAGCAGTGTTTGGCTTACTATCACAGAGCTTAAGACTGCTGGCGACATGCAATCGTGCAGAACCATCTAGCTCATTCAAGGGTTCATCTTTCGGTTCTTTCTTGTCCATGCTAATCACAACATCACTGCCATTGTCATAATCACTGTTTGGGACAAACTTTGTACTGTATGAACCAGCAGTCATGAACCTAGACTGCTTAACCATCTCCTTCTGTATAAGGGCAATCGTTGAAATTGTCTTCCCAACACCCTGATCATCTGCCAAAATTCCACCTGGACAATGTGAACAATTCTCTTTCGAAAGCATCCACGCCAATGCTATTTTCTGATGCTTAAGCAGTAAAACTGACATAACACCTTTGGGCAGATATTCCTCCTTCGTTTCCTGAGTGATATGCTTCAGGGCTTCTTCATATACAGCTCTCTCATCAGAACTGAAAAGCTTTTGTTCTACGTCATATTCAACTTTTATATCACAGAAGATGGCATTGGGGGAGGGAAGATCCGATGTGGACGTGGACCTCCATATACAAAGATATCATCTATTGGCACTGTAGATGAAAGCATTCCCCTATAAGCTTAAATATTCTTAAATGTTTAAGAGCTTCCCCTATAAGCAATACAACTGTTTATTATCAAGGTTTTCTTGAAGACGCAACATCTCATCTTGTTGCATTCATGCTATCTTGCATTGAATCTTTTATATTATCCAGATACTTTCTTGTGTCATGTCACTCATGTATCATATGCAGAAAAAGTGTACCAAAAAACAACTAAATCGAGAGAATGTCCGGTTACATCAGCGCACTGGATCTCGATGCTACATTGCACAGGCCCATGTTGTGGTAAGAAATGAAACAATAATGTGTATGATCACTATTCTTGAGACCATGTTCTTGTTTCAAGATAATAGCTCGTTACTGTTTGCAATTATTTTAGAAGAAAGATATATTCAAAGATGTAGAGCCCACCTCAATTGATCTATTCAAGAACTTCCATTGTGGCAAAAAAATGGATTTACCGAGTCTGTACAGAAAGCAATTGTAAGTGATTTTTTACTTTTATTCCTTCTCTACATAAAGTATACATCAATAATACCATGTAAGAAACATCTACTATTGTCATTTTGCTAGGATGATATGGAAGGCATTATGAGTGAACCAGTACAAGATGGACAGGAATCAAAGTCAGCAACAGAAGCTGTTTCTCAGGTTGTCAAATCAACTACTTTTCTTCGTGTTGCAGGTGTTTGTTCAGCCTCCAAGAGTACCTCTAGAGGTGCAATATCATCACAGGTACAAGTGTTTCACATACCAGTCATGTTCCCTTCTTTCTTTGGATCATTTGTACATGCAACATGTACTTTTTCTAAAGGGTTTGACATAGAGAACATCTTGTTTGACTGCGAGAATTAGTGGCTGCGGCTGCTGCCACAACTTATTATGTTGTAGTAAGTACTGTAAATGGACAACGATAAGGGTATTAGGTGACGAATAAATGGTTCTAGGTTGCTGCTATGTACTCTCATACGTTACTATAGCATTACTGTACAATTGTACACACAACAAGAGCAGCTGAAAGTAGCTAGAATTAATGCTGACAGTATCTAGAAAATTTAAAACTATTTTGATAGCCCCTTTTTTTGCACAACTAGCAGATCATATTCCATTCTTGACTAGCAGCACAACTAGCTGAAAGTAGCTACAATTAATTATGTTCTTGTTCTTATTTCTCTATATGTGCATGTCTAGATATGAAGTAATAAGTTATGTTTATTTATAGGTCCACGATCTTCAGGTTGAGCTTGAGAATGAGAAGCAAGAAAAAGGAGAACTTCGACAAGAGTTGGATAATTTGAAGATGGAATCAGAAACTTCAAGGGTAAAACATTCTGAGGAAATAGAGGGTTTAAAGAAGACATCACAAGAAATGCATGGTCTCCTTCGCCAACTATTGAGCTTCAACCAGGGTTAACACAATCCAGGGTCATAAAGTTACTAAGCCACCAACAGTGAACTATTGTAGGATATATGTTTCTGTTCTGAAATTTGGTTTTTAGTTGAACTATGTCTAGTTTTATCAATAGTTGGTTGCTAGTTGTTTACATGTACAACTAAGTAGGTCCAAGTTTGTTGATTTTTGTTACTGTAGCTCCAAGTTGTGTTGAACATTGTTGCTTCTTATAAGACATATTGTGACCTATGAATTAGAAATTGTGTTTCCTATCATTTTGGTCTTTTGATATGTAAATTTTGTGAAATAAGACATGCGAACATCTGTACATTTGAATGTGATTGTTCAAAAAATAGGCTACAGATTTTGCTAATATAAAATTGTATTAATAGAAAATTACAAATTAGATTTAATGAGGCCACAATTTTGGCGTAGCACTAGGATGAGCCATTTTATAAATTATGACAACGAAGTTCGTCATTGAAAAGCGACATGTCATATTGATAAACGTCATAAGCATTTGCCACATCAGCTCCACATCACTAGTACGCATGATTTTATGACAAAATTTGGTCCACATGGCAAGCCTCTAGCTGATTATTAGTGACGTTCTTGTTTGGCGTAATGACAATATGCAAATGTCATAAAATCTATGACGAAGTAGAATTGTCACAATTTTAATGACAGAAAAACTTCAAATCGTCATAGAACATGTTTAGCCACGTCACATACACGACGAACCAAAAAACGTCACACAAGCGTCATAGATTTCAATATATTACATATATTCACTTATCAATGACACAAGGTGAATGTCATAGAAGGTAAGGTGTGTTGTAGTGGAAAGAGACCCGGTCTTTGTGACCACCTCATCGGGGAGTAGGTTTGCAAGAACCGAACCTCGGTAAAACAAATCCTTGTGTCACACTCTTTATTTGCTCGCGATTTGTTTTACACCCTCTCTCTCGGACTCGTTCTTATTTCTAACGCTAACCCGACTTGTAGTTGTGATTAAGTTTGTAAATTTCAGATTCGCCCTATTCACCCCCCTCTAGGCGACTTTCATCTACGCAAAGCAATCATTCATTCAACACACTTGGGGAATGAAAAAAGAACAGTACACCAAACATATGCAACAGAGTGAACAGATGTTCAATAAAAAGGTAAAGACACACATGTGCATTAAAGGTTTTGGGGTAGATTAATATGCCTAGTGGTCTATGGTTCTCCAACTAAGTCTATCTCAGTAAATTACTTACTTAAATGAACTTATTCCAGGGATGGAATTATACATTAAATGAGGTTAGGTCTACAAATTTAGGCATATGAATATTCACTAGGGTTTTATCTTTTATTTTACCTTTAATAAATATTTTGTAACCCTTAATTAACTTAGAGACTAACCACAAAATTGAGACATAGAAACAGTGGATGCACATAATTTAAGCAGATAGATAATAACATTATGAACATTTTGTAATTTGAACCACCCAATTTGTAGTTTGTATGCAAAAGTTATGAAATTTACAAGTTTTGGAATTCAAAACCCTAAATTAAACCTATCTAAGTGATTAAAATGAAGTCCAGGGGTCTCTATGCAATAAACCAGTGACTCAGGCGCAAGAAAATTGGAATGCGGGCTGATTCTCAGAAACCGGAGGGGTTTTTTAACAAAAGACCAAGCGAAGGGGTATGAGGCGCTCTCAGCCATCTGATCATAGATCAACGACCGAGATCAAATCTGCGGGTGAGCGCGTGCATGCGGGCGCGAGCGAGCGCTGACAGGTGGGCCAGGGCGGTCATCGTCTTGGGGTGAGGGCAGGTTGACTAGTTGGGCCCAGCGCCAGGGCGCATACGATATGACTCACGAGTGGGTAGGTTATGTAGTTTTTAGAAAAATAGACAAATGGTGAGAGTTTGCATTTGAGAGTTGCACTAGGAGTTTCAAATATGAATTGAGTTGTGAATACTCCCCTTATGTGTAGTAACACATGCATATCTTAAGAACCAATATTTGCACAATAAAGGGAATTTAAGTACTAAAAAGCTTAAAAGCTTGAACTTGTCAAGTTTGAGCCCGAGTTAAGCTTTTTCACTCGTTTTGTGGGCGGTTATCTTAACTAAGTGAGACAAGTCCTAGATGCAATACATAAATTTAAATATGCAATCCAAACTTGACACCACCATTTTAGGATTATGTGAAATTTCTGAGATCAAGAATGCTGAGCTCATTCCTCAACATACAAAAGCGGGTTTTGTCTAAAGGTTTCATGAAATTGTCCGCTAGTTGATCATCCGTCCTCACTCTTTCTAGCACAATATATCCTTTAGCAACATGGTCTCTAAGGAAATGCTGACGGATGTCAATGTGCTTGGTGTGCGAGTGTTGTACATGATTATAAGCAATTTTAATAACACTCTCATTATCACACAACAAAGGTACCTTTTCTAAAACTACACCATAGTCTAGAAGGGTTTGTTTCATATAAAGAATTTGTGTGCAACAAGCACCCGCGACAATGTATTCCGCGGTTGACAAGGCAACACAGTTTTGCTTTTTTTGAAGTCCATGAAACTAATGATCTCCCAAGCAAATGGCACCCTCCGGATGTACTTTTCCTATCAATTTTACAATCGGCGTAATTCGAATCGGAATAACCAAACTAATTCAAAAGTAACTCCTTTGGGATACCAAATGCCAATGCTTGGGGTGTGTGATAGAGGACGAGACTCGTCTTCTGTGAGGTACGATAACTTTATTGAGTGGAGATCTCGACGTTGATGGTCCAAGGCTCCGAGCAAATGACTCCTCGCAATCACTACACCACTGCTTCGTTGGTTATCAAAATAGAATCTAAATGCTGAATTGTTTTCGACGATTCCCATTGACTCTGGATAAATTTTAAGGTGGGACCAGTTGGGTTGGTTAGATAACCTCTTTACCATAAAATCCACAATATGATAGTGTTTCTTTCATTTCACTTTTACTTGTTGTGTGAATTACACGTGAAATCACTCTAATTATCCAAGTTCACTTTATCATTTTCATGTGGAGACTTGAGGTTATATTCTTATAGAATGTTTATTAGTTTTGGTAACTTATTTGCATTTTGATGATTTTATACAAAATAAATTAATAACACGCACACATGCTACAAATTCATGATTTTTTTTAAAAACGTGACATATGTACACATATAATACTTAAAAATGTTTGGATTCAAGGAGTGGATACATGATTACAATCATGATATGTGTGGAATGATGTCTTACACGATATCCGATAAAAAATTCGTTACCGATAATATTCGTGTCCGACTAGTTTCGTATTCGACACACACCTATTTGTATTTGTATCCGAGAACATCCGTATTCGTATTTGTATCTGAAGCTATCCGTATTCGAATTCGAGTCCGAATAAAAATATGAAAACAAATATGATTTCAGTGATATCCGTCCGCATTCGATCCGATTACATCCCTACTCTTTATAACGACAATGGCAAAGGTGTTCTGAATATAAAGTGACTATTAGGACTTGAAGACTGCGATTTAAGAACTTCTTCGGGAGTGAAGGAAAAAAAAAAAATCAAACCCTCAAATACGTTAAAGCTATCTTGAGCCGTTCTTGTATCTTATCTTTTTAAACTACACTCTAAAAAATATTATCTACAATACAAAATAATATTTTACACAACTACGTATACAATCTGTTAGACACAAAAATAGAACAACTGATTTAGAGTTAGTTTGAAAACTTCATTTTGCTAAGAGATTTTTATTTTCTTAGAGCTAGTTTGGAACCCCATTTTCCAAGTATTTTTTATTTTTTCAAAAGACATTAATTCATTTTTTCTTATAAAAAATAGAAATTAGAAAAATGGAATTCTCAAACTAGCCTTTAAGTGCCGATTTGGATGAGGATAAATTACCTTGCTATTCAGAGAAATCCTCCCCTATGGATTCTCTATGGATCTATTTCTATTATCACTAAATCAGTACTAAGAGTTAATTTGTTAACCGGGGAGAATGAGGGTGTTTATTTCTCCCCCAATTTTCTCTAATTCCTATGTGATCTCTAGTCATCAAATAAGCCCTAAAATCTTTCCCTTACAAAATAAAGTCTCAGACTAGTCCTTACACGATAAATTCCAAGTTTTCCATAGCACTACTACGCTGTGTCGCCTAGAAATAGCGATGTGGTACATTCCGCACCGCACATCGTCACGACGGACGCGCCTTACCCGGCTTGCGCTGGCAACGCGACCCACGTGCCGGTCCGTGATTGCGGGTTGCCGACGCTTCTAGGTCGGTTCCGGGTCGTGGGCCCTCATACACGTTGCGTGCGCCCCGGGAACACTCAAGTACTCAACCCCGGCTCCGAAGTCCGACTGCAAGCGGGGCCCACACGCTCTTAACCTAGCTGCACCCGCGACGCGTAGTTGCAGCGCATCGCCATCCACAGCACCCGCATATAGGTCTGTTGCACTGACATGGCGTCCCACCACGGGCCTGTGCCCAACTGTCAGCGAATCCGTTCCGGAAACAACGCGTAACCGAGACTGACGCGCTAGTTGCCCGCACGACTCGGCCTCCTCGCCCCCGGCTTTAAATAGTGGCGTACCCCCATCCCATAGAAGAGACTCTTTCATTTCCTTCTACCGCAGCCTCAGAATTCCCCCCTCCCCCGTAGCGAAACCCTAGCCGCCACGCCAAAACCAAATCCCGCCGAGCCCGAAAAATTCCGGCGGGTTCCTTGCCGCGAATCGATTGATTTCGAGCGATTCGATTCCTTGTGATCTCTCGGCGGGGTAGAGCGCGGTCGACCGTCGGCCATGTCGAGGTGCTTCCCCTACCCGCCACCGGGGTACGTGCGGAACCCAGTGGCCGTGGCCGAGCCGGAGTCGACCGCTAAGGTTTGTTGAACCTTCGGATTTACACACGCACGTGCCAGATCGTTTGTTCAATATGTAGGTTTTGCGCGGATCTGTGGTTTGCGCGTGCGTGATGTGGGTATTGCCCGTGCCTAAGCTAACCGAGCTGAGGAAGTGTATGGATCTTGTGTAGCTGAACGAGGTCCTCCAAATCGATTGAAAAATTTAAGTTGTATGGCCGGTAGGCCAAGATTGGGTTAGTCCGGTTTTCGAAAACTGGTAGCATGGTTATCGGGGACATTGAAAGAATGATAGAACATCAAATTCGATTCAAAACTGTGCTAGATTTGCATATTTAGTCGCCCTAAAATTACGTGGACGTGGGTGATCCGAATTGGTTGTTGTATGATGGTTGGAATATGAGCCATCTAGTGCTTCCGTGACTGGCCAATTTTTTTTGTTTCTCAAAGTTTTCTTTGAAAAACTGTTTGTCGAGCGTCAATTCGTATTTACCTGAATTTACTAATTCTTAATACAGTATGTCGTTATTTTGGGCTAAGCTTGTGTAAGAAGGGTCGTTTGACATTTTGTACTGTATTAATGCTGTTTTGTGTTTCTTTGTTCGGAGCAGCATTCAATGCTCCTTTTGTTGTTTGAGAGAATCTGATATTTGCCATCGTACCGAAAGTCCGAAACCAACTATTCAAATTGGGATTTCATTTCTTTTTTTTTCTACTGTTTTTAGAGTTCTCTTTTTCGCTGCTGTGCTCTTGTGGGTCAGTACGTGCATTTCTCTCTTTTTTTCTTTTTTTTTTCTGATGTTACTCTTCTGTTGACCAAAGGAGTTCAGAATTATTTTGGCCCTGTATATCAATTTGCAACCAACACCATTTATTGAGCCCATTTTTAGTTTTCTTGTTCTGTAGAGTTATGCATTGTTTCAGGTCTTAACTGTTGTCAGGGAAGTAACGTGTTCAACATGATTGTAAACGAATACAATTCTGTTGCTAACTGTGTAATGATGAGAAGGATAATTGAATAGTCTTTGTGAAGTATTACTGTCTGAACTGTACGCAAATGCTACATTCATTCTGTGTTCATGTAAATATCATTATACATAAAAATGCTGCATTGCATTCCCGTCGTCCGTTCTAAATCAGAACTGACGATTGCTCTGGTGGCTGAAGCTCCTGAAAGAAAAGGAAAAGGCCGAAAAGAAGAAAGAGAAAAGGAGTGACAGGAAAGATCCCAAGCAGTGTGAGACGTCCAAACACTCAAAGCACAGCCATAAGAAGAGAAAGCTTGAAGATGTCATCAAAGCTGAGCAGGGTCCCAAAAGAGTACCCAAAGAATCAGTTGAGCAGTTGGAGAAGAGTGGACTCTCAGAAGAGCATGGAGCTCCTTCTTTTGTACATACGATACGGGACTCTCCTGAGAGCTCACAGGACAGCGGCAAGAGACGAAAGGTTGTCCTGTCCAGTCCTAGCCAACCTAAGAATGGTGAGACTATTCTCTTGTTTTTGCTATTCTGATTGATTTATTATTATAGAAGAAATCAATCACTTGTTCAGGATTTTATTCATCCCAACTTGATTTTACAGGAAACATTCTTCGCTTCAAGATTAAAAGTAGTCAAGATCCCCAATCAGCTGTTCTGGAGAAACCAAGGGTTCTTGAGCAACCATTGGTCCAACAAATGGGATCAGGTTCATCCCTGTCTGGCAAGCAAAATTCAAGCCATCATAAGATGAATGTGAGATCTACCTCTGGTCAGCGGAGGGTCAATGGTGACTCCCAAGCAGTACAAAAATGTTTGATTACAGAATCCCCGGCAAAGACCATGCATAGACTTGTCCCCCAGCCTGCAGCTAAGGACACACATCCTGTTGATCCCCAGTCAGCTGTTAAGGTGCCAGTTGGAAGATCGGGCCTACCTCTGAAGTTTTCGGGAAGTGTGGACCCTTCGCCTGCTAGAGTTATGAGAAGATTTGATCCTCCACCTGTTAAGATGATGTCACAGAGAGTTCACCATCCAGCTTCCATGGTGTCGCAGAAAGTTGATCCTCCGTTACCGAAGGTATTACATAAGGAAACCGGATCTGTTGTTCGCCTACCAGAAGCTGCCCGGCCTACTGTTCTTCAAAAACCCAAGGACTTGCCTTCTATCAAGCAGCAGGAGATCAGGACCTCTTCCTCAAAAGAAGAGCCCTGCTTCTCTGGTAGGAATGCAGAAGCTGTTCAAGTGCAGGATACTAAGCTCTCCCGGTCAGATATGAAGAAAATCCGCAAAGCTGAGAAAAAAGATAAGAAGTTCAGAGATCTGTTTGTTACCTGGAATCCGGTATTGATAGAGAATGAAGGTTCAGATCTTGGTGATGAAGACTGGCTGTTCAGCAGTAAAAGGAACTCCGATGCTATCATGGTTCAAAGCAGAGCTACTGATAGTTCAGTGCCGATCCATCCAATGGTGCAGCAGAAGCCTTCTTTACAACCCAGGGCAACATTTTTGCCGGACCTTAATATGTACCAGCTGCCATATGTCGTACCATTTTAAACATCTGGCGAGGTAGATGAGAATTAGATGAGATGTTGGGAGAGAGCTGTGTGGATGTGGGAGATAATGGGTTCCCTGCCGCAGTTTTCCAGCTTTGTTCCATAGTGTTTCTTTGAGGCCAATAGAGTTCTGGCAGAACTTATAATGTAATATTGATTAATTATTTCGCTCATGTATGTAAGCAGTTGAACTGCAAAATCTTGTTTCTAGGATGTTACTGTTTTATGACACGCAGTATTTGTTATATTGACCTTTTGCCTCGTTTATTTCAGTTGCATTAATTTCGAGATAATGCGAAGAGGTATTTTGTTCTTATGATTCATGTAATATGCTACTAATACATTTAGTCTCTATAACTAAGACCATGTTTGGTTTCTTTAGTCTAGAGACTAAATTTAGTAAGAATATACTTAATGACTCATAAGAAGACTAAAATAGTCTTTAACATTCTCTTGCTATTAGTATAATTGAACTAAATTGAACTAAATGAGGTGCAAACGTGGAATTAATATGATTTAGTTTCTTTTAGCCACATCTTGAGGGACTAGGGACTAAAGCAGTTTAGTCCCTGTTTTAGTCCTACCGTTTGACAATTTAAGAACTAAATGAGACTAAAATGGAGGGACTAATCTTTAGTCCCTCAAACCAAACATGGCTTAAATAGGGTAGGGACTAAATTTTAGTCGTCTAGCTAAACTTTAATCTTTGACTAAAGGAACCGGATAGGATCTAAGGAATTGAGCCATAGAATTAGCTCGGCTAATTTGTGAGTTCGAGCCCGCTCGTTTAACTCGCGCCAAAAAAATATATACACAATAATATAATCAATTGCTAATTAATCTAGACCAATTTAACACTAGAAAGTAATAATAGACAGTCACAATTTCACGGACCACATTAATTTAACATTAAATTAATATAACTCCTCATTTATTAATTTATTTAACACAAGTGTAGGATTTATTTTGATGACAAATGCTAGCTTGCTAACTGGTTCGAGCCAGCGAGCTGGCGCTGGCTCGAGCTTGACTCGTTAATAAATTGAGCTGAGAAGCTAGCTTAGTTCGCGACGAAATCAAAATAAGACGAGTCGAGCCGAGTTAAAATGACCACCAGCCAAATAAGCTAGCAAGCTATAAGTATTTTGTTCAGCCCTAAGTTCAGCAGTATTACTGGGTTAGTATATGAACAACCTTACAACCAATAACCATGAACAACTGCATACAGGGGCGGACCCAGCGGGTGGTCCATATGGTCCACGGCACACCCTAAGATCACATAAGTGTAGTTAGCATAGTGGTGTATATGCTATATTTTAAACTTGGTGGTCAAGGTTTGAGTCTTGTTGATCCTTATTTTTTGTTTTTTTATTTTTTTTCTTGACACACCCTAAACATAGCAGCCAACTTTTTTTTTTGCAAATTGGCCCTTTTCGGGTTTTTTTTTGCATAATTATGCCTCTGGCAGTTTCTTTTCAAAAAATGGACCCTTAGCTCGGCACCGTCATCATTGGCGCCGAGCTTGTGTGTGCCGGCACCAATATTATTGACGTCTGTACGTGGAATCCTGGCTGGCCGTGATGTGTCAGGGGTCGGCACCATAGATCTTGGCGCCGACCCCCCTGGCGTCAGCAATACACGTGTCAGGGGGTCGGCGCCATAGATCTTGGCGCCGACCCCCTATATTCAACGCGGACCAAAGTCTAAACCTAATTTTTGACCCGCCGCCACGCCCTGTTCGCCAGCCACGCCCGCGCGCCCGCCGACACCGCACCGCCCGGCCGCGCCACCCTCTCCCGTTCGCCCATTCGCCCGCGCCGCCCTCGCCCCGTTCGCCCGCGCTGCCCCGCCGCGCTCCTCCTCCGGCCGGCGCCCCACAAACGCCGCCGCCCCGCCCCGGCCGCACCCCTCCCACGACCGCCGCCCCACAAGCCCCGCCGCCCCGTCCCGGCTGCGCCCCTCCCACGGCCGGCGTCCCGTCCCGACCAACCCGCCCCCACGGCCGCGCCCCGTCCCGGCCAACCCCGCCAAGCCCCGCCCCCTCCCGGCGCCCGCGGCCCGCCACCGGCCGGCGACACGCCGCCCCGCCCCGACGCCCGCTCCTCGCCCGCGTCGTCGTCGTCCAACCCCGACCGTCTAGGTAAATTTTATATTATTTTTGTTATTGTGTAAGCATTTTGTGTTAAATATGTTAGATTGTTTTGCTATAATTTGTTGTTTTTTGAATGTGATGAATGTTAGTTATTGTGATAAATGCTAATTTGATTGAATATTATGAATGTGAGTCAAATTTGATAAATGCTAATTTGATTGGATATTTGATCTAGAGAGGGAAGTAAGCAACAGAAATGACGAGGAAGAAAGAGATAACAACAATGGTGGTGCTTCACAGGTGCAAGTATGCCCAGATCCATATTGTTGCTGCCCTTGTCACAACAAGAATGTTGGTCCTCCGACGTCTCCACCGCACCCACAGCAGACAACAACAATGAGAGGATACTATGGAGAAGGGTCCACACAATTTGGAATGTGGTAGCACTACTAGAAAACTCTTCTGTATCAATTGCTTTCAGCGTGTTGATTATCTTTATCAATTGCTTGAAGTCGCCTTCAACAATTTCTTTAAATGTAGTTTTCATCAATTGCGTATTTATGTCGTTTTCATCAATTTTAAGGTAATTCATTACCAAATACCATTGTTCAACAATACATAATACCGAATAATAAGTTTATTATTACATAACTTCAAATAAAACACCTAGACTACTAAGTGCAACGGGGCCATTTGCCCTTGCGAAATGCATCAGGGTTCTCCTCCATTGCTTCCTTTGCACGACGTGCACGCTCAAGCTTCTTCTCCTTCTCTTCCCTGCATTCAGCAACACGCCTCATTTCCTGCTCGTCTTCACGTTGTTGCTCAGCAGCAAGCTCCTCTCGTCTTTTCTCCATTTTCTCTTTGTCCTCTGCATCCCACTTTTTAAGATTCTCCAACCACTTCTTGTCTTTCCCTGATATTTCTGTGTCAATCCACTGCTCAAAATCACATAGTGGTGGAGGAGTCTACAAAACATGCAATTATTAGTAGGCAAAAAAGCATTCACCACTCCGAGTCTTCAAATTGTTAACATATTACAAGACTATTCTCACCATTAAATTCATCCGACGTTGAACAATAGTTGGCTCAAATGCAAAGTTAGCACACATCCAATACCTCTGTCGATAGGTGTCATGATCCTCAGACTTATCAACCTTACAAGGATCACCACAAAAACACATAGGCACTGGAACACCACTTGGCAAAGGCAGCGGGTCGAAGGCAGTTCCGGTCAAAGGACCCTTCCTAAATTTCCATAAGCTCTATAACAATCACAAATATAATAGACTCACAAAATAAGAGGCGGATCCAACACTTACCTTTGTTTAGCAGATTTACCACGCCTAGACATCCTATAAATCAGGCTGATATCTCTAGTTTCGAAGAATAGGAATGAGCACACAAACCAGTCAGACGTAGGGTTCTATTTATAGGCACGTACCTCGGCGCCATAGATCTTGGCGCCGAGGTAGGCGTCAATGACCGGCGGCACATACCTGAGAGCACCTAGAGGGGGGGGGGGGTGAATAGGTGATCCTGTAAAACTTAAAACTTAAGCCACAAAACTTGATTAGGTGTTAGCACGATAATCACCAAGTGGCTAGAGAGAAGTCTTAGAAATACACAATAACCACAAGAGAGCAACCACAGAGATGACACAGTGGTTTATCCCGTGGTTCGGCCAAGACCAATGCTTGCCTACTCCACGTTGTGGCGTCCCAACGGACGAGAGTTGCACTCAACTCCTCTCAAGTGATCCAATGATCAACTTGAATACCACGGTGTTTTGCTTTTCTTTTCTTATCCCGTTCGCGAGGAATCTCCACAACTTGGAGCCTCTCGCCCTTACACTTTTGATGTTCACAAAGAATCACGGAGTAAGGGAGGGATGAGCAACTCACACAAGACTCAAAAATCAGAGCAACAACACGCACACAAGTCGCAACAAGAGCTCGCAACACAACCCAATGAGTTCACAACTCCACAAGAGCTCTATATGCTATCACAAAGAAACAAATGCGCGGAATCGATGTCTTGGTGCTTAGGAATGTTGTAAGTATGCTTGGTGTTCTCCTCCATGCGCCTAGGGGTCCCTTTTATAGCCCCAAGGCAGCTAGGAGCCGTTGAGAGCAATCTAGGAAGGCTGATCTTGCCTTCTGTCGACTGGCGCACCGGACAGTCCGGTGCACACCGGACACTGTCCGGTGCCCGATTTCTTTCCTTAAATGGCACAGCCGACCGTTGGCAGCCAGAGAGCCGTTGGCGCACCGGACATGTCCGGTGCCCCCTTCTAGCCGTTGGCTCGGCCACGTGTCCTGCGCAGATCGCGCGGCCGACCGTTGGCTCACCGGACAGTCCGGTGCACACCGGACAGTCCGGTGAATTATAGTCGTACGTCGCCGGTGAATTCCCGAGAGCGGCCAGTTTGCTCGAGCCAGCCTGGCGCACCGGACACTGTCCGGTGCACCACCGGACAGTCCGGTGCACCACCGGACAGTCCGGTGCTCCCAGACTAAGCAGACTTTGGCTGAACAAAGCCATCTCATTTCCAATTCGATTTTTCCTATTTCCAGCACTTAGACACAACACATTAGTCCGTAAAATAATGTACTAAGTATAGAAACATACCTTTTGACATGATTTGCACTTTGTCCACCACATTGCATAGATCAACACAAAAGCACTTGTGTTAGCACTCAATCACCAAAATACTTAGAAATGGTCCAAGGGCACATTTCCCTTTCAATACCTCGGCGCCAAGATCTATGGCGCCAAGGTATGTGCCACGTAGATTCCAAGTCATCCCTCCATCTGACGTATGCACGCCAATAATATTGGCGCCGGCACACACAAGCTCGGCGCCAATGATGACGGCGCCGAGCTAAGGGTCCATTTTTTGAAAAGAAACTGCCAAGGGCATAATTGTGCAAAAAATACCCGAAAAGGGCCAATTTGCAAAAAAGTTGGACATAGCAGCTGGGTCCGCCACTGACTGCATATAAAATAACCTTCTACTCTGACAATTTTTTACTGGATGCATTACCTAGATGCTAATATTTAAAATGAAAACATGAAAAGATAATGATAATACCTCTAAAAACGTTCATAAAAATAGAAAATTTTAAATGGACCATAAGTCACATAATTTACAACTAGCAAGCGGGGCTTGGGCCACAATTCTCACCTCAGCCTGGAACATTCTTTTCTTATAATAAAGAGCAGGGAGCAAAGCTGAATCCAGGTGCAGCCATGTCACCTGTTTAATATGAGCCGCAGGATCGTTGTCGGACGGCCAGAAATACGTATTCTCACGCGCCCCCTCTAAGTGATGGGATAGTTCCAGAAAACTTTTGTGTCATCTTTGCTGCTCCACCCCTTAGTCCGCCGCTACTCCCACTCCCCGATGGTGTCATCCCTTCTCCACACCGCCTCCATGTGGACAATCTGATCGAGCGAACCGACGCCATCCTCCTCCTCGCCGTGTCCTTCTCACCCATCTTCTCTATCATTTGCCTAGTCTCCGGCGCACGCATATCAGCTGTTGTGGAGCTTTTCGCCCCCTCCGCTGACGAATCTTTCGGTTCGCCGCTCCGCACCACTCCGCCGCCGCTCCCACTCCCACTCTCCGAGGGCGTCATCCCTTCTCCACGCCACCTCCATGGGGTTGCCTCCATGGAACCCGATGCTGAACGAGTATGGATGTGCAGGTCACCGCACCGCTGCTGGCAGGAGGCGTTTCTGTACGACGCCGGTAGTGACGCAACGGCCGATACAGATGGCGGCCATGCAGACGAGAAGCACAACAACGATGAGTGTGGGTGTGACGACAAGCATCTACTGCTGTCTCCGATCCTACAAGTAAAGCTGTTGTCGTGACTCTATGAAGAAGCGTTGTTGAAATCAAACACTGATGATGATATAATTTCTCACCATTGTTTTTGTTAGGAGTAGGCTTTGGACATCGTTGTCTTTTTTTTTGCATTGATTGACTAGTAAGGTAAAGGTAGACGTGTCCTAAGTAGACGTGTCATCAGTGTGGTATTTGATGGATTGGTAGGATGGCTTTCAAGGTTCTTATAGGCGTATAAAACTTTTCCTATTACAGTGTACCCTGCTTTGGGTGGGCTAGGAGCTGCTACCATAGCTCTAAAATATTCAGTGATTTTATACTAGGGTTTCACAAATGTTGAGGACATATTGCATACTAACGAAAGCGCTTCTGCTCCTACTACCTAATAGCTAACTCAAGTAGCAGATGCAAAAGGTAGTTACAATTGCCCTCTGCAAGGACTCTGGCCTTTTAGACAGGCTATATGCTCT
Source organism: Zea mays (assembly GCF_902167145.1). Classification (NCBI taxonomy): domain Eukaryota; kingdom Viridiplantae; phylum Streptophyta; class Magnoliopsida; order Poales; family Poaceae; genus Zea; species Zea mays. The sequence goes on along the minus strand of NC_050104.1, from coordinate 149,513,271 downwards.
AAGTCTTATGATTGGAGCTGCTACTGGAACTATTTTGGAGGGTGTCAGTAGCTTATTTAATAATTTCAACTTTACTGAGGGTAATGTTGTCGTTGCACTGCCACAAGCCTAGGCTCTGGTAAGTTGCTTTGCAACTCACTTTTCCTGATGCGATAAGTAATGATGTGCACTATATCTATTTTTCTGTAGGTCAGAATGGCTGCTACACTAGCTTCAGTCTATTCATTCCCATTGACTTCAATATTGCTTCTCTTTGAGTTCACGAAAGATTACATGATTTTGCTTTCTTTCATAGTAAGTGTTAAATGTCAGTGCAACCTTACTATATTTTTGTGCAGCTGCTATTCATGTGTTGTCCTTGTATATATATGCATTTCTTAAAGACACCATTAATTTTGTTTATAGATATTATCATGCAATTAGCAATCTATGCCCTACCTAAATCTCCATGTTAATTTCAGTGCAGAAGATATAGATAACTAACACATGTATTTTTCCCCATTTTCTATTAATTGTACACTGATTTATGTGGATATTAACCTATTTTTTTTACTGATTCCACATATCGGTCCATTACATGGAGACATCACAAGTTCACTTTCCAAAAGTCATCACTCCGAGGAAAACATGTATGCTTAACACATTTCCTGTTTGCTTTTCTAAATATGCACCTTTTAATTTATATATTTGCTAGCTATGATGTAAATAATAGTAAATTAACCTTAAATTCATCTAATACACACAATAGAGTTATCAACCTGTAATACTCAAAATTGTATACAAGGAAAATATAGTGATCTTCTCATTTTATGTGCCTCATTTGCATCATAAAAAGAGCATACACAAAATTTAGAGTTTAATTCAAACAAATGACAAAAAAATGCATCATGTTGGAGTTTATATGTTTGTGCATTAAATAAAATAATAATATTAATGGTAATAAGATAATAATTGCTAGAAGTTGAATTAAGCCCTAAATTAAACCTAGGGTTTTTGAAAAGGAGAAGAAGAGAAATGATATATAAATATATATATATATATAAATCTCTACTACTTATTAAGTAAGCAATAGTAGTCTGCCATTGACTTGTTCTGCCTTTGACCTGTTCTGCCATGGCTCTGGTTCTGCCCCCACAGGTCGTACACGCAGGTGTCCAGCAAAAATTCTTATGCCTGCGCGAGTTGAAACTGACCACCAATTCAGCCACCATTTGAAACTGATCAGTTCAGCCACCGCGCCAAAGCTTATAAGCCGCTCCATGTCTCCTTTACTAGCCAATATGGTACTAAAGTTTTGCAAGACAATACAACAATACAGCAGTGCAGACGTTTTGGGCTGCTTTTTTGGTGCGGCCCATACTCCAATTAGGTTTGGGCGGCCCATGGTCGCGCGCACAGCAGCCGTTTCTTCCTCCGTCCGCACGATGGAGCGCCCAACCGTCCGTTCCGGCCGCCCCTCGGTCAACTCCACGATGGCACGACCTCAGCTCTCCAACCTGGGCCTCGGCTACTCCATCGCCATCGCGCTCGGCTTCCTCATCCTGTTCGCCTCCTTCCTGCTGGCTTTCTACTTCTGCTTCGGCCGCGGCGGGGACTACTGGGTCGGGGAAGCAGTCACCACGGCGTCCAGCTCCGGCCACCTCTCCATCACCGTCCCGTGCGTGCTCTTCGTCGCGGAGGGGTCCGAGTCCCCCGAAGACGACGCTTACCCCTCCTCCTCCGCCGCCGCGGCCTGCTCCCCCGTCGGGCTCGACGCGGCCGCCATCGCTTCCTACCCCAAGGTCGCCTTCTCCAGCAGGGCCGCCGAGGCCGACACCATGTGCTCCATCTGCCTCAGCGAGTACAGGGACGGCGAGACGCTGCGCGTGATGCCCGAGTGCAGGCACGGCTTCCACGTCGCGTGCCTCGACGCCTGGCAAATGTTCTTGCAAATGTTTTGAGAATTGGATAAAATCCTGGCTAGGCCACTGATTACATGCATATATATGTACCATCCATGCTAACTCTGATCTTTTTTTATTCTGCAAAAGTTATCCTATACTGGACCTGCCCTTGCTTGGATGAGATGATTTTAGAGAAGCCAAGCTGGATTCGCCATGAGGGGCTGCAGATCTTCTCCATTGACATCCAGACCGGCGGCCTCCGCTTCGCCACAGGTGGCGGTTATCAGAAGGTATCCTCTGTTTTTCCCCTTCAACTTGCTTTGAGTCTTAGTGTAAATCTTCAACTACTCTTTTAGCATGTCGGGAATGAAAAAACTACATATTTGGCTTCTGGTTTCATGCTTTACCCTTTTTGGATTTTGTGTGATAATTTGGTTTTGGAAATAATGAGGTCGGGACTACACCATCGTGATCAGCCACAACCCTGATAACGGCACCTCAAGGTCTGAACGCGATCTGCATCCCTCCTTTCTCCATTTCATTTGTACGATGAGACATGATGCGGTCGTGCGAGTACTTATATCACTATCGGATATGTTAGGATCCATGTAGCATGCTAAAAATGATTTAGCTCTGTTATTGTAGATTTAAAAAGTACGAGAGCTACATTTAGTATTTTTACAACTTTACAACAAGATGCTTTGAACTGTGTTGTAGTATAGTAGACATCATCTGAATTTGACATCACATTCTGTATCGGTTGAAGGAAATCAGCAGTCAACATTCCAAATTCCATTGTATGTTTATATCACTATCTGGTATGTTAGGATCCATGTAGCATGCTAAAAATGATTTAGTTCACCGGATCAAGATTGCCAATAAACAGATTTGCTCCAACATCCAAACTATTATTATCCTGTGAAGCCCGGAATATGAAAACATAATCATATTTGTTTGGAAAACTAAACATGCATGCATAAGGATATGTATTCATTGAATGCACAAAAAAACCTGGGCCACTTCTCTGTGTAATAAAATAATTATATTTGTTTGGAACTATGCTTTGTTAGAAGTCTGGATCAGGTTGATGTAGGTAAGCTGTAAAGCAGGGCACAAGATAAATGTAATGCAGTTAACAAGAAAGAATAGCAAGATATTTGGTTCTCCTGATTTTCTTTTACTATGGACACATCCATTTACAAAATGCAATCATCAGAAATGTTTTAGTTAATCTTTATCTAGGACGTTTATAACTAGATCCTAGCAAAGCATCAAACATAAATATAACCATTTCATATATTACATTAGGATTTTGTGATATGCACACTTCAAATTTGAATTTCTACTTTCCACAACAGGAAGAAGAAGCCACTGAGGAGGATGAGGATGAAAAGGAGATAACACAATGGGAGGCCATCTGCTGGCTTTTTATGTTGACTATTTGGATTTCAATACTCAGGGTACCTGGTTGATGCCATTCAGGTAGCCTTGTGTTTTCCAAAGCCATAGTTAGTTTTGTTAAAACTGTACTCTTTTTGTTATAGAAACTCCTCTCTTGACCTCTTTTTTCTAAACCATGGTTTTTGTATGTCTTTGGATTATAAAACCACAGTTTCATAATGCCACAATTTTATAAAACTTCATCATCCAAACAACCTTTATAATCTACTAAAATGTGAACAACCAAAAACTACAGTTATATCAATTTGTTGATAGCATGTCATTGTTTTCAGTGGATGCTTCAAACTCCTGTTGCAACAAGTTACATGGTATGCGTCGGAAAGGACAAGTTTGGTGAGGAAATGAAGAAAAATGCTCAAGCTGCAGGCGTTACTATTTCTAATCTCATTATTTTCATGCTACTTTAGACAGTAATGTTGCAATTTAGTGGTTAATTGACTCATATGGCCTTGATGTTGTTGCATACTCACACAGGCTCATTACTACAAGGATGAGACTGCTTCTACTGGCTCATGTGGTGTATGTGTTGTTGGTGAAAGGTTTGTTGTATAAATATCAGTTTTGTTGCATGACTTCTGTCGTTGACATTGTTTTTACATTACTATTCAGTGACTATTAAATAGGTCTTTTGGATGTGAAAATGTATTTTCATGTCATTTTATATGCTCTTTGATCCTCTGTAAGCTCAATGCTTAAGTTGCTAAGGATCATCTTCGATTGCATCATCACTAGCATGTGTAGTTTGAAGTTTATAATTTTGCCTATGGAACAACTTTGGCATAGTAATTGCATTCTCTACCTTTGAAGATCATGCTAAACAAGTTGATAACTACTTCCTGTTGTTTTCTCTTGTTAATTCTATCGCTAATTACCACATCAAAACTAGATTGTACCGGACCTAGCCCGTCGTGCCGAACCTAAGACCCAGGCACGACATGGGTGATTGGGCTGAGCCGGCACGGTCTCGATGGCCAATGGGTCGGGCTAAACCGTGCTGGGCCACAGACCGGTCTAGAATGTGTTTAAACATTTATTATCCCATTAAAACAAAGTCTACCTATATAATAATTAGAAACATACCAACGCACGGGGATGTTTTAGAGGTCTCTACGGTTCATGCCCAGTGGATCGACCTCATTATCCACTGCTGGCAGTAGATTTCTAATGGTCACCACTACTGGCGGAGTCTAACAGCGACAACCTCATTATTCACCGGGTGGAGTACCGGATCATAAGGGCAGACATAATTGAAGAACCTATGTTGTATGATTAACCACATAGGTGGGCACTAACAAACTACTCTATGTTTAACTTAACATCCAGAAAAAGGTATAAAAAATCAAAATTCTGTTCATTGGAAAGAGATCGCAAGACAAGACAGTTTCAAATCCTAAAGAGAACACACCTGGTGTGTAAAAGCTAAGCATTCTGCTGACATGGTACCTGCATGATCAAGATGCAATCAATATGAGTATCCTTGAGCATGGTACATTCTTGATTATTAATTGAGAATTTGGGAGATAAGCATCAAACACATACTTAATATAAGTAAAACACTTCTTGTATGTAAAGAGAGAAGCTAATGTTAATACTTAGCACAAGTATTGTCAAGTGTATATGATTGTGTTCTGTACTTCTGTGTTAATTCATTATTTAAGTCCCCGAATTGGTTGTTTGGGCTAGAGATGGTAGATAGTTCCAGGTTTATGCAATTTGACTTATGTATGATTTTGAGAATATTATGATGTAATAGACTGTTGTTATATGAAGATGATAAAACTCAGGATTCTGGAGGGTAAAATGAGCGTGTAGTATGAACAAGTAGCTGTGTAGACATGCTTGCCAACGACCTGGTCTGCCCCTGCTGTAGGACGTCGCAACATCCATGGCCAGGCCCGGCTCCCTACTGCCGCTCGACTTAGGTGAAGGTCAAGGTTAATGAGTGCCATGGCAAGCTGCATAAGATGGGGCCGCGGATGAGCTCACCGAGCAGCAGGCCAGGCAGCTCAACTTCAACCTCAATTCACCATTACACCGCCTTGTTCGCTGCGCAGCCCGCTGCTGGTCTGTAACGGGCAAGAATCTACCAGCTTCGTTTTTATTTGGTTGGTACGTTCTATTATGCTTCTAACATTGGAGCACCACTCTTCACTACACTGTAGATATCTGTAATTTCGGTACTGTTGTTTTGTTGTAAATAAGAAAGTCCTAATTTTCTTTGTATACAGGAAATATGCTTATTGCATGATATGTGCTCACATTACAATGCTTGCAAATGGCCTGTTTATTTGGGTACGTTTATTCTATTCTCTATGGAACATATGAATGCTTTTGCCAGTGAGTCTTTCTTGTACTTGTATTTCTACTTCTTGAACAAGTAGAGGCTTATTAGGTCCACTTTATCATTTGATTTAATCTGTGTGGAGTAATCCTTTTAACCTTTTGCCATATCCGTGTGTTCTGTGGGCTACTAAGACTCATTTTGGTGTTTGAACTGCCATGGCAAAGTATTTTGTTGTGTCCAAGAGTGATGTCAATTACACACTCTGACGTGTGAATCTATCGACTGTAAAGTGTTGGAGCATTGAGACAATTGTCCTAGCTTTGTTCTTGGCAGTTTGCATTTTTTTTGTTTCTTTTGTTTTCTTATTTGAATTTGTTTGAATTAATCATATGTATCTTGAACCCGTGATGACGAATCGATGGCTCGATGATGATTATTCTTGCTTTAACCACACCGAACCAAAGGCCATTGGAAGGGTGCTTTCTTTCTCCCCTTTGCGCCAGTCTCCTCTTTCTTGTCGTTTCCTTGTGAAATCTTGATCTCTTGTTGAAGAATGCATTTCCTGTTTTCTTCGCGAGAGGGTGAGGTAGAAGGATTCGGTAAGATTTTGGAGCGCAGCAAGGGGAAGCTACAGGCCTCCTCCGATGGTTCTTGGCTTGTAGAAAACACTGGCCTTTCACTGAGAGCCTTTGCCCTGTTTTGAAGAATATTTCCCCTTTAATTTTTTCGAGCCAATATGCACGTTTTGTTCGGCTGATCGATTATTTCTATGACTTCATGACAGATAATCTGGAAGAGGAGGATGCGTAACTAAATTTGTAGCTAAATTTACAGATAATGAAAGTGATTCATAATCTGAGATGCATATATAACCAACGTATTAGCATTTTCTAAATTAACTGAGGAGTGTTTTGCCTCGCCGGGATGCTCCGATCTTTAAAAAAATTGTATGATCCTTGAAGTACTGTCTCATCTCCTGTGATTTCTGTAAAAAATCGTAACAATTGTTTGAGCGAACGAGCTAACCACCTTCACTTACTTTGCAGGCTACTGGAGGAAGAGGATGAGGTAGGCTTGTGATGGGTGGAATTCACTACAGTTTTGCTTTAGCAAACACTGAGTAGAACCTAATCTTTAGCATGCTTAATAGTTGTGTTCTATTTTTTGAATTATATGGTTTTCATGTCATTTAGTCGGAACATGATCTCATATGGATATTGATTCCTTTTTCTGGTTCATCTGCAGCTCGCTGAGTGGATAAAAACAAGCTCCATAGAATCAGAAAATGTAAGCAAGGCCCTTTGTGAAGATATTAGCAAACTGTCAAACAAGGTATGCCATACCTGATAATGGCCCTTTGTGGCTGCATATGAAGAATTTCAGTGAACATGCGTGTCACTGTGGTGTTTCAAAAAACACTCCTTTCAGCCGAAACATAATCTATTGTCCATGCCAGCTATTAAATTCTTGAATGAACACACTTGTAAAATAACAACGCAGACATGTTTAACATTCACAGATCAGGCAACACTTTCACAGACCAAGGCGTGCGACATCCATACGAGAAGAAGCGCAGGCGCGCGCAATAGGCCGCGCATTCTTCGACAAGCTCGTCTGTTGCTGCCTGCGGGAGCGGGAGCAAGAGCGGCATGGCTGCAGCTGCTGCTCAGGCTGGAGGGAGTAGCGCTACACCGAGCACTACTTGAGAGTATAGTAGACCTGTATATCTTTGTTTAATTATCATCTCTATATCGCAAGATTAATTTGAGCTTCCATTCTACATTTGCTCCACATATGCTTCTTGTTTCTTTTTCTCTCTCGATAGTTTCATCTTTTTAGCTTGTTTTTAGATCTTTTTTCTTTCCAATCTATTAGATAGGTCAGTATATATGGCTAGAATTTGTAGTAGGCGATGTGTGAGAGGTGGAATGGGTTGATTAATCGGTCTGGATTGGATTGAGTCTGCATTTGTTTAGCCATATTAGGAATGGGGTAAAAATGGTAGTGTATAAAACGAAACTTTTTTTATTCACTTTTGCAAAGTTCACCAAAATTTGGCTCGAAGGTAGCGGTAGCAGTCCGTTGTTGTCTCGTAATTTTTAGTTATGTTTCTGATTGCTCATGGACGATATTCGAGGCTTGAGAGACACCAAATTGGGATGATGTCCACAGGTAATTTAGACATCAACATAGTTCCAGTTCCAACCAGTGTAGTAAACTAATTTGATTAGTAAAATAATTTGTTTAGTCTACTCTCTTATAAAATGGTGTAAATCTTGATGGTTTGAAGCTATGGTTTCAGGACATCTATTTTATTCTAGCCTTTTTCATGACTTGGTGTGCACTGTGCATGCAAGAGGAGGGCTCTAATCCCTCCTGAAGCAGGCTACATTAGTGAGACATTGAAGCCCATACCAGAAGAGGTGCACAATCTCGATGAACAAACGCTTTGTATTTGCAAAATCTGGCACATCACTGCAAATACCCTTCAATGCAGTAATGGAGCGCTCAACTTTTTTGTGATTCCTGTGCAAGTGTAGCTCAAAGACTCAATCAAATATATCTATGGAGATGCAAGAATGTGCTGCTCAAATGTCATAAGAAAAATCTAGATGGGAACTACGCGTAAACGGAACTGAGATTCAGTTTAGGAGTGGTTGTGCATTTACATGAAAATATTCTAGATAAACACAGCACGGACTGACCATGTTTTTTACTCGTACCAATTTGTATATATGTATTTGGCAAAGAATTTGTGAGATATTGAGGTCGATGATAGTATATGTGATTCGTTTCCATGTAATTGTTGTATACTAGCGTTTTATCAAATTTTATCAAATGTTTGTTCGACATCAGTTCAATCTATTTGGGTCGACGTATTTATAAAAATACTACATATTTATATCGTCAATATAATATTAGTGTTACAGTGATATTTTGCCAATGGATTTTGCATATCATAGTGATGTTTGTCGTTACGTATGTATATTTTATATTAATTTTTTACTTCCGTGGCAACGCACGGGCATGTACCTAGTAATATAATTATATCTCTAAAAACTTGTATTTTAACTTCACCATATGATTTGGGAATAAATTTGGCCTAAGTCTGATTCGAAATTTGAATTCAAATTGGATTTGAAAATAGAGAGGAAAAGGAATAGAAAATAAAAAGAATAAAGCAAAACCAACTTAAATGGGCCGCCCACCTCCATTTCGGCCCACCAGCTTGCCCCGCGTGACCCAACTTCTGCTGTTTGCGCCGACAGCTGGCCCCCGCTCGTCTGTCTCTTGCGTGCGCGCTCGTCTCATACACCGCTGACGTGTGGGACCCACATGTCGGGTTCGTCTCCTTCGCGTAACAGAACCCGCGCGGGAGCTCCGGCAGCCGTTGCGGACCTCGCTGACCGAGCGCGACCGGGGTATAAAACCCGAATCAAGCCTCGCCTCCTCCATCAATCCATCGCGCTGCACTCCTCTACCCCAAACGCGTGTTCAGATCAACGCTGGTCGCCCTACCGCGGCAAGCCGTGTCACTGCAGGCGAGTTCCGCCTCTCCCCGTGGGCGAGCGTCGTCCGCCCTCGGCCGTCCGTTGGTGAGTCCCCACCGTATCCGTCCTCCCTTCCTCCAAGTTATTCACTAGCGAATTGCAGAAATGGAGTAGCCAAGCCCTTAGGTCCGCTGCCCGACCATGGTGCCTCCGCTGCGCGCTGTGTACCGGGTCCTGAGCTTGCTATCGGCCAAAATTGGTTGGGGGATTAGGTTTAGGGAGGCATCAATTGTATGTGTGGCGAGTTAATTGGTTATAGGTGCTCGGGTTGGCCGGAATTGCAACTCCGGCGGTCTTGCCGCCGTGCGGTGGGCTACGCCGCCGTGCTGTGAGTCGAAGGGTAGGAGGAGGTTTGTGTGCCGTTGATCATAGGATGAACGGTTGAGATTAGAAACCAGGGATACCTTTTCGGATTTTGATCGTGCGCCGTTGGATGAAATCGGACGGACCCGATCCGATCTCGCTCTCATAAGATATTGACCGTTAGATTCGGATCTAGGGGCGCTTGTTGAATACCGGTTCAGATTTTAACAGCGGCTAATCTGGCGCGTCCAATTCCGATCGGACGGCCAGAACGGCCCGATACCCCTTCACGGGTCTAAATTGCATTTGGGCCCCTCGGTTTATGTCAAAACAACCCGCAGTCCACCTGGTGGGTTTTCTGAGTCTCAGTAACATTTGCGACAGAGCCCTCGCGCTTTCTGCAATTTTGTCGCACAGTCCAGAGGGGAATAAAATAGAGAAATACATATAGAAATTCATTTTTAACACAAAAACAAATCTAGAAACTTGTAAAATTCATAGAAATTTCATTTTTGGTCCAAATTGAACCATTCCAGTTTCTAAAATTTTGTAATAATGTTCTCTATCACATAGCGGCTCTGTTTTGACATGAAAACAGTAAGAAAAATTATTTATCATTTAATCCTATTTTAATCACATTAAACCTTAGGAAATTCATAACTTGAAACCTATAACTCCAAATTTAGTGATTCCAGTTCCTATGATTTCATTTTAATGTGTAGATTTTTACTGTATATTTTATTCATCTGTTTGGTGTGATGTTGATTTTGGCTATACTATGTATGTATTGTGTTGATGCGAGTAGACGAGCAAGCCACTGTGGATTCTGAGGTTCAGCAAGTAGAGATAGCTGAGCAGGAGCTCGTTGAAGACAAGTTGTACCCTTGATCACTTCTTTTACCCATTCATGTTCTTATTAATCATAATGATCTGCATATGTTAATTTTGATGGGACCCAATAGGATACCCTAGATTTGACTATCTTTATACCTTGCTTCACCATTGGTTTTACTACTAAGTTTTTGGGTAGTACATGCTATTGCTTTATGTGGATTTGGGTATAGAGATATTCATCACTCATTTTTACACTTGTTATTATCTGTTCATTATTTTATGTTCATGATAAGATCATTATGTTAATGGGAACATGGAGAACCACCCGGGAAAACAGTGCTACCACAAGGGTATAATGGGACGCCCTTGGCTGATTAACTAGGAAAGCTAGTGGAGGGCTACCTTACCCGAAAGGGGCAAGGGCAGTAGGGGAGTGGTCAGTGTAGGGAGGTCCTTGGGTTGATTTTGCTGCGATGGCGGTCAGGCAAGAACCCTGCACTGGAGCTTCCTATAAACTGTAGCGGGTAGTCTGAAGCTAGTGGAACTTTGTAAAGGCCTCGTAGTGGTACCCTGCCTCGCTTCCTCGGTAGAGGTGTATGGAGTCTGATCAACTCCGTGGCAAATGGGTAACACGACTTGTGGGTAAAGATGCGCAACCTCTGCAGAGTGTAAAACTGGTATACTAGCCGTGCTCACGGTCATGAGCGGCTCGGACACTCACATGATTAATTTATGGAACTTAAACTTAATCTGTCATTTCATTGCATCTGGGATTATTTTACTATTACTTTTATTTATTATTACTATGGGTTGGTATTCACTTACACTTAGTAACTGCTAATAAAATTTTGACCAACTTTTAAAAGCAATGCTCAACTTCAGCCTTATATTATTGATCAGCCTTACACTTCATGAACTCCCGCCTTTGGTGAGTTCATGCCACATTATTCCCCACGACTTGTTGAGCTATGAACGTATGTGAGCTCACTCTTGCTGTCTCACACCCCCCACAGGAGAAGAACATGTGGTTCAGGAGGAGTCACAAGGCGAGGAGTATGATCTGATCTAGGTGGCGTTTCTCAGTTGACATTGGCGCTGACGATCCTTAGTTCATTTTATGTTTATTCTTTTATTTTGTATTAAGTCTTCCGCTATGTAATAAATACTCTGATGTTTTATGACATTTATCTCTATACACTCTGTTATTATATATGTTGTCTTCTTGGCGCATGTATGAGATGCACCTGGCTTTGTTCCTTAAAGCCGGGTGTGACAGAAGTGGTATCAGAGGAATGTTGACTGTAGGACGAAACCTAGATATAAATGGACAGGCCCTTTCCTACTTACCTTACTCTGACTCATTCTATACTCATCTTATCTTGATCCTGTCTCACCTTCTACTGTTCTACTCTGATCATTCTTACCTTTTTCTACTCTAAGACAAGATGGATTTCACACTTTGGAATCCCTACCCCTATGACATTTTTAAGAGTTAGGAAACCTAAGACAAAATTAAAATTATTTTCTCTATTAAAAATGTTGGTTGATTGTTCTGATGATCAATGCCTGATTTGCTTCTTTGATTGATTGAAATATTATATGGACATCTTAGCATGTGCCAGCATAATGTAATAAATTAGCTATGGTAGGTAAAACATTAAACTGCTTAGCTAATAAATCCCCCAAAGTAACCTGATTTGTAAATACCTGCCTTGTCTACTATTCTCTTACCATATGGATCTAACTCAGATGGTCAATACCAGGCGGGGTGGTGGAATTGATTTGCCTCCTAACCGACACACTCGAAGGATATACAGACAACCTCAGCCACAGCCAGCAGAGATGAATCCTCCTAATCCTCCACCAGCAGGAGTTGACCCACTGGTTGCAGCTCAGATGAGGATGATGCAACAGATGGCGGACACTATGGCAGATATGCGAGCTCAGATGCAGCAGGAACGCCAGGAGATGCGCCAAGAGCGGGAGGATATACGTCGAGAGCTGCGCCAAGAACGAGAGGAGATACGCCAGGAGAGAAGGGCGCAACAACAGCAGCTGCAACAACAACTTCAACAACAGCAACAACAGCAACAAGTGCCACTACCTCCACCACCACCACCAGTTCCACCTCGTGATAAGCACCGGGAGTTTATGAGTCATAAGCCACCGACCTTCGCCAGTTCGCCAGACCCACTTGATGCAGATGATTGGTTGAAGTCAATTGAGAAGATGCTCAACATCGCCCAATGCTCAGACCGGAAGAAAGTTCTTTATGCCTCAGGTCGTCTGACAGGTCCTGCTGCTGACTGGTGGGATTCTTATACTGCTGCCCACGATGCTGCTGATACTATTACTTGGGCAGAGTTCAGTACACAATTCAGGAACTACCATATTCCAGCTGGTATGATAAAGATCAAGAAGAAGGAGTTTCTGTCATTGAAGCAAGGCAACATGTCGGTCAGCGAGTACAGAGACAAATTTATTCAGCTGTCGAGATATGCTCCGGAGGAAGTTGCTGAGGATGAGAGGAAGCAGGAGCACTTTATTGAAGGACTTAATGGACCCTTGCAGTATGCACTGGTTGCACACACCTTTTCATCATTTCAGAGGCTACTGGATAAGGCTCTTGCTATTGAACACAAGCGTGTTCAACTAGGTGATTTGAAGAGGAAGGCTATCTCACAAGGACAGGGTAGCAGCAGTGTTCGTCCTCGCTACAGTTCACCACAGGGTACACCGACTCGACCAGGAGGACCGCGCCCAGTTCAGCAATCACCACTGAGGACTCCACCTCCTCGACAGGCTACCCCCACTGGCACCCCGACAAAGTTTGCAGGACAGAGTCCAGGCACTACGTGTTTCAAGTGTGGGAAGACTGGTCATTATGCAAATGTCTGCCCACAGAGGATTGCTACTACTCCAGTTCAAAACAAGCAACAGACTCCTGGCAAGGGATATTCTATAGCCAGGGTGAATCAAGTCAGCGTTGATGATACTCCTGATGGTGGTGACCTCGTACTTGGTATGTTTTATGTTAATGCAATTCCTGCAACCATATTATTTGATTCTGGTGCTACACATTCATTCATGTCTGCTCGTTATGCCAACACAAATGAAATACCACTGCTAAATATGAGAAAACCCATGATAGTAATTACACCTAAAGGGTCTGTTGAGGCGAATCAAATGACACGTAGATTGACATTAACCATTATGGGTAGAGAATTTGGAGCTACTGCTATAATATTAGAGTCAAGCAGTATAGATCTGATCCTTGGTATGTCATGGCTAAGAAAGGCAAAGGCCGTTATAGCATGTGGTAGAGGTACCGTAGAACTCACTACCACTAAAGGAGAAAGATTTCAAGTTAATATTGCAGTAACCTCCTCATCCATGCGTGCAATGTTCTTTATGCCTGAGGAGTTTGTTGGTAACAACATCCGGGTGGTTAGAGATTTTCCGGATGTCTTTCCAGAGGAGTTACCAGGGATGCCACCTGATAGAGAAGTTGAGTTTGTTATTGATCTCTTACCTGGAACCGCCCCTATTTCTAAACGGCCATATAGGATGTCCGTAGAGGAGTTGAAGGAACTGAAGAAGCAGTTGACGGAGTTACAAGAGGCTGGTTACATTCGTCCGAGTTCCTCACCTTGGGGAGCACCGGTTCTATTTGTACAGAAGAAGGATGGATCCCAAAGGATGTGTGTGGACTATAGATCACTTAATGATGTTACTGTGAAGAACAAGTATCTGTTGCCCCGTATTGAGGATTTGTTTGATCAAATGAGAGGAGCCAGGGTATTCTCGAAGATTGATCTCCGATCGGGATACCATCAGATGAGGATTAGACCATCGGATATTCCCAAGACGGCTTTCTTGACTCGATATGGATTATACGAGTTCACTGTTATGTCATTTGGATTAACCAATGCACCGGCTTATTTCATGAATTTGATGAACAAAGTGTTTATGGAGTATTTGGACAGATTTGTCGTGGTGTTTATCGACGATATTCTGATCTATTCTGGGAATAAAAGTGATCATGAACAACATCTAAGGTTGGTGCTACAGAAGTTACGAGATAATCAACTCTATGCTAAGTTCAGCAAATGCGAGTTTTGGATTGACAAAGTGCCATTCCTTGGTCATATTATTTCTAATGGAGGAATAGCAGTGGATCCTGCTAAAGTGAAGGAGATAATGGAGTGGAGAGTGCCCACTACAGTTACTGAGATTCGGAGTTTCTTAGGGCTTGCAGGGTATTATCGGAGATTCATTGAGGGATTCTCTAAGATTGCCAAGCCTATGACATCGCTTTTGGAGAAAGGAAGAGAATTCGAGTGGGATGAGAAATGTCAAGAGAGCTTTGATCAATTGAAGGAGAGATTGATGTCACCTCCAGTGTTGGTAATGCCAGACTTACAGAAGGGATTTGACATTTATTGTGATGCATGTGGCCAAGGATTGGGATGTGTGCTCATGCAAGAAGGACATGTGATCGCCTACGCGTCTCGTCAGTTGCGGAAGCATGAATTGAACTACCCCACTCATGATTTAGAGCTGGCAGCAGTTGTGCATGCACTGAAGATTTGGAGACACTACATTATGGGAACTAAGTGTCAAGTGTACACGGATCATAAGAGTTTGAAGTATATATTCACTCAGAAGGATCTCAACCTTAGACAACGTCGTTGGTTGGAGCTCATCAAGGATTATGATTTGGAGATTCACTATCACCCGGGCAAGGCGAATTTGGTTGCAGATGCCTTGAGTCGGAAGGAGCATGTTCACTCCGCTTTCGTTGTCCAGCTACCTGATGAATTAGCAAAAGACTTTGAGAGACTCAATTTGGGAATTGTTACTCACACTGAAGGAGTCACCATTGAATTGGAACCTACCTTGGAGCAAGAGATTCGTAAAGGTCAGGTTGGTGATGCTAAGATTCAAGAGATCAAGGATCTTATTACCGAAGGAAGAGTTCCGGAATTCACGGAGGATGAGCAAGGTACTATATGGTTCAAAGATCGGATATGTGTTCCAGAGATTGATAGCCTCCGTGAGACTATATTGGAAGAGGCCCATGATTCTGATTATTCTATCCACCCTGGTAGCACTAAGATGTATCAAGATTTGAAGCAAAAGTATTGGTGGTATGGACTGAAAAGATATGTTGCTGCACATGTGGCTAAGTGTGATGTATGTCAAAGAGTCAAGGCCGAACATCAACGACCCGCTGGATTATTGCACCCATTGAAGATACCCGAGTGGAAATGGGAAGAAATTGGTATGGATTTTATTGTTGGACTACCCCGCACTCCAGCAGGATATGACTCTATTTGGGTAATTGTGGACAGATTGACCAAAGTGGCTCATTTTATACCTGTGAGGACTAATTACACGGGAGCCAAGCTAGCAGAATTGTATATGACTCGGATAGTTTGCCTACATGGAGTGCCTAAGAAGATCGTGTCTGATCGAGGATCACAGTTTACTTCTCGATTTTGGAAGAAGTTGCATGAGAGCTTGGATACAAAGTTGAATTTTAGCTCAGCCTACCATCCCCAGACTGATGGACAGACAGAGAGGACTAATCAAGTGCTGGAAGATATGTTAAGAGCTTGTGCTCTCAAGCATGGTGGCAGTTGGGAGAAGAGCTTACCCTATGCTGAGTTTTCTTATAATAATAGCTACCAGGCCAGTTTGAAGATGTCACCATTCGAGGCTTTGTATGGCAGGAAATGCAGGACTCCACTGTATTGGGATCAAACTGGAGAAAGACAGTTCTTTGGGCCTGAGCTTATTCAAGAGGCAGAAGAACAAGTCCGAATGATAAGAGAAAATTTGAGAATTGCACAATTAAGGCAAAAGAGCTATGCTGATAATAGGAGAAGACTACTGGAGTTTAAGGAGGTGATCATGTCTATTTGAAGGTGTCACCACTCCGGGGTATGAGGAGATTTAAAGTTAAAGGAAAGTTGTCCCCTCGCTTTATTGGACCCTTCTTGATCTTAAAGCGAGTGGGAGAAGTTGCATATCAACTGGAGTTACCCAATCATCTGTCAGATGTACATGATGTATTTCATGTGTCTCAGCTAAAGAAATGCCTCAGGGTACCTGAGGAGCAACTACCAACGGAGGACCTTAGTGTTCAAGAGGATCTAACTTATGCTGAGTACCCCATCAAGATTTTGGATACTTTGACTCGAGTTACGAGGAATAAGGTTATAAAGATGTGCAAAGTTCAGTGGAGCCACCACGGTGAAGATGAAGCAACTTGGGAAAGAGAAGAAGAGCTTCGTATAGATTTTCCTCACCTTTTCCCTAGATCTTCTTAAATCTCGAGGACGAGATTATTTTTAAGGGGGGTAGGATTTGTAATACTCAAAATTGTATACAAGGAAAATATAGTGATCTTCTCATTTTATGTGCCTCATTTGCATCATAAAAAGAGCATACACAAAATTTAGAGTTTAATTCAAACAAATGACAAAAAAATGCATCATGTTGGAGTTTATATGTTTGTGCATTAAATAAAATAATAATATTAATGGTAATAAGATAATAATTGCTAGAAGTTGAATTAAGCCCTAAATTAAACCTAGGGTTTTTGAAAAGGAGAAGAAGAGAAATGATATATAAAAAAATATATAAATAATATAATTATATCTCTAAAAACTTGTATTTTAACTTCACCATATGATTTGGGAATAAATTTGGCCTAAGTCTGATTCGAAATTTGAATTCAAATTGGATTTGAAAATAGAGAGGAAAAGGAATAGAAAATAAAAAGAATAAAGCAAAACCAACTTAAATGGGCCGCCCACCTCCATTTCGGCCCACCAGCTTGCCCCGCGTGACCCAACTTCTGCTGTTTGCGCCGACAGCTGGCCCCCGCTCGTCTGTCTCTCGCGTGCGCGCTCGTCTCATACACCGCTGACGTGTGGGACCCACATGTCGGGTTCGTCTCCTTCGCGTAACAGAACCCGCGCGGGAGCTCCGGCAGCCGTTGCGGACCTCGCTGACCGAGCGCGACCGGGGTATAAAACCCGAATCAAGCCTCGCCTCCTCCATCAATCCATCGCGCCGCACTCCTCTACCCCAAACGCGTGTTCAGATCAACGCTGGTCGCCCTACCGCGGCAAGCCGTGTCACTGCAGGCGAGTTCCGCCTCTCCCCGTGGGCGAGCGTCGTCCGCCCTCGGCCGTCCGTTGGTGAGTCCCCACCGTATCCGTCCTCCCTTCCTCCAAGTTATTCACTAGCGAATTGCAGAAATGGAGTAGCCAAGCCCTTAGGTCCGCTGCCCGACCATGGTGCCTCCGCTGCGCGCCGTGTACCGGGTCCTGAGCTTGCTGTCGGCCAAAATTGGTTGGGGGATTAGGTTTAGGGAGGCATCAATTGTATGTGTGGCGAGTTAATTGGTTATAGGTGCTCGGGTTGGCCGGAATTGCAACTCCGGCGGTCTTGCCGCCGTGCGGTGGGCTACGCCGCCGTGCTGTGAGTCGAAGGGTAGGAGGAGGTTTGTGTGTCGTTGATCATAGGATGAACGGTTGAGATTAGAAACCAGGGATACCTTTTCGGATTTTGATCGTGCGCCGTTGAATGAAACCGGACGGACCCGATCCGATCTCGCTCTCATAAGATATTGACCGTTAGATTCGGATCTAGGGGCGCTTGTTGAATACCGGTTCAGATTTTAACAGCGGCTAATCTGGCGCGTCTAATTCCGATCGGACGGCCAGAACGGCCCGATACCCCTTCGCGGGTCTAAATTGCATTTGGACCCCTCGGTTTATGTCAAAACAACCCGCAGTCCACCTGGTGGGTTTTCTGAGTCTCAGTAACATTTGCGACAGAGCCCTCGCGCTTTCTGCAATTTTGTCGCCCAGTCCAGAGGGGAATAAAATAGAGAAATACATATAGAAATTCATTTTTAACACAAAAACAAATCTAGAAACTTGTAAAATTCATAGAAATTTCATTTTTGGTCCAAATTGAACCATTCCAGTTTCTAAAATTTTGTAATAATGTTCTCTATCACATAGTGGCTCTGTTTTGACATGAAAACAGTAAGAAAGATTATTTATCATTTAATCCTATTTTAATCACATTAAACCTTAGGAAATTCATAACTTGAAACCTATAACTCCAAATTTAGTGATTCCAGTTCCTATGATTTCATTTTAATGTGTAGATTTTTACTGTATATTTTATTCATTTGTTTGGTGTGATGTTGATTTTGGCTATACTATGTATGTATTGTGTTGATGCGAGTAGACGAGCAAGCCACTGTGGATTCTGAGGTTCAGCAAGTAGAGATAGTTGAGGAGGAGCTCGTTGAAGGCAAGTTGTGCCCTTGATCACTTCTTTTACCCATTCATGTTCTTATTAATCATAATGATCTGCATAGGTTAATTTTGATGGGACCCAATAGGATACCCTAGATTTTACTATCTTTATACCTTGCTTCACCATTGGTTTTACTACTAAGTTTTTGGGTAGTACATGCTATTGCTTTATGTGGATTTGGGTATAGAGATATTCATCACTCATTTTTACACTTGTTATTATCTGTTCATTATTTTATGTTCATGATAAGATCATTATGTTAATGGGAACATGGAGAACCACCCGGGAAAACAGTGCTACTACAAGGGTATAATGGGACGCCCTTGGCTGATTAACTAGGAAAGCTAGTGGAGGGCTACCTTACCCGAAAGGGGCAAGGGCAGTAGGGGAGTGGTCAGTGTAGGGAGGTCCTTGGGTTGATTTTGCTGCGATGGCGGTCAGGCAAGAACCCTGCACTGGAGCTTCCTATAAACTGTAGCGGGTAGTCTGAAGCTAGTGGAACTTTGTAAAGGCCTCGTAGTGGTACACTGCCTCGCTTCCTTGGTAGAGGTGTATGGAGTCTGATCAACTCCGTGGCAAATGGGTAACACAACTTGTGGGTAAAGATGCGCAACCTCTGCAGAGTGTAAAACTGGTATACTAGCCGTGCTCACGGTCATGAGCGGCTCGGACACTCACATGATTAATTTATGGAACTTAAACTTAATCTGTCATTTCATTGCATCTGGGATTATTTTACTATTACTTTTATTTATTATTACTATGGGTTGGTATTCACTTACACTTAGTAACTGCTAATAAAATTTTGACCAACTTTTAAAAGCAATGCTCAGCTTCAGCCTTATATTATTGATCAGCCTTACACTTCATGAACTCCCGCCTTTGGTGAGTTCATGCCACATTATTCCCCACGACTTGTTGAGCTATGAACGTATGTGAGCTCACTTTTGCTGTCTCACACCCCCCACAGGAGAAGAACAGGTGGTTCAGGAGGAGTCAAAAGGCGAGGAGCCGAGGAGTATGATCTGATCTAGGTGGCGTTTCTCAGTTGACATTGGCGCCGACGATCCTTAGTTCATTTTATGTTTATTCTTTTATTTTGTATTAAGTCTTCCGCTATGTAATAAATACTCTGATGTTTTATGACATTTATCTCTATACACTCTGTTATTATATATATTGTCTTCTTGGCGCATGTATGAGATGCACCTAGCTTTGTTCCTTAAAGCCGGGTGTGACACAACCTCTATTATGTTGTCCTTAAAATCATTAATCTGAAACTTAGAATGTTGACATCTAGATTGCTGATGCTGCTACATTTGTAGACTAAATTATTCTACTACTGTGGATAATTGTTTGTTTAGATATATCCACATATGTTATTTCTCCATATATCTAAAACAACACGCTTTTAAATGTGTTCAGCATTGATGGAAGACTCACGCTAGGCGCGAGCAAGCTAAAGTCTATAATCAGCAGCAGTCACCAGGCCCACGAGGAGACAGATTACCAAGCATGTGGATGGCACTCTTACCCACATGACGAGACTCGCTCGAACTCTTCTGCGAGGAGGATGTTGGACGACTTGACGTGCCTGTGATCACCGGCCGCGAGCTGCCTGAGTGCAGTGCAGGTAGCTCAGGGTCTCCGCGATCCCCAGCGCCGGCTTTGACCTTTCCCATGCAGACCACAGCATCAAGACCTCAGACTTTCAGAGTGAAGAACTCAACTGCTCCCGCACCTTCCAACTGTTCTGAACACGACCCGTTTCCGTTTCCTGAGAAAAAAAACTAGTCCCTTGTACGAATCGCTGTCTGCCGAATTCCAGGTTCCTTAGAAGCAAATCCGTCCTACAGAGACGAATTCTTCTGGGGGTGCCTTGACATGAACACAACCGAATATGTAACTGTCATGCGCTGCGCTGGTACAGTGCAGGTTGTCCTCGAGGCTGGACGATCCGGTGGTGCTGCAGCTTGGTGACGATGTCCACCTCCCGGAGGAAGTCCTTGGACAGTTGGACGCCTCCGCCGACGCCCTAGACAGCTTGATCGCCATCTGCTGTCCGCAGGGGTGACGACGACGACAGACAGATCGTGTGAGCTGAAACATGAGAGGCGCGAGATCGGCGATCAGGAAAGGAACAAGGACCCACCCATAAAACCCGCTAGCTAAGTATACGTAGGTCGCTACGATTTCTATTTATGCTTACGTTTAGAATATAAAACAAAGATACGTGTGTTTTATTGGCTAATTAGACGTAAATATGAGTTTAGAGTCAACAACTATGGTTGAAATTCTATTTATACATAATTTTAGCATTTTTTACTATTTAAATTAGGGACACAACGACGATGGAAACTGCTGAATCAGAAAATTTATAGCGTGTTTTGTTTGAGGAATGAGCTAGTCCATCATCTTCTCACTCCTCACTTTTTTGTTTGGTTTGTGGAATGGAATGGGTTAATCCATCACCACCTCATTCCTAATAGTTAGTTAGTTAATACTAATATGAGGAATGAGGTCATCCCACAAAATTTAAGGAATGGACCCATGATGCACCACCTCATTTTGGATGGAGTAATTCCTCAAATCAAACACCATATTAATGTTTTAATATAGTACAGATAGAGATAGAGATTATAACCCAATCCATTAGCAGTTCCATGGTGCGAAAAAAAGGACATTCCACTAGATGCATCCAAATTCGAAGGAGGCCTAAGCAGACTAATGCAGTCCATTAAAGCAAAGCCATGAGTCCACGATGGGCCAATTAAGTATCCATGAGACCATGACGGGTCGAACTGCCGTTTCGCACACGTCGTTGACAACATGCAGACCGGAATAGATGGCCAACAATAGGTCCGTCGACTGCATTAGGCGTCAAGCACATTCGTCGAATGCAATTGCAACGACAAAGCTTTGTTCCACTCTCTCCTACTACTCCTGCTGGGTCTGTTATCTATCTTCGTCAGGGGCGAGGATCCCTGATGGAGATTTTCCTCTCTGCAGTCCTAGGCGAGCTCGCCTCTAGATCCATAAATCTACTCATCAGCAGAAGGTCGGCCAGGCCAACGGCGCTGGATGTGGGAGACAGCCTGCAAAGCGCTCTCCTCCGAGCGCAGGTCATCGTTGATGAGGCTATGGGACGGCACATCGCAAACCAAGCCATGCTCCAGCAGCTAGACATGCTGAGAGACGCCATGCACCGGGCCTGCTACGTCCTCGACACCTCCAGGTGCCAGTCCCACGACGAGGAGGACGCCGAAGATCAGGTTGTGAATCATTCTCTGTCGCTGCAAAAACTAACTTCTCTTAAAGGAATAAGCTTTGCTTCCAATAGAAAGACGCCGCCGCTTCTGGAACAGCTGCAAGAGTCGCTTCAGAACTTGAGCTCTATGATCCTTGACGCGAGAGAGCTAGTGGTGTTCTTCAGAAGCTACCCTCCTCGCCTTTACTCTCAGCCCTACAGCATGCATCTCCTGCTAGGTAACTGCATGTTTGGCTTCCAGATGGAAACTGAGCTCGTCATCAACTTCCTACTGCACGCGGAACCACCTCCTGGTTCTGAAGAACTAGACGTCCTACCGATCATTGGCCCTAGCAAAGTTGGCAAAACAACCCTTGTTGCTCATGTCTGTAGGAACCAGAGAGTGCGCGACCATTTCTCGGGAATCCTGTTGCTGCACGATCACGATTTTGCGGACGACGGCGACGACGACATCTCAACGACGTTCGGACAGCGATGTGCAACGAAGCTTCAACTTCGCATGCCAGATTCAAACAAGGATGGGAGACTGCTAGTCGTCGTCGACTTGGTTGGTGACCTTGGCGAAGCTGCATGGAATGTGCTGTACTCCACGTGTAAACAGCGCAGCATGGCAAGCAGAAGCAAGATCATCCTCACAAGCCGGTCAGACAAGATCGTCAAGTTCGGAACAAGGCCAGCTCTGCGTCTCAGCTACGTGTCCAGCGAAGCGTTCTGGTATTTCTTCAAGACTATCACATTTGGCAGCACGGATCCCAAGGTGCACCCAAGGCTCCTGCACCTTGCCATGGACATAGCCAAGATGCTGGACAGGTCTCTCATCGGAGCAAACATCACCGCTTGTTTGCTGAGGGAGAACTTCGACGTCCACTACTGGTCCAAAGTTCGGACCTTCTTGAGAGGCCTCGTCCAGAAGCACATCTCCAAATTCGGTGTTCATCCAGCTCATCTTTTAGAGCAAGACAGACCTCTGCAGGTCGGGAGAATGGCTACAACTTTGGAAGACCTCGTGTTCTTCTATGAGTGCCAACGGTCATCGCAAGAGGAGGTTCCGGAAATGAGATTCCAAGATGTGATGTATGGAAATGTTAAGGCGGTTGGGAAATTCAAGGCCTTGGGATGGAGGTCTCAAATACCGCCCTATTACAGTTATGTTATTAGTTGCCAGATTATTGGGCAAGAAACAGCTAGAGCTACCAAAAGGAAACGTTCAGTAAGAAACAGAACCAACAGTTTTGCATAAGCTGTCACTGTTACTGGCCACATCAGCTAGGGAAAACATTTGTGCATGTACGTAGTCTTTTGTAGTTTGTCACCATCACATGTTTCGACATAGTCAAGATAGGATGTATCAGGTTGTGAAAACTGTGCTACTAGTGCTAGTGCTAGCTTCTGCGTTTAATATTATTAACACAATACTTTATGATTACATAGCTGATGTTATATATTCTTTTGACTTTACATTTATGAGTCTTATATTACATATTTAATGTTCTAAACAATCTCAAAAAAATGTTAGCTATAAAGTTATATAATATTACAACCCTAATATAAGATCTTTCTTTATCTCATATTGTATTAAAAACAACGTTTTTTATTAAAATCTCTAAGCCAAGTTTTAGTACCGATAACTATGCAAAACTCGTGAGTGGAAGATAAAGCACCGGAGCAAACGCAAAAAAAAGCCTACTTTGTAAACTACAATTTTCTAAAAAATTTCTATTTTTCTAAGAGAAAATAAACTAATTTTTCTTCGAAAAATAGGGTTCCTAAACTAGCCCTAACTAGATGCACGCAATTGCGAGTGAAAGGCACCAACAATTCATGGTAGCAAGACACCAGAAACATAAAAAACAGAAATGCACCTCCCGTTTGTTGTTCTTTAAGATAGCTGTTATTGTCTTGCTGATTTCTTCAACTGGTTCATAGACACGAAGTGATGTCAGAAATGATTGACAAAAGCACAATTTTTCTGCACAATAAATGTTGCATTGATTTCTGCGTTCATCTTCAACCAGGATCATAAATTTGATAGAGACATTAATTCAAGCTTTCGATTTTGTTGAAGCAATTACTGTAGGGAGTTCCTAGTTCCAACATTATTTTTTATTAAATATGGATATGTACAAGTGTGAGTATTCTATTACAAGGAAATCAATTGTAATCATGATCTAATTTTAGCTGCTATTTGGGGTTTTACTCTATGACAAAGCAAAATCATTCCTTTTACAAACATTTCTTTGCATGTTGTCTTTGTGGGTGGTTTGTTCTCAAAGATCCCTGCATTTCCATATGCACCAAACCATGATGATGATAATCTCCATCCTCCAAGTTTGCGTTAGTTGCACACGCATATGTTGCACAGCTAGGAATTGATTGGAAGTGCGCGGTGGTACAACCCCTATCAATTGCCAACATCTTTTTGCATAATTGCATTTCAGGAAGAGATGCGAGAGAGTTTCTTCCTTCCGGCGAATACAATTTTCACATGTATACGAGTCAAATTCCATGTTCCTTCTTTTGATCATAGATCTTGTGTTCAATCTGTTTTTCAGAAAAAAGCTAGAAAAATATCTTGTGTTTCGGTTGACATTTTATTTTCCACAACCAGCCATAGGCGGGGTGGACTGCCTCATTCCCAGCCACCTGGTTATAAGCTTTCAACACTGAGTATTGGTCTGTCCCCCCCCCCCCACCCCCCACACACACACCCACCAAGTGTATACCTATTTTGGTCTGTCCCCTAAGTGTATACCTATTTGTCATGATGATCATATAGTTGTTGTCTTTGTAAAGATTCAATCAGGATTTGGTATTGCTCATAAGCTATTTGACATTGGGTTGTGAAACAAATTGTGGGGGTATTCCACATCTTTGGCGTGTCTTATTATAATATCTTTGTTCGTGACAAAAGAAAAAAAAAAACTCATGGAAAGCATATGTCCCACTGATCCAACAGTAGTTCTGCCATCCTCTATCATCACCCTAGAGAACCCCTTGAAAGTGTTCATTGTCTTTAATATATCTTACCTCCTTCGAGAAAGGTATTGTTCCACCCAAGTAATGCTTTCGATTATTTTTCGTATCACAGTTTGTGGTGCGGTAAACGTATAGTATTTTTCTACCCCTGATAGATAGCAAAGTAGGTTTGAAAATTTGTTGAACGATGGAAAGGTTATGATGCACTGAAGTAGCAGATAAAACCAAGCAGCCAGCTATAGAAGATCCTAGTATAGTGTTATTTAGTGGCTACTACAGAACAAAGAGTGTGGGAGCTGACAAGGCTGTACCATGCTCAATTCCTTCCCTAATATTTTTTAGATAAAAACCATCCTGTCTCATTATTTCATATGGAAGGTGCAGGTGTCCAAAATTTAGTTCAATAATTGGAATGCACAGGTGGAATTAAGAAATTGTTAGTAACAGACCAAACGTAAGGATTTTACACGTACGTAGAACATCACTGTTTAAAAAAACGAACACGGCCCAAAAAAAGAAGTAAAGAAGATCAAAATCTAATGACGACACCACAAACTCACTAAGACCTAGCTTCCTAGGTGTCGTTTGGTTCCCAAAATGTAACGTAAATGGTAACGGTAATGATTTGCATTCGATTACCAGCGGTAACAAATTTGAATAGGCTGGTAACAATTTCTAGTGTGGTATCCGATTACGGTTAGACTTAAACAAACATGATCAAACGTTATTTGTTATCTATTACATTACAAACATATAAACCAAACAGCAACTTAGTTCCTATATTGCTAACATACTGCAACATCAAACATATCAAATTACAGGTACAATGGAACCACCGACCAGGCCAGTTCACTTCTTCTTTTGCCTCGCAACTGATTCTTTAGCTACGGCGTGCGCTGCTTGGCTGACAAAAGACTTCTTCATATTACCCTTAGGGTCGAGGGCTTTTCTAATCTTGAATACAGCCCACGCAGCTCCGAGAACATTTCCTGTAGCGTGGAGGTAATTGTGTGTGGCTTCACCTGCTTGTTCACCGTATCTGCATCAATCGAACCATTAAACTCTTCTAGAGGGAAAAATTAAGTGGGTGGCAAAATTTTTGCCGTTAGTGACTTATGTGTTAGTGACACACGAAGGACGGCAAATAGCTAAATGCCCCCTTCTAGAGTTCTAGTATCAACCATATAGTTCACTGGAACTTAGTTTTTCATTGACTAATAGCCAGGTGGCAACCAGACAAGAGCCGAGCCGTTTCTACGCATAAGTAGGTGTAAAATCATGTTATGGAACAAGGTTTTCTAAAGAAACAGAAGAAACATTTCCCGCATGCTGTTATCTCATAAGAGCAGTACTTCCTAGTTCATGGGTCCATTGCCATTTTTCTAAAAGAACATTTTTTCTTGGATCTCTTGCATTTCTAATCTCTTCTGGTTATTGAATTATTATTTGAATTTGATCTAAATTGTTTTTAAAGTCCTGTTTCATTCTTATATGTATGATACACCATATGGACTTTGCTGCTAAAATGCCAAAATGGCATGGAAAGTTTGCCAACCAAAAAGAGTTACATTCACATAGTTCAGAAAATTGGAGGACTCCTAACCAAAAAAATGTTACAGTGGATACCCAAAAATAATACTCCATCCGTCCCAAAATAGTATTCATTTTAGCTATTGGTTTTTATGTGTATATTCAAATGTTTGATGATGAATCTGACACATAAAAAACATGTACATCAAGTATTCTATGAATCTATTAATTTCTTAAACGAATTTTAATTTAGGATAGAGGGAGTACAAAGCAGTTGATTCGACGAAGTATCCATTGCATTGTATGTTACCTGTGTGTTACAACAGAAGTGGTCACAACTGAGGATGTCTGCATCACATTTTTGCCAGACACTTCCACAGCATCCCATATTTTCCCTGTATCATTGAATAAGGGGTAAATCAACCGATCATACATGCAATGCAGACATGCAGCAGAAGTTAAACATTGTGGAGTGGGTAGAATCAGAAGCCATATTATGATTTCAATTATATCTTCTGGTTTTACAAACCTATCATTTTAGATTCAATCACCCCAAAAACATATAAACTAGCCTGAATGAACCTATATTTCTCAAGCAAATCTTAAAGAAATGTAAATCAGACATACCAAATCCATCAAGTGAAGCAAGAATAACTTCGCCAGGCATTAACTTGAAAAACTTTTGTGCTGGTTTGGAGTTCAACACGGTGCTTGTGACAAAGCCAGTGACTTTCAGAACACCAGACAGGATTGAGTTTGCCACCCTGTTGGACATCTTTGTAACCCTCCTAGCCCTAAAAAAATAGACAGAAAACCATAAGCAGCAGGAAGAGGGACACAAATTGGTCATCATACATTAATTTAATAGCAATGGACGCCAACCAACCGAAAGGGACATGAATAACAGTCGGTGGTGTAAAAGTTCTACTTCAGACACTGATACGCATGGTTGATAACAAGTAGGCTACTTGACTAAACTGATTGGCAGTTTAGAACTGAGTAATCTAGAACACTAGATAGATGCTCAAACAAATCATGTTTTGCACCTCAGTCACAAATCTTCGCTAACACTTGTCATTACCATCATAAGGTAAAATCACTACATCAGGCAGGAAAATATCAGTGGTAGTCATTATCAAGAGATCCTAGGTGCTTTATATATATATATATATATATATATATATATATATATATATATATATATATATATATATATATATATATATATATATATATATATATATATATATATATATATATATATATATATATATATATATATATATATATATATATATATATATATATACTACATGGTGACTCTAAAGCAGGCAATGGATAAGTTCAGGATCATTTCGCACCAATCAACTAATAAAGATGGATGGCAACACTCTGAAGGAATAGTTGACATGATCATACATGAATGGGACATCTGCTTTGCATTCAGAAAGAAAAACATGGCTGCTCAAGCAAAAGATCCCCTGCTCTGATAAATTAAAATCTATCAAAACATGAAATGCAAAGGGAGTTCCAATTAAGAAACATTTACTAAGTAAGAGCTACCAGTAAGTTGTCTGACTCTACGAGTTACCATGACATACAATATTAACAGCACGGTGATTTAACTCCTATCTATGATTAGTGTCTAAAATACTGCAATCCGAAAGGAACGATCGCACTAAATTAACAAGATAATAATCTAATTCGCGGTAAATAGATTTCCTATCCATCTGCAAATTTTCTAATTTTTGGAGCAACCGACTTAAAACGAAATTAACAGTTACAATAGCCATAATAAATGCGAGTAGTAGTAACATGTCCACCATCCTACCTCTTCATCCTTCTGAGAGTGCTGGGCTTCACCTGGGTCGGCTTCGTGCTGGGACCCACGCTCTTCTTCATCACTTCTTCCCCACGCCGCAGGCCCCCCGCCGTGATGTCACCGCACCAGATGATGCCCCTCACTAGCTGCCCCGATCCCCGGGCGATCAGCCGCGCCACCGACGAGCTGTAATCGTCCACGTTCGGCGCTATTGTCGTCCAGAACGCCGCGGACTTCTCCTCAACAACCTCCTTCTTATCCCCGACAGCTTCTTCCGGCGTGATCTCGGCCACTGCCCTCGCGTCCATGACCTCTGACTTCTCCTTCGCCGCCGTCTCCACCTGCTTCACCGAGAAGGTGGTGTACTCCTCGAGGACCCTGTCCAGCTCCGCCAATACTTCCTCCTGCCCCTTCCCAACGACCGTGAGGCCGTAGCTCAGCGCCGCCTCCGCGTCCGCTTCGGCACCGTCCGCGTCATCCTTGTCGTCCGGGTGGTCCGTGTGTGGGACATGGAGCGAGAAGAAGTAGTGCGCGGGGTCGAGCTTGACCGCCGCGACATCGCGGGCCAGCGGCCACTGGACGGGCTCCTGCTCGGCGCCAGCGTCAGACCGCCCGCTGCTGAACAAGCGGAAGAGGCCGCGGCGGTGGTGGGGCTTCTCGTGGATCAGGCGCGCGAGGACGGCGACGGAGTGGTCCCCCTGGCGGAGGCGCACGATGGAGAGCGTGCCAGCGCCGAGATCGACGCTGCGGTCGGGGTCGATGAGGTGGAGCTGCGCCCCAGGGACAGCGATGATGGTCTCCTCTGTGGTGGGCGGTGGCGGTGCCGCGTCCTCTTCGACCGTCTCGGGGAAGAGGTTCTGTGCGAGCTCGTTGGGGTCGACGGTGGGGTAGAGGGAGTTGCCCGTGGCGGCGCCGGCGCCGGCGCAGGTGGAGGTGGTGGGTGCGGAGAAGAAAGGGGTATTGAGATCAGGGTGGGACTGGTCCACATCCGGGTAGAGGCTCTGCTTGGCATTCGAGGAAGCGAAAGCCATGGTTGCGTAGCTGGTCGGTTGCGCTTAGCTTGCTGCGGATCGAGTCGAGCGAGGGGAAGTGGGGAAACAGAAATGGGAGAGGTGGGATTTTATTACGGAAAGAACCAAGTGGTGAAGGCGACGGTTGCTGTGGCGCTCAGGGACGCGGAGACTTCTGCCCGTTGGCCGTCGGCAGGCTGGTACCGTTTCTCAAACCGAACCACACCTGGGGCACAGATGTGGGTGCGGAGATGGTGGTGGCAGCGGATCCGGCAAGCCGATAAGACGAGAAGACTTTGGGAGGAAGGAAGGGGGCGAACGACGCGTAGATGTCGCGGCGAAAGGCGTGGCGGTGGGGGCGAGACAACTCATCGGACACGGAGGCGCGAGAAGAAACGATCAGGAACCTTAGCTGGAGACGAGGCAAAGACGAATAGACACTGGCCTATAAAATTTAGCATGTTTCGTACAGGATGTTTAATCTAATTACAAAACCAATTATATAACTAAAGACTAAATGATGAGATAAATTTTTTAAACCTAATTAATCAATGATTAACAAAAGTTATGTGAATTACCTAATAATTAGGTTTAATATATTTTTTAGAGCTTGTTTGGAAACAAGAACATCGAAAGTAAATCGATGGGCTAAAATCATTTTGCTATAAAAATTAGTTGCTTTTATGAAATTAGGTTATCTCCAGCTAGGAGCCGACCCGATCCAAATTCTGAGTGAGGGGCTAAGGGCATGTTTGGTTTGTGGCTAAATGTGTCACACTTTGTCTAAGGTTAGTCGTCCGAGTTGAGGGGCTGTTTGATTTGTGGCTAAATGTGCCATACTTTGCCTAAGGTTAGTCGTTCGAATTGAAGAACTAACCTTAGGCAGAAAAGTTAGGCAAAGTGTAGCAAATTAGCATCAAACCAAACAGGCTCTAACTAACCTTAGGCAGAAAAGTTAGGCAAAATGTGACAACTTAGGTAGTGAACCAAACATACCTTAAGTATGAGTGGGGGACTAAGTGAATGTTTGTTAACTAATACACTAAATAACATAAAAAGTTCATTGAAACAAAAAATGAGTGGGGTCGTAAGGAAAATGGACCCCGGACCATTTGACTCAAAAGGTTTTGGTGTTTGATGATCAACATAATCTGTAGATTAATGAGTTTGCTAGTGTTTATGTTTGTAGTTCACATGATACTAAAAGTGACTTGGACTAATGTATTGAGGAAAGCAACACCTCAAAAGAAGACATTGTGAAGATCACAAGTGAAGATCAAAAAATATCAAGCAAAGTCCAAAAAAAACGAAGAAATGTGTTGCCACTCGCGGACTGTCCCGTAAGGGAAACCAGACTGTTCGGTGGCACACTAGACTGTCCGGTGCACCAGGGAACAGTAGCCCAACGGCTAGTTCCTGGTGGCACTGTGGAGGAGGGCTCATATTGTTTGTGCAAAGTCTGACAACGCCAATGGTCGACTGACAGATCCAACGACTAGTGGCGCACCGGACAGGGCACCAGATTGTTCGGTGCCCACCACCGGTGTCGGCGTTTCGAGACCGGGGGGTCCCTGGGCCGACGAGTGAAATGTCGCCGCGTGCCCCAGCCCAGATGGGTCGGCGCGAGACGGAGCGCGAAGGGGGGAACAAAGGGCAGCCGGAGCGAGAGAGAGAGGTGGAAATCCCGCGGCCTTCGTGTTTGTCCCGCGCCCAGGTCGGGTGCGCTTGCAGTAGGGGGTTACAAGCATCCACGCGGGAGAGGGAGCGAGCGGCCTCACGCGAACGCCTGTCCCGTCCTCTTCCCCGCGCGGCCAACCCTCTGTAAGAGGGCCCTGGTCCTTCCTTTTATAGGCGTAAGGAGAGGATCCAGGTGTACAATGGGGGGTGTAGCAGAGTGCTAACGTGTCTAGCGGAGGAGAGCTAGCGCCCTAAGTACATGCCATCGTGGCAGCCGGAGAGGTTTTGGCACCCGGTTCGTGTGGTGTCGTGGCCGTCGGAGGAGCGCTGGAGCCTGGCGGAAGGACAGCTGTCGGGGCTGTCAAGTCCTTGCTGACGTCCTCTTGCTTCCGTAAGGGGGCTGAGAGCCGCCGTCGTCATAGAGCGTGCGGGGCGCCATCATTACTTGTCTGACGGAGCGAGCCAGATGGGACGCCGGTCTTGTTCCCCGTAGCCTGAGTCAGCTTGGGGTAGGGTAATGATGGCGCCTCCTGTTGACATGGTCGGTCCGCACCCTAGGTTGGGTGATGTGGAGGCTCCTCCGAGGTCGAGGTCGAGTCTGTCTTCCGTGGCCGAGGTCGAGTCCGAGTCCCTGGGTCGGGCGAGGCAGAGACCGTCGGCTGAGGCCAGGGCTGAGTCTGAGCCCTGGGGTCGGGCGGAGCGGAGTTTGCCGTCTTCCGGGGCTGTGCCCGAGTCCAAGCCCTGAGGTCGGGCGGATCGGAGTTTGCCGTCTTCCGGGGCTGAGCCCAAGTCCGAGCCCTGGGTCGGGCGGAGCGGAGTTCGCCGTCTTCCGGGGCTGAGCCCGAGTCCGAGCCCTGGGTCGGGCGGAGCGGAGTTCGCCGTCTTCCGGGGCTGAGCCCGAGTCCGAGCCCTAGGTCGGGCGGAGCGGAGTTCGCCGTCTTCCGGGGCTGAGCCCGAGTCCGAGCCCTGGGTCGGGCGAAGCGGAGTTTCCTATGGTGCCTGAGGCCGGGCCTGACTGCCTGTCAGCCTCACTCTGTCGAGTGGCACAGCAGTCGGAGCGGCGCAGGCAGCGCCGTCCTTCTGTCAGGCCGGTCAGTGGAGCGGCGAAGTGACTGTGGTCACTTCGGCTCTGTCGACTGGAGGACGCGCGTCAGGATAAAGGTGTCAGGCCACCTTTGCATTAAATGCCCCCGCGATTTGGTCGGTTGGCATGGCGATTTGGCCAGGGTTGCTTCTTGGCGAAGACTGGGCCTCGGGCGAGCCAGAAGTATGTTCGTCGCTGGAGGGGGGCCTCGGGCGAGACGTAGATCCTCCGGGGTCGGCTGCCCTTGCCCGAGGCTGGGCTCGGGCGAGGCGTGATCGAGTCCCTCGAATGGACCGATTCCTGACTTAGTCGCACCCATCAGGCCTTTGCAGCTTTGTGCTGATGGGGGTTACCAGCTGAGAATTAGGAGACTTGAGGGTACCCCTAATTATGGCCCCCGACAGTAGCCCCCGAGCCTCGAAGGGAGTGTTAACACTCGCTTGGAGGCTTTTGTCGCACTTTTTTGCAAGGGGACCAGCCTTTCTCGGTTGCGTTTTGTTCCGGTGGGTGCGCGCGAGCGCACCCACCGGGTGTAGCCCCCGAGGCCTCGGAGGAGTGGTTTGACTCCTCCGAGGTCTTAATGCCTAGCGCAATGCTTCGGCTGGTCTGGTCGTTCCCTCATGCGAGCTGGCCGTAGCCCGGGTGCACGGTCGGGTTCCAAGTTCTCGGGCTGGTATGTTGACGCTGTCAACGTTTGGCCGGAGTCGGGTTTGCAAGAGCAGCCCCCGAGCCTCTGCAAAGGGCGAGACGACGGTCAGGGACAGACTCGACTTTTTTACATACGCCCCTGCGTCGCCTTTCCGCAAGGAGGAGGGGGGGAAAGCGCCATGTTGCCCTCGGAGGGCGCCGAACATGATGTCTCCGGTGAGCTGCTGGCGGGTAATCCGAGTGGACGCCCGTGCCCCATTTGCTAGGGGTCAGCTAGAGGCCTGGAGGCGCGCCCAAAAGTACCTGCGGGTGATCTGCCGGACCCGGTCCCCTGTCGACGGGGTCCGAGGGCTCGATGCCTCCCTCTGATGGGATTCCGTTACAAGATCGTTCCCGCTGGTCTCGGAAATGTCCTAGGGTACCTCGGGAGCGTAGCCCGAGCCTCGGTTATGTATCGAACGTACCCAAGGTCATCCCTCGCTCTGTGTCTGAGGCGGCTGTGAACCCTTCGAGGGCCAACCTACGAACCCCTGATCAGTAGTGGGCGCGGAGCCCGAGTAGCCTGAGGCGGCCGTTGAACCCTTCCGAGGGGCCGGCCTTCGAACCTCTGACCAGTAGTGGGTGTGGAGCCCACGCGCTCTGAGGCGGCTGTTAAACCCCTCCGAGGGGCCAGCCTTTGAACCTCTGATCAGTAGGGAGGCTCGGAGCCTGTTTCCTTCACGGAGAAGGATCCTTTTCGGGGTATCCCCCTTTCCCGGTCCCTGTTGTAAGAGAGAGAAAGAGGAAAAGAAAAAGGATACGAAATCGAATGACGTGGCGTACCTTTTTTGACGCGGTCATCATGGCGAAGGCGAAGCGTCGCTCGCTTCCCCTGCCAGAGGCGCCGCCTGTCCCGCCGCGGAGTTAATGCGACAGGGCGAGTAGTTCGCGGGGCGGCCGTTGCGCGTGCGCGAGCCGTTCGAGGAACGGAACACAGGCGCGCCGTCTTCACGCCGTGAGAGAGGGTTCTCTCACTGCCCCAGGATGGGACGTAGGCTTGGCTGATGACGTGACCGCTGCTCCCGCCCGCCTGCCACCGCCATTACTGCCGGCCCATTTTTGGCCGTATTGACCGTCGCGCCTGGCTGGCACTGCTAGGTCGTACGCAGGGTTGCCTCGAGTCGTGGTACTGGTTCCGCAGTCGAGGAGGCGTGGCAGTGGTGCGAGTGGCGGTGCAGTTGCTTGCACGTAGCGACCGGCGCGCCGGTTGCATGACGCGTGGGCGTGGGGCCCCATGCTAGGTGCGTTGGAAGTCGGAGGGGCGCGCCCACTTGGCGTGGTTGCATGCCGCCTGCATGGCTGCCCGCCCTTTCGCCCGCTGGTCTGGGCGAAAGTGGAGGAATGCCCGTATCCGCTGGGCGGTTGCATGCACCGCGCGCGGCGGTTTGGCTTCTTCTGCTCTGGGCCGGTTTGCAAGACGTGTGGGACCCAGCCCCCGCGCCGTAGGGGGAGGACCTTGGAGCGTGTTGGAGAAGACTCAGCCCACGACGGCTGGGGACGCAGGTAGGGAGAGTCGCCTTTAAAAGGAGGGTGACCCCCTTGAAAGGCGACCATGTCTTCGCGCTCCCTTATGCATCGTGTCTTTCCACCTTCCGAGCCCCCGGATGGGGGACACCCGCAATCCTTCCGCCTTGTCGTTGGAGGAACGCAACTCCGTGGGAGTTGGTACCTTTCAGCCATCGTTCGGCTTCAAGGATTTTCATCATGCAGCCCGGCTGCACCCCTCCGCCGGCGGTCACCCAGGACGGTGACCTCCAGTTCGATGGCGGGGGAAAGCAAGCCGGGCTGCAGCCTCTGCCCCTCCTTCAGCCTCAAGGATTTTCATCATCAGCGCTGGGGAGGGGAGTGTGCCGAGTTGGGGTCGGCCCCTGCGCGGGCGGCGGCCCACTCCTTCCCTCAGTGATCGGGGGGAAGGGCGTTCGCCGTTCGTGGCGCTGGCAGCTGCCGCGTGCCTGGCTCTCTGACCCGAGTGGCTTCGGAGCCGCTCCCGGCGCTGCCTTCCGCCACGGCAGCTGGAAGAGGTTCTTCCGCCGACGAGATAGCCGGGGCCGCCCACGGACCGACCTCCAACTCTACGGCCTTCTGTCCGTCCTTGCCTCACGAGTTTTGGCACGGACAAGGGCCTCACGGCAGCAGCATCCGCCCTAAGGTCATCGCTGCTGCTGTTCGTCCCCCCAGAGCAGAAGTCGTCGTCGTCGCTGCCGGAGCGGGTGACGGCGAGCCGTTCGTCGGTCTTCTGTTGCTCCGTAGGCCCCCCAATCGTGTGGGGTTGTTCGTACCTGCAGAGGTGGAACCGGGGTTCCGCTTGTAATGACACCTTGGATGCCGGTGTTCTGTTCATTGTGGCTGTCGGGGCCTGAACGTGTATGTATTTCTGGCGCGGAGCCGTGTTTTTTCCTCATTTTTGAGCACTAAGTCTCGCCTGTTGGTTATCTGAACCGCTTCACCAAGCGTGAGTCGCCCCGTGCAAAGGTGACGAGTGAGGTATCCGTATCCCGGAGGCGTAGGAGTCCCTCGGCTCGGTCGGCCTTGCTAACCGACGCTTCTCTTGCTTAGTTAAAGGAACCCCTCGGCCGCTCTTCAATGAGCCGAAGCCAGGGGTAGCGGTGTCAGCATGGACAGAGGCAGAGTTGGCTCGAAAAGAAGACTTGGTCGGCCGGAGCCTGGCCGGGTCGTCCGTTAGCGGGACCGACGCCGGAGTTGATCTGCCGAGGCCTCGGGCCGGGCTGATGTCTTCGGGAGACAGCTGGCCGAGGCCTCGGGGTGACCAGCCGAGCCGCCTGCTCGAGCCGGATTCTTGGAGAAGACCCTGGCGGCGATGGCCCGGGCGTGATGATGATGTCATCCTTCAGAGTGGAGATCCTCGGACTACGTCGCCGTCCGAGGCTAGGTCGGACCTCGCCGAAGGTGTGGTCGACGCCGAGGGTGCTGCTGCTCCCTTCAACTGTCAAGATCCGAGCCTGCAGGATCGGACTATCTTGTAGTGTGTGTTTTCTGCGGCCGCCGAGGCCCAAACACACCCTCGCCGTGTTGTAAAGTTGCGCTTCTTTTCCTCTTGTTTCGAGTATCTGGACTTTTTCGTCGATAACAGAATTGTCTGTGCGAGCGAGAGTTGCTTTTCATGGAAGGTGATGAGTGAGGTATCCGTATCCCGGAGGTGTAGGAATCCCTCGGCTCGGTCGGCCTTGCCGCTTACGCGCACTCTTGCCCGTCCATAGGGTTCTGCCACCGACACAGTCGAGAAGGCCCGAAGGATCGCTTCGGCAGAGGAGCTTTTGAGCGTGAAGACTTGTTCGGTCCGCAGAATCGCTTATCCGAACGCGAGTTACTTATCGCAGAAGGTGATGAGTGAGGTATCCGTATCCCGGAGGCGTAGGAGTCCCTCGGCTCGGTCAGCCTTGGCTGCTTACCTGTACTCCATCGTTTTCAGGATCCACTTTCGAAGTAGTCGAAAAGCACGAAAGACATTCTGGCAGAAAGGATCTTTTTTCGAGGAAAATTTCGACGCAGAGGGGGTTCCCCCCTTTTAGCCCCCGAGGGAGGGTCGGGCTTTGCCGAGGCAAGGCTGACCCTTCCTTGATGACTAAACTTTGTGTGGGAGCGAGGTATATGAACAACTTGAAAGCATCTTAAGGGTAGAAACGACGTAGCTGTTGGATGTTCCAAGCGTTGCTGTAGACCTTGCCTTGACTGTTGGCCAGCTTGTACGTTCCGGGCTTCAGAACTTTGGCAATGATGAACGGCCCTTCCCAGGGAGGCGTGAGCTTGTGCCGCCCTCGGGCGTCCTGTCGCAGCCGAAGCACCAGGTCGCCCACCTGGAGGTCTCGGGACCGGACCCCTCGGGCGTGGTAGCGTCGCAGGGACTGCTGGTACCGCGCCGAGTGTAGTAAGGCCATGTCTCGAGCCTCTTCCAGCTGGTTCAGCGAGTCTTCTCGACTAGCTTGGTTGCTTTGGTCGGCGTAGGCCCTCGTCCTCGGGGAACCGTGTTCTAAGTCTGTGGGCAAGATGGCCTCGGCCCCATAGACTAGAAAGAACGGCGTGAAGCCCGTGGCTCGGCTCGGCGTTGTCTTCAGGCTCTAGACCACCGAGGGGAGTTCCTTCATCCATCGCTTGCCGAACTTGTTGAGGTCGTTGTAGATCCAAGGCTTGAGTCCTTGTAGAATCATGCCGTTGGCACGCTCTACTTGCCCATTCGTCATGGGGTGAGCCACGGCTGCCCAGTCCACCCGGATGTGGTGATCCTCGCAGAAGTCCAGGAACTTTCTGCCGGTGAACTGGGTGCCGTTGTCGGTGATGATGGAGTTCGGGACCCCAAAACGATGGATGATGTTGGTGAAGAACGCCACCGCCTGTTCGGACCTGATGCTGTTTAGGGGTCGGACCTCGATCCACTTGGAGAATTTGTCGATGGCGACCAACAGGTGCGTGTAGCCCCCGGGTGCCTTCTGCAAGGGGCCGACGAGGTCCAGACCCCACACAGCAAAAGGCCAGGTGATGGGTATCGTCTGCAGAGCCTGAGCGGGCAGGTGGGTCTGCCTCGCGTAGAACTGACACCCTTCGCAGGTGCGGACAATTCTAGTGGCGTCGGCCACCACCGTCGGCCAGTAGAAACCTTGTCGGAAGGCGTTTCCAACAAGGGCTCGAGGTGCTGCGTGATGGCCGCAAGCCCCCGAGTGTATCTCTTGTAGGAGCTCCTGACCTTCGGCGATGGAAATGCATCGCTGGAGGATGCCTGAGGGGATGCGGTGGTAGAGCTCCTTCCCATCCCCCAGCAAGACGAACGACTTGGCGCGTCGCGCCAACCGCCGAGCTTTGGCTCGGTCGAGGGGTAGCTCTCCTCGGTGGAGATATCGCAGGTACGGGGTCTGCCAGTTTCGATTAGGCGTGACCCCACTTCGCTCCTCCTCGACGCGCAGTGCCTCACCCTCGGGGGCTGAGGGTACCTCGGGCTGAACCGAGGGTGCCTCGGGCCGAGCCGAGGGTGCCTCGGGCTCGGGCGTGTCGTCGATCTTGACGGAGGGTTGATGCAGGTCTCGAGAGAAGACGTCCGGGGGAACCGTTGTTCGCCCCAAGGCTATTTTAGCCAGCTCGTCCGCAGTGTCGTTGTAGCGTCAAGCGATGTGGTTGAGCTCGAGCCCGTAGAACTTGTCTTCCAGGCGCCGAACCTCATCGCAGTAGGCCTCCATCTTCGGGTCGCGGCAGTGGGACTTCTTCATGACTTGGTCGATGACGAGCTGCGAGTCACCGCGAGCGTCGAGGCGTCGGACCCCTAGCTCGATGGCAATCCGCAACCCGTTGACCAGAGCCTCGTACTCAGCCACATTGTTGGACGCCGGGAAATGGAGGCGTAGCACGTAGCGTAGGTGATTTCTGAGGGGCGAGATGAAGAGTAGGCCTGCGCTAGCTTCTGTCTTCATCAGCGACCCGTCGAAGAACATGGTCCAGAGTTCCGGCTGGATCGGAACTGTTGGGAGCTAGGTGTCGACCCATTCAGCCACGAAGTCCGCCAAGACCTGGGACTTGATGGCCTTCCGAGGGGTGAACGAGATTGTTTCGCCCATGATTTCCACCGCCCACTTCGCGATTCTACCCGAGGCCTCTCGACACTGGATGATCTCCCCCAGGGGGAAGGATGACACCACAGTTACCGGATGAGATTCGAAGTAGTGTCGCAACTTCCGCCGCGTCAGGATCACTGCGTATAGCAGCTTCTGGACTTGTGGGTAGCAGATCTTGGTCTCGGACAGTACCTCGCTGATGAAGTAGACTGATCTCTGGACGGGCAATGTATGCCCCTCTTCTCGTCTCTCAACCACAATCGCAGCGCTAACCACCTGAGTGGTCGCGGCGACGTAGATCAAGAGGGCTTCTCTGGCAGCGGGGGGCACCAAGATGGGCGCATTCGTGAGGAGCGCCTTCAGGTTCCCGAGGGCTTCCTTGGCCTCAGGGGTCCAAGTGAAGCACTTGGCCTTCCTTAAGAGGCGGTACAGAGGCAGGCCTCTTTCGCCGAGGCGTGAGATGAAGCGGCTCAGAGCCGCAAGACATCCCATGACTCTCTGTACGCCTTTCAAGTCCTTGATGGGCCCCATGCTGGTGATGGCTGCGATCTTCTCCAGGTTGGCTTCGATGCCCCGCTCGGAGACGATGAACCCCAAGAGCATGCCTCGGGGAACCCCAAAGACACACTTCTCGGGATTAAGCTTCACTCCTTTCGCCTTGAGACATCGGAATGTCACTTCAAGGTCGGAAAGGAGGTCGGAGGCTTTCCTCGTCTTGACTACGATGTCATCGACGTAGGCCTCGACCGTCCGGCCAATGTGTTCGTCGAACACATGGTTCATGCACCGCTGGTACGTCGCACCCGCATTCCTCAAGCCGAACGACATGGTGACATAGCAGTACATGCCGAAGGGCGTGATGAAAGAAGTTGCGAGCTGGTCGGACTCCTTCATCCTGATTTGGTGATACCCTGAGTAGGCATCGAGGAAAGACAGGGTTTCGCACCCAGCAGTGGAATCCACGATTTGATCGATGCGAGGCAGAGGGTAGGGAACCTTCGGACATGCTTTGTTTAGACCAGTGTAGTCTACACACATCCGCCATTTCCCTCCTTTCTTTCTCACAAGCACAGGGTTGGCAAGCCATTCGGGATGGAATACCTCTTTGATGAACCCTGTCGCCATTAGCTTGTGGATCTCCTCGCCTATGGCTCTGCGCTTTTCTTCGTCGAATCGGCGCAGAGGCTGCTTGACGGGTCGGGCTCCGGCTCGGATATCCAGCGAGTGCTCAGCGACATCCCTCGGTATGCCGGGCATGTCCGAGGGACTCCACGCGAAAACGTTGGCGTTTGCATGGAGAAAGTCGACGAGCACTGCTTCCTATTTGGGGTCGAGCTCGGAGCCGATCCGGATCTGCTTGGAGGCGTCGCTGCTGGGGTCGAGGAGGACGGGCTTAACCGTCTCCATTGGCTCGAAGTTGCCGGCGTGACGCTTCACGTCTGGCACCTCCTTAGAGAGGCTCTCCAGGTCGGCGATGAGGGCCTCGGATTTGGCGAGGGCCTCGTCATACTCCACGCACTCGACGTCGCATTCGAACGCGTGTCGGTACGTGGGGCCAACGGTGATGACCCCGTTGGGGCCCGACATCTTGAGCTTGAGGTAGGTGTAGTTGGGGACGGCCATGAACTTCGCGTAGCATGGCCTCCCCAGTACTGCATGGTAGGTTCCTCGGAACCCGACCACCTCGAATGTGAGGGTCTCCCTTCGGAAGTTGGAGGGTGCCCCGAAGCAGACGGGAAGGTCGAGTTGTCCGAGGGGCTGGACGCGCTTCCCAGGGATGATCCCGTGGAAAGGCGCAGCGCCTGCCCGGACCGAGGACAGATCAACACGCAGGAGCCCGAGGGTCTCAGCGTAGATGATGTTGAGGCTGCTGCCTCCGTCCATGAGGACCTTGGTGAGCCTGACATCGCTGATGACGGGGTCGACAACGAGCGGGTATTTCCCCGGGCTCGGCACGTGGTCGGGGTGGTCGGCTTGGTCGAAGGTGATGGGCTTGTCGGACCAGTCTAGGTAGACTTGCGCCGCCACCTTCACCGAACAGACCTCCCGACGCTCTTGCTTGCGGTGCCGAGTCGAGGCGTTTGCCGCTTGCCCACCGTAGACCATGAAGCAGTCGCGGACCTCGGGGAATTCTCCTGCCTGGTGATCTTCCTTCTTGTCGTCATCGCGAGCCCTGCCACCCTCCGCGGGTGGCCCGACCCTGTGGAAGTGGCGCCGAAGCATAGCGCACTCCTCAAGGGTGTGCTTGACGGGCCCCTGATGATGGGGGCACGGCTCCTTGAGCATCTTGTCGAAGAGGTTGGCACCTCCGGGGGTTTCCGAGGGTTCTTGTACTCGGCGGCAGCGGCAAGGTCCGCGTCGGCGGCATCGCGTTTCGCTTGCGACTTCTTCTTGCCCTTCTTCTTGGCGCCGCACTGAGTTGACGCCTCGGGGGCATCTTCCGGTGGGCGGCCCTAGGGCTGCTTGTCCTTCCGGAAGATAGCCTCAACCGCCTCCTGGCCAGAGGCGAACTTGGTGGCGATGTCCATCAGCTCGCTCGCCCTGGTGGGGGTCTTTCGACCCAGCTTGCTGACCAGGTCGCGGCAAGTGGTGCCGACGAGGAACGCGCCGATGACATCTGAATCGGTGATGTTGGGCAGCTCGGTGCGCTGCTTCGAGAATCGCCGGATGTAGTCCCAGAGAGACTCTCTCGGCTGCTGCCGGCAGCTTCGGAGGTCCCAGGAGTTTCCAGGGCGCACGTACGTGCCCTGGAAATTGCCGGCGAAGGCTTGGACCAGGTCGTCCCAGTTGGAGATCTGCCCCGAAGGCAGGTGCTCCAACCAGGCGCGAGCGGTGTCGGAGAGAAACAGGGGGAGGTTGCGGATGATGAGGTTGTCATCGTCCGTCCCACCCAGTTGGCAGGCCAGCCGGTAGTCCGCGAGCCACAGTTCCGGTCTCGTCTCCCCCGAGTACTTTGTGATAGTAGTCAGGGGTCGGAACCGGGTCGGGAACGACACCCATCGTATGGCGCGGCTGAAAGCCTGCGGACCGGGTGGTTCGGGCGAGGGACTCCGATCCTCCCCGCTGTCGTAGCGTCCCCCACGCCTGGGGTGGTAGCCTCGGCGCACCCTCTCGTCGAGGTGGGCCCGATGGTCGCGGTGATGGTGCTCGTTGCCGAGGCGACCCGGGGCCACAGGCGCTGTGTTGCGCGTGCGCCCGGTGTGGACCGAGGCTTCCCGCATGAATCGGGAAGTCGCGACGCGATGTTCCGAGGGGTACCCCTGCCTTCGGGAGGCGGAGCTTTCGGCCCGTCGGACCGCGGCGCCCTCCAGGAGATTCTTGAGCTCTCCCTAGATTCGCCGCCCTCGGTGGTTGATGGCTCCGGCATCGCGCGGAGAAGCATTGCCGCTGCAGCCAGGTTCTGGCCGACCCCACTGGAAGCGGGTGGCGGCCTTACCCTGACATCGTCGGCGATGTGGTGCTGGATACCCTAGGGTAGATGACGCATTTCTCCGGCCAGAGGTTGGCCCGCCCCTTCCTGCCCGACGTCCCGGCGGATCGGCTCAAGTGCTCCTGCTCCCTCGTCGAGCCTGGCCGGCACCCCGCGAATTTGCTCGAGCTGTGGGTCGTGACCCCCCCACCGGAACGGGGACCACAGCTAGCTCTCGTAGGATGTCAACGCGAGGCACAGGCCTAGGGAGATCACCGTTCTCCGGCATACCAAGATGGTTGCCCTCGGAGGGACCCCCTAGATCGACGTGGAAACATTCATGACTTGGGCCGCAATCCTCGTCGCCGAGGCTGCGGCTACCGTCGGAACAGTCGGAAAGGCAGTAGTCGCATGCGGTCATGAAGTCCTGCATGGCACTGGGGTTACCAAGTCCGGAGAAATCCCAACAGAAGTCAGGCACGTCATCTTCCTCGGACCCCGAGGGCCCGTAGGTCGAGACGTTCGTCAGCCGGTCCCAGGGTGACCGCATACGATACCCCAGAGGGTTCGGACTCGCCTCTACAAGAGCGTCCGCCAAAGCAAAGCCGCTTGGCGGGTCGAGGCTGAATCCAAGAGGCGTGAGATGGGAATCGGTCTGTACCTCTTGGTCGATGGGCGGTGATGAAGTCACGTCAGGGACTGACTGCACCGTCGTCTCAGGTACGAGGGTGACGCCCAGCAAGCCTTTCGCGAGCGTGCTGGCGTCGTCCGTCTGCTTGGAATTGGCGTGTTGCGGGGAGACGGCGCTCGTCTTCGTCTCAAACGCGAGGTCGATGCCCGACGCGCCCCCCGTTGGGCCGCCGGTGCCGTCGACTTGCTCGACAGCTGACGAGGTGTCGCCCCCTGCTTGGCCTTGGTTGCCCCGCCTCCTCCTCCGTCGGCAGGGGAGAGGGCGGGGCGAGCTCGAATGTTGTTCTTCCACCACGCGGGGAAGACGTCGTCGATTCCGCTGCCGGCGGGCGGGCTGTCGGCCGCCATTGTCGCTGTCGCACGGCGGGGGAAGGAGTATCATGTCGTAGCTGTCGTCGAGGGACATGAACTCAAGACTCCCGAAACGGAGCACCGTCCTGGGCTGGAAAGGTTGCTGGAGACTGCCCATCTGGAGCATGACGGGAAGCTGTTCGTCAACACGCAGCAGGCCCCTACCTGGCGCACCAACTGTCGGCGTTTCGAGACCGGGG
The DNA here is from genome assembly GCF_902167145.1 of Zea mays. Lineage (NCBI taxonomy): Eukaryota > Viridiplantae > Streptophyta > Magnoliopsida > Poales > Poaceae > Zea > Zea mays. Next base: position 149,470,347 of record NC_050104.1, on the reverse strand, counting down.
GGTCCCTGGGCCGACGAGTGAAATGTCGCCGCGTGCCCCAGCCCAGATGGGTCGGCACGAGATGGAGCGCGAAGGGGGAAAAAGGGCAGCCGGAGCGAGAGAGAGAGGTGGAAATCCCGCGGCCTTCGTGTTTGTCCCGCGCCCAGGTCGGGTGCGCTTGCAGTAGGGGGTTACAAGCGTCCACGCGGGAGAGGGAGCGAGCGGCCTCACGCGAGCGCCTGTCCCGTCCTCTTCCCCGCGCGGCCAACCCTCTGTAAGAGGGCCCTGGTCCTTCCTTTTATAGGCGTAAGGAGAGGATCCAGGTGTACAATGGGGGGTATAGCACAGTGCTAACGTGTCTAGCGGAGGAGAGCTAGCGCCCTAAGTACATGCCATCGTGGCAGCCGGAGAGGTTTTGGCACCCGGTTCGTGTGGTGTCGTGGCCGTCGGAGGAGCGCTGGAGCCTGGCGGAAGGACAGCTGTCGGGGCTGTCAAGTCCTTGCTGACGTCCTCTTGCTTCCGTAAGGGGGCTGAGAGCCGCCGTCGTCATAGAGCGTGTGGGGCGCCATCATTACTTGTCTGACGGAGCGAGCCAGATGGGACGTCGGTCTTGTTCCCCGTAGCCTGAGTCAGCTTGGGGTAGGGTAATGATGGCGCCTCCTGTTGACGTGGTCGGTCCGCGCCCTAGGTTGGGCGATGTGGAGGCTCCTCCGAGGTCGAGGTCGAGTCTGTCTTCCGTGGCCGAGGTCGAGTCCGAGCCCCTGGGTCGGGCGAGGCGGAGACCGTCGGCTGAGGCCAGGGCTGAGTCCGAGCCCTAGGGTCGGGCGGAGCGGAGTTCGCCGTCTTTCGGGGCTGTGCCCGAGTCCGAGCCCTGAGGTCGGGCGGATCGGAGTTCACCGTCTTCCGGGGCTGAGCCCAAGTCCGAGACCTGGGTCGGGCGGAGCGGAGTTCGCCGTCTTCCGGGGCTGAACCCGAGTCCGAGCCCTGGGTCGGACAGAGCGGAGTTCGCCGTCTTCCGGGGCTGAGCCCGAGTCCGAGCCCTGGGTCGGGCGGAGCGGAGTTTGCCATCTTCCGGGGCTGAGCCCGAGTCCGAGCCCTGGGTCGGGCGAAGCAGAGTTCGCCGTCTTCCGGGGCTGAGCCCGAGTCCGAGCCCTGGGTCGGGCGGAGTGGAGTTCGCCGTCTTCCAGGGCTGAGCCTGAGTCCGAGCCCTGGGTCGGGCGAAGCGGAGTTTCCTATGGTGCTTGAGGCCAGGCCTGACTGCCTGTCAGCCTCACTCTGTCGAGTGGCACAGCAGTCGGAGCGGCGCAGGCGGCGCTGTCCTTCTGTCAGGCCAGTCAGTGGAGCGGCAAAGTGACTGCGGTCACTTCGGCTCTGTCGACTGGAGGACGCGCGTCAGGATAAAGGTGTCAGGCCACCTTTGCATTAAATGCCCCTGCGATTTGGTCGGTTGGCGTGGCGATTTGGCCAGGGTTGCTTCTTGGCGAAGACTGGGCCTCGGGCGAGCCGGAAGTATGTTCGTCGCTGGAGGGGGGCCTCGGGCGAGACGTAGATCCTCCGGGGTCGGCTGCCCTTGCCCGAGGCTGGGCTCGGGCGAGGCGTGATCGAGTCCCTCGAATGGACCGATTCCTGACTTAGTCGCACCCATCAGGCCTTTGCAGCTTTGTGCTGATGGGGGTTACCAGCTGAGAATTAGGAGACTTGAGGGTACCCCTAATTATGGTCCCCGACAACCGGATTGTCCTGTGTGTCACATAGAGCAGCAACTTTTCTCCACCGGCTAGAATTTAGTTGGGGCCTATAAATACCCCCCTCAACCGGCCATTTCAAGGTGTGGTAGCCCAAGCAACATATTAAGACATAGTATAGATATTTCCAAGTGCTCATACACCCAAGTGCTTAATAGAATCACTCGGTGATTAGCGTAGGCGCTTTGTGAAGTGCTTAGGTTAGTTATATTGCATTAACGCTTGCTCTAGGTGAACCCTAGTTAGTTGAGTGAGTTTAGAAAAAACACACAACCCCTCGACTCTTGCGTGAGCCGTTGTAATTGTACCGAGTGGGACGAGAGTTTTGCGAGACCGTAACAACCGCGTTTGTATCACGGCCGCCACCGTGTACTGGAGGGAATGAGGTCCGCGGCATTTCGGCCGGAAGCTCGATAGTGGAGACGGCGGGGAGCGTTCGAGAGGATCCAGAAGCGGAGCACCACTTGCGCGTGGAGAAGGCCCGCGGCTCTCTACGGAGTTACTCGACCGTGGTGCTTGGCCCTAGCGTGGGCTTCCCTTTGCGTAGGGGCACCAATGAGGATTAGTTGGGACATTGCATGGTTCTGAATACCTCGGTGACGGTGTTTCGGACCCGCGAGGACCGTCAACCGACCAGTGAATTTGTTTGCTGCGTGCCCCTGCCCAGATGGGTTGATGCAAGATGGAACACAAGAGGGAAATGAGGCTTATGTTATCTCGCACCGGGGTGCTCGTAGTAGGGGTTACAAGCGTCGCGAGAGAGAGAGAGAGTCCCTGCGTGCGTCCGTCTCTGCCTATCTCGTCTGCCTCCTTGTCTCCTCTCTTCCCGTCCCCCCCTGCCGGAAGGCCATGGACATCCCCTTTTATAGATACAAGGAGATGGCCCAGCTGTACAATGAGGTGTAGCTATGTGTTAACGTGGCTGGCGGAGAAGCGCCTTGAGCCCTGTACACGTGCTAACGTGGCTGTCGGAGAAATGCCTTGAGCTCTGTAGAATCATAGCTGGTGGTGCGGCATGGATCATGCTGACGTTTCCTTGCTTTCGTAGTATGTTGAGAGCAATCCGATGTCATGGGCGCACGCGGGGAACCATCATTACCTGTTACCGGAGTAACCTTAGATGGGACACCGGTCTTGTTCCTTCATAGCCTGAGGCAGCTAGCTAGGGGTAGGGCAATGATGTATCCCCTGTAGCGTAGTCGGTCCGAGGCTCAGGTCGGGCGAGGCGGAGACTTCTTTTGAGGCCAAGGCTACGGTCGGGTGAGGTTGTGACTCCTCCCGAGGCCGAGGCTGAGGCCGAGGCCTAGGGTCGGGCGAGGCGGAGACCTTCTCCCGAGGCCGAGGCTGAGGTCGAGGCCTGAGGTCGGGCGAGGCGGAGCTCCCTGTTGCGCCCGAGGCTGAACTCGGGAGAGGTCACAACTTACTGTTGCTAGTCTTGCATTGGTGGTTGGCACAGTAGCCGGAGCGGGGCGAACAGTGTTGTTTCCCTGTCAGAACGGTCAGTAAAGGGGTGAAGTGACTGTGGTCACTTCGACCTTGCCGACTGAGGCACACGTGTCAGGATAAGGTGTCAGGCGATCTCCGCATTAAATGTGCACGCGATACGGTCGGTTGGTAGGGCGATCTGGCTGAGGTCGCTGCACGACAAAGCTCGCCCAAGCTGGGCTTCAGGCGAGCTGAGAGTGCGCTCACTGCCTGAGGAGGCCCTCCGGCGAGGCGTGAATCCGCCCGGGACTACTGTTCCCGCCCGAGGCCGAGGCTGGGCTCGGATGAGGTTGTGTCCCTTGGTAGACGAGGCCCCGACTTGAACCACGCTTTATCAGCTGTTTATGGTTTGTTCTGAAGATGTTTTCCAGACACGTTTTAGGAGTATTGGGGGTACCCCTAATTACGGTACCCGACAGTAGCCCCCGAGCCTCGAAGGGAGTGTAGGCACTCGCTTGGAGGTTCTGCCAGATTTTTGCAAGGGGTCTGGCCTCTTCCGGTTATTTTTGGTTCCGACGGGTGCGCGAGCGCACCCGTCGGATGTAGCCCCCGAGGCCTCGGAGGAGTGGTTTGACTCCTCTGAGGTCTTAATTCTTTTTGCGATGCCTCGGTCGGCCTTGTTGTTCCCTCATGCGGCCTGAATGTAGACCGGGTGCACGGTTAGGCTCCGAGTTTTCACGCTGGTTTATTGACGTGGTCAATGGTTCGGCCGTAGCCTGGTGCGAGAGCAGCCCCCGAGCCTCTACACGGAGCGAGAGGACGATCAAGGACCGTCTCGACTTTTATTGTACGCCCCTTCGTCGCCTTTCCGCAAGGAGGAAGGGGGGAAAGCGCCATGTTACCCTCGGAGGGCACCGGACACGGTGTTTCCAGTGAGCTGCTAACGGGTGATCCGAGTGGACGCCCGAGCCCTGTTCGATAAGGGTCGGCTAGTGGCCCAGAGGCGTGCTCCAAAAGTACCTGCGGGTGATTTGCTGGACCCGGACCCATTCGATAGGGTCCGAGGGCTCGGTGCCTAGCTCCCTCCGGTGGGATTCCATTACAAAATCGTTCCCGCTGGTCTCGGAAATGTCCTAGGGTACCTCGGGAGCGTAGCCCGAGCCTCGGCAATGTAACAGACGTACCCAGGGTCATCCCTGACTCTGCATGCTCTGGGGCGGCTGTCGAACCCTTCCGAGGGGTCATCCTTCGAACCCCTGATCAATAAAGGGCTCGGAGCCCGAGTGCTCTGGGGCGGTTGCAGAACCCCAAAGGGCGCAACCTTCAAACCCCTGATCAGTAGGAGGGCTCGGGGCCCGTTTCCTTCGCTGAGAAGGATCCTTTTTCGAAATATCCCCTTTCCCGGTCCCTGTGGCAAGAGAGAGAGAGGAAAAGAAAAAGGATCTGGATTTAAATAATGTGGCGCACCTTTTTTGACGCGGTCATCATGATGGCGGTGAGACGGTGCCCGCTTCTCCTGCTGGAGGTGTCGCTTGCCCTGCCAAGGAGTTAATGCGACGGGGCGGGTGAAAGGGAATTAGGCTTACACCTATTTCCTAATTGATTTTGGTGGTTGAATTGCCCAACACAAATATTTGGACTAACTAGTTTGCTCTAGTCTATAATTTCTACAGGTGCCAAAGGTTCACAATAAGCCAATAAAAAGACCAAGAAAGGGTTCAAACAAAGAGAGCAAAAGACAACCCAAAGGCACCCTGGTCTAGCGCACCGGACTGTGTCCGGTGCACCAGGGCACTCGAGGCTGAACTCTACACCTTCGGGAAATTCAGAGGGCGCTCCGCTATAAATCACCGGACTGTCCGGTGAGTCACCGGACAGTGTCCGGTGCACACCGGACTGTCCGGTGTGCCAGCGGAGCAACGACTACTTCGCGAGCAACGGTCGACTGCAACGCATTAAATGCGTGCCTGCACGCGCAGAGGACAGAGCAGCGCCAGAAGGCGCACCGGACAGTCTACAGGACCTGTCCGGTGCAGCACCGGACAGCCCAGAGGCCCCATAAGTCAGAGCTCCAACGGTTGAACCCCAACGGTCCGCTGACGTGGCTGGCGCACCGGACAGTGTCCAGTGGCGCACCGGACTGTCTGGTGCGCCATGCGACAGCACACTTCCAACGACCATCTTTTGGTGGTTGGGGTTATAAATACCCCAACCACCCCCACATTCATTGGCATCCAAGTTTTCTACACTTCTACACCTTACAAGAGCTATAGCATTCATTACAAGACACACCAAAGAGATCAAATCCTCTCCCAACTCCACACAAAGCTTTAGTGACTAGAGAGAGTGATTTTTTGTGTTCATTTGAGCTCTTGCGCTTGGATTGCTTCTTTTCTTTCTCATTCTTTCTTGTGATCATCTCAATTGTAACCGAGGCAAGAGACACCAATTGTGTGGTGGTCCTTGCGGGGACTTGTTGTCCCGTTTGATTGAGAAGAGAAGCTCACTCGGTCCGAGGGACCGTTTGAGAGAGGGAAAGGGTTGAAAAAGACCCAGTCTTTGTGACCACCTCAACGGGGAGTAGGTTTGCAAGAACCGAACCTCGGTAAAACAAATCATCGTGTCTCACTCTTTATTTGCTCACGATTTGTTTTGCGCCCTCTCTCTCGGACTCGTTTATATTTCTAACGCTAACCCGACTTGTAGTTGTGATTAAGTTTGTAAATTTCAGATTCGCCCTATTCACCCCCCCTCTAGGCGACTTTCAATTGGTATCAGAGCCCGGTGCTTCATTAGAGCTTAACCGCTCGAAGTGATGTCGGGAGATCACGCCAAGAAGATGGTGATCGGCGGAGAGAAGTCCGCTACAAGCCACGGGAAGGCTCCATCAAGGGAGTCCGCCAACAAGAAGAAGGATGGATCCCCTCCATGCATTCGATCGCACAAGAGTGGCGAGAAGAAGAATAAAATGAAGAAAGTGGTCTATTACGAGACCAACTCTTCCTCGCCCTCTACATCCGGATCCAACGCCGCGTCTGTCACTTCTAAGCGCCAAGAGCGCAAGAAGTATAGTAAGATTCCCTTATGCTATCCTCGCATTAATAAACATACTCCATTACTTTCTGTCCCATTAGGCAAACCACCGACATTTGACGGTGAGGATTATTCTAGGTGGAGTGATATGATGAGATATCACCTAACCTCACTCCACAAAAGTATATGGGATGTTGTTGAGTTTGGTGTATAGGTGCCATCCGTAGGGGATGAAGATTATGATGAGGACGAGGTGGCCCAAATCATGCACTTGAACTCTCAAGCCACCACTATACTTCTCCAATCTCTAAGTCGGGAGGAGTATAACAAGGTGCAAGGGTTGAAGGGCGCCAAAGAGATTTGGGATGTACTAAAGACCGCACACGAAGGAGATGAGGTGAACAAAATCACCAAGCGGGAGACGATCGAGGGGGAGCTCGGTCGCTTCCGACTTCGCCAAGGGGAGGAGCCACAAGAAATGTACAACCGGCTCAAGACCTTGGTGAACCAAGTGCGCAACCTCGGGAGCAAAAAATGGGATGACCATGAGATGGTCAAGGTTATTCTAAGATCCCTCGTTTTCTTAACCCTACACAAGTTCAATTAATTCGAGGTGGTCCTAGATATACGCTAATGTCTCCCGAGGAGGTCATAGGAAAATTTGTGAGCTTTGAATTGATGATCAAAGGCTCAAAGAAAATCATCGAGCAAAATGACCCCTCCATGTCTGAAGCACAACCCGTCGCATTCAAGGCAACGGAGGAGAGGAAGGAGGAGTCTACATCAAGTAGACAACCCATCGACGCCTCCAAGCTCGACAATGAGGAGATGGCACTCATCATCAAGAGCTTTCGTCAAATCCTCAAGCAAAGGAGGGGGAAAGACTACAAATCCCGCTCCAAGAAAGTGTGCTACAAGTGTGGTAAGCCCGGTCACTTTATAGCAAAATGTCCATTATCAAGTGACAGTGACAGGGATAACGACAAGAAGGGCAAGAGGAGAGAAAAGAAGAGATACTACAAGAAGAAGGGTGGCGATGCCCATGTGTGCCGCGAGTGGGACTCCGATGAGAGCTCCACCGACTCCTCCTCCGATGAGGATGCCGCCAACATCGTCGTCACCAAAGGGCTCCTCTTCCCCAACGTCGGCCACAAGTGTCTCATGGCAAAGGACGGCAAAAGAAAGAAGGTAAAATCAAGATCCTCCACTAAATATGCATCATCTAGTGATGAAATTAATTCTAGTGATGAGGAAGATAACTTGCGCACTCTTTTTGCCAACCTAAACATGCAACAAAAAGAAAAATTAAATGAATTAATTAGCGCTATTCATGAGAAGGATGAACTCTTGGACACCCAAGAGGACTTCCTAATTAAAGAAAATAAAAAGCATGTTAAGGTTAAGGATGCTTATGCTCTAGAAGTAGAGAAATGTGAAAAACTATCTAGTGAGCTAAGCACATGCCATGATGTTATTGCCAACCTTAGAAATGAGAATGCTAAATTAATTGCTAAGGTTGATTCAAATGTTAGTGATGATTCAATTGCCGATCTTAGAAATGATCATGCTATTTCTATTGCTAAGATTGAAAAATTGAATGTCTCTCTTGCTAGCCTTAGAAATGATAATGAAAAATTAATTGCTAAGGCCAAAGACCTAGATGTTTGCAATGTTACAATTTCCAATCTTAGAAGTGAAAATGACATTTTACATGCTAAGATTGTTGAACTAAAAACTTGCAAACCCTCTACATCTACCTTTGAGCATGTTTTCATTTGCACTAGATGTAGAGACATTAATGTTGATGCTATTCATGATCACCTAGCTTTAATTAAGAAACAAAATGATCACATAGCTCAACTTAATGCCAAAATAAATGAGCATGACTTAGAGAATGAAAAATTTAAATTTGCTAGAAGCATTCTCTATAGTGGGAGACACCCTGGCATCAAGGATGGCATTGGCTTCCAAAAGGGAGACAATGTCAAACTTAATGCCCCTCCTAAAAGATTGTCTAATTTTGTTAAGGGCAAGGCTCCCATGCCTCAGGATAACGAGGGTTACATTTTGTATCCTGTCGGTTATCCCGAGCATAAAATTAGGAGAATTCACTCTAGGAAGTCTCACTCTGGCCCCAATCATGCTTTTATGTATAAGGGTGAGACATCTTGCTCTAGGCAATCAACCCGTGCTAAATTGCCTAAAAAGAAAACTCCTATTGCATCAAATGATTCTAACATCTCTTTTAAAACTTTTGATGCATCTTATGTTTTGACTAACAAATCCGGCAAAGTAGTTGCCAAGTATGTTGGGGGCAAACACAAGGGATCAAAGACTTGTGTTTGGGTACCCAAAGTTCTTGTATCTAATGTCAAAGGACCCAAAACCGTTTGGGTACCTAAAATCAAGAACTAAAATTGTTTTGTAGGTTCATGCATCCGGGGGATCAAGTTGGATCATCGATAGCGGGTGCACAAACCACATGACAGGGGAGAAGAAGATGTTCTCCTCCTACGAGAAAAACCAAGATCCCCAACGAGCTATCACATTCGGGGATGGAAATCAAGGTTTGGTCAAAGGATTGGTTAAAATTGCTATATCACCTGACCATTCTATTTCCAATGTTTTTCTTGTAGATTCTTTAGATTATAACTTGCTTTCAGTTTTGCAATTATGTAAAATGGGTTACAACTGTCTTTTTACGGATGTAGGTGTTACTGTCTTTAGAAGAAGTGATGATTCAGTAGCATTTAAGGGAGTGTTAGAGGGTCAGCTATACTTAGTAGATTTTGATAGAGCTGAACTCGACACTTGCTTAATTGCTAAGACTAACATGGGCTGGCTCTGGCATCGCCGACTAGCACATGTTGGAATGAAGAATCTTCACAAGCTTCTAAAGGGAGAACACATTCTGGGACTAACAAATGTTCATTTTGAGAAAGACAGGATTTGTAGCGCATGTCAAGCAGGGAAGCAACTTGGTGTTCATCATCCACACAAGAACATCATGACGACTGACAGACCACTCGAGCTCCTACACATGGACCTATTCGGCCCGATAGCTTTCATAAGCATCGGCGGGAGTATGTACTGTCTAGTTATTGTGGATGATTATTCTCGCTTCACTTGGGTATTCTTTTTGCAGGAAAAATCTCATACCCAAGAGACTTTAAAGGGATTCTTGAGACGAGCTCAAAATGAGTTCGGCTTAAGGATCAAGAAAACTAGAAGCGACAACGAGACGGAGTTTAAGAACTCTCAAATTGAAGGCTTCCTTGAGGAGGAGGGCATCAAGCATGAGTTCTCTTCTCCCTACACGCCACAACAAAATGGTGTAGTGGAGAGGAAGAATCGAACTCTATTGGATATGGCAAGGACCATGCTTGATGAATACAAGACATCGGATCAGTTTTGGGCCGAGGTGGTCAACACCGCCTGCTACGCCATCAACTGGTTGTATCTACACCGAATCCTCAAGAAGACATCGTACGAACTCCTAACCGGTAAAAAGCCCAATGTTTCATATTTTAGAGTCTTTGGTAGCAAATGCTTTATTCTTGTTAAAAGATGTAGAAAATCCAAATTTGCTCCTAAGGCTGTAGAAGGTTTTTACTAGGATATGATTCAAACTAAGGGCATATAGAGTCTTTAACAAGTCCTCTGGACTGGTTGAAGTTTCTTGTGACATTGTGTTTGATGAGACTAACGGCTCTCAAGTAGAGCAAGTTGATCTTGATGAGCTAGGTGATGAATAGGCTCTGTGCGTCGCACTAAGGAACATGTCCATTGGGGATGTGTGTCCTAAGGAATCCGAAGAGCCTTCAAATGCACAAGATCAACCATCCTCCTCCACGCAAGTATCTCCACCAACTCAAAATGAGGATGAGGCACAAGATGATGAAGAAGATCAAGATAATGAGCCGCCTCAAGAGGAGAGCAATGATCAAGGGGGAGATGTCCATGATCAAGATAAGGAGGATGAACAAGTTCCAAGACCGCCACACCCAAAAGTCCACCAAGCAATCCAACGAGATCACCCCGTGAACACCATACTCGGCGATATTCAAAAGGGGGTAACGACTCGATCTCGTGTTGCTCATTTTTGTGAACATTACTCTTTTGTTTCCTCTATTGAGCCACACAGGGTAGAGGAAACACTTCAAGATTCGGATTGGGTGGTGGCGATGCAAGAGGAGCTCAACAATTTCACTAGGAACGAGGTATGGCATTTGGTTCCACGTCCTAATCAAAATGTTGTAGGAACCAAGTGGGTCTTCCGCAACAAGCAAGATGAGCATGGTGTGGTGACAAGGAACAAAGCCCGACTTGTGGCCAAGGGATATTCACAAGTCGAAGGTTTGGATTTCGGTGAAACCTATGCACCCGTAGCTAGGCTTGAGTCAATTCGCATTTTACTTGCCTACGCTACTTACCATGGCTTTAAGCTTTACCAAATGGACGTAAAAAGTGCCTTCCTCAATGGACCAATCAAGGAAGAGGTCTATGTTGATAAACCTCTCAGCTTTGAAGATAGTGAGTACCCTAATCACGTATACAAACTCTCTAAGGCGCTTTATGGGCTCAAGCAAGCCCCAAGAGCATGGTATGAATGCCTTAGAGATTTCCTTATCACTAATGGCTTTAAATTCGGAAAGGCCGATCCTACTCTATTCACTAAAACTCTTGACAATGATTTGTTTGTATGCCAAATTTATGTTGATGATATTATATTTGGGTCTACTAATGAATCTACATGTGAGGAATTTAGTAGGATCATGACACAAAAATTCGAGATGTCTATGATGGGGGAGTTGAAGTACTTCTTGGGATTTCAAGTGAAGCAACTCCAAGAGGGCACCTTCATTAGCCAAACGAAGTATATTCAAGACATTCTCAATAAGTTTGGGATGAAGGATGCGAAACCCATCAAGACACCCATGGGAACCAATGGGCATCTCGACCTCGACACGGGAGGTAAATCCGTAGATCAAAAGGTATACTGGTCGATGATAGACTCTTTACTCTATTTATGTGCATCTCGACCGGACATTATGCTTTCTGTATGCATGTGTGCAAGATTCCAAGCCGACCCTAAGGAAGCTCACCTTACGGCCGTAAAACGAATCTTGAGATATTTAGTTTATACTCCTAAGTTTGGGCTTTGGTACCCTCGGGGATCCACATTTGATTTAATTGGTTATTCGGATGCCGATTGGGTGGGGTATAAGATTAATAAAAAGAGCACATCGGGGACTTGCCAGTTCTTGGGAAGATCCCTGGTGCCTTGGGCTTCAAAGAAGCAAAATTCCGTAGCTCTTTCTACCGCCAAAGCCGAGTTTATTGCCGCAGGTCTTTGTTGTGCGCAACTAATTTGGATGATGCATACCCTTAGGGACTATGGTTACAAATTAACCAAGGTTCCTCTTCTATGTGATAATGAGAGTGCAATCCACATGGCGGATAATCCCGTTGAGCATAGTCGCACTAAACACATAGCCGTTCGGTATCATTTCTTAAGGGATCACCAACAAAAAGGAGATATCGAGATTGCATATATTAACACTAAGGAACAATTAGCCGATATCTTTACCAAGCCACTAGATGAACAAACCTTTAACAAACTTAGGCATGAGCTAAATATTCTTGATTCTAGGAATTTCTTTTGATGTCTTGCATACCTAGCTCTTAAATATACCTTTGATCATGTCTCTTTCATATGCTATGACTAATGTGTTTTCAAGTGAATTTCAAACCAAGTCATAGGTGTATTGAAAGGGAATTGGAGTCTTCGGCGAAGACAAAGGCTTCCACTCCACTCCATAACTCATCCTTCGTCGTCGCTCCGAGCAACTCTACAACTTTGGTATAATCTTCACTCATATTTTCTTCACCAAAGGGGGAGAAAGTAGTTTAACAAAGGGCTTATATTTCACTCTAAGTATCTGTTTTTGGCGATTCATGCCAAAGGGGAGAAAGTATTAGCCCAAAGCAAAAGGACCGCACCACCACCTTATTTTAAAGAGTTTTTCAAATTGGTATCTTATTGTGTTCAAAAGGGGGAGAAAGTAGTATTTTCAAAATTGATATCTTAAAACCCTCTTGAACACTAAGAGGAGAATTTTATTAAGGGGGAGTTTTGTTTTAGTCAAATGAAAAGCATTTCAAAAAGGGGGAGAAAATTTCAAATCTTGAAAATGCTTCTCAAAATCTTATTCATTTACCTTTGATTATTTGCAAAAGGACTTTGAAAAGAATTTACAAGAGAATCTGCAAAAACAAAAACATGTGGTGCAAGCGTGGTCCAAAATATTAAAAATATAAATAAACAATCCATGCATATCTTATGAGAATTTCTATTGGCTCAATTCTAAGTAACCTTTGCACTTACAATTATGCAAACTAGTTCAATTATGCACTTCTATACTTGCTTTGGTTTGCGTTGGCATCAATCACCAAAAAGGGGGAGATTGAAAGGGAATTAGGCTTACACCTATTTCCTAATTGATTTTGGTGGTTGAATTGCCCAACACAAATATTTGGACTAACTAGTTTGCTCTAGTCTATAAGTTCTACAGGTGCCAAAGGTTCACAATAAGCCAATAAAAAGACCAAGAAAGGGTTCAAACAAAGAGAGCAAAAGACAACCCAAAGGCACCCTGGTCTGGCGCACTGGACTGTCCGGTGCACCACCGGACAGTGTCTGGTGCACTAGGGCACTCGAGGCTGAACTCTACACCTTCGAGAAATTCAGAGGGCGCTCCGCTATAAATCATCGGACTGTCCGGTGAGTCACCAGACAGTGTCCGGTGCACACCGGACTGTCCGGTGTGCCAACGGAGCAACGGCTACTTCGCGAGCAACGGTCGACTGCAACGCATTAAATGCGCGCCTGCGCGCGCAGAGGACAGAGCAGCGCCAGAAGGCGCACCAGACAGTCTACAGGACCTGTCCGGTGCACCACCGGACAGCCTAGAGGTCCCACAAGTCAGAGCTCCAACGGTCGAAACCCAACGGTCTGCTGATGTTGCTGGCGCACCGGACAGTGTCCGGTGGCGCACCGGACTGTCCGGTGCGCCATGCGACAGCACACTTCCAACGGCCATCTTTTGGTGGTTGGGGCTATAAATACCCCAACCACCCCACATTCATTGGCATCCAAGTTTTCTACACTTCTACACCTTACAAGAGCTATAGCATTCATTACAAGACACACCAAAGAGATCAAATCCTCTCCCAACTCCACACAAAGCATTAGTGACTAGAGAGAGTGATTTGTTGTGTTCATTTGAGCTCTTACGCTTGAATTGCTTCTTTTCTTTCTCATTCTTTCTTGTGATCATCTCAATTGTAACCGAGGCAAGAGACACCAATTGTGTGGTGGTCCTTGCAGGGACTTGTTGTCCCGTTTGATTGAGAAGAGAAGCTCACTCGGTCTGAGGGACCGTTTGAGAGAGGGAAAGGGTTGAAAAAGACCCGGTCTTTGTGACCACCTCAACGAGGAGTAGGTTTGCAAGAACCGAACCTCGGTAAAACAAATCATCGTGTCTCACTCTTTATTTGCTCACGATTTGTTTTGCGCCCTCTCTCTCGAACTCGTTTATATTTCTAACGCTAACCCGGCTTGTAGTTGTGATTAAGTTTGTAAATTTCAGATTCGCCCTATTCACCCCCCTCTAGGCGACTTTCAACGGGTGATTTGCGGGGCATCTGTTGCGCGTGCGCGAGTCGTTCGAGGAACAGAAAGACTGTTTCACCTTCGAGTTTGAATTTCGCGACGGGTTCGGGCGAAGATTTGGGTGGTGTTGGGGCGAAGGCAAAGACGCCACCCTTCGCTCGAGGCCTTCGCTGCAGTCGCTGGTCTAACAGAGACAAAACGGGCAGGGACCCCCTTCGCTCGATTCGGCACCAGACGAAGGCCTGCGACGGCGTCATCCCACAGTGCGGCCTCGTCCAGCTCAGAGGCCCACGTGTGATCCGGCCCATTGTAACGGGCCCTGCGTGGCCGCCGCGTGTTACGGGCCTAATTTGTAAAGTCATCCCTGTAATTACAGTCTGTAACCCTGCTTTATGGGAATATTCTGGGGATAACCTAGGTAGCTGAGGGCACATGCGTCCTTAGCACAAGGCGCTGGGCGCTCAGGTACCTATAAATACCCCCGCACAGTGCCCGTGGGAGGCCAGATTAACAGAGCTATTGCCATCTAGCGTGTAACCCTGTTAACGTCACTGTTCACCCTTGTTGGCCCCCCTTGCGAGTGAGAGCAAGTTCCAACATTTGGCGCCCACCGTTCGTGCTACGAGAAAACCACCCGCGATGGCACCCAAGAGAGCTAACCCGAAGGCTGACGAGGCTGCGAAGGTAGCACTGCTTGCCGCAAGAAAGGGCAAGGCCCTCGCCCTCACCCAATCCACCCACCAAGAGGCCACTGAAGACAACGTTCCACGCACCTACGAAGACGACACTCTCCGCATCTGCGGCCCTGAAGGACAATCGCAGCCACCCTCAGGCTTCGCCCCACTGGAGGGCACGGACCTCACCGAAGACGGTGAAGCCCTCGGCGTCTCAACGGAAGAACAGCTACAGCTGCGCGCCCTGTGCCTCAAGAACCGCAATCTCCAGAGGCAGAAAGAGATACTGGAGGCCAAGCGCCAGCGCGTGTCCGCACTAGCCAAAGTGCGGCAAATGATACGCGACGAAGAGCAGAAGGCCCAGGACCTTGAGCGGGAGATCGCGCAGATGCAGCGCGAAGGCCACCTTGGCCTGCAGCACGGGCCACCCCTCCAGCAGCAAACACAACTGGAAGACACGCGCGAAGGCCACCTCGGCCTGCAGCATGGGCCACCCCTGCAACACCGCACGCAACCGGAAGACCCACGTTTCCCCCAGCGCGACCACACCTTCCCGCACGCCGCACCATTCCAAGGGGTCAACTATGTCGACGAGCGAAGTCCCCTGGCGCCACACCTGCAAGTGATGCCTTGGCCAGCTAACTTCCGGGCAGGGACCTATCCCAAGTACAACGGCAGCACCGACCCGGCACAATACATAATGAGTTATCAGGTCGCCGTTGCATCTTCCGGAGGGGACGACGCCACAATGGCGAAGTCTTTCATCATCGCCCTAGAGGGCCCAGCTCTCACCTGGTTCACCAGGTTGCCTCCGCTGTCCATTGATTCCTGGAGAAGCCTCCGGGACAAGTTCCTGCTCAACTTCCAAAGGTACCGCCCAGACACCGACGCATTGGCCAAACTCTCGCTCTGCAAGCAGCTGGAAAAGGAGATTCTGCGAGAGTATTACCGCAAATTTTTAACACTCAAGTCACAGCTGCCCTCAGTCAATGACCAGATCGCCATCCACTACGCTATCAGTGGCCTTTGCGCCGGCGTCCTTTACAGCCACTGCATCAGAGATCTGCCCAAGAACCTCCAGGAATTATATCAGCTGTTTGAAAAGTACGCCAAATCCGAAGAGCTACATCAGCGCAAGGTTGAGTCCCAAAGGAAGCCAAAAGATGCTCCACAGTCCAGCCGCACGTGGACGAGGACTCTGCAGCCGGACTCCGGTCGAGACGGCCGCAATCAACAGCAAGTGCATAACATTGCCAACCAGCATCCCGCTGCTGACGCCCCTCGTCGCCAGGAGTATCCCCCCAGGGCCGCGGAAATGGTACTCGCGGTAGGGGTCGGGGGCGGGCGCAGCCGCCGCACCGATTCTACTGCCTCTTCCATGGCGAAGACTGCGCCCACCAAACCAAAGACTGCCCAGAAACGAAGGCCACCAGAGACAGGATGGCACGGGCGCAGCCTGCCGACAACCCCAGAGTTGTCGCACAAACTTACCAGCAACCCCTCCACCATATATCCACGCCCCCGCCCCGCATCCACCGCACCACGCTTACCAACACCATCCGGAAGTACAAATCGTACCTCCCCCACCCCCACCACCACACCAACAACATCAAAACATCCCCCATGCTCCAAAGCAGGAAGACTTCGCCGATCAGCCATTTCGCGGAGTCATTCACATGATAACTGGGGGGTCCAGCACTGACTTCGACACAAAGCGGCAGAAGCGGGACCACTACCGCAGCATCAACCACGTCGCCGTCACCGGCCCAGTCGTGCAGACAAAGTGGTCCCACATACCGTTAACCTTCGACGCACGAGACGTCGACCTACGCAGCGCCCTCCACTGCGACGCCATGGTTATCAATTGCAGCATGGCAGGCTGGGACCTACACAAAGTCCTAGTGGATAATGGCAGTCAGGCGGACATCATCTTCCTCCACGCCTTCGATCGCATGGGCATAAGCCACAGCCTGCTCAAGCCTTCGGATAACCCGTTGTATGGCTTCGGCGGCAAGGGCACCTTTCCTGTCGGTAAAATAGAGCTGCCTCTCTCCTTCGGTGTAGCACCCAATGCCCGAAGTGAGCAAGTAACCTTTGATATCGTGGACATGGTATATCCATACAATGCCATCATGGGCCGGGGCTCCATCAATAAGTTCGAAGCAGCCATTCACGGACTGTACCTATGTATGAAGATACCAGGTCCGTTAGGCGTCATTACGGTCTACGGCAATCAACAGACTGCGCGCAACATAGAGCGGGACTTCATGCCCGGTCAGAGAAACGTGCACTGCCTCACGGCACAGCGCGAGGTCCCCGCGCCCGCCAGCCCAACCAATAAGCAGCACGACAAGGCACAGCTGCAGAGCAACGACGGGACCAAGACTGTCCCCCTCGATCAGGCCACGCCCAATCAGACAGTCACTATCAGCGAAGACCTCACTTCGCATGAAGAGGAGAAACTCCTCTGCTGCCTAACCAAGAATAAGGATGTCTTCGCCTGGTCTGCCCTCGATCTGGTCGGAGTCAGCCGATCCATAATTGAGCACAGCTTGGGAATTGACCCTTCGGTGTGACCAAAAAAGCAGAGGCTTCGCAAAATGTCCGACGAGAAGACAGAGGCCGCCAAGGCAGAGGTGCACCGCCTCCTGGAAGCCAAATTCATCGAGCCCGTGGCTTATCCTATGTGGCTCTCCAATGTTGTAATGGTACAGAAAAAAAAGCGGGAAGTGGCGTATGTGCATCGACTTCACCAGTCTCAACAAGGCCTGCCCAAACGACAATTTCCCGTTGCCACGCATCGACAAAATAGTCGATAGCGCGGTCGGATGCGAGGTCATATCTCTCCTCGACTGCTTCTCCGATTATCACCAGATATACATGAAAGAGGAAGACAAGGCTAGCACCAGCTTTATAACACCCTTCGGCACATATTGCTTCATCAGAATGCCGGAGGGACTCAAGAACGCCGGGTCCACCTTCTCCAGGCTTACCAAAACAGTGCTCGAAGGGCAAGTTGGCAGAAATATATTCACATATGTGGACGACATTGTCGTCGCCAGCAGGAGCAAGGAGGACCATCTCGCCGACCTCGTCGAGACATTCGCGAACATGCGAGACGCACGACTCCACCTTAACCCGGAAAAGTGCGTCTTCGGCGTTCGCCAAGGCAAAATATTGGGCTACCTGGTATCACACCGCGGCATCGAGGCCAACCCAACCAAGATTCAGGCCATCATAAGCATGACACCTCCGCAGTCCGCCAGAGACGTCCAGCGCCTGACAGGCAGATTGGCCGCTCTCAACAGATTCATCTCCAGGTTCGCCGAGCGAAGTCTCCCCTTCCTCAAAACACTCTGTGGTGCAAAAGACTTCGCCTGGGGACCAGAGCAGGCGGCGGCCTTCGCCTCATTAAAACAGTACCTGACAGAGTTGGCCGTCCTCACAAGCCTCGACTCCTCGCTCCCCCTGTTGCTCTACGTCGCGGCTTCGCCGCATGCGGTCAGCGTGGCACTAGTGCAGGAGCAGACAATTGAGGGCGTGGTCAGGCAGTGCCCTGTTTACTATGTCTCCGAAGTGCTGACACCGTCCAAGTGCAACATGACAGAGCTGGAGAAGATTGCCTACGCAGTCGTCATGTCTTCGCGCAAATTGCGCCATTACTTCGAAGCATTCAAGGTCCGAGTCACCTCAGACAGGGGACTCGGCGAATTGTTCAGAAACCCGGAGGCATCAGTGAGGATTGCCAAGTGGGCGGCCGAACTCTCCGGCTACCACATCAGCTTCGAGCCCAGGACAGCCATCAAGTCACAAGTCCTAGCAGACTTCGTCGTCGACTGGACTGGGCCAACAACACAGCCAGACCCGTCCGCAGAGAAGGTTTGGACGATCCATTGTGACGGCGCATGGTGCCATGAGGGGGCAGGCGCCGCTGCAGTCATCACCTCACCAGTCGGGGTCAAGCACAGATATGCAGCACGCCTCAGCTTCAATCTGGAATCCGACAGATGCACAAATAATATAGAAGAATACGAAGCAGTCATCCTCGGCCTCCGCAAGCTAAGGGCCCTCGGAGTCACCACCTGCATCATCAAAACAGACTCCAAGGTAGTTGTCGGCCAAGTCGAGAAAGACTATGCAGCAAAGGACCCCGCGCTCATGCAGTACCTCGCGACCATCCGAAGTCTCGAGAGACAATTCAAGGGATTCACCTTGCAGCATGTGGATCGGGCCAAGAATGAAGAGGCCGACGCATTGGCCAAGGCTGCCGCCAGGGGCGAATCTTTGCCCTCCGACGTGTTCTTTCATGTCATCGGCACGCCAGCCGTCCAGAGCCCCGAAGGGCTCCAAATAACCAATGACAGCGAGGGCCACCGCATAGTCAACCTTATCATGAGCGAAGACTGGCGGGCACCAATAACCCTGTTCCTACAGGGGTACTATCATCCAGCCGACATCAGTGAGGCCAAGCGCCTCAGACATCGAAGCCGAGACTTCGCACTAATTGAAGGCCAACTCTACAAAAAAGGGGTCAGTCAGCCAATGCTTAAGTGCGTCACCGAAAAGGAAGGCATTCAGATTCTACGCGAAGTCCACAGTGGCACGTGCGGCTCACACGCAGGGCCAAGAGCCCTAGCTGCTAAGGTGATTCGCCAAGGTTTTTACTGGCCCGCAATGATCTGCGCCGCAAATTGGGTCACAAGGTCCTGCGAAGCCTGCCAGAAGTTTTCTCCTCGGTCAGGCAGCCCCTCGCAGTATACAAAGCTGATCGCCCACACATGGCCTCTCCAGCGCTGGGTCCTGGACATTGTCGGGCCCCTGCCCACCGCTCAGGGGAACCTTAAGTTCGCCTTTCGTCGCTGTCGAGTACTTCACCAAATGGATCGAGGCAAGGGCTGTTTCCACAATAACATCAAAAACTGCCCAAAGGTTCTTTTGGCAAAACATTGTTTGCCGCTTCGGAGTACCGTCTGAACTAACAGTTGACAACGGCAAGCAGTTTGACAGCCAAGACTTCAAGGATTTCTGCTTCTCCATTGGCACCAAGCTTGCCTTCGCTTCAGTCTATCATCCGCAGTCCAACGGAGTTGTGGAACGCGCCAATGGAAAAATCTTCACAGCTGTCAAAAAGATGCTCCACGATGAAAAAAGGGCAGATGGACCGATTTGTTACCCGAGGCGGTCTGGGCACTAAACACGACTGAGTGCAGGGCGACCGGGTTTACTCCTTTCCGCCTTCTATACGGATCGGAGGCCATGACCCCGCAAGAAATAAAACATGGGTCCCCGCGAACAGTTCCGTTAGCCGTGCCCGACGTGGACGAACCAACTTCAAAGGATCTCATTGACGGAGACCGAGTCTTCGCTCTACAGGCCCTAAACAAATACCAAGCTCAGACAAAAGCATGGCGCGACCACGCAGTCATCTCGAGGGAATTTAGCGAAGGGGACCTCGTACTCGTCCGAACGGTTCGGACAGAGTCCAGGGGCAAGTTGGAGCCCAAGTGGGAAGGCCCCTTTATAGTCAAGACGAAAGCTTCCCCCAGCGCTTACAGGCTCACAACGCCAAACGGCGAAGACCTGGAGCACTCCTGGAACATCGACAACCTCCGCAAATTTTTTGTTTGACTCATTAGGGCTGATTCGCCCTTGTAACTCGCAAAAACAATCTTATTCTGGTTCGCACTCTTTTCCTCCCAGAGGGTGAGGTTTTTAACGAGGCGGGGCCATGTAATATATGTCTGAAAAATCCCCCGCAAAAACATGCGTCGAAAAAAGACCGCGACGACGGTCTTCGACATTCGACCAATACGAGGTCACCGCGAGGCTAAGCGCTAGCCACCCTCGCGTGCGACAAATCCGCGCAGAAGTCGTCTAAGGGTGCAGCCGGACTAGCACAACAAGTGCGAAAAAACCAAAGTCTACCGCGAAGACTATCCGCGCAGAAGTCGCCTAAGGGTGCAGCCGGACTAGCACAACAAGTGCGAAAAAACCAAAGTCTACCGCGAAGACTATCCGCGCAGAAGTCGCCTAAGGGTGCAGCCGGACTAGCACAACAAGTGCGAAAAAACCGAAGTCTACCGCGAAGACTATCCGCGCAGAAGTCGCCTAAGGGTGCAGCCGGACTAGCGCAACAAGTGCGAAAAAAAAACCGAAGTCTACCGCGAAGACTATCCGCGCAGAAGTCGCCTAAGGGTGCAGCCGGACTAGCACAACAAGTGCAAAGAAACCGAAGTCTACCGCGTAGACTATCCGTGCAGAAGACGCCTAAGGGTGCAGCCGGACTAGCACAACAAAAGCAAAAACGACAACACCAAACTGTCCGTGCCAAGACCGACTATACGCGCACCAGTACAGCATAACAAAACACACCAGACCAAGTACACAACGCCTTCGCAGGTGTTGGGACTATGCTTCGTCGCCGAAGGTCTTGTAGGAAGAAACAGCTTCGGTTGAAGCTGTCCGCATGTGATGACCGAAGGTTCCTCAGTATGAAGCTTCGGAATTACAAACCGACTTAAGAGTAGAATGACCTTATAGTCCATAAACGTTTGAGTCGCTGTTGTAATTCCTTATAAGGGACATAATTGTAATTCCTCACAGGCTGTGTCCCGTGCCTATAAATAGTGAACAGTATTCCTTTACTGTTCACGCATTCCTGTAATTGCAATCGCATTATTCGGGAATCAATCTTTGTCAAGGCAAAGGTATAATTGTATTCTATGTTTAAATACATTAAATTGATATAATATGAAAGTAATATTATTCATTTATAATTTGTTTACCTTTGACGCTTCGTATTTTACTTCATATAATCTATTATAATTCAATTACGAAGGTTTAACCTTCGTAATCGTATTGTCTTTAACCTTCGTCCAAAGTTCGTTAATTCTTAAGGGATTAATGTTTCGTTGGGCGAAGGGCATTAACATTTAACATTTTTTATGTTGCCTTGTTCTTAATTCAAAGCATTTGAGAACAAGTCCCCAACAGCAGGCATAGACAAACGAGGGCACACAACCTCATCATACAAGCCTTTACACATATACAAGCGAGGGCACCACACTCTACATCGGCTCAACCTTAGGAATAATTCTCATCTCCCTATAATTAAATAACATTATCCTAAGCTCCTCACCCGCAAAAAGACTTCGCAGTTCCCCTTCACCTGTACTCACGGCGGCCGGCAAAGACAACAGTTCCTGCCGGCCAGCCCTGCTCACACGAAGCTGACCTCCCTCCGCCCCACTAACTCTACGCTTCGCAACCGCCCTTCGCCGCCGGCGCCCGGCGCTAGGACCAGGCACATCTTCTGTGTCCGCGGCGTGCGGTGAAGCCTCCACCGCAGCCACATCCAAGGCCGCAAAGTAGTCCAAGTCCTCCTCCGACGACTCCTCAGTCCACTCAACCGAGCTCCCAGAGTCAGCAAAATCAGAAAACTCAGATGCAGACCCATCACATTCATTACCACCATCCACGGTCGAAGCCGCCAAAAATTTAGTAGTGGCGGTTGCGTGCGCAGGCCCAAAATCTTGAACCTGCGCAGCAACCAAAATTCAGCAACATATCCAAAATTCCCTAACTATCTACACCCACTACGCCACCTGCGAAGCCTCCACCGTTGCCTCCGCCGTTGCCTCCGCCGCCACCGTCGCAGGATCTTCAGCACTCGGCGTAGCGGCTGCGGGGGCATCAGGCGCGCCTTCGGCGGTCTCTGGGGGCAGGTCTCCGCCGGCCGCAGCGGATGCGGAGGTATCCGGTGCGCCTTCTGCGGTCTCCGGGGCGGCTCCAGGGCGGCCCCGGACACGGCCTCCGCCGGGGTCGGCTCCTGGTCAGGCAGCACGCTGTTCAACGCCCCGAAGTCATCCACTCTCTCGCCACGCGCTGCCTAAGACACAGCACACAAATTCAGCGAACCCACACATAGCCCACATCCAGCAAACGCCAAACAAACGCCAAACGTTACTTGAGCCCTCGCCGTCTCGGTCCGCTCCCTGACCACCTCGCAACCGTGTGGACCCCACATCCGGTCATAGACGGCACCGACGGATTCCTTCACTACGGGGTCTTCAACCTTGTAGATATCTCGCTCAAAGTCTTCATCAGCCTGGTTGAAGACCTCGAAGTGCCGGCACCCTTCGCGGGAGAGCGCGTTCATCGCCCCCTCGCTGGTGACCAGGGAGGCATACGACATGAACCCCTCCACGATAGTGGGGAGCGCCTGCAACTCCTCCTGTACCCACTCCAGGCAGCGAAGTCCGGACTCTCGGTCCGGCACTTCGAAGTCACCGGTCCGCGCGCCCAGCTTATGGTACGAGTCCATAAGCTGTTTGCGCGTCCGCTCGGCCTCCGCGCGCGTCGCGGCCTCGGCCCTCTCCACGCGGCTCTCTAGGGCGATGAGCCGCTCCTGCAGCTGCTCGGCGTGCTCCCTGGCAAGATTGCCCTTCGCCCGCGCCAGATTGGCCTCCACCTGCGTAGCCTGCGCCTTGGCGAGGGCCTCGTTGGTCTCCCTCCTCTCCCCCGCCAATTGGCGCCGGAGGTCAGCCTTCTCCCCCTCCAGCGCGGCCACCTTGTCCGCCAGCTTGCGGCACTTACTGTCGGCGGCCGATTTTTCACGGACGGCGTCCGCATGTTGCGTCCGAAGTCTCTCGACTTCGACAGACACAACTGCCGTGAGGGCCCCCGACGCCGTGCGGTTGGCGAAGTCAGCCACCTGCAGAACACACATAAGACCGCGAAAAAAAACGGAGTCTAACTCAACGGACCTGACTTAGTGCCTCTGTCACCTCCTTCAGCCGGCAGGACGCAGCGCCCGCCTCATCCCTGACGGCCGCCAGTGCCGACATCTCGCCTCCGGCACTAAGAGCATCGCCCTTCGCCTTCGGCACTACGGCAGCCGCCATGGTCGCCGCGGCAGGCGCAACAATAGCAAGCTGGCCCTCGTCCGACCCTGCAACGTTTCAACGAATTAAAAAAAAGAGCCAAGGGCTTACCACCAAGATAGTCCTCCACACTAATATCGGTGGCGAAGTCGGCGACGTGCTTGCCCGACGATGGCAACTCTCGGGCCGCCTTCGCGACCTCCGACACCCTGCCGGACGGCGGCACAGCCTTCGTCGATTTGGATCCTCCGGCGCCTGCCGCTGCCTCCGGCGCCTTGCTAGATGCAGGGACGCCCGACTTCGCCGCCAGCGGCGGCTTGCCTCCGCTAGGGGCCGCAGCCTTCGCAGCCCCCCACTGCCTCTTCGGCCTGGCTTCATGAAGCCTGACAACCGCCTGGCGCTTTTGTGCAGCTCCCTGACGATCCTTGTCCATCACTGCTGACACAACAGCAGCAATATTCCGCCCGTAAGGAAAAACACTCCATTCACAAACCATGCGAGATGTAAAAAAGTCTTCGCCGGCCGCGCGGGGGATAGGAACATTCCTAGGCCAACAACCCCCGGTAACCCTCAGCATCCGAGCCGAAGACTCCCGGAGCTCGGGCGAAGACATCCTTCCCCCCGGGGCCGCGCATGTCCTCATCAACTCTCTAGCAAAACCATCGGAAACCCCAAGTCCTCCCATAGCAGTACCTAATTTCCTCTTTTTAGAGGATGGGGCGGCCGCCGACGCAGGGTCGTCTCTAGTCTCCACCACCGGTTTCTTCCCACGGCGGTCCACATCGTCTTGACCAGGATAGCCGTCATACGGCAATTGATTCAATTCAAAAACCCTGTTCAAACGGTCATTCGACCCGCGGATATCCCAGCTGCGCTGGCCCTCTGTCCTCGGCACGTAACGACCAACGAGCCGCACCGCCCCATCCTCCGCCTCATGCACAAAGGCGGCCGGATCGCGGCTTTGCAGGTTCAGCACGAAGGCGGGACTTCGCACCACCCTTCCACCATGGAAAGGCATCTGGCGAGGGCACACTTCGCCCAACGCCCAGCCATGCGCCAAGGGCCATACCCCGTACGCCACAAATTCTTCAACCAAATCGCGCCCACTGCTCAGGCCGGCGGCGCACCGAAGGGCCCCTTCGTCCGCATCCTCCTCCGCCACCTCAAAGGGCGGGTACGCTGAGTAAAAATGAGAACACATCTCAGACACGGGGAGTCCCTCATGGTTTTCAACGGTACCCTCAGCAACGTAAAACCAAAACTCATTCCAGTTGCCCCACTTGTTGCGGGCGCAAGGAACCAACTCGACTACCTGCATCGTGGTCTTGCCGGTCTTCGGTGTAAACGTGCAGGACCCAAACTGAGCAACTTCATCTCCAATCATCCTCTTCTGCCAGTGCAAACAATAATACTTCGCAAAGACTTCGACCGATGGCTGTCCGCCGTACGAAGTCATCGCTCAGACATACTTTGACAGTGCCACCACGACATTCGGTGTCAGCTGATGTATCTGAACGTTAAACCTGCGTAGGACTTCGCCAACAAATTGGTGCGCAGGCAGGCGGAGACCGGCGGCGAAGAACGCCTCGAACACAACCAACTCGCCCTCCGGCTCGGGGACTTCCTCCGTCCCCGGGACACGAGCAACGCCGCCGCCAAAGTAACCCAACCGCTGCATATCTTGCACGCGGACCGACGACATCCGCGACACGCCAAAATCAATAGAATCGCCGGCGCGCAACTCCTCCGCCATCAAACTACTCAGCGTCTCCTCAGACGAGGCGTCGGCCGGCGGCGAGGGGTCGGCCGGTGGCGTAGCAGCAGCGGAAGAAGAGGAGGTCGGTATCGCTACGTACCGTCGGCGGCGGCGGGCGGTCTGCTTCACTCGAGCCAGATCTCCGGCGAACAAGAGCACGGCGGGCAGACGAGCAGCAAGACGGTGAAAAAGGCGGCTAGGGTTTTCACGGAGCGCAGAAAGTGAAGTTCAAAAAGCGCTGACCCCCGCCCCCTTTTATAGACAGGGCGCGGCTCTTCGGGAAACCCGCAATCCAACAGGGCGCGGCGCTTCGGGAAACCCGCAATCCAACAGTACGCTGTCAATCAACGGTCATGTCAAAAACCCCCGCGGAACCACTTCGAGCGAGGGCAGCGTCTCCGCCATCTAGCGACGTCTTCGGCACCAGGTGACTTTGTCAAACTGGTCCCTTGGAGGGCAAATGTTGGGGCGAAGGCAAAGACGCCACCCTTCGCTCGAGGCCTTCGCTGCAGTCGCTGGTCTGACAGAGACAAAACGGGCAGGGACACCCTTCGCTCGATTCGGCACCAGACGAAGGCCTGCGACGGCGTCATCCCACAGTGCGGCCTCGTCCAGCTCAGAGGCCCACGTGTGATCCAGTCCATTGTAACGGGCCCTGCGTGGCCGCCGCGTGTTACAGGCCTAATTTGTAAAGGCATCCCTGTAATTACAGTCTGTAACCCTGCTTTATGGGAATATTCTGGGGATAAACTAGGTAGCTGAGGGCACATGCGTCCTTAGCACAAGGCGCTGGGCGCTCAGGTACCTATAAATACCCCCGCACAGTGCCCGTGGGAGGCCAGATTAACAGAGCTATTGCCATCTAGCGTGTAACCCTGTTAACGTCACTGTTCACCCTTGTTGGCCCCCCTTGCGAGTGAGAGCAAGTTCCAACAGGTGGATCTCGCCCGGGCCTTTATATACCCGGAAGAGAGGCCGGTGGTGGTTCTTTGCCCTACCATTTGCGATTTCCTCCTGCTTTGGTTTTCGCAACCTAAGAGAATAGCCAGAGAAAAGGAAACCGCGCACCTCATCCCTTCCGCCTCCACCACCTCCATTCGGTGATGGCTGACAAGGTGTCCGTCGTTCCACCGCGTGACCCGTGGCCTTTCTCCACCGTCGCTGTGGAGGATCTGGAGGCCCTTGTTGCCGATGGTTTGCTCCGTCCCCTCTCTGGTGGGCCGCAGCCGGAGTGGATGGCCCCCACGAGCGAGGCTGACCTGACTCCGCCGCTGGGGTATGTGGTCAGTTTCACCCCCTTCCATGAGCGGGGGTTTGGAGTGCCAGCGAGCCGCTTCATGCGTGCGCTCCTGCACCACTACGGGGTGGAGCTGCATAACTTCAACCCCAACTCTATCGCGCAAGCGGCCATCTTCCCGGCGGTTTGCGAGGGTTTTTTGGGGATTGATCCTCACTGGGACTTGTAGACCCATCTCTTCTCTGTGGAGTTCTTCGTCGCGACGACGGAGGCGAAGAAGGTCCGTATGGCGGTGCGAGCCGATGGCTGCACCCTCTAGCTGAGGTCGGGGCTCGTGCAGCAGTACATCCCTGCCTACCTTGTGTCTTCAAACAAGGGGTGGCAGAAACGATGGTTTTATCTTCGGAACGACAGCGGGATGCTTCCGCCGTTTTCTCAACGAGTGGTGACCATCGCCGGCATTAACTGGCGCTGGGGGGCCACGCGCGAGAACTAGGAGAAGCTCCAGCCTATTCTGCAGGCCTTGTAGAAGTTACGAGATGGGGGCCTTACCGCTGTGGGGGTCGTCGCCGCTATCCATCGTTGGAGGGTGCTCCCTTTGGTAGAGCGGCGGTTGCGGCTTGCGGAGATGAAGCGGGGGGTCGATTTGGAGGGCTCACGGATGTCCTCGACCTCCCTCTCCGCCGACGACCTCCTCAAGCGGGTAGCAAGTACGGTAGGGAGGCTGGATGCTGGCGCTCTTAGCCAGCCCGCGATGCGTCCCGACCGTGGGTATGTGTCCCTGGTAAGTGTCCGATCCTTCTTCCGTTTTGCGCCGAGTTCTCTATGCTTTTGATTCTTACTGCTGGGATTTTTGTTCATCCCCAGGGGTTGAGGATTTATAAACTCGTTCGGCCACCGGTCCCAGAGGACGCGGCGGACCGAGCCGCGCGGAGGCTTGCCGCGGAGAAGGAGAAGGAGAAGAAGGACGCGGAAAAGGCCCGAGCTCGCGAGAGGATGCTAGCTCGGGAAGCCTTGGAGAAGTGTCGTCGAAGGCAGGCGAGGGATGGGCTCCCGAGGGAGTCATCGCCGGAGACGACTGACGACGACGACGATGATGATGATGATGACGACGATGAAGATGACGACATGGCTGCCCGACTTGGCCTCAGCCCAGACCCGAGGCTGGGCCAGGGGTCGCCGAGCCAGCCTCTAAGTGAGCTGGCACCATCAGTGCCTGGGGCCGAGACACCAAGGTCCCAACCCGAGGAGCGGAGGCAGGCCGAGGGGGTACTTGACCCCTTGGCCGAGATAATTGTTGTGACTTCGGGGGGTCAGGCCGATCCGCCTGTCCCCCAAGAGCAGGAGCCCACGCTGGCTGCACAGGAGGCGGGTCCCTCGGCCGTCATGACGACGCCTAGGCAGGCCGCTCCCTCGGCGCCTCGGGCGTCCGAGGCAGAAACGGTGTCGAAGCCGGTGGCGGGGCAACCCTCGGCAGCGCCTGCGGGGATAGGGGCCCGAGGGGCCTCCCCACAGGCACGATTGGCCTTGCCCCGGAGCGGGTAAGTATCTGAGGATACCTCTGTCTTGGTTCTTTCATTGTGTGTCTTGAACTTGCCGTCTCTCTCTTTCAGCAAGCGAAGGCAAGGCTTGGCTGGTCTGGCCCCCACAAAGGCCCTTAAGACGAAGCCGGCCTAGGCGGCCGGTGCTGCGGTGCGCCATGCCAGTTGGTTGGCCTCCACACAAGGCGCCCTCCAGCGGGGGGCCCAGGCGGCGCGAGTTGCCATAGGGCAAGCTTCCCAGGCTGACCCCCCATTGTAGCGGTCATCATGCCGGGGGAGGCTGCTGACGTGGCTGCGGCCCCGAGCCCGCCTGACTTGTCATCGGCGCCGGCATCGACTCCCGCTGGGGCCGTCGCTGATTCACCCGCGGAGCCGCCCGTCACTGCCGACGTCGGGATGGTTGAGGCGCCGCCGCCCGTGGTCATCCCCGACCTCCCCGTTCTCGACCACGAGGAGAGGGTGGTCGTCGTTGCCGAGGTTGGGGATCGGAGGCCTGCCACCTTAGCCGAGGAGAGGCCCAGTACGTCGACGGCGGTGGTCCCCGATGCATCGGCTGCAGGGGGACCCGACGCCTCGGTGGAGGGGCGTGCAGAATCGTGGCCCGTCTTGGGGAGCAGCGGCCTTATCCCCACGTAGATCAACCCCATGAGTGGGGTGGGCAGCTGCTCCTGTTCTGGAGCCGCGCCACCTCGGACTCGGAACCCCTCCTCTCTCTTAATGATGAGCTAGAGGAGAGGTCTCGGGATAATTTCCGTGAGTATACTGAGGCGGCGATGAGGTCGCTTCGGTCGACCATGGAGATCCTTTCCAGGGACGTTCCCATGGTCTTCCAGGTAAGGATTTAGATGTATACCTTGCATGACCAGGGCATTCTTTGTAATATCATGTTTTCCTTCCTTAGGAACTTGCGGACGTGAGCACCACCAAGTCGTTGTTCATCCGCCGTCAGAGCAACCTCTGGGATTCGCTGCGGTCCTAGCGGGCTGCGCTTACCGAGGCTAATGAGCGCCTCGTCCAACGGAGCGCCGAGGTGGCGAACCTTCGGCTGCTCTGCGATGAGCTGAATTCGGAGGCAGCGGCGGCGCGGACAGAGGCGGCGTCGGCACGAGCGGAGGCTTCGTCGGCCCGGGAGCAGGTGGCTTCCCAGGCCGAGGAGATGCAGCAGCGGCAGCTGGAGCTTGGCCAGGTCACCAGCGAGCGGGAGCAATCCCGGAGCCAAGCTGCCGAGGTCGTGAGCCAGGCTGAGGCCCTTAAGGGTCAGCTGGCTGAGGCTATGAAGCGGCTAGTCGAGGCGTCCGCTCGGGCCGGGACCCTTGCGGAGAGCCTGGCCGTGGCCGTCGGGACTGCTCAGTCCGCCCAAGCTGAGGCCTCGCAGCAGCGTGCTCAGGCCGAAGGTATGTTTTGCCCGCTCTGTGACTTTCTTTGTCTCCATTCTTCTCCTTGCGTCTGAAAAATGTTGTCCTGCTGTCTGCAGGGTTCGAGATGGCTCTTAACGAGTCCGTCAAGAACTACAAGGCGCTTGCCCAGGCGGCTAAGCAGAAGGAGGCTGATCGTGTGGCCATGTCTGAGGCTATCTCGGCTTTCTGCCAGGCCTTTGGCTTCAATGACGTCCCCTCGGGTAGCTCCCCCCAGAGTCATCTGTGGGCCTTGGGCGGCCATGTGCGCAGTAGACTCCACGGGGTACTGCACCACGGCATTAGGCGGGCCTTCGCCGTGCTCGCTTCCCACTACGACGTGGATCTGGAGCGGGTTAGCGAGGGGCACTGCTTACCCGACGAAGAGGAGACTGCCTTAGCCGAGGTCCAGAGGCTTGACGCGGCTGTCGAGGGCCCAAGTGCGGCGCTGGCTTCCTCCTTTGAGGTGGAGATCCTTCCGCCCGTGTCGCCGTCTGAGGCCGGGCCAGATCCTGCCGAGGGTGGAAACGACGCCGAGGGTGCCGCTCCTCCCCCTGCCGATGTCTGAGCCTGCAGGAACAGTTTGTTCTAAGTATGTGCATGTTTTTTGCGGCCGCTGAGGCCTAAATATTATTGAAATGGAATTAGGCTTACACCTATTTCCTAAATGATTTTGGTGGTTGAATTGCCCAACACTAATAATTGGACTAACTAGTTTGCTCTAGTCTATAAGTTATACAGGTGCCAAAGGTTCACAAAAGGCCAATAAAAAGATCAAGTAAAGGGTTCAACAAAGAGAGCAAGGGATAACCAAAGTGTGCCCTGGTCTGGCGCACCGGACTGTCCGGTGCACCAGGGGACTTCAAGCTGAACTCCTCACCTTCGGGAATTTCCAGAGGCGCTCCGCTATAATTCACCGGACTGTCCGGTGCACCACCGGACAGTGTCTGGTGCCCCAGGAGAGAGCGACTCTGAACTCGCCAGCTTCGGGAATCCGCTCCGCTATAATTCACCGGACAGTGTCCGGTGCACACCGGACTGTCCGGTGTGACAGCGGAGCAACGGCTACTTCGCGCAACGGTCGACTGCAGAACATTTAATGCGCGTCTGCGCGCGTAGAGGAGCAGTGCACGCGCGGGTGGCACACCGGACAGCCAGGCGGGCCCACACGTCAGAGCTCCAACGGTCGGAACCCAACGGCCCGGTGACGTGGCTGGTGCACCGGACTGTCCGGTGCGCCCGTCGACAGCAGCCTCCACCAACGGTCAAGTTTGGTGGTTGGGGCTATAAATACCCCAACCACCCCCACATTCAAGTCATCCAAGTTTTCCACCTTTCAACCACTTACAAGAGCTAAGCATTCAATACTAGACACACCAAAGTGATCAAATCCTCTCCCAATTCCACACAAAGCTTTAGTGATTAGTGAGAGAGATTTGTTGTGTTCTTTTGAGCTCTTGCGCTTGGATTGCTTCTTTTTCTCATTCTTTCTTGCGATCATCTCAATTGTAAACAAGGCAAGAGACACCAATTGTGTGGTGGTCCTTGCGGGAAGTTTGGTTCCCAATTGATTTGAGAAGAGAAGCTCACTCGGTCTGAGGGACCGATTGAGAGAGGGAATGGGTTGAAAGAGACCCGGTCTTTGTGACCACCTCAACGGGGAGTAGGTTTGCGAGAACGGAACCTCGGTAAAACAAATCCACGTGTCATACTCTTTATTCGCTTGCGATTTGTTTTGCACCCTCTCTCTCGGACTCGTTTATATTTCTAACGTTAACCCGGCTTGTAGTTGTGATTAAGTTTGTAAATTTCAGATTCGCCCTATTCACCCCCCCCCCTCTAGGCGACTTTCAATTGGTATCGGAGCCCGGTGCTTCATTAGAGCCTAACCGCTCGAAGTGATGTCGGGAGATCATGCCAAGAAGGATATGGTGATCGGCGAGAAGCCCGCTACAAGCCATGGGAAGGCTCCATCGGGAGAGTCCTACAACAAAGGGAAGGGGAAGGAAAAGGAATCCCTTCACACAAGTCACGTCGGAGCGGTGACAAGAAAAAGAAAATGAGGAAGGTGGTCTACTACGAGACCGACACCTCATCACCATCCACCTCCGACTCCGACGCGCCGTCCGTCACTTCTAAGCGCCATGAGCGTAAGAAGTTTAGTAAGATCCCCCTACGCTACCCTCGCAATTCTAAACATACACCTTTACTTTCCGTCCCATTAGGCAAACCACCAACATTTGATGGTGAAGATTATGCTAGGTGGAGTGATTTGATGCGATTTCATCTAACCTCACTCCACAAAAGTCTATGGGATGTTGTTGAGTTTGGTGCACAGGTACCATCCGTAGGGGATGAAGACTATGATGAGGACGAAGTGGCCCAAATCCAACACTTGAACTCCCAAGCCTCAACTATACTCCTCGGCTCTCTAAGTCGAGAGGAGTATAATAAGGTGCAAGGGTTGAAAAATGCTAAGGAGATTTGGGACACGCTAAAGACCGCGCACGAAGGAGACGAGGTGACCAAGATCACTAAGCGGGAAACGATCGAGGGGGAGCTCGGTCGCTTTCGACTTCGCCAAGGGGAGGATCCACAAGACATGTACAACCGGCTCAAAACCTTAGTGAACCAAGTGCGCAACCTCGGGAGCAAGAAATGGGATGACCATGAAATGGTCAAGGTTATTCTAAGATCCCTCGTTTTTCTTAACCCTACACAAGTTCAATTAATTCGAGGAAATCCTAGATATACACTAATGTCTCCCGAGGAGGTAATAGGACATTTTGTGAGCTTTGAATTAATGATCAAAGGCTCAAAGAAGATCAACGAGCTTGATGGTCCCTCCACGTCCGAAGCACAACCGGACGCATTCAAGGCGACGGAGGAGAAGAAGGAGGAGTCTACACCGAGTAGAACACCCATCGACGCCTCCAAGCTCGACAACGAGGAAATGGCGCTCGTCATAAAGAGCTTCCGCCAAATCCTCAAACAAAGGAGGGGGAAGGATTACAAGCCCCGCTCCAAGAAAGTTTGCTACAAATGTGGTAAGCCCGGTCACTTTATTGCTAAATGTCCACTATCTAGTGACAGTGACAGGGGGGACGACAAGAAGGGGAGAAGAAAGGAGAAGAAGAGATACTACAAGAAGAAGGGCGGCGATGCCCATGTTTGTCGGGAGTGGGACTCCGACGAGAGCTCCACCGACTCCTCCTCCGACGAGGACGCCGCAAACATCGCCGTCACCAAGGGACTTCTCTTCCCCAACGTCGGTCACAAGTGCCTCATGGCAAAGGACGACAAAAGGAAGAAGGTAAAATCAAGATCCTCCACTAAATATGAAACCTCTAGTGATGAGGATAATGCTAGCAATGAGGAGGATAACTTGCGTATTCTTTTTGCCAACCTAAACATGCAACAAAAAGAAAAATTATATGAATTGATTAGTGATATCTATGAGAAGGATGATCTCTTGGACACCCAAGAGGACTTCCTTATTAAAGAAAATAAGAAGCATATTAAGGTCAAAAATGCTTACGCTCTAGAAGTAGAAAAATGTGAAAAACTATCTAGTGAGCTAAGCACTTGCCATGAGACTATTGACAACCTTAGAAATGAGAATGCTAATTTGTTAACTAAGGTTGATTCAAATGTTTGTGATGTTTCAATTCCCAATCTTAGAAATGATAATGTTGATTTGCTTGCTAAGATTGAAGAATTAAACATTTCTCTTGCTAGCCTTAGGAATGAAAATGAAAAATTGCTTGCTAAGGCTAAAGAACTAGATGTTTGCAATATTACAATTTCCAATCTTAGAGATAAAAATGATATATTGCGTGCTAAGATTGTTGAACTTAATTCTTGCAAACCCTCTACATCTACCACTGAGCATGTCACTATTTGCACTAGATGTAGAGATGTTGATGTTAATGCTATACATGACCACCTTTCCATGATTAAACAACAAAATGATCATATAGCTAAATTAGATGCTAAAATTGCCGAGCATGAACTAGAAAATGAAAAATTTAAGTTTGCTCGTAGTATGCTTTATAATGGGAGACGCCCTGGCATTAAGGATGGCATTGGTTTCCAACAGGGAGGAAATGTCAAACTTAATGCCCCTCCTAAGAAATTGTCCAACTTTGTTAAGGGCAAGGCTCCCATGCCTCAGGATAACGAGGGTTACATTTTGTACCCTGCCGGTTATCCCGAGGACAAGATTAGGAGAATTCATTCTAGGAAGTCTCACTCTGGCCCTAATCATGCTTTTATGTATAAGGGTGAGACATCTAGTTCTAGGCAATCAACTCATGCTAAATTGCCTAAGAAGAAAACTCCTAAGGCATCAAATGATTCTAACATTTCATTTAAGACCTTTGATGCCTCTTATGTTTTAACTAACAAATCCGGCAAGGTAGTTGCCAAATATGTTGGGGGCAAACACAAGGGATCAAAGACTTGTGTTTGGGTACCCAAAGTTCTTGTATCTAATGTCAAAGGACCCAAAACCATTTGGGTACCTAAAGTCAAGAACTAAATTTGTTTTGTAGGTTTATGCATCCGGGGGCTCAAGTTGGATCATAGATAGCGGGTGCACAAACCACATGACAGGGGAGAAGAATATGTTCTCCTCCTACGAGAAAAACCAAGATCCCCAACGAGCTATCACATTCGGGGATGGAAATCAAGGTTTGGTCAAAGGATTGGGTAAAATTGCTATATCTCCTGACCATTCTATTTCCAATGTTTTTCTTGTGGATTCTTTAGATTACAATTTGCTTTTCGTTTCTCAATTATGCAAAATGGGCTACAACTGTCTATTTACTGATGTAGGTGTCACTGTCTTTAGAAGAAGTGATGATTCAGTAGCATTTAAGGGAGTGTTAGAGGGTCAGCTATACTTGGTAGATTTTGATAGAGCTGAACTCGACACTTGCTTAATTGCTAAGACTAACATGGGTTGGCTCTGGCACCGCCGACTAGCCCATGTTGGGATGAAGAATCTTCATAAGCTTCTAAAGGGAGAGCACATTTTAGGATTAACAAATGTTCATTTTGAGAAAGACAGGATTTGTAGTGCATGCCAAGCAAGAAAGCAAGTTGGGACTCATCATCCGCATAAGAACATCATGACGACTGACAGGCCACTGGAGCTCCTACACATGGACCTATTCGGCCTGATTGCTTACATAAGCATCGGCGGGAGTAAGTACTGTCTAGTTATTGTGGATGATTATTCTCGCTTCACTTGGGTGTTCTTTTTGCAGGAAAAATCTCATACCCAAGAAACCTTAAAAGGATTCTTGAGACGGGCTCAAAACGAGTTCGGCTTGAGGATCAAGAAAACTAGAAGCGACAACGGGACGGAGTTCAAGAACTCACAAATCGAAGGCTTCCTTGAGGAGGAGGGCATCAAGCATGAGTTCTCTTCTCCCTACACACCACAACAAAATGGTGTAGTGGAGAGGAAGAATAGAACTCTATTGGACATGGCAAGAACCATGCTTGATGAGTACAAGACGTCGGATCGGTTCTGGGCCGAAGCGGTCAATACTGCCTGCTACGCCATCAACCGGTTATATCTACACCGAATCCTCAAGAAGACATCATATGAACTCCTAACCAGTAAAAAGCCCAATATTTCATATTTTAGAGTCTTTGGTAGCAAATGCTTTATACTTGTTAAAAGAGGTAGAAAATCTAAATTTGCTCCTAAGACTGTAGAAGGCTTTTTACTAGGATATGATTCAAACACAAGGGCATATAGAGTCTTTAACAAGTCCTCTGGACAAGTTGAAGTTTCTTGTGACGTTGTGTTTGATGAGACTAACGGCTCTCAAGTAGAGCAAGTTGATTTTGATGAGATAGGTAATGAAGAGGCTCCGTGCATCGCGCTAAGGAACATGTCCATTGGGGATGTGTGTCCTAAGGAATCCGAAGAGCCTCCAAATGCACAAGATCAACCATCCTCCTCGACGCAAGCATCTCCACCAACCCAAAATGAGGATGAGGCTCAAATTGATGAAGGAAAAGATCAAGAAGATGAGCCACCTCAAGATGACGGCAATGATCAAGGGGGAGATGCAAATGATCAAGACAAGGAGGATGAAGAACCAAGACCGCCACACCCAAGAGTCCACCAAGCAATCCAACGAGATCACCCCGTCGACACCATCCTCGGCGACATTCATAAGGGGGTAACCACTAGATCTCGTGTTGCACATTTTTGTGAGCATTACTCTTTTGTTTCCTCTATTGAGCCACACAAGGTAGAGGAAGCACTACAAGATTTGGATTGGGTGGTGGCGATGCAAGAGGAGCTCAACAACTTCACTAGGAATGAGGTATGGCATTTGGTTCCACGTCCTAATCAAAATGTTGTAGGAACCAAGTGGGTGTTCCGCAACAAGCAAGACGAGCATGGTGTGGTGACAAGGAACAAAGCCCGACTTGTGGCCAAGGGGTATTCACAGGTCGAAGGTTTGGATTACGGTGAAACCTATGCACCCGTAGCTAGGCTTGAGTCAATTCGCATATTACTTGCCTACGCTACTTACCATGGCTTTAAGCTTTATCAAATGGACGTGAAAAGTGCCTTCCTTAATGGACCAATCAAAGAAGAAGTCTATGTTGAGCAACCTCCCGACTTTGAAGATAGTGAGTACCCTAACCACGTATACAAACTCTCTAAGGTGCTTTATGGGCTCAAGCAAGCCCCAAGAGCATGGTATGAATGCCGAAGAGATTTTCTTATCGCTAATGGCTTCAAATTCGGAAAGGCCGATCCTACACTCTTTACCAAAACACTTGAAAATGGTCTGTTTGTATACCAAATTTATGTTGATGATATTATATTTGGGTCTACTAACGAATCTACATGTGAAGAGTTTAGTAGGATCATGACACAAAAATTCGAGATGTCGATGATGGGGGAGTTGAAGTACTTCTTGGGATTTCAAGTGAAGCAACTCCAAGAAGGCACCTTCATTAGCCAAACGAAGTATATTCAAGACATTCTAACCAAGTTTGGGATGAAGGATGCCAAACCCATCAAGACACCCATGGGAACCAATGGGCATCTCGACCTCGACACGGAAGGTAAATCCGTCAATCAAAAGGTATACGGGTCGATGATAGGCTCTTTGCTATATTTATGTGCATCTCGACCAGATATAATGCTTTCCGTATGCATGTGTGCAAGATTCCAAGCCGACCCTAAGGAAGCTCACCTTACGGCCGTAAAACGAATCTTGAGATATCTAGTTTATACACCTAAGTTTGGGCTTTGGTATCCTAGGGGATCCACTTTTGATTTAATTGGTTATTCGGATGCCGATTGGGCGGGGTGCAAAATTAATAGAAAGAGCACATCGGGGACTTGCCAGTTCTTGGGAAGATCCTTGGTGTCTTGGGCTTCAAAGAAGCAAAATTCCGTAGCTCTTTCCACCGCCAAAGCCGAGTACATTGCCGCAGGACATTGTTGCGCGCAACTACTTTGGATGAGGCAAACCCTTAGGGACTACGGTTACAAATTAACCAAAGTTCCCCTTCTATGTGATAATGAGAGTGCAATCCGCATGGCGGATAATCCCGTTGAGCATAGCCGCACTAAGCACATAGTCATTCGGTATCACTTTCTAAGGGATCACCAACAAAAGGGAGATATAGAGATTGCATACATCAATACTAAAGATCAATTAGCCGATATCTTTACCAAGCCACTAGAAGAACAAACTTTTAACAACTTAGGCATGAGCTAAATATTCTTGATTCTAGGAATTTCTTTTGATATTTTGCACACATAGCTCATAAGTATACCTTTGATCATGTCTCTTTCATATGCTATGACTAATGAGTTTTCAAGTGAATTTCAAACCAAGTCAGAGGTGTATTGAAAGGGAATTGGAGTCTTCGGCGAAGACAAAGGCTTCCACTCCACTCATAAACTCATCCTTCGCAGTCGCTCCAAGCAACTCTCCGTCTTTGGTATAATCTTCACTCATATGTTTTATTTCTCAAAGGGGAGAAAGTAGTTATAGAAAGGGCTTATATTTCACTCTAAGTATCTGTTTTTGGCGATTCATGCCAAAGGGGGAGAAAGTATTAGCCCAAAGCAAAAGGACCGCACCACCACCCTATTTTCAAATTGGTATCTTATTGTGTTCAAAAGGGGGAGAAAGTAGTATTTTCAAAATTGATATCTCAAAACCCTCTTGAACACTAAGAGGAGAATTTATTGAGGGGGAGTTTTGTTTAGTCAAAGGAAAAGCATTTGAAACAGGGGGAGAAAAATTTCAAATCTTGAAAATGCTTTGCAAAATCTTATTCATTTACCTTTTACTATTTGCAAAAGACTTTGAAAAGGATTTACAAAACGAATTTGCAAAAACAAACATGTGGTGCAAGCGTGGTCCAAAATGTTAAAAATAAAGAAACAATCCATGTGTATCTTATAAGTATTTCTATTGGCTCAATTCTAAGTAACCTTTGCACTTACAATCTTGCAACTAGTTCAAATTATGCATTTCATACTTGCTTTGGTTTGTGTTGGCATCAATCACCAAAAAGGGGGGGATTGAATGGGAATTAGGCTTACACCTATTTCCTAAATGATTTTGGTGGTTGAATTGCCCAACACAAATAATTGGACTAACTAGTTTGCTCTAGTCTATAAGTTATACAGGTGCCAAAGGTTCACAAAAGGCCAATAAAAAGACCAAGTAAAGGGTTCAACAAAGAGAGCAAGGGATAACCGAAGTGTGCCCTGGTCTGGCGCACCAGACTGTCCGGTGTGCCACCGGACAGTGTCCGGTGCACCAAGGGACTTCAAGCTGAACTCCTCACCTTCGGGAATTTCCAGAGGCGCTCCGCTATAATTCACTGGACTGTCCGGTGCCCCAGGAGAGAGCGACTCTGAACTCGCCAGCTTCAGGAATCTGCTCCGCTATAATTCACCGGACAGTGTCCGGTGCACACCGGACTGTCCGGTGTGACAGCGGAGCAACGGCTACTTCGCGCAACGGTCGACTGCAGAACATTTAATGCGCGTCTGCGCGCGCAGAGGAGAAGTGCACGCGCGGGTGGCACACCGGACAGCCTACAGGGCTTGTCCGGTGCACCACCGGACAGCCAGGCGAGCCCACACGTCAGAGCTCCAACGGTCGGAACCCAACGGCCTAGTGACGTGGCTGGCGCACCGGACTGTCCGGTGCGCCCGTCGACAGCAGCCTCCACCAACGGTCAAGTTTGGTGGTTGGGGCTATAAATACCCCAACCACCCCCACATTCAAGTCATCCAAGTTTTCCACCTTTCAACCACTTACAAGAGCTAAGCATTCAATACTAGACACACCAAAGTGATCAAATCCTCTCCCAACTCCACACAAAGCTTTAGTGATTAGTGAGAGAGATTTGTTGTGTTCTTTTGAGCTCTTGCGCTTGGATTGCTTCTTTTTCTCATTCTTTCTTGTGATCATCTCAATTGTAAACAAGGCAAGAGACACCAATTGTGTGGTGGTCCTTGCGGGAAGTTTGGTTCCCAATTGATTTGAGAAGAGAAGCTCACTCGGTCTGAGGGACCGTTTGAGAGAGGGAAAGGGTTGAAAGAGACCCGGTCTTTGTGACCACCTCAACGGGGAGTAGGTTTGCGAGAACCGAACCTCGGTAAAACAAATCCACGTGCCATACTCTTTATTCGCTTGTGATTTGTTTTGCACCCTCTCTCTCGGACTCGTTTATATTTCTAACGCTAACCTGGCTTGTAGTTGTGATTAAGTTTGTAAATTTCAGATTCGCCCTATTCACCCCCCCTCTAGGCGACTTTCAATTTTAATGTCGGATTATAAAGCTGTGTTTTCTTTCATCTTGTTTCGTGCGTTAGAACTTGTTCGGTAGCAGAATCGCTTATCCGAGCGCGAGTTACTTTTCACGGAAGGTGATGAGTGAGGTATCCGTATCCCGGAGGTGTAGGAGTCCCTCGGCTCGGTCGGCCTTGCCGTTTACGTGTTCCTCCCATCGTTTTTAGGATTCTGTTATCGATGTAGTCGAAAAGCACGAAAGTCGTTCTGGCAGAAAAGTTTTTGGGCGTTAGGACTTGTTCGGTAGCAGAATCGCTTATCCGAGCGTGAGCTACCTCTCGCGGAAGGTGATGAGTGAGGTATCTGTATCCCGGAGGCGTAGGAGTCCCTCGGCTCGTTCGGCCTTGCCGTTCAAGGTCTCTCTCGCTCGTCATTAGGATTCTGTTATCGACGCAGTCGAAAAGTGCGAAAGACGTTCTGGTAAAAGACTTTTCCGAGGAAAATTTTGACGCAGAGAGGGGGTTCCCCCATTCTAGCCCCCAAGGGAGGGTCGGGCTTTGCCGAGGAAATGCTGATCCTTCCTTGATGGTTAGACTTTAT
The DNA here is from genome assembly GCF_902167145.1 of Zea mays. Taxonomy (NCBI): domain Eukaryota; kingdom Viridiplantae; phylum Streptophyta; class Magnoliopsida; order Poales; family Poaceae; genus Zea; species Zea mays. The sequence goes on along the minus strand of NC_050104.1, from coordinate 149,430,606 downwards.
TTATGCATGTAAAGAAAACGACTTGAAACATTTTTAAGGGTAGAAGCGACGTAGCTGTTGGATGTTCCAAGCGTTGCTGTAGACCTCGCCTTGATCGTTGGCCAGCTTGTATGTCCCGGGCTTCAAAATCTTGGCGATGATGAAGGGCCCTTCCTAGGGAGGAGTAAGCTTGTGGCGCCCTCGAGCGTCTTGTCGCAGCCGAAGTACCAAGTCTCCCACTTGGAAGCCTCGGGGCCGAACCCTTCGGGCGTGGTAGCGTCGCAGAGACTGCTGATACCGCGCCAAGTGTAGTAAGGCCACGTCCCGAGCCTCTTCCAGCTAGTCCAATGAATCTTCTCGGCTGGTCTGGTTGCTTTGGTCATCGTAAGCCTTTGTCCTCAGGGAACTGTATTCTAAGTCATGGGTAGGACGGCCTCGACCCCATAGACTAGAAAGAACGGCGAGAAACCCGTGGCCCGGCTCGGCGTCGTCCTCAGACTCCAGACCACCGAGGGTAGTTCTTTTATCCACCGCTTGCCAAACTTGTTGAGGTCGTTGTAGATCCTCGGTTTCAGTCCTTGCAAAATCATACCGTTGGCGCGCTCCACCTGCCCATTTGTCATCGGGTGAGCAACGGCCGCCTAGTCCACACGGACGTGGTGGTCCTCGCAGAAGTCCAGGAACTTTTTCCCAGTGAACTGCGTGCCATTGTCGGTGATGGAGTTTGGGACCCCGAAGCGATGGATGATATTTGTGAAGAACGCCACCGTCTGCTCAAACCTGATGCTGGTTAAGGGTCGGACCTCGATCCACTTGGAGAATTTGTCGATGGCGACCAGCAGGTGCTTGAAGCCCCCGGGTGCCTTCTGCAAGGGACCGACGAGGTCTAGACCCCATACGGCAAACGACCAAGTGATTGGTATTGTTTGCAGGGTCTGAGCGGGCAGGTGCATCTGTCTTGCGTAGAATTAACACCCTCGGCAGGAGCATACAATCCTAGTGGCGTCGGCCACTGCAGTCGGCCAGTAGAAACCTTATCGGAAAGCGTTTCCCATGAGGGTCCGAGGTGCTGCATGGTGACCGCAAGCCCCCGAGTGTATTTCTTGTAACAGCTCTTGTCCTTGGGTGACGGATATGCATCGTTGGAGAATGCCTGAGGGGCTGCGGTGATACAACTCTTTTTCATCACCCAGTAAAACGAACGACTTGGCGCGCCGAGCCAGTCGCCGAGCTTCGACCTTGTCGAGGGGCAGCTCTCCTCGGAGGAGATATTGCAGGTACGGGGTTTGCCAGTTTTGGTTTGGCGCAACCCCATTCCGCTCTCCCTCGATGCGCAAGGCCTCACCCTCGGCGGCCGAAGGTACCTCGGGCTGGGACGAGGTCTCGTCGGGTTCGGGCGCGTCGTCGAGTTTGCCAGATGGTTGATATATGTCCCTGGAGAAGACGTCCGGGGGAACCGTCGTCCGCCCCGAGGCTATTTTTGCCAGCTCATCCATGGTCTCGTTGTACCATCGAGCGACATGGTCGAGTTCCAGCCCGTGGAACTTATCTTCCAAGCACCGAACTTCTTCACAATAGGCCTCCATTTTTTGATCACGGCAGTGGGAGTTCTTCATGACTTGGTCAATGACAAGCTGCGAGTCGCCTCGAGCGTCGAGGCGCCGAACCCCTAGCTCGACGGCAATGCGCAACCCATTAACCAAAGCCTCGTACTCGGCCACGTTGTTCGACGCTGGAAAATGGAGGCGCAGCACGTAGCGCACATGTTTCCCGAGGGGTGAGATGAAGAGGAAGCCAGCACCTGCTCCTGTTTTCATCAGCGACCCATCGAAGTACATGGTCCAAAGTTCGGCCTGGATTGGAGCTGTCGGCAACTGGGTGTCGACCCATTCAGCCAGGAAGTCCGCCAAGACTTGGGATTTTATGGCCTTCCGAGGGGCAAATGAAATTGTTTCGCCCATGAGTTGCACTGCCCATTTTGCTATCCTACCTAAGGCCTCTCGGTACTGGATAATCTCTCCCAGGGGGAAGGATGACACCACAATCACCGGATGAGACTCGAAGTAGTGTCGCAACTTTCGCCGTGTCAGAATTACTGCGTGCAGTAGCTTCTGGATTTGTGGGTAGTGGATCTTGGTCTCGGATAGCACTTCGCTGATGAAGTAGACTGGCCTCTGGATGAGCAGTGCATGCCCTTCTTCTCGTCTCTCGACTACGATCGTGGCGCTGACCACCTGAGTGGTTGTGGCTACGTAGATCAAGAGGGCTTCTCCCGCAGCGGGGGGCACCAAGATGGGCGCATTAGTAAGGAGTGCCTTTAAGTTTCCGAGGGCTTCTTCAGCCTCGGGGGTCCAAGTGAAGCGCTCGGTCTTCCTTAAGAGGCGGTACAAGGGCAATCCTTTCTCGCCAAGGTGCGAGATGAAGCGGCTCAGAGCCGCAAGGCATCCCATGACCCTCTGTACTCCTTTTAAATCCTTGATGGGTCTCATGTTGGTGATGGCCGCGATTTTCTCCGGGTTGGCCTCGATGCCTCGCTCGGAGACGATGAACCCCAGGAGCATGCCTCGGGGGACTCCGAAGACACACTTTTCGGGATTGAGTTTTACGCCCTTTGCGCGCAGGCACCCGAAAGTTACTTCGAGGTCGGAGAGGAGGTTGGAGGCTTTCCTTGTCTTGACAACGATGTTGTCGACGTAAGCCTAGACCGTTCTGCTAATGTGCTCTCCGAACACATGGTTCATGCACCTTTGGTAGGTTGCACCTGCATTCCTCAAGCCAAATGGCATAGTAGTATAACAATACATGCCAAAGGGTGTGATGAAAAAAGTCGCGAGCTGGTCGGACTCTTTCATCTTGATTTGGTGATAACCTGAATAGGCGTCGAGGAATGACAGGGTTTCGCACCCAGCAGTGGAGTCCACAATTTTATCGATGTGAGGCAGAGGGTAGGGAACCTTTGGACATGCTTTGTTTAAACCAATGTAGTCTACGCACATCCTCCATTTCCCACCTTTTTTCTTTACAAGCACAGGGTTAGCTAACCATTCTGGATGGAATACCTCTTTGATGAACCCTACAGCCATCAGCTTGTGGACCTCCTCGCCTATGGCCCTGCGCTTTTCTTCATCAAAACAGCGCAGGTGCTGCTTCACGGGTTGGGCACCGGCTCGGATGTCCAGCGAGTGCTCAGCGACATCCCTCGGTATGCCTGGCATGTCCGAGGGACTCCACGCAAAAATTTCGGCATTTACGCGGAGAAAGTCGACGAGCATTGCTTCCTATTTGGGGTCGAGCTCGGAGCCGACCCTGACTTTCTTGTCGGCGTCGTTGCTGGGGTCGAGGGCGACGGACTTGACCGCCTTGGCCGGTTCAAAGTTGCCGGCGCGGCGCTTCGCATCAGGCGCCTCCTTGGAGAGGCAATCTAGGTCGGTGATGAGGGCCTCGGACTCGGCGATGGCCTCAGCGTACTCCATGCATTCCACGTCGCACTCGTAAGCATGGCGGTACGTGGATCCGACGGTGATGGTCCCGTTGGGACCCGGCATCTTGAGCTTGAGGTACGTGTAGTTGGGGATGGTCATGAACTTGGTGTAGCACGGTCTTCCCAGCACCGCGTGGTAGGTCCCTCGGAACCCGACCACCTCGAAAGTGAGGGTTTCCTTTCGGAAGTTAGAGGGAGTTCCGAAGCAGACGGGCAAATCAAGTTGCCCAAGGGGTAGGACGCGCTTACCGGGGACGATCCCATGGAAAGGTGCTGCACCGGCCCGGATCGTGGATAGATCTATCCCCAAGAGCCCTAGGGTCTCGGCGTAGATGATGTTGAGGCTGCTGCCTCCGTCCATGAGGACCTTGGTGAGCCTAGTGTTGCCGATGACGGGGTCGACGACGAGCGGGTACCTTCCTGGGCTCGGTACGCAGTTGGGGTGGTCGCCTTGGTCGAAGGTGATGGGCTTGTCGGACCAGTCTAGGTAGACCGGCGCCGCTACCTTCACCGAGCAGACCTCCTGGTGCTCCTGCTTGCGGTGCCGAGGCGTTCACCACCCGTCCGCCGTAGATCATGAAGCAGTCGTGGACCTCCGGGAACTTCTCTTCCTTGTCGCCCCCCTTCTTGTTGTTGCCTTGGTCCTTGCCACCTTCTGCCGAGGGTCCAGCCTTGATGAAGTAACGCCGGAGCATGTCGCACTCCTCAAGGGTGTGCTTGACGGGACCCCTGTGATAGGGGCATGACTCCTTGAGCATCTTGTCAAACGTGTTGACTCCTCCGGGAGGCTTCCGAGGATTCCTATGCTCGGCAGCAGCAACGAGATCCGCGTCAATGGCATCTCGCTTTGCTTGCGCCTTCTTCTTGGCCTTCTTTTTCGAGCCACGCTAGACGGACGCCTCGGGGGTGTCTTCCTTCTGTCTTCCCTGAGGCTGCTTGTCCTTCCGGAAGATGGCTTCGACCGCCTCCTGACCAGAGGCGAACTTGGTGGCGATGTCCATCAATTCGCTCGCCTTGGTGGAAGCCTTGCGTCCCAGTTTGCTCACTAGGTCCCGGCACGTGGTGCCAGCAAGAAATGCCCCGATGACGTCTGAGTCGGTGTTGTTGGGCAGCTCGGTGCGCTGCTTCGAAAACCGCCGGATGTACTCTCGCAGGGATTCCCCTGGCTGCTGGCGGCAGCTTCGGAGATCCCATGAGTTCCCAGGGCGCACGTACGTACCTTGGAAATTTCCCGCGAAGGCCTTGACCAGGTCGTCCCAGTCGGAGATCTGCGCAGGAGGTAGATGCTCTAGCCATGTCCGGGCAGCGTCGGAGAGGAAGAGGGGGAGGTTGCGGATGATGAGGTTGTCATCGTCCGTCCCTCCCAATTGGCATGCCAGCCGGTAATCCGTGAGCCACAACTCCGACCTTGTCTCCCCCGAGTACTTGGTGATGGTAGTCGGGGCTCGGAACCGGGCTGGGAACGATGCCCGTCGTATGGCCCGGCTGAAGACTCGTGGACATGGTGGTTCGGGCGAGGGGCTTCGATCCTCCTCACTGTCGTAGCGTCCTCCGCGCCTGGGGTGGTAGCCTCGGCGCACCCTCTCTTCAAGGCGGGCTCGACGGTCGCGGCGGTGCTGCTCGTCGCCGAGGTGATCCGGGGCTGCGGGCGTCTCGTCCCGTGTGCGCTCGATGCGGACCGAGGCCTCCCATATGCGTCGGGAGGGCGTTGCGCGATGCTCCGAGGGGCACCCTTGCCTTCGGGAGGCAGAGCTCTCGGCTCGTCGGACCGTGGCGTCTTCCAGGAGACCCTTGAGTTCGTCCTGGATACGCCGCCCCTCGGTGGTGGATGGCTCCGGCATTGCTCGGAGTAGCATCGCTACTGCAGCTAGATTCGGGCCAACCCCGCTGAAGGCCGGGGGTAGCCCTGCCCTGGCATCACCAACGATACGACGCTGGACGTCCCGGGGCTGATGACGCGCTCCTCCGGCTAGTGCCCGGCCTGCCCATTCCTACTCAATGTTTTGTCGGAGCTGCACAAGCCGCTCCGCTTCTTCGTCGAGCTTGGCCTGCATCTCGCGGAGTTGCTCGAGCTGTGTGTCCTGACCCCTCGTAGGGACTGGGACCACAGCTAGCTCCCGCGGGATCTCAACGCGAGATGCAGGCATAGGGGGGTTGTGATCTTCTGGCATGCCGAGGTGGTTGTCCTCGTCGTGATCCCCCTGATCGATGTGGACACACTCGCTACTTGGGTCATAACCCTCGTCGTCAAAGTTGTGGTCATCGTCAGAGCAGCCGGAGAGGCAGTGGTCACATGCGGACATGAAGTCTCGCATGGCACTGGGATCACGGAGTCCGGAGAAATCCCAACCGAAGTCGGAGTCGTCGTCTTCCTCGGAACCTGTGGGTCCGAAGGTTGAGACGGTCGTCAGTCGATCCCAAGATGACCACATATGATACCCTGGAAGGTCAGGGTATGCCCTTGCGAAAGCGCTCACCGAAGCGGGGTCGCTTGGTGGATCAAAGCTGAATCTAAAGGGAACAGGGTGGAAAACGGATGGTACCTCTTGGTCGATGGACGATGGTGAAGTCACGTGAGGGACGGAATGCACCGTTATCTCAGGTACGAGGCTAACGCCCAGCAAGTCCTCCGCGAGGGTGCTGGTGTCATCAGTCCGCTTGGGGTTGGCACGTTGCGGGGAAGCGATACCCGTCGTTGTCTCATGTGCGAGGACAACACCCGACATGTCCCTCGCAGGGGTGCCGGCGTCGTCGACTCGTTCTGGTCCGACAGCCAACGAGGTGCCATCTCCTGCATGGCCACGGTTGCCCCGTCTCCTCCTCCGGCGAGGAGGGTGGCGGGGCAAACCTGGGTGTTCCTCTTCCGCCACGGGGGAAGTCATCGTTGAGTTCGCCGCCACCGGGCGAGCCGACGACCGTCGTTGCTGTCGTGCTGCGTGGGGAGGAGTACCATGTCGTAGCTTTGTCGCGGGACATGAACTCGAGACTCCCGAAGAGGAGCACCGTCCCCGGCTGAAGAGGCTGCTGAAGGCTACCCATCTGGAACTCAATGGGAAAGTATTAGTTAACACGCAGTGAGCCCTACCTGGCGCGCCAACTGTCGGCGTTTCAGACCCGCGAGGACCGTCAACCGACCAGTGAATTTGTTTGCTGCGTGCCCCTGCCCAGATGGGTTGATGCAAGATGGAACACAAGAGAGAAATGAGGCTTATGTTATCTCGCACCGGGGTGCTCGTAGTAGGGGTTACAAGCGTCGCGAGAGAGCGAGGGCGAGAGCGAGAGAGAGAGAGAGAGAGTCCCTGCGTGCGTCCGTCTCTGCCTATCTCGTCTGCCTCCTTGTCTCCTCTCTTCCCGTCCCCCTGCCGGAAGGCCCTGGACATCCCCTTTTATAGATACAAGGAGATGGCCCAGCTGTACAATGAGGTGTAGCTATGTGCTAACATGGCTGGCGGAGAAGCGCCTTGAGCCCTGTACACGTGCTAACGTGGCTGTCGGAGAAGTGCCTTGAGCTCTGTAAAAGCATAGCTGGCGGTGCGGCATGGATCCTGCTGACGTTTCCTTGCTTCCGTAGGAGGTTGAGAGCAATCCGACGTCATGGGCGCACGCGGGGAACCATCATTACCTGTTACCGGAGTAACCTTAGATGGGACACCGGTCTTGTTCCTTCATAGCCTGAGGCAGCTAGCTAGGGGTAGGGCAATGATGTATCCCTTGTAGCGTAGTCGGTCCGAGGCCCAGGTCGGGCGAGGCGGAGACTTCTCCTGAGGCCGAGGCTGTGGTCGGGCGAGGTTGTGACTCCTCCCGAGGCCGAGGCTGAGGCCGAGGCCTGGGGTCGGGCGAGGCGGAGACCTTCTCCCGAGGCTGAGGCTGAGGCCGAGGCCTAAGGTCGGGCGAGGCGGAGCTCCCTATTGCGCCCGAGGCTGAACTCGGGAGAGGTCACAACTTACTGTTGCTAGTCTTGCCCTGGTGGTTGGCACAGTAGCCGGAGCGGGGCGAACAGTGTTGTTTCCCTGTTAGAACGGTCAGTAAAGGGGCAAAGTGACTGCGGTCACTTCGACCTTGCCAACTGAGGCACGCGTGTCAGGATAAGGTGTCAAGCGATCTCCGCATTAAATGCGCATGTGATACGGTCGGTTGGTAGGGCGATCTGGCCAAGGTCGTTGCACGACAAAGCTCGCCCAAGCTGGGCTTCAGGCGAGCCGAGGGTGCGCTCACTGCCTGAGGAGGCCCTCGGGCGAGGCGTGAATCCGCCCGGGACTAAGTGACTGAGAACGGTCAGTAAAGGGGCGAAGTGACTGCGGTCACTTTGACCTTGCCGACTGAGGCACGCATGTCAGGATAAGGTGTCAAGCGATCTCCGCATTAAATACGCATGTGATATGGTCGGTTGGTAGGGCGATCTGGCCAAGGTCGCTGCACGACAAAGCTCGCCTAAGCTGGGCTTCAGGCGAGCCGAGGGTGCGCTCACTGCCTGAGGAGGCCCTCGAGCGAGGCGTGAATCCGCTCGGGACTACTGTTCCCGCCCGAGGCCGAGGCTGGGCTCGGATGAGGTTGTGTCCCTTGGTAGACGAGGCCCTGACTTGAACCACGCTTTATCAGCTGTTTATGGTTTGTTCTGAAGATGTTTTCCAGCCGCGTTTAGGAGTATTGGGGGTACCCCTAATTACGGTACCCGACACTCGGTAAAAATACCGGCATCATCCACAAGAGTTTGCATCTCTACCTTACTCTTTAGCTTCCGCATTTATATAAAACATTTAAGTTTCAATCTTGTCTTTACAATTAGATTGTTTAGGTTTGAAAGTTAGCCATTGCGGTAGAGATAGCAGCACTTAGATAAAACCTAGTTTGCACATTCAAGATTATTTATTTGCATAAGTTTTTCTCTAGGGTTTTATTTGTGGCCTAATTTAGAGAGAGTTTTATAAGTCATAATCCACCCTGAAAGGGAATTAGGCTTACACCTATTTCCTAAATGATTTTGGTGGTTGAATTGCCCAACACAAATAAATTGGACTAACTAGTTTGCTCTAGTGTATAAGTTATACAGGTGCTAAAGGTTCACACTTAGCCAATAAAAAGACCAAGAACAGGGTTCAACAAAAGAGCAAAGGGATAACCGAAGTGTGCCCTGGTTTGGCGCACCGGACTGTCCGGTGTGCCACCGGACAGTGTCCGGTGCACCAGGGGACTTCACGCTGAACTCCTCACCTTCGGGAAAATCCAGAGGCGCTCCGCTATAATTCACCGGACTGTCCGGTGTACACCGGACAGTGTCCGGTGCCCCAGGGAAGAGCGACTCTGGAACTCGCCAGCTTCGGGAATTTGCTCCGCTATAATTCACCGGACTGTCCGGTGAGCCAACGGAGCAACGACTACTTCGCGCCAATGATCACCTGCAGAGGCATTAAATGCGCGCCAGAGCGCGCAGAAGTCAGGCACGCGCGATGTGGCGCACCGGACACTCTACAGTACATGTCCGGTGTGCCACCAGACATCCAGGCGGGCCCAGAAGACAGAGCTCCAACGGTCGGAACCCAACGGCCTTGGTGACATGGCTGGCGCACCGGACTGTCCGGTGCACCATGCGACAGACAGCCCCACCAAACGGCTAGTTTGGTGGTTGGGGCTATAAATACCCCCAACCACCCCACATTCAAGTCATCCAAGTTTTCCTACTTCAACCACTTACAAGAGCTCTAGCATTCAATTCTAGACACACCCAAGTGATCAAATCCTCTCCAAATTCCACACAACGCCTTAGTGATTAGTGAGAGAGATTTGCTTGTGTTCTTTCGAGCTCTTGCGCTTGGATTGCTTTCTTCTTTGATTCTTTCTTGCGATCAACTCAATTGTAACCAAGGCAAGAGGCACTAATTGTGTGGTGGCCCTCGCGGGGGAAGTTTTGTTCCCGTTTGATTGAGAAGAAGAAGCTCACTCGGTCCGAGGGACCGTTTGAGAGAGGGAAAGGGTTGAAAGAGACCCGGTCTTTGTGACCACCTCAACGGGGAGTAGGTTTGCGAGAACCGAACCTCGGTAAAACAAATCCACGTGTCACACTCCTTATTCGATTGCGATTTGTTTTACCCTCTCTTGCGGACTTGATTATATTTCTAACGCTAACCCGACTTGTAGTTGTGATTAACTTTGTAAATTTCAATTTCGCCCTATTCACCCCCCTCGAGGTGACTTTCACACCCCCCTCTTAGGCGTCAAACGTTTCCTTCATGGGCCTGTGCCCCCACTCCTTTCAACATGGGCCCGCCCGTATCTCCAGTAGATCTCTTATATCATCCTTTATCGTATCTAATATTTCAAACTTCACTCTGTCATCTACAGTTTTGCATTCTCTGTTTTACACTACATGTTACCTACTCGAGATAGTCTTAGAAAAAAGAATAGAAGGACTATTACACCCCTCTGCCCCTCCCTAGCATCGCCCCTGTCGCCGACAGCGATGGTTGCCATAGGTTTTTGGGCAGTTCAGCGACAACGATGGTTGCCATAGGTTTTTGGGAAGTTCAGCGACAGCAATGGTTACCAACAATGTAAAATAGTGGCATCTATAGTTTTGTGTCTCCTATTTTACACTGTCTGCTGGAGACAATCTTACGGGTTGCCTCAACATTTGGTCAATTAAAAACAAGAAAGCAAATCTAGTGTACTGTGCTTTTGTAGTATGAGTATGAGCACATGTCCATAAAAAGACAATTTGAAGAGATCAACTACAAAAGAGCTCAAACAGGGTCCAAATATACAACTTGGTGTAAAATGATATTTTTGTGAGGCTTGCACATCTAGATATGTTGCATGGGTGTATTACAATGTTTCTAGTACTTGTGTTTGGGCTCTAACATCTTTTGTAGAGAAAAGCACTTTTTGGACTTAAGTTGAGCCATATTATAGACCCTGGAGAAACTATAGCAAAGAAGTATGTTTCATGCACTTAGTCAATTAGATTAAGTGCTAATTATGTTTGTCTAAGCCATATGAAAGTTACCAAAGCTAGCCAAAAAGGATTGGAGAGGTTTCTCAAAATAGCCAAATTTGTGTGGTCTGAGCCTCAACGGGCCGGTCTGGTGGTGCTCTAGACCAGGTCCGTAAGGGGTCTAGACTTAGGCGCCAGGCATGCTGGCGCACTGGACCGATCCGAGGTCCACCGGACCGCCTCCGTACGTGAACAATGCGTTCTTGGGAATTTAATTTTAAAATTTACTGGACCACTATTGTTCACAGTCCGGTGTGCACTGGACCGACTCTCCAACGGGCTCCAGGCGCCAACGGCTAGCTGACGTCACCGGACGGTCCGGTGGGGGCGCACTGGGCCGGTCTAGTGCCACCCCATCTAAGGAAAGGTGCAAATCAGACCCTAGACTGGGGGCACACGATCCTGGTCTAGTGTGCCCGCAAATGAAGGAGGCAACGACTCCCGCTTGGGGCTATAAAAGGCCCCTAGGTGCCTCCAACAAGCACCCAAGTACTTCAAGAGCACACCAACACTCTGACTCTCTACATCAATGCATTCTAGTGATTTTAGTGAGATTCGATCACAATTTTCGAGTTGTTCCTATGATATTGTGTTCACGCGCTCATGTCATTGGCTTTCTTGCATGTGTTGCTATGATTTGCTCTTGTGTGTGTACTCTCTCTCTCTCTCAACCTTACTTTAAGTTGTAATTGTGGTCTTTTGTAAGACCACAAGAGACTCCAAGTTGTGAAGACTCCTTGCAAACGATAATATATGTGATATAAGGAAGAACTGAGACACTCAAGCTTGATCTTTGGATCACTTGAGAGGGATTGATTGCAACCCTTATCTAAAGGAACACAAATATCACTCTCTCACTAGTCACTATTTGATCAAGAAAGAATGAAGAAGAAAAGCAATCCAAGCGCAAGAGCTCAAATGAACACAAATATCACTCTCTCACTAGTCACTATTTGATTGGAATTGTCTTTGGACTTGGGAGAGGATTTGATCTCTTGTTTGTGTCTTGTATTGAATGCTATAGCTCTTGTAAAGTGTTTGAAGGCTAAAAACTTGGATACAATGAATGGTGGGTGGTTGGGGGTATTTATAGCCCCAACCACCAAAAGAGCCGTTGGTGGAGGCTTCTGTCGCATGATGCACCGGACACTGTCCGGTGCGCCAGCCACGTCACCCGGTGATAGTCGCCTAGAGGGGGGGTGAATAGGGCGAAACTGAAATCTACAAATATAAACACAACTACAAGCCGGGGTTAGCGTTAGTAATAGTAAATGAGTCCGCAAGAGAGGGCGCAAAACAAATCCCAAGCGAATAAGCAAATGAGACACGGAGATTTGTTTTACCGAGGTTCGGTTCTTGCAAACCTACTCCCCGTTGAGGAGGCCACAAAGGCCGGGTCTCTTTCAACCCTTCCCTCTCTCAAACGGTCCCACGGACCGAGTGAGCTTCTCTTCTCTTAATCAAAGCCGGGAACAAAACTTCCCCGCAAGGGCCACCACACAATTGGTGCCTCTTGCCTTGATTACAATGGAGTTGTGATCTCAAGAACAAGTGAGAAAGAAAAGAAGCAATCCAAGCGCAAGAGCTCAAATGAACACGGCAAATCACTCTCACTAGTCACTAGGGCTTTGTGTGGAATTGGAGAGGATTTGATCTCTTTAGTGTGTCTAGAATTGAATGCTAGAGCTCTTGTAGTAGTTGAGAAGTGGAAAACTTGGATGCAATGAATGGTGGGGTGGTTGGGGTATTTATAGCCCCAACCACCAAACTTGACCGTTGGCTGGAGGCGTCTGCTCGATGGCGCACCGGACAGTCCGGTGCACACCGGACAGTCCGGTGCCCCTGCCACGTCATCACTGCCGTTGGATTCTAGCCGTTGGAGCTTCTGACTTGTGGGCCCGCCTGGGTGTCCGGTGCACACCGGACATGTACTGTTTGATGTCCGGTGCACCGGTATGGGCAAGTCTGACGTCTGCGCGCGCTGCGCGCGCATTAAATGCACCGCAGAGAGCCGTTGGCGCCGAAGAGAGCCGTTGCTCCGCTGGCACACCGGACAGTCCGGTGCACACCGGACAGTCCGGTGAATTTTAGCGGAGCGGCTGCCACGCGAAACCGAGGCTGGCGAGTTCCGGAGGCCGCGCTTCCTTGGAGCACCGGACATGTCCGGTGCACACCGGACAGTCCGGTGAATTATAGCGCGCCGGCTTCCGAGAAATCCCGAGGGTGAAGAGTTTGAGTCTGAGTCCCCTGGTGCACCGGACAGGTACTGTTCACTGTCCGGTGGCACACCGGACAGTCCGGTGCGCCAGACCAGGGGTGCCCTCGGTTGCCCCTTTGCTCCTTTATTGAATCCAAAACTTGGTCTTTTTATTTGCTGAGTGTGAACCTTTTTCACCTGTATAATCTATACACTTGGGCAAACTAGTTAGTCCAAAGATTTGTGTTGGGCAATTCAACCACCAAAATTATTTAGGAACTAGGTGAAAGCCTAATTCCCTTTCAATCTCCCCCTTTTTGGTGATTGATGCCAACACAAACCAAAGCAAATAGAGAAGTGCATAATTGAACTAGTTTGCATAATGTAAGTGAAAAGGTTACTTGGAATTAAGCCAATAAAACTACTTACAAGATATGCAAGGAATGTTTCTTTCTTATATAACATTTTGGACCACGTTTGCACCACATGTTTTGTTTTTGCAAATTCTTTTTGTAAATCCATTTCAAAGATCTTTTGCAAATAGTCAAAGGTAAATGAATAAGAGTTTGCAAAGCATTTTCAAGATTTGAAATTGTCTCCCCCTATTTCAAATGCTTTTCCTTTGACTAAACAAAACTCCCCCTAAAAGAGATCCACCTCTTAGTGTTCAAGAGGGTTTTGATATATCATTTTTGAAATACTACTTTCTCCCCCTTTTGAACCCAATAGGATACCAAATGATAAAGACTTTTGGAAAGCACTAAGTTTTTGAATTTGGTGGTGGTGGTGCGGTCCTTTTGCTTTGGGCTCATTTCTCCCCCTTTTTGGCATGAATCGCCAAAAACGGAATCATTAGAGCCCTCGAAGTAAGTTCCTCCCCTTTGGTCATAAGTAAATGAGTTAAGATTATACCAAAGACGAGGTCCGGTCCTTTTGCTTTTGAGCTTTTACTCTTTCCCCCAAGGATAGAGTCCTTTTCCTTGATGCTCATTTCTCCCCCAAAGAAGAGAGAGTGGCTCGGAGTGGTGGCGAAGTATGAGTTACGGAGTGGAAGCCTTTTTCTTCGCCGAAGACTCCAATTCCCTTTCAATATACCTATGACTTGGTTTGAAATAGACTTGAAAACACATTAGTCATAGCATATAGAAGAGATATGATCAAAGGTATTCAAATGAGCTATGTGTGCAAGCTTAGCAAAAGAAATTTCTAGAATCAAGAATATTGAGCTCATGCCTAAGTCTGGTAAAAGATTGTTCATCAAGTGGCTTGGTAAAGATATCGGCTAATTGATCTTTAGTATTAATGTAAGAAATCTTGATATCCCCCTTTTGTTGGTGATCCCTAAGAAAATGATACCGAATGGCTATGTGCTTAGTGCGGCTATGCTCGACGGGATTGTCGGCCATTTTGATTGCACTCTCATTATCACATAGCAAAGGGACTTTGGTTAATTTGTAACCGTAGTCCCGCAGGGTTTGCCTCATCCAAAGCAATTGCGCGCAACAGTGACCTGCGGCAATATACTCGGCTTCGGCGGTGGAAAGAGCGACCGAATTTTGCTTCTTTGAAGCCCAAGACACCAAGGATCTTCCCAAGAACTGACAAGTCCCCGATGTGCTCTTCCTATTAATTTTGCACCCCGCCCAATCGGCATCCGAATAACCAATCAAATCAAACGTGGATCCCCGAGGGTACCAAAGCCCAAACTTAGGGGTATAAGCCAAATATCTCAAGATTCGTTTTACGGCCGTAAGGTGGGATTCCTTAGGGTCGGATTGGAATCTTGCACACATGCAAACGGAAAGCATAATGTCCGGTCGAGATGCACATAAATAAAGCAATGAACCAATCATCGACCGGTATACCTTTTGATCCACGGACTTACCTCCCGTGTCGAGGTCGAGATGCCCATTAGTTCCCATGGGTGTCTTGATGGGTTTGGCATCCTTCATCCCAAACTTAGCAAGAATGTCTTGAGTGTACTTCGTTTGGCTAATGAAGGTGCCCTCTTGGAGTTGCTTGACTTGGAATCCTAGAAAATACTTCAACTCCCCCATCATCGACATCTCGAATTTCTGTGTCATGATCCTACTAAACTCTTCACATGTAGACTCGTTAGTAGACCCAAATATAATATCATCAACATAAATTTGGCATACAAACAAGTCATTTTCAAGAGTTTTAGTAAAGAGTGTAGGATCGGCCTTGCCGACTTTGAAGCCATTAGCAATAAGGAAATCTCTAAGGCATTCATACCATGCTCTTGGGGCTTGCTTGAGCCCATAAAGCGCCTTAGAGAGCCTATAGACATGATTAGGATACTCACTGTCTTCAAAGCCGGGAGGTTGCTCAACATAGACCTCTTCCTTGATCGGTCCATTGAGGAAGGCACTTTTCACGTCCATTTGATAGAGCTTAAAGCCATGGTAAGTAGCATAGGCCAATAATATGCGAATTGACTCAAGCCTAGCTACGGGTGCATAGGTTTCACCGAAATCCAAACCTTCGACTTGTGAATACCCTTTGGCTACGAGTCGAGCTTTGTTCCTTGTCACCATACCATGCTCATCTTGCTTGTTGCGGAAGACCCATTTGGTTCCTACAACATTTTGGTTAGGACGTGGAACTAAATGCCAGACCTCATTCCTCGTGAAATTGTTGAGCTCCTCTTGCATCGCCACCACCCAATCCGAATCTTGGAGAGCTTCCTCTACCCTGTGTGGCTCAATAGAGGAAACAAAAGAGTAATGTTCACAAAAATGAGCAACCCGAGATCGAGTAGTTACCCCCTTATGAATGTCGCCGAGGATGGTGTCGACGGGGTGATCTCGTTGGATTGCTTGGTGGACTCTTGGGTGTGGCGGTCTTGGTTCTTCCTCATCCCCCTTTTCTTGATCATTTGTATCTCCCCCTTGATCATTGCTATCATCTTGAGGTGGCTCGTCTTCTTGATTTTGCTCTTCATCATTTTGAGCCTCATCCTCATTTTGAGTTGGTGGAGATGCTTGCATGGAGGAGGATGGTTGATCTTGTGTACTTGGAGGCTCTTCGGATTCCTTAGGACACACATCCCCGATGGACATGTTCCTTAGCGCGATGCATGGAGCCTGTTCTTCACCTATCTCATCAAGATCAACTTGCTCTACTTGAGAGCCGTTAGTTTCATCAAACACAACGTCACAAGAGACTTCAACTAGTCCAGTGGACTTGTTAAAGACCCTATATGCCCTTGTGTTTGAGTCATAACCAAGTAAAAAGCCTTCTACAGTTTTAGAAGCAAATTTAGATTTTCTACCTCTTTTAATAAGAATGAAGCATTTGCTACCAAAAACTCTAAAATATGAAATGTTGGGCTTTTTACCGGTTAGGAGTTCATATGATGTCTTCTTGAGGATTCGGTGAAGATATAACCGGTTGATGGCGTAGCAGGCGGTGTTGACCGCTTCGGCCCAAAACCGGTCCGGTGTCTTGTACTCATCAAGCATGGTTCTTGCCATGTCCAATAGAGTTCGATTCTTCCTCTCCACTACACCATTTTGTTGGGGCGTGTAGGGAGAGGAGAACTCATGCTTGATGCCCTCCTCCTCAAGGAAGCCTTCAATTTGAGAGTTCTTGAACTCCGTCCCGTTGTCGCTTCTTATTTTCTTGATCCTTAAGCCGAACTCATTTTGAGCTCGTCTCAAGAATCCCTTTAAGGTCTCTTGGGTTTGAGATTTTTCCTGTAAAAAGAATACCCAAGTGAAGCGAGAATAATCATCCACTATTACAAGACAATACTTACTCCCGCCGATGCTTATGTAAGCGATCGGGCCGAATAGATCCATGTGGAGTAGTTCAAGCGGCCTGTCGGTCGTCATGATGTTCTTGTATGGATGATGGACTCCAACTTGCTTCCCTGCCTGGCATGCGCTACAAATCCTGTCTTTCTCAAAATGAACATTTGTTAATCCTAAAATGTGCTCTCCCTTTAGAAGCTTATGAAGATTCTTCATCCCAACATGAGCTAGTCGGCGGTGCCAGAGCCAACCCATGTTAGTCTTAGCAATTAAACAAGTGTCGAGTTCAGCTCTATTAAAATCTACCAAGTATAGCTGACCCTCTAACACTCCCTTAAATGCTATTGAATCATCACTTCTTCTAAAGACAGTGACACCCACATCAGTGAATAGACAGTTGTAGCCCATTTGACATAATTGGGATACGGAAAGCAAATTGTAATCTAAAGAATCTACAAGAAAAACATTGGAAATAGAATGGTCAGGAGAGATAGCAATTTTACCAAGTCCTTTGACCAAACCTTGATTTCCATCCCCGAATGTGATAGCTCGTTGGGGATCTTGGTTTTTCTGATATGAGGAGAACATCCTTTTCTCCCCGGTCATGTGGTTTGTGCACCCGCTGTCGAGTATCCAACTTGAGCCCCCGGATGCATAAACCTACAAAACAATTTTAGTTCTTGACTTTAGGTACCCAAACGGTTTTGGGTCCTTTGGCATTAGAAACAAGAACTTTGGGTACCCAAACACAAGTCTTGGAGCCCTTGTGTTTGCCCCCAACAAATTTGGCAACTACCTTGCCGGATTTGCTAGTAAGCACATAAGATGCATCAAAAGTTTTAAATGAAATGGCATGATCATTTGATGCATTAGGAATTTTCTTCTTAGGCAACTTAGCATGGGTTGGTTGCCTAGAACTAGATGTCTCACCCTTATACATAAAAGCATGATTAGGGCCAGAGTGAGACTTCCTAGAATGAATCTTCCTAATTTTGCTCTCAGGATAGCCGGTAGGGTATAAAATGTAACCCTCGTTATCCTGAGGCATGGGAGCTTTGCCCTTAACAAAGTTAGACAAGTTCTTAGGAGGGGCATTAAGTTTGACATTGTCTCCCCTTTGGAAGCCAATGCCATCCTTGATGCCAGGGCGTCTCCCATTATAAAGCATGCTACGAGCAAATTTAAATTTCTCATTTTCTAAGTTGTGCTCGGCAATTTTAGCATCTAGTTTAGCTATATGATCATTTTGTTGCTTAATTAAAATCATGTGATCATGAATAGCATCAATATCAACATTTCTACATCTAGTACAAATAGATACATGCTCAACAATAGATGTAGAGGGTTTGCAAGATTTTAATTCTACAACCTTAGCATGCAGCATATCATTTTTAGTTCTAAGGTCAGAAATTGTAACATTGCAAGCATCTAGTTCTTTAGCCTTAGTAATCAACTTTTCATTTTCTACTCTAAGGCTAGCAAGAGAAATGCTCAATTCTTCAATCCTAGCAAGCAAATCATCACTATTATCTCTAGGAGTGGAAAATGAAACATCACAAACATGAGAATCAACCTTAGCATTTAAAATAGCATTTTCATTCCTAAGGTTGTCAATTATTTCACGGCGAGTGCTTAGCTCACTAGATAATTTTTCACATTTTTCTACTTCTAGAGCATAAGCCTTTTTAACCTTAACATGTTTTTTGTTTTCTTTAATTAGACAATCCTCTTGGGAATCCAAAAGGTCGTCCTTTTCATGAATAGCACTAACCAATTCATTCAATTTTTCTTTTTGAGCTATGTTAAGGTTGGCAAAAAGGGAACGCAAATTATCTTCCTCATCACTAGCATTGTCATCACTAGAGGATTCATATTTAGTGGAGGATTTAGATTTAACCTTCTTTTTGCCGTCCTTTGCCATGAGGCACTTGTGGCCGACGTTGGGGAAGAGGAGTCCCTTGGTGACGGCGATGTTGGCGGCGTCCTCGTCGTCGGAGGAGTCGCTTGAGCTCTCGTCGGAGTCCCACTCGCGACAAACATGGGCATCGCCGCCCTTCTTCTTGTAATACCTCTTCTTTTCCTTTCGTCTCCCCTTCTTGTCGTCACCTCGGTCACTGTCACTAGATATAGGACATTTAGCAATAAAATGACCGGGCTTACCACACTTGTAGCAAACCTTCTTGGAGCGGGACTTGTAGTCTTTCCCCCTCCTTTGTTTGAGGATTTGACGGAAGCTCTTGATGACGAGCGCCATTTCCTTATTGTCGAGCTTGGAGGCGTCGATTGGTTGTCGACTTGGTGTAGCCTCCTCCTTCTTCTCCTCCGTTGCCTTGAATGCAACGGGTTGGGCTTCGGATGAGTCGCCAAGCTCGTTGATTTTCCTCGAGCCTTCTATCATGCACTCAAAACTTACAAAATGCCCGATAACTTCCTCGGGGGTCATTTTAGTATATCTAGGATTACCACGAATCAGTTGAACTTGAGTGGGATTAAGAAAAATGAGAGATCTTAAAATAACATTTACCACTTCGTGATCGTCCCACTTCTTGCTCCCGAGGTTGCGCACTTGGTTCACCAAAGTCTTGAGCCGGTTGTACATGTGTTGCGGCTCCTCTCCTTTGTGAAGCCGGAACCGACCGAGCTCCCCCTCGATCGTTTCCCGCTTGGTGATCTTGGTGAGCTCGTCTCCCTCGTGCGCGGTTTTGAGTACATCCCAAATCTCCTTGGCGCTCTTCAACCCTTGTACTTTGTTATACTCCTCTTTGCTTAAAGAGGCGAGGAGTATCGTCGTTGCTTGAGAGTTGAAGTGCTCGATTTGGGCCACCTCATCCTCATCATAGTTCTCATCCCCTACCGACGGTACCTGTGCACCAAACTCAACAACATCCCATATACTTTTGTGGAGCGAGATTAGATGAAATCGCATTAAATCGCTCCACCTAGCGTAATCTTCACCATCAAAAGTTGGTGGTTTGCCTAATGGGACGGAAAGTAAAGGTGTATGTTTGGAAATGCGAGGGTAGCGTAGGGGGATCTTACTATACTTCTTGCGCTCTTGGCGCTTAGAAGTGACGGAGGGCGCATCGAAGTCGGAGGTAGAAGTTGATGAAGTGTCGGTCTCGTAGTAGACCACCTTCCTCATCCTCTTGTGCTTGTCGCCTTTCCGATGTGGCTTGTGGGAAGAAGATTTTTCCTTCTTCTCTTTGTGGTGAGAAGAAGATTTCTTCTCCTTCCCTTTGTTGGAGGAGCTCTTCTTCTTCTCCCTCCTTTTGGTGTGGGACTCTTCCGATGAAGTGCTCCCGTAGCTTGTAGTGGGCTTTTCGCCGGTCTCCATCTCCTTCTTGGCGTGATCTCCCGACATCACTTCGAGCGGTTAGGCTCTAATGAAGCACCGAGCTCTGATACCAATTGATAGTCGCCTAGAGGGGGGGTGAATAGGGCGAAACTGAAATCTACAAATATAAACACAACTACAAGCCGGGGTTAGCGTTAGTAATAGTAAATGAGTCCGCAAGAGAGGGCGCAAAACAAATCCCAAGCGAATAAGCAAATGAGACACGGAGATTTGTTTTACCGAGGTTCGGTTCTTGCAAACCTACTCCCCGTTGAGGAGGCCACAAAGGCCGGGTCTCTTTCAACCCTTCCCTCTCTCAAACGGTCCCACGGACCGAGTGAGCTTCTCTTCTCTTAATCAAAGCCGGGAACAAAACTTCCCCGCAAGGGCCACCACACAATTGGTGCCTCTTGCCTTGATTACAATGGAGTTGTGATCTCAAGAACAAGTGAGAAAGAAAAGAAGCAATCCAAGCGCAAGAGCTCAAATGAACACGGCAAATCACTCTCACTAGTCACTAGGGCTTTGTGTGGAATTGGAGAGGATTTGATCTCTTTAGTGTGTCTAGAATTGAATGCTAGAGCTCTTGTAGTAGTTGAGAAGTGGAAAACTTGGATGCAATGAATGGTGGGGTGGTTGGGGTATTTATAGCCCCAACCACCAAACTTGACCGTTGGCTGGAGGCGTCTGCTCGATGGCGCACCGGACAGTCCGGTGCACACCGGACAGTCCGGTGCCCCTGCCACGTCATCACTGCCGTTGGATTCTAGCCGTTGGAGCTTCTGACTTGTGGGCCCGCCTGGGTGTCCGGTGCACACCGGACATGTACTGTTTGATGTCCGGTGCACCGGTATGGGCAAGTCTGACGTCTGCGCGCGCTGCGCGCGCATTAAATGCACCGCAGAGAGCCGTTGGCGCCGAAGAGAGCCGTTGCTCCGCTGGCACACCGGACAGTCCGGTGCACACCGGACAGTCCGGTGAATTTTAGCGGAGCGGCTGCCACGCGAAACCGAGGCTGGCGAGTTCCGGAGGCCGCGCTTCCTTGGAGCACCGGACATGTCCGGTGCACACCGGACAGTCCGGTGAATTATAGCGCGCCGGCTTCCGAGAAATCCCGAGGGTGAAGAGTTTGAGTCTGAGTCCCCTGGTGCACCGGACAGGTACTGTTCACTGTCCGGTGGCACACCGGACAGTCCGGTGCGCCAGACCAGGGGTGCCCTCGGTTGCCCCTTTGCTCCTTTATTGAATCCAAAACTTGGTCTTTTTATTTGCTGAGTGTGAACCTTTTTCACCTGTATAATCTATACACTTGGGCAAACTAGTTAGTCCAAAGATTTGTGTTGGGCAATTCAACCACCAAAATTATTTAGGAACTAGGTGAAAGCCTAATTCCCTTTCACCCGGCCGTTGGATTCTGACCGTTGGAGCTTCTGACATCTGGGCCATCGGACAGTCCGGTGGTGCACCGGACAGTCATTGTTCACTGTCTGGTGCGCCTTCTGACTCTGTTCTGACTTCTGCGCGCACTGTAGCGCATTAACTGCTCTCTGCACACGACCGTTGGTGCGGAGTAGCCGTTGCTCCGCTGGTGCACCGGACAGTCCGGTGCTACATCAGACAGTCCGGTGAATTATAGCAGAGCAGCTCCCAGAATTCCCGAAGGTGGCAAGTTCAGAGTCGGGTTCCCTGGTGCACCAGACACTGTCCGTTGGTGCACCGGACAGTCCGGTGCGCTAGACCAGGGCATACTTCGGTTGTTTTTTGCTCTCTTTGTTTGAATCCCTTCTTGGTCTTTTTATTGGTTTGTTGTGAACCTTTGGCACCTATAAAACTTATAATCTAGAGCAAACTAGTTAGTCCAATTATTTGTGTTGGGCAATTCAACCACCAAAATCAATTAGGAAAAGGTGTAAGCCTATTTCCCTTTCAATCTCTCCCTTTTTGGTGATTGATGACAACACAAACCAAAGCAAATATATAAGTGCATAATTGAACTAGTTTGCATAATGTAAGTGCAGAGATTACTTATAATTGAACCAATAAATATTCTCATAAGATGTGCATGGATTGATTTCTTCATTTTTAACATTTTGGACCACGCTTGCACCACATGTTTTGTTTTTGCAAATTCTTTTGTAAATTCTTTTCAAAGTCTTTTTGCAAATAGTCAAAGGTAAATGAATAAGATTTTGAGAAGCATTTTCGAGATTTGAAATTTTCTCCCCCTGTTTCAAATGATTTTCCTTTGACTAAACAAAACTCCCCCTTGATAAAATCTTCCTCTTAGTGTTCAAGAGGGTTTTAGATATTAATTTTGAAAGGGGTTATACCAATTTGAAAATTCTATCAAAATAAGATACCAATTTGAAACTCTTTTGAAGAACTTTTTAAAATATAAATTGAAAGACTAAATTTTTGAAATTGGTGGTGGTGCGGTCCTTTTGCTTTGGGCTAATACTTTCTCCCCCTTTGGCATGAATCGCCAAAAACGGATACTTGTGAAATATAAGCCCTTTTTACTTTCTCTCCCTATGGTAAATAACATATGAGTGAAGATTATACCAAAGTTGGAGAGCGGTGCGGAGCGACAGCGAAGGATGAGTAATTCAATGGAGTGGAGTGGAAGCCTTGTCTTCGCCGAAGACTCCAATTCCCTTTCAATCTATGACTTAGCATGAAATGCACTTGAAAACACATTAGTCATAGCATATGAAAGAGATACGATCAAAGGTATATCAATGAGCTATGTGTGCAAAATATCAATCAAAATTCCTAGAATCAAGAATATTTAGCTCATGCCTAAGTTTGGTTAATGGTTGTTCATCTAATGGCTTGGTAAAGATATCGGCTAATTGTTCTTTGGTGTTCATATATGCAATCTCGATATCCCCTTTTGTTGGTGATCCCTTAAAAATGATACCGAATGGCTATGTGTTTAGTGCGGCTATGCTCAACGGGATTATCCGCCATGTAGATTGCACTCTCATTATCACATAGAAGAGGAACTTTGGTTAATTTGTAACCATAGTCCCTAAGGGTTTGCCTCATCCAAAGCAATTGCGCGCAACAATAGCCTGCGGCAATGTACTCGGCTTCGACGGTAGAAAGAGCTACAGAATTCTGCTTCTTTGAAGCCCAAGACACCAGAGATCTTCCCAAGAACTGGCAAGTCCCTGATGTGCTCTTTCTATTAATTTTACACCCTGCCCAATCAGCATTGGAATAACCAATTAAATCAAATGTGGATCCCCTGGGGTACCAAAGGCCAAACTTAGGAGTATAAACTAAATATCTCAAGATTCGTTTTACGGCCCTAAGGTGAACTTCCTTAGGATCGGCTTGGAATCTTGCACACATGCATACATAAAGCATAATGTCCGGTCGAGATGCACATAAGTAGAGTAAAAAACCTATCATCGACCGGTATACCTTTTGATCTACGGATTTACCTCCCGTGTCGAGGTCGAGATGCCCATTAGTTCCCATGGGTGTCTTGATGGGCTTAGAATTCTGCATCCCAAACTTGGTTAGAATGTCTTGAATGTACTTAGTTTGGCTAATGAATGTGCCCTCTTGGAGTTGCTTCACTTGAAATCCTAAGAAATACTTCAACTCCCCCATCATAGACATCTCGAATTTTTGTGTCATGATCCTACTAAATTCCTCACATGTAGATTCGTTAGTAGACCCAAATATGATATCATCAACATAAATTTGGCATACAAACAAATCATTTGCAAGTGTTTTAGTAAATAGAGTAGGATCGGCTTTTCCGACTTTGAAGCCATTAGTGATAAGAAAATCTCTTAGGCATTCATACCATGCTCTTGGGGCTTGCTTAAGCCCATAAAGCGCATTAGAGAGTTTATAAACATGGTTAGGGTACTCACTATCTTCAAAGCCGGGAGGTTGCTCCACATAGACCTCCTCCTTGATTGGTCCATTGAGGAAGGCACTCTTCACGTCCATTTGGTAAAGCTTGAAGCCATGGTAAGTAGCATAGGCAAGTAAAATTCGAATTGATTCTAGCCTAGCTACGGGTGCATAGGTTTCACCAAAATCCAAACCTTCGACTTGTGAATATCCCTTGGCCACAAGTCGGGCTTTGTTCCTTGTCACCACACCATGCTCATCTTGCTTGTTGCGGAAAACCCACTTGGTTCCTACAACATTTTGGTTAGGACGTGGAACTAAATGCCATACCTCGTTCCTCGTGAAGTTGTTGAGCTCCTCTTGCATCGCCAACACCCAATTCGAATCCCTTAATGCATCTTCTACCCTGTGCGGCTCAATCGAAGACACAAAGGAGTAATGTTCACATAAATGAGCAACACGAGATCGAGTAGTTACCCCTTATGAATGTCGTTGAGGATGGAGTTCACGGGGTGATCTCGTTGAATTGCTTGGTGGACTCTTGGGTGTGGAGGTCTTGGATCTTGTTCATCTTCCTTATCTTGATCATGGGCATCTCCCCCTTGATCATTGCTCTCCTGCTGAGGTGACTCATCTTTTTGATCTTCTCCTTCATCTTCTTGAGCCTCATCTTCATCTTGAGTTGGTGGAGATTCTTGCATGGAGGAAGATGGTTGATCTTGTGCATGTGGAGACTCTTTGGATTCCTTAGGACACACATCCCCAATGGACATGTTCCTTAGCGCAATGCACGGAGCCTCTTCATCATCTAGCTCATCAAGATCAACTTGCTCTACTTGAGAGACGTTAGTCTCATCAAACACAATGTCACAAGAAACTTCAACTAGTTCAGTGGACTTGTTAAAGACTCTATATGCCCTTGTGTTCGAATCATATCCTAGTAAAAAGCCTTCTACAGCCTTAGGAGCAAATTTAGATTTTCTACCTCTTTTAACAAGAATAAAGCATTTGCTACCAAAGACTCTAAAATATGAAACATTGGGCTTTTTACCGGTTAGGAGTTCATACGATGTCTTCTTGAGGATTCGGTGTAGATATAGTCGGTTGATGGCGTAGCACGCGGTGTTAACCGCCTCGGCCCAAAACCAATCCGAAGTCTTGTACTCATCAAGCATGGTCCTTGCCATGTCCAATAGAGTTCTATTCTTCCTCTCCACTACACCATTTTGTTGTCGCGTGTAGGGAGAAGAGAACTCATGCTTGATGCCCTCCTCCTCAAGGAAGCTTTCGATTTGTGAGTTCTTGAACTCTGTCCCGTTGTCGCTTCTAATCTTTTTGATCCTTAAGCCGAACTCATTTTGAGCCCGTCTCAAGAATCCCTTTAATGTTTCTTGGGTTTGTGATTTTTCCTGCAAAAAGAACACCCAAGTGAAGCGAGAATAATCATCCATAATTACAAGACAATACTTACTCCCGCCGATGCTTATGTAAGCGATCGGGCCGAATAGGTCCATGTGGAGTAGCTCAAGCGGCCTGTCGGTCGTCATGATGTTCTTGTGTGGATGATGAACACCAACTTGCTTCCCTGCCTGACATGCGCTACAAACCCTGTCTTTCTCAAAATAAACATTGGTTAGTCCCAAATTGTGTTCTCCCTTTAGAAGCTTATGAAGATTCTTCATCCCAACATGGGCTAGTCGGCGGTGCCAGAGCCAACCCATGTTAGTCTTAGCAATTAAGCAAGTGTCGAGTTCAGCTCTATCAAAATCTACTAAGTATAGCTGACCCTCTAACACTCCCTTAAATGCTACTGAATCATCATTTCTTCTAAAGACAGTAACACCTATATCCGTAAAAAGACAGTTGTAGCCCATTTTACATAATTGAGAAACGGAAAGCAAGTTGTAATCTAAAGAATCTACAAGAAAAACATTGGAAATAGAATGGTCAGGAGATATAGCAATTTTACCCAATCCTTTGACCAAACCTTGATTTCCATCCCCGAATGTGATAACTCGTTGGGGATCTTGGTTTTTCTCGTAGGAGGAGAACATTTTCTTCTCCCCTGTCATGTGGTTTGTGCACCCGCTATCGATGATCCAACTTGAGCCCCCGGATGCATAAACCTACAAAACAAGTTTAGGCCTTGTTCTTAGGTACCCAAACGGTCTTGGGTCCTTTCACATTAGAAACAAGCACCTTGGGTACCCAAACACAAGTCTTGGAGCCCTTGTGTTTGCCCCCCAACATATTTGGCAACTACTTTGCCTGATTTGTTAGTTAAAACATAGGATGCATCAAAAGTCTTAAATGAAATATTATGCTCATTTGATGCAATAGGAGTTTTCTTCTTAGGCAATTTAACATGAGTGGATTGCCTAGAACTAGATGTCTCACTCTTATACATAAAAGCATGATTAGGACCAAAGTGAGACTTCCTAGAGTGAATTCTCCTAATTTTGTGCTCGGGATAACTGGCAGGGTATAAAATGTAACCCTCATTATCCTGAGGCATGGGAGCTTTGCCCTTAACAAAGTTAGACAATCTTTTAGGAGGGGCATTAAGTTTGACATTGTCTCCCTTTTGGAAGCCAATGCCATCCTTGATGTCAGGGCGTCTCCCACTATAAAGCATACTACGAGCAAATTTAAATTTTTCATTTTCTAACTCATGCTCGGCAATTTTAGCATCTAATTTTGCTATATGATCATTTTGTTGTTTAATCATAGCAATGTGATCATGAATAGCATCAATGTTAACATCTCTACATCTAGCGCAATTTGTAACATGCTCAACGGTAGATGTAGAGGGTTTGCAAGAATCTAGTTCAATAATCTTAGCATGTAAAATGGCATTCTCATCTCTAAGATTGGAAATAGAAGCATTGCAAACATCTAGGTCTTTATCCTTAGCAATTAATTTTTCATTCTCATTTCTAAGGCTAGCAAGCGAGGCATTCAATTTTTCAATCTTAGCAATTGAACTAGCATTATCATTTCTAAGATTGTCAATAAAATCATCACAAACATTTGATTTCTCAACCTTAGCAATTAATTTGCCATTTTCATTTCTAAGGTTGGAAATAACATCATGGCAAGTGCTTAGCTCACTAGATAATTTTTCACATTTTTCTACCTCTATAGCATAAGCATTTTTAACCTTAACATGTTTTTTGTTTTCTTTAATTAAGAAGTCCTCTTGGGTGTCCAAGAGTTCATCCTTCTCATGAATGGCACTAATTAACTCATTTAATTTCTCCTTTTGTTGCATGTTTAGGTTGGCAAAAAGTGTTAATAAATCATCCTCATCATCACTAGAGCTAGCCTCATAACTAGATGTTGCATACTTAGTGGAGGATTTAGATTTTACCTTCTTCTTCTTGTCGTCCTTTGCCATGAGGCACTTGTGGCCGATGTTGGGGAAGAGGCCTTTGGTGACGGCGATGTTGGCGGCGTCCTCGTCGTCGGAGGAGTCGGTGGAGCTCTCGTCCGAGTCCCACTCCCGACAAACATGGGCATCGCCGCCCTTCTTCTTGTAGTACGTCTTCTTTTCTCTCCTCTTGCCCTTCTTGTCGTTATCCCTGTCACTATCACTAGACAAAGGGCATTTAGCGATAAAATGACTGGGCTTACCACATTTGTAGCAAACCTTCTTGGAGCGGGACTTGTAGTTTTGCCCTCTCCTTTGCTTGAGGATTTGGCGAAAGCTCTTGATGATGAGCGCCATCTCCTCATTGTCGAGCTTGGAGGCGTCGATGGGGAGTCTACTTGATGTAGACTCTTCCTTCTTCTCCTCCGTTGCCTTGAATGCGACCGGTTGCGCCTCGGGTGTGGAGGAGGCGCCTTGCTCGATGATTTTCTTGGAGCCTTTGATCATCAACTCAAAGCTCACAAATTTTCCTATTATTTCCTCAGGAGACATTAGCTTATATCTAGGATCACCATGAATTAATTGTACTTGAGTAGGGTTAAGAAATACAAGTAATCTCAGAATAACCTTGACCATTTCACGGTCATCCCACTTGGAGCTCCCGAGGTTGCGCACTTGGTTCACCAAGGTCTTTAGCCGGTTGTACATGGCTTGAGGGTCCTCGCCTTGGTTGAGCATGAACCGACCGAGCCCCCCCTCAATTGTCTCCCGCTTGGTGATTTTGGTCACCTCATCTCCTTCGTGCGCGGTTTTGAGCACGTCCCAAATCTCTTTGGCGCTCTTCAACCCTTGCACCTTGTTATACTCCTCTCGACTTAGAGAGGTGAGAAGTATAGTGGTGTCTTGCGAGTTGAAGTGCTCGATTTGGGCCACCTCGTCCTCATCGTAATCCACATCCCCTACGGATGGTACCTGCGCTCCAAACTCAACAACATCCCATATACTTTTGTGGAGTGAGGTTAGGTGATATCTCATCATATCACTCCACCTAGAATAATCTTCACCGTCAAACGTCGGTGGTTTGTCTAATGGGACGGAAAGTAATGGAGTATGTCTAGGAATGCGAGAGTAGTGTAGGGGAATCTTACTATACTTCTTGCGCTCTTGGCACTTAGAAGTGATGGACGCGGCGTCGGATCCCGATGTTGAGGGCGATGAAGAGTTGATCTCGTAGTAGACCACTTTCTTCATTTTCTTCTTCTTCTCTCCACTCTTGTGTGTCCTAATGCGTGAAGGGGATCCCTCCTTCTTTTTGTTGTCGGACTCCCTTGATGGAGCCTTCCCGTGGCTTGTAGCGGGTTTCTCGCCGGTCACCATCTCCTTCTTGGCGTGATCTCCCGACATCACTTTGAGCGGTTAAGCTCTAATGAAGTACCGGGCTCTGATACCAATTGAAAGTCGCCTAGAGGGGGGTGAATAGGGCGAATCTGAAATTTATAAACTTAAAGCACAACTACAAGTCGGGGTTAGCGTTAGAAATATAAACGAGTCCGAAAGAAAGGGTGAAAACAAATCACAGGCAAATAAGGCGGATGACACGGTGATTTGTTTTACCGAGGTTCGGTTCTTGCAAACCTACTCCCCGTTGAGGTGGTCACAAAGACCGGGTCTCTTTCAACCCTTTCCCTCTCTCAAACGGTCACTTAGACCGAGTGAGCTTCTCTTCTCAATCAAACGGGACACTAAGTCCCCACAAGGACCACCACACAATTGGTGTCTCTTGCCTTGGTTACAATTGAGTTGGAATCAAGAAAGAATGAAGAAGAAAATCAATCCAAGCGCAAGAGCTCAAATGAACACAAATATCACTCTCTCACTAATCACTATTTGATTGGAATTGTCTTTGGACTTGGGAGAGGATTTGATCTCTTGTTTGTGTCTTGTATTGAATGTTATAGCTCTTGTAAAGTGTTTGAAGGCTAAAAACTTGGATGCAATGAATGGTGGATGGTTGGGGGTATTTATAGCCCCAACCACCAAAAGAGTCGTTGGTGGAGGCTTCTGTCGCATGGCGCACCGGACAGTCCAGTGCGCCACCGGACACTGTCCGGTGCGCCAGCCACGTCACCCAGTCGTTGGAGCTTCTGACATCTGGGCCACCGGACAGTCCGGTGGTGCACCGGACAGTCACTGTTCACTGTCCGGTGCGCCTTCTGGCTCTGCTCTGACTTCTGCGCGCACTGTAGCGCATTAACTGCTCTCTGCAGACGACCGTTGGCGCAGAGTAGCCGTTGCTCCGCTGGTGCACCGGACAGTCCGGTGCTACACCAGACAGTCCAGTGAATTATAACGGAGCGGCTCCCAGAATTCCCGAAGGTGGCAAGTTCAGAGTCGGGTTCCCTAGTGCACCAGACATTGTCCTGTGGCACACCGGACAGTCCGGTGCGCCAGACCAGGGCATACTTCGGTTGTCTTTTGCTCTCTTTGTTTGAATCCTTTCTTGGTCTTTTTATTGGTTTGTTGTGAACCTTTGGCACCTGTAAAACTTATAATCTAGAGCAAACTAGTTAGTCCAATTATTTATGTTGGGCAATTCAACCACCAAAATCAATTAGGAAAAGGTGTAAGCCTATTTCCCTTTCAATCTCCCCCTTTTTGGTGATTGATGACAACACAAACCAAAGCAAATATATAAGTGCATAATTGAACTAGTTTGCATAATGTAAGTGCAGAGATTACTTATGCCTAGGAACACCACAAAAGTATACGAATACTTACAAAAGTATACGAATACTTACAAGCTGTTCATCCTTTGTTTTAGTTTAGTTCGATCGTTGTTGGAATTGCGATCCATGAAGTACGTAGACTGGTGAAGGTCGCATCGTTTTAGGACTGTTTGGTGGCACTATCATGCCTAGGAAGGATGAAAAGGAGCACAACCACTATATATATAACGGTGGGAGGAGCACCATAGTGGAGAGGAAACACAAGAGGAGCAGCGGAGCACCATAAAAAGGAACACCATATGGTCTATAAGGAGAAGGACCGTGTGGTTATTCGTATTAGTATAGAGAAGGGTATCGATAAACAAAAGGTTATGGGGGAAGAACGTTGGTAGAAGGGTCATCACTAGTGGTAGGAAAAGGAGCGTCAGTCATTGGAGATTCAATAATAGAAGAACGAGCATTAGTTGATATGTATATGGAGGACGATATGGATAAGGAAAGAGATATTGAGGAGTTAGGGAAGAAGGACGAGCAAGAACATCTCACACCGATGATGGTCGTGAGAAAGACCATCGAAGAAGACTTGCTCGTCTCAGAACGTTGCAGTGATTGCTCGCAAGTCTGTGAACGTATCAAAGTTGGGATTCCACCTTAGATCCATATCAAAATGGAGTTTGGAAAACAACTAAATCGAAATGAAGAGTAAAGTGATTCAAATGTAAGAGAAGTCTTGTGAATAGAAGCTAAAAGTGTGTGAATGAATCCAAGCACCCCCTCCATTTGTAGGATGGATTCAAGATTTTTATTTGTTTTTTTGCAAATTTTTTAAATTTGAACGAATGAAATAACACTAACCAATCATACGATGCCACGTTAGCAACCGACAATTGCTACCAACTGCTCCGGTTGGTTAATAACGGTGTCCACAGTAAAGTCCAGTAACAACCACCGACTTAGCCCCATTACAACCGCTTCCGCCCTTGCGGACCAATCCAGCCGACCAATCGAACCAAACGCCTACCAATAACACTGCATTGGTCAATAGGAATCGTCAGTCGCACCACACCAGTTCAAATGCTCAATCAACCCCGACTGCCTGAGGAGGTTGCATTTATTCATGTGGACAGTCGCAGAGAATCTAAACCTTTGATTCACTTGACTAAAGTTTAGCATATATCAAATCTAATATTTGATGCCCGCTACAAGTATTAAATATAGTCCAATTACAAAATTAATTGCACAAACAAAGATTAAAATGACGAAACAAATTTATTAAGCCTAACTAACATATGATCAACAAATGTTTGCTTTAGTATCACATGATCGAATTAAAAACTAATTAGGTTTAATAGGTGTCTTATCATTTAGTCTTCATGTGTTGTGAAGCGCCCCAATCCTCTAAGACTCAAATGTGATACAATTACTAGTCCCAGGAGGCTAGTAAACACATTTATATGTCAGATGATTCTAGATCTGCCTAAATGAGACAAACCTATAAAGGTGGCGATCAACTTTAAGAGTTGGTCCACAACTCGGGACATATCATCACAGTGGGGCTAAAGCAGCCCGATATACGCAGCGAAGCAAATCAGCGGTCCAACAGCCACATGCAAGGTTGGGAACATGCGTAACTCTTACCCGATCAACGATCTCCTTCTCTGAAAAACAACAAATAAGCAAGGGTGAGTACTTACGTACTCAGCAGCCCACCTTCACTCGCAGAATGGGGAAATTAGATATAATGCATGGAATATGTGGAGCTCGGGATATTTTGCAGAAACAACAATATTTGATGCAGGGTTGTTTTGTAAAACATTTTGTATTTTTCAAAGCGCATCCTCTCTCAAAGGAGCAGGAAGTTTTTCAATATAGAACGAAATCCCCTGGACTAAACCATCCAGGTATCTCAGCAGTTTCCCACTAGTTTTTATTTTCAAAAACAGCTACTGGACTTCCCGTCCACCATAGCTCACGGCTCAACCGCTGGACCTTTTAAAAACACTTTTCAAAAGCATTTTTGGAAAACAAAACACTAATTGTCATACCACACCAGACTTGTCCATTCCAGTGGACACGAACTATTCGAATAGGTTTGAACTCTGCGCAGAGGTGCACACTTTACCCACTAGTCTGGTTTCTGCAATTTCACCGTCGTGAGATCCGAATGCCGAATCTCTCTCTTTCCTTGCACGTCCTTACCTTAACGGTTATACCGGAAGGAGTCAGGCCACCGCCATGTCCAAACCGGACAAAACATTCCCCCTCCTTATCCTCCCGGTGCTCCCCAGCCATCATAACCCTAGGGTTTGGACCGTACGAGTTCAAATTGATTGACTGCCCATACAGTCTCAAGTGGTTGTACTTGTCATGAGTATAGGTAGTGAAGGATGACAAACCGGTCCTTATATGAGGGGACAATCCTTCTGCTCACACCTAACCCGGCTAAGCCAACACCTGAGGCCCTCCCCTAAACCAGGGAGTCCCTGATCATCCCGTTCAAAAGGTGATAAGGGTGACAACCCTTCATAATGCCCATTTTGAAAAGCATTTTCTTTAGAAAACTCACACCTTTTCTCAAATCATTTGTAACAAAGATAACAAGGAGTATAAAGATTAATTGCGGCAAGCGGCTGGGTGGCCATAATAACTTGTCTCAAAATCATATCATGCATAAAATAACAGGCTGAGGGTTGTGGTTGAAAAACATAGGTAATTTATGCATCAAAGGGATCCAGTGAGCTTGTCGTTGCTTATCCAGCGAAAGGGGGAGAGCTCGCGGAACTGGCTTCTAGCTCCACCGCCTGGCGTAGACTTGCAGATCTGGCCTCCACGAGACGGCACGAACGCTCCGATAACTATGCAACATGAATAAGCAAACATACAAACCAGCAAGTATACCAACAAATATTTAGTATAATGGTCAGAATGGCGATATATGAACGGGTAGAGTCTTGAGCAGAATCTGTGTCATGTGGTGTTGTGATATTACTGGTGGTGGAGTGGAGGTGCTTACCAGGAGGGTGGATTGGAGGCGAAGCGACACTATGCGCGTAGCCGACAAAGCGGAGTAAGTGAGTGGGTGGGGTGTTTGCCTTGGCTGAGGTGTTGAGTGTGTGTGGAGAGGGAGAGGGTAGATGGGTGTATTTATAGCTGGGTGTATGTGGCGTAGCACAGTGAAGTTCACTGTTGGTGAGAATAGTGACGAATGAATCGTATGACTTAGTATGAACTAGAGAGTTATAGGCAGAATATGGGACAAGAGTATTTTGGGAGTTTTCTGGAATATGAACCATGCTTAAGGGATGGCATGGTTGGATAGGGAATAATTCGATAAGAATTCAGAAACAAGAATTATTGGAATCTTAGTTTGGAAGCCTGGTTCAAAGGAATCTCAAAGTTAAGTGTGCTCAACTTGGAGAAACCTGTGATGGGTGACCAGATGGGAAGTTCTCACTAGAAGGAAAATCACAGTCACCGGAGTTCGTATGACTGGAATATTGGTCTGGCAGGTCTTAGGTGGACTGGACAGCATGATGGATGAGTAGTTGAAATTTGGGGTGATCGGATGATCGATAAATAGTAACGATGAATAGTGACAACTAAAAAGTAATCATAGATATCACCGATGAATAATAACGATGATAAATAGTAACGATGAATAGTAATGGTGAATAGTGACTATGAACGAACGATGAACGATGAATAGGAACTATGAACGAACGGACGAACGATCGAACGATTGGACGAACGAACGATCGGAATTTCGGCAGCATAACGGCAGGACAAAGATTATCTGGAAGAACGATGAATAGGGACTATGAACGAACGATGAACGATGAATAGGAACTATGAACGAACGATGAACGATCGAATGATCGAACGAACGATCAGAATTTTGGCAGCATAACGGATGAACAAAGATTATTTGGACGAACAAACGGACGAATGCTCGAACGATTGGACGAACGAACCATGAACGATCGGACGAATGATCGAACGATCGGACGAACGAACAAACAAACTAAGAACAGGTGGACGAACGATCGAGGAACGACCGAACGATCCTTGTGCTAGTGTGTGCTTGTGTGGGAAGTGGAGTGGGCATGTTGGGGGGATGGAGAGAGTTGTCATGAAATGGCTTGGGTGGCTTGAGAGGAGGCCCTTGCCCCTCTATTTATAGGCTCGGTGGGGGATTAGGGGGGAGGATGAGAGGATTAGTGGGAGGATGCGTGGATTAGTGGGAGATAAGCATGTATTTGTCTTGTATAAGTGTAATTAGCTTGTAGAGCTCACTGTATGACACTGGAGGTGTACGTATACGTATGAGCATGAGGAAAATTATGAAGAAAATATTTGTAGGGACTTTAAAAATGATGTTGAAGGTATTTCCTAGGAGGAAAATATTTGGAGAAATATCGGTGGAATATTTAGGCACTATTTCTGGAAAGAACCTGAGGGGGATCACTGGGGAAATATCTAGGCAGTATTTCTGGAAAGAATTTGAGGGGATCACTAGGGAAATATTTGTAAGATATTTTGAGGAGGATTTTGGAGAGAATATAGACCACTATATTTTATTTGTTGATATCAACTCGCAAACAAACATTTTGAAATGAAATTTAAAATTCATTTTGAATTTAGAGCGAGTTTGAGAAAATTTCAAGATTTGAATTTTTGGGATGCTACATGTTGTCACACCCGAATTTAAGGGCAAATTCAGCTGTGTCTTATACGTGCGCCAAGTGAAGATGCACCCATACAATGACTCGGTGTACAAAGATGAATGTCATAGTTTTTATTACATAAAGAAAATATCTTACAAAATAACCGATAATAAATAAATCGAGCTAAGATAATTATTTCCTCGTCGCAACAGCTGACTGGGAAACGACACCTAGATCTCGTCGAACTTATCGTAGTAGTCCTCCTCTGGTGGTACCTATTCTTCACCTATGGGGGTTATAGCAAAAGTGAGCTCACAGACGTTCATCACTCAGCAAGTGTGGGAAATAATGTGCATGAGCTCACTTACGGTTGAGGCTCATGTGTAGTGTAAGGCTTATCAACAGATAATGGTTA
This sequence comes from Zea mays, assembly GCF_902167145.1. Classification (NCBI taxonomy): domain Eukaryota; kingdom Viridiplantae; phylum Streptophyta; class Magnoliopsida; order Poales; family Poaceae; genus Zea; species Zea mays. The sequence continues at coordinate 149,395,803 of NC_050104.1, read as the reverse complement.
AGGTTGAACTTTGCTTTTAATAAGTTGGTCAAAATTTTAGGCGCAGTTAATAAGTATAAGTGTATACCAACCCAATTAAATAAGAGATCACAATTAATAATAAACCCCATAGTGCAATGCAGTTAATTCTATAATTACTCATGTGAGGGTCTGAGCTGCTCATGAACGTGAGCACGATTGATATATCAATTTGACACTCTGCAGAGGTTGCGCATCTTTACCCACAAGCCGTGATACCCACCTACCACGAGTCATGATTCTCATACACCTCTACCGAGGAGGCGAGACAAGGTAACACTACAAGAGTGCAAGACCTTTCCAAAGTTCCACTAGAGGAGAGAACCCGCTATGGATTCCGGGCCAAAGGCGATATAGGAATCCCTCGTCCGAAAAGCTAAAAAGGCAGTCCGCCCCGAGGACCTTCCTACACCTGCACTCCTCCACCTCGCTTGTCCCTTTCAGGAAAGGATTAACTCACACTAGCTTTCCTAGTTCATTAGCCAATGACATCCCATTCCACCCTTGTGGTAGAACTGTTTTCTCGGGTGGTCATTCCATGTTCCAATTAACCAAAATAATCTTATCATGAACAATAAATAATCTATTGATAATAGTAAGCATGATCATGAATAATATTTATCATAACACCCAAAACCACATAGAGTAATAACAGATAATATCCAATAGTTCAGTGGTAAGCGTGGTACAGAGTAGACCAAACTAGGGTAGTTAGGTCCCATCAAATTAACCTGAGCATGTCACAGTAATTATAGGGAACATTATTAGGTAAAAACAGTGATTAAGGGCACAATTTGACTTCAACGAGCCCCTACTCAGAATCTTTGACTTGCGGAGCTCCGGGTTCCTCTGACACTTGCTCGTCTATTCGCAGCAATACAAACACACAATGAATGGACAAAATTAACATCACACAAAATAAGAGAATAAACAGCTCAATACTATTCTACGCGTCGCTACGAGATCGTAGGTCCGAGAATCACTAAATTCAGAGTTGTAATATAGAAGTTATGAATTTACTAAGGTTTAATGGATTAATCCTACATTTAAAATCATTTATTGTGATTATAAAAATAAGATCAAGGCTATAATTATTATTATTATAAAGACTAGGGCCTAAAGTGCAAGATATAGGGGCCCTGTTGTGATTGTTCTGGGCCACTAGGGGATGGCAGTTTGATTATACAAAAACCGAGGGGCTCTTAGGAAACTTTGCACGAGCAAAGGGGTACAAGGTAACCCTAGCCGTTCGAATCTCGATTGAGGCTCAACGACCAGAATTAGATTCCAATTCAAATGAACTGGTATGTTTTGCTGGCCATTGGATCGAAGATCTACGGTGAAGATTTTAAAACAAGCGCGACCAATTCCGAGCCACGTGATTCCCATCCAACGATGCTAGGGCCCACGGTCGAAGGGGTATCTATTGATTCAATCCACCCCCAATGACGGTCCGATGGTCCACGACACCCCCTTCTCCAACACCCCCGCCGACGGATAGCGACGACACCCGGTCACCATTCCGCAGTTGAGCGCCATCGATACCCAACCAAAATCCACAATCTCGCGCTCGAATTCCAATCCGATAGGTGCTACACGTAGCAAGCAGAAAGAGAACTTATGGGAGTGAATTTTACCGAGAATCGAAGCACGAGGGTTCCTGTTCACGAAAGCAGCGGGTTCACGACGAGTTCTGAAATCCAGTGACGAATTACCCGCGAACCACGACCACTCGTGCACGTTGGCCGACACACGTTCCACCTAGGAAGGTGAACCTCCCTGGCCTACTCCTAGTGTTTGGTCGGTACCGTAGATGAGGTTCCGCAGTGGCGGCCTTCTCTGATGAAGAAACCGAGTGTGTCACTACTCCTTCCTAAAGGATTGAACCACGACACGTTGGTGCAGGTGTTGGCGAGTACTCCCACACTCCCCCACGATCGAGGCAACGGGGCTGCGCGGACCCGGGCGATGGTGCTCTCTGTCGCGACGATGGTGGCAAGGGTATTGGCGGATGTGGATGCGTTTGAAGGATTGGAGTAGGGCTGGACGAAATACTCGTGGCTCGATAACTCGCTCGACTCGGGTCGTTAGTAGCTCGGCTCGACTCGGCTCGTTTTAATTTTGTAGCGAGCCAAGCTACCATTCTAGCTCGGTTCTCTAATGAGCCAGCTCGGGTTAACTCGTGAGCTAGCTCGCGAGCCAAACGAGCCAAGCCACAACACAAGTTTGTCTAGTCGTTGGTGTCGTTTCATCTCTCATAGTCTTGTTTTCTCGTAGTTATGATCTATGATATGAACATGTGTGGATGTGACATATGCTTAAATATTTGCATTATTGCATGGCTACATACCTACATTACATATTTAATATTTTGATTATTGGTTATGGTTTTGTGAACTTTATTTCTAGCAGCATATGATGTTAATGTTGTGCAATAAAATGTTACAGGTTTGTGGAACGGATGATGAATTGCTTTATAATGATGCTTGTTGCTGTCTTATTATAATAAGGGTTTGTAAATATGTAAGTTAATATATATTTGGTTATTTAATTTATATTAAAAGTTAGAAGCTAAGACGATGATATGATAATAATATTATAAAGGTTTTGGATTTGTAGTGTTAAACTATGATTTTTCGGTTATATATATATTTATGTACATAGATTTTTTATATTTAGTTGTGTGGCTCGCGAGCCTAACGAGCTGGCTCGAGCTTCCTAACGAGCCGAGCCGAGTTAGATGTTTAGCTCGTTAGTATAACGAGCCGAGCTGAGCCGAGCTGACTCGTTACAATAACGAGCCGAGCTGGCTCGATATCCACCCCTAGGTTGGAGGGTGGATGAATCTCGAAGACTATGGATTGGGTCTCATAGGGTCTGTTTGGTTGTCTGGTTGGGTGGGTTTGGCTCGTATCTAGGGAACCTGGCTCTTGCTAGCCTGGCTGAGAGAATGCAATATCCCTACGTTTGGTTGACTGTATGAGCTTAGCTTGGCCCATGCGAGATGATGTTTGGTTGCTTGCATAAATGCTTGATGCATGGGCTTAAAAGCTATAAAGTTTTATTATATTTTCATGTGATGATGTTGCAATAGTCTATAATATACCATACAAAGCCTTAATCCACTTTTAAATAAATTAAATTTATTTAATAGACACTAATTATATGTTAATCTGACATTAGGAAAGACTAATGGTTGCACCGGCAGAGCCTGGCTCCGGAGAAACGGCCAATTCCTACGTATCTCGGGAGCCAGGCCCAAGATGAATCTTTGCATCCCGCGAGCCAGGCTGAAGAGGCCAATCAGACAACCAAACAGAAGAAAGTTGCGTCTCGTAAGCCTGGCCAGACCATATACAGGCAACCAAACGCACCCATACATGCAGGCGCAGACGACCACTTGGCACCAGACTGGCGCAACAAACCCAGGTGCCCGCGACAGTGTCACATGGTGGACTCGGCTTCAGTTGCAGACGAAGAGGGAGGATAGCTTTACCTGCAGGACCCATGTGGCAGTGAGTAAATGAAATGGAGCGTGCCTAGGTGACATTGGCATGCGGGCCCGGTCGGTCAGCGCTGCCTCACAAGCGCAGGCGCAGTCGTGGGCTAGGGCACGGGGAGGAGGCCCTACATAGTTGAGAGGCAAATGTGCCAATGTTTGGATTTAGCCCAATCAGTGGTTTCCTCACTTTCTTTTCTTACTAGGTATGTGCCCGTGCGTTGCGACGGAACACAAATTAACGAGCCTCCAATTGCTCAAGGTTCTAGCGACGGAGGGCGTGAACGCAATAGTGACGGGAGCCCTTATGGGGAACAGTGCATTGTTGCAGAGAAGCGCGAGCCTGAGCGCACTACGGGCTCCATCGTCGTGTTGCGGCGCTGCCATTGCCACGAGCTCCATATATATAATGGGTTGTTCAGATCATAATAACTAAAACAATGATGTGCCAAGACTTTTGCTACTACACTTAAAGACTCATACAATATTGACAGTGCATTGTTGCAACGGGAACATATAATACCACGATAACTTATATACAAAATGTGTGTTATATTGTTATGAGAAAATGTTTCATAATCTATTGTGGGCTATTTTAATTTAGTTGTTTCACTACTACAAATTTCCCCACATGGCTATAACTTGTAGAAAGAGATAGCTAATGGTAATCATACATAATAATGTTTTGCCAATTATGTTATATGTAATAAAAATCATAGAAAAAGATAAAATTGATAAGAAGGTGGTACGAAGAAAATTCTCTTTTAAGTCAACTGGCCGAATTGTATGTCTCACTTAAAAATATCCTCTGTCTATTCAGAATGTTCCTTACAGTACGCAATTTTATATTTCTTTGAAAACATGATAATCATTTTCGGGAACCTCTTTTATGGCATGTGCTTTAGAACAAAATAACATGTCTTTACCCGAATATATTCGCACCACAAAATAATATATGAATTACCAATCTAGTCTTGCGCCTCGTTTTGTTTAATAATTAATTCATAAAAGATGTGTTGTTGTCAAACAAATGAGAGAACATAGAATCAGATAATGATCGACTAACTTTAACAAAACTTTGTAGATTACAAGAGAATGCACACATCCATGAGGGATGATAAGGTCTTCCTTCATATAAAGTAGATTCTCAACTGAAGTTGTCCATACTTCACGAATTTCATGGACAAGCTGTTGTTGCATAACCATCAGGAATTCTCCATTGGTGTCACCTAAAGGACCTGGCATCATGATAGGTTGTGTTTTCATTGTACAGTCCACATAAAAAAACTCCGAGCAAGCAAATAATAAGCATGTTCATCATTTGTTAGAAATTACCATGGATAACTCTCTTGTGCCCAGTCCCATCCCGATAAGAGTAAGTAACTGGAACTCTGGAAGTGGTTCATCTAGAATGTGACATAAAAATGGTTATCAGCTAGGAAGAAATTTTATCCAAAAGTTGTGACTTACGGTAGATTGATTAATTTAAAGTTGAGTACTCATATCAGAATGTGGCAGTACTTTCGATCGATTCCTCCTCAAGCAACCATTGTTTCTTTAGTCATTCTCGTTCTGTTTGTTCCCATGTCCCCCTTTCTCTGAAGGATCACTGTTAGCAAACAACTTGCGGGTCTAACAAAGATTGGATTGGAGAATGAATCAACTTTCCTGAGTGGTAGTCATAAACTAACATAAATACATCTTGGCCGCTAACAAATGAAATGTGAAATCACAAGCTATAACCAGTCCACACAAGTGGGGAATATAGAAGAGAAAAAAGTCAATGCAATATACAAAGATGTATGCAGCACATGCCAAAATGAACAGATCTGCTTGAGGAATACACATAAATGTGGTACAAAAAAACAAAAAAGTGAGACCACAGATAGGTAAGAAGAACCATATATGTTTCTCAAAATCATCTTCATCAGTTCCATTTTCAATGTCATCACAAAAAGATAAGAGTGGATCACCCTTCACCCTTTTTTCTTTGGGACAATAAAGAAAAATCATTGACATAAAAAGCAGAACAAGGAGTAAACATAACCATGGCCAATAATTTGAAAAACTTGAGATCAATGGGTAAACCTAAATACATTAAGGTGGTGCAAATGCAGCATAAGTACCATAGTGCCCACCTTCTATAGAACATCAAAAATAACCAATTGTATATTCCTTAGAGATCTTCTTGGCTGGTTTACGTGGAATTAGACAGAAGCTAACATGTGGGTAGCCCAAGAACCAGCACAATGCCCTAAGCAATAACTCACGAGAGCCAAAAGATGCAACATAAGTTGACATACCAAATACTCATTTGGTAGTTCAATCAAGATCATTAATCTAGAATATAAATATGATAATTTCTCTAATATCCTACAGTAACTAAAACATGTTTTGAAGCCATTACCCTGGTCATGGAGCATCAGTGGCAACTTCTTGTCATCTGCTGCACCAGTCCTCACATCCCTTGCATTAGGCTTTACTTCCGCGACCCTTCAATCAACCATGGTTTCATCAAGATTCCTCTCATCCTCTAGTGAATCATCTAAACCAACTGACTCATACTGATCATGCTCATCCATCCTTCGGTAATCACTGCAATCAGGAAAAAAGAAAAGGACTGAATATGGATACGAAATGACAAACATCACCGTGATATGCAAACTTTTTTTTCTGCTAAACCATTTGGTAAGGCTCGTTCACAGAGCAACAGCGGATCCCTAACAAACAGGCCCGTATAGAGCAAGCAACAAGGTCTTCTTAATGATACAACTGGGGCCTGGCCCTATTAAAACTCTAAAAAAATATACAATGCAAGCAATGAAGCAATCCATTCTCGTTGACAAGTCACTAACATATTATACAAACATCTAGGAGAAGACAAAAAATAAATCAAGTGCCTGTAAACTGTAAAGGTGAGGCAAAGAACATTCTGCTTTGCGTGGCTAAACTTTTGTTATCTGTTAGGAATAGAAAAAATCTAACTGATTTTGACAGATAGTACATTAGTACAACATCATTCTACCTAGTATGAGCTGTGCATCCAGTGGCATATCAGAGTTCAGCAAGACTGGATAAACTGCCGAAGGAGTGCAACAAATGGAAACTCAAAATTTACTCAAAAACTGGCATCTCAACATTCAGAGTACAGCCTGACCAATTTCAGTGACTCGAACGGTGTCTGTAACCTCCATTCCCTCTGCTTCTTGCTCAGGGGCCTGCCCTTGCCAGACTGCTACCGGTTTATCTTCACATCGGCTATGCCCTAGTGCACTCTCGTAGGTCCATGTAATAGGAAATTAGCGTTAGCACGCCGTCACCTTCCTGAGGCGTGGTTGCCTCATCGCTTGTTGTAGTGTATCTAACATTTACCCTCTGCTTATGATGAACTAATAACAAAGTAAATGGTTAAGGGTTATAGCATTAGCATGATCGACCAAGAAATAAGCTCCAATTATGTTAAATGCCAAATACAGCTAATTAATATAATGCTTCCAAGTCCCACCCGATGGCAAATGTTTCAAAGTTAGCCTATTCACACTGAAATATGGTTATCCACTACATATTCCCCCAATAAATGTACACGCATGGATTTAGAATTATCATTGGAATAGCTATTATGATAATACCACCAGTGCCCTAGCAAGATATTTGTGAATTCAGATAGCTAATTAATAGCTAAAAGTGGTATAGACATACAACTTTCCACCCAGAATGATTGTTTTAACAACTTTTGATCAATTAAAAGAACTGCGATAAGCTGTCTAGTCCTAAATTGCGCTAATTTCTAAAGTAATACAGCATAGGAAATGAATTAGCAACCCCATATGGTTGGTAACATGTAAATGGTAAATATTATTTTGATTGAGGTAGAAAAGGCTTAGATTAAAAAACATTCAGGCATGGAAAACGTATGTGTGTCACAGACAACCATATAAATGAATAGTGAAGATAATTACAGTTACAACTGTAAATGCTTTCAGAAATTTCGGTATCAAATTTGAATATAGTGTACAATAACCCACCAGTGACATGACTGGATTAGCAGAATTAATGAATGGAATCTAGTTTCCAGGTTGGCTACCTTGATGAAAGCAAAGTGAACAAATCATCAGCCAAAAATATAGAACCCCAATACATTTTGTAACCATGAATACTGAAACATAACAGAACTAAGAAGTTTGCTAGTTGAACAAATAGAAAACACCTGAAGTACTGCCATTGGAATCTGAATGCAAAAATCCACAGCTTTGCATTCCAGATGGAAGGGATGCTTCTGGCACTTCAATGTTCTCTAACAAACCATCTGCCACCGGGAGACGAATGAAATGGTGAATACATTGTGCTTTTGATTTTGTCCCAACATGACCTGCGATATGATTCCAGTTATCATTGAACTTTTCTATGCCCTCCAACAATAGCAAAGTTTCCTGATCTGTCCATCTGTCCCCATCAGTGTCTGATCCATCTTTCATCGCATCCACTCTCTAAAAATCTAAGCTTGAATGCCCAGTAACAAATTTTGCATTGTGGAAGCAGTCTGAACAAAGAGCAATGTCTGTCTGCTCCACTAGTTAAAATAAGATAGCTTGTTAGTCTGGTTTATATGCTTCTTTGATAAAGAGGGCTATTTTGAAATAAAACATTCCAGTAAACTGGACAAAGTATTTTGAACTTAAAGAAGCATTTAATAAATACACATCCATTTTCCTAACTCATGACCGATAATACTAAAAGCCCCCTGAGAAAATTAGGTACATACATGCAGCAAAAAAGGGGGTCAGCTAAACTCTTCAAACATGTTTAAAAAGTGAAACATAAGCAACTTAACTTTATTCAGGCCTATTTGTATTTTGGTACCTAGATGAGAATTACCCTGTATTAATATTCAGTTGTATAGGTTGATACTCTACAATGCCTTTAACCAAATCATGATTTCAATCTAATGGGCTCTTGGTACTTCAATCATAGGTTTAATAATTTAAAATACCATTATTATAACTTGAAATTTGAGGCGCAAGATATAAAATTGTTCGTAAATGACTAAATTCCTCAGCAAAACTATATAATATATTCCAAATGCTATAACCTAGTACCTAAAAAGAAATGTTTATGCTAATGTTATAACCTAGTACCTATTCCAAATGGTTAAGGGTTTTATCAGTCCAATCACCAGTCTTCATCCGTTGCAAATTTGCAACATTGTTTATGGCTACTTTGTTAATAGATAAAGGAGACCTCCACTTTGCTGAACTGAGAGAACTACCACTGATAACAGATACAGAAGGCCCATGATCTGTTCTCCTAAAAGAAGTATCTCTTGATCCTCCATCATGTATACTTCTGGTGTCATGATGGTCTCCAAAGTAGTTCTATGTGAGAAGCCATTGATGGGCAATAGAAAATAAGCTGAGTTAGTGACTGCGATTAACTAAAGAGTAAAGACAAAATGCATAAACAATAAAGAGGACATGTGAAAAGAAACAGTAAAAGGATCTCATTAGCTAGCAGCATTACACGTTAATCACAAAAGCATAAGGTATTAACATGGTATTGTGGTATTCTTTATAGCCATTTAAACTCACATTGTTTTGAATAATAGAACTCACAAAGAAAAGTTTGGAATCCATGGAATGTGTAATATTAGTCATGATCCACGAAAAAAAACTAAGAGCAATAACATTGCTGCCTCATCAGCAACTCGAATACTTTTGTAGTTAAATATGTGTAAATAATTAAGGGGTACTAAGGACCCTCTCATATTTGATTCTTTTAGTTGATTACCTCTGAATTAAGATGCATAATCTTGGAATCCATGGAACGCTGTGGCTACTGCTTGCCACCGCCGTGGTTGAGCACCTCCTTGTAGTTGAGCAGCGAGTTTAGTCGTTGCAGATGTAGCTGCTGCCTGAACTTGCTGATGAAGTCGCCCGCGCGCGCGTTCACGCACTGATGCGCCTCCGCCTCCGCCATGATGCCGCTCGAGCTCGACTTGCTCATCCTCGCGTCCTGCTTCTTGCCCTGCTCCCGTGCCGGCTCCGCCCGTAGTGTGTTTCCTGCTGCTTCTCATTCTTCTTCATAAGATACTTGTGCATCCATTCCTGTAGTATGTTCAAATTATGACTATCATGGTTACTAACCTTTTCCGATTTATACTTCAAGTAGGAATACATAAGGATTCACTGGGACATCATAATTCCCTATTAGAAATGACAAATGTTTGCATCTACCATAGTGTCCATACACCATCAAACATTCCTTAGGAAAAAAATATGGTTCAAAGTGGTAGAATAAGCAGACTACAGAGAACTCTTAACAAGCTAAAATAATTTCAGAATGCTCCACAGAATGTGTGGTATACTAGTATCCTTCCTGAAAAAACAAAATCAATATGACATTGATCTATATTATATATGGCACACATCTAAAAGGTGTTTCTTACCAAATTGAGTCACAAGCTGATACACGGTGGAAAGACTGTAAAAAATGTGGAAGATCTAAGGGAGCAATAAGATCACATGGGCCTTCTTGTGGAATTCACATCCTCATGATGGTATGCCAACTGAAACAGAAAAATACAACTACAAGTTGAATTGAGTGTTTTCTTTCATACTCTAAACATTGCTAACTCAAAACAATAGAAGCCTACAACGGGGATTGCAGCCCCACCCTGGTGCGGATTAGCTCAAAGAAAAAACACTAAACCTAGATGGCTAGGTGTGAAATACCAGACTTCAACTGAGCATACTTATATACATGAAGAAATTAATCCTAGAAGCATCAGGATGAACAAAATCTCACATCAGGCTTTAGCACTCCACCACATTGATGGCAGCTAGGAATTTCAAAATCTTGCTCCCAGAACTTCTCATCAATCTCAACATCACCATCAGGTCATTGCTACATTCCAAAACTTTTGCCTGAACCTGGTTGTCCTACTTCCAAACTATCGATAGCTTGAGCCCACTGCAGAAACAGTAATCGTCCGTTGTCAGGGGCTATAGAATGATCGGTTCAAATCAAAAAAGAATAAGCATTACACCACTTTAAAATTTGAGTAGAAAGTGGCAACAATCATCTACATAAAAATGTATTGTTCTTCGGATCAACAATAACATCTAATGTAGAAGCTGACGAAATGATCATTATAGTGGAATCGTGTCTGAATGATTCCAAAAGCAAATGCAACATATACCAAATTATACAATAAGCCAACAACTTCAAAGGAACATGAAAAAAATCCACTTTAACTTATTGTATGGCAAATGCATTATCCAAAGGGTTCATGTCAAACATGTACAATTAAAATGATAAACATAATTGGTATCAAATAGACAACATACCTTTGGGTTTAGGTTCTTCACTTCCTCCTGGAATGATTCTCGGCTGATGGATGTACCACATTCTAAACAAATCACCTCATATACACTCCCATGCAGCTCAAATGGATTACTCCCAGCACGATGATGCAACCTAAGTTACATGTCCAACAAGTGAAGGTGAAAAATACACTTCTGTTACCTATGAAGAAACACAGGCCCAACTCACTACCTATCCACATTTTGGGTAGCCATTGAGTGAACACGGCCAGTCCTTTCTAGAGACACAAGAGCATAATGGGCTGCATTTGGTTGTGCTCTCCTAAACCAGTGATAAAGTGATGTGGCAGAAGTCTAATTTAAGAGGTACAACAACAACCAAATGAGAACACCACCATACATCCATGTGCCCTTACTCCTACAAAACCAATCCATGATCATTTGTTCGGCAACGGAATCGTGCCAGGGAAAGAAGCTGAACCATTGTTTGGAGTAGGCTTCAAATTGAGAATGGAAGCCATGACATTGTATATCTCCACATTCTCAAATGAGGGCACAGTTCTACCACCCTGAAAACGAGGTCCATGTGCGACAAATATGGTCCTCATTGAGAAGAAGGCATTGTCGTACCCATGGGCTCCTCCACACTCATTTCTCTTGGAGCGCTTCATCTCGATCTTATACCCTTCCCCAACCAGCCCGATGATTGGCGGGATCCTGTAACTCTCTGAATAATGCAGGCGAGTAGGCAACTCCTCTTTTAAGTACATCTTCAAATATTCCCCATTCTTCACCTTCCCAGATCCAAGCCCCTCATTCATCTTGGCCACAATCTCAGTTGGCGACACACCATCTGGCGACCTGATTGCCAGCAATGGCGTCATTAACAGAACCCAATCTGACTTCAACTCGATCCATGGAGCCAACTCTTCGAGAAACACAAGCTTCCTATCGCAGGTCCCAACCATACCATGGTCACCTACCAATATAATGTTCACATCCTCAAACATTCCCCTAGCCTCCAAACCAGCAATGAGCCTCCCGAGCATCTCATCGATATGTACGACCGCATCGGTGATTGAAGGATCGTTAGGACCCACCTAGTGCCCCTAGTGATCAGGATCCTCAAAGTACAGCGTCAGGAACTGTGGCATTTGGTTAGGCGGGAGATCAAAATAGCCAAGGATGGTGTCGACCCTCTCCTCAAATGGCACCGAGCCATTGTAGTGGCGGCAGTATTTGTCGGGGCAGTTCCAGGAACCCTTCGTAACCTCCGAACCCGACCAGAAGAATGTGGCAGACAGGACCCCCTGGGCGGCAGCGGTGGCCCAGAGCGGCTCCCCGAGCCACCACTTGGGATCGTGGTTTTTCATGGTGAAGTAGTCCCCCGAGATGGGATCGGGGAAGTAGTTGTTGATGATGTCGTGGGAGGAGGGGTAGAGGCCGGTGACAATGGAGTAGTGGTTGGGGAAGGTGAGCGTGGGGAAGACGGGGACCAGGCCCTCGGTGGCGGATGTGCCGTTGGCGAAGATGCGGTGGATGTGCGGGAGGGGGGCCTTGTACTGGTACCCGAAGCAGAAGCCATCCGAGGAAATGAGCAGCACCACGGGCTTGGAGAGCGGACGTGCGGTGGCGGACGCCGCAGTCACGACGGTGATGGGCAGGCGGAGCAGGACGAAGGCCGTAGCGGCGGCGACGGCCGCAGTGAGGAGGAGCAGGAGGCAGGAGGCGATGGAGGGCTAGGGTGCGGCCACGGAGGGGGAGAGGAGAGCGGCAGTGGGCCGCGGCGAGTCGTCGGGGATTCGGACCTCGACTGAGTGGGGCGGAGACGCCATCGGGGGGCGATGCTTTGGTTGCTAGACTTGGGGGAATGGGAGTGGAGTAGTGGACTGCATCTGGGATACTGGGCTGGCAGAACGTGCGGCCATGTGGGTGGCGGCTGCGCACGAAGTCCCCACGACGAGTCGTGTTTGAATTAAACTTCACTTGTACTTCTTTGGGCCTCTTACGAATAACTCAGCCCATGCAGGCGCAGCGCAAATATAATGTACCATATCGGCTAGCCAAAGGTTGTGATAGCAACTTATAAACCTTCCTGCTACAGAAGAAGCAGTTAGCTTGTGTAATCAGCTCTTGGTATTGTCAACTTGTGTCGATTTTTTGCGCGAAGCGAGCACGTGGCGCAGCTAGCAGGATAGTGTGGCGATGGACGATCCAGATTGAACAACAACGATGAACGATCCAGATTGAACGAAGGCAGAACGGCAGGCTACCCAGCATAAAATGTAGGTTTTATTTTATTTTATTGTCTTATTTATCTATTAATCAATTGCTTTTCAATGTAGAACTCATATACATAATATATACTATTCTAGAAAACAAATTCTAATATGTTATCTCAAATATTTTATCGAGTATAAATCTAAATATTTTATTTTGTATAATGATATTTTGTTTAGTGCTTTTTGAATGACCATATCTCAAATGCAAAAATCCACACACTGAAATAAATTCCCAATATTCCTGTCTTTTGTAAAAAAAATAATCTTAGACTTGTAGGACCAACTTTTAGAGTTTACATCTATGTAATTAGTTTTATAATTGAACCATACTTAATACTTCTAACTATCATTTAAATATTCGATGTGATAAGAATAAAGTTTAGTCAGAGAACCAAACACCCCGCAGGAAGTGTTTGCTTGTACTCAACTAAAGTTTAGTACATGTCATATTAATTGCTTGAATGATAATTACATATATATTTAATATATTCTAACTATAAAATATATTACATAAATAAAGAATATAAGACTAGACAAATTTATTAAAACCAAACTAAGTCTATATTTGATACTTATAACTAATACTAGTCGGTTGTCTGTGCGTTCCGACGTCTCAAAACAATACCACGTAAACTATCCATAAAAAATCTCAAGATTTTTTATTGATTGTCTCCGCTCTCCGCATAATATATATTTTTTGATTTGACTAACTGATGTTAATGTTCACTTCATCCAATATGTCTTGGTACAACACAGCCGATGAAGGGAGCGATTATAGGAGAGTTCACAACGAATGATTAAACGATGAGAGATTATAGAATGCATAATTCCACCATACAAAGACTAAATAAGAGGAAGTTTGTGAGCTCAAGTTTCTAAAATAAGTCACATGAACTCAATCTTATAAAAAGATAGATCAAAATATGGAGTGGTTACTAAAGTCAGGCATCAATAAAAACTGGATGCGCTCCATACAAATTATGGTACTTCGTAGCAATTACTAATGTCTAAAACCAACAAATAACCTTTCTTTTACTGTTAGAATCATTGTTGCTCCATCCAATTCAGCAACCTCAAACACCATGGAGTCCATTGCGCCAATGTGGTCTCATAAACGACCTAATGCATGTAGGGGTGGTAATGGATCGTGATCCAAATGCTTCTTCGCAAAATGGTAGGGCCCTAAATAAATTTTAGTTCAAAATGGATATAAATAGAGCCTGATCCTAATCATATCCTTAAATCTTACAGTGTAAAATTGAGAGCCCATTGTCACCCCTAAATGCATGCAAGAGCCAAAAACACAAGGGACGAGCACCTATGGTAGTGCCCGCATGGATCTCCAAATCCTAATACATATTTTGCAGGAACCATGAGCCATCATCAAAAAAACACAAACGATGTGCAGACAATAAATAAAGTATTAACACACTCAAATTATGTTTAGTCCTTAGCACAACAAAAAACTAACACCCAAAACAACAGAGGAACAACAATATTTTTTGCAATGACGGAAGGATGAGTGACATGTACATAGAAGTGGCAGAAGCATACCGAGTCAACACCGTAGTAAGGGAAATGCCATGTAGACATGTGATGTCGAGTCATCGAACGAGTATCATAGGCAGCAAATCAGGGACCCCATCCCTCGCCTCCCCCACTTCCAAGGTTTCGTAGAGCAGGAAGGGAAGAGAAGAGGCGGGCATACATGTTCGTTGCAGGAGAAGGACACGACGAAGACCTAGGCATCTGGAGGCGACATAAGTAGTATACCGCTAGATACATATAGGAAGAGAGCACGCAAGCAGAGAAAGAAGCCCAGCCGGAGCAGCTCCAACCTAGAGGCACCCTCACCAGGCGTTAGTCCGAGAAGGGCGAGAGAATGCGTGTGCCTTCCCAGCCCTGGACCCACCGAGGCGATAAACACACCACCATAAACTCCGTAGCATATGTCGACTACATGCCTTGGTTGTCCAATATTTCAGACCTGGACTCCTCATCTCCAAGATAACCTAAGCGTGGCAGACGCCACCGGGTCCTCCTCGGTGGCACGCACGGAGAAAAGCCAGGAGCAATACCGACCTTCCCCGTACCCACGTCGATGAGCATCGGTCGGCTCACGGTTGAGACCGTGAGCGGGGCAACAGGTTTGGGAGGAATAACAGGGCGAAGGTCGGGAAGACGAACGTGACGTCCGACGACGGCGAAAACGATGGTGCACACATACTGTGAAACGTCCTCGTGGACGTGGAATAGCCACTGCGTGGGTCGGTGTTAGGGCTAGTGTCGGACGAATACGGGGAGGAGGCGTATGCTCCCACGCCCTCTACCGAGAATGGGGTGGCGCGGAGGCGGAGGCATGATGAGAGAGAAAAGAAACATGATGACGAATGAGGTGATAACAACTGAGACGAGGACCATCATTATCGTGCGGAGGTATAGATGGACAAATATGCCGTATCTGGTGGGCCGGCCCGAGGCACGACCCATTTAATAGTGCCTGGGCCAGCCCGACACGAGCGTCGTGGCGTGTTTGGGCCGTAACCTCGACCCGTAGTGCTGGCCCGACCCATCGATTATATTTTTTATTTTACAAAAAATCATATATACATATATATAATTTATATTCAATATTAAAAACAACTGAGCATGATTTTCTACTGGTTAGACGACTTCACCAAATGTCTCCAGCCCTTCTTACATAAGGCATGGATTCGATCTCACATCTTATACCGTTTTTTAATATTTTACGTTGATTTAACTAAATATCCGGTGTGCTGTTCCTGTGCGGGAGATGAGGAATTATTTATAAAAAATGGCGCGGAACGACCCTAAAGAAATAAAAGAAATAGAGATAGAGATTTAAATATTTGAGAAACTATTTTAATTGGTGAACCGAACGTTATTCTTCTCCAGCCGCGGCGCTCTTTCTCCCTCTCCCGGTCAGTTTCCCTCACGGCCTCACCGACTGAAACCCAGCCAAAGTGCCAAACCCCTCCCAAGCGCGGGGAGCAAAACAAACCCTCACAATATCGCTAGTCGTGCAGATTTCCGAGCTCTAGCCCTTGGCCCTTGAAATTGCTATCCCCGCTATCACCATTCCGCCAATGGGGAAGCGACCGCAGGTCGTTGTTCTGTCCTCTTCCTCTGGGGAAGATGACGGCGGGGGGCGCCGCGGCCCTCGGGCGCGGAGGCCGAGGACGCCCGCGACGGCTCCGGCGCAGGCTCAGGCAACAGGCGCCTCGAGGAAAAAGCCGCGTCGCGAGAGCAGCGCGGGGAGAGGACGTCGCCGCGCCGCAAAACTAGCGCCGTCCGTCTCCTTGAAGGTGATAGTTCGTTCGCTATTAGTCCAATTTAATAGTCTCGTCTTCTACCACTAAAACTGGATGCTGAACACATAAATGATTTCAAGTTCTATTATCGGTTAATCTAGTTTGTCACATCCCGATACATGGGATTTCTATAATTATATTGACATGCCCTTCAGCATTTTTGATCGCATCGATTCTATATACATGTCTCTACTTCCATTTGCTTCTCATTACTCATTTCATTTTTTATCTAAATCGCAAATGGAACAATGTTTATATTTTGAAATCTTTTAGCAAGTTGCCACTATAATAAATATTGGTGATTAACTCACAAGCTGATTCCAGCTCGCCAACAACTGAAAATGAACAGCTAGTTTGGCACAAACAGGGATAAAACACTATAAATGGATTTCCTGTCTTAACTTGTTCTTAGTGCTATATGATGTGTTTTTGTATGTTACTGTCCAATCTTTTCTAACTTGAGCCGATCCTTTTGTTGAATTGATTACTGATATATTTTTTCTCTTATCTGAAAAGGCTGAATTTGATACGCTCTCTGAAGATTTTTCAGAATGTTTTAATGACTTCAGCATTCCAGGTATATTTATTTTTCATCTCTTTTCTTGTATAATTGTATATATTTTTAGATTGTATTCTGAATTTCATATACGACAACAAAGCTCTTTAGTCCCACCAAGTTGGAGTAGGCTAGAGTTGAAAACTAATAAAAGCCATAAATCAAAGTTTAGTCACGTGGACAACTTTTTTTTTCTATTCGCTCCTATTCAAGGCTAATTCTTTAAGTCTATTCCATCTTTTCAATTCTCCTTTTATTACTGTTTCTTACTTTCTTTCTATGTCAACTTCAGCCTTCCTCTGCCTTTTACTAGGGCGTACCCAGTGCCGTAGGCTTCCCGCGCACTGTGCGGGGTCCGGGGAAGGGTATCTTTAAGCGTCAAGCCTTACCTGCATAATATGCAGAGGCTGGGGCTCGAACCCGGGACCTTCCGGTTACAGACGGTAGGCTCTACCGCTGCACTAGGCCCGCCCTTCTTCCTCTGCCTTTTACTAAATGAGACAAAATTATGAACAGAGTTTCTTTTGATAAAGCTTCCGAACAGGACATACTGTAAGCATCCAATGCACATGGCATGTATTGCTACTTCAGTGGGTTGCTGTTCAATAGCAGCTCTGAGTTGTCTCTTTGTTTGTACTGGCCTGGAAACATTGCATAACGGTACCCCAATGACTGAGCCACCATGCTCACATGCTGTATTGCATGGTTAAATCATAAATACTGTTGGGAAACCAAGCAAAGTAGACTGAGACATGGCGCAAAAAAGGATGCCCAATACCGATGTTGATCTTCACACTGAAGTTAGCACTGTACTGCTACGGTTATTCATTTCACAAACAAGTCGGTCAACCTGCAGCAACATTAGGCTAGGAATTAATGTTGTCTCAAGATTGGGAGGGAACTCCTGAATCATTTTTCCTATTGGCACTTTCAGTTCGAGAAGCAGCTGGGCCTTGCGCTGTGACTGTTTCAGCCCAACCCGTGGTACCGAGGCTCAGAATGAGTGCCTGTTAATCTCAGAGTTTGGTGAGAGTAGTTCTGTTTGCTATGTGAGCTATGACTTCTTGTGTGTTAACTGTCAAGCTGAACCTGTACTAGAACTCTGAACTGAACCGTGTTGCTTGGCAATGTTTGGTGGCTGTTAGTGAGCTTAGCTTGAGAACTGCCCTACCTCTCGTATCTAGTCAATATAGTATCATGACAATACAAAGTCATAATTCGGCTCACGGTAGCTACATGATAGATACTTTGCTTTAAGTATTCTTGTAGGTGAGATGGTGTGTAGTAACCCATGTTGCTTTGTTTGGATTGTTGCTACTGTTAAATTTGAAGTTGAAGCAGCTCTAGATGATGCCATCATGAATGTTTTTGATGATGGAAGTATGATTTCTAGATTTACACGACCTAAACAAGTTTTAGGATTATAGGATAAATTAGCAAGGTGAACTGCCCCAGAAAACATAATAACAAATAGTGTCTATGTATGCTGGATAACTACATCTCTTTCACCATCCTCATCCCTCCTGTTTTTTTCTTTATCTTATGAAAACTTCTGAGATAGCCATTGCATTTTTATTTTAAATTTGCTATACAAATTGAGAATAGGTGGTAACCACTAGCATCAGCAATTTAGGAGGACACATCACATCTTTAACAAACTGGTTGTCATGCTAAGCCTTTTCCTTATCAAGGGAATCTTTACATGGAATGAATATTTAAGACATACAAGTTGGCTGAATGTATTGGACCTATTGGAAGGTGTATATAGAAACATGTACTACTGAATACTGATACATTGATATATCATTAACTGTATGGAAAAAGTCAGTTCAGACTTCAGAGGGATCTTTTTGTCGCTCATGGCAACTTAAATATCAAGATCAATATATAATTTCACATGTATTATTTGTATGTATATTTTTTTTGCTTTTAGATGAACCTGTAGTTTCCTGTCTTTATGTGGAATCTTTGTCTTGGACAATCTCTTCTTTCTTTCTTGACTGATTGATATTTCCAGACTTGATTTTGTGGTGGTCACAGACCCTTGTGAATGTGAAGTTTCACCATTTCACCTTTCTCTCTGATTAGTCTACTTCTAGACAGGGCCTATACGGAAAACGAAAGAGCTTTGGGTTGACAAGTACACACCCCACTCGTTGGCTGAGCTTGCTGTTCATAAAAAGAAGGTCAGTTCTTTTTGTTACAAACTTACAACACGTGTGTGTGTGTGTATCAATATATATATCTGTAGCAGGACTACAGGACAGCAGTACACTATAGCTGTAGCAGTACAATAATATACTATATTGCAGATCAGCAGATCTATTAACAATGTCACAACTCACAATATAACTGTACAAGCATGTTTTCACTAAATGTAAAAGGTAAAGATCACTTACCTTGGATTGTACAACAACACACTGATTTCAACTCCAGGAATTATTAGAATGCCAAACAGTGACTACAACAGGAGGTCAGGACTTCAAGAGCATATGTAGAGGGCTGCCGGAGCAAAGCAGGGTGGCAGGAGAGGAGGGCGACAACGATGGAGAAGGGGTGGCGGCGCTGGAGAAGGGCGCATGCGCTACTGTGCGCTGCGTATTGTGTACCGTATTGGTACAGGTAGAGTAAACCAGTGTTTGTGTTGTACAGATGGTGGGCTAGCCCATGTAACAGAAACCGGATTAGTGGCCCAAAACAGACATAACTAGTCGACCATTACCCCTAGTCGGACGACTAATCGTGATTAGTCGGCGACTAGGACGACCAATCGTTTCCTAGTCGCTCTAGTCGAGTCGAAGACCCTAATCAAGCTCGCTCTAGCGATAAGGCCGACTAATCGCGATTAGTCGGACGACTTTAAAACCTTGTTGTACACCTTTATTGACCTTTAAATTAGCTCATCCTTTGATAGAATATACTCAATCTATTGTTGCCAGCGCACGGGGAAGGTTATATCCTTAGCTGCCACTAAGACACGCTCAAGGATCTCTGCTCGGGACACTGACTTCGGGGCCTCGAGTCTTGGGGATAAGGATGTAAATGGTACAAATATTATCCGTCCGCCTTCGAATTCGATCCATCTAAAAGGGCTAAAATCCTTTCCATATCCAAGTCTGGGTATTTAGTATTCGATCCATATCCGTATATTCAAAGTTGGATATTTAAGATGTCAATATCCATTCAAATCTTATCCAACACACTTGATAATATCCGTATCTAGTTCGAATCCAAAGAGAAAATATGAAAACAAATATGGAACGAGTATTATCTGTCCGTATCCGATCCGATTAGAATTTACATCCCTACCTGGGGACCTTCCCTGGCCTTGGCCAAAGGAGGGGCGCGGCACTAAACTCTCTCTTTAGCCCTATGTCTCTTATCCCTAGGAGGCCTTCCTCCACTAGCAGGTTTCTTCGGAAAACTCTATCTATTCTGGTGTGGATGGCAAGCAGGCCTATATTTCTTGGTTTCAATAGGACTCCTTACGAGCGTTCTTTCTATCTACTATTATCTAAAAATAATCAAGTTATTAATGACTGGACGAAACCAAGAATAAATTTACAAGAAATCCACCCACTATCAATCCTTAAACATTTCTGGAAACCACACTGGATTAGTATCGCAGTGCTCGTCAATCATTTCATCCCCTACAATATCGGCAAGTCCATAAGCTTTGGTTTCGTCTGCTGACATAAAAACATCCCTTTCCATTTCTTCAAAGTGTGGGATCTCACCGCTCACTGGGAGTTACAACAGGATCATGAGGATAAGCACATATGGCTTCTCTCTAGCTCAGGTCTTTATTCCACCAATTCGGCATACACTGGTTTCTTTTTTGGATCAACAACCTTTAACCCCTGGGAGAGGATTTGGAAGGCTTGGGCGCCTGGTAAATGCAAGTTCTTCATGTGGCTTGTGGTTCATGGTCGCTGCTGGACAGCTGACCGTCTGGCAAGAAAGGGGCTGCCTCACCCTCAACTCTGTCCGTTGTGTGATCAGGAGGAGGAGACCCTCAACCATCTACTAGTTTCCTGCGTCTTCTCACGTGATGTTTGGTTTCAGATTCTGAAGATTGTCCGGTTGCAGCATCTTGCTCCTAACCTTGCGACCTCTTCCTTTGAGGATTGGTGGGAAGGAGTTGTCACGGTCCCGGGTGATCCAACATATAAGGGACTGTTAAAGGGCCTCAATTCTTTGATCATTCTTGGGGCTTGGGCCATTTGGATTCACCGCAACCGTTGTGTCTTCAATGGGGAGCAGCCTTGTTCTACCATGGTCATCAAGTGGGTCAAGGAGGAGTCTCACAATTGGTGTAGGGCTGGAGCCAGTGGATTAGATAGCATCCTTTCCGCTCCAACGCACTAATCGGCGTCCTTCCTTCTTGGTCATGAGGGCAGTTGGTCATAATTTCATTGTACTTCTAGCTATCCTTGAGTGTGTGTGGGTGTGTGAGTTAGTTTGGCTTGTATGAGGTTTTCTTATCCTCACCTTTTTTCCTCTTAATATAATGATACGCAGCTCTCCTGCGTTTTCGAAAAAAAATGTCTTCAGATACAACCCAAAAAGGCTTGCCTGTTATGTGACGTGTGAGGTACAACAATTATTAGGAAATAATCGAGTTAGAGTTGTGGCTATGAGTGCTACAGAGGGGTTGATGAGAGGAATGGAAGTGATTGACATGGGAACTCCTCAGTGTTCCAGTCGGTGGTGCTACTCTCGGATGAATTTTTAACGTTCTTGGGGAGCCTATTGACAATTTGGGTCCCGTGGGGTTATTTCTTGGTTTCTTCTAGTCATTAATAACTTGATTATTTTTAGATAATAGTAGATAGAAAGAACGCTGTTCAGGAGTCCTATTGAAACCAAGAAATATAGGTCTGCTTGCCAAACATTATAAATATATTGAGATGACTTGACTGTTAGAAGGCCTGATGGCCTTCTAGGCCTCCTACATGCTATGATATTCGGGGCCTTGGCGCCCTGAGACCTCTATGGATAAGATATTCTAAGTCCCCAAGGCACTTTGTACCGTGGGGCACTGATCAGAATGCAAGACCCCCATGGCCTTTGTGTCCCAGTGCACTTGCAGGGCTAAGTCCCTGGGGCCCCTTGTGTTTCGAGACACTCGTAAGTCTTCAAGACATTCCATGCTTTGGGACGCTTTAAAGCCTAGGACCCCAGGGCTCCTTGTCCTAGGGGTGTTAAAAGGCAAACCGTTTAACTGCTCGAGCCCCTCTGCCCTAGGGTCCCTAGAGTCTTGAAGATCATATTTCGAGGAGGGTTTGGAGCAGGACCCTCCATGGCTTGCCCTCAATGGAATTAAAGACTTACGCCCAAAGGAATTAAAGACTTACGACAATTAAGCGTAAACCTGTCTCATGACATAATAGTGTGTCGGGTCCATCGAGACAATATGACTTCTGGAGATGGACCTCACATCTATGCACTTGAGGGCAGATCTATAGCAAAAACTTAATGAATAAGTCTTGGGTACAACACATTAAATGTGTGATGAGTGACATTATAGGCCTGATCAAGTACAAGGGTACAAGCATGGTAGCGCACGCCTTAGGTTGTAGGGCACTCGTACATGTATCAATCTTGTAGTCACGCATGTGCATGCAAAGTGTACCATAAAATACAATCAAGTACAAGGGTTTACATTAGTTGCCAATTACATTAAACCAGGTGCCCTAGGCCTCGACGTTTGTAGATGCAAATATCATTCCTGCCCCTATGGCCCGTATGGTGTTCACCACAAGGGCCAAGGGGTGACTGCGGACAGATCCTGAGTACCGCATTAAATGCGACAGATGATCTTACAGTCATGCCTTCACTCTGACATGCTGGGGGGGGGAGGTGTACCCGATACCATTGTACAAGCGTGCCCCACATTTAAGACCATATCTGGCCAGACAATCATTCCCGTTGCCAGGGAATAGTAAAATAACTATAGCCATGATTAGTTAGTACAATGATACTTACATGCATCAGAAGTACAAGGAACTGTATTAAGCTCCTATTACGACGTACGCCGTACCAATGCCATTAAAGCATTCATCCTCACTTTGAGTAGGGTCTCGGAAAGTCACCTCAACAAGTATGATTACACCGGGGCACTCTCGCGTGCATTGCATGACTACAAGGTAGAGGATATGCAATTGTATAAGGCTATGATGGGATGAGGGCAGTTGGTTTGATGACAAGTAGGGCCCATAGTTGAGCATACATGTAAGTTCAACCACTCTCTTAGACTATAAAAGGGAGAAGTAGAGCAACATTTAAGGGGATTTCATTCGAACTTCAATCCAGCACTAGCAAAGGGTGTTTAATTTGATCTAGCCAAAGTAGCAACAACTGGTAGTAGTCTAGCTCTTAGTAACCAGGTTCCCGTATCGATGGGATCGAGGAACGGGAACGTGGTACACGGTACACTACTAAAACTAGGTTTTAACACTACGGGAACGAGATTGTTCCCACGTTCCCGAAACGAGGAACGTGGTCACGTTCCCAGTTACCGGTTACTAAGGTCTAGCTTACCATAACACACTTTTCAGCTAGAAGGTCTTGGAGCTCACTAGTGTTGGGGCTTGTAATCTCTTTATCATATGTACATATAGATCAATAATTAGCAAGAGGATGTAGGCTATTACGCATACTGTGACCGGACGTCTATAAAAATGTATGTGCTTTAAGCTTTATTATCATGACTTCGTAGACATACTCTACGATGTCAGGTCTCACTCCCTGCTCCCCTTGCTGTTTTCTCTAGTCCCCTTGATACTCTGGTGTCTTTGCAACGATAATTGTATCATCTACTTTATGTATCTCCTCTTCATCCATATTCATTTAACTGTCGATATATCAGGGGGTTGATGTATTGTTTCAGTTACTTTATAATTTGTCACCATGCATGAGCAATTAATACGAATCACTTACATGATATGTCACACAATCTTATATTTGTAGATTGAAGATGTAAAGAAATGGATGGAAGAGAAGCTGAAGGCACCAAAGGTGATTATTTGAATTGAAACAAATTCAATTGTAAGTTATAGTTACTTAGTTAGTTAGTGGAATATAGTCCAACAAATTTGGCTAATACACATATTCAACGAGATCATGTGAATAAGTGTATAATTAGAACTGTTAGGTTATCAGAATATTCATTGTTGCAAACCAGATGGAGCTATTTTTTGTGGTTTTCCCTTTCTGGTTACATGATGATTCAAAATGGGATGGGGACTTGCCCCCGTGAAGAACTCTGATATATATTTTTTGTGCATGCCTGTTCTGGTAGTACAATTCAAACATCATTTGGATCTTAATAATAGTGTTGCAATCAGGCATCACATCATGCTAGAGTGCCTCACAAAAGCACACGAGTAATCAGGAACCCTTTTCCTTGACATGTAAATGTTTGAATTGTTAGGCTATGGCCAGCAGATCGTGCATATGGCCGTTATGCACTATAGACAGTACTGGTTTTTTTCGCGAACACGCAGGAGAGCTGCGTATTATTTTATTAAGAAGAGTAAAGGTCTGGGAACAGACCACAATACAACGACACTCCTCATGGAGGACGAAAACACAAAAACATAGACTCATCTATTTCCCAAAACACGATAACAACGACCTAGCTGTTAGAGAGTAGGCACAGGCCACAAGCTAAGGCCATAGGCTTCTAAGCCCCACAAAGTTGCATCCTCGTGAATGTGCTGAAGAATGGTGCCAGTGCTTGGGGCTACTCCATCAAAGACACAAGCGTTCCGATGTTTCCAAAGCCACCATGCCACTAAGATTACCATCATATTAAAACCTTTTCTCGGAATATTTGGCGTAAGACTTTCTGTTCTACTCCACCAGTCTTGGAATATCATATCCTTATGCCCATGTGCCAAGTGTCGCAAACCCACTTTACACAATACTCGCCACCATATGTCCCTAGAGAACACACAGGAAACCACAATATGTTGAACTGTCTCTTCTTGCTGATCACAAAGGTGGTATTTGTCATGGTGTTCCAGCCCTCTACGAGCTAATCTGTTAGCCGTCCAACATCGATTTAGACTGCACTGTTTACAGAGTGAAGTTTGAAATCGGAGATGAGATGAGGAAGACTGTTGGAGATAGCCTTAGTAATCAAGCACAATCCTTGAGCTTCCCCATAGTGTCTGTCTGATCGTTGTCTCCATTGATAAAATTTGTGTAGTGTAGGATGCATGTTCTCTAGCCACTAGAATACACGACTTCTACCCCGCCCCCGCGTTGTCCTTACGGGCAACACGGGTGGCCACCAATGCCACCAGCCTCCACCTCGATTACCCATCTTGTCGTTGTCGGAGCTGCCCATCGGAGGGCTTTGTGGTTGCTTCTTGCTAGGAAGGAGTGGCAGTGGGGCAATTTCCCTTAGTTTTGAAGGCGTCGTGGCCGAACTATACTACTATGTCATGGTACAACGTGAGGAAGCTATGTCGCATGATGTGGTCGCTATGGCGGCGGTGCGGGTGGATCCAGGGTGCTAGCGCCTGGATTTGGGGCCTGTCGGTGGTGTGGCTCTTCTAGCGGCTGGTTGTCACCTCGGTTCGTGGATCTGCCCCTCACTCTCTCCTGGCTGTTTACTGAGGGAGTCGGCCGCCACCTCCCAGTAGCTCAGAGGGTTGCGCGTTAGCGATGCGGTTGGTTGCATGGCATATGGTGCTACGAGCGGCGCAAAGACGATGCATCGAGCCATGTGAGAGCCGGTGATGGCAACTGACCGCGACGACAACTACGGGAGCGGTGGTGTTGCATGTGCGACAGGGTCAAGTCTGGTTCCATGGGATGCTTGGTCAGAGGGAGTGGCGACTGATGTAGTTGTGTGGCTGTCGTGTGAAGTTGGCGCGTCGACGCCCCTTGGGAGGGGCTTTATGGTGGGGTGGTAGGGTAGGAACGATGACGGTGGTGGCATTCAAGGCGTGATCATGGCCTGACGTTTGTGCTAGGACACCTTGGACGAAAGCCTTGTGACGGTGACGCCTATGGGCGCCGCTTTCCCTATTGGGGGCGTCGTGCTTGTTCCACTCTAGCATTGTCTTCCAAGGGTGAAAACCCTTTCCATTTTTTTGGACGAGCGACGATCGTGCTTTCGGCGTCGTGCCCTTCTTAAAGGCACCACCTTCGGAAATTTGTCTTGGCTTGGATCAATGTCACCTTTGTTGGTTACTCTTCACTTCTCGATGTTCGGTACTCCGGTTGATGTATGGAGGTTGGTATTGCAACGTGAAGTCGGAGTTGCTACATCAGGGGCTGTGGCTCGATAATGATGACATGGGGAGAGCCTTCTTTGACGACTTGGGGTTCTGCTTGTGAGGTTTGGCCACCGCCAGGGGCAGGCGTTGGTTTGAGATAGGTAGTCAGAGCTTCTCTTCGTGATGCGTTTGAGCTTGGCAACAATGATCTGCTGCAGCCTCATGCTTCGGGCCTATCTGTCCGGCATCATTAGGGTGGGTATGGGTTGTCTGAGTCTGCCATGGGAAGTCGGAGCTGCTGCTTGCTATGTAACCATGCTTGACAACGATGACTCATGATAGTTTTGTGATTTGCCTCTTTGCGTGGGTGGGTTAGTCATTTGGGTGTCCCGTGTTAGGCATCATGTGGTTTGGCTACCCTTTCTTGCACATGAAACTTCTTTTTCGTCTTAACTGAAAGGTAGAGCCCATACCATTTACTCCCTCCGTCCCAAAATATTAGCCGTTTTAGCATTTTACTACATTCGTACAATACTTAATGTATGTGTTATATATATATGTCTAGATTCATTGCCATTCATTTGAATATAGACATAAAATTCAAGGGCTAAAACGACTAATATTTTGGAACGGAGGGAGTATTAAAAAAAAGAAACAAAACCTGTGTAAATTTTGAACTGTACATTTACTTTGTGATTTTTATTACTGTTGTTGTAGGTGGTTCAAAATCACCAAATATCTACTCTAGTCAGCTACCTTTTCCATTTCTATTTTTTTATATTATTTCAAAATTTGAGGATAGAGGAATACTAATAGTGCAAAGGCAATTTTGCAGGCAACGGTTGGAGGATGGACCCTTGTCCTAACTGGGCAAACTGGTGTTGGAAAATCAGTATGTTCATCCCTCGCACTTCGAACATGTTGTACCCAAATGATGAAAGCGAGTTTGGGCTCAATTTGATTAAGGACAGCTGTTAGTTTGTTCAGTAGACCTGTTCGATCCCTAGTTTGCTGGATGCAATTTGGTGTATCATGAACCACAGCCTGGCATAACAGGTTGACAGCTCTAAAGTTTTCATGTTCTGGTAGTTAAGACGCTCCTCCCTTCCTCTCCCCCAAGTGCACTTGCGTGTGTGCGCGTGCATGCATGTTGGATGTGCATGCACGCACACATGCTGACATGCATGTGTGTGAATGACATCACTCAATTTCTGATAATACCCTTCTTATAGTATCACACAGTTGAGTTCATTTCTTTCTTTGATTTTGTTCCTTCAATCTTTCTTTTAGGGCGGGGGTGTTTTTTGGGTGTTAGTTCTTGTTCCTTCAGAATACTTAGGTGAACGTAGAGAGAAAAAATCACTATGCTATCCGTAGTGAATTACTTGATTAATTCTGTTGCTTTGGAACTGTACTTGCTAGTGATGTTTAATTTCATCCCAGGCAACTGTGAGAGCAATTGCTGATGACCTTGGAGCAGACTTATGTGAGTGGACGACTCCAGTACCAACACTGTGGGCTGAACATGTTCATGCTAATTCAGGTAGCGGTTAGTATCTGTTGTCTAAATATGCTTTGATAGTCTTATTTGTTGCTACTGAAAGAATTGATGCAGAGTCTACGTCTACATACTTCTATCGTACTCATGTCCATAGTACTCAGCACATTGTCAAAGCATTCCAGTTGTCAGTACTTTTCAGTTACAAATATTTATATAGGTTTTTTCAATGGTTGTTTGAAGGATTACGCTATACATCCAAGCTTGAAGAATTTGAAACTTTTGTAGAGAAGATAAGGAAGTATTCAATGCTTTGTCCAACCAACACCAGGTCCCAAAGGAATCTCATTATCATTTTGATTGATGACATCCCTGTAACAAGTGGAAATGTTGCTTTTGCAAGACTAGGGAAATGCCTAACTGGTTTAATTCGAAGTACTCAAGTACCAACTGTCATTTCACTCACTCACTACCACAAAAGTGAGAGTAACGATACTGCAATGTGGAACTCTGAGGACCTTGAGTCCTTACTTCAAGATGCTGGTGCTCACAAGGTATAAGATCAAATGTTTGACAGATTTGATGATGACCACTAATTAAGTTTTAAGACTGTCTTTTCTTATAGTGCACCACAATTTCTTGCAGATTGGTTTCAATCCAGTAACCACAAATTCTATCAAGAAGATCCTTGTTCGAGTATGCAAAGAAGAAAGCTGCCATGCATCTGAAGAATTATTGCATCAAATAGCCACCTCTAGTGGAGGTGATATTAGACATGCAATAATGTCTCTTCAATACTATTGTCTTGACCCCAGAAGGCATAGTTCTGCATTGGCAACAAGTTCTAGTTCTACTGTCCCAAAGAACCTTGATTCTCTGGTTCCAGGGCATGAGAGCTATGGCCCTAGCAGTGCATTACCTTCCCCATGTGGAAGAGATGAGACACTTTCACTATTTCATGCCTTGGGGAAATTTTTGCACAACAAGAGGGAAACTAATAGTGATGCTGATATCGGTATGTAAGAGCTAAGAACTACCTTGCCCTATCAAAAGTTAACTTCACAAAGTGCTTTAATTCCCAAGCAAATATTTGTCTTCATATTGTGATAGAACTACTGAGGGTATTTTTCACATAAATATATTCAATCATTTTTTCTGTTGATTTGTTTGTGTATTGAGTTCTACTTGAGCTGTTAGCACATTTTTGCACCTTAGTTTTTATTTTCTTTGTTCTGAAATGTTTATTAGGCAATGGCTGTGCATCCTTTTCAGTTCACAAGATCTAATTTGAACACTTAGGTTCTCCATTACAGCCTGCTTAGAATGCAGGAATTCAGGAGAAATCTCTGCAACCCAGATGGTGCCTTGGGCACTTCTGTCCCTCTTAGGATTTGCATTGGGTTTGTTTAACTGTGATATCCACATCCAATAATCCAACAATTCAACATCAACATAGCCTTTTTTCCCAAACAAGTTGGGGTAGGCTAGAGTTGAAACCCAACAAGATGTCACCAAAAAGAGAAAGAGAGAGAAAAGGGAGGGGAAAAGCTTTTGAGAGCACTAAAAGGAAAAAGGCCTAATCACGGTTCGGGCACATGGATAGCTTCTTTCCAAGCATTTATATCCAAACACAACTCCATTGGGATATTCCATTCCTTCAAGTCCCTTTTGATTGCCTCCTCCCATGTCAAGTTTGGTCGACCTCTATCTCTCTTCACATTATTGTCTCGTCTTACGATGCCTCTATGCATCGGTGCCTCTGGGGGTCTCTGGTGGAGATGCTCAAACCATCTCAACCGGTGTTGAATAAACTTTTCTTCAGCTGGCGCTACTCCTAGCCGATCGCGTATGTCTTCGTTTCTCACTCGGTCCAATCTTGTGTGCCCACATATCCAACGCAACATACACGTCTCTGCGACACTTAGTTGTTGGATATGCCGTCTCTTAGTAGGCCAACACTCAGCCCCATATAACATATCAGGCCTAATCGTTGTCTTGTAGAACTTGCCTTTCAACTTCTGTGGCACTCATCGCATAGGACTCTCGATGTTTGACGCCATTTCATCCACCCCGCTTTGATTCTATGGTTAACATCTTCATCAATATCATCATCTCTCTGTAGCATCTATCCCAAATAACGGAAGGTGCCCTTCTTTGGTACTACCTGGCCTCCCAAGCTTACATCTCCATCCTCACTAATTGTAGTACCAAAGTCACATCTCATATGCTCGGTTTTGGTCCTGCTAATTCTAAATCCTTTTGACTCTAGGGTCTGACACCATAACTTTAGCTTTCTATTTACTCCTTCCCGACTTTCATCTACTAGAACTACATCGTCAGCGAAAAGCATACACCAATGGTTATTTCCTTGTATATCCTTCGTGACCTCATCTATCACTAAGGCAAATAGATAAGGGCTCAAAGCTGAACCTTGTTGTAGTCCTATGTTAATCGTGAAAACATTTGTATCACCATCAGTTGTTCGGACGCTAGTCACAACCTTGTCATACATGTCCTTGATGAGTGTAACATACTTTGTTGGGACTTTATGCTTATCCAATGCTCACCACATGAGATTCCTAGGTATTTTATCATAGGCCTTTTCCAACCATGTGCAAGTCCTTCTGCTCCTTATATCGCTCTATGACCTGCCTTATTAAGAAAATTGCTTCCATAGTTGACCTTCCAGGTATGAATCCAAATTGGTTCATGGTGATATGCGTCATTTCTCTCAAGCGATACTTAATAACTCTCTCCTATAGCTTCATAGTGTGGCTCATGAGCTTAATCCCTCGATAGTTGGTACAACTTTGAATATCTCCCTTGTTCTTGAAGATTGGTACTAATGTACTCCACTCATCGGGCATCTTGTTTGATCGAAAAATATGGTTGAACAAGTTGGTTAGCCAAACGATAGCAATATCCCCAGGGCATTTCCACACCTCTATTGGGATACCATCTGGGCCCATTGCCTTGTCCCCTTTCATACTCTTTAAAGCTTCTTTGACCTCTGATTCTTGGATTATGCGTACAAAGCATCTATTTAAATCATCAAAGGAGTCATCCAATTGGGTGTCCATAGTCTCATTTTCACCATTGAAAAGATTGTCAAAATACCTCTGCCACCTCTGTTTGATGTATTGTCCTTTCACCAAGAGTTGATCCATCTCATCCTTAATGCATTTAAATTAGTTGAGGTCCCTCGTCTTCCTTTTCGAATCCTAGCTATCTTATAGACATCCTTCTCTCCTTCCTCTGTACTTAGTCTTCGATAAAGATCATCATAGGCTCGACCCTTTGCCTCACTCACAACTCGCTTTGCAATCTTCTTTGCCACCTTATACCTGTAACATTCTTTCTTCTCCTTTATTGCCTTTTGAACATCCTCAGTCCACCACCAAGTATCCTTAGGTTCACCGCTGTTCCTTTTGGTCACTCCAAACACCTCTTACGCCACCTTCCTAATACAAGTTGCCATCTTCACCCACATGTTGTTTGCATTTTCTTCTTCGAACCAAGCACCCTCCACAAAACTCTTTCCCTAAAAACTTCGGATGTCTCCCCTCTGAGTTTCCACCACTTCGTCCTCACAATTTTGGCTTGTTTATCCCTATGGGTACTGATTCGAAAACGGAAGTCAGCCACCATAAGATTATGTTGGGGCACAACACTCTCTGCCACTGCTAAAGGTCACCAAATGTGAATCTCTCTTTCTAAAGAAAGTGTTGGCTATCACTAGGTTGTAGGCTACAACAAAGTCCAAAATATCCTCTTCTTGGTTCCTACTACCATACCTAGAACCTCCATGAGCCAGCTCATAACCCGCATTTTTAACCTACATGACCATTGAGTTCTCCTCCTATGAAAAGCTTCTCATTGGTGGGTACTGCTTTGACCATGCCATCTAAGTCTTTCCAGAACTTCCTCTTCTCGCTCTCATTGAGACCCAACCTGAGGGGCATATGCACTTATAATGTTCAAGACTACATCCCCAAAAACTAGTTTGACTACGATAATCCTATCTCCCTGCCTTTTGACGTCCACCACTCCATCCTTGAGGTCTTATCAATCAGGATACCTACTCCATTTTTGTTTGCCACTGTTCCTGAGTACCAAAGTTTGAAACCAGTGTTCTCCACCTCCTTCGCTTTTTGCCCCTTCCATTTTGTCTCCTGGACACATAGGATACTAACACGCCTCCTGCTAGCTGCATCGACTAACTCTCTTAGCTTACCTGTAAGGGGCCCTACGTTCCAACTACCTACACGGATCCTAGTCGGCTCAACTAGCTTCCTTACCCCTCGCACCCATTGAGACAAATGCGAAGACCCTTGCACATTTGTCACTACACCCGGACGCCGATGTAGCGCGTCACTAAAGAAGCGATGGCCCGATCCTTGCTCACTTGACATCGCATCCAGATCACGACACGACATGCCACCAAGGGGGTGGCGTTCCGGCCCTTGCCCATTTAACACCATACCCAGGTTCCGATATGGCGCGTCGCTAAGAGGGTTACGACCCAACGATTTTATATTGGGTTTCATCTCCATGTGGCTAAGTTTTTATAACTAGCTCGCCACGCCTAACGCAACCCTCCTTGTACCTGGACTTGGGACCACTTTTCAAATTTCAGAGTATTTTTGCACTTTGCAGGGTTGGAATTAGCGTTTTATTTATTAAATTATTTTGCATTAATTCATTGTCTAGTTTTTGCTACTACATATCCATGCTCTTAAACTTCTGTATTTTCAATTACTGCTATGCTATTACACAAAGCTACAACTATATGGTATGCCTTTAGTTTGAGTTGACTAATTCATTGATGGGTTGATGATTTCCATACTGTGTTTCATAATGTGTTCCTCATTTGTGTTCAATTTTCTTTTTGCTCCCTGACATTTTTAATATTTCATTTGTAGACCTGGATTCGTTTCCTCTTAAAGAAAACCTAAGAAGAAATGCACTCAAAATGGATGTTCCAGAAAAGATTCTTTCACAAGCACACGGAAAAGTACGAACAGTTGTGGATTTTCTTTATGAAAATGGTAAGTAACTATCTATCGTAGGTGTACATAATACTTCATAGTGTATGCTGCATTCCGCTCTCAAGTTTTATCTAGTTCTTTTAGTGCGTTGAAGGTACATGATGTAGAATGGTGTAGTGTTGTTATCTATACTAATCTATTAAGAACCTAATGCGAGCACCTGGTGCAATCATGGCTTCACCCTTCGCGCTGACATTCTGGGCCCACCCCGACCCCGCCCGCGCAGCTACCATCAGACCACACGTACTTTTAGTGTTTAGAAATAAACAATAATTGTATAAAAAATAGTGCAGAGCGAGCACTCGAACCCATGTCCCCTGCTCCAGAAATTTGGACTAACCACCAGACCACACGTGCATTAGTGTTTAGAAATAAACAATAATTATATTTGAATAAATATCTCAGTACTTATTTATATGATATATAAAAAACGTAGCAAAGCACAGACAACTGGCTAGTGTTTTCTTTAAGTCTGCTGGTGTTATCAACAGTATTCTTGCAGATGAAGTGGAACATTTGAAATTCACTGCTTTTGTTAAAGTACTGTGCTTTGTGTTGTAATGGGGTCTTGTGTAATGGGCTTAGGCCCAACAACTCTCTATTATAAATACAACACCCAATCCTAGTTAGGGTCAGGGTTTTCACTCCAATATGGTATCAGAGCTTGCTCCGCCCACCTCGGTCTCGGACTGGGTGGCTGACTCCGGTGCCTCCTACCACACCACCCCTGACGCTGGTACCTTATCCACTACCCATCCCTTTGACCCATCTCTTCCTTCCTCCATCGTCATCGGCGATAGGTCAGTCCTCCCCGTCACCTCAGCAGGTGATGGGGTCCTTCCCGGCCACTTTCGCCTCAGAAACATTCTTGTTGCCCCTAACATTATTCAGAGTCTTCTCTCCGTTCGTCAATTTACCATTGATAACTCTTGTTCTATGGAGTTTGACCCTTTTGACTTGTCTGTGAAGGATTTTGCTGCCAGAACTCTTCTCGCGCGTTGTGACAGCTCCGAGCCATTGTACACCCTTCGCCTGTCTTCCTCCTCTTCCTCGACCTCCACCTCGCATGCGTTGACCGCTTCTACCTCGTCCATCACTTGGCATCGCCGCCTTGGCCATTCCAGACGTGATGTGATGTCGAAGTTGTTTAGCAGTTCTATCATCCCTTGTAGTCGGGGTTCTTTTGATCATTTGCGTCATGCCTGTTAGTTAGGTAGACATGTCAGACTTCCTTTTTCTTCCTCCTAGAGTAGCAGACATTTTTTATCTAGTCCACTGTGATGTCTGGACATCCCGTGTACTCAGCGTTTCTGGCAATGAATATTATCTGCTCATTCTTGATGACTACTCCCATTACTTGTGGACTTTTCCCTTGCGCTTGAAGTCTGATACGTTCCCCACCCTTTCTCACTTTTTCGCTTGGGTATCCACCCAGTTTGGACGCACCGTCCGGGCTGTCCAGTGTGACAACGGGAGGGAGTTTGACAACTCCACGTCCCGTTCCTTCTTCCTCTCCCATGTCACTCAGCTGAGGATGTCGTGCCCCTATACCTCCTCAAAATGGCAAGGTTGAGCGCATGATCCACACCGCGAACACGTCATCGATTCTTTGCTGTTCCCGGCCTCCCTTCCCGCCCGGTACTTGGGCGAGGGACTGGCCACTGCTCAACCGTCTCCCACCAAGGCGGTTCCTCACCCAACCCCCTACTTTACCCTCTTTGGTACCTCTCCCTCCTACGATCACCTTCATGTGTTCAGGTGCGCCTGCTATCCTAATCTTTCCACCACTGCCTCTCACAAGCTTGGGCCCCGTTCCACTCGTTGTGTCTTCCTTGGGTACTCCTCTGATCACAAGGGGTATCGGTGCCTTGATCTCTCCACTCACAGAGTTCTCGCCTCTCGTCACGTCATCTTCGACGAGTTTGACTTCCCTTTCTCCGTCTCTTCTTCCGCTGCCTCCTCCTCAGAGTACGACACCCTCCTCGAGGCATATTATGTTGCTCCCTCTGTCGTGTCATGCACGACCACGCCCCCTTGTGCTGCCCCACGCGACCCCAGTGCCTTTTGCGCCGCCACGCGCGGCTCCGACCTCTCCTGCGCCCGTGTTGCCACGCGCGGCCCCGACGTCTCCCGTGTCGTCACTCACGGCCCCGACGTCTCCCGCGCTGCCACGCGCGACTCCGACGTCCCCACGCTGCCACATGCGGCCTTGTCGTTCCCTCGCTGCCTCGCGCGGCCCCGATGTCCCCTCGCTGGACCTTGATGCCCCCTTGCTGCCTCGCGTGGCCCCGACGTACCCCACGCTACCACACGCGGCCCCAACGTCCTCCGCTGACGCGGCTTCTGCGTCGCGCTTCGCGGAACCTGTCCACGTCTACCAGCCACGTGGCCCGGCTGCTGCCTTGGCTCCCTCTCGCAAGGAGTTGCAGTGTATCATCCCGTTGCCCTCCATCGGGACCCCGGGCACATCCACCCTATGGTCATGCGACGAGCCGCTGGTGTCCTTCGGCCTGTCGACCAGCTCGTCCTTGCCACAACCACCTCTTCGGCGTTCTCCCCCCGAGCCGTCGTCTGTCTGTGGTGCGCTCGCCGACCCTAACTGGCGCCGCGACATGGAGTACGAGGCCCTGCTGGCGAACCATACCTAAGACCCGGTGCCACGCCCCTCTAGCGTCAACGTGGTCACCGATAAATGGATCTTCAAACACAAGTTGAAGGCAGATGACTCTCTAGATCGGTACAAAGCTCACTGGGTCCTGCGGGGCTTCACCCAGCGTCATGGGGTAGACTATGATGAGACCTTCTGCCCTGATGTCAAGCGTGGTACCGTCCAGACTGTTCTGACCCTGGCTCTCTCACGGGCCTGGCCTGTGCATCAGCTCGACGTCAAGAATGCCTACCTCCATGGCATTGTGACAGAGACGGTGTATTGCACTCAGCCGGTCGACTTTGTGGATCTGGCGCACCTCGACATGGTCTGCAAGCTCAACCGGTCCCTATACGACCTCAAGCAGGCGCCTAGAGCTTGGTACAGTCGCTTTGCCACTTTCTTGATTTCACAGGGCTTCGTCGAGGCCAAGGGGGACACCTCCCTGTTCATCCTTTGTCGTGGCCTAGATACTGCCTACCTCCTCTACGTCGACGACATCGTCCTCACGGTCTCCTCTTCGACCTCCTGCGGCGCATCATCTCTTCTCTCCAGCAGGAGTTCGCAATGAAGGACCTGGGTGAACTACACCATTTCTCGGGGATCACCGTCGAGCGCCGGCCCCAGGGCCTGTTCCTCCACCAGTGCCAGTACACCGTTGACATCCTCGAGCGTGCTGGCATGGTTGACCGTAAGCCTTGCTCAACTCCGGTGGACATTCAGGGCAAGGTTTCCACCGACGATGGCCCTCCGGTAGCTGATTCGACCAGCTATCGGAGCCTTGTCGGGGCCCTGTAGTACCTCGTCTTCACCCGCCCCGACATTGCCTACGTCGTCCAGCAGGTGTGCCTCCATATGCACGCCCCGCGGGAGCCACATCTCACCGCTATGAAGCGGATCCTTCGGTACTTTCGAGGCACCACCGACTTCGGCCTTCTTCGCCGATCTGCGACCACTGACCTCACCGTCTACATCGACACCAATTGGGGTGGTTGTCCCGACACACGTTGGTCCACTTCTGGTTTCGCCGTGTTCCTTGGGACAACCTCGTATCCTGGTCTTCGAAGCGACAACTAGTCGTCTCCTGCTCCAGCGCTGAGGCCGAGTACCGCGTTGTAGCTAACGGCGTCGATGAGGCGGTGTGGCTATGTCAGCTGCTCCTGGAGCTGCATAGTCCGCTGACGAGAAGCACCCTTGTCTATTGTGACAACGTCAACGTCAACGTCATGTACCTCTCCACCAACCCCGTCTAGCATCAGCGCACGAAGCATGTCGAGCTCGACCTCCACTTCGTTCGCGAGTGGGTTGCCATCGGTGATGTGCGGGTTCTTCATGTACCAATCACTTCTCAGTTCGCTGACATCTTCACCAAGGATCTCCCTACGTCGGTGTTTGAGGACTTCGGTCCAGTCTCAACATCTGTTGTGGCTAGAGTTTCGACTGGGGGGAGAGGTGAGTACCGTGCTTTGTGTTGTAATGGGGGTCTTGGGTAATGGGCTTAGGCCCAACAACTCTATTATAAATACAGCATCCAACCCTAGTTAGGGTCAGGGTTTTCACTCCAACAGCTTTAATCAGGCATTCACATTAATTTTGGCGTATTGAATGCAGTATGATCATTGTATCTCATTCGAATGGTATTCTACAAGCCCTTTGGTCGTACTGACGAAGTATAAGTAAAATCCATATTAATTTCTACATGATAATTGAAAACATTGCTGGTAGTCGAAAGAGCAGAATATGTGCTACACGAATAACATTGCTGGTAGTTGAAAGGGCAGAAATTATACTATCTTTTAATTGAGCATAGAATAATAGTCTAACGAGCTACTGTTATATACTGCATACGTATTTCACCTTGGAGGTTGTTAACATCCTTTTATTTATCAGAAGTCGCAATATGATATTTACTTTCAGTAAAATGCGTTAATAAGCATATATCTTGGGTCCACTGATGATCTCATTTGTAATTTTGTGCCGTTGTTTTTGCTGATTTGTTTTCGCTGAAAAATGGTTTACTGATCCGTTTTGTTCACTCTCATCATTTAAATAGGTTTGCCCTAATAGTTGCCATTTGGTGCTTTGCAGTTATTGATTTCATTGACAGTGAAGCTGTTGATGATGCATGGGCTGTGGTATCATATTTGGGTGAGGCGGATTGTCTTCTTACTGGTGGTCCAGTCGCATCATACAACTCAGAAAACATAGCACAGCTCATTGCTGCCTCTGTTGCGGCACGGGGAGTTCTTTTTGGAAATGCTCATGTCACACCATCAAGGTATTTAGATCGTCAGCATTATTTTATATGCTAGAAGGGACTTATAACTTTTTTACTATGACTTGTCCTAAGCAGGTGGCATACAATCCGGAGCCCGAGGCTCTGGCAAACTGATCAATCATCTCGATCCAATAAGGTAAATTCAATAACCGACAACATTCATGTTTTACGCAAGTACCTGAATGATGTACGGAAAGTTTGTATACTAATATTTCCATGGTTCCCCTAACTCTTTTCTTGTCTTATGAAATCAACCCGTTCTTAAATTCTTCGCTTTAGCATTCAGGCATTGCTTGTTTTAGCATACATTTTAGTACATTATAAGCTGTCTCCATGGAAGTCCATAATAATCTCTTTAGATGCCAGTGATTCCCACCGAAGTGACTATCTTAATTTTCATTACTAGCTTGTGTATGATAGTATGCATTTTTTTTTTTTGCCAATTTGTTGGGGTAAAATGCAGGACCACATTCTGAAGGAAAGATTTGATTGTTCAAGGACGTGTGGTTTTTGCAACTTCGCTGACTTGGTCACAGAATTCAGACCATTGGAGAGATGGATTGGTCCTCGTAATGGTGGGCATAGAAGCAGCTGCTTGCCCCACGGCGTAGGTTGCTCGCCCATGGGAGTCGCTGATGGAAATAATTCTGAAGAGGATGACGATATGATAGAAGATTGTTAATCGTGAGTCGCATTATGAGATGCCAACATATCATTATGGATGCTGACTAGCTGATTCAAATAGTGGCTCGCTGTTTAAGGGTGCCATTGATATTTAAGTTTTATGAAGCTAATTGTTGCACTTACCAGTTTCATGCGTCACGTCCGAAGCGTGTAGAGTAGCTCGGTTTTTCTTTCCCATATGTCGTCTAACAATCAAGGAGTTACCAGCTGCGAGAAAACATCTAAGTCTAACATGGCATGAAGTTACATAGATGTAGCACTCATGGTATCACTTCGCTAGCTGAACTGAGGATGATTGATTGACCGAGTTATAAAAAAGTGTAGCATCTACAATTTAATATTTAGTATGTGGCTCATATGTCCACTTTAATTTTAATTTTAAATTTATTTTTGTAGGGAGAGTATTACATTGGCTTACCACGGGATGTTGTGCAATTGTTGTACTATAACATCAAATATGATTCGTATGCTGTCATAACGCACGGGCATATTGTACCAGTATATCTCTAGTATATTAAAGCAGCAGTTTTGTACGTCGTGTGTCACGTACAAAGCACGTGTGATCATTTTTATTCCCGTTTCTCGCTTAATAATGGGTCGTTGTCTAACAATGAGTCGTTATAACATAGATGGATCTTGAGAAATCACTCAAGACTAACAATGAGTCCTTATAACATAGATGGATCTTGAGAAATCACTCAAGACTAATACGACAGAAAGCTACACGTAGCGCAACACTTACGTAATATTACCTTGTTAGCTGAATGAGAACGAGCAACCGAGTAACCTATAAAAAAGGCTGACCTACTTTTCAACTCATACCTTTTTCGATGTTTTAGGTTAGATAAAGAGTAATATTTGTTTTTATCAGTTTAATATCTGATACATGGACTATATCAAATATAATAGCGTGTCGTCGTAATACACAGATATTATACTAGTATTAATTGTGTGTCGTTGCAATACACATGCCTTGTACTAGTATAGTCTTATATCAGAGCTCCAAAAGGCTGTACTAGTATTGTCTTATATCAGAGTTCCAAAAGGCAGCAACACACCAGTGATCATTAAGGCTGTTTCACGCAGATCCCCTAAAACGGACTTGAACGCGTGTGTCTGTGTGATTGTGTGAACGAAGACACTCAGAAAAGACATCAGCTGTCCTCGTATACTAAATTCATAGATTCTCTCTTTTTTGGGCTCTATTTGCGAGTTTGCATGTGTTGAAAGGAAGTATCTTGTTTGAGTGCCCGCAAACGTCTTTCAGCTTATTTTGTGTATCCGTGTCCGCGGGCTGTTGGAGGCAATGATGCCGTAGCATCGTTTATCACTAAATGTTAGGGCGATATGCCAATTAATTTTCATATTGACGAGCTGATTTGGTTGTTCATATCTACAATGATTACTAGGCTACAGAATTTCGATGATCCCTTGCACTCTTGCTAATGCGTGTTTGTGCGCGCCCTTTTTTTGTACATATTTTTCTGTCTGCTTTCATGTCGTGAGTCGTGACACACGCTAACCCGGACGGGATTGTGCTGTTTAACCTAACAGCCTGCGCGTTCGGTAGCATAGCAACAATTCGAATTAGAATGTTTATTTTTTCTTTCTTTTTAACACAACACTCCTCCCTCCCACAACCCAAAAAGAAAAAAAACTTTGTTGAGCGATCCGAAGGGTATCATGTGCCATTCGTTAGGAACTTAGAGTATCTTTAAAAGAATCTTCATTTTTTACTCTCTATTTAACTCTTTAGGCCCTGTTCCAATCTCGCGAGATAAACTTTAGCAGCTTTTTTAGCTACTTTTAGCCATTTGTATTCTAAACAGAAGATCTAATGGTGGTAATTGAAGCTAAACTTTAGCACTTCAATTCATATAGCTAAAGTTTAGCAGAAAGCTAAAGTTTATCCCGTGAAATTGAAACGGTACCTTATTTATCTTTTCATAAATATTATACTCTATATGTAGCATCTTCATTCCAACAGATTATCTATCTAGTTTGACTAGTTAGGTGGCTAGCCAACTTTGGTTAGTGAGAGAGTCAATTTAGAGAGTCGGATAGTTTGGCGAGTCAAATAGCTAGTCTGTTAAAGAGTTATTTTGTTGTTAAATAGCTAAAATTTGGCTTGCTGAGCTATTTAGCTAGTCTCTTGGAGATGCTGTTAGGATACAAACGCATCATATTTTATTGCGAGTCAACTGTACCTGTAAAGTGCAATCAGCTTGAAACGAAAGACAAAGGAGTTGAGATTCACGTCTTTGGCCACGCTGTCGCGGCCATTCCCGGCCTCCGTTGTCGGTGCCCGAACCCTCCACTCCATCCCTCCACGGCTGAGGTACCATTCCCGTCGCAGCGAATTGCGCCAATGAGGGTGGCTCTTGTCGAGGCCTGATCCGGAGACCTAACCACCGGGGCTTTTTGTCGGCGCCGTCGGGTTCGAGCGGCGGCGGCGATGTTTTGGAAGGATAGCGGCAGCCGGAGCAGCAGTGGCAGCGGTCGGGATCAGAACGGCGTCGGCCCCTTCGGCCAAGTGCGCGTCCTCATTGTCGGTGATTCAGGTGTGCCTTCGCGACTTGTCCTGTACCTGACTCATGACGAACGTTCCGAGAATCCGAGAACACGATAGGCAATCATATTAACTTTGAATCGTTAGTCTGGTGTTTCGGAAAGTGAAATGTTCCGAAATGGACTGTTAAAATTCAGAATGGGATGTTCTTGTTCCTGCATCAACGTGGCGCATGCTAACGTTATCTGTACTGACAGTGAATTGGACTGGTATTTAGGTGCAGTCAGCAGTTGTATCAGTGTCGTATGGTGTGATTGGTTAGATCTTGTGCAACACAATCCAAGTCAGCATACACATATGCAATGTCTCACTGTTCCTGTTTGGTCATCCTGCAGAAGCAAACCGTGCTTAGTAATTGTGCTTATTACCTCCATATTCCAGTAGAAGTCTCCTGTTTCTAGCAGAGGCAGCAGGCAGGGAGGTGAGAACATTTCATTATTGTGTGCCCCATCGGCTAGTGTAGGCTGTTTGGTTTGATGCCTAACTTGTCACAATTTGCCTAACTTTTCTGCCTAAGGTTAGTTATTCAATTCGAACGACTAACCTTAGGCAAAGTGAGGCATAGTTAGCCACAAACCAAACAGGCCATAAATCTGGCATACTAGTTAATACTTCACTGTTTTGAGCACTGTGCAAGCTTACATAGACAAGCTGCAATGCATAGACCTGGATACCGGCTCATGTTGTCAACCCAGACCGTAGAGTACAAGACTAGGCGAAATGAAGTCAGTTGAAGCAGCCACATTAGTTTTTCTTGTGGGGACTAGGATTTTCCAAACTGTGCAATGGAGATAGTACGGTGTAACTGAAATCTCAGAGGTTTCAATCCCAGCCTAGTTCATCACCTAGTGTAACCCCCCCCCCCCCCCCCTGCTGTACTAAAAATCAGGCGTTTTGGCCACATAAAAAGAGTAATG
The DNA here is from genome assembly GCF_902167145.1 of Zea mays. Classification (NCBI taxonomy): domain Eukaryota; kingdom Viridiplantae; phylum Streptophyta; class Magnoliopsida; order Poales; family Poaceae; genus Zea; species Zea mays. The sequence goes on along the minus strand of NC_050104.1, from coordinate 149,353,923 downwards.
CAATTCAGGTGGCGATCCTCTCCCCTCCGGTGACATTCATTTTTTTTCAATATTCCATTAATACTTGAAAATTAAACTTTGATATCATATTTCATACTTAAAAGCAGTAGCTGCAAATTTCTAACCTGGTTCCAAAGTCTAAAGCCCTGGTTGGAAACCCATTCTGGCTGGATATGCTCATTGATTCAGTTATCGATCAAGGACTGACCTTAGCATCTTCACAGAAATATGGCCCCTTTACTGGTTGTTGGTTGTTCTAAGTATTCTGGGACTGAACCCTTTCTTGGAGCTATGTTATCTTTAGACTGGAAGCTTTGATGGTCATGAACCTTATGTGTAATAATGCCTGAAACATCCACATGTTTAGTTTCCCCATAAGCATTTGTGCAACTTCTAAAGACCTGCAACTCTAGCTTTCTCTTTGAAGATTGCATTGCTTATCCTGCTCATCAGGTTAATCTAAATAGAAACATCCACATGGTTCCAGCATCTGAAACCCTGGTTGGAATTGTTCGGGGTGGGGGGGTGGGGGGGGGGGGAGGGGGGCTCATCATACCCTGCCATGTGGCATCTTAACCTTTATGGAAATGTCTCCTCTATTAGTTGCACATTGTGGTATAAACTGAACCCTTCTTGGAGCTTTGCTGTCCTTAGCATTGAAGCTTGATCCCTGTGAACCTTTGCCAAGAATACCCACCGTATTGACTCCACTTCTCCTAGACATATGTGCAACTTTTAAATGGTCGTGATATCATGTTATGTAATAATATCTTGAAGTAAGACCTACAAAAAGGGAAACAGCATAGAGCAAACTGAGCTTTTCTAATGATCTGTTATGTGTTATGTTCGAGAACATGTACTGCACATGATTCATTAAGAACTATTAAGAAATAACAACAAATTCAGATAGTTTCAGGTTGGACCAATTGGCCTATAACTTATGTGACAAAAAGGAAATAAAATCCATTACTGTATTGAAAATGATATTACCACATCCTGGCCTGGCACCAGTTGAGACGTCGCTGCCCTATTCTTTTTTCTTGAATAAATTCTAATGTTCAATTACATTCCTTGCTTCTACATGTTATATTGTTTGCTTACAGAAATGGCAAGTGACACAATTTTCTCGAATGATGAAGGAGAGCTGTGTGTCATTTCATTAAGCAGAGAGCTAACAGTCCACAATAAAGTTGCACAATTTTAAAGTTTATACTGGTAGCTGTAGTTCTTCAGTTGTATGCATTATCTTCCCCCCTCTCAGGTGTTGGGAAATCTTCATTGGTGCATCTCATTTTGAAAAGTTCTGCCATTGCTCGACCATCTCAAACAGTAGGATGCACTGTGGGCATTAAAGTGAGTATTTCTGTGCTTTCGTCACTTGTAGGTTTTGCAATTTGTGTCTGATTTCACTCCTTTTTCTGCTTTTCAGCATGTTACTTACGGAAGTGCAGGCGGTTCATCTAATAACATCAGTGACGCTGAAAGGAACTTCTTTGTTGAGCTTTGGGATGTCTCAGGACACGAACGGTACAAGGCATGCCGGTCGATTTTCTATACACAAATAAATGGTACATGCTGTGTTACTCTCTTATTTATTTGCCCATCATATTACCGTACGTCTTATCGATCAATACTAAACATCAAATTCACCGTATCCAAAATTATCCATCAGGCGTCATATTTGTTTACGATCTCTCTCAGAGGAAGACCAAGACGAATTTGAATAAATGGGCAGTTGAAGTTGCTGAAACTGGCACCTTTTCAGCTCCATTGGGATCTGGTGGACCAGGAGGACTTCCAGTGCCCTATCTGGTAATTGCTAATAAAGTGGATATCGTTCCAAGGGATGGGGCAAGAGCAAGCAGGGGGAATCTTGTTGATCTTGCTCGCCAATGGGCTGAGAAGCAGGGCCTTCTTCGGTGCAGCGAAGAACTTCCACTCACAGAGAGCTTTCCTGGGAACTCCGGTCTTGTGTCGGTTAGATCTTTTATTGACATTCTCCTACTCTGGTCTCATGGTACTTCACTTTCTCTCATGGAATGTGATGCAGTGACATGTATGCCTTGTTACCAGGCTGCTAAACAAGCAAGATATGACAAAGAAGCCGTGATCAAGTTTTTCCGCTTGGTTTGTTATCAGAACAGTTCCGTTGGTTTATTTTATCCACTCCGTATGTTTTCACCTTTAATGCGATGCTACTGAAATGCATTTTTCAGCTTATTAGAAGAAGATACTTCTCAAACGAACCTCCTGCCCCAAGTCCCTGGTCCCTTGCTCCAAGAGAAGATACCATCCTTCCTATGGAGACTCTTGGAGATGGCGCAGATAGCTTCCAAAGGAAAAGGTAAAACATGAAAAAGGTCACCCTTCCTAAAAAGCAAACCTCAAATGAACCAAACAGAACGATGACGTAAATGGGGAAATACTCTATTCATCTGTGCAAAATTGGTTCAAAAAATGTAACTGTTCTGTACTTGTCTATAACTTTGTGTAGCCTTAGTGGTGAGGGTTTTTTGTACAACGGACTGGTCCCACTCCCAGCGCAGAGGAACCTGACGCCGCCACCGACTCTGAATCCGCAGCAGCCCGTGTCGCCCTTGGATAACTACAGATATCATCGATTCTCCTCCTCGTCGCTTCCGGACGTGAGCAGCAGCAGAACAAGCCGAGAAGATATTATTAATCTATGATGTGGTAGGCATCTGAGAGAGGTCATACGCCACAACATTACCTGCAAAACGTGGGAAGCATATGGTGCCTGGGAATTGTGTTCCTGTGGCATCTTGAACTGCTTAAAGCCTTTGCTTGCAGCATTTGGAATGCTGCCAGGGTGAGCTTTTTGTTCTGTTTTAAATGTCATGTCGTTGTCAGATCACTAGGAAGTGGTTCTTTCTCCTTTTCGTTTCCTTTCCATCCTCCACCTGCATTCATTTAGAATACGTGTTGACTGGGATGGAGGCAATACATGATACGCCAGTATACCTTCAAAGGCAAATGTAAGTTTTTTTATGTACTGTTTCTTTTACTTGATCTGGTCTAACTTGGCAAGCTTGATGAATGATGCGGAGAACTACACCTTCAAAACCACAGCAAAGGTAAGTCCCTCTAGTCATGAGGGCAGCGAGCCTTTGGTTCTTCTAGTCTAGTCCTCAACCATCAGATCAACCTCTCATACCATTCTGGTCGCCTGGTCGGTGGCGACCGCGACCGCATCACCCAACTTGGACAAGTCCAGCAAGCAGCGATATCATCACAGGCCTACGCAGCTGCGGTCCGCACCAGACATCGTCGCGCCTCAGCTGCCCATGCATGGAGCGTGCTGAAATCCAAAACGATGCGTGGCTCGGCCCCGGGCGGCTCGCCCCATTCCACACGTGAAGGAGGACGTCCGTGCGGGTTTTACCGGCTACGGTTATCCTGAAGCATTCCGGGCGGCTCGTCGCGTCTCGAGCCTGAAGCATTTCCTAGCTCCAGGTTCTAGCTCCCGGTCTGGATTTGTAGTTTATAATATTAATTTAAATAGTTACAAAAATATTTTTAATCTAAATAATAAATAAAAAGACTTATCTAAATATCTTCTAAATACTTATAGCTTTAGGTCCACGATTTTTTAGAATATCTAGGGTCTGTTTGGTTGCCTGCATCTGCGTGTGCTTGCATCACAGGATGCGGGTAGCTTTTGTTTGGTTGCTGTGAGCCAGGCTATGCGCGTGCGAGCTCTGTGTTTGGTTGCCTGCATGTAGATTTGGATACAGGCTCGCACGATCCTTAAAGCACCCTGGGCCAGGCTCACCAGATACGAGCAGATTGATCGCATCTCCAGAGCCAGGCTTCAGTGATCCTGGCTCACACAGCCAGGTTGGCGAGAGAAACCAACCAAACAGACCCCTAATGATCTGCTTCACTAACCCTATTGTTCGAACCGGTTTTGAGCCGGCGGACAGTCCGGCCCTGAGGCCGGACGGTCCGCGGTCCGGACGGTCCGCGCCTGTGGGCCGGACGGTCCGCGCGTGCGCAGAACAGATTAGGGTTCCGAGTTTTGTGCTACGGTTGTTAGCTATATTCGCGGGATTAGCTCGGAATCAGTTGTGTAAAGGGTCCAGCCCCCCTCCTCTATAAATAGAGAGGTCTACGGCCGATTTGTAATCATCAACAATCGAATCAATACAACTTCTATTCGCATTTTATTCTAGGAGTAGTCTAGTCTAGTTTAGGTTTAGCCTTCCAATCCCCAATTCTTCGTCTCTCTTCGACTCTACGTCGATTAGAGGAGTCTAGGTCGGCCGGCCCGAGCCTAGACATCACCTAGGATCTCTCCTCCCCGACGGGGTCCCTCCCGGGAGCGAGATCCAGGCGCCGTCGGCGGTCTTCTGCCGCTCCTGCGCACGCGCGGACCGTCCGGCCCTAGGGCGCGGACCGTCCGGCCGTCAGGCAGGAAACTCGGGCTCCTGCACCAGGTCGCGGACCGTCCGGCCCTGTGCCGCGGACCGTCCGCGCCTGACCAGAAAGCACCGCCGCCTCGCACCAGGCCGCGGACCGTCCGGCCCCCGCACGCGGACCGTCCGCCCCTGTGCAGAGAGCACCGCCGCTGGTTCTTCTTGAGTAATTGGCGCCTCCAAAAAGGCGTCAACATACTTTTTGGCGACTCCGCTGGGGAAGACATATCTAAGCTCATCAAATCGGCCCTCAATGGCCGATTCAAGGGATAGCTCTGATATTTCTCCAAGCAACATCATAGAGCCGACTTGGGAAACCTTGCCGGCTGACGAGCAGCTCCAATTCGAGGAGCACAAGGAGCGAATGATCCAGGAGGCGAAAGCAAAGTTCCTGGCCAACTTCAAAGTGGACAGGAACAACAAGGTCGTCCGACATCGGGCGACGGATCCGGCTTCGCTCCAACCCACGCCAGATATCCCCAATGTAAGTAATACCAACGAGCTACAATCTCTTAGAAATTATGTAGAAGAGCAGCGTGAACAAATGCAGAGCATCATAGGGGATATGCAAAGCGATGTTAAGAGACTAGTACGTGCATTCGATAAGTCTAACATCGCAAATTTTCCTTCACACGAGGTTGGGTTAGGAGATAACGCGTGTAACACATCGGCTACAGGTTGTCACGACCAGTCACAACCCCTTTATGGGATGCCGATGGACACATACCCTAAGCAACTGCAAATCGGCAGCAAACCAGCCGATCTGCACATGCCCGGACCGTCCGCACGTGAGCGCGGACCGTCCGGGCCAGCAACAGTCGGGCCTATTTTTAATGAGTTACCTAGATATGCGCCCGAGCCACCACACACGGCACAGAACCCAAACTACCCAGTCGGACGGTCCGCATACAACGACGGACGGTCCGCATATAACCACGGACGGTCCGGGTACGTATCCGGACAGTCCGCGCATGAGTATTTTGAGGAGGATTATTACATGAATCCTCGCCCGTCCCAGCAACACTTCCCATCACACTATGCGATGCACCAGCCCATTAATTCAGGATCCAAAGCCCAGGAAAGCTTTCCGGCCCCACCTAGAAGGCCGGAAAGAAACGATCAAACCTATGACCCATATAGGGCAAATGAAAATGCACCACGTAACTCAAACCAATGGGGGGAAAGACAACATGCTAATATCCAGCCAACCCCACCTATGTTTGACCAGAGAGCCGGTAGTCTTGCACCGGCTGCCATTGATATGGTAAGGGAAGAAATAGCCGGGGCGTTCCGAGATAAGCTCGGAGTAAGCATGGTCCCTGGGGGGCAATCATATCGGAAACCTTATGACAGCCGATTTGATCACCACCCATACCCACAGGGAACCAGGATACCCGAATTCGCAAAATTTTCGGGTGATCAAGGGAAAAACACACGCGAACATATAGGCCAGTTCTGCACAATTGGGAGAATTGGCCGACACAGAGGCATTTCGCGTACGTTTATTTTCATTATCACTAACAGGAACCGCGTTTGCATGGTATGCCACTTTGCCTCCTAATTCCATTTCATCATGGGGGGATCTAGAACAAAAATTTCATGATCATTTTTTCTCCGGTGATTATGAATTGGATTTGGTAGATTTAGTGTCATTGCGACAGACAAAAGACGAATCGGTTAATGATTACATCCGGAGATTCCGCGATACAAGAAACCGATGCTTTCAAATTCATTTAGCAGAAAAATAGCTGGTAGGATTAGCCTTTAATGGTCTACGATATTATTTAAAAGAAAGATTAGAAGGCATCCAATTTTTTACACTAGCACAGTTACACCAGAGGGCTTTGGCTTGCGAAAGCCGGAGCAAAGAAACTGCTAAAACAATGCGTCACAACGTACATATAGTAGAATGCGACCAAAGTAGCTCAGATGACGAATCAGCCGAAGTATATGCTGCTGAAATGGTTTGGCCAAAACAGGCCAAATCTTCGGCTTGTTCCTCCTTGCAGCCAGTTCAAAAGAAACGGCAAGAGGAGGTTAAGTTTACGTTTAATGTTGGTAAGTGTGATAAAATATTTGACGAATTACTCAAAAATGGCAATATTAAAATAAATCACACTGTTCCATCCGCCGACGAGCTAAAACGTCGTGCATACTGCAAGTGGCATAACTCATTTTCTCATGCCACTAATGATTGTAATGTATTCCGACGACAGATTCAATCGGCCATTAATGGGGGACGATTGAAATTTCAGGAAATGCAGGTGGATACAGAGCCCTTTCCAATGAACGTGATCGACTTTGAGGGCAAGAAAGTCCTGGTTCGGCCAAACACGGCCGATAAAAGCAAAGGCAAAGAGGCAATCATCGGCAATTCTAAAAAGGCCAATGAGGATCATAAAGTTTCTTGCAGAAAAGTGGTAGCCGAGAAGACTCCCGATGGAGGGGAGACCCTAAAGGTGACCATCACAGCCTCCAGCACTGGGGGGCAAGCGCAGACAGGGAGACAGATGCAGGAACCCGTGCTGCGTATCCCGGACGGTCCGACACGTAGGCGCGGACGGTCCGGGACCCCACCGGACGGTCCGGAGAGCTCCGGCGGACGGTCCGGCCGTACTCAGGACTCGCAGCGACCACGTACTTTCAAACCACGACGACCAGAGATAGGTACGTGGAAAACAAATACATTTAAAGCAGCTGGTCGGCTGATCAAGCCTGGCCCAACTTTCGATCAATTGTTGTCTAAATATGTGAAAAAGAAGGCCGGCCCCAGTGACCGGCCACCGAAGCGACCCCGCTCACCCATTCATGAGCAACGTCAGGTCAGGCCGATTGGACCACCTCACCAATCGGAAGAAATGAAAGGTCCTATTGTACAATTGAGACCTAACATGCCGACATGGACCCCTCCACCTCCTTATCCATCTATGCCATATCCATACACATACTTACCTCCACCATATGTCCCAAATCAAATGTGGGGCATGCCACCATATCCATTTGGGATGCCACAGTACCCTGCCTGGGGGGCACCCCAAACGTCCGTTTTTGATAGGTTGGCGCCGCCAGTGCAAGACCGATTGAGCGCTGCTGAATCAGGTCACCAGGCACAGGCCCAACAAGATTACCGGACTACTCGGCCTCCTAGGCCGACCAATCCAGCAGGGGGGCATATGCCTGTAGCAACTCAAAGAACAACAAAAAAGGACATCATCAAAATAGGCACCGCAGATGTTGTCATACAGGGAGACAATAAAGGACCGATGATTTTCGGCGAATCGGCCAACACAACCGAAAAGGATACGGCTACCATCAAAACAGCTGATCCAAAATACTCCATGCCTCGATGGTGCCCAGCGGGATTGACACGATCCCAAAAGAGAAAATTACAGCGCCTAAGAGCAAAGGAGAGCCAGGAGAAGGAGGCGGAAAAGACATTTAATGACACACATCCATTATACCCGCCACCGCAAAAGAAATGGAGACCGAAGGCCGTTGAGAAAAAACAAACGGCCACAGAAATAGAAAGTCAATCTGCACCAAGCGCGGACCGTCCGGCCCCTACGCGCGGACCGTCCGCCGTTCACCAGGAAGCCTCAACCGACACGACAACATCAATGGAAGAGGACGACCTGCTGGGAGAAGACCTGGTCGACTACGAGGCTTCTCCAGAACACCCAGGTATGGATGTAAATATTATTACATTTTCTGCCGATTGTACTATTATCGGCGACGATGAACCTGTTGTTTCCTAGTTTGATTTTGGTCCTAAAGAAGCCGCCTTTACTAAACCAAAAGAATCGGTAAATCATTTAAAGCCGCTCTTCGTGCGCGGCCACATTGATGGGATACCGATTGCTAAGATGTTGGTAGATGGAGGGGCGGCTGTAAATCTAATGCCTTATTCATTATACAGAAAATTAGGTAAACAAGATGACGAACTTGTCAAGACCAACATGACCCTCAGCGGTGTTGGGACTGATAGTTCGATCAAAGCCAGGGGAGTCACGTCCGTTGAATTAACCATCGGGACTAAGACCCTTGCTGCTGCATTCTTCGTCGCTGATGTAGAAGGAAATTACAGTTTAATCCTAGGCAGAGATTGGATTCACGCCAATCAATGTATACCTTCTACATTACATCAAATGCTGATACAATGGGTAGGCGATGACATAGAACAAGTACATGCTGATGTATCGGCCTGCATCGCTGTGGCCGATGCCCCTGTACTCTGGACTTATGAGACTGCTACATGTCTCACAGGAGTAGACTTTTCTGATTATCAATTCATAAGTATAGATAAGAAAGGTTTCATTCCTGTAATGCTAGAGCCGATGGAGAATCGGCTAAATCCTAAATAAAGTTAAATGATGAATACACACAAAGTTCATGAGTCTTTGGTCACGGACAGTTCGGCCGCCAAGGCCGGATGGTCTGGTCTTTCACAAAAGAGTTCGGACTTTAAGACCGAACATCTACCACAGCGAAAAGACAGTATTACGGATGATCCGGTCCACGAGACCGAAAAGTCCGCAATCACACAAAGATCATCTGATTCCTCTGTGGGGGACATGATAGAGGAATTCAGAGATCTTGATAAACTAGGACAGGGGTTTACATCGGCCGATCCTTTGGAGGAGATTGACATAGGAGATGGTAAAACTCCAAGGCCGACTTTTGTAAACAAGACCCTGGAGACCGATTCTAGAAATGAGATGATCGGTCTATTGAAGGAATATTCAGATTGTTTTGCTTGGAATTACACTGAAATGCCTGGACTAAGCCGAGAAATTGTCGAACATCGGCTGCCTATTAAGCCTGGTTTCAGACCTTTCAAGCAGAAAGCTAGAACATTTCGTCCAGATCTTCTCCCACGAATCAAGGACGAAATCCACCGGCTGCTAGAAGCTAATTTTATTAGACCTTGCAGATACGCAGAGTGGGTCTCCAATATTGTGCCGGTGGAGAAGAAGGAGTCAGGTAAGCTTAGAGTATGCATTGATTTTCGTAATTTAAATAAAGCAACTCCTAAAGATGAATATCCCATGCCCATAGCCGACACATTAATCAATAATGCATCAGGAAATAGAATTATTAGCTTCCTTGATGGTAATGCCGGATATAATCAGATTTTCATGGCCGAAGAAGATGCGTCTAAAACGGCCTTTATATGTCCAGGCTTCATTGGTTTATTTGAATGGGTTGTCATGACATTCGGCCTTAAAAATGCTGGTGCTACTTATCAGAGGGCTATGAATCTGATCTTCCATGAGTTGTTAGGAAACACTGTGGAAGTCTACATTGATGATATTGTAGTCAAATCGGCTGAGTTTAGTTCTCATATAGCTGATTTGCGCAAAGCCTTTGATAAAATGCGTCGGTATGGTTTAAAAATGAACCCACGTAAATGTGCTTTTGGAGTGTCGGCTGGTAAGTTTTTAGGATTTGTCATCCATGAACATGGTATAGAAATAGACCCTGACCGAATCAAGTCTATTCGGAATGTGGGGCCTCCGACGTGTAAGGTCGAAGTGCAGAGGTTTCTCGGCAAGGTGAATTATTTACGAAGGTTTATTTCTAACTTAGCCGGGAAGATTGATGCCTTCACCCCTATCCTTCGGCTTAAAAATGATGCTGAATTCACTTGGGAGGCAGAGCAGCAGGAAGCATTTGATCTCATTAAAAAATACTTGTCTTCGGCTCCCGTGTTAAAAGCACCACAAGTAGGAGCACCATTCAGATTATACATTGCAGCTGAAGACAAGGTTATTGGGGCTGTTCTGACACAAGAAACTGAGGGGAAGGAGCATGTGGTGACATATCTAAGCCGAAGGTTGGTGGATGCTGAAACAAGGTACACTTTTATTGAAAAGTTATGCTTATGCTTGTTTTATGCATGCACCAAATGTAGATGTTATTTACTGTCTAGTCATTGCACTGTTTCTGGTCAAGCCGATGTAATCAAGTACATGTTGCATAACCCAATTATGAGTGGTAGAATTGGTAAGTGGGCTTATGCACTCATAGAATATGACTTGGCTTATGAACCATTGAAATCTATGAAAGGCCAAGTCGTAGCGGATTTTATTGTAGAACATCGGGTTAATGATATTCATGAACTAGACATATCATACCTCACTATTACTCCTTGGACTTTATATTTTGATGGATCGGTTTGCAATGAAGGGCAAGGAATTGGCATTGTGCTTGTTTCACCAAGTAATGTCTCCTTTGACTTCTCTAGCCGATTGAAAACGTATTGCACTAATAATCAAGCCGAATATGAGGCCCTCCTATTCGGTTTAGAACTTTTAAATGGTATGGGAGTAAAACATGTGAAGGTATTTGGTGATTCTCAGCTGGTTGTCCAACAAGTGTTAGAAGAATATCAATGTCTTGATGGTACTCTAAATAGCTATCTTGAGAAATGTTGGAGCATAATCCATTCTTTTGACGAATTCAGTATTCGGCATATCTCTAGAGTTGAGAATCATAGAGCTAACGACTTGGCACAAGATGCATCGGGTTATCGGATAAAGAGAGGGAAATTTCACAAAACTGAAAATCTGATAACCAGTGCAGAGCCAAATTCCCAGGTCGCGGACCGTCCGCGTGTTGACGCCGGACCGTCCGAGGTTACCAGAAGGGTTCTCTTAATCGATTCGGCTGACAATGAAGCCGATACAAGTGATTGGAGGACACCTATACTTAATTATTTGCAAAATCCCAATATCAGGACAGATAAGAACATTCGGCGAACAGCTTTCAAGTATGTGTTGATGAGTGATGAACTTTACCGCCGAACGGTTAATGATATCCTGCTTAAGTGCTTGGGCCCAGACGATGCTATATTAGCCATGGCCGAAGTACATGAAGGAATTTGTGGTACCCATCAATCAGCTCCAAAGATGAAGTGGTTGTTGCGAAGGTCTGGTTTTTATTGGCCTAGTATGATAGCTGATTGTTTCAAGTACTACAAGGGGTGCCAAGTGTGTCAAAAATTCGGCGACCTACAGTTGGTCCCTGCAGCCGAATTACATCCTATCATCAAGCCTTGGCCATTCAGAGGATGAGGATTAGACTTTATTGGAGAAATTCATCCTTCGTCATCAAAGGGGCATCGGTTTGTGTTAGTTGCCACTGACTATTTCACCAAATGGACTGAAGCCGTTGCTCTAAAGAACATGACGCACAAGGAGGTAATTGAGTTCATAATTGAGCATATTATTCATAGATTCGGCATTCCCCAGACCTTGACTACAGATCAAGGTACTTCTTTTATGTCAAAAGAGGTACGTGAATTTGCTGAATTATATAGAATTAAGCTGCTTAATTCGTCTCCATATTATGCTCAGGCCAATGGACAGGCCGAGTCTAGTAATAGGACGTTGATTAATTTGATAAAGAAAAAGGTATCTGATAATCCTAGACATTGGCATAAGATTTTGTCTGAAGCTTTATGGGCTCATAGAATATCTAAGCATAGTGCTACTAAAGTATCTCCTTTTGAGCTTGTCTATGGGCAGGAAGCAGTGTTACCTGTGGAAATAAGTTTGAATGCTGTCAGGTTTGCCAGACAAAATGATCTAACTGCTACTGATTATTATAATTCAATGATGGATAATATTGATGAGGTGACCGACAAGAGGATGATAGCTTTAGGAGCAATAGAAAAAAGACAAGATCATGGTAGCCAGGGCCTACAACAAGAAGGTCAAAGCAAAATCATTCCAAGTAGGAGACTTGGTGTGGAAGACCATTCTACCTCTAAGGAATAAAGACCGAAAGTTCGGGAAATGGTCGCCAAGCTGGGAGGGTCCTTATAAAGTGAAATAGGTGATGTCTGGTAACGCTTATTTACTACAAACATTACAAGGCAAGGATTTACCTAAGGCTTTGAATGGGCGTTTCCTCAAACAGTACCATCCTAGTATGTGGCAAGATGCCTAAGAAAACCGATGTGATCACATCGAGTTAGTTGCTTTTGGTTCGCCCAGCTCCACCAAAAGGCAGGGGGGCATATGTTCGAACCGGTTTTGAGCCGGCGGACAGTCCGGCCCTGAGGCCGGACGGTCCGCGGTCCGGACGGTCCGCGCCTGTGGGCCGGACGGTCCGCGCGTGCGCAGAACAGATTAGGGTTCCGAGTTTTGTGCTACGGTTGTTAGCTATATTCGCGGGATTAGCTCGGAATCAGTTGTGTAAAGGGTCCAGCCCCCCTCCTCTATAAATAGAGAGGTCTACGGCCGATTTGTAATCATCAACAATCGAATCAATACAACTTCTATTCGCATTTTATTCTAGGAGTAGTCTAGTCTAGTTTAGGTTTAGCCTTCCAATCCCCAATTCTTCGTCTCTCTTCGACTCTACGTCGATTAGAGGAGTCTAGGTCGGCCGGCCCGAGCCTAGACATCACCTAGGATCTCTCCTCCCCGACGGGGTCCCTCCCGGGAGCGAGATCCAGGCGCCGTCGGCGGTCTTCCGCCGCTCCTGCGCACGCGCGGACCGTCCGGCCCTAGGGCGCGGACCGTCCGGCCGTCAGGCAGGAAACTCGGGCTCCTGCACCAGGTCGCGGACCGTCCGGCCCTGTGCCGCGGACCGTCCGCGCCTGACCAGAAAGCACCGCCGCCTCGCACCAGGCCGCGGACCGTCCGGCCCCCGCGCGCGGACCGTCCGCCCCTGTGCAGAGAGCACCGCCGCTGGTTCTTCTTGAGTAATTGGCGCCTCCAAAAAGGCGTCAACACCTATCAATTTTTTTTGGAGCTAGAGCTATCCCAAACAGGAACTAGTCTTGATTCCTGTGTAGGTATGGTTTGGACCAAAGGAGAGATAAACCCACGAAGACAAAACCACCCATAAATAACTACATCTTATACAAATAATATCCATGTGATTGCTCACCTAGGAAAATGGAGAGATCCCTAGAGAATTTTAGTTTCCAAACTAGGCCGTAGGGAGAAAGGTGGCTAGATGTTTCTTTGGAAGCATATGGATTGAAGAGACTAAAATCAATCATTTTACTATTCAATTTTGAATAGTAAAAAGATTTTAGCCCCCGCTAATCTCCTCCAATTTTCTTGCTCCCAAACAAGCCATAAATGTATTTGGCCATCTCCTACGCCATATTTAGGGATGAAAGTGGTAATCGGAACTGTTAGGACAAATTTAATATTTTAAAATAGATATATATAAAATTTGATGTTGATCTTTTCTTATGTTATCAAGCACATTATCACAAATATGAATAAAATATTACATACATTGTTTTATGTATTATTTGCTCTCTACAACACAAAAAGTTAAAAAAAATTACCGAATTTATTTCCGAATCCATACCTAAGTGTATATCTATTATTTGAGAAAATATAGGATAAATTTGAGGTTTACCTTTTATAAATCTTAACAAGCTGGATGTTAAAAATAAGATTACAAATTTGTATTGTATATTCTATATCATATTTATTCGCAATCAAGGAAAATTGACTAAAAAACTGATTACCGAATAAATACTGTTTCCGACCGTTTTCATCCCTAGCCATATTGCTTATTTTATGCCTTGTTTGATCCATTGTTAGCGCTAATTGTTAGCAACTAAAACTAGTATTAAATGAATTCAAACAAACCCTTACTCAGTGGCTCAGCATCTTCAAATATGCTTACTATATTTTAAAATGTCATTGTATAGGACGTACAATTATATATATATATATATATATATATATATATATATATATATATATATATATATATATATATGTATGTATGTGTGTGTGTGTTAATTGTTGAATATAAATAATTTATATAAATATTAAGTTTTTTAATCATTGAAATCTGTTTACTATGTGATGCTAAATTATTGGTTCACACACGTCTTCTCTATAGTAGGTATTTTAGAAATATATAATTCTTGTATATTTTCTAAAAACGTGTGCATCTCCACATATGACATGTTTAGAGTTTCAATTTCCATTGCTATATGCTATTGTTTTCAAGAATATATTTAACATTCAAAATTACAATGTTTTGATTGATGAGTTTTGTAATGGTTATATGGAAGAATTTAAACAACTATCGTAACTAATTATGTTGGAAGAGTAACATATCAATATATTTGATATTATATTGGTATATATAAACATCATGTATGTTATATTTTTTTTACCAAGTGCGTGCCACAAGTGCACTCCCACTAGTAGGAAAAAGGTCGAAACTACTTGTTTAGGAGACTGCATATAATTAGGGACTTGCTAAATTTAAAATTCACATGTCTGAATTATAACTTTTTCAGGTGACGGTTATTCCATATATTTATATTAAAATAGAAAAACCCTTAGACAGAATCATAAAACCAATAACATTTAATTCCACATTCGCATAATAATAACAACATTTTATAATTTTCTATAGTTAAAAAAGGACAAAAATGATATGGTTGTTATAAAAATAATAAATTATTTGTACTTGTTAGTTGTATACAAATACTATATCAAATTATCTTAAAATTCGGAAACCTGAAATGTGAAGTGAAATAATTATGAAACCAACCATTTACTCCACCCCTAGATTAGATTGCAAACAGGAGTGTAATACAATGCTCAAGGAAATCAATGCTGATTTGCTGACACGCAAGAAGACAACATTTCAATATACTTTATGAAGTACACAAGTTTCTGTATGTATATATGGAAAATTAAGTCACACACTTGCATACATCATTATTACATCGTATATATATGCAGCTATCTCTTGATATAAGGTAATTCAAAAACCTATCACCTGCAGTATAATATAGTGGAAAATACGACGGTAGACATTATGTAAAACCCTAGATATCTACCACACGACGTCTCACACAAACTATACGTCGGTGACATCGTCGTCGTCTTCCCTCTCGCTGTTTGCACCGCCTCCAAGCCTCCAACGCCAACATCACAGTCACACTACGGACAAGTGGACAACTCGACCGACCATAGCCCGAGCGTCACATATTTTCTTCCACTATTTTTCTACCTTTTTAGTACGCATTTAATTAATTTCCCCTACCAAAGAAATAATATTGGAGGGAAATATATTACGCCCTCTCTCCTGCATGCTGTCCTACAGACGGAGAAGGCCGCGGATGCTGTCGGCGGTGGCGGCCTCCACGTTGCAGGCCGGCGCGGCCGCCCGCGCCACCAGTCTGGCGTCCTTGGCGGGGGACGCTTTCACGACGACGGAGAACCTGGGCAGCGGCAGGCTGCTTGGCGGCGGCGCCAGCACGTGCAGCAGGTCCTCGACGAAGTTCCTGGCCACCTCCTGCTCGAGGTCGTCCAGTGCCTCCGTCACCACTGGCGCGGGCGGCAGAGGCGTCGCCCGCTCCAGCGGCTTCTTCTTCTTCTGCGCTGTAGACCTCTCCATCGCCGCCGGCGGCGGCCTTGCCGACCTCCTCCTCCTGTCCCTCTGTCGCGGCGCAGGAGCAGCTGGTGCTGCTGCCGGAACGGAAACTGTAGCGGTTGCCGCTGCTGCCCTGCCGGCGCGTGGCGCCGGCGGGGGTGGGGGTTGAGCAGCTGCTGGTAGACCGGGAAAAGTGACGTACTCCATGGCGGTGGGTGGGAGCGGCAGGAGCGGCGGTTGGTTGGACGGTAGGAGAGGAACGGATGGCCTCGCGTATGGAATAAGCGCGGGAGCGGACGCCCACGCGCCACCTTTCGTCCGCAGGTGATTGAATGGCTGGACCATCGGGAAGGAGCTACTATGCGAGCCGCCCGGCACCGCCGGCCTAGCGCCACCAGCTGGCCCCCGCCGGCTGCGACCAAGGGGCGCCCTTCTCGGGTACTCGAGGCTTCTAGATGATCGATCCAGGAGAACGTTTTCCATCTTGTTTTCGTTGATCTGTAGGACAAAGACCTCTTATCTATTTTGTTCAAGAAGGAGGTTTTCGATCGATATTGATTGCTGAATGGAAGGGAAGTGCTAAAAGGGAGAACTCAAAGCTAAAGTCGTTGGGAGAAGTCGTATTAGTTTGAAGTGAAGAAATCTGCAATAGGAAGGCTAACAAAATCCTTGGGAAGAAAAACAGCAAGGATGCTAGGATCGATCCATGGCGAGAGTTTAGATCGAAAAAAGAAAGAAAAAAAGGGAGAAGGAAGAAAACCAAGAAAGGGAGAAGAAGCTATATCTATTTCTGTGGAGATGTTATCTTCCTCCTCCTGATCAAGTGTAGAGAGCGAGGGAATGGACACCCTCGACCCTCCACCTCCGGGCTACAGCTCGGTGGCATGCATTGGCTCCTCTTTATAGCGGGACTCGGGAGAGAAGGTCCGGAGATGGGTTAGGTCTTAGGTGTCGCACCGTCAAACGTTAGGGGGGAAATGGGAGGTGATTTGACAATTGACCAGAAACTACCGCGCCCTTGTTTCCTTCTCTACCACTAATGGCAGATATGCACGTGTCAATTATATTACTCCCGATCTCCCGGGGTAAATCGTACGGAGTGCATAACTTTTGGTGATGCCCTTAAGAGAATATAATGGTATTTTATTCTTCGCCAGTTGTGAGCATTGTTCTCATAGCACGTATAATGTTTTTTCTTTCCTTTTTGAGGAAGCAAGTACTCTCAAATTACAAGCAATTGAGTGACGATTTTAAGTCAACTATTCTAAATTTTGGTTACAATTTTTTTTTTGGTCTTAGGTTTGGATATTTGAAAATGATATGAGTATATGTCTCTCGAAATGTAATTTTGTAGCAATATAGTTTTCCCATATTTTTTCAAATATTGTAAAAATTAGTAGTCACAATTGTATTTAAACACTTGACGCATTAACATTTTCACATCTCCTAATTTTTTTAGTGGGGGCTACAGCTTTGAGCTGTCAATATGGAGAAACCGCAATGTTTTTCTAACGATATGAAATATAATTTATTTTTGCAGCCGGTTTTCAGGGGAAATATTGGTCGAGATATTGGGCGTTGCTGCAATCTAAGGAGGAAAATGACATGTTGTGATCTGTTTGCTCGACCTGTTTGCTCGATGTTGGACCCTCTTTCTAGATTTGGTTGGATGTTCAATAATAGACTTGGCTACATTTAATTTCTCCTTTTCCTCCAGCTTGTGGAGGTTTTTGATGTTTCTTGTACTCCTACGTTGTGCGCGGACTCACAAAGGAGGGAGCTTTAAAAGTTCTTATCTAAAAAGAATCTCCTAAATTTCAGGTGCTTGAACTTTTTTCATTGTTCAAACAATTTTGTCATTGTTTGACTATTCAAAAATATAAATTATCTCTTGTGAGATATCCTTTTAATTATATACTGGTCGGTTGTTTGTTTAAGATTGTTACCTAAAAACTGAGACACCCGAATATAGTAACTCCCTATCTTTTTTTTTCCAGAAAAACACATTACTTATTTGTAATACATTTTAGGTCTAGTGATTTAAATTTATAAGTAACCATATACCTTAATGATTTGAGTTTTTTCAGAAGTTCTTCGAATATAAATCAAGTATGTTTTATACGAAACATAAGTGGCTAGACGGTCAATGCCTTTGCCCTCAACCTGATTAATTTTCACTGATTACTTTATTATAGTTTCTCCATCCATAAAAGAATACAGTTCTAATAAAAACATCTTAAGTCTAAATAAATTTATACAATAAGATATTGACATTTATAGAATCATGGTAGAATATGTTTTTTTTTTGCAAAATTATGATTCATTAGCTCTAGAGCCAAAGCACGTCAATGCGGTCTAGGAATTGTTCTGGTCGTGTAGACGATGTTGGTGTGTGATCCACTGCACCGCCCGAGACACGAGGGTCTAGGAATACCAGAGTATTTTATATCATTAAGTGTTTGGTTGTAATCATAAAAAATATGTTTTCAAAACCATGATATTCTAAATATCATGTTATTTTTAGAGTATTTGGAACTCTACTATAACCTAAAGTTTTAAATTCTGTAGTAGAGCAAATCGGTTCTCTGTCCAAAGCAGTCATTACTTTTTACATCTTTGGTTGAAATTTGACTTTTGCAAAAATAAAAAACGGTTTATAAGTTTAATCAACGGGACTGTTGGAGCATTGGAGGACATGCTAACAGCAGAGCAGAGTTGGAAACGAAAGAAAGTCAACGAAAATGAAAACAAAAAAAAAACAGCAGCGTGCAAGTTCTGCTCGTTTGACTGGCTGCCGGCCTGCCGCTGCGGCGCCCTTCAGCAGTTGGAACTGCAGCGAACAGGTTATTGTTTCACAAAACCTGGAGTATTTCTACGACAGCAGGCCCAGACCAGACCGACCAGTAACCGCACACGAAGACGCCGCCCATAGAGCAGTGAGCGCGGCGCGGCACATGCGACGCCACAAGATCTCACAGGTCACAGCCAGTTTCCACCCTAGCGCGAATCTGCACGACAGGGACCGACGACGGCGCGTAGGCCGGCAACCGCCAAACCGACGCCAGCCGCCGGATCGGGATTCCGGCAGGTGCCCCTAGGCCGCATCGGGCCGTCGGTCGGTTTCGGCGCTTGGGACTTGGGAGCGCCGCCCGGGGAGGCGGGGACACGCGCGCGGAAAGCGACGCCGCCTTGCTTTTCCTCCGGCCGGCCTTTCTGCCGGGTCCACCGGCCGGCTCCGGGCGCAACACGCGGGCGGGGCGGGGTTTTGCTCTGCTAGCCTTTTTTTTTCCCCAAAGACGCGCGTCAGAAGAAGGATGTAGCACGCCACCGCCAAAACTAGTGCAGAGCGCTGCATTTCGTGTTGGTGATGATCGAGTGCAAGAATGGAGGTATGGAGATAGGCGAAGCTCTGAGCTGCTACGTACTGTTTGAGAATAGTCTAGCTAGCAAAGGCTCGACATGCTGCACATACAAAGGCTGGGAAGAATCTGGTTGATGGTGCGGCCAGATTGAGCGACTCTAACGTCGGAAAACGGTTTTTTAGATCATCAGGAAAATCGGTGATGCCATATTCATGCTCGAGAAAAACAGCAGCATTTGTGGTGCTATAATGCTATGATCAAAATATATCTATGATTTTTAACGGTGGAACCTATATATAATATGTTATATTAATCTTGCATTGTATGGGATTAAGGGAGTGCCTATGATCCCTAATCATAGGGGCTACAGATTGCAACTAAGTAAAGTCTTTTTGTTCTGAAGCAGGGGAGCATGTTGTAGTCAATGAATGCGGTGATACTTAATAGATTATTGTCACGCATTGGTCTCTATGTGTAAACTTGTCAAATAATGGAATTTGTAAAAATTTGAGTAAGAGATATGTAGAGAACAAAGGGAAGATTGTTAGGATTTGTCCTCTACACTAGCCTGTTAACAGTAACCGGGGTAGGGTTAATCCTAACCGTCTAACTGCACCCCTGATCTGGGAGGCTATCCTAACTGTTGGTTGCAGCCCCCGGTCACACGACGCCATATACATAGATTAAGGGGGCAACGAGTTTAACCAATACTAATCACTCGACCACAAAACTCTAATCGAAACTCTGTGAGATACTGATCGCATAGGCACTCGGAGTGACTGAAAGAGCTGCGATTGTCTTAGATCCCCATCTCCCCATCAGGAATAGGATCTGAGCCTCTCCTGCAGGTGCCACTGGAGGAGCCGATCCATCACTGATCAACAACGGGAATCAATCTCCTCGTCACACGCAGGGAGATCGAAGAGGAGGCGGAAGCGGGTCTCGCAATAGATTCTTGTATCAGGATCCTTGAATTCGTATTGGCGGCTATCACGGTATATTCTTGCTCGGGTGTTGACACAGTGTTTATAGGAAAATAGAGAAATGCAATTAAGGAAAAAAAATTACTTTCTACACAAATCCATACGTCTCTAAAGAAGATATTATGGTTGAAGCTATATATGTATATGCAACGCGTAGTGTGGAGTGCTTAGAAAGAACGTTGCGTCTTGCAAAGCAGAAGCATAATAGCCATAAAGTTGCTGAGCAAAGGCGGAGAGCTTTCGTTTCGACGCGCTAATTGTTTTCCTAGGCTTTTCTTTTAGCCAATCTAATCGTTCTTGCTTTAGGCGTGCGTGGTACGTGTTGCCCCATGACTTGTAAATCGTTAATCTGCGGTCAAAAAAGGTTTTCCAACTCAGATCAAAATAATGGCTTTGTTATGTGATCGGAGATGACTTTATTTTAGGCCGGGTTGAGGTGCGTATATAGAAACATATTACTTGAATTAGTACTAATTATCTACTAGTCGAATAACCATATCAGGTACTCCCTCCGTTTCTTTTTATTTGTCGCTGGATAGTGCAATTTTACATTATCCAGCGACAAATAAAAAGAAACGGAGGGAGTATCAACTTCTTTAAATTATTCCTCCCCCCTCCCCCTCCAAAAAAATAAATTATATTATTTACTTTAAAATTTTAATACGGTATTTGGACTGTATACATATAGGGACATAATTATATACCTAAATGTATAATAAAATCTAATATCTAGAAATACAAAATAGTTTATTTTTTTAACGGAGGGAGTAGACGAGAGTTCGTTATACGTCTCTTGGTTGTGAGGTTGGTGGTAACCTTGGTATGCTTCAAACAGTAAATTTTACGTATATTTTACAGCATATATATATATATATATATATATATATATATATATATATATATATATATATATATATGTTAAAGCAAGCGCACAATATGGTGAACATTTGTGTTTGTCTTCATAAAAAGAAAAATCTTTGTATTTATGCTTGTGCTTGGCTCACCTTGCACCTGAAACCTAGTACGTTGGGAAAGGAGGAGGGTGAAAGCGCACGTAGAAAAAAAAAATTACATGAACCGAGATACAGTTACCTCAATCGCGTAGGCTAAAATAAAGATGTGTGTGAATGCTTAGTTGCTTACTGAAAAGACAAAAGCGTGTGTAATGACAATATGACATGGTTTTAGACCAGTACTAGTACATATGGGTAACATGTCAACACAAAGGGTCGATGACCCATTCTTTACCACTAGTTGAATTGAAGCCCAAGCACCACCAGCTTGCTGAAAGGATTTTGACAAAAAGCTCTAGAATTCTTTAGAGAAAGCGAGGTGGCGATATATGATCCTTTTTTTTTGGGTGGCTTCTTGGCTGTTCCCCCAGGGGGGAAGACACGCGATCTACCGTGAGCATCGTGGAAACCACGTGGGCTCACGATGAGGTGAACATCTCTTCTTTTATTTGAGGATAGACGGTTGAAAAGATTTTAAGCACCGACCAAGTTGAAAAGGGGGGAATTCCAATGAAATATTCCTGGGGGAAAGCAAGGTAAAAACTATGGAACCGGTACGGTAAAAGAAGCTGCCATCATGTGTGCCGGTTTGTTTTTTTTTCAAGTGACTTTGACGAATTTATTAGCATGTAAAGCGAGAAGCAAAACGTCATAAACCCGCCTGGAATAAAGTGATTTTGTTGGTACCCAATTTCCTTTCAGTTTCTTAAGGTCAAGTAGAAAATATTTAAGAGTGTTTTATAAGAATATATCTGAGGTGCTCTTATTTTAATAGAAACTTTTTTTTTCCCAGCGGTAGGGTATATATGCCCTCTGATAGACCGATGTATATATAGTGGTGACTAGTAAAACGTCCTTACGGTTTTCATTTATTCTGCTTAAGTATAGAATATAAAACACAAATACATGCGTGTTCTATTGGTTAGGTGACTGTGAATACGAGTTTAAAGTTAACAACCATGATTTAAATTCATATTTAATTTATATAGTTTTAGCATTTTTACTAATTAAATTAAATGTTGGGGAGCACAACTATAGTGGAAACAATGGAACTAGTGTTTTAATATAGTAGAGATTTTATAGATCTCAAGATTCATTGGTTCAACACCATTAATCGGATCGTGGTTGGAGGGGCAGATCGAACGTATGCATATGTGCATATATAGTCCTGGCTATATGTACACAAGAAATGCAAACTGTTCGGTACGATGATGTCAAGGGTGAAGCTAGTTGTATCTAGTGGATGCAAGTGTACCTCTCAAAAATACAAATTATATAGATACAGTTAAAATTTTACACCTTTAGAAAAAATTAGTATGTATTCACCACTAGTAGAAAAAGGCTCAAAGCGTGCGGGACGATATATTTTACAGACGGATTTGGTTATCAACCGACTGCTATTTTTAGTGGCGGTTCCTTAAGAAAACCGTCACTAGAAATCATATTTCTACAGGCGGTTCCTTAAGAAAACAGCCTGTAAAAATCCATGATTTCTAGTGGCGGTTTTCTTAAGGAGCGGCCACTAGAAATTATTTATATCGTTAATTTTTTGAGTTTTCCAAATGACCTCATATGACAAAACTAGCAAAATAAAAGTTATAGATCTATAAAAGTTATAAGACTTTGTAGTTGACAACTTTTTTATTTGAACTCATTTCGGTTCTCAAAAATTGAATCTAAGTATATCAAATTTAAAATTCAAATTTTGCAAACTGCCTCGGATGAAAAAGTGTCAAAATAAAAGTTGTAGAACTTCAAAAGTTATCAACTTTGTAGTTGACAACTTTTTTCTTTGAATTCGTTTACGGTCTCAAACAAACAATTTATACTCAAATGGTTGTAATATGTGGACAATAAAACTACAAACTAGACACAAAACATGCCATAGATGGAGTGGTAGTGGAGGGTACGCGCGAGGGTAGCGCGTGAAAAAATGCCGCGAGTTGCGACTTCGACGGAGACAGGCGGGTGGGGTGCTGAATCCTCTCATTAAATAATTTTTTTGCTATTTTAAAAACTCGTTTAATATTTCTAAAAATAATTTTTACTAGCGGATTTATTACGTCGACCGTCAGTGAAAATTGATTTCCACTGGCGATTTTCTTAACTCAACCGCCAGTGGAAATCGATTTCCACAGGCGGTCCTCAGTTACCCGCCTGTAAAAATAATGATTTTTACTGGCCTCTAATACCGACGGTTCTAAGAAACGCCAGTAAAAATAGGTTTAGAACCGTCACTGTAGAGCTCATTTATACTAGTGCACTAGACTAATTGCATTTTCCTCAATTTTGCTCTAGCTTCGTCGCTGGATTATTTTGTGGCAATTAAGAATGCCATATAGCCACCTTATTTATTTAGGTAATTAAGCCAGCGCAACCTCGATAGCATCGGCGCGGCTAGCTAGATCTTTTCTTGGTTCGTCCAAGTGGGCACATACAACACATGTGCAGGTCAAGCAACCTCCATGGGCGGCGCCAGCTCCTGAAAATCTCTTACGACCAGTTGCCCCTTCTTTTCTGCTAACGACGAGATCAGTTAGGCTAATAGCCACCGCTCTTCCATATAAAGAACCTGTCATCATTAGCATGCAGCTGATCCAGGCCTTTCCAAACCTGCTAGTTAA
Source organism: Zea mays (assembly GCF_902167145.1). Lineage (NCBI taxonomy): Eukaryota > Viridiplantae > Streptophyta > Magnoliopsida > Poales > Poaceae > Zea > Zea mays. The sequence goes on along the minus strand of NC_050104.1, from coordinate 149,330,135 downwards.
TCATCTCCAACCATGGCGGCGGCAGCATCAGCAACCACCCCCTATAGAAATAGTGGCGTGTGCTCTGTAATGTATGCTAGCTAGAGCTGAACGCGTTAGAGATATAGATCCATCTAAACTTTATTCCGAGCTAGAGAGAGACGGTAGCAGCGATGGATCGAAGGCGGGAGGGGCCCTTGCAATTTAGAACGATAGATCGATCGAGGGCGGTAGCTAATTCCGACAGCTACGTCTAACTAATCTGATGGAGAGGCAAACGCCATTACTGTGTGTCTGCTGACGTTCTCGGTCATCATCATTTGCTCGCGAAACACGGCTTGCCGATATAAAAACTCGATCAATGTGTCCGTGTTTGATAGATCGGAGGCGGTTTGACGCTACTGGCTAGAATACGTATGATAAATATCGCCAGGCCATGCATGATCGCATGCATTCAGGCGGCGGTCACAGCTCTTGGGCTGTTGGGCACCGCACAGATGAGGGTGATCCAGAGCCAGAAGGTTTTTTTTTGCCGGTGAGATCTCGGAATCAATTATCAACCGTGCTATTTCTACATACGATTTTTTTAAAAACCGTCAGCACAAATCATATTTTTACGGGCGCGTCCTTAAGAAAACTGACAGTAGAAATTCATGATTTCTAGTGCCGTGGTTTTCTTAAAAACCGCAACTAAAATTCATTTTATCCTTAAATTTTGAGTTTTTTAAACGACCTCAGAAGATAAAACTACCAAAATAAAAGTTGTAGATTTCGAAAAGTTATGAAACTTTGTAACTGACAATCTTTTAATTTGAAATTATCTCGGATCCCAAAAATTGCACCCGAATTTGTCAAATTCAAAATGCAAATTTTGTAAGCTACCTCGGATGGAAAACATATAAAAATAAAAGTTTTAGAAGTTCAAAAGTTATTCAACTTTGTAGTTGATAACTTTTTTGTTTGAATTATTTTACGACCTCAAATCTTTACAACTAATTAAGTACTCGGTGTAGGCATCCACATTCACGTGTTCTGCCTCCAAACGCGATAGCGTCGTGACGACCCCCTGTGCTCCGCGGCCTCCAGACCTCCGGAAACCCCGCCTCCACAAACCTTCGCGATAGCCATGTCCGCCGCAAACCGCCCGCCCACACGCCTCCCGCCTGCGTGAAACGCCCGCCGCAGCTTGCGCTCCGCGAATCCCACACGCCTGCCGCCGTGACTCCCGCACACCCGCCTGCGTGAAACCCTCGCCTACCACACGAACGCCGCCCGCCGCGAAGCGCCCGCGCGAAGCACTCCCGCCGCCGTGAATCCCGCCACCACCCGTCGTTTGAGGTTTTACCTGAGGGGGCGCTGGAACGGTCGGCGTGGTCCGGCGAGACCACGCTGTCGCGTCTGGTTGGCACGCTCATCGCGTTCAATCCGCAGATTAAGAGGCCTTCACCAATTTCTGCGTGCCTCGGCTCCGATTTCTGCGCGCCTCCGCTCTGATCCCTACACCGTGTTCTGCGGATCTCCGTTGATGGAAGGCTCGCTGTGCTCCCACGCCTCGACTCTGCTCGCTATGCTCCCGTGCCTCGGCTACCCTAATAACGCGCGCCATTCCAACGCTCGCGATCCGCTCTAGTCGCTGTGCTTCCGCGCCTCCGCTCTGCTCGTTGTGCTTCCCATCCTCGGCTGCCCTAATCCACAGCGACCGCTCCCATACCCGCCATGTGTGCCACAGCGAGTGATCAGAGTTTTACTTTCAGTTGTGTTGATTTGGAGGTGTTGCAGGAGCACGTCGTCACAGTGTTTTCAGTGGAGACCTGCTACAGGTACGTACAGTTAATTCACCATGCTTGTTGTTCATCAATCCAAGTTGATTTTGCAAAATTGGGTTTATGTAGAATTGATTGAGTTCATCAATCAAAAGGATCACTCCCCTTGTTGTGTTGGTGGCTGGGTGCATGCGGGGAAAGGGGAAGCCACCGACACAGGTCTTTACTCTATTTTGCACTTCCTTTAACATACAATATATTTATTACTTAAATTATACAACCCTCACTGTCTCTAATTGATGCTTGCAAAATCTGTCAAGCTTCTCTCAGCTCAACGACTATTCAGTCATGAAATCAGATAAGTGTGGATATAGCTTATCAAGGTTTATGAGAATTCTAGCCTTACTGGGTAGTATAAATCCTACTTCTCAACATTCCTGTCAATAGATCTTAATATTCTAGGTCAATATCAGTGCTTGTCTTCTGGTGGCCATGTTTTCCAGTAAAAATTTATGCAAGCTCTTTAGGTATTGCAAAAGGCATTGACAATGTAACTGACACTCATGATATGCTCTACATTCTTGTTTTGAAATTTCGTCATTTGCAACTTAAAAATCATTTTTAGGGAAATGCATTGTTTCTTCCTAAGAACTAACAGATATTTATTACTATTGTTGTTTACCACATCCTGATCAATTCAAATTGTTTTAGGTCATTCTTTCAGTTATCTGCACCGCCACTGGTGTCCTCATTGCAGCACTTGGAGATTTTTCCTTTGACCTATATGGACACTGCATGGCTCTAACATCAGTCTTCTTCCAGGTTGTGTTATCTTCTTGTGCTTTGTTCTTACAAATTTATTCTATAACTTTTTGCTTTGTTCTTACAAATTTATTCTATAACTTTTGATAGATTTTTTAGGCAAGGTTCTTTATCTTTGTAATTGACAGTCGAATGTGTATGCACTATGCAGACTATGTATTTGATTCTGGTGGAGAAATCAGGTGCTGAGGATGGTCTTTCCTCAGTGGACTTGATGTTTTACAACAACATATTGTCACTTCCATTTCTGTTTTTCCTCATTATAGCAACAGGAGAATTCCCCCATTCTCTTACAATATTACCTGCAAAAGGTCAGTGATACAAATGCAGTATAATCAAAATTTTACAAGCACATTTAAGCTAGCAATGTCTGTGTGTTCCCTTGTCTCACCCCTTTAACTCAAGAATGACTCAAAGATTGTTCTCTAGAGTTTCTGAAGCAAATGGTTTAACACTTCGCTCGTATTCATTAACACAATAGTACTCTTAAAGTTTCTGTGTCATTGTCTGTTGTATGTCTCTATCCTAACTTGCATTTGAAAGGGAAATGTGCCCTTGGGCAATTTCTATTATGTTTTGGTGATTAAGTGTCCAACACATTTAAATAAGCTCTCATGTGCTAAATAAAGAGAGAAGTGATAATCAAAGCAAATGTATGTTTCTAGACTTAGTACATTGGTTTTTATGTACTAATATATTTGTCTAAGTGGTAGAAACAGAGAAAATAAGAAGAGAAAAGAGATGCAAAAGACTTGGCTTGGTACAGCCAAGACTCAGCTCAGTCTGGCACACCGGACTGTCCGGTGGTGCACTGGACAGTGTCCGGTGCGCCAGGCTGAACTCCGATGAACAGGCCGCTCTCGGGAAAATTTCTAGCTTGTCGTGAAAATAAAATGAGAAAATAAGAAGAGAAAAGAGATGCAAAAGACTCGACAATAAAATTGTAGTTTAAGCACAAGTCACATCATAGACAGAGTGGTAGAGGATGCTTCACTTGAGAGGTGAGGTTCATGAGTTTGATTCCTAGCTTGTCGTGTACCACGTGAATTAAATTTTGCGTGAAAAATACTGCGCCTTTGACCGAGATGGACGGTCGAGTCCTCCTTGATAAAAATAGTTTTTTTTTCTAATTTTAAACCATTTTTATATTTCTGGAAAAGATTTTCACTTGTGATTTTATTATATCAATAGATAGTGGAAATCAATTTCTACCGGTGGTTTTCTTAGCACAATCGTTAGTGAAAATCAATATTCACAAGCGGTTTTAAGTTACTCGCCCATAAAAAAATGATTTATGTTGCTCTCTAATACTGACGATTCTGAGTATAAATAGGTTGTGAACCACCGGAATACAGCTTATGTAGTAACGTACGCGATCTGCGTCGGCACCGCCATAAGGAAAATATGGTCGCACGGCCGCGTCAGCCAGCGGCGCCACCATTGCTGGCCCCGGCCACCGGAGAAAGAAAGCTCTGGGATTTGTCGGCTGGATCCTGCGAGGACGGGTAGCCACCTGCTCGTCATCCTGAGGCCAGCGAGTCCGAGGTGAGCAAGCGAGGAAAAGGAACCGCATGTGCTCGGGATGCCGTGCGCCCGTGCCGTGCTGCTGCTCTAGTAGTCAGCGCAAGTGCAATGCGATGTTTGGAGGAGTGTGCAAGATATCAATGGCGGCCACGACCGTCTGGCCTGTCAACGTAAAGTCTCATCATGGTTGTTAACAAGCACCGTATCCTTGCCTTGGCTTGACTTGAGAGGCCCCACGCCCATCATCATGGTAGTCGTTCCGCGCCCATCAGTCACTTTTGCAGCCGTACAACTTATTGCACACGCAAATTCCTTCCTATTTCGTTTCACCAATATATTATAGTGCAATTGTGACCTCTGAATTTCATCCTAATCGAGTCTGAACTCGGCGGGTCTATCCGGCTAGAGCGTTGCGTGCCACCAATACAGGCGTTTACTAGTAGAAATTAATATAGGATAACCCCGGGCAGGAGAGCAGGATAGGAGTGTCGGATCGATCGGCCTTCTGCTGAGCGCCGCCGACCATTGCATCGCGTCCACAACATCTCGGTCAATTAAGTTGCGCGATGAGCTACGTAGTAAACAAACAGCTCGCGCAGCACAGGTTCACAAAATCACAAGCGAAAAGGACCTCGCGGACGCGGACCGTGGCGGCGGCAGCCTTTTTAAAAAAAAATGCCGGCCCCGCGCACCGTTCCGGCCTCGGCTGGTGGCTCTTGCATTGCAGTAGTGCCGCGCCGTCCGACGAAATAGTGCCACTCGTCCTCGCGCGCGCGCGTGCTCGGCATGCTGATTTTAATTGCCGGGCTCCTCCTCGCATCGCAAGGGGAAGAAACTTGCTGCCACTCACTGCTCTCGGCTAACTGAAAACGAAGCCACACGTTCTACTCGCTGGTCACATTCATGGGCACGCACAGCACAGGCACAGCAAACCTCCCACTTTCGAGCCTTGCCATCACGGGCGACGACGGAACGGAGAGTTGAGAAGGAGCCTGTGGTCTGTGCCAACGACAGCACGGGAACATGCCGGCAGAGTTCGTTCGCACCGACCAGCAGGGACGGGTTCGTTCGTTCGACGCGCCAGCATTGGAAAATTCGGGAACGGGGGAAAGGGCGGATGGATCGCAAAGAGCGCATACATTGGGCTGCGTTTCGGCCTACGTACGATCTCATCCTCTCAAAATGGAGTCCCAGTGGTGCAGACGAAAGGCCGAAAGCGGAGAGTGTGCTCAGACAGAGTCGGTTGGCTGTTGGGCCATATTATTCTGTTCTGCCTTCCGTGCTTCGTTAAGGAATCGGACTGATTCCTCACATGTTATTTAGATCATCCTTCCTCGTTTCTCCCTCATTCCTCACATGTCACCGCCTCTCGCCTCCCCTCGACCCGGCCGTGCCTCCCACTCTCCCTCACTCGCGTCGACACCAGCCCGTCCCTGATTCGCTGCCGTCGTCGGTGGTCCCTCCCCCTCCCTAACGCGAGGCGTTGTCAGCTTCTCTCTCCTCCTTGAGACATAGCGTTAGCACGGCTAGTAATAACTAGTCAGTCAGGGGTAGTATCCTCCATATTAGCAATATCTGAGCTGGAGTAAAATCAGGAGAGAGAGAGAGAGTAACAAGCCGGCGGTACGTAAACTTGTCGTTGAGTTGAAACTAACGCTACGAGAAAACATCGTCTTTCTTGCATCCCAGTGCAAGTGATAGAGCTGCTATTTCGTATCCCATGTTTTGATCCCGTGCTCCACCATACTTTCCTCGTGCCAAATTGGCCCTACATACATGCTGCATTGGTGCCTATGGCGATTCCATCGCTGGTGAAGACTGCAACGGCGAGTATGGCCCTACATACATGCTGCGTTGGTCGCCAAATAGTTGCTGTTGTGTTCACTGTTCTCTTCAGATCTGAACACTTTGCATCCTTTCGGTCGGAGAGCAGATTATTCTCTGCATACCTCAGGAATTGAGACTGGCGCCCCTCCCTACTACTTTACCTGTCCGTTTTATGAAATTAGAACACACAAACTCCGACATATATTCTTCGAACAAAAAAAAAAAACGGATCATTCACAAGCCCATAACAACTCTGGTCGGAATTGTACGTAGAGAGGCGTTGCTTTCTAAACAAATCTGAAGCAGCAGCTTATGGTGCACTGGAGCATTGTTCAGTGGAATTCTACGTCGCGGAGATGGACGTTTCATTAATCCGCTGCCACTCCCTCAGCTTCTACTCCAGTAACTCCACCCATCAGCATCAGCACACCACGCCCCTGCACTGCACCATCTCTCGGAAGAACCGGGGGGAAAGCAAACACACGCGAAGCCTCGTCAGACCGGCATCATCGGGAGGCTCAGCTCATCACACCAACGCCAATCACGCTCTCATTGCGCGCGGCCTCTGATGACGTCGAAGCCCATCTCGGAGGGGTCGGTGGCCTGCACCTCGTAGTGCACCCCGTCCAGCAGCCGCCGCAGGCCCTGCTTCGACGTCGCGTACAGGATCTTGGCCCGTATCCTCGACGCCGCCGGTGACCTGCGCGAAAGAAGAAGGAAAAAAAAGGCGCGGCGGCACCAACCGCCGAGCAAACGAATCCCACCCGTCAGAACACCTAACTGCCTGCGCACCAGCAGAATCATAGCGCTTTAACAAGTGGACACTGGAGCGAGTTGACAAGCTAGCAGTAGTAGAATAACTCGGTCGGTATCGGTACTGCTTGCTCGTAGCGATGGGATCCTGATTTGTTTGCTGCTGCTCTTGTTGCCGGACACGGACAGATCAAGAAAGGTAGATGTATATAAAATATAGTTGCTCTCATTTCTGCTGACGGGTTGCTACTAACTTATTGTCAAAAAAAAAAAATTGTATGGCTGGCGGATTATTGGACAGTTTTGCCTATATAGCTGTCAACTGTCATCGTGGGCGCTGCGTGCTTTCGGTGGGCTGACAGATCTAGGCAACAGGTGGATTCAGGCTAGATCAGATTTGATAAAATAACCGGCGACCTTAACTAGCGCTGCAGGGTTTCGGACAAAAAAAAAATGATGCGTGCAGAGAGCGCTCGAGGCAACAGTGATATAGGGAGGGCTTATCAGGAAAGCTTTTGGTCCCCCCGTCATGATCCCGACCGACTTAAAGGCAGCTGGGATGATTGCCGCAAGCAACAAGCACTACTGATTGAACAGCCATTGGATCTGCAGTTTTCTAGTAGTCAATTGTGAGCTGTGTGATGCATGCCTTCCTGCACTTGTAAGGATCGAGAGGACAGGTTTCTTTTCCTTCAGACAAACGACAGGACATGGTCGAAGTCGAAGGCGATGGACGGGAAACTGAAGGCGCGAGCAGCTCAGGAATTCGTACGTACGTACGTACCAGGCGATGAAGAAGATCTTGCTCTTCTGGCAGTTGTCGACGCTGACGAAGTCGAAGTCGAAGACGGCGTAGCGGCAGTCGTCACCTGGCAGCGCGGCCACGAGCTCCTCGTACCCCTCCCCGGGGCCGCCCACCCTGTCCACCAGCACGGCGCGCGACCGCTCGTCGATCCTGTACACCACGAAGCGGTGCACCTTCTTCCACTTCATCTCCATGAACCAGCGCTGGCACTCCTCCTTCACGTCCATCCCCTCCGTCGCCTGCAAATCAAAACCACGAGCGCAGACGCACGCGCACAGCGTCATCAGCCATGGCTGCTTGCATGCGTGGTTAATTTCACGAGAACAGAGAAGCGGCTGCGTGCGCCGCCGCCGCCGACACGCATGATCGGCCGGGGGCGCGCTGGGTTTTACCATCTTGTAAGCCATCGCCATGGCTGTGGCCTGTGGATCGTCGCGGATCGGATGGACGCCCTGGCGACGGAACCGTGGTATTCTCTGCCTCCTAATCCTATCTCGCATGCAGTCACCCCCCTTGCTGCGGGTCCTTTTGGCTTTATAAAAAGAGTGCGGCAAGCAGCCTAAAATTCTCTTCTCTCCTCTCTCTCATCGAACGGAGAGGGCAATAATTCAATAGACACGTACCATTTGCCCGCCCCCACGTGATTTTTTGCGCTGGGTTACTTTACAAGTAAACCTATAATAAAAAAATATTTTCCAACATAATCATTCGCCTGTAATAGTATACACACTCGAACTTGTGACTTATATGGGCAAAAATATCCTCAAAATCTTGATGCGATTATTAAAATCTATACAAAAAAACAAGTAAGAAAAGTCACATCTTATATTGCAGTTCCACACTCTAAAAATTGCCGTTCTTATGTTAGAATTAGAAGGCGGTTTTGGTTTATAATTAAGGTTAATAATTGTTTAATTAAGGTTGAACCTTAGATTCATAGATGGACAACAATATCACGGCGACAATAGGAAAAGCCGCTAGGCGGTGTGGTTAAAGAAAAAAAAAGGGTTTGGTACATATATCATACCCCTATGTCCTAAATTAAAATTCGTTTTAGAAAGATAGTAGATTCATACAACAGTAAATGTTTTTGTTTTATTATAGAATTAAAAAAATCAAAAGCTAAAACGACGATTATTTTAGGACGGAGGCAGTACTTAAATAATGAGAACGTGGTAATTCTGTTGCCACTCTTAATGACAGTTGTCCGAGAGCAAAAGCTTAAAGCTCACCACCACTGTTGCCTCTGTGATGGCTGATGAGGACGGGCGGTTTATTTGATGGGATATCCCACGATTTGAGAGCGTACATCACAGAAAATAGACTATTTGAAGGTGAACTTGTCGGAGGTACACCTACCAGAAAAGCATTAGGGAAACAGATATTTACTACGTTGAATCGGAAAAGCGCAGCACATTGGGTCTGTTTGGTTCAGTTTTTTTTACCAGCTTTTTCGAGAATCTGGCTATGGAGAGAATCTGGCTGTGTAGAGAATCTAAGTATTATTAGGATTACGTGCGGAGGAATATAAAGTTGTCCATGGGGCTCAGGATCTATAAAGTGACGGATTATTGCTATTGCGACGACTCAACCGATTATATGTTTATGTTGATTTTGAATGGTTTTTACCCAAACGAATTTTATAGAAGCTGGCTGAAAAGCTGAGTGTTTGGCAGTCCGCAGCAGCTTTTGGTAGCCAGAAGCCGAAACAAACAGGGGCATTGTTTCATCATCGCCATGCTAACGCAGGAACCAGACTGCTCGACTCACTAGTTATAATCCGTAGAGACAAAATACTGTACAAGCCACAGCGAAACAAAGCCTTAATTACCGGACTTGCGACGTTGGACACGGCATATATAGAGGCTACTGGTACTAGCCTACGCGACGCCTAGGATACCGTCGGCGAGGCTCGTCATCACGCATGGCTCATGTGCCCTGGCCGTTGCAGTCCATCCCTTTAATTTCCAATCGAAGGCGAGCACACACTGGCCAAAAAAAGGGGGGAGAAAGCGCGCATGCACGGCACGGCGGTGGGCGGGGACGTTTAGCACGGCCGTTTCCCGGTTCCGCTCGTCTCTCTCGCCGCCGGAGCAGCTGCTTCACGGGCGGGCCTTTCGCAGCACGCGTCAGCGCTCGGATTTCTCGGTGACAGCGTGTGCGTGCGCGTGGATTTCTCGGTGTGATACGAGGAAACTCGACCGTGCGAGCTCGAGAGCTGCGCGGCACACGGACGGGCGGCAGGGCCGTCTCTTTTGCTTTTGATTCCTGCGCGCTAGCTAGCTGTGTTCAATTCCGACGACCACTTTTATTTTCTCTCTCTCTCTCTCTCTCTCTCTCTCTCTAGAGCATTGTTGATGACGCTGAGAACGACGACTTGCTTGCTTGTAATGCATCGAGATGTTCGTATACACAAGTACACAACTACGAGTGAAAAGGGAGAGAGAAATTAGGTCGCAAGCCTAGCCAAGGGCAAACGGACATATATGACCACGCACGGCACGGCACAGGGATATGAATCAGAAGCTTCATGGGACGTCGCAACTTGCAATACACGTTGCTGGTACGATCTAGCTAGCTAGAGAGAAAACACAGAACCATGGGCGGGCGACTACTAGATTGCGTACGTAGCATCATCGTAGCTGTCGCCGCCGCTATTGAGATTTGGCAGGTATATATTTTAGCGTCTGGATCGAGGTTGCCCGGAGAATAATATGCGCTTTTCATGTAACGATAAGCACGATACGAGTCGTAACTCCGGCACGACTTTTTCATATACGAACCTTTCATTCGATCGATCGTAACTCCCGTCCTTCGCAGTTTGCTGGACTCAGGCACTCAGCGGCAGCGCAATGATTGAGCGAAGATGTGATGTGCAGCACTCCGTGTACGTCCACGCAAACAGAGCGCTGCGTCCCTTGGACGAATCAAGAGCTAGCCTGGCCGGGGTTAGTGGTCCCCATTATCTACAGAACGGCTGAACGGCGACGGCGACATGTTATCGGAGAATCATCGACAGCAGCGTACGGGCGATCAGCACCCCGACGTGCGATCGACTTCCGACGACGAGGAAAGCCCGCCAAACACGACAGCTTATCCCGACCTGCGCCAACGACTGCTGGGCTCCACTTTCCATGGCCTCATGGGCCGGCCGACATGGCCGTCCGCACGCGCGAGCCGACGAGGATCGGAACGCCCGTCCGTCCGTCTGCAGTCTGCACAGCCCCACGCAGCAGAAAAGGGTGGACACACCATCGGCCCAACCTGATTGCCCGTCGATCTCGCCGAACATGACCGAGATCTCGCCGATGTTAACCCAAAGTCTAACCTCTGCTCTGAGTAGTGATAGTAATGGATCACGATTCAAACGTCTCTTTACAAAATATTAAGATCCTTAAATAATTTTAGTTTAAAAATAAATAAGAATGGAGTCCGATCCTAATCCGATTCGATCTTTAAAATTTATAGTGTAAAATATAGAGTTCATTACCACCTCTAGCTCTTAGAGATTTTCATTAATGTATCCCGACAACGAATACTACCGTCGCTATATCGACTAAGTGCCACAACACAAAAAGAGAGCAGTCTAAATGGTGATGTGAAGGAGAGAGAAGAGAGCAGGCTGTAAACTTATAGACATCTTAAAGGCTTCGTGAAAAAGACAAGTAGGGTCATATATTAATAGTGACTAGTATAATGTATGCTCGTGCGTTATGACCATACATAAATATTTGATACATTTTAAGGCACACCAATTACATTAAAAACGAACAATACATATAACATCACCAACCTCAATATCTCACAATTTTTTTTGCAAACAAGCAATACAAAATTAAACTCCACTGAGTTTCTAGAGCACCTCCTCTTTCTTTCCCTCAGTTGTGCATGGTATGGAGAGTCGCGATATTGGTTTGAAATGCTTATCGATGGGGAAGTTAAAGGCACCGTCGCGGGCGGGTGCGACGACAACAACAAGGAGGAAGCACTCATGGTGCTTGAATGGTTGGTTACACATGCAAGGAAAAAGTAATGATACGAGAAGGGGAACAAACTCGTGTTTTGTGCATGACGTAGCACGACGACGCGCGAAACTGGTGTTTTATGAGTCGAGAAGAGAAAGTTGAGGTTAATATATAACAACGACGAGGAGGAAGTGCTCATGATGCTTACATGGTTGGTTACACATGCAAGTAACAGATAAGGCTTATCTTATTTATCAGGCCAGGAGCGAGGGTACACTTTTGTGCTTTGTAAGTAACGCAAGAGTGGGTCGAAAAAGGAGATTTAAAGAAGTAAAGAAGAGAAGAGCGTTGACTACTATATAGATGGGCTAAAAGGTAGGTTGTAAATTACTTACATCCAACAACCTGCTATATTATTAACCTTGCTCTAAATAGTCGAATTAACTGAAAGAACAACATTAAAACTACTCCCTCAGCCAGCCATTCTAATTAGAACTACTCCCTTAGTAAAAAAGTACAACTATAACACCGAATTTAAGTAAGGGAGTTTAGTTTATAAAAACTAATTTTTAATCCCTCTATTTTATTCTATTTTAGGGTATAAATTATCAAATACGAAAACTAAAACTCTATTTTAGTATCCATATTTAGAAAGTTATAGACTAAAATAAAATAAATTGGAGGGACTAACAAATAATCCATAGAAACCAAACACACTATTAAAGTCATAGTAAATGGTATTAATATTTATATATATAAATAAAATTATTATTAAATATATTCTCTAGTGCTACTTATTTTGTATAAAAACTTTATAATTTTATATAAATTTAATCAAAGTTTGGATTGTTTAACTTTAAAAACCAGAATTGCTTCATATTAAAAATATTTATACTTACTATATTTATTCATATAAATTTAATCGAGTTCAAACTGTTTGACTGTCAGAAAGCAAAAAAAATGCATTCTCTTAATAACAAAGAGTAAAACACTGCATTTCTCTATATTTAGCAAAACTACGCAGGTGCCACTAGGTATCAATGTACGTGAGCAAATGTGTAGCGCATTACAGATATTATGGCTACTTTCGGAACCTCAAATTCCCTTTGGGACTAGAGGGGATTGGGGTGGAAATGAACTAATTTTCTCTCTAATCTCCTTCAATCCCGAAGGGGATTTGAGTTTCCAAACTAGCCCTGATTTAGATACCAGCCACCTCCCATGTCGCTGTAAAATTCTAGGGCAACGCTTATAACCGAGCAGATCCGCCGCATACGGCATACACGAGATCGAATGGCCTGGTTACAGCTTGAAATAAACACAAGCAAATAGAGCTTGAAACACGAAATCACTTGAACATTTATGACGAGAAGATTGTTGCAGTCACAATACAAATTCCCTCGGCATTAAGTTATAAACAAAGCACTGTTACATGAGGATAAGCAAATTTCATAGCCAAGAGAGTAAGCGCAGCCAATGCAGACCAATGTTCAATTTCTTTGTGAGCCTGCAAAGTCAGAAAGAGATGTTAATTTCCTGCTTACAGGGGAGCTAGAGCAAGGAATGATTTGTCAGTGGTCACACTAACACTAAACAGAGTTAACTTATGTGCCTCCACTACCCAAAGGCCAAAGACTTGAATGAAATCTTGGCACTTCAGTGTAACAAATAACGCTATTCGTATTCCTATATTACCTAAAGTACTTTTACTTTACATCAAACCAAACAGCATCTAAAGCCTGAGAATAGATAGGCACACCAGCTCTTCTTTTAAATCAACGTTGAAACAGCAGATAGGAGCTGAGCAAGCTATGCTGAATATGGATTTCAACAGTGGATTCTGGATAGACAGAAATATGTATGGAATAATGAACTCTTACATGGAAGCATGAACATGGCTACATCAGTTCTTCTCGTCTTCTGTTTTGTCTGACTTGTCTTCCTTCTTCTCTTGCTGTTTAAGAAGAGAAATAAAGAAACCTTCATATTTCCACATACATACATTACTAGACTAGTCAAGATTCGTAAATACAGGATAGCAGTTCATGTGAACTGGGTTTTGTTGCTTTGGGCATATTTCATTTTCACCAAACCAGTGTATCCAGACCACAAATGGGTACACAACAATTTGACTCAATACCTGCTTTGTATAAGGTATTTGTGTGCTCTCACCAGATAATGTTCTACTATTTCCATTCCATAAGATCAATTGTGCTTGTGGAACATAAAGAACTCCATATGCTATCCTAAACAGCAGGGGCAGAGCTCAGAAATCGGTGGATCCTGGAGCTGTGGGTTGTTTAGTTGAGTTGTTTTCTTTCTATTCTACATAGAAGACAGCATATCAAGATCCTTCATTGGAGCATACAAAGTCCAGATAAGGTGGAGCTCAGAGCTGGGGCTAAACGTGGGCCTTATGCCCTGTTTGGATCCATTAGCTGCTAATAGTTAGCTAGATAATAGTTCATAGCTAATATTAGCTAGTTTGATCCAACTAGTGAAATAGTTGTTAGTTGGGTATTCAGATAACAATTAGCTAGACCTGTTTGGATCCAAGGAGCTAATTATTAGCATCTAATTATTAGATCTTGCAATGGTTTTTTTGTAGCTGTGCATAGTCATTGCTTGCATATACTAACTGTGTATTTGCATGAAGATTTGGTGACAGATAATATATTAATTCTTATTTAGTCAAGGTGAAGCTGAACAATGCTATAGTCTAGAGGCAACATGAATTTCATTGCATCACAATACTGAGACCTTCACTGGAACCCAAAAAAGAACATACCTCTCCCTGGCTGTGCAATGATGCCAGCAAATCTTTAACAGATGGATCATTGGGATCAACACCAGGAAGCTGTTATTTTACACATAAAAAGGGCCAATAAATTATTGAAGCTGCAGCTAAAATGCACCTGTATGCCATTAGTTTAAGAATAATACATACCGAATTAAGGATAGATGACACAAACGTTCTGTCTTCAAACACCTTACTCATATCAGTGTCACTGGACATGTTTGCATCCTGGACAGACATTTGAAGAGCTGCATATAAATAATCAGAGTATGGGAATGTTAGATAATGATGTTGATAAAAGAAATGAACTGTAATAGTATAGGTATTAATACAAAAGAAAACAAGTGAAGCGAAGAAAATCAATGAGCAACATTTTTGAGTTATGTGAAGATGTGATGTTGGATGATACAATCTATTGGACAGCCAGAACACAGACACACATGCTATTTGCCACCCTAGGTGAAGCTTCACCCAGCCGGTAATTACTGAACGATCTTCAGTAGATCGTTCAGTAATTGCTGGTTAGGTGAAGCTTCAACTAGCGTGCGTGTGTTAATGAGTTATGTACAGTTTAACTGTTCAAGAGGGCTTGTCTATGGGAAAAAGGCAGATTAGGTGCACATTAACAGAACTTAGAAATGTATAGGAATGAAATGAACTCACAAAGGAAAAATAATTCGGTGCCATAAAAAAGAGAAGTGTTTGGGGATCATCTGATATTAGGATGAGGTGTTGGCCCTAGGAACATATCACCAATCCGCTGGATGGTTGCTTTTTCAACTTATTGTTTCTGATGACTACTGAATTATTGATCAATACTACGCTTGATCAAAAACCTTATGTTTAAGTTAATGCTGGGTGGAATAATTACTGAAGATGTTGGTTGTTTATATGTTCCCTGTTGGAACAAAAAGTGTTAACATTCAAGTTTTCATGTGAACACTAGAAAGCAGTGGTTTTTCATTTGTCACTACCAGAATTAATTGATAGCAACAAATACCGTATGCGCTAGAACTGTAGAAGCTGCAAACATAAGAGAAAACACACCCAACGCTAAGTCAGGGTCAACTGCACCAGCTTCTGCCATAGCGGAGTCAGTCACAGCTGCAGATCCTGAAGCACCGCCCTCCATTGACATTGCAAGTGCCTGCTGTAGTAGATCGTCATCATCCTGTGGTCACAGCTATGTTAGCCTTCTGACGTCCACTTGAACTACATCAACTATTAATACAAATAAATAATATACAATACAAATAGTAGAAATAGAAGATAGAATCAGCATTTTAATTGAAAAGAGTCTTTGGTACTTGCAAGTTTGCAACATTTATAAACAATACTGCAACAGAAAATAATAGTATAAATTAAGTAAATCTTGTGATTGGAAACTTCATCAGTTATAAAGTTAAGCAAGAACAAGGCACAAAAAATCATGGCACTATGCCACTATCATCAACTGAACAACACCAAATCGACGGTTGATGATAATTAATTATACGGTGACCAGAGGGTCATAAAGGAGCTCTATATTGAGCCGTGGCCCATTTTATTTGGTAGAAAGAAGTGTCAAGTTGAAATTTATATGCAGAGCACCCAAAAGTTGGCAAAGATCTCCACTAGATATTACTCCTATAAGGTTTCAACTTGTATGTGCATATGTGCCAAAAAAAAGGTGCACCTCCAAGCCAATATCTTCCATATTTTTCTTTGTCAAGCACGAACAAAAATAGATTATGTAATTAGAAATATGGGTGGGGGGGAGGAGTCAGCACATGTACCAAGCTACTTTAGAATCAATTAATTAATGCTCTGGCATATACAGGGCTACCTATAAGGTTTCAACATATGCTAGTATTGGGTGTGCTTTAACAACAATCACTAGCAGATCATCATCGAAGTTTTAATAGTCGATCCAGAAAGTATGTAAGCAAATGCACACTCAGTTTTAAATGAAATCACGGGAAAGAGTTCAGGAGAGTACATACAACCAGTCATCAAAACTTGAAGCATTTGAGGCAGGTCAGGGCATTTTTAGTTTCAACTGATGGACAGTGATAAACTGAAAATACCTTTGGCTGTTCTTGCTTGTCACCAGCAGCAGCATTTGAGGCAAGTTCTGCTTCAGCCATAACAGAATCGCTGTTTGAGCTTGAGGCATTGATATTTTCGGTATTAGATGTATCTTCTGCAGCCTTTTTTGCAATAGCCTCTTGCCTTGCTCGTTCTTCTTCCATAGACAACCGCAGGGCGAGTGCCAACTCTGGATCTACATTTGGGTCCACACCAAATTCAAATCCAGATGCTCCAGTAGCTACGGCAGCTGCTGCGGAAGCAGCAAAACCACTTCCACCTTCTTCACCAGTAAATATAGGAGTGCTGGATAAAGAAAGAAAAATAAGGTTAACATATATGCAGCATAAGAAAACTTAGAACGCAGGAACATGGCACCCAATTACCTTAGGAGGACATCAGAGAGAGCATTTTCACCAGGAGGGACATGAACAATGTGACTGCTATCACTGCTGTTAACAGCAGCGATCAATGCTTCCAGTTTCTCAGGCTTTTCATCATCAGATTCACCAAAGTCAACAATGTCAAGAGC
Organism: Zea mays; assembly: GCF_902167145.1. NCBI lineage: Eukaryota > Viridiplantae > Streptophyta > Magnoliopsida > Poales > Poaceae > Zea > Zea mays. Next base: position 149,313,301 of record NC_050104.1, on the reverse strand, counting down.
AACATTGTTCTTTTTCAGCTTCTTCCCGATTGTCTCCAAAATTTTCTTGTCGTACTTCACAGGACTGATACACATGACGAGATTCATTAACCTAAATTCAAAGAGAATTAATAATTGTCATACAAGTTAACCCACCCAGGCCTACCTTCCGATGAATGCTATAATCCTCTGCTGCTGCCTCTTGTTCTGGCGATGCTTTAGCGCAAGCTGAGCAACCTGGATTGCCGCAGCCAAGTTTGCCTCAGCACCAACTTCCAACCCTATACAGCACATTGTTGTGCACCAACTGGTCAGGAAACTACAAGTACCATGATCTAACAACTTATGAGACAGCTTAAGCAGCTGCACTGAATCCCTAAACTAATTGGCGAAATTCGCCCAGCACAATAGTAAAGCAAAGATTTTGGGATCGATGTGAGCTTACCGTGCATACAGGCGAGAATCTTCCCGAGGTCGCTGGTGGGAGTGACAAGCACGCGGACGCCCTTCCCGGCCATCGTCATCACGCCTACTGTGTTCTCCGGGTTCGACTGCACCCACTCAACAACCAGAAGCAATCAGATCCGGAATCCCAGAAACCCTAGCCCACAGGAAACATCGAAAGTTCGATCGATTGAATAGGTGGATGGAGAGACCGCCGGTTGGCACCTGGGTCTTGGCACCGCATATGAGGTTGACGGCATCGGCCTGCGCCTGGAACCGCGACGGGGCGTAGTCGCCGTTCCGCATCCACTCCGAGTTGTCTATGCAGATCATCGTCGCCTGCAGGGGAAAGCCAATCGAGGGGAGGAGATTAGTTGGGGATCGAGTTCACGGAGCGAGAAACGGCAGCAGGGCGCATGTCGTACCTCGAGCACCATGTCGCCGCCGCTGTCAGGGAAGGGCTTGCGCTGGTTTGCGGAGCAAGAGAAGAGAAACAACTTGGGAAAGGCTCAGGTGAGCTCTCTCTCCTAGACGCCCGACCGCGAGAAATTCGCTTGATGCACAGTGGTAGCAGGTAACAGACCACCGAATGCGGGCCCTTTCGTAATTCAACTTAGCACAGCACTTTTGGGCCCAGTCCGTGAGAATGTGAGATCTATAGGCCCAAAAAACTCCTGGAAGCCCAACATGCGCGGCGGCTGCGCCTCTGGCGAGTGGCGACTGGCGATGTGAGCCGAGAGAACAGAGAAGCCGAGCTCGATCCGCCAAAGAAGGCGGCGTTATCGATCCCTGCAACTGCAAGCTCTAAGGTCCTGTTAGAGAACAAAGTTTTTGAAAACCACAGTTTTTAAAATACTATAATATACTTTAGCCATGATAATACCGTAGTTTACAATACCGCAGTTTTGAAAACTGAGGTCCAGACCTAAGTTTAGAATACCTTAGAGCATCTCCAACAACGTGACCTATAAAAATACCTTATAATTTAAAAATAAGTAAATTTTATATAATTTAGGGCACCAACAAAGCACCCCGCTCCAACAGTAAAGCCTCAAATCTAGATTATAGGGCAGCTCACTACGGTGTAGTATATTTGAGGCATTTGAGAGGATGCCCTATAGTTTTTTGACAAAATTTGTTGAATTGAGTCACTGTTGGAGTGATTTTTCCTGTGTAGAGCCCTATATTTCAATTTGAGGCACTAGTTTAAGGCATTGTTGGAGATGCTCTTAAGACAACTATAGTATTTGCAATACTTCAGTTTTGAAAACAGAGATTTTAGTCAGCTTGTCAAACACCATTCTGTATATAATACTGCAGTATTTGAGAATACTGCAGTATTTTTCCAAAACTGTGAAAAAACTTCACTCCCAAACACCCCCTAAATCCGAATGACCAAATCGAACTAGTCCTCAATATCTCTCAGGTGCTCGCCACGAACAAACGTGACGCATCTCGAGCTCCGAGCCTCCGATGGACTCTTCCTCTCCATCCCCATCGTCAGCGCCCAGTGGATCCCGTGCCGCCTCCAATGCCACCCAGCGGTGGAGCATCCTTCGCCGCGCGCTGCTTGCTCGTTCCTCCTCCGCGCGCGCCCTAGGTTCCGCCGATTCCTTCCCTTATTTACCCCATGCAACATTTGCGTCCGCTTTGTTTTGTCGTTCATTCGCATCCGCTTCATCTTCGTCCGTCGAGCGATTCAAGAAGACGGGAAGACGTGCCTGTATAACAAGGCAGAAGGCAGCTTGCTCCTGCAAACAAGGAAGGCCCAAACGCTGCTCCTTGTGTTGTGGATTTTAGTTCAAGGCGATTAGTTTTGTGTTGAGATTTGAGCTGTTGGCCCTCTACTACACAATTAGGGGATGTTTGGGGCTACTGATGATAATGGGAACATTGGCATTTTGAGCCATCCTTGACTTTTCAGTAACGGTGAAAGCAAAATCCGTGCAGTAGTGATCCATTTCAGCTTTTAGCTCCCGTGTTTTGTGCTTGAACAATTCTGATCAAATGGTTTTAAATGCTCAGGAATATATATCGTCGCATGTCATGTTGATAGGTTACTGGGTTAATGTTAAAGCCTTAAGGGAGTTACTGCAATCTGATTTGGACTGAATACCTTAGCTTCAATGTGATGTTTAGGATTATTGTTTGAATAGTATATACTTTTGGAAATTATGTTAGTGCACATTTAAAATTAGTGTTTACCATGAAAGTGTAGGTGTAGCATGCACATTTAACCAGCGAAATAGAGTAAAGTGCGCTGACGGTCCCTAAACTTGTTCAAGTGGGTGTCAAGTCGGTCCCTAAACTCTCATAATGGCCGATTAGGTCCCTAAACATTGTTTCGATGTCATTTTAGTCCAATCGGCCGAGAATACGACCTGGTTAGCTGACGTGGTCTTGCCACCGTGTCGTCCACGTCGCACGACATGATTGGAGCAGGACGCGGCAAGGACCAGGCGGCGGCCATGTGGCAAAGCCGTGCCACGTGGACAACACGGAGGCAAGGCCACGTCAGCTACCCAAGTCTTGTTCACAGCAGATTGGACTAAAATGACATCAAAATAATGTTTAGGGACCTAATCTGTCATTCTGACACACCTGAACAAGTTTAGGGGCCGCCATTGCACTTTACTCCAGCCAAATATCATTATAAATGTTAGACTGTGTGTGTGAGTGGATCAGCACCACCGTTGGGCTGCCGGCCCATTAGGGTTAGGGTTGTGAGTATTCTTACATGGCATCAGAGGATTAGGGTTATGTTTCTCCTCCCACCCCACAGCAACAGCCGCCACTACTCCTACCTGAGCCGCCCCCGCCCCCGGGAGGCTCCTCCCTCCCGGGGCGGCACCTGCACCCGGCGCGGCGCGGCCCTCACGGCCGTCGGCTCCCTCGTGGCCACCGCGCCTCCTCCTCCGTAGCCGCCGCCCCCGTAAACGCCCCCGCCGATGGATCTCCGGCCGCCGCCCCAGCTACCACCGTAGCTGCGACCGCCGCCGCCAGATCAGTCGTCGCGCGGGCTCGCTCCACGCCGATAGATCTCCGGCCGCACGCGCTCCGAGACCAGCCGCGCCCGCTGCCTCCCCTCCCCTGCTCGGCGGCCGGTCACGCCCCTCACTCCCCTCTACTCCCGGCCGCGCTCGATGGACCCTCCCCGGCGTCCGTGCCCCCATGCGCAGGCCCCCCTCGACGTCCGCGCCCCACTCCCCCATGTTCGCCGTCCGCCGCCGTCCCACGCCCGGACTCGGCGTCCGTGGCCTTCCTGCGCGCCCTACGCGCCGCCGCCCGCCGCCCCCGCATGCTGCGCCCTCCTCGGCGTCCGCGCCCCCATGCGCAACGCCCTCCCCGACCTTCCTGCGCGTCACCGCCCCCACGTGCAGTGCCTTTCCCGGCCTTCCTGCACACCCTGCTCGCCACTGCCCGCCGCCGCGCTAGGCCTCTACCCACCACCGCCGGCTCCCTCTCCACTGCATCCTCCGCCGACATCTTTGCCCGTGCTGCCCCTCGTCATTGCGCTGGCCACCTCCTAACTGCCCGCGATGACACCAGCAACGTCTCTTCACGCCCCTCTTGTCGTCGTCGTCAACCCGTCCTGCCAGATCCGGCGCGACCCCCTGTCCGGCTGGAACCGCCCTGTGGCCCTCCCCTTCATCGCCTTCGTTGGATCTGTCGCTGTCGCGGCCTTCCCGGTCGGATCCATGTTGTCGCGGCCTTCTCGGCTCGATCCGCTGTCCCTTTGGCCGGATCGCGTCTTCCCGTCCGGATCCGTCGCTGCCGTAGCCTTTCCGTTCGGATCCGTCGTTCCCCTTCTATTCTGCCGCGGGCGCGGACACCATGACCGGTGCAGACGCGTGCGCTGTCGTCGACCTCCCTGGCAAGGCTCCTTGACGTCCGGACGATCGAAGAAGCAGGAAGGTCGGCCTGTCGGTGCTCTTTTGTTGTGTCGCCCTGCCGATCGTTGACGCTCGAACGTCGACCCCTCCCGAAGAACAGGCTCCTGTTGCATGTCTCCTGACCTCGGCGACCTCGACTTCGGCTAACTCGGCATTCAGGGGCTATCGCCTTTTCGAATCCACACTGGTCTCTTCTCCAGCCGCAACATTCGCACCCTCACGACGCTGCGAGGGGATTTCAACCCGTCGGCTCCTACCTTCGGCCTCTACTCCAGTCTCATCGTGTGTGGTGCCCCCGTTGCGACTGCGGGGGGATGTTAGATTGTGTGTGTGAGTGGGCCGGCACCACTGTTGGGCTGCCGGGCCATTAGGGTTAGGGTTGTGAGTCTATATATTGTACCTCATCTATTATCAATACTACAGTCACTTTCGTATTCTTACAATAATTACCACAAAGTTCCAGTCTAATATGGTCCTTTTAAATTTTTACCACTTCAAGGACAAACTCCATTTTTTGCTCTGTGAGTGAGCATGGGTACATTGACTTGCGTGTGCTCACACAAAAACTCCATGTCACTCTGTGTTTGAATGATTTCTTTTGGATCCTTCATTCCGTATCGCAGTACTGCCGGACTATTAAGTCTATTATACATAGGGATGCTGATTCATTTTATCATATTAGTTTTTTTAATGGTAAAAGACCATTGTAATTTTCCATTCCTGATATTATGTAACCACATATCTTTGTTAATGTATCATCTGTTTTAAACATGGCAGCTGTAAGCAGCTTGAATTCAGGTTTATACTGCTTAAATAGTTCACATTTGTTAATTGTTTTTTATATGTTATGCCATGTAATTTTGTTTTTTATGTTCATTTGCACGCAGGGGGAATTTCTAGTGACCACCAGATTAAAGATGGTACCAATAACATTTCAAGAAAGGCTTCACGTGGTTTTAACCTGATCGAATGCCACTCCTTGCCAATTTCACAGCTACTGAAATCACTTGGGAATTCATTAAACGAAAATGATTTTGAATGCCAGAAGGATGTTTATGTATGTTATAAGCTGCCTTGTAGAGGTTCCTCTAAACTTGATCTGGTGTAAGTAGTCTATTATTTGCCCCTAGTTCGCTGGCACACTGAATGTAGTTATCCCTACCTGTACCCCCCCCCCCTCCTCCTGGTATAACTGGGAATCATATTGTTTTATAATCTCTGTTGTGACAACAAATTAAGCCATCATGAATTGTTTAACCAACAACTCAACAAGAAAGGTTGACATGCTATTTTCAGTTGCTTATTGTTTTAGTTCATGATTCCAGATGTAGAAAAGAGGATTCCCTTGAACTAAATGACATTGAGGCTTCGAACAAATACAATATCGACACTACTGGACTAGTATGTAAGTTTTGTTCAAGCAAGTTTATTCTTGTTGTTGAAATACATATGATTTCATGTGTCTGCATCAGTTCATGTGTATGGTCATGTTCCTGGCATCTTTCAACTGCTGTCTGTTAGTACCTGCCAGGTTTTTTGTGCCTTTTGCTAATTTGGGAATCATGGTTTTCAAGTCATCTGATTAATCGTCCGGGTCGGTTTGTAGAGTCGTTAGGTGTGCTGATCGTCCAATTGTCCGAGTAATCGTCGCCTAATCGAGCGATCGGGAGGTTTCTGTGTAGGGATGTAATATGGTTCGGAAAATATCCGTCCGAATCCGGATTCAAAGATGGTGAACGCCGGTTCGGATGGAATTTTCGGATATCCGGACTTTTTTCGGATAACAGATAAGAATACGGATATTCTGTTCGGATATCGAATTCGAACAATATGTCTGATATCCGTCGGATATCGAATATCCGGATATTTTCTTGGATAAATCTTCTCGGATATCTGGATAGTTGTGTGCATTTTGTTGATTTTTTTAGAAAAAAGTTAATAATACACAAATAGCCTTAGAAATTCATGAAATTTTATGGAGGCATAATATATGTCCAAATATAATCCTCTAAAATATTTGGACCATAAAATCCACAATATGCTAGTGTTTCTTTCATTTCACTTGTTGCGTGATTACATGTGAAATCATTCTAAGTATCCAAGTTTCAACATAATCAATACTTCACTTTATCATTTTCATGTGGAGACTTGAGGTTATATTTTTATAGAATGTTTATTAGTCTTGGTAACTTATTTGCATTTTGATGATTTTATGCACAATAAATTAATAATGCGCACATAGCCTAAAATTCATGATTTTTTTTTTAAAACGCGACATATGTACACATATAATGCTAAAAATGTTTGGACTTAAGGAGTGGATACATGATTACAACCATGATATGTGTGGAATGATGTCTTACACGGTATCCGACAAAAAAATCGTTACCGACAATATCCGTGTCCGACTAGTTCTGTATTCGACACACAGCTATCCGTATTTGTATCCGAGAACATTCGTATTCGTATTCGTATCCGAAGTTATCCGTATTCGAATTCGAATCCGAATAAAAATATAAAAACAAATATGGTTTCAGTGATATCCGTCCGTATTCGATCCGATTACATCCCTATTTCTGTGACCTGAATATTTTGGAAAGGTTTTCGACCTGGCGCCTCATCCAGGCAGGCCCGCAAGGGTTTCCTTCCCTGATTGCAGTTAATTAGGAAAGCAAAGCCTCTGATTGGTTGATCATGCCGGCTAGTTTTCCGAATCTCGTTTTTCTTTCATCTCTCCTTCCTAGCGGATCCTCTCTCCTTACTGGCGGCGGCTCCTCCCTGATCAACCTCCGGCAGCTCCTCCCTGATCAATAACCGGCTACAGGAACTCAGGAAGATGATGACACTGACCAACACAGTTCAAGACGATGACACTGAACAACAAGATGATGCAGCTTCTCAGGAAGACGATGAAGAAGAAGAACATCCACTACAATCTGACGGAAGATCAATGGAAGGGGAAGAATCTGTCCTAGGTGGTGTTGGCGGGTCAGCTACTGCTGATGCATTCCATTTGGATTAGGATCTGCTACTTTAGGTCTTGTAAGTTTGATTAGCTACTGCTGTTCAGATTTTAGAGGTGCTATTGCTTCTGCTATATGATGTTTGAGTTTGATATTCATATTTCAGACCTGATGTTGCTTATATACTGTCTAATATCTTTAAAATCTGATTCAGAGAATCATATATATTATATATCAAGTATATTATGTAGTATATAACTATATACTGTAGTGTATATATATGTCCTGAACAGGACACGACAATTAGGACGACCAGGGACTGACTAATCGTCCAGGTTGGCGTCTTGATCGCAATTAGTCGGTTGGTCGGTCACCTGGATGACTGGACGACTTGAAATTCATGATGGGAATAGAAAGACACTTGCATGGAAATGAAATGTAAACATGTGTGTAAATTGTATTGTGCATTCTGGTGTCTTGGCCACTTTTGGAATGTGGCGCACAAGACTTCTATGCATGACATTTTTTTCCTTCTTGGACTAAGAATTGTGATCCCATACACCTATGAACTTGTGAAGTTAACTAATGCAAAGTTCCTTATACTTGCACATAGACTATTCCCTCCGGTCAATGTTCATTTAAGCTTGCATATGGCCTTTAGAAGTAGGGAAAAATCAATATTGAGTTGAGAGATTGGTAGAAGAGTTGAAAGAGTAGTGCTGTCTACTGATAACATGCTGTTCTGAATTTTGTTTTGTTCCTTCCACTTTTGCATGTTTAATCCATCCATGATACTCTCTTCGTTCCCAGTTATAGTTTACTTCATATTGTCTTAAGTCAAACCTATTTAACTTTGATCAAGTTTTTAGGAAAAAATATTGGCATCTATAAGTTAAAATAAAACAATAAATGCACTATCAAGACATATTTCATGGAGAGTTTAATGAAACCAATTTGATATGAGATGTGACTTTGTACTACAATTAGTGAGGATGGAGATGTAAGCTTGGGAGGCCAGGTAGTACCAAAGAAGGACATCTTCCGATATTTGGGATCGATGCTACTGAGAGATGGTGATATTGATGAAGATGTTAGCCATAGGATCAAAGCGAGGTGGATGAAATGGCGTCAAGTATCGGGAGTCCTATGTGAAAAGAGTGCCACAGAAGTTGAAAGGCAAGTTCTACAGGACGGCGATTAGGCCTGCTATGTTATATGGGACTGAGTGTTGGCCTACTAAGAGACGACATATCCAACAACTAAGTGTCGCAGAGATGCGTATGTTGCGTTGGATATATGGGCACACAAGATTGGAGCGAGTGAGAAACGATGACACGGCTAGGAGTAGTGCTAATTGAAGAAAAGATTATTCAACACCGGTTGAGATGGTTTGGGCATGTACACCGGAGACCCCCAGATGCACCGATGCACAGAGGTATCATAAGATGGGACAATAATGTCAAGAGAGGTAGAGGACGGCCAAACTTGACATGGTAGAAGACAATCAAAAGGGACTTGAAGGAATGGAATATCTCAATGGACTTGTGTTTGGATAGAAGTGCTTAGAAAGAAGTTATCCATGTGCCCAAACCGTGATTAGGCCTTTCCCTTTTATTGCTCTCAAAAGTTTTTTCCCCTTCCCTTTCTCTTTCACTTTTTGGTGACTTCTTGTTGGGTTTCAACTCTAGCCTACCCCAATTTGCTTGGAACTAAAGGGCTATGGTGTTGTTGTTGTAGATGTTGATGCATTTTTCTATAAACTCAGTTAAAGTTAGAGAAGTTTGGCTTAGGACAAAGCTAAAGTGAACTATAATTAGGAACGAAGGGAGTATGTTCAATATAAGTCGGTTCAGTTGCAAGTTAACACGAGTTTTCGTCCCTGAAGGTTGTTGGCCATCGGAAGAGGTTCTTGCCTACTACTGTATTAACCACTCGGATGTGTTCAGGTTTGCCGTTGCCTCTTGTTAGATTAGATTTATTACACATGTGACACTCCTGCATGGCTGCATTAGTATGGATTGTTTTGCTAAGATGAAACACTATTGAACCTTAGTTACTCTACGTTGTTGGCTTAAAAATTTTTATTAGGATTCAAGGACATATGTGAATTGCATATTCAACAAACATTGTGTTTTGTGAAAGAAAATAGGCTGATCTGGTTTGTGTGTTGAATCAGACAGGATCATAGGGTGCGTTATTGTCTCACACTCATAGCATACTGTGGTAGTGTGTCCTTCTAGGATAACCTGTAAGACAAATATAATATAATGATATATAGGTCCTTGTTCCTGTCAATATTTTTAAAAGTTGTTTACTGTGGTATGAAATAAATCCATGAGAGGTTTGAGCTGTGTATGTTGTCTGGGTTTTATAGTTACTCTTGCACTAGTTTTCTGTCCATGATATTTTTCATCATATTTTCTCGATGAGATCAATCAAGAGCAGAAAAATGAACAGATATCTGAGTGCTACATTAGTTCATGGTCTTTTTCAGTTGTGTCAGTTGTTTTATGTTGGAAAACTGACTCCTATTTAGAATTCTATATTAGTATGTACCTTTTGTTATGCCACATGAACCTATGGCAACAGCCTAATTCCATAGCCCACATTACCTTCAAGGCAAAACCTTTCCACAATAATAGTCCCTTGAAAACTTTTGCCACGACAATACTTCACTGCTACTTGGCCCCCCTTTGGAATGCAGGAATTGTATAGGATTCAGTTGTCACATGAAAAACATAGGAAAGAGGAAGACATCTCGCATTTCAATGGGGGGCTATAAGTTCAATTTTTATTATATATATCCGATTAATTGAATATTTAGTTCATTACAGGTCCAAGAAAGTGCTTGAACTTGGATCTGGTTATGGATTGGCTGGACTTGTTATTGCAGCCAGTACAAATGCTGACGAGGTTGTTATTTCTGATGGCAACCCACAAGTAGCTGAGTGTATCCTTCTTAATATAATGTATGCACAATGGAGAATGGAGTTTTTGCCAATATTGTGAACAGATCAATCATTCCAAAACTTAGCCCGTTTTGTTTTGTTTTGTTTTGTACTTTTCTTATTTCAAAAAAACATTTGTTGGCCTTTGTAAACCATTAACCCGCAGACATTCAGAAGAACATATCCATCAATGCAGAGACTTTTGGTGAGACCAAGGTTAAATCTTTGATACTGCATTGGGACAAAGAGCAAGCTTCAGAAATGTTGAATACTTTTGACATCATTGTTGCAAGTGACTGGTATGTTGACCCCCTTGATTCTTTGATATTCTTGAATACTGGTTATCTTTTCAATTCTGTACTGCCTTAATGTTTGACGCGTGTCAATGATATGCTATCAAACTTGTTACTTTGGCATGAACACATATAATCAGGAAATGTTTTTTATTTAGTCAAAAGCTATATCTTGTGTCTGTTAGTTCATAGTTGGTTTCATATGTACACTGATTACACCATCCATATTTATTAGTAATAAAATGGCTATCATATTATTAAGTTCCATTAGGACTTGTTCACATAATCACATTTTTGCCTTTCTTGCAGCACATTTTTCAAGCAATTCCATAAGGGCCTTGCCCGAACAGTCAAATCCTTGCTGAAGCATTCGGCAACCTCACAGGCCATCTTCCTGAGCCCCAAAAGAGGTGATTCTCTAGACAAATTCCTGGGAATTATTAAAGAGAATGGTCTCAGTTGTGAGTTGATAGAGAATTATGATCCTACTGTCTGGAATCTGCACAAAAAATTGGTGGCTGGTGAGGATAGAACCTGGCCTAATTATGACAAGGAGCATTGCTACCCTCTTCTGGTTAGAATTGGCTATTTTAGTGAGTTCTAATTTTCTTACATTTTTTTATCTTGGATGATCTATTTTGACATGAAGGAGGCAGCAAAATGAGATTTAGAAGTATGGAATCTACTTAATTGTCTAGACCTGAATATATGAGTGAATGGAAAACAGTTATTCATGTGTCTGAACATTGATCGGTGGCTTCTCTTATGTTTCAACTCTAGTCTACACGCAAACCACTAGTAAAGACTTAACCGATATGGGATGGATATATTATCTTAACTTCTTGTGCCATTAGATACCGATGGTTGTTTTATCGGAAAAAAAATATTGATGGTTGTACATAATTCTAGTTTGGAAATGATTTTGTTTAGGTAACTTAAAAGGTTATCCCTCAAGTAGCCAAAATTTTGAGTAAGATGATTATTAGTCCCCCCTCCCCTTCATAGAAGGGTTAATTAGAAATGTTACTCAAGCTTGTCTGGCTATCAAATCTTGCACAGTAGAGTTGCATATTGGCTATTGAGGCATGCAGTGCACCTGGCGTTTAAACAACTGCAACTGGAGTAGCATGCATAAGTTGGCAGTGTAATATATTTGATTTGCTTTGGTGCTTTGACAGCTACCTATGCTTAATGGTTGCTTGTTTATCTAGTAGATTACTGGTTGCAGGTTGAAAGCAATGTTATTTGTTGCCGCTTTCTACGACTTCGCATCTGCTAGGCTGACGTCTTGACCAACAATGATTGATAAGCTGACGTCTTGACTAACGACGATGATTGAAGACTCGTGTTATCTCATTCTATAGTGTTTGCTGCATCACGGCACCCACACATCGGTTTATTGGCCGATGTTACTGCTGTATGTGTGGCTAATTAATCTCTTCACAAGTTGCTATCAAACGGCTGTTTGGGTATCTTCATGATTGCTGACCGGATGAAAGCACTTCATTTGGCGATGTTAGCAAGGTCTCATGGATAACTCATAAAAAATCGACCTGGTAAAGACAGCCCAGGCATATCTTCTCACGCAGGTCGAGAAAACCTCCAAAATACATGTCCCTCCCTCATGTTATAAGTCGGCACCGTAGGCTATGTGAGAAACGACCGTGCTTTAGCATGGGACAAACAAGACGATTTTTTTTAAGTTTTAACCACAGCCTAAAAATTTGCTCCCACGAAGAGTCGAACCCAGAATCTGAGAAGTGCTATTCAGATCACCTAACTAAATCGGCTAGAGGTTCTTTCGCCCATTGATAACTCATAGATGCTAATGTTCTCGTAATTCGCTATGCCAGCAAGTGCATGATCCACGCACATATCCTTCTGCATTCGAGTTTATTCACGAGTGGATGCATGCACAGTAGTATTGACTTCCGTACCTTATCTCGCTCAAGATAACTAGGCGCATGTCGTGGAATGCTCGTGAACAACGATCAGCAATGACAGGTACGGTGAGATCATTGAAAAAAATAAATACTTACTTTAGAAGGGCTGTCAAGACGGGCGTGTTCGGCTGGCTACAAGCCGACACTGTTGCAGCTGTTTGGACTGCTGCAGCTGCAATCCATAGAGAGAAAAATACTGTAGAAGCCGCAGCCGCAGCCGGATTGCAGCCGCAGCAAGCCGCAGCGAACAAGCTATCGTTTGCACTCGCTTTAATTGATTTCTTTATGAACCGCCTCATTAGGTGCGTTGTTCTTGTCAGTCGCCATCTATGAACTTTGCATGGTTACCGTAGGATTAATGGATATTTTTGCTTGATGGATGTGTGTGCGTGAATGCGTGATAGTTCCAAGAACATATTTACAGTACACTGCCCAGAGCTAGCAGCTAGCAGCTAGCAGCTCCTTTTTTGCTCGTCCATTGCTACTACGCCATTACAAGAAAAGCCTCCAGCAAATCGTTTCCTTCTGTCTGTGTGTTGCCGACGCCGTGTGCGACAGTGCGAGCTTATATGAGCTGTCATGACACTCCTTTTCGTATAAAATTATACCAGCGTGCTATGTAAAATGTCCTGATCTTTCAGAAGTGAAGCTTGATGGGAATCTAGGACGAACTCTCCTGCTACAAAATAATAGAATGTCCATGGAACTGCTGTTTAAGTTGTGCCAATGGATTCATGTTCCCGAAATTCAAGTCATGTCAGGGGAACGTCTCCAACATATCCAATAACAAGAGCAAAGCTGTAGTAGCAGTAGCCTTATTGCTAGGCATGTGGGGACACCGACGCAGAGCAGACCAGCACGGCGTGTTCCATTCCTTTAACGACGAACCAACGATCGAAGGCTGCTTGTGCAACCTGCGGTCGGGTATGAACCAGTTCTACTCCTCTTCGCCTTCCTCCGTCCACCTATCCTCCTTCCTTAGCATATTTCTCGCAGGATTGTTGTCAGTACACCCATCTTTTTTGGCTCGAGATTCCTCCGTCCGGTTTAACAAACCCAAATCACGTGTAAAACTGTCCTACGTGCCTCCAGAGCTGGCCTCAGTTGCCTTGCTAAGTGTCAAGGGCGTTAAGCCCTCGAGCGGCTGGACCGCGGCTAAGTATTTCGTATCCGCCGTCCGTCTTCTTGGGCGAGGTATGTAGGCTTTAGAGAGTACAGAGAGATGGGAGATTAAGATAATATCTTTATTATTCCCTTCATTGTCTCACGGTTCCATATAAATAGGTCACCGGCCTGACCAACTAGGTAACTTCTAATTTAGGTAATAACTTATTTGGAAACCAACTCCCCTACAATTAAGGCCTATCAATTTAGCCACTAATCTAGCCACTTTCCTTGGACGGACCTTCCTTGGGTGAGCTGCTGCCACTTTTCTTGGACGAACCTTCCTTGGGTGAGCTGTTGTTGGCGCCCACCTTGAACGCCCAAACCTCAGCTCTCCTGGCGTCGCGGGCCCACGTATAGGTGCAGCCCCACATGACATCTCTCCCCCCCCCTCGAGGTCCAGCTCGTCCTCGAGCTGAAAATCTGGGTAGGTGGCACAAAACTTGTCGAGGTCCTCCCAGGTCGCTGAAGTTGCTGGTTCGCCCCGCCACTGGACCAGCACCTGTTGAACACCCCGTGCCAGGCGAGCGCGTTCCACCCGAGCTAGCTCTGGAACAATCGCCCATGATGGATGTCGGGTAGGGGCGGTGGGGCGGATGGAGGTGCCCCTACAAACTTCTTCAGGGTGCTCATGTGGAAGACGTCATGAATGCGGGCCTGTGGTGGCAGCTCCAGGCGAACGACGACGTTGTTGATAAGCTCGATGACGCGGTATGGCCCTAGGAAGCGGGGCTTCAGTTTACCCGTTGTCTGTTGTGGCAGCGAGGACGGAGCTCGCTGGCGAAGTCGAAGGAGCGCCCAGTCGCCGACTGCGTATGTCACTGGCCGATGTTGCTTGTCGTAGTGGTGTTTCTGCACCGCCTGTGCCTGCTCGAGGCGATAGCACACATCGGCGAGGAAGGCCTCGCGTTCCTCCATATCGCGTGCGACCGCATCCACCCTTGTTTCACCAGGCTCATAAGAGCGGATGGAGGGCGGGTCACGACCATACACCACCCGGAATGGCGTCTCCCGAAGCGAGGACTGGTATGTCGTGTTGTACACGTATTCGGCCCACGGCAGCCAACGAAGCCATTGTCGAGGATGGTCGCCTGTGAAACAGCGGAGGTACATAATGATGATGCGGTTGGCCGCCTCCGTCTGGCCGTCTGACTGTGGGTGGAAGGCGGACGACATGTGCAGCTTAGTGCCCATGAGCCGCATGAGCTCACGCCAGAACGTCGAGGTGAACACCGGGTCGCAGTCAGACACCATGGATTGCGGCACGCCATGGAGGCGTACAATGTCGGCGAAGAAGGCCTGTGCCACCGACTCGGCGGTGTACGAGTGGCCGAGGGCGATGAAGTGGCAGTACTTGCTGAAGCGGTCGACGACGGAGAGGATCACCGACTTCCCGTTGACACGGGGCAGTGCTTCAATGAAGTCGAGGCTGATGTCTGCCCAAACAACGGTGGGGATCGGTAGTGGCATGAGGAGACCTACGGGGTGAAGATGCTTCGACTTGTACCGCTGACAAGTGGGACATGCCCGTACGAAGTCCTGCACAACACGACGCATGTTGGGAAAATGGAAGTCACGGTGGAGGCGGTGTAGTGTGTGCTGGACGCCCTCATGTCCATCAGTATGGATAGCCGCCACAATCTCCTGCAGAAGTGGCGAGGACTATGGGATGTACAGGCGCCTGTCATAGAGAACCATGTCGTCGGCCACCGCCCATGGAGCAGTGTGTGTGCCTGCCCTGACTTCATCGTGGATGGCGGCCAGAGCGGGCTCAGTAGCCTGGGCGTGTTGGAGGCGGCTGATGAAGTCGAAGCGAGGCGCTGAGATTGCCTGGAGAGTCCCCGTGTCGTCCTCGTCGGTGTCGCGACGCGAGAGCGCGTCAGCCATCGTGTTCGTTGCTCCTGACTTGTACTCAACAGAGAAGTCGAACCCGAGGAGCTTGCGCACCCAATGATGCTGTGGAATGGTCGCTAGGCGCTGATCGAGGAGGTACTTGATGCTGTAGTGGTCTGTCTTGACGACGAAGCGTCGCCCCCACAGGTACGGCCTCCAATGTCGTACGACAAGCACAAGCCTGATGAGTTCATGCTCCTAGGCGGTAGGGAGCGATGGCGAGGTGCCACCGATCGGCTGAAGAAGGCGATAGGATGAGCCTCCTGTATGAGCACCGCCCCGAAGCCATAGGTGGACGCGTCGCACTCCACGACGAAGGGCTTGGTGAAGTCCGGTAATGTCAACACCGGTGCTGTCGTCACTGCCCCTTTGAGGGCACTGAAAGCGTTGGTCGCCTCGTCGGACCACACGAACCCCTCTTTCTTCAGGAGTGTCGTGAGGGGTGATGCAATGGCGCCATAGTTGTGGACGAACTTGCGGTAGTAGCCTGCCAAATCGAGGAAGCCATGCACGGCTCGCGTCGATCGAGGTTGGGGCCAGTCGTGGATGGCCTGGACCTTTGCGGGGTCCATAGCGACGCTAGCCGCTAAAATGACGTGGCCGAGGTAGGCGATGGAGTCAACACCAAATGAGCACTTGGACCTCTTGACAAAGAGTCGGTGCTGGCGCAGGGTGTTGAGGACGACGCGGAGGTGCCGGAGGTGGTCCGCCCATGAGGTGTTGTATATCAAGATGTCGTCAAAGAAGACAAGCACAAACCGGCGGAGGTAGGTTCACAGGACGTCGTTCATCAAAGCCTGGAATGTGGCTGGGGCGTTGCACAGCTCTGAAAGGGAAATGTGCCCTTGGGCCATTTCTAAGTATTTTGGTGATTTAGTGTCCAACACAAGTGCCTAAGTGTGAAAAGGTGGACAAAGTACAAATCAAGGATAAAGGTATGTTTCTTAGACTTAGTACATTGTTTTATGGACTAATGTATTGTGTCTAAGTGCTGGAAACAGGAAAAATCCAATTGAAAATGCCTTGCTCGAGCAGCCAAAGTATGCTCAGTCTGGGAGCACCGGACTGTCCGGTGGTGCACCGGACAGTGTCCGGTGCGCCAGGCTGGCTCTAGCGAACAGGCTGCTCTCGGGACTTCGACGGCGGTGTACGACTATAATTCACCGGACTGTCCGGTGGTGCACCGGACTGTCCGGTGGGCCGTTCACAGGCGAACTCGTCGCTCTCGGGAATTCGTCGGCGACGTACGGCTATAATTCACCGGACTGTCCGGTGTGCACCGGACTGTCCGGTGTGCACCGGACTGTCCGGTGAGCCAACGGTCGGCAGGGCCAACGGTCGGCCGCGCGATCTGCGCGGGACACGTGGCCGAGCCAACGGCTAGAAGGGGGCACCGGACTGTCCGGTGTGCACCGGACATGTCCAGTGCGCCAACGGCTCCCAGGCTGCCAACGGTCGACTGCGCCATTTTTGGAAAGAAATCGGGCACCGGACAGTGTCCGGTGTGCACCGGACTGCCGGTGCGCCAGTCGACAGAAGGCAAGATCAGCCTTCCTAGATTGCTCTCAACGGCTCCTAGCTGCCTTGGGGCTATAAAAGGGACCCCTAGGCGCATGGAGGAGCACACCAAGCATTCCTACAACATTCCTAAGCACTAAGACATCGATTCCGCGTCTTTGATTCTTTGCAATAGCAATTAGAGCTCTAGTTGAGTGGTGAACTCATTGAGTTGTGTTGTGAGCTCTCATTGCGACTTGTGTGCGTGGTGTTGCTGTGATTTCTTGTCTTGAGTGCGTTGCTAATCCCTCCCTTGCTCTGTGCTTCTTTGTGAATTTCAAGTGTAAGGGCGAGAGGCTCCAAGTTGTGGAGATTCCTCGCAAACGGGATTGAGAAAAGCAAGCAAAACACCGTGGTATTCAAGTGGGTCTTTCGACCGCTTGAGAGGGGTTGATTGCAACCCTCGTCCGTTGGGACGCCACAACGTGGAGTAGGCAAGCGTTGGTCTTGGCCGAACCACGGGATAACCACCGTGCCATCTCTGTGATTGATCTTGTTGGTTATTGTGTTTTGTTGAAGTTTCCTCTCTAGCCACTTGGCGGTTATTGTGCTAACACTTAACCAAGTTTTTGTGGCCTAAGTTTTAAGTGTTACAGGATCACCTATTCACCCCCCCTCTAGGTGCTCTCAATTGGTATCAGAGCCATTCTCTTCACAAAGGGACTAACCGCCCGAAGAGATGGATCCTAAGGGGAAGGGTATCGTGATCAACGATAAAGAGAAGGAATCTTTCGTCAACGAGCCGAAGGATGACAAGCCTACCGACTCAGGCTCGGGCCATAGACGGAAAGATGGGAAGAAGAAGAAGAAGACAAGGCGCATCAAGGAAATTGTCTACTACGACGACAGCGATGAGTCTACTTCTTCCCAAAAGGACGACGACCACAACGACTACAAGAGAAGGAAACCGGTCAATTCGAACTTTTCTTTTGACTACTCTCGTATTCCTCAAAGTTCAAATTCACATTTGCTCTCCATTCCTCTCGGCAAGCCTCCACACTTTGATGGGGAAGACTACGGATTTTGGAGCCACAAAATGTGTAGTCACCTATTCTCTCTCCATCCTAGTATATGGGAGATTGTAGAGAGTGGAATGCACTTTGATAGTACGGATAGTCCCATGTTCATTAATGAGCAAATTCATAAGAATGCACAAGCTACTACTGTTCTTCTAGCTTCATTGTGCAGGGATGAATACCACAAAGTGAGCGGCTTGGATAACGCCAAGCAAATATGGGACACCCTCAAAATCTCTCATGAGGGGAACAACGTCACCTTGCTCACCAAGATGGAGTTGGTGGAAGGCGAGCTTGGACGGTTCGCAATGATAAGGGGCGAGGAGCCAACCCAAACATACAACCGGCTCAAGACCCTTATCAACAAAATAAGGAGCTACGGAAGCACGCGATGGACGGACCACGACGTCGTCCGACTGATGCTAAGGTCCTTTACCGTTCTTGATCCTCATTTGGTGAATAATATTCGTGAGAATCCCAGGTACACCAAAATGTCACCCGAAGAAGTCCTTGGAAAATTCGTAAGCGGGCGAATGATGATCAAGGAGGCGAGGTACGTGGACGACGCATTGAATGGTCCAATCAACGAGCCTCAACCCCTTGCTCTCAAGGCAACAAGAAGCAAGGAGGCGCTACCTAGCAAGGTGGCACAAATTGAGGCGGCCAGACTTAATGATGAAGAGATGGCCCTCATCATCAAGAGATTCAAGACGGCGCTAAAGGGTCGCAAGGGGCAACCAAGCAAGACCAAGACAAAGGGGAAGCGCTCATGCTTCAAATGTGGTAAGCTTGGTCATTTTATTGCTAACTGTCCCAACAATGATAGTGATCAGGATCAAGGGAACAAGAGGGAGAAGAAGAAGAACTATAAGAAGGCAAAGGGCGAGGCACATCTTGGCAAGGAGTGGGATTCGGATTGCTCCTCGTCCGACTCCGACAATGAAGGACTCGCCACCACCGCCTTCAACAAGTCATCCCTCTTCCCCAACGAGCATCACACATGCCTTATGGCAAGGGAGAAGAAGGTATGTACTCGAAACTCTACTTATGCTTCTTCAAGTGAGGACGAATCTAGTGATGAGGATGAAATAGATTATTCATGTTTATTTAAGGGCCTAGATAGAACCAAGGTAGATAAAATTAATGAATTGATTGATGCCTTGAATGATAAGAATAGGCTTTTAGAAAAACAAGAGGACTTGTTGTATGAAGAACATGACAAATTTGTAGAAGCACAAAAATCTCATGCCTTAGAAGTTAAGAGAAATGAAATGCTTTCTTATGAATTATCTTCTTGCCATGAGACGATTTCTAGCTTAAGGAGCATTAATGATGATTTGAATGCTAAGTTAGAAATAGCTAGTAAATCAACAACTTGTGTAGAAAATGTTGTTATTTGCAATAGATGTAAAGATTTTGATATTGATGCTTGTAGTGAACACATAGCTTCTATTGCAAAGTTAAATGATGAAATGGCTAGTCTTAATGCCCAACTTAAGGCTAGCAAAAGTGATTTTGATAAACTAAAATTTGCTAGGGATGCCTACACGATTGGTAGACACCCCTCAATCAAGGATGGGCTTGGCTTCAAGAGGGAAGCCAAGAACTTAACAAGCCATAAGGCTCCCATCTCCGCCAAGGAGAAAGGGAAGGCCCCTATGGCAAGTAGTACTAAAAAGAACCATGCTTTTATGTACAATGATAGAAGACAGTCTCATAGGAGTTGTAATGCTTTTGATTCACATGCCTATGATTCTTATGCTATGTTTGCTCCCAGTTCTTCCTATATGCATGATAGAGATATGCCTAGGAAAAATATTCATCATGTGCCTAGAAAGAATATTGTTCATGTTCCTAGAAAAGTTATGAATGGTCCCTCTACAATTTATCATGCTTTAAATGCTTCCTTTGCTATTTGTAGAAAGGATAGGAAGATAGTTGCTAGGAAATTAGGGGCAAAATGCAAGGGTGATAAAACTTGCATTTGGGTCCCTAAGGAAATTGTGACTAACCTTGTAGGACCCAACAAGAGTTGGGTACCTAAGACCCAAGCCTAAATTTGCCTTGAAGGTTTATGCATCCGGGGGTTCAAGCTGGATTATCGACAGCGGATGCACGAACCATATGACGGGGGAAAAGAAGATGTTCACCTCCTACGTCAAGAATAAGGATTCCCAAGATTCAATCATATTCGGTGATGGGAACCAAGGCAAGGTGAAAGGTTTAGGCAAGATTGCAATATCAAATGAGCACTCTATCTCTAATGTGTTTTTAGTTGAGTCTCTTGGATATAATTTACTATCTGTCAGTCAATTATGTAATATGGGATATAATTGTTTATTTACAAATGTAGATGTGTCTGTCTTTAGAAGATGTGATGGTTCACTAGCTTTTAAGGGTGTACTAGATGACAAACTTTATTTAGTTGATTTTGCAAAAGAGGAGGCCGGTCTAGATGCATGCTTAATTGCTAAGACTAGCATGGGCTGGTTGTGGCATCGCCGCTTAGCACATGTGGGGATGAAGAACCTTCACAAGCTTCTAAAAGGAGAACACGTGATAGGTTTGACTAACGTGCAATTCGAAAAAGATAGACCTTGTGCAGCTTGTCAAGCAGGTAAACAAGTGGGAGGAGCACATCACAGCAAGAATGTGATGACCACTTCAAGACCTCTAGAGCTGCTGCATATGGACCTCTTCGGACCCGTCGCCTATCTGAGCATAGGAGGAAGTAAGTATGGTCTAATTATTGTTGATGACTTTTCCCGCTTCACTTGGGTGTTCTTTTTGCAGGATAAGTCTGAAACCCAAGGGACCCTCAAGCGCTTCCTAAGGAGAGCTCAAAATGAGTTTGAGCTCAAGGTAAAGAAGATAAGAAGCGACAACGGGTCCGAATTCAAGAATCTTCAAGTGGAGGAATTCCTTGAGGAGGAGGGGATCAAGCACGAGTTCTCTACTCCCTACACACCTCAGCAAAATGGTGTGGTAGAGAGGAAGAATAGGACGCTCATAGATATGGCGAGGACTATGCTTGGAGAGTTCAAGACCCCCGAGCGCTTTTGGTCAGAAGCCGTGAACACGGCTTGCCACGCCATCAACAGGGTCTACCTTCACCGCCTCCTCAAGAAGACTTCATATGAGCTGCTGACTGGTAACAAACCCAATGTATCTTATTTTCGTGTTTTTGGGAGCAAGTGTTATATTCTTGTGAAGAAAGGTAGAACCTCTAAATTTGCTCCCAAAGCTGTAGAAGGGTTTTTATTAGGTTATGATTCAAATACAAAGGCATATAGGGTCTTCAACAAATCATCGGGTTTGGTTGAAGTCTCTAGCGATGTTGTATTTGATGAGACTAATGGCTCTCCAAGAGAGCAAGTTGTTGATCTTGATGATGTAGATGAAGAAGATGTTCCAACAGCCGCAATACGCACCATGGCGATTGGAGATGTACGGCCTCAGGAACATTTGGAGCAAGATCAACCGTCTTCCTCAACTATGGTGCATCCCCCAACCCAAGATGACGAACAGGTACCTCAAGTGGAGGCGCATGATCAAGGGGGAGCACAGGATGTTCAAGTTGAAGAGGAAGAAGCACCTCAGGCACCTCCAACCCAAGTTCGAGCGACGATTCAAAGGGATCATCCTGTCGACCAAATATTGGGTGATATTAGCAAGGGAGTAACTACTCGCTCGAGATTAGTTAATTTTTGTGAGCATTACTCCTTTGTCTCTTCTATTGAGCCTTTCAGGGTAGAAGAGGCCTTGCTAGATCCGGACTGGGTGTTGGCCATGCAGGCGGAACTCAACAACTTCAAGCACAATGAAGTTTGGACACTGGTGCCTCGTCCCAAGCAAAATGTTGTGGGAACCAAGTGGGTGTTCCGCAACAAACAGGACGAGCACGGGGTGGTAACGAGGAACAAGGCTCGACTTGTGGCAAAAGGTTATGCCCAAGTCGCAGGTTTGGACTTTGAGGAGACTTTTGCTCCTGTGGCTAGGCTAGAATCAATTCGTATCTTGCTAGCATATGCCGCTCACCATTCTTTCAGGTTGTACCAAATGGATGTGAAGAGCGCTTTCCTCAATGGCCCGATCAAGGAGGAGGTGTACGTGGAGCAACCCCCTGGCTTCGAGGATGAACGGTACCCCGACCATGTGTGTAAGCTCTCTAAGGCGCTCTATGGACTTAAGCAAGCCCCAAGAGCATGGTATGAATGCCTTAGAGACTTTTTAATTGCTAATGCTTTCAAGGTTGGGAAAGCCAATCCAACTCTTTTTACCAAGACTTGCGATGGTGATCTTTTTGTGTGCCAAATTTATGTCGATGACATAATATTTGGTTCTACTAATCAAAAGTCTTGTGAAGAGTTTAGCAGGGTTATGACGCAGAAATTCGAGATGTCGATGATGGGCGAGTTGAACTACTTCCTTGGGTTCCAAGTGAAGCAACTCAAGGACGACACTTTCATCTCCCAAACGAAGTACACGCAAGACTTGCTAAAGCGGTTTGGGATGAAGGACGCCAAGCCCGCAAAGACGCCGATGGGAACTGACGGACACACCGACCTCAACAAAGGAGGTAAGTCCGTTGATCAAAAAGCATACCGGTCCATGATAGGTTCTTTGCTTTATTTATGTGCTAGTAGACCGGATATTATGCTTAGCGTATGCATGTGTGCTAGATTTCAATCCGATCCTAAGGAGTGTCACTTAGTGGTTGTGAAGCGAATTCTAAGATATTTAGTGGCTACGCCTTGCTTCGGGATCTGGTATCCAAAGGGGTCTAACTTTGACTTGATTGGATACTCAGATTCCGACTATGCTGGATGTAAGGTCGATAGGAAGAGTACATCGGGGACGTGCCAATTCTTAGGAAGGTCCCTGGTGTCGTGGAATTCTAAGAAACAAACTTCCGTTGCCCTATCCACCGCTGAGGCCGAGTATGTTGCCGCAGGACAGTGCTGCGTGCAACTACTTTGGATGAGGCAAACCCTCAGGGACTTTGGCTACAATCTGAGCGAAGTCCCACTCCTATGTGATAATGAGAGTGCTATCCGAATAGCGGAAAATCCTGTTGAGCACAGCCGCACAAAGCACATTGACATCCGGCATCACTTTTTGAGAGACCACCAGCAAAAGGGAGATATCGAAGTGTTTCATGTTAGCACCGAGAACCAGCTAGCCGATATCTTCACTAAGCCTTTAGATGAAAAGACCTTTTGCAGGATGCGTAGTGAGCTAAATGTCCTAGATTCGCGGAACTTGGATTGAACTGTAGCATACATGTGCTTATGCCTTTGATCATGTTCATTCTGCATTCTGTTGCTTATTGTGGTGCTCAAGTTGTACAAACACTCCCTGGACCTCACAAGTCCTTTTTGCAAGTGATGCACATATTTAGGGGGAGCTGTGCTACAACTTGACCCTTTGAGACTAACCATGTACTTGAGTTTGGTTGTTTTAGTCTCAAAGGAGGTTTGAAAGGGAAAAGGTGGACTTGGACCATGAAAGACTTCCACTGCACTCCGATGAGAGGGTAACGTATTCCAAGTTCATCTCATGTACTCTTATTGCCTTTGTGTTCTTATTTGAAGATTTTGGTGAGGCAATGGGGTTAAGGGGCCAAGATTGATCCCGTTTTGGTGCTTGATGCCAAAGGGGGAGAAAATAAAGGCCAAAGCAATAGATGGATCAGCTACCACTTGAGAAATTTTGAAAATAGTAGATTAGAGCTTTTGGTTTGTCAAAACTCTTTTATTGTCTCTTATGTCAAAAGTTGGTCTCTTGTGGGGAGAAGTGTTGATTATGGGAAAAGGGGGAGTTCTTGAAATCCTTGATCAAATTTCTTTGGAATACCTCTCTTTATGTCTCTACAAGTGGATTTGACTTAGAGATAGGAATTTGAGTTTAATTTGCAAAAACAAACCAAGTGGTGGCATAGAGTGATCCATATATGTCAAATTGAATCAAAACAATTTTGAGTTCTTATTTGAATTGATTTTGTACTTGTTCTACTTGCTTTATGTTGTGTTGGCATAAATCACCAAAAAGGGGGAGATTGAAAGAGAAATGTGCCCTTGGGCCATTTCTAAGTATTTTGGTGATTGAGTGTCCAACACAAGGGCCTAAGTGTGAAAAGGTGGACAAAGTACAAATCAAGGATAAAGGTATGTTTCTCAGACTTAGTACATTGTTTTATGGACTAATGTATTGTGTCTAAGTGCTGGAAACAGGAAAAATCCAATTGAAAATGCCTTGGCTAGAGCAGCCAAAGTATGCTCAGTCTGGGAGCACCGGACTGTCCGGTGGTGCACCGGACAGTGTCCGGTGCGCCAGGCTGGCTCTAGCGAACAGGCTGCTCTCGGGACTTCGACGGCGGTGTACGGCTATAATTCACCGGACTGTCCGGTGGTGCACCGGACTGTCCGGTGGGCCGTTCACAGGCGAACTCGTCGCTCTCGGGAATTCGTCGGCGACGTACGACTATAATTCACCGGACTGTCCGGTGTGCACCGGACTGTCCGGTGAGCCAACGGTCGGCAGGGCCAACGGTCGGCCGCGCGATCTGCGCGGGACACGTGGCCGAGCCAACGGCTAGAAGGGGGCACCGGACTGTCCGGTGTGCACCGGACATGTCCAGTGCGCCAATGGCTCCCAGGCTGCCAACGGTCGACTGCGCCATTTTTGGAAAGAAATCGGGCACCGGACAGTGTCCGGTGTGCACCGGACTGTCCGGTGCGCCAGTCGACAGAAGGCAAGATCAGCCTTCCTAGATTGCTCTCAACGGCTCCTAGCTGCCTTGGGGCTATAAAAGGGACCCCTAGGCGCATGGAGGAGCACACCAAGCATTCCTACAACATTACTAAGCACTAAGACATCGATTCCGCGCCTTTGATTCTTTGCAATAGCAATTAGAGCTCTAGTTGAGTGGTGAACTCATTGAGTTGTGTTGTGAGCTCTCGTTGCGACTTGTGTGCGTGGTGTTGCTGTGATTTCTTGTCTTGAGTGCGTTGCTAATCCCTCCCTTGCTCTGTGCTTCTTTGTGAATTTCAAGTGTAAGGGCGAGAGGCTCCAAGTTGTGGAGATTCCTCGCAAACTGGATTGAGAAAAGCAAGCAAAACACCGTGGTATTCAAGTGGGTCTTTGGACCGCTTGAGAGGGGTTGATTGCAACCCTCGTCCGTTGGGACGCCACAACGTGGAGTAGGCAAGCGTTGGTCTTGGCCGAACCACGGGATAACCACCGTGCCATCTCTGTGATTGATCTTGTTGTTTATTGTGTTTTGTTGAAGTTTCCTCTCTAGCCACTTGGCGGTTATTGTGCTAACACTTAACCAAGTTTTTGTGGCCTAAGTTTTAAGTGTTACAGGATCACCTATTTACCCCCCCTCTAGGTGCTCTCAAGCTCGAACGACATCACCAGGAACTCGTAGAGGCCGTCGTGGGTGCGGAACGCCGTTTTATGGACGTCCTCCTGCCGCATCCATACTTGGTGATACCCCGACCGCAGGTCCAGCTTGGTGAAGAGGCGTGCGCCATGGAGCTCGTCGAGGACCGGGATCGGGAACGCGTCCTTGACAGTGAGCGTGTTCAACGCGCGGTAGTCGACACAGAAGCGCCACGGTCCGTCTGGCTTCTTGACGAGGATGACCGGGGACAAGAACGCTAAGTCGCTGCGGCGGATGATGCCCTGGTCGATCATGGCGGCGCACTGCCGCTCAAGTTCGTCCTTGTGCGCCGCAGGGTACCTGTACGGTCGCACCGCCACCGGGGAGGAGCCCGGCTTGAGGACTATGTGGTGCTCACGGCCTCGTGCTAGAGGTAGTCCGATCGGCTCGGTGAATACATCGGCGAAGGCGTGTAACAACCCGTCGATGAGGGTGTCGTCGGTTGTGGCGGCGAGGAGAGTCGGCGCGGATGGAGGTGCCACGCCGCGCCAGCAGACGTCGCGCCCCTCCCACTAGAATGCCATGGTTCGGGCGGTGAAGTCCCATACAATGGGCCCGAGCGTGGCCATCCAGTGCGTGCCGAGGACGACGTCGTACCCGGCTAAGGGCATTACGAAGAGATCGACGCCGAATACCATGCCGCCCACGTCGACCGGAGCTTGGCGAAGAACGCTCGGGCAGGCCACGCGCTCCCCATTGGCCATCGTTGCCGTGAGTCGAGGCCGTGGCTCGATGGTTAGCCTCGAGCGTCGCGCAACCGCTTCCCCGATGAAGCTGTGTGTTGAGCCCGTGTTGATGAACGCGACGAAAGTAGCGGCACCGATGACCACCTGCAGTTGTACCGTATTGCCGACGAATACCTCGGCAACGGCGTGAAGGGAGAACACCGGCGTCTCCGTGTCGTGGTCATCCCCCGTGGCGGACTCGTCGGCGGTGTCCAACTCGACGCCGTTGATGTAAAAGATCCGCGTACAGACGCGGTTGTGCCCCCGTGTGTAGCGCTCGTTGCAGTTGAAGCAGAGGCCCTGCCGTCGGCGCTCCTCTTGCTCCTGCATGGATAGGCGCTTGCGCCCATCTGCCATGACCGAGGGCGTGGCTACCTTCTCAGCCGGCGGAGCAGGCAGAGCTAGTCGCGATGCAGGTGTCGGGCAGCAGGCCACGGGGCGCGCCCTTGGGAGGCGTCGGTGTATATTGCTCCCGAAGCTCTAGCTGGCGCGCCAGGCTCATGGCAGCCGCTAGGGACTGCAGGTTGTGTACCTGTACGTCAAGGCTGAGCGGGGGACGAAGACCCCCCGTGAATAGTTGGACCCGTTGTGCCTCGTCGAGGGGTCCTGCCCGTGGAAGGAGTGCCTGGAAGCGGTCCTGATAGTCTGCGACGGACCCCGTGCGGCGGCAATCAACCAGCTCGAAGAGAGGCGCGACGCGGAGAGGAGGGCCGTAGCGCAGATTGAGCAACTCCTTGAACCGGCGCCACGATGGAGTACCCTCGTCCGCCTGGACCAGGATATACCACATCTGCGCCCCATGCTCCAAGTTGTAGGATGTCATCCAGACCTTCTCCTCCTCCATGATGCGTTGCTGATGGAAGTAGGATTCGCAGCGGTTGATGAAGATGAGAGGATCGGTTTTACCATCGTACCGGGGAAAGTCCAGCTTTTGGAACCTCGGTGGCCGGTCCCCATGGTGCTCGCCGTAGCCGATCTTGTGGCCTGAGGCGGACGTGCGGTCGGCTGAGGCTGGCGATGGCCTGGGCGTTGGCCGCGACGGACGTCTGCAGTGACTTGAGAGCCTCGGCGAGGGCCTCGAAGTCGTTGGAATCACCCATGGCTGGAACGTAGGACGCAACAGAGGACGTCGGTGAAGTTGGTGCGGCGGCTGGGGGCGGTGGTGAGGTGGTGGCGGCTGGTGTAGTGGTGGACCGGGAAGAGGATCGCCGGGATCGTGATACCAGGTTGTCAAGGGCGTTAAGCCCTCGAGCGGCTGAAACGCGGCTACGTAGCTCGTATCCGTCGTCCGTCTTCTCCGGCGAGGTATTCCTCCGCCGTAGGCTTTAGAGAGTACATGGAGATGGGAGATTAAGGTAATATCTTTCTTATTCCCTTCATTGCCTCACGGTTCCATATAAATAGGCCACTGGCCTGACCAACTAGGTAACTTCTAATTTAGATAATGACTTATTTGGAAACCAACTCCCCTACAATTAAGGCATATCAATTTAGCCACTAATCTAGCCACTTTCCTTGGACGGACCTTTCTTGGGTGAGCTGCCGCCACTTTTTTTGGACGAACCTTCCTTGATTGAGCTGCTGTTGGTGCCCACCTTGAATGCCCGAGCCTCAACTCTCCTGGCGTCGTGGGCCCGCGTGTAGGTGTGGCCCTACATGACACTAAGCGACCGGGAGTCAAACGAAAAGGTGAGCCCTTAGTTCACGATCACGAGGGTCGTGCAGCCGGGCAACCACAGTCCAGCGGTGCACAATGGAGTGGACAATCACTAGCAGAAGCAATGGCGTTTATAAGTATTTGACAGAGAGGCGACAACACACTGCTGCCTCACGAAGTCACGACTAAATGCTGAATCATACATGAATCAGAAAGCTCCTTCGTTATGTTTCAGGCAACGCGGTGTCCTGACGTTTCTTTTCTATTAGGTAGCCAACTGACTACTGATGCTGCTGTAGCCTGTAGCTGTCCTTATACACGTTCTAATCAGGGACCTGTCGCGTATCAGAATTGGCATCGGGCCTTGTGACTGACAGTGGTTTTAACGGACTAATTTTTAGTTACTTCGTTTTATTTTATTTTAGTTTCTAAATTCTGAAAACTAAAGCTCTATTTTAATTTTCGTATTTAGTAATTTAGAGATAAAATATAGGAAGTAAAGTTTAGTCCCTAGAAACGACTGGCGGGTGGCCGGTCATCGTCACGGCCAGTGTCGGTCACTGGACTGGACATCCTCATTTCTTGCTGATGGGTGCCTGTCTGAAAGCCACATGCGACCTTCGCGTCGCGTCGGCCAAATTTTTTTGTATTTTGGCCCTTTAATAGGAATAAAATCACATTTAGACCCTAGAAAATTTTAATCTTATTTTTGGACCTTTAGCTCGGCGCCATAGCCATCTCGACGCCATAGGCTATGGCGCCGAGCTCTGACGTGGCGGTGGCGGCCAGGGCTGATGTGGCAGCCCATATGGCACATAGCTCGGCGCCACAGATCTTGACGCCGAGCTAGGATTTAGTCGCGCGGGCAGTTTTCACCGTGGTTCTCTTCTCACTGTGTTTTCTCACCAAGCCACCTCTCCTCGTCACCGCCGCCGCGCCGCCCGAGCGCGCCCACCGCCGCCGCGCCCCCCGAGCCCGTGGCCCTCCGCCGCGCCCCCCGAGCGCGCCGCCGCCGGCTCGCTCCCGCGACGCCCGTCGCGCCGCCCCCGAGCCACCACGCCGCCCGAGCCACAGCCGTCAGCTGCTCTAGGTATTTTTTTCAAATTTTAAAATAATTTATATGTATTTGTTTGATATTAATTGTTTAGTTAGTTTTTAGTTATTTATAATTAGTTCTCATGCCATGTGCCATTTATTTGATATATGTATTTATTTGTTAGTAATGAGTTAGGTTTAGGTATTAGTTATTAGTTAGTCGTTAGTGAGTAGTCATTTATTTTGTAGCATAGTTTAGGGTTTATGGTTTACTTGTAAGGTAGTAGTTAGCGTTAATTAACATTGTTTAGCATTTATTTAGCCTTGGGTTTATTTAGTACTTTTATATGTTTAGCCATCGCGCTGAAGGTTTATCTGCAGGTTTTAGAAACCTGACCATATAGGGGAGGTGCTGCCCATTTTTTACTTGATAGTGTTAGTCAGATACCATATTTAATGGATATCGAGTTAGTAATATGTGTTTGCAATAGATGGACACCCTAGTGATACTATACCATGGAGGAAGCGTGGAGATAGATGCTTATGAGAATGTTAGTTTTGCTGGTATGAAGATCGTGACCATGATGTTCGATGAAAGACCATCTTTTGACAAGATTTTCGCTCGAGCTTGTGAGGAGATTAGTTGCAACATAAACGACCCTAGAATATCAATTCAGGGTTTGTTGTCCCATATTACATATGGAACAGTTGTCCGACGGTTGATCTCCATTGTCTCAGAAGATGATTGGGTGAGATATGTAAGAATTGTGAAGACGATGGTTCCACCATGTTTGGATGTGGTTGTTCAAAAGTTATTTGTTAGTCACTGCGATGCTCCAGTCGGGTTGTCTCCACAAATGCCAAATGCATCTCGTATTGAAGCTCCTTTGGTAGAGCTTCCGGAAGAAGTGGTTGTTGTGCCCGATGCTCAATCCAAGCCGCATGAGTATGAGATTTCTCGTCCTCTTCCTGGCGTTTGTGGGGCTTCTAATCCGGTGGTACCCCCCAAGAGATCCCATTGACCCAGGATCCAGTTCAGGATCATCCTAGTAAGTGTCTTTAACACGTTGTTCATATCCGTCGTTATTTTGTTTGATTAGACTTTTAAATGTAGTATTTCCTACTTCGACCCGATGCATGATCTCTACAAATAGATAATGGTGATCATCTTGATGTGCCTGTATCATATAATATGAACAACATATGCAGGGCATCAAATAGTGTTGATGTTCAGATTGAGGATGAGGAGGAGCCATATGAGGCTGCACGGGCCTTAGATTCTGATGATGTCTGTCGGTGTTTCGGACCCGAGGGACCCTCAACCGAACCGACTAGTGAATTTTATGCCGCGTGTCCCAGTCCAGATGGATTGATGCAAGATGAAACACAAGGTTTATCCTGGTTCGGGCTAAGAGGGCCCTTCTTCCAGCGGAGGGAGGATGAGGCTTATATTATCTTGCACCAGGGTGCTTGTAGTAGGGGATACAAGCTTTGCGAGAGAGGGAACGGATCCCAGGTCTCTTGAGAGATCTGGTGTTGTGGAGCGAAGGTTGCACTGGCGAGTTCTTTGTTGGTGTTGCGTGAGCCATATCGGTGAGCTTTCAGAGCGTGTCTTGGGAAGGTCCTAGGCGTCTCCTTTTATAGGTACAAGGAGGTGACCAGTCTATACAAATGGGGGTGCAGCTATGCGCTAATGTGAACGGCGGAGAAGTGCTTGAGCACTGTAGAAGCGTGGCCGGCGGTGCGGCCCCAGGTCCCGTCCCCTGTAGCGGTGCGACCGGCTCCACTGAGTTGAAGCCGAGCCCTGTAGCGTCGTGGCCGGTGATATGGTTTGGTCGTCGAGGTGGCCTTGAAGTTCGTGTCCTGCTGACGTTTCTTTAACTTTGTAGAGAGCTGCGGACAGTCGATGTCATGATCGCGTACCGGGGATCATCATTACCTGTTACTGGAGTAATTTGATGTGACACCGGTCTTGTTCCTTCGTAGCCTGAGGTGGCTAGCTAGGGGAAGGACAGTGATGTATTCCTCGTTCGCGTAGTTGGTCCGGGTCCGTCTCGGGCGAGGCGGTGATTTCTGCCGAAACCACTCCCGAAGCTGAGGCCTAAGTCGGGTGAGGCGAAGATCTCTTCTCGAGGCCGAGGATGAGGCCGAGGCCTGGGTCGGGCGAGGCGTAGATCTCCTCCCGAGACCGAGGCTGAGGCCAAGGCCTAGGTCGGGCGAGGCGGAGATCCATCCCGAGGCTGAGCCCGTGCTCGGGTATGGTGACAATTCCTCCCGAGGCCGAGGCTGGGGTCGGGCGAGGCGGAACTCCCTGTTGCGCCCGAGGCTGAACTCAGGAGAGGCGGTACTACTGTTGTTAGTCTTACCTTGGTGGTTGGCATAGTGGTCGGAACGGGGGTGAATAGTGTTGTTATCCTATCAGAACGATCAGTAAAAGGGTGAAGTGATTGTGGTCATTTCGACCTTGCCAACCGCGGCGCGCGTGTCAGGATAAGGTGTCAGGTGATCCCTGCATTAAATGCGCACGTGATACGGTCGATGGCAAGGCGGTTTGGCCGAGGCCTCTACCCGACAAAGTTTATCCGAGTTTTGCCTCAGGCGAGCCGGGGGTGTGCTTCCTGCCTGAGGGGACCCTTGGGCGAGCCGTGAATCCGTATGGTACTACTGTTCTTGCCTGAGGTTGGGCTCGGGTGAGTCAGGACCGAGGCCCTTGGTAGACGAGGCCTTGACTTGAACCGTGCTTACCAGTCTTGATGGTTTTGTTTTAAAGGTGTTTTCAGACACATTTAGGAGTACTGGGGGTACCCTTAGTTATGGTACCCGACAGTAGCCCCCGAGCCTCGAAGGGAGTGCAGGCACTCGCTTGGAGGTTCTACCGGATTTTTGCAAGGTGACTGGTCTTTTTGCATTTTGTTCTGATGGGTGCGCGCGAGCGCACCCGTCGGGTGTAGCCCCCGAGGCCTCGGAGGAGTGGTTTGACTCCTCTGAGGTCTTGACACTCTTCCTGTGATTCCTTGGTCGGCCTTGTTGTTCTTTCATGCGGCTTGGCCGCGGCCCTGGGTGCATAATCGGGCCCCAAGTTTTTAAGTTTAGTTTGTCGACGCTGTCAACAATTTAGTTGTAGCCTAGTGCGAGAGCAGCCCCCGAGCCTCTGCACGGAGCGATAGGACGATCAAGGACCGTCTCGGCTTTTTATAGTACGCCCCTTCGTCGCCTCTTCGCAAGGAGGAAGGGAGGGAATGCGCCATGTTACCCTCGGTGGGCACCGAACATGGTGTTTCCAGTGAGTTGCTAGAGGGTGATCCGAGTGGACGCCCGAGCCCTGTTCGATAAGGGTCGGCTAGTGGCCCAGAGGCGCGCTCCAAAAGTACCTGCAGGTGATTCGCTGGACCCAGACTCATTCGATAGGGTCCGAGGGCTCGGTGCCTCCCTCCGGTGGGATTCCATTACAAATCGTTCCTGCTGGTCTCGGAAATGTCCTAGGGTACCTCGAGAGCGTAGCCTGAGCCTCGGCCATGTAACGGACGTACCCAGGGTCATCCCTGACTCTGCATGCTCTGGGGTGGCTGTCGAACCCTTCCGAGGGGCCAGCCTTCGAACCCCTGATCAGTAGAGGACTCGGGCCCGTTTCCTTTGCTGAGAAGGACTCTTTCGAAATATCTCCTTTCCCGATCCCTGTGGAGAGAGAGAGAGAGGGGAAAGGAAATAAACTAAAACAGTGTGGCGCACCTTTTTGAGGCGGTCAACATGGTGGAGGCAAAGCGGCGCCCACTCGCCTGCCAGGGGAGACGCGTGTCCTGC
Source organism: Zea mays (assembly GCF_902167145.1). Classification (NCBI taxonomy): domain Eukaryota; kingdom Viridiplantae; phylum Streptophyta; class Magnoliopsida; order Poales; family Poaceae; genus Zea; species Zea mays. Next base: position 149,280,543 of record NC_050104.1, on the reverse strand, counting down.
CAAGAGAGTTAATGCGATGGGACGGGCGACTCGCGGTGTGCCCGTTGCGCGTGCGCGAGCCATTCGAGGAACGGAAAAAACCGTTTTCATTTCGAATTTTAAAATTCACGAGGGGCTCGGGCGAAGTTTCGGGTGGATTTTCCCCAGGTCTTTGTATACCTGGGAGAGGGACCGACAGCGGTTCTTTACCCTGCCATTTGTGCTTCCGTCCTTACCTTCTGCCTTTGCTTTCGCAGCCTGAGAGAGTAGACAGAGAGAAGAGAAAACCGCGCACCTCGTCCCCTCCGCCTTCACTGCTTCCGCTCAGCAATGGCTGACAAGGCAACCGTCATTCCGCCGCGCGACCCGTGGCCCTTCTCCACCGTCACAGTGGAGGATCTGCAGGCCCTTGTTGCCGAGGGTCTGCTCTGTCCTCTCTCCGGCGGGCCGCAGCCTGAGTGGTTGGCCCCCGGGAGCGAGGCCGACCCGACTCCGCTGCCGGGGTACGTGGTCAGCTTCACCCCTTTTCATGAGCGGGGGTTTGGGATGCCGGCGAGCCGCTTCATGCGGGCGCTCCCGCACTACTACGGGGTGGAGCTTCACAACTTCAACCCCAACTCCATCGCGCAGGCGGCCATTTTCGCGGCGGTTTGCGAGGGGTTTTTGGGGATTGACCCACATTGGGACCTGTGGACCCATCTCTTCTGCGCGGAGTTCTCCGCCGTGTCGACGGACGTGAAGAAGGTCCGTATGGCGGTGCGGGCTGGTGGCTGTACCCTCCAGCTGAGGTCGGGGCGCGCATAGCAGTACATCCCCGCTTCCCTTGTGTCTTCGAACAAGGGGTGGCAGAACCGATGGTTTTATCTCCGTAATGACGACGGGGTGTTGCCGCCCTTTTCTCAATGAGTGGTGACCGCCGTCGGCGATAACTGGCGCTGGGGGCCACACGCGAGAACCAGGAGAAGCTCCAGCCCCTTCTCCGCGCCCTGTAGAAGCTCCAAGCCGAAGGCCTTACCGCCGTGGGGGTCGTCACCGCTATCCACCGCCGGAGGGTGCTCCCATTGGCAGAGCGGCGGTTGCGGCTTTCAGAAATGAAGCCGGGGGTCAATTTGGAGGGTTCACAGATGTCCTCGACCCCCTCTCCACTGATGACCTCCTCAGACGGATAGTGGGCATGGTGGGGAGGCTAGATGCTGGTGTCCTTAACTAGCCCCCGATGCGTCCTGACCACGGGTATGTGTCCCTGGTAAGTGTCCGACCCTTCCTCTGTTTTGTGCCTTGTTTCTTACGTTTTTGGCTCTTACCCTTGGGATTTTTGCTCGTCCCCAGGGGCTGAGGAACTTTAGAATTTCTCGGCCACCGGTCCCAGAGGACGCGGCGGGCCGAACCGCTCGTAGGCTCGCCGCGGAGAAGGATAAGCAGAAAAAAGACGCGAAAAAGACCCGAGCTCACGAGAGGATGCGGGCTCGGGATGCCTTGGAGAAGCGTCGTCGGAGGCAAGAAAGGGACGGACTCCCATTGGAGCCGTCACCGGACACGCCCGACGACAACGATGATGATGATGATGACGATGAGGACGATGATATGGCGGCCCAACTTGGCCTCAATCCGGACCCGAGGCTGGGCCAGGGGTCGTTAAGCCAGCCTCCAGGTGGGCTAGCACCACCAGTGTGTGGGGCCGAGATGCTAGGGTCCCGGTCCGAGGAGCGAAGGCGGGCCGAGGGGGTACTTGACCCCTTGGCCGAGATAATTGGGGCGCCTGCGGGCGGTCAGGCCGACCCTTGCGTCCCCCGGGAGCAAGTGCCCGTGGCAGCCATGCGGGAAGTTGTTCCCTCGACTGTCGTGACATCGCCCGGGCAGGCCGCCCCCCCGGCGCCTCGGGCGTCTGAGGTGGAGACGACGTCGAAGCCGGCCGCTGGCCAACCTTCGGTGGCGTCTGCGGAACCTGGGGCCCGAGAGGTCTCCCCGCAGGCGCGATTAGTCCTGCCCCGGAGCGGGTAAGTATCCGAGGGCCCCTTGTTTCAGACATTTTTCTGTTATCTTGATTTTGTCTTTTCTTCCTTTCAGCAAGTGGAGGCAGGGCTTGGCTGGTCTGGCACCCACGAAGGTCCTTAAGACGGGGCCAGCCTCTTTAGCCGGAGCTACGGCGCGCCATGCTGGTTGGTTGGCCTCCGCGCAAGGCGCCCTCTGGTGGGGGGCTCAGGAGGCACAGGCTGCCATGGGGCAAGCCTCCCAGGTCGACCTCCCCGTTGGAGCGGCCATCGTGCCAGGGGAGGCCGTCGACGTGGCTGCGGCCTTGAGCCCGCCTTCCTCGACACCGACGCCGACGTCGATTCCTGCTGGGGCCGCCGCTGATGTGCCCTTGGATCCGCCTGCCGCCGCCGATGTCGAGATGGCTGAGGTGCCTTTGACCCCAGCTCCTTCGGTCCCGGTCATCCCCGGTTCCCCAGTTTTCGACCATGGGGAGGGGGCGGCCGTTGTTGCCGAGGTTGGTGAGCAGAGGCCTGGCGCCTTGATCAAGGAGAGGCCCGATGCGTCGGCTGTAGAGGGACCCGAAGCCTTGGTCGCGGGGCGTGCAGATCCTTGGCCTGCCATGGGGAGCAGCGGCCTCATCCCCACGCAGCTCAATCCCAATGAGTGGGGAGTGCAGCCGCTTGTGTTCTGGAGCCGCGATACCTCAGAGCCTCTCCTTTCCCTCAGCGGTGAGGTAGAGGAAAGGTTGCGGAAGGTTTTCCGTGACTATAGCGAGCCAGTGATGAGCTCGCTGAAGACGGCCACAGATGTCCTTTCCCAAGACATTCCCAGGGTCTTCCAGGTAAGAATTTAGACGCATACCACGCATGGTTAGAACATTCTTTGTGACATTCTATTTTTCTTTTCAGGAGCTCGCGGACATAAGCACTGCTAAGTCGCTGTTTCTCCGCCGTGAGAGCAGCGTTTGGGGATCGCTGCGGCAGCAGGGGGTCGTGCTTGCCGAGGCCAACAAGCGCCTTGCCCAACAGAACGCCGAGGCGGTGGACCTTCGGCTGCTCTGTGAGGAGCTGAAGTCGGAGGCGGTGGCGGCGCAGACAGAGGCGACGTTGGCATGGACGGAGGCTTCGTCGGCTCGGGAGCAGGTGGCTTCCCAGGCCGAGGAGATGCAGCAGTGGCAGCTGGAGCTTGGCCAGGTCTCCAGCGAGCGGGACCAACTCCGAGGCCAAGCTGTCGAGGCCGCGAGTCAGGCTGAGACCTTTAAGGGACAGCTGGCTGAGGTCACGGAGCGGCTGGCTGAGGCGACTGCTCGGGCTGGGATCCTTTCGAAGGGCCTGGCTGTAGCCGTCGGGTCAGCCTGGTCCACCCAAGCTATAACTTCACAGCAGAGCGCCCGGGCCAAAGGTATGTTTTGCCCGCTTCGTGATTTAGTTTTAGCTGAACCCTTCTCCTCGTGTCTGAATTTTGTCTGGCTGTCTTCAGGGTTCGAAACGGCTCTTAACGAGTCCGTTAAGAACTGCAAGGCGCTTGCCCAGGTGGCCGAGCAGAAGGAGGCTGACCGCGCGGCCTTGTCCGAGGCCATTTCGGCCTTTTGCCAAACCTTTGGTCTTGATGACGTCCCCTCGGGCAGCTCCCCCCAGAGTCGCCTGCGGGCCTTGGGCGACCACATGCGCAGCAGACTCCGCGGGGCGCTGCATCACAGCGTTAGGCGGGCCTTCGTCATCCTCGCTTCCCACTACGACGTGGACTTGGAGCGGGTCAGCGAGGGCTACTGTCTACCTGACGACGAGGACGCCGCCCTGGCCGAGGCCCAAAGGCTTAATGCAGTTGCCGAGGGTCCAGGCGCGACGCTGGCTTCCTTTTTTGAGGTGGAGATCCTTTCGCCTGCGTCGCCGTCCGAGGCCGGGCCACATTCTGCTACCCCTGCCAGTGAGGCTGCTTTATCTGCCGCAGGTGGAAACAACACCGAGGGTGCTGCTCCTCCCCCTGCCGACGCCTGAGTCTATGTAGAATGGTTATTTTAAGTATGTGTATGTTTTCTGCGGCTGCTGAGGCCTGAACATTTGGGTGTCTAAGTATAAAGCAGCGTTGCTCTTGAGTCGTGCAGTAGATCCCAGGTCACGAGTGCCCTTGCGTTTCTTTCCTCTCGTTTCGAGCATTAGGACTTTGTTTGATAGTGGGATCACTTATCCGAGCGTGAGTTACCCTTCGCGGAAGGCGGTGAGTGAGGTATCCGTATCCCGGAGGCGTAGGAGTCCCTTGGCTCGGTCGGCCTTGCCGTTCGAGGTCTCTCTCGTTCGTTTTTAGGATTCCGTTATCGATATAGTCGAAAGGCACGAAAGTCGTGTTGGTAGAAAAACTTTTCTGAGGAAAGGGTGGCACGAAAAGGAAATTTTGACGTAGAGGGGGTTCCCCCCTTCTAGCCCTCGAGGGGGGTCGGTTTTTGCCGAGGCAAGGCCGATCCTCCCTTGACGGTTAGACTTTATTTATATATGTGAAGGAATCGAGATACATGAACGGCTTGAAACATTTAAGGGTAAAAGCGACGTAGTTGTTCGATGTTCCAAGCGTTGTTGTAGACCTCACCTTGATCGTTGGCCAGCTTGTATGTCCCGGGCTTCAATACTTTGGCGATGACGAACGGCCCTTCCTAGGGAGGGGTAAGCTTGTGGCGTCCTCGGGTGTCTTGTCGTAGCCGAAGCACCAAGTCCCCAACTTGGAAGCCTCGGGGCCGAATCTTTTGGGCGTGATAGCGTCACAGAGACTGTTGATACCGTGCTGAGTGCAGCAAGGCTACGTCCCGAGCTTCTTCTAGTTGGTCCAATGAATCCTCTCGGCTAGTTTGGTTGTTTTGGTCGTTGTATGCCTTTGCCCTCGGGGAACCGTATTCTAAGTCCGTGGGTAGGATGGCCTCGGCCCCATAGACCAGAAAAAACGGCGAGAAACTCGTGGCTCGGCTCGTTGTTGTCCTCAGACTCCAAACCACCGAGGGTAGCTCCTTTATCCACCGCTTGCCAAACTTATTGAGGTCGTTGTAGATCCTTGGTTTTAGTCCGTGCAAAATCATGCCATTGGCGCGCTCCACCTGTCCATTCGTCATCGGGTGAGCTACGGCGGCCCAGTCCACACGGATGTGGTGGTCTTCGCAGAAGTCTAGGAATTTTTTCCCAGTGAACTGCGTGCCGTTGTCGGTGATGATGGAGTTTGGGATCCCGAACACCACTGCCTGCTCGGACCCGATGCTGGTTAAGGGTCAGACTTCGATCCACTTGGAGAATTTGTCGATGGCGACCAGTAGGTGCGTGAAGCCCCCGGGTGCCTTCTGTAAGGGACCAACGAGATCCAGACCCCACACAGCAAACAGCCAAGTGATAGGTATTGTCTGTAGAGCCTAAGCGGGCAGGTGTGTCCGTCTCGCATAGAATTGACACCCTCGGCAAGAGTGTACAATCCTAGTGGCATCGGCTACCGTGGTCGGCCAGTAGAAGCCTTGTTGAAAAGCGTTTCCTACAAGGGTCCGAGGTGTTGCATGGTAACCGCAAGACCCCGAGTGTATTTCACGTAACAGCTCCTATCCTTGGGTGACAGATATACATCGTTGGAGAATGCCTGAGGGGCTATGATGGTACAACTCTTTTTCGTCACCTAGTAGAACGAATGATTTGGCACGCCGAGCCAGTCGCCGGGCTTCGGCCTTGTCGAGGGGCAGCTCTCCTCGGAGGAGATATTCCAGGTACGGGGTCTACCAGTTTAGGACTGGTGTGACCCCATTCTGCTCTACCTCGACGTGCAGGGCCTCACCCTCGGCGGCCGAAGGTACCTCGAGCTGGGCCGAGGTCTCTTCGGGTCCGGGTGCATCGTTGAGTTTCACGGATGGTTGATATATGTCTCTGGAGAAGACATTCGGGGGAACCATTGTCCGTCCCGAGGCTATCTTAGCCAGCTCATCTGCAGTCTCGTTGTACCGTCGAGCAACATGGTTGAGTTCCAACCCATAGAACTTATCTTCCAAGCGTCGAACCTCGTCACAGTAGGCCTCCATTTTCTGGTCGCGGCAGTGAGAGTTCTTCATGACTTGGTCAATAACGAGCTGCGAGTCACCACGAGTGTCAAGGTGCCGAACCCCTAGCTCGACGGCGATGCACAACCCGTTCACCAAGGCCTCGTATTCGGCCATGTTGTTTGACGCCGGAAAATAGAGGCGTATTACATAACACACATATTCTCCGAGGGGTGAGATGAAGAGCAAGCCGGCGCCTGCTCCGGTTTTCATAAGCGACCCATCGAAGTACATGGTCCAAAGTTTGGCCTGGATTGGTGCTGTTGGCAATTGGGTGTCGGTCCATTCAGCTAGGAAGTCGGCCAAGACTTGGGATTTTATGGCCTTCCGAAAGGGCAAATGAAAGTGTTTCCCCCATGAGTTCCACTGCCCATTTTGCTATCCTACCCGAGGCCTCTCGGCACTGGATGATCTCCCCCAGGGGGAAGGATGACACCACAGTCACTGGATGAGACTCGAAGTAGTGTGGCAGCTTTCGCCGCGTTAGAATCACTGCGTATAGTAGCTTCTAGATTTGCGGGTAGCGGATTTTGGTCTCGGATAGCACCTCGTTGATGAAGTAGACTGGCCTTTGGATGGGCAGCGCATGCCCCTCTTCTCGTCTCTCGACTACGACCGCGGCGCTAACCACCTGAGTGGTCGCGGCTACGTAAATCAAGAGGGCTTCTCCCGCAGCGGGGGGCACCAAGATGGGTGCATTAGTAAGGAGCGCCTTAAGGTTTCTGAGGGCTTCTTCGGCCTCGGGAGTCCAAGTGAAGCGTTCGGTCTTCCTTAAAAGGCGGTACAAGGGTAATCCTTTCTCGCCGAGGCGCGAGATGAAGTGGCTCAGAGCCGCAAGGCATCCCATGACCCTTTGTACTCCCTTTAAATCTTTGATGGGTCCCATGTTGGTGATGACTGCGATTTTCTCCGGGTTGGTCTCGATGCCTCGTTCGGAGACGATGAATCCCAGGAGCATGCCTTGGGGGACTCCGAAGACACACTTCTCGGGATTGAGTTTTACGCCCTTTGCTCGCAGGCATCTGAATGTTACTTCTAGGTCGGAGAGGAGGTCAGAGGCCTTCCTTGTTTTGACAACGATGTCATCGACATAAGCCTCTACCGTTCTGCCGATGTGCTCTTCGAACACATGGTTCATGCACCTTTGGTATGTAGCACCTGCATTCCTCAAGCCAAATGGCATAGTAGTATTGTCGGTGTTTCGAAACCCGGGGGGTCCCTAGACCGACGAGTGAATTGTCGCCGCGTGCCCCAGCCCAGATGGGTCGACGCAAGGCGGAACGCGAAGGGGGGAAAGGAAGCAGCCGGAGGGAGGCAGACGTGAGAGAGTGGATCCCGCGGCCTCCGTGTTAACCCCGCGCCTGAGTCGGGTGCGCTTGCAGTAGGGGGATACAAGCGTCCACGCGGGAGTGGGAGCGAGCGGCCTTGCGTGAGCGCCGTCCCGTCCTTCTCCGCGTGGGCCAACCCTCTGTAAGAGGGCCCTAGTCCTTCCTTTTATAGGCGTAAGGAGAGGATCCAGGTGTACAATGGGGGGTGTAGCAGAGTGCTACGTGTCTAGCGGAGGAGAGCTAGCGCCCTAAGTACATGCCATCGTGGCAGCCGGAGAGGTCTTGGCACCCGGTTCGTGTGGTGTCGTGGCTATCGGAGGAGCGCTGGAGCTTGGCGGAAGGACAGCTGTCGGGGCTGTTGAGTCCTTGCTGACGTCCTCTTGCTTCCGTAAGGGAGCCGAGAGTCGCCGTCGTCACAGAGCGTGCGGGGCGCCATCATTGCCTATTTGGCGAAGCGAGCCAGATGGGACGCCGGTCTTGTTCCCCATAGCCTGAGTCAGCTCGGGGTAGGGTAATGATGGCGCCTCCTGTCGACGTGGTCGATCCGCGCCCTAGGTTGGGCGATGTGGAGGCTCCTCCGAGGTCGAGGTCGAGTCTGTCTTCCATGGCCGTGGTCGAGTCCGAGCCCCTGGGTCGGGCGAGGCGGAGACTGTCGGCTGAGGCCAGGGCTGAGTCCGAGCCCTGGGGTCGGGCGAGGCGGAGTTCGTCGTCTTCCGGGGTTGAGCCCGAGTCTGAGCCCTAGGTTGGGAGGAGTGGAGTTCGCCGTCTTCCAGGGCTGAGCCCGAGTCCGAGCCCTGGGTCAGGCGGAGCGGAGTTCGTCGTCTTTCGGGGCTGAGCCCGAGTCCGAGCCCTGGGTCGGGCGGAGCGGAGTTCGCCGTCTTCCGGGGCTGAGCCCGAGTCCGAGCCCTGGGTCGGGCGGAGCGGAGTTCGCCGTCTTCCGGGGCTGAGCCCGAGTCCGAGCCCTGGGGTCGGGCGAGGCAGAGTTTCCTATGACGCCCGAGGCCGGCCTTGGCTGCTGTCAGCCTCACTCTGTCGGGTGGCTCAGCAGTCGGAACGGCGCAGGTGGCGCTGTCCTCTTGTCAGACCGGTCAGTAGAGCGGCGAAGTGACTGCGGTCACTTCGGCTCTGTCGACTGGAGGGCGTGCGTCAGGATAAAGGTGTCAGGCCACCTTTGCATTAAATGCCCTTGCGATTTGGTCGGTCGGCGTGGCGATGTGGCCAAGGTTGCTTCTTGGTGAAGACTGGGCCTCGGGCGAGCCGATAGTGTGCCCGTTGCTGGAGGGGGGGGGGGTCCTCGAGCGAGACGTAGATTCTCCGGGGTCGGCTTCCCTTGCCCGAGGCTAGGCTCGGGCGAGGCACGATCATGTCCCTTGAATGGACCGATCCTTGACTTAATCGCACCCATCAGGCCTTTGCAGCTTTGTGCTGATGGGGGTTACCAACTGAGATTTAGGGGTCTTGAGGGTACCCCTAATTATGGTCCCCGACAGTAGCCCCCGAGCCTCCAAGGGAGTACTAATGCTCGCTTGGAGGCTTTTGCCGCACTTTTTTGCAAGGGGACCAGCCTGTTTTGGTTGCATTCTGTTCCGGTGGGTGCGCGCGAGCGCACCCGCCGGGTGTAGCCCCCGAGGCCTCGGAGGAGTAATTTTACTCCTTCGAGGTCTTAGGACGCTTCGCAACACTTCGACTGGTCTAGTTGTTCCCTCATGCGAGCTGGCCGTAGCCCGAGTGCACGGTCGGGTCCCAAGTTCTCGGGCTGGTATGTTGACGCTGTCAACGGTCTGGCTGGAGCCGGGTTTGCGAGAGCAGCCCCCGAGCCTCTGCACAGGGCGAGAGGATGGTCAAGGACAGACTCGTCTTTTTACATATGCCCCTGCGTCGCCTTTCCGCAAGGAGGAGGGGGGAAAGCGCCATGTTGCCCTCGGAGGGCGCCGAACATGGTGTTTCCGGTGAGCTGCTGGCGGGTAATCCGAGCGGACGTCCGTGCCCCATTTGTTAGGGGTCGGCTAGAGGCCCAGAGGCGTGCCCGAAAGTACCTGTGGGTGATCTGCCGGACCCGGTCCCCTATCGACGGGGTCCGAGGGCTCGATGCCTCCCTCTGATGGGATTCCGTTACAAGATCGCTCCCGCTGGTCTCGGAAATGTCCTTGGGTACCTCGGGAGCGTAGCCCGAGCCTTGGTTATGTATCGAACGTACCCATGGTCATCCCTCGCTCTGTGTCTGAGGCGACTATGAACCCTTCGAAGGCCAACCTACGAACCCCTGATCAGTAGTGGGCGCAGAGCCCGAGTGGCCTGAGGCGGCCGTTGAACCCTTCGAGGGGCCGGCCATCGAACCTCTGACCAGTAGTGGGCACAGAACCCAATCGATATGAGGCGGCCGTTGAACCCCTCCGAGGGGCCGGCCTTCGAACCTCTGATCAGTAGGGAGGCTCGGAGCCTGTTTCCTTCACGGAGAAGGGTCCTTTTTGGGGTATCCCCCTTTCCCGGTCCCTGTTGTAAGAGAGAGAAAGAGGAAAAGGAAAAGGATGCGAAGTCGAATGATGTGGCGTACCTTTTTCGACGCGGTCATTATGGCGAGGGCGAAGCGTCGCTTGCTTCTCCCGCCTGAGACGCCGTCTGTCCCGCCGCGGAGTTAATGCGACGGGGCGAGCGGTTCGCGGGGCGGCCGTTGCGTGCGTGCGAGCCGTTCGAGGAACGGATCACGGGCGCGCCGTCTCCACGCCGTGAGAGAGGGCTCCCCCGCTGCCCCTGGATGGGATGTGAGCTTGGCTGACGACGTGACCGCTGCTTCTGCCCGCCTGTCACCACCATTACTGCCGGCCCAATTTTGACCGCATTTGACCGTCGCGCTTGGCTGGCACTGCAGGGTTTCCTCGAGTCACGGTATTGACTCCACAGTCGAGGAGGCGCGGTAGTGGCGTGAGTGGCGGTGCAGTTGCTCACACGTAGCAACCGGCGCACCGGTTGCATGACGCGTGGGCCTGGACCTCCATGCTGGGCGCGTTGGAAGTTGGAGAGGTGCGCCCACTTGGCGCGGTTGCATGCCGCCTGCATGGCTGCTCGCCCTTTCGCCCGCTGGTCTAGGCAAAAGTGGAGAACTGCTTGTAACCGTCGGGCGGTTGCATGCACCGCGCGCGCGGCCGTTTGGCTTCTTCTCCCCTGGACCGGCTTGCATGACGTGTGGGACCCAGCCCCCGCGCGGTGGGGGGGGAGAATCTTGGAGCGTGCTGGAGAAGGCTCGACCCGCAACGGTTGAGGGCGCAAGTGGGGAGAGCCGCCTTTAAAAGGGGGGCGACCCCTTTGGAGGGCAACCATGTCTTCGCGCTCCCCACATGCATCGTGTCTTTCCACCTTCCGAGCCCCCGGGCGGGGGACGCCCAGAACCCTTCCGTCTTGTCGTCGGAGGAACGCAACTTCGTGGAAGTTGGTACCTTTCAGCCATCGTTCGGCTTCAAGGATTTTCATCACGCAGCCCGGCTGCATCCCCTCGCCGGTGGTCACCCAAGACGGTGACCACCAGCCTCTAGGTGGGGAGGAGCAAGCCAGGCTGCGATCTTGGTTCCGCCCTCAGCTTTAAGGATGTTCATCATCCTTGCTGGGGCGGAGGCCGGGCTGAGCCGGAGCTCTACCTCCTGCGCGGGCCGACTGGCCACCTCCTCTTCCAGCTTTTGGTGGTGAAAACCATCCTCCAGCCTTGCGGAGGAGGCGTCCTCCAGCCATGCCGGGGAAGGCGAACTGTTGCTGTCCAGCTAGGATGCAACATTCCGTCCTTCTCCTCGCTTTCGTGGCGAGGACGGGAGCGAGGACCTGTCGGTGCGCCTTGCCGACCGTCGGCGTTGGTGGAGAGGCGGACGCCGCCGTCCGTGCTGATGTGGTGGTAGCCGGAGGAAGCTCCCCCCTCATTGAGGCCGTCGGCGCCGCCCACGGGCCGGCCCCCGGCTCTTTGGCTTTGATGTCTGTTTCGCGTCCCTTGAGTAGGGACGCGAACGAAAGCCTTCCGGTGGCCGCGCCCGTACTGGGATCATGGCTACTGCTGTGGGGTCGGAACCGGAGTTCCATTTGTAATGGCGCCTTGAGCGCCAGTGTCTTGTTCAATGCGGATGTCGAGGCCTGAACGTGTACGTATTTTCGGCACGGAGCCGTGTTTTTTTTTTTCATTTCGAGCACTGAGACTCGCCTTGTCGATTATCTGAACCGCTTCACCGAGCGTGAGTTGCCTCGTGCAAAGGTGACGAGTGAGGTATCCGTATCCCGGAGGAGTAGGAGTCCCTCGGCTCGGTCGGCCTTGCTGTCCGAGGCCCCTCTTGCTTAGTTAAAGGAACCCCTCGGCTGCCCTTCGATGAGCCAAAGCCGGAGGTAGCGGTGTCAGCACGGATGGAGGCAGAGTTGGCTTCGAAAAGGAGGTGTAGTTGGCCAGAGCCTGGCCGGGTCGTCCACTGGCGGAGCCGACGCCGGAGTTGAGTTGCCGAGGCCACAAGCCGAGCTGATGTCTTTGGGGGTCAGCTGGTCGAGGCCTCGGGGTGGCCGGCCGAGCCGCCTGCTCGGGCCAGATTCTCGAAGAAGACCCTGGCGGCGATGGCCCGGGTGTGGTGCTGATGTCGTCCTTCAGAGTGGGGGCCCTCCGACCGCGTCGCCGTCCGAGGCTAGGTCAGACCCCGCCGAAGGTGTAGTTGATGCCGAGGGTGCTGCTGCCCCCTTCGGCTGTCGACGTCCGAGCCTGCAGGATCAGGTTGTCTTGTAGTGTGTGTATGTTTTCTGCGGCCGCCGAGGCCTAAACACACCGTCGTCGTGTTGTAAAGCTGCGTCTCTTTTCCTCTTGTTTCGAGTATCCGGACTCATTTGTCGGTAACAGAATTGTTTGTGCGGGCGAGAGTTGCTTTTCACGGAAGGCGATGAGTGAGGTATCCGTATCCCGGAGGCGTAGGAATCCCTCGGCTCGGTCGGCCTTGCCGCTTACGCGCGCTCTTACTCGTCCATAGGGTTCTGTTACCGACGCAGTCGAGAAGGCCCGAAAAATCATTTCGGCAGAGGAGCTCTCGAGCATGAAGACTTGTTCGGTCCGCTGAGTCACTTATCCGAGCGCGAGTTACTTATCGCAGAAGGTGATGAGTGAGGTACCCGTATCCCGGAGCCGTAGGAGTCCCTCGGCTCGGTCAGCCTTGGCTGCTTACGTGTACTCCGTCGTTTTCAGGATCCACTTTTGAAGTAGTCGAAGAGCACGAAAGGCATTCTGGCAGAAGGATTTTTTTTCTTTTTTCGAGGAAAATTTCGACGTAGAGGGGGTTGCCCCCTTCTATCCCCCGAGGGAGGGTCGGGCTTTGCCGAGGCAAGGCTGACCCTTCCTTGACAACCAGACTTGGTGTGTGAACGAGGTATACGAGCAACTTGAAAGCATCTTAAGGGTAGAAGCGACGTAGCTGTTGGATGTTCCAAGCGTTGCTGTAGACCTCGCCTTGGCTGTTGGCTAGCTTGTATGTTCCGGGCTTCAGGATCTTGGCGATGACGAACGGCCCTTCCCAGGGAGGCGTGAGTTTGTGCCGCCCTCGGGCGTCTTGTCGCAGCCGAAGCACCAGGTCGCCCACCTGGAGGTCTCGGGGCCTAACCCCTCGGGCGTGGTAGCGTCGCAGGGACTGCTGGTACCGCACCGAGTGTAGTAAGGCCACGTCCCGAGCCTCCTCCAGCTGGTCCAGTGAGTCTTCTCGGTTGGCTCGGTTGCTTTGGTCGGTGTAGGCCCTCGCCCTCGGGGAACCGTATTCTAGGTCTGTGGGCAAGATGGCCTCGGCCCCATAGACTAGAAAGAACGGTGTGAAGCCCGTGGCTCGGCTCGGCGTTGTCCTCAGACTCTAGACCACCGAGGGGAGTTCCTTCATCCACCGCTTGTCGAACTTGTTGAGGTCGTTGTAGATCCGAGGCTTGAGTCCTTGCAGGATCATGCCGTTAGCTCGCTCCACTTGCCCATTCGTCATGGGGTGAGCTACGACAGCCCAGTCCACCCGGATGTGGTGATCCTCGCAGAAGTCCAGGAACTTTCTGCCGGTGAACTGGGTGCCGTTGTCGGTGATGATGGAGTTCGGGACCCCAAAGCGATGGATGATGTTGGTGAAGAACGCCACCGCCTGTTCGGACCTGATGCTGTTTAGGGGTCGGACCTCGATCCACTTGGAGAATTTGTCGATGGCGACCAACAGGTGCGTGTAGCCCCCGGGTGCCTTCTGCAAGGGGCCAACGAGGTCCAGACCCCACATAGCAAACGACCAGGTGATGGGTATGGTCTGCAGAGCCTGAGCGGGCAGGTGGGTCTGCCTCGCGTAGAACTGACACCCTTCGCAGGTGCGGACGATTCTAGTAGCGTCGGCCACCGCCGTCGGCCAGTAGAATCCTTGTCGGAAGGCGTTTCCAACGAGGGTTCGAGGTGCTGCGTGATGGCCGCAAGCCCCCGAGTGTATCTCTTGCAAGAGCTGCTGGCCTTCGGCGATGGAAATGCATCGCTGAAGGATGCCTGAGGGGCTGCGGTGGTAGAGCTCCTTCCCATCTCCCAGCAAGACGAAAGACTTGGCGCACCGCGCCAACCGCTGAGCTTCGGCTTGGTCGAGGGGCAGCTCTCCTCGGTGGAGTTATTGCAGGTATGGGGTCTGCCAACTTTGATTAGGCGTGACCTCGCTTGGTTCCCCCTCGACGCGCAGTGCCTCACCCTCGGGGGCCGAGGGTACCTCGGGCTGAGCCGAGGGTACCTCGGACCGTGCCGAGGGTACCTCGGACTGAGCCGAGGGCGCCTCGGGCGGAGCCAAAGGTGCCTCGGGCGGTGCCGAAGGTGCCTCGGGCTCGGGCGTGTCCTCGGTCTTGACGGAGGGTTGATGCAGGTCTCGGGAGAATACGTCTGGGGGAACTGTTGTTTGTCCCGAGGCTATTTTAGCCAGCTCGTTCGCAGTCTCGTTGTAGAGTCGGGCGATGTGGTTGAGCTCGAGCCCGTAGAACTTGTCTTCCAGGCGCCGAACCTCATCGCAGTAGGCTTCCATCTTTGGGTCGCGGCAGTGGGAGTTCTTCATGACTTGGTCGATGACGAGTTGCGAGTCACCGCGAGCGTCGAGGCATCGGACCCCTAGCTCGATGGCGATTTGCAACCCGTTTACCAGAGCCTCGTACTCTGCCACATTGTTGGACGCCGGGAAGTGGAGGCGTAGCACGTAGCGTAGGTGCTTCCCGAGGGGCGAGACGAAGAGGAGGCCTGCGCCGGCCCCCGTCTTCATCAGCGACCCATCAAAAAACATGGTCCAGAGCTCCGGTTGGATCGGAGCCGTCGGGAGCTGGGTGTCGGCCCATTCAGCCACGAAGTCCGCCAAGACCTGGGACATGATGGCCTTCCGAGGGGCGAACGAGATCGTCTCGCCCATGATCTCCACCGCCCACTTCGCAATTCTACCCGAGGCCTCTCGGGACTGGATGATCTCTCCCAGGGGGAAGGATGACACCACAGTCACCGGATGAGACTCGAAGTAGTGTCGCAACTTCCGCCGTGTCAGGATCACCGTGTACAGCAGCTTCTGGGTTTGTGGGTAGCGGATCTTGGTCTCGGACAGTACCTCACTGATGAAGTAGACTGGCCTCTAGACGGGCAATGCATGCCCTTCTTCTCGTTTCTCAACCACGATCGCGGCGCTAACCACCTGGGTGGTTGCGGCAATGTAGATCAAGAGGGCTTCTCCGGCAGCGGGGGTACTAAGATGGGCGCGTTCGTGAGGAGCGCCTTCAGGTTCCCGAGGGCTTCCTTGGCCTCGGGAGTCCAAGTGAAGCACTCAGCTTTCCTTAAGAGGCGGTACAGAGGCAGACCTCTTTCACCGAGGCGGGAGATGAAGCGGCTCAGAGCCGCGAGACATCCCATGACCCTCTGTACGCCTTTCAAGTCCTTGATTGGCCCCATTGAAAGTCGCCTAGAGGGGGGTGAATAGGGCGAAACTGAACTTTACAAATATAAACACAACTACGAGACGAGTTAGCGTTAGAAATAATAATGAGTCCGAGAGAGAGGGCGCAAAACAAATCACAAGCGAATAAAGAGTGTGACACGTGGATTTGTTTTACCGAGGTTCGGTTCTTGCAAACCTACTCCCCGTTGAGGAGGCCACAAAGGCCTGGTCTTTTTCAACCCTTTCCCTCTCTCAAACGGTCCCTCGGACCGAGTGAGCTTTCTCTTCTCAAATGTTTGGAACACAAAGTTCCCACAAGGACCACCACAAGATTGGTGTCTCTTGCCTCAATTACAAGTGAGTTTGATCGCAATGGAGAATCAAAGAAGGAAGAAAGCAATCCAAGCGCAAGAGCTCGAAAGAACACAAGCAAATCTCTCTCACTAATCACTAGGGCGTTGTGTGGAGTTTGGAGAGGATTTGATCACTTTGGTGTGTCTAGAATTGAATGCTAGAGCTCTTGTAAGTAGTTGAAGTGGGAAAACTTGGATGACTTGAATGTGGGGTGGTTGGGGGTATTTATAGCCCCAACCACCAAACTAGCCGTTAGGGTGCAGGCTGTCTGTCGTATGGTGCAACGGACAGTCTGGTGCACATCGGACAGTCCGGTGCGCCAGCCACGTCACCCGAACGTTAGGGTTCCGACCGTTGGAGCTCTGACGTTGGGCCCGCCTGGATGACCGATGGCGCACCGGACATGAACTGTAGGGTGTCCGGTGCGCCAGCATAGGCGTGTCTGACCTCTGCGCGCGCTGGCGCACAATTAATGCGCTGTAGGTAGCCGTTGGCGCCGGAAGTAGCCGTTGCCCCGTAGTTACACCGGACAGTCCGGTGTACACCGGACATGTCCGGTGAATTATAGCGGAGCAGCCTGTCGGTGTTTTGGGTCCGACCGCACACCCGGGGTTGCCCCTCAAGGTGTTTTTAGGAGTAGGACGGTGTCGACGACTGTAGCAAAATGGTTCGTGCCGATCGCACGAGGGATAATGGACAAGATTTGCAGGTTCGGGCCGCTTAGAAGTGCGTAACACCCTACGTCCTGGTGAGTATATGAGCGTGGTTACAAGAGGGTTCTCTGGATAGAGGGCACAGAGAGTTTTTGTGGGTGATTAAGTAGAACAGGGTCGATCCATCTGAAGGGGTGCCCCCTAGGCCTTATATACTCGGCCGTGGAGCATTACATGTGATACGATAACAACAAGCAGCTGAAAGATAGTGAACCTCTTGAGTTTATCCTTACGTAACCTCCGCCGACTTATCCTCGCATGGCTCCGTTGCATGGGGGCTTCAGCGCGGGAAAGTCGGGTCTCTGTTTGTGATTCATTCGTTCGACGTTGTGGGCCGCCTGTGTTTGCACTAATCAGTCCCATGTCTTCTTTATTGGTTGTCTTTCCCTAGGCCCACGAAAGAATGACCTTACTAATTATTGGGCCCTTGGGCTTTTCGTGGGGCCTTTTACTTCTTTAGTGGACCCAGGGGATATCTATCCCCCACAAGCCCCCGATCTTTGAGTTAATTTAGAGGTAATCAACTCAAAGATCCAAGGTCCAGAAAATGACTTCCTGCTGTCTTCTCTGGCTCTGATCACTCGTTCAACCAAAGTTTGGTTTTGTGCTTGTGCCTTAGAGGTCGGCATTTTGGATTGTAAGACTCTGGACTTCATTGGGTGCACCGGAGGTGCACCCAATGGGTGTAGCCCCCGACCTTTGAGTAGATTTTAGAAGATAATCTACTCGAAGGTCTTCTTCCAAAGGTTATCTCCATTCGCGCTCCTGCATCTCGGTTGAGGATTGGTCTTTTCAATTTTGCTCTACGCCTTAGAAGTCGGCGCTATGTCGGTTTAGAATAATACTCCATGGGGTGCACCGGAGGTGCACCCAATGGGTGTAGCCCCCGACCTTCAAATGGATTTTTAAAAGACAATTCATTCGAAGGTCTTCCTTCCGCTTGTGGAAACTTGCATGAAGCTATTTTGCATTATGCTTTTGAGGTCAGCATTATGTCATCAATATTTTGCTGCAAAGGTCAGCGTATATTTTGTCTTTAGCAGCCGAGTTTGCAATCCATCCATATCTTGCTGGGAAGTGCAATTTATTTGCTTCTGCGATTGATTGGACGTTTGACGGACGTTCTCTGTCTAGTCTTCACGTCGCTTCTGTCGGCCATATCTTGTACTTTGCTGGTTATATTTGGCTTTCCTCTGATCCTTACTGATATCTCATTTTTGTCTTGAGGTATTCACTGCATGCTCTGCACAGATGTGACCGTTTGAAAAAATATACTGATAATTCCTGGGCGTCCCCCCCCCAATGGGTGTGGGCAAGGGACGGCTTGGTACGCTGAGTGTTTTAGCCGGTTGCCTCTGAGTAGTAATGCGATGGGACGGCTAGTGTAATCATATCTTTTGCACTGTTGACTGGAGTCCCAATGGGTGTAGTGTTGCATGAAACGGCGTCCGCCGTCTGACGTGTCTTCGGGTGGGTGGAAGTGCTTATTGAATGCCTTGCGACTGTTCAGTGACCGCGGTTAGAAGTGAGCGGTTGCCTTTCCCTTCTATAAATAACCCCTTTGTTTCTCTGGTTTCTTCACATCTCTTCGCTGCTCCTTACTGCCTCTTCCCTTTCTTCTCTCCCAAAGCTTCAATCATGGGCAAGAACAACAAGCGCAAGCGTGAGCCGACTCCTCCATCGGAGGAGTTTGGTGACTCGGAATACTCGGAGGAGGAGTTCTCCTCCGAGTCCGAGGGGTCTCCGGCTCCCGTCTCTCCCCCGGCGTCGTCCGATGACTCGGACGACTCCCAGGGGATAGCCGCGGAGGTCTGGACGTACATCCGGGCCGTCGAGCGTGCCGGGCTCGAAGGCTCGGATGAGTCGGAGTGCTCCTCGGATGAGGAGGACTCGGACGGCGGCGACGAGGGTGAAGACGACGACGACGACGACGACGACGACGACGGCGGCGGTGGCGGCAGTGGCAGTGGCAGGGGCGGTGGCGACGGCAGCAGGGACAGCACCAAGGGCGACAGCAGGGGCAGCACCAAGGGCGGCGGCGGCGGCAGGGGCAGGGCCAGTGGCTAGACGCCACTGGTTTTCTTAGATATTAGTATAGTTTAGTATAGCTAGAATAACGTAGTAGTAATTAGTGTAATTTAGTAGTAGTGGTAATGTAGAGTAGTATATTGTAGTTTAGTAGTAGTAGTAATGTAGAGTAGAATTAGGGAAGTACCAACTCATAAAGAGTTGGTTTGTAAGCTCGTCAACTTCCCTTTAATGAAGTATATCGTTTATCCCCTCTTTTTGATGACTTGCCACTGCTTTTGCTGAATGTTGAACTGATTCTTTTGATATAGTAGAAACAGCGCCGAGCGATGTGAAGATTGACATCAGCGTTTTAGAAGTAGCACTGAGCAATCGAACATAAGACCAGCGTTTTAGAGGCAATGCCGAATGATAGAAGGTCGGCATCGGCATTTTAGAGGTAATGCCAAGCGACAAAATACGGGGCCGGCATTTTAGAAATAACGCCGAGTGATAGAATATCGGCGTCAGCATTTTAGAAATAATGCTGAGCGTTTGAACATGTGGTTGGCGTTTTAGAGGCAGCGCCAAGTGATTTGAAGGTCGGCGTCGGCATTTTTAGAAGTAATGCCGAGCGATTGAACACGTGGTCGGCGTTTTAGAGGCAGCGCCGAGTGATTGAAGGTCGGCGTCGGCATTTTAGAAGTAATGCCGAGCGATTGAACACGTGGTCGGCGTTTTAGAGGCAGCGCCGAGTGATTGAAGGTCGGCGTCGGCATTTTAGAAGTAATGCCGAGCGATTGAACACGTGGTCGGCGTTTTTAGAGGCAGCGCCGAGTGATAGAATATCGGCGTCAGCATTTTAGAAGTAATGCTGAGCGTTTGAACACGTGGTCGGCGTTTTAGAGGCAGCGCCGAGTGATTGAAGGTCGGCGTCGGCATTTTAGAAGTAATGCCGAGCGATTGAACACGTGGTCGGCGTTTTTAGAGGCAGCGCCGAGTGATAGCCAGCTTCTCAAGTTACTTTGAGGAAAATGGCCGAGTGATGAGGTGGCACATCGGCTTTCTTGGAAATAACTGTTAGATATCCACGTGGCATGCTGGGATTTCGGAGATGACCGCCGGGTGATGACTGGGCACTTTTGAAAAGGTATCTGGCTCAAGAATATCCCTTAAGAGTCGTGCTTTCAGCCGCCTTTGCTTTCCGTGCCCTAGTTCTTGCATTTCTGCATCTGAGTCTTCTCTGCCACTCGCCTCCTGCTCTGTTTCGCCAGCGAGAAGCAAGATGGCGCCCAAGAGGAAGACCGCGAACTCGTCTGCTGCAGTGATCCCCGCCATCGATCCCAACAGTCAGTTACCCTTCGCAGGTAACCATATGTCTGTGATTTCTGAAGTTGAGCTTCTCCGCCTTGTCTCCATCGGGGTTCTCCCTCCACGGGAACTCTGCTCTTGGCGTTCTTGCCATGGGACTACTGTCCCAACCGAAGATACCCATGAGTCAGTGGTTTACACTCCTTTCCTTCTTCGCGGCCTTGGCCTTCCCATATCTCCTTTTTTCCGTGGCATCCTTGATTTTTATCACATCAACCTGACTCACTTGAACCCTAACTCCATTCTCCAAATCTCTATTTTCGTTCACCTTTGCGAAGCTTATCTCGGCGTGCTGCCGCATTTTGGCTTATGGAAGTATCTGTATCACTGTCGTCCTGGGATGGCCGGGGGGCAACATCAATTGGTCGGAGGTGCCAGCTTAGAGATGCGTCGGGGGCGGAAGACCGAGTATCTCGAGATACCCCTTAAAGACAGCATTAAAGGTTGGCGTCTGGAGTGGTTTATAATGGATAATTATGGAAATTCTCTCCCTTCCCGCTCGGGAAGACAGGCAGACGTTCGTACTCCGAGTTGGACTGAATCTCCCACGGACCAAGAAGTAGCCGAAGCGGGCGTGTTGCTTACTGAAGTTGGATTACTGAAAGAGAGAGGTCTGACTGCCGAAGCCGTGGTCACAGATTTTGTGTTCAAAAACATTCAGCCGCTGAAAGACAGGGCCTATCCGGCATATCTTTACCGAGGGCTGGCCGACTCAACCCGAGTTACTAATAGGAGAATTCCTTCTGTGGATTTGGTGAGCCGACTTGAAATGATCCTCAGGGGTAAAGTTTCGAACGTTGGAGCTCCAGTGGCATACTCGGCTTGGAACCTACCTTCTTCCCAAGCCTTCACTCTTTTTGTGTCCAATCCACCCGTGACAGATAGCAATTTGGGTCCTAGAGTGCGACCTTCTGCTGAAGAGGTCCGTTCCTTAGTTGCTTCGCTCGGGGAGATACCTGATGATGAACGGCAGATTTATTTCGAAGTGCCCCTGAACCCTATTGATGCAGACATAAATGACATGCTCGATCTGCTAGCTGAGGATTCATCTGATACTGCTCCTGATGGTACATTGGCAGTGGTGCCCCTTCCAGAGGTTGATGCGGCCTTGGACGTCTCGAAACCTGTCAGTACTCGTCCGAGGCGCCCTAGCCGAACCAGTCAGCCCGAGCCTTCTGCTGATGAGCAGAAGAAGAAAAGGAGACGCCTCCGGCGAGTGTCCAGCTTTGACGAGGATACCAGCACCTTAGCTCCTGCTATCGAAGAAATGTCTGCAACTGGCCTAGCTGACATTGATCCCAATGGGTGTGCTCCGCCTGCTGCTGACCCCAATGAGGGTGCTGTTTGTGCTGTTGCTGTGGAAGATGAGGAGGAAGAGAATGAAACTCCATTGACTCGGAAAAACAGTCGGCAGTTCGTCGTTAGCGGCGGTAGTAGTGGGGTTCCTTCTCCTGCCTTGTCTGCTCTTATTGGTCTGCAAGAACTGTCCATGGCCAATTTTGATCAAGCTCTAGAGGATATGGTCCCTGAGAACTTGTTGTTGGAACCTGCAGACGTTGATGCAACAGAAACTTATGCGGCCGTGCCAGATGCTGGGTTGAGGTCATCCCGTGCCTCGTCGACCTTAGAGCACGATCTCGAGGGCCGGAATGATGACCTGGATCGTCCTGATCCTGCGGAGGTAGCTGAAGACCCGTCGACCTTAGAGGTGGTCACGGCAGAGAGCTTGGATCCTTTGAACGGTGCTGACATGTGCCCAGCCCCCGAGGGTGTCGCCGGGGAGGACTCAGCTCAGGTGAGGAGCGTAGGCCACTACCCAGCCCCCGAGGGTGTTGCCGGGGGTGACCCGGCTCAAGTGGGTAGTGCCAACCTTGACCCAGCCCCCGAGGGTGTCCGAGCGAGGTCTCCCTCCTGCACTTCCATGGATGTTCATGTGGGTTCCCCTCCACACTCTGGCGGCATGATGGTGGCTCAAACTCCGGATCAGGGGGTCGCTTTGGAGGGCAGCATCCCCACTGGTCTGGCGTTAGGCTCTGCTGAATGTACTGAGCTCGTTCCTGCTGGTCTACTGCAAACTGCTTCGGGTGGTGGTCTGACACCTGATTATCAGCTGATTTCTCCTGACTTGGGGATCCCTTCGTTCTTTTCCAACCTCCAGGTGCTGTGCTTTAGTTTGATCTTTTATGTTGCATGAACTGCTGTCATTATGCTCATCTGTTCTTCTCGTCAGGCTTTGGTGAATGGATTGGCCAGTCAGCTGAAATCGCAGGGTGCTTCCATCCCGGAGGTGGCTTCATCTCTTGAGTGTTGGAATCCGGTGTTGCTTCGGGGTCGCGTATCTGAGTTGGGGGCCACCAATGCTGGTCAGTGTCCTTTCTTCTTCTTCTTTGTTCTTGCCCGTGGGTTGTTTTACCTCCTGACCTCATTTTGTTTGAATACTTCTTGATAGGGATGACTCGGCAGATCACAGTTCTTGAAGAAAAACATTCTCAAGATCAAGCTGAAATGGCTCGACGATGCGCTGACTTCGAGGAGAAGTATTCTCAAAGTCAGATCGAGTTGAGTCAGGTCTCTGCGGCTTTGGATGATGCTAACGCTCTGAGTTCTTCTCTTCATGTCCAGCTTGACTCTGAGAAGGTAGCTTACGAGCCTGTGCTTCGCCTTATGATGCTCTTGGATTCTGAATGAGTTGATTTTTGCTTGTAGGAAGAAAAACGTATCCTTGCTGCTTCTCGCGATAACTTGGACAGATTGTACCGAGATTCCAGCAACTCGCTGACCATCTTGGAGAGGAGCCACCGTTTTACGATGGAGGAGCTTGACAATCAGCGCCGTCGACTGCAAGAATCCTCGGACGAAGTGGCCCGCCTTACACAGTTGCTATCGGCAAAGGACGCCACCATCAAGGGACTCCGAGCTTCTAAGAAATCCATTGCTCAGGAGTTGGAAACTGCTTAGCAGGCTGTTAAAGTTGCTGAAGAAGCTGCTGTCACTTTCAGAGCTCAGCGCGATAAGGCCCTGGACAAGGCCATTCGGGCGGGACGAATCTTGATGAGAAGACCCGGCGTGGCTGTCCCTGAAGATATAAGAGCCGACGTGAATGCTGCCCCTGATTCCTCGAATCGCCCTTCTTCGTCAGTCGTTCCTGATAAAGACATTAGAAAATAAAGAAACAGTTCGCGTGCTCTGAGCGCGCAGTTAGCATGATCAAGTATTCGTTTAGAGGTTTATCGGCTTATCATTCGAATGACGTGATTACTCCCTTATTGTATCAGAATTTATTAGTTTGCAAGTTTGTGGTAACGCTGCATGATGATTATGAAGTTTGCTTGTGGGATATGGAGATCATCCCTTGAACTGTATAAGCGCGAGTATGCTATTCTGGTTTGAGCCGTCAATGACTTTTAGCCGGTAACTTCCGTTAGTAGGGTATAGTGGTCACCCTAGGTAAAGTAAGCGTGAGCATGTTGCACCGCCTTAAGTCGTTGCCGGCTTAAGTCGATTGCTCCGTTTGTAGGGCATAGTGGTCACCCCGAGTTAGGTAAGCGTGAGAATGTTGCACCGCCTTAAGTCGTTGCCGACTTAAGTCGATTGCTCCGTTTGTAGGGCATAGTGGTCACCCCGAGTTAGGTAAGCGTGAGCATGTTGCACCGCCTTAAGTCGTTGCCGACTTAAGTCGATTGCTCCGTTTGTAGGGCATAGTGGTCACCCCGAGTTAAGTAAGCGTGAGCATGTTGCACCGCCTTAAGTCGTTGCCAACTTAAGTCGATTGCTCCGTTTGTAGGGCATAGTGGTCACCCCGAGTTAAGTAAGCGTGAGCATGTTGCACCGCCTTAAGTCGTTGCCGACTTAAGTCGATTGCTCCGTTTGTAGGGCATAGTGGTCACCCCGAGTTAAGTAAGCGTGAGCATGTTGCACCGCCTTAAGTCGTTGCCGACTTAAGTCGATTGCTCCGTTTGTAGGGCATAGTGGTCACCCCGAGTTAAGTAAGAATGCAAGTCAATCATAAACGAACCGAGTATCTTTGAAATCTATCTTTATTGATGACATATTTCCACTTTTACAGAGTACATGGTCGCCCCGGCTGTTTTGAATACAGCTAGGGGTAAAACTTTCTGAGGTGCTCTATGTTCCAAGAGTTCCCGACTTCTGTACCATCCGTCTGGGTGAGGCGATACGATCCGGGCCGAGTGACCTCTGCTATTATGAAGGGTCCTTCCCATAAGGGTGATAGCTTGTGCCGTCCCCCCCCCCCCCCGTTAGAATTCGGCGGAGGACGAGGTCTCCTACTGAAAAGGACCTTTGCCGCACGGCCTTATCGTGATAGCGCCTTAGAGTCTGCTGGTACCGTGCTGATTGGATTACTGCATTCAGTCGTTCTTCCTCAAGTATATCAATATCCTCCAGCCTGGTGGCCTCAGCTTCCGCTATGCTTTCGAAGATCAATCTTGGTGCCCCAAACTTGAGGTCAGCAGGTATCACTGCCTCCGACCCATAGACCATGAAGAAAGGAGTGTTTCCATGCAGGGCTCGGCTAGGTTGGGTTCTCAGGCTCCAAACGACATAAGGTAGTTCTCTTATCCATTTTCCTGCGAATTTTTCATTTTTATCGAAGACCCTTTTCCTGAGTGCCTCCAATATCATTCCGTTGGCTCGCTCAACCTGCCCGTTGGCTCTTGGATGCGCCACAGATGCATATTTGATCTGAATGCTCTTTTGCTCGCAGAAGTCAAAGAATTCTGAGCTGGTGAAGTTGGATCCTAAGTCAGTGATGATGCTGTTTGGTATCCCGAATCTGAATATTATATCCTGTATGAATTCCACGGCCTTAGCAGAGGTTAAAGAAGTAATGGGCTTGAACTCTATCCATTTAGTGAATTTGTCAATTGCCACCAATACGTGGGTATAACCTCCTTGAGCTTTCTTGAAAGGTCCAATCATATCCAATCCCCAGCATGCGAAAGGCCAAGTTACTGGTATGGTCTGTAGCTGCTGTGCTGGCATGTGCTGTTGCTTCGACAGGTATTGACAAGCTTCGCATCTCTGAACTAACTCGGCTGCGTCGCTCTTTGCTGTCGGCCAATAGAACCCTGACCTGAAGACCTTTCCTACTAGTGTTCTGGAAGCTGCATGTATTCCACATTGCCCTGCATGGACTTCCTCCAAAAGTTGCTTCCCAGTGGATGGGAGAATACACTTCATGAGAACCCCTGATGCACCCCTTCTGTATAATATCTCCCCAATGAGTGTGTAGTGAGCCGACTGTCTGGCAATGCGCTCTGCTGAGTTCTTGTCGTCTGGCTCTTCTTCGTTCTTTATGTACTTAATGATCGACCTCCTCCAGTCATCAGAGTCTGACTCGGGTTGATCTACGATGTTGCACTCTTCTGTTTGGTCTATTGAGATACTCGGCCGTGTAATTTCCTGTACGAAAACTCCGGGTGGGACCTGAGTTCGACCGGATCCGAGCTTGGATAGTGTATCAGCTGCTGTGTTTCGATCCCTTTCCACATGATGAAATTCCAGACCCTCGAACTTATCTTCCAGCTTTCGAACGGCAGCGCAATATTTTCCCATTGAATCACTTGAACAATCCCATTCTTTGTTTATCTGGCTAATGACTACCAGAGAGTCTCCATATACCATCAATCTCTTGACGCCCAGTGATATGGCGATGTTTAATCCGTGTATCAAGGCTTCATACTCAGCTGCGTTGTTAGAGGCCGGGAATAGCAGCTGGAGAGCATACTTGAGGTGCTCGCCTCCAGGTGCAGTGAAGAGAATTCCTGCTCCTGCTCCTTGCAGTTTCAGCGAGCCATCAAAATACATTCGCCATACTTCTGCGGTTTCTGGATTATCCGGTACTTGCTGTTCTGTCCACTCTGATACGAAATCGACCAGTGCTTGAGTTTTGATGGCAGTGCGAGGTCGGAACTCGATATCATGGGATCCCAACTCGCAAGCCCACTTGGCTATTCGGCCAATGGCTTCCTTGTTGTGAAGAATGTCCCCTATTGGAAAACCAGTGACTACTATGACTTTGTGGTCGTCAAAGTAGTGACGCAGCTTGCGGGCAGTTAGAAGTACTGCATATAATAGCTTCTGAACTTGAGGATATTTTTTCTTCGATGGGCCTAGAACTTCACTGATGAAGTAGACAGGATGTTGTACCGGGTGGGCATGCCCTTCTTCTACTCGCTCGACTACCAACGCAGTGCTTACCACGTGAGTCGTGCAAGAGATATATAGCAGCAAATCTTCAGCCGGCTGAGTCGGCGTGGCTCGCCGGGGCGGTTTCAATACTGGCGGTGTTGTCAGGAATTTCTTCAGTGCGTCTAGAGCTTCTTGTGCCTCTGAAGTCCATTGAAACTTATCCACCTTTTTCAACAGTTTATAAAATGGCAGACCTTTTTCTCCCAGTCTGGATATGAATCTGCTTAGGGCTGCCATACATCCGGTGAGTCGCTGAACCTTCTTTTGCGATCGAGGAGCTTCCATCTTCATGATAGCTTCAATCTTATCTGGATTAGCTTCAATTCCCCGGTGGCTGACAATAAATCCGAGTAACTTTCCTGCTGGTACCCCGAAGACGCATTTCTCAGGATTGAGCTTCCATCTATATCTTCTCAGGCTGTTGAAAACCAGCTGTAAGTCTTCGATGAAGTTTTCCGGATTCTCTGTCTTAATCACCACGTCGTCTACGTAAGCCTCCACACGCTTGCCCCAGTGATCGGCTAAGCATGTTTGAATAGCTCTCTGATAAGTCGCTCCAGCGTTTTTGAGGCCGAACGGCATGGAGGTATAACAGAAAGCACCAAACAGGGTGATGAACGCCGTTTTTTCCTCGTCTTCTTTTGCCAAACTAATCTGATGATACCCGGAATAGCAATCTAAGAAAGACAGCATCGAACATCCAGCGGTGGAATCCACCACCTGATCTATCCTTGGGAGCCCGAAGGGATCCTTCGGACAGTGTTTGTTGAGATCAGTATAGTCGACGCACATGCGCCAATCCACTTTATTCTTTTTGAGTACAAGAACAGGGTTGGCTAACCACTCGGGGTGTAATACTTCTCTAATAAATCCAGCCGTGACCAAGCGAGCTAACTCGGCACGGATGGCCTCTCTCTTGTCGGGCGTGAAACGACGCAGCTTTTGCCGGATCGGCCTCGCCTGAGGATAGACTTTCAATTTGTGCTCGGCCAGTTCCCTCGGGACTCCCGGCATATCCGCAGGTTGCCATGCGAATACGTCTCGGTTATCTTGTAGGAACTGGACGAGCGCGCTTTCCTATTTGTCACTCAAACTGGAGCTGATGATGGGCGTCTTGCGCTCATCAGCGAACCCCAGGTTGATCCGCTTGGTGTCCTCAGTCGGCCGCATAGAGGTCGCGGCCTGAGCTTCGTTTGCCGGCACGGCGAGGTCTTCTTCAGGCTTAGAGTTCGCCGGTGTAGAAGGAACCGTTGACGGCTTGGTGGTGAGGGCTGCTTGGATGGCCACTCGGAAACATTCTGCGGCGCCTTGGAAGTCGGCGCGCACAGTTATGATTCCTCGTGGTCCTGGCATCTTCAGTATCATGTACGTATAGTGTGGGATGGCCATGAACTTGGCCAGCCCTGGCCTCCCGATGATGGCGTTGTACCCGCAGTCGAAGTTCGCCACCTCGAACCTCAGGAACTCGGTTCTGTAATTATCCGGAGTCCCGAAGGTGACCGGCATGTAGATGTGGCCCAGCGGGTATTCCCCTTCCGTCGGCACGATGCCGAAGAAAGGAGTGTCTGACTCGTGGAGCTCTTTGAGGTGAACTCCCAAGCCTTGGAGCGTACGGGGGAAGGTGACGTTGATGCTGCTCCCCCCGTCCACTAGCACCTTCTTCACCCGGCTCTCTCGGATCACCGGATCGACGAGGAGCGGATATTTGCCCGGGTGGTCGAAGTTGAGCCATTGATCCTCCCGAGTGAACATGATTGGGTGCTCCGACCACCGGTACGGGGCGGGAGGGCCGGTGGTCGCCACCAGTATCTGGCGATCGTTGAGCTTTTGTTGTCTCTTGTTCTCCTGCGACCCATGTCCACCGAAGATGACGTTGACCTCCCTGTCAACGCGCGGGAATGCTCCTCCTCCCCCCTCCTCCGGCTGATGGGGCTGTCGTGGTTCATCTGGTCCTCCCCTCGGCGGAGGAGGTGGTAGAGGTTGGAAGGGTCGGCCATGCCCGACGGAGTGCTTGAAATCCCGGCAGTTGCGGAGAGTGTGGCGCATGTCCTTGTGGTACGGGCACTGGGCGTCGAGGATGTCGTCCAGCGTGCGTTCGCCTCCACGAGGTCCTCCTCGGGCGCGAGTGGCGGGTGGTCCGGCGGCGTGTACTTCTTCGTGAGGCCTCTTCTCCCAGCGCTTGTCGGGCGGCTGGTTCGCGTCGCGTCGTGGTGCTGCTGGCGCGGGCTTTGCTCCTCCGATGAGGTCCTGGGCTCGCTCGTCAGCGGTGATGTAGAGGTCGGCTTCCCGGAACAGCTCCTCGGAGGTAGTCGGCGCCTTTTGCAGTATGGCTCGGACGAAAGCCGAGTCGTTAGATCCTCTGTAGAAGTCCTCGATTACGGCCGCCTCCGTGACCTCGGGGATGCGGTTTCTCATGGTCTGGAACCTTTTAAAATATGACCTGAGAGTCTCATCCCCCCGGCGCTTGATGGATTTGAGGTCCCATGGTTGCGCTGGCTTGTCGGAGAGAGACTGGAAGTTGGCGGTGAAACGTCGACTGAAGTCTCCCCAGTCTTCGATGCAGTGTCGGGGTAGATGTCGTAGCCACTGCAGCGCGTCTTGCCCGAGGACGATGGGCAGATACGCAGTCATGACGTCCTCGGATGCCCCGGCAGCCCGAGCAGCGGTGGTGTAGACGGCCAACCAGCCCCCTGGATCCTGCTTAGGTTCATATTTGTCGACATTGGATACCTTGAAGTTGGGAGGCCATTGGATGGCCCTAAGGCGCGGAGTAAGGGCGGATACTCCGCACGTGTCCTCCTGTCGTCGAGGATGTCGTCTGTCCTGGGGAGGGGAGTGGCGGTGGTGGTTCCTCGACCGTCCCTGGGTGGTTCCACCAGTTGAAGCTGTTGCCGACTCAGTTCGGGTGGCCTGGCTTTGAGTCGGGAAGCCATGATCTCGATCATACTCCTCCCGACGGCGAATTTCGTTCTCGTGCCGCCGTTCGCGCGAAGCATTGATAGAGCTCCGCGCGTCTCGGCGACTGTTGATGGCGTGTCGCAGATCGTTCGGCGGGTGAGCGAGCGGTAGAAGATGGTTGGCTGCCTGAGTGAACAGGCGCCGATATCCCTCGGCGTCGGGGGTCCGAGGATGTCCGTCAGCTATCCGGGCCAGAACGCCTCCGACTTCGCTCGGCGTATTCATAGCTCGGGCGAAGTCGGGGTTCAAGTTGCGCCCGAAGAGCGGATTCTCGCGTCGTTGCCTTGCATCTTGCTCGGCTTGCTCCTGAGTCCGACGGCGATCTCGTCGTCGGGAGTTCCTTCGTTCCCTGAAGACGCGTTCTTCCGGAGTTTCTCCTATCTCTGAGACCTCGTCTCGCGAGACAGGTTGCTCCGGATCTCGTTCTCCGGCTGCGTGATGTCGTCGAATGTTTCTACGTCGGTTCCTTCGTCGGCGGGATTCTCGCTGAGGTGGTTCTTCTCTGGGCGCGGTCGGTTCATCGTCGGAGACGGCGGGCGACTCTGCTCTCCCGATGAAGAGGACGTCGGGGTAGAACGGTATTGCTGCCG
This sequence comes from Zea mays, assembly GCF_902167145.1. Taxonomy (NCBI): domain Eukaryota; kingdom Viridiplantae; phylum Streptophyta; class Magnoliopsida; order Poales; family Poaceae; genus Zea; species Zea mays. The sequence goes on along the minus strand of NC_050104.1, from coordinate 149,251,092 downwards.
CGGCGACTTTCTCTCCGTTCTCCTTTGAGGTCGGAGGAACGGAAAGAACGACCGGCCTCTCCCTGATCTCCTTCCTTCTCATGACCTGTGTCCATTCTTTCGTCGGGGAAGTAGACAGCGGAGTCTTCCGGGTCAGCGAGCTTCTAGCTCCAGCCTCCCCGGAGACGATCTTGTTCCGAAGAGCTGGAGGTAGCTTCTTTCCAGCATTTTCGGAGTTTGTTGGAGGAGACTTCTGTTCTGGCAGATCCGCGAGGCGATGTAGAATTCCTTCTTCGTCCGCCACGGATGAGATTGTCTCGAAGCAGAATGTGGATCCGGGACGCATGGTGATCTTGCTGTGGAAGGTGACGGCCATTGAGCTAGCCTGGATCGTCGACACACCCCCTACCTGGCGCGCCAGCTGTCGGTGTTTTGGGTCCGACCGCACACCCGGGGTTGCCCCTCAAGGTGTTTTTAGGAGTAGGACGGTGTCGACGACTGTAGCAAAATGGTTCGTGCCGATCGCACGAGGGATAATGGACAAGATTTGCAGGTTCGGGCCGCTTAGAAGTGCGTAACACCCTACGTCCTGGTGAGTATATGAGCGTGGTTACAAGAGGGTTCTCTGGATAGAGGGCGCAGAGAGTTTTTGTGGGTGATTAAGTAGAACAAGGTCGATCCATCTGAAGGGGTGCCCCCTAGGCCTTATATACTCGGCCGTGGAGCATTACATGTGATACGATAACAACAAGCAGCTGAAAGATAGTGAACCTCTTGAGTTTATCCTTACGTAACCTCCGCCGACTTATCCTCGCATGGCTCCGTTGCATGGGGGCTTCAGCGCGGGAAAGTCGGGTCTCTGTTTGTGATTCATTCGTTCGACGTTGTGGGCCGCCTGTGTTTGCACTAATCAGTCCCACGTCTTCTTTATTGGTTGTCTTTCCCTAGGCCCACGAAAGAATGACCTTACTAATTATTGGGCCCTTGGGCTTTTCGTGGGGCCTTTTACTTCTTTAGTGGACCCAGGGGATATCTATCCCCCACACAGCCGAAGCGAATTCCCGAGACTGGCGAGTTCAGAGCCGCGTCCTCTTGGAGCACCGAACACTGTCCGGTGTACACCGGACAGTCCGGTGAATTATAGCGCGCCGGCTCTGAGAATTCCCGAAGGTGAAGAGTTTGAAGTCGATCCTCCCTGGTGCACCGGACACTGTCCGGTGGCACACCGGACAGTCCGGTGCGCCCGACCAGGGTGCCTTCGGTTGTCCCTTTGCTCCTTTGTTTGAACCCTTTTTCTTGGTCTTTTTATTGGCTTATGGTGAACCTTTGTACCTGTAGAACTTATGAACTTGGGCAAACTAGTTAGTCCGATTATTTGTGTTTGGCAATTCAACCACCAAAATTAGTATAGGAAATAGGTGTAAGCCTAATTCCCTTTCAATCTCCCCCTTTTTGGTGATTGATGCCAACACAAACCAAAGCAAGTATAGAAGTGCATAATTGAACTAGTTTGCAAAGTGTAAGTGCAAAGGTTACTTAGAATTGAGCCAATAAATATTACTTACTAGATATGCATGGATTGTTTCTTTAACATTTTGGACCACGCTTGCACCACAAGTTTTGTTTTTGCAAATTCTTTTTGTAAATCCTTTTCAAAGTCCTTTTGCAAATAGTCAAAGGTAAATGAATAAGATTTTTGCAAAGCATTTTCAAGATTTGAAATTTTGTCCCCTTGTTTCAAATGCTTTTCCTTTGACTAAACAAATCTCCCCCTCAAATAAATTCTCCTCTTAGTGTTCAAGAGAGTTTTAAGATATCAAATTTGAAAGGTGCTACTTTCTCCCCTTTTAGAACACAAAGAGATACTATTTTGAAATTTACCATTTGAAAATCATTAATTTTAAAATTTGGGTGGTGGTGCGGTCCTTTTGCTTTGGGCTCATACTTTCTCCCCCTTTGGCATGAATCGCCAAAAACGGATACTTGAGTGAGATATAAGCCCTTTTCTAACTACTTTCTCCCCTTTGGTAAATAAAACATATGAGTGAAAATTATACCAAAGATGGAGAGTGAAGCGGAGCGACGGCGAAGGATGAGTAGTAGAGTGGAGTGGAAGCCTTTGTCTTCGCCGAAGACTCCAATTCCCTTTCAATATACCTATGACTTGGTTTGAAATATACTTGAAAACACATTAGTCATAGCATATATAAAAGAGACATGATCAAAGGTATACTTATGAGCTATGTGTGCAAGTTTAGCAAAAGAAATTCCTAGAATCAAGAATATTGAGCTCATGCCTAAGTTTGGTAAAAGTTTGTTCATCTAGTGGCTTGGTAAAGATATCGGCTAATTGATCTTTAGTATTAATATATGCAATCTCAATATCCCCCTTTTGTTGGTGATCCCTAAGAAAATGATACCGAATGGCTATGTGTTTAGTGCGGCTATGCTCAACGGGATTATCCGCCATGCGGATTGCACTCTCATTATCACATAGAAGGGGAACTTTGGTTAATTTGTAACCATAGTCCCACAGGGTTTGCCTCATCCAAAGCAATTGCACGCAACAATGGCCTGCGGCAATGTACTCGGCTTCGACGGTAGAAAGAGCGACCGAATTTTGCTTCTTTGAAGCCCAAGACACCAAGGATCTTCCCAAGAACTGGCAAGTCCCCGATGTGCTCTTCCTATTGATTTTGCACCCCGCCCAATCGGCATCCGAATAACCAATCAAATCAAATGTGGATCCTCGAGGGTACCAAAGCCCAAACTTAGGTGTATAAGCCAAATATCTCAAGATTCGTTTTACGGTCGTAAGGTGAGATTCCTTAGGGTCGGCTTGGAATCTTGCACACATGCATACGGAAAGCATAATGTCCGGTCGAGATGCACATAAATAGAGTAATGAACCTATCATCGACCGGTATACCTTTTGATCGACGGATTTACCTCCCGTGTCGAGGTCAAGATGCCCATTGGTTCCCATGGGTGTCTTGATGGGCTTGGCATCCTTCATTCCAAACTTGGTTAGAATGTCTTGAGTATACTTCGTTTGGCTAATGAAGGTGCCCTCTTGGAGTTGCTTGACTTGGAATCCTAGAAAATACTTCAACTCCCCCATCATCGACATCTCGAATTTCTGTGTCATGATCCTACTAAATTCTTCACATGTAGATTCGTTAGTAGACCCAAATATAATATCATCAACATAAATTTGGCATACAAACAAATCATTGTCAAGAGTTTTAGTGAATAAAGTAGGATCGGCCTTGCCGACTTTGAAGCCATTAGCAATAAGGAAATCTCTAAGGCATTCATACCATGCTCTTGGGGCTTGCTTGAGCCCGTAAAGCGCCTTAGAGAGCCTATAGACATGGTTAGGATACTCACTATCTTCAAAACCGGGAGGTTGCTCAACATAGACCTCCTCCTTGATTGGTCCATTGAGGAAGGCACTCTTCACGTCCATTTGATAAAGCTTGAAGCCATGATAAGTAGCATAGGCTAATAATATGCGAATTGACTCAAGCCTAGCTACGGGTGCATAGGTTTCACCGAAATCCAAACCTTCGACTTGGGAGTATCCCTTGGCCACAAGTCGAGCTTTGTTCCTAGTCACCACACCATGCTCGTCTTGCTTGTTGCGGAAGACCCACTTGGTTCCTACAACATTTTGGTTAGGACGTGGAACTAAATGCCATACCTCGTTCCTTGTGAAATTGTTGAGCTCCTCTTGCATCGCCATCACCCAATCCGAATCTTGAAGTGCTTCCTCTACCCTGTGTGGCTCAATAGAGGAAACAAAAGAGTAATGTTCACAAAAATGTGCAACACGAGATCGAGTAGTTACCCCCTTATGAATGTCGCCGAGGATGGTGTCGACGGGGTGATCTCGTTGGATTGCTTGGTGGACTCTTGGGTGTGGCGGCCTTGGTTGTTCATCCTCCTTGTCTTGATCATTTGCATCTCCCCCTTGATCATTGCCGTCATCTTGATGTGGCTCATCTCTTTGATCTTCTCCTTCATCAACTTGAGCCTCGTCCTCATTTTGAGTTGGTGGAGATGCTTGCGTGGAGGAGGATGGTTGATCTTGTGCATTTGGAGGCTCTTTGGATTCCTTAGGGCACACATCCCCAATGGACATGTTCCTTAGCGCGATGCACAGAGCCTGTTCTTCACCTATCTCATCAAGATCAACTTGCTCTACTTGAGAGCCGTTAGTTTCATCAAACACAACGTCACAAGAAACTTCAACAAGTCCCGAGGATTTGTTAAAGACTCTATATGCCCTTGTGTTTGAGTCATATCCTAGTAAAAAGCCTTCTACAGTTTTAGGAGCAAATTTAGATTTTCTACCTCTTTTAACAAGAATAAAGCATTTGCTACCAAAAACTCTAAAATATGAAATATTGGGCTTTTTACCGGTTAGGAGTTCATAGGATGTCTTCTTGAGGATTCGGTGTAGATATAACCGGTTGATGGCGTAGCAGGCGGTGTTGACCGCCTCGGCCCAAAACCGATCTGGTGTCTTGTACTCATCAAGCATGGTTCTTGCCATATCCAAGAGAGTTTGATTCTTCCTCTCCACTACACCATTTTGTTGAGGGGTGTAGGGAGAAGAGAACTCATGCTTGATGCCCTCCTCCTCAAGGAAGCCTTCTATTTGTGAGTTCTTGAACTCCGTCCCGTTGTCGCTTCTAATTTTCTTGATCCTTAAGCCGAACTCATTTTGAGCCCGTCTCAAGAATCCCTTTAAGGTCTCTTGGGTATGGGATTTTTCCTGCAAAAAGAACACCCAAGTGAAGCGAGAATAATCATCCACAATAACTAGACAGTACTTACTCCCGCCGATGCTTATGTAAGCGATCGGGCCGAATAAATCCATGTGTAGGAGCTCCAGTGGCCTGTCACTTGTCATGATGTTCTTGTGTGGATGATGAGTGCCAACTTGCTTCCCGGCTTGGCATGCGCTACAAATCCTGTCTTTCTCAAAATAAACATTTGTTAATCCTAAAATGTGCTCTCCCTTTAGAAGCTTATGAAGATTCTTCATTCCAACATGGGCTAGTCGGCGGTGCCAGAGCCAACCCAAGTTATTCTTAGCTATTAAGCAAGTGTCGAGTTTAGCTCTGTCAAAATCCACCAAGTATAGCTGACCCTCTAACACTCCCTTAAAAGCTATTGAATCATCACTTCTTCTAAAGACAGTGACACCTACATCAGTGAATAGACAGTTGTAGCCCATTTGACATAATTGAGATACGGAAAGCAAATTGTAATCTAAAGAATCTATAAGAAAAACATTGGAAATGGAATGGTCAGGAGATATAGCTATTTTACCCAAACCTTTGACCAAACCTTGGTTTCCATCCCCGAATGTGATAGCTCGTTGGGGATCTTGGTTTTTCTCGTAGGAGGAGAACATCTTCTTCTCCCCTGTCATGTGGTTTGTGCACCCGCTGTCGATGATCCAACTTGAGCCCCCGGATGCATAAACCTACAAAACAAGTTTAGTTCTTGACTTTAGGTACCCAAACGGTTTTGGGTCCTTTGGCATTAGAAACAAGAACTTTGGGTACCCAAACACAAGTCTTGGAGCCCTTGTGTTTGCCCCCAACAAACTTGGCAACTACCTTGCCGGATTTGTTAGTAAGCACATAAGATGCATCAAAAGTTTTAAATGAAATGCCATGATCATTTGATGCATTAGGAGTTCTCTTCTTAGGCAACTTAGCACGGGTTGGTTGCCTAGAGCTAGATGTCTCACCCTTATACATAAAAGCATGATTAGGGCCAGAGTGAGACTTCCTAGAATGAATTCTCCTAATTTTGCTCTCAGGATAACCGGCAGGGTACAAAATGTAACCCTCGTTATCCTGAGGCATGGGAGCCTTGCCCTTAACAAAATTTGACAATCTTTTAGGAGGGGCACTAAGTTTGACATTGTCTCCCCTTTGGAAGCTAATGCCATCCTTGATGCTAGGGCGTCTCCCATTATAGAGCATACTTCTAGCAAATTTAAACTTTTCATTTTCTAAGTTATACTCGGCAATTTTAGCATCTAATCTTGCTATATGATCATTTTGTTGTTTAATTAAAGCCACATGATCATGAATAGCATCAATATCAACATCTCTACATCTAGTGCAAATAGAAACATGCTCAACATTAGAAGTAGAGGGTTTGCAAGATTTTAATTCTACAACCTTAGCATGTAATATATCATTCTCACTTCTAAGGTTGGAAATAGTAACATTGCAAACATCAAAATCTTTAGCCTTAGCAATCAAATTTTCATTTTCTACTCTAAGGCTAGCAAGGGATACATTCAATTCATCAATCTTAGCAAGCAAATCATCATTATCATTTCTAAGATTTGGAATTGAAACATTACAAACATTTGAATCAACCTTAGCAATTAATTTAGCATTTTCATTTCTAAGGTTGGCAATAGTGTCATGGCAAGTGCTTAGCTCACTAGATAGTTTTTGACATTTTTCTATTTCTAGAGCATAAGCATTTTTAATCTTAACATGTTTCTTGTTTTCCTTAATTAGGAAGTCCTCTTGGGAATCCAAAAGGTCATCCTTTTCATGTATAGCGCTAATTAATTCATTTAATTTTCCTTTTGTTCCATGTTAAGGTTGGCAAAAAGGGTACGCAAGTTATCCTCCTCATCACTAGCATTTTCATCACTAGAAGACACATATCTAGTGGAGGATTTAGATTTAACCTTCTTCTTTTTGCCGTCCTTTGCCATGAGGCACTTGTGGCCGATGTTGGGGAAGAGGAGTCCCTTGGTGACGGCAATGTTGGCGGCGTCCTCGTCGTCGGAGGAGGAGTCGGTGGAGCTCTCCTCGGAGTCCCACTCGCGGCACACGTGGGCATCGCCGCCCTTCTTCTTGTGGTACCTCTTCTTTTCTCTCCTCTTGCCCTTCTTGTCGTTATCCCTATCACTGTCACTTGATAGTGGACATTTAGCAATAAAGTGACCGGGCTTACCACACTTGTAGCAAACCTTCTTGGAACGGGATTTGTAATCCTTCCCCTTCCGATCCGTTGCTTGAGGATTTGGCGAAAGCTTTTGATGATTAAAGCCATCTCCTCATTGTCGAGCTTGGAGGCGTCAATTGGTTGTCTACTCGGAGTAGACTCCTCCTTCTTTTCCTCCGTCGCCTTAAATGCCACCGGTTGTGCTTCGGACGTGGAGGGTTCATCAAGCTCGTTGATCTTCTTTGAGCCTTTAATCATACATTCAAAGCTCACAAAATTCCCGATTACTTCCTCGGGAGTCATTAGTGTGTATCTTGGATTACCACGAATTAATTGAACTTGAGTGGGGTTAAGGAAAATGAGAGATCTTAGGATAACCTTAACCACCTCGTGGTCGTCCCACTTCTTGCTCCCGAGGTTGCGCACTTGGTTCACCAAGGTTTTGAGCCGGTTGTACATATCTTGTGGCTCCTCCCCTTGGCGAAGACGGAAGCGACCGAGCTCCCCCTCGATCGTTTCCCGCTTGGTGATCTTGGTGAGTTCATCACCCTCGTGCGCGGTCTTGAGTAGGTCCCAAATCTCCTTCGCACTCTTCAACCCTTGCACTTTGTTATATTCCTCTCTACTTAGAGAGGCGAGGAGTATGGTTGTGGCTTGGGAGTTGAAGTGCTCGATTTGGGCCACTTCGTCTGTATCATAATCTTCATCCCCTATGGATGGTACCTGTACACCAAACTCAACAACATCCCATATACTTTTGTGGAGTGAGGTTAGATAAAATCGCATTAAATCACTCCACCTAGCATAGTCTTCACCATCAAACGTTGGTGGTTTGCCTAATGGGACGGAAAGCAAAGGTGTATGTTTAGGAATGCGAGGGTAGCGTAAGGGGATCTTACTATACTTCCTACGCTCTTGGCGCTTAGAAGTGACGGACGCCGCGTCGGAGCCGGAGGTGGATGTCGACGAAGAATCGGTCTCGTAGTAGACCACCTTCCTCATCCTCTTTTTCTTGTCCCCACTCCGATGCGGCTTGTGGGAAGAGGATTTTTCTTTCTTTTCTTTGTGGTGTGAGGAAGAAGATCTTTTCTCCTTCCGTTTGGAGGAGTCCTTCTTCTTCTTCTCCTTCCTCTTGGTGCAGGACTCTTCCGATGAAGTGCTCCCGTGACTCGTAGTGGGCTTGTCGCCGGTCTCCATCTCCCTCTTGGTGTGATCTCCCGACATCACTTCGAGCGGTTAGGCTCTAATGAAGCATCGGGCTCCGATACCAATTGAAAGTCGCCTAGAGGGGGGTGAATAGGGCGAAACTGAAATTTACAAATATAAACACAACTACGAGACGAGTTAGCGTTAGAAATAATAATGAGTCCGAGAGAGAGGGCGCAAAACAAATCACAAGCGAATAAAGAGTGTGACACGTGGATTTGTTTTACCGAGGTTCGGTTCTTGCAAACCTACTCCCCGTTGAGGAGGCCACAAAGGCCTGGTCTTTTTCAACCCTTTCCCTCTCTCAAACGGTCCCTCGGACCGAGTGAGCTTTCTCTTCTCAAATGTTTGGAACACAAAGTTCCCACAAGGACCACCACAAGATTGGTGTCTCTTGCCTCAATTACAAGTGAGTTTGATCGCAATGGAGAATCAAAGAAGGAAGAAAGCAATCCAAGCGCAAGAGCTCGAAAGAACACAAGCAAATCTCTCTCACTAATCACTAGGGCGTTGTGTGGAGTTTGGAGAGGATTTGATCACTTTGGTGTGTCTAGAATTGAATGCTAGAGCTCTTGTAAGTAGTTGAAGTGGGAAAACTTGGATGGCTTGAATGTGGGGTGGTTGGGGGTATTTATAGCCCCAACCACCAAACTAGCCGTTTGGGTGCAGGCTGTCTGTCGTATGGTGCACCGGACAGTCCGGTGCGCCAGCCACGTCACCCGAACGTTAGGGTTCCGACCATTGGAGCTCTGACGCTGGGCCCGCCTGGATGACCGGTGGCGCACCGGACATGAACTGTAGGGTGTCCGGTGCGCCAGCATGGGCGTGTCTGACCTCTGCGCGCGCTGGCGCGCAATTAATGCGCTGCAGGTAGTCGTTGGCGCCGGAAGTAGCCGTTGCCCCGTAGTTACACCAGACAGTCCGGTGTACACCGGACATGTCCGGTGATCTATAGCGGAGCAGCCGAAGCGAATTCCCGAGACTGGCGAGTTCAGAGCCGCGTCCTCTTGGAGCACCGAACACTGTCCGGTGTACACCGGACAGTCCGGTGAATTATAGCGCGCCGGCTCTGAGAATTCCCGAAGGTGAAGAGTTTGAAGTCGATCCTCCCTGGTGCACCGGACACTGTCCGGTGGCACACCGGACAGTCCGGTGCGCCCGACCAGGGTGCCTTCGGTTGTCCCTTTGCTCCTTTGTTTGAACCCTTTTTCTTGGTCTTTTTATTGGCTTATGGTGAACCTTTGTACCTGTAGAACTTATGAACTTGGGCAAACTAGTTAGTCCGATTATTTGTGTTGGGCAATTCAACCACCAAAATTAGTATAGGAAATAGGTGTAAGCCTAATTCCCTTTCTCCCATGCTGGTGATGGCTGCAATCTTCTCCGGGTTGGCTTCGATGCCCCGCTCGGAGACGATGAACCCCAAGAGCATGCCTCGGGGGACCCCAAAGACACACTTTTCGGGATTAAGCTTCACGCCTTTCGCCTTGAGACATCGGAATGCCACTTCAAGGTCGGAAAGGAGGTCGGAGGCTTTCCTCGTCTTGACTACGATGTCATCGACGTAGGCCTTGACCGTTCGGTCGATGTGTTCGCCAAACACATGGTTCATGCATCGCTGGTACGTTGCCCCCGCATTCCTCAAACCAAACAGCATTGTGACATAGCAGTACATGCCGAAGGGTGTGATGAATGAAGTCGCGAGCTGGTCGGACTCCTTCATCCTGATCTGGTGATACCCTGAGTAGGCATCGAGGAAAGACAGGGTTTCACACCCAGCAGTGGAATCCATGATCTGATCGATGCGAGGCAGAGGGTAGGGAACCTTCGGACATGCTTTGTTTAGACCAGTGTAGTATACACACATCCGCCATTTCCCCCCTTTCTTTCTCACAAGCATAGGGTTGGTAAGCCATTCGGGATGGAATACCTCTTTGATGAACCCTGCCGCCAGTAGCTTGTGGATCTCCTCGCCTATGGCTCTGCGCTTTTCTTCGTCGAATCGGCGCAGAGGCTGCTTCACTGGTCGGGCCCCAGCTCGAATATCTAGAGAGTGCTCGGCGACTTCCCTCGGTATGCCAGGCATGTCCGAGGGACTCCACGCAAAAACGTCGGCGTTTGCGCGGAGAAAGTCGACGAGCACTGCTTCCTATTTGGGGTCGAGCTCAGAACCGATCCGGATCTGCTTGGAGGCGTCGCTGCTGGGGTCGAGAGGGACGGACTTGACCGTCTCCGCTGGTTCGAAGTTGCCGGCGTGGCGCTTCACGTCGGGCGCCTCCCTAGAGAGGCTCTCTAGGTCAGCGATGAGGGCCTCGGATTCGGCGAGGGCCTCGGCGTACTCCACGCACTCCACATCACATTCGTATGCGTGTCGGTACGTGGGCCCGACGGTGATGACCCCGTTGGGGCCTGACATCTTGAGCTTGAGGTAGGTGTAGTTGGGGACGGCCATGAACTTGGCGTAGCATGGCCTCCCCAGCACTGCGTGGTAGGTTCCTCGAAACCCGATCACTTCGAACGTGAGGGTCTCCTTTCAAAAGTTGGAGGGCGTCCCGAAGCAGACGGGTAGGTCGAGTTGTCCGAGGGGTCGAACGCGCTTCTCGGGGACGATCCCGTGGAAAGGCACAGCGCCCGTCCGGACCGAGGACAGATCGATCCGCAGAAGCCCGAGGGTCTCGGCGTAGATGATGTTGAGGCTGCTGCCTCCATCCATGAGGACCTTGGTGAGCCTAACGTCGCTGATGATGGGGTTGACAACGAGCGGGTATCTCCCCGGGCTCGGCACGTAGTCTGGATGGTCGGCCTGGTCGAAGGTGATGGGCTTGTCGGACCAGTCTAGGTAGACTGGCGCCGCCACCTTTACCGAGCAGACCTCCCGACGCTCTTGCTTGCGGTGCCAAGCCGAGGCGTTCACCACTTGCCCGCCATAGATCATGAAGCTGTCGCGGACCTCGGGGAACCCTCCTGCCTTGTGATCTTCCTCCTTTGTGTCGTCGAGGGCCTTGCCACCCTCCGCGGGTGGCCCGGCCTTGTGGAAGTGTCGTCGAAGCATGGCACACTCCTCAAGGGTGTGCTTGACGGGCCCCTGATGATAGGGGCACGGCTCCTTGAGCATCTTGTCGAAGAGGTTGGCACCTCCGGGAGGTTTCCGAGGGTTCTTGTGCTCGGCGGCGGCGACAAGGTCCGCGTCGGCGGCATCGCGTTTCGCTTGCGACTTCTTCTTGCCCTTCTTCTTGGCACCACGCTGAGTTGATGCCTCGGGAGCATCTTCCGGTGGGCGGCCCTGGGGCTGCTTGTCCTTCCGGAAAATGGCCTCAACCGCCTCCTGGCCAGAAGTGAACTTGGTGGCGATGTCCATCAGCTCGCTCGCCCTGGTGGGGGTCTTGTGACCCAGCTTGCTCACCAGGTCGCGACAGATGGTGCCGGCGAGGAACACGCCGATGACATCTGAATCGGTGACGTTGGGCAGCTTTGTGCGCTGCTTCGAGAATCGCCGGATGTAGTCCCGGAGAGACTCTCCCGGCTGCTGGCGGTAGCTTCGGAGATCCCAGGAGTTCCTAGGGCGCACGTACGTGCCATGGAAATTGCCGGCGAAGGCTTGGACCAGGTCGTCCCAGTTGGAGATCTGCCCCGGGGGCAGGTGCTCCAGCCAGGCTCGAGCAGTGTCAGAGAGGAACAGGGGGAGGTTGCGGATGATGAGGTTGTCATCGTCCGTTCCACCCAGTTGGCAGGCCAGCCGATAGTCCGCGAGCCACAGTTCCGGTCTCGTCTCCCCCGAGTACTTTGTGATAGTAGTCGGGGTTCGGAACCGGGTCGGGAACGGTGCCCGTCGTTTGGCGCGGCTGAAAGCCTGCGGACCGGGTGGTTCAGGCGAAGGACTCCGATCCTCCCTGCTGTCGTAGCGTCCCCCACGCCTGGGGTGGTAGCCTCGGCGCGCCCTGTCGTCGAGGTGGGCCCGACGGCTGTGATGATGGCGCTCGTTGCCGAGGGGACCCGGGGCCGCAGGCGCTGTGTTGCGCGTGCGCCCGGAGTGGACTGAGGCTTCCCGCATAAATCGGGAAGTCGCGACGCGATGTTCCGAGGGGAACCCCTGCCTTCGGGAGGCAGAGCTTTCGGCCCGTCGGATCGCGGCGTCCTCCAGGAGATTCTTGAGCTCTCCCTGGATACGCCACCCCTCGGTGGTTGATGGCTCCGGCATCGCGCGGAGGAGTATTGCCGCTGCAGCCAGGTTCCGGCCAACTCCGCTGGAATCCGGCGGCGGCCTCACCCTGATGTCGTCGGCGATGCGGTGCTGGATGTCCTGGGGGAGATGACGCGCTTCTCCGGCCGGGGGTTGGACCGCCCATTCCTGCCCGATGTCCCGGCGGATCGGCACAAGTGTTCCTGCTCCCTCGTCGAGCCTGGCCTGCCTCTCGCGGATATGCTCGAGCTGTGGGTCAGGACCCCCCACCGGGACGGGGACCACAGCTAGCTCCCGAGGGATGTCAACGCGAGGCGCGGGCCTAGGGGATCACCGTTTTCCGGCATACCGAGATGGCTGCCTTCGCCGGGACCCCCTAGATCGACGTGGAAACATTCACGACTTGGGCCGCGGTCCTCATTGTCGAGGCCGCGGCTGCCGTCGGAACAGTCGGAAAGGCAGTAGTCACATGCGGTCATGAAGTCCCGCACGGCACTGGGGTTACCAAGTCCGGAGAAATCCCAACAGAGGTCGGGCTCGCCATCTTCCTCGGACCCCGAGGGCTCATAGGTCGAGTCGGCCGTCAGTCGGTCCTAGGGTGACCGCACACGATACCCCAGAGGGTTTGGACTCGCCTCTAAGAGAGTGCTCACCGAAGTGGAGTCGCTTGGTGGGTCAAGGCCGAATCCAAAAGACACGAGACGGGAATCGGTCGGTACCTTTCGGTCGACGGTCGGTGACGAGGTCGCGTCTGGGACTGACTGCACCGTTGTCTCAGGTACGAGGGTGACGCCCAGCAAGTCCTTCGCGAGCGTGCTGGCGTCGTGCGTTTGATTGAGATTGGCGTGTTGCGGGGAGGTGGCGCTCGTCTTCGTCTCAGACGCGAGATCGATGCCCGATGCGCCCTCCGTTGGGGCGCCGGCGCCATCGACTCGCTCGACAGCCAACGAGGTGCTGCTTCCCGCTTGGCCGTGGTTGCCCCGCCTCCTCCTCCGTCGGCGGGGGAGGGGACGGGACAAGCCCGAATGTCGTGCTTCCACCACGTGGGGAAGGCGTCGTCGATTTCCCCGCCGGCGAGCGGGTTGTCGACCGCCATTGTCGCTGTCGCACGGCGGGGGAAGGAGTATCATGTCGTAGCTGCCGTCGAGGGACATGAACTCAAGATTCCCGAAACGGAGCACCATCCCAGGCTGGAAAGGTTGCTGGAGACTGCCCATCTGGAGCTTGACGGGAAGCTGTTCGTCAACACGCAGCAGGCCCCTACCTGGCGCGCCAACTGTCGGTGTTTCGAAACCCGGGGGGTCCTTGGACCGACGAGTGAATTGTCGCCGCGTGCCCTAGCCCAGATGGGTCGACGCAAGGCGGAACGCGAAGGGGGGAAAGGAAGCAGCCGGAGGGAGGCATACGTGAGAGAGTGGATCCCGCGGCCTCCGTGTTAGCCCCGCGCCTGAGTCGGGTGCGCTTGCAGTAGGGGGATACAAGCGTCCACGCGGGAGTGGGAGCGAGCGGCCTTGCGCGAGCGCCGTCCCGTCCTTCTCCGCGTGGGCCAACCCTCTGTAAGAGGGCCCTGGTCCTTCCTTTTATAGGCGTAAGGAGAGGATCCAGGTGTACAATGGGGGGTGTAGCAGAGTGCTACGTGTCTAGCGGAGGAGAGCTAGCGCCCTAAGTACATGCCATCGTGGCAGCCGGAGAGGTCTTGGCACCCGGTTCGTGTGGTGTCGTGGCCGTCGGAGGAGCGCTGGAGCTTGGCGGAAGGACAGCTGTCGGGGCTGTCGAGTCCTTGGTGACGTCCTCTTGCTTCCGTAAGGGAGCCGAGAGCCGCCGTCGTCACAGAGCGTGTGGGGCGCCATCATTGCCTATCTGGCGGAGCGAGCCAGATGGGACGCCGGTCTTGTTCCCCGTAGCCTGAGTCAGCTCGGGGTAGGGTAATGATGGCGCCTCCTGTCGACGTGGTCGGTCCGCGCCCTAGGTTGGGCGATGTGGAGGCTCCTCCAAGGTCGAGGTCGAGTCTGTCTTCCGTGGCCGTGGTCGAGTCCGAGCCCCTGGGTCGGGCGAGGCGGAGACCGTCGGCTGAGGCCAGGGATGAGTCTGAGCCCTGGGGTCGGGCGAGGCGGAGTTTGTCGTCTTCCAGGGCTGAGCCCGAGTCCGAGCCCTGGGGTCGGGCGAGGCGGAGTTCGTCGTCTTCCGTGGCTGAGCCCGAGTCCGAGCCCTGGGTCGGGCGGAGCGGAGTTCGCCGTCTTTCGGGGCTGAGCCCGAGTCCGAGCCCTGGGTCGGAAGGAGCGGAGTTCGTCGTCTTCCGGGGCTGAGCCTGAGTCCGAGCCCTGGGTCGGGCGGAGCGGAGTTCGCCGTCTTCTGGGGCTGAGCCCGAGTCCGAGCCCTGGGTCGGGCGGAGCGGAGTTCGCCGTCTTCCGGGCCTGAGCCCGAGTCCGAGCCCTGGGGTCGGGCGAGGCGGAGTTTCCTATGACGCCCGAGGCCGGCCTTGGCTGCTGTCAGCCTCACTCTGTCGAGTGGCTCAGCAGTCGGAACAGCGCAGGCGGCGCTGTCCTCTTGTCAGACCGATCAGTAGAGCGGCGAAGTGACTGCGGTCACTTCGGCTCTGTCGACTGGAGGGCGTGCGTCAGGATAAAGGTGTCAGGCCACCTTTGCATTAAATGCCCTTGCGATTTGGTCGGTCGGCGTGGCGATGTGGCCAAGGTTGCTTCTTGGTGAAGACTGGGCCTCGGGCGAGCCGATAGTGTGCCCGTTGCTGGAGGGGGGTCCTCGGGCGAGACGTAGATTCTCCGGGGTCGGCTTCCCTTGCCCGAGGCTAGGCTCGGGCGAGGCACGATCATGTCCCTTGAATGGATCGATCCTTGACTTAATCGCACCCATCAGGCCTTTGCAGCTTTGTGCTGATGGGGGTTACCAGCTGAGATTTAGGGGTCTTGAGGGTACCCCTAATTATGGTCCCCGACAAGTATAACAATACATGTCGAAAGGTGTGATAAAAGAAGTCGTGAGCTGGTCGGATTCTTTCATCTTGATTTGGTGGTAGCCTGAATGGGCATCGAGGAAAGACAGGATTTCACACCCAGCAGTGGAGTCCACAATTTGATCAATGCGAGGCAGAGGGTAGGGAACTTTCGGACATGCTTTATTGAAGCCAGTGTAGTCTACACACATCCTCCATTTCCCCCCTTTTTTCTTTACAAGTACAGGGTTAGCTAACCATTCTGGATGGAATACCTCTTTGATGAACCCTGCTGCCATTAGCTTGTGGACCTCCTCGCCTATCGCCCTACGCCTTTCTTCATCAAAACGACGCAGGTGCTGTTTCACGGGTCGGGCACCGGCTCGGATGTCCAATGAGTGCTCGGCGACATCCCTCGGTATGCCTGGCATGTCCGAGAGACTCCACGCAAAAACCTCGGCGTTTGCGCGGAGAAAGTCGACGAGCACTGCTTTCTATTTGGGGTCGAGCTCGGAGCCGATCCTGACTTTTTTGTCGGCACCGTCGCTGGGGTTGAGAGGGACAGACTTAACTGCCTCGGCTGGCTCGAAGTTGCCGGCATGCCGCTTCGGGTCGGGCATCTCCTTGGAGAGGCTATCCAGGTCGGCGATGAGTGCCTCGGACTCGGCGAGGGCTTCGGCGTACTCAACACATTCCACATCACACTCATAAGTGTGGCGGTACGTGGATCCGACGACGATGATTCCCTTGGGGCCTAGCATCTTGAGTTTGAGGTACGTGTAGTTGGGGACAACCATGAACCTGGCGTAGCATGGTCTTCCCAACACCACGTGATAGGTTCCTCGGAACCCGACTATCTCGAAAGTGAGGGTTTCCTTTCGGAAGTTGGAGGGAGTTCCGAAGCAGACGGGCAAGTCAATCTGCCCAAGGGGCAGGATACGCTTGCCGGGGGCAATCCCGTGAAAAGGCGCTACGCCGGCTCGGATCTTGGACCGATCGACCCCCAAGAGCCCTAGGGTCTCGGCATAGATGATATTGAGGCTGATGCCTCTGTCCATGAGGACCTTGGAGAGCCTAGTGTTGCCGATGACAGGGTCGACGATGAGCGGGTACCTTGCTGGGTTTGGTATGTAGTCGGGGTGGTCGTCCTGGTCGAAGGTAATAGGCTTGTCAGACCAGTCTAGGTAGACTGGTGTAGCTATCTTCACCAAGCAGACCTCCCGGCGCTCTTGCTTGCGGTGTCGAGCCGAGGTATTCGCCATTTGCCCACCATAGATCATGAAGCAGTTGTGGACCTCCGGGAACTCTTCTTCCTTGTCGCCCCCCTTATTGTTGTTGCCTTGGTCCTTGCCATCTTCCGCCGAGGGCCCAGCCTTATTGAAGTAACACCGGAGCATGTCGCATTCTTCAAGGGTGTGCTTGACGGGACCCTTGTGATAGGGGCACGACTCCTTGAGCATCTTGTCGAACACGTTGGCCCCTCTGGGAGGTCTCCGAGAGTTCCTGTGCTCAGCAGTAGTGACGAGATCTGCTTCGACGGCGTTGCGCTTTGCTTGCGCTGTCTTCTTGCTCTTTTTCTTTGTGCCGCGCTGGACGGTCGCCTCAGGGGCGTCTTCCTTCTGCCTTCCCTGAGACTGCTTGTCTTTTCGGAAGATGGCTTCGACGGCCTCCTGACCAGAGGCGAACTTGGTGGCTATGTCCATCAATTCGCTTGCCTTGGTGGGAGTTTTGCGTCCCAACTTGCTTACCAGATCCTGGCAAGTGGTGCCGGCAAGGAATGCTCCGATGACGTCCGAGTTGGTGATGTTTGGCAACTCGGTGCGCTGCTTTGAGAACCATCGGATGTATTCTCGTAGGGATTCCCCTGGCTGCTGTCGGCAGCTCCGGAGATCCCATGAGTTTCTAGGGCGCACGTATGTACCCTAGAAATTTCCGGTGAAGACCCTGACTAGGTCATCCTAGTCGAAGATCTGCGTAGGAGGCAGATGCTCCAGCTAGGCCCGGGCAGCGTCGGAGAGGAAGAGGGGGAGGTTGTGGATGATGAGGTTGTCATCGTTCGTCCCTCCCAACTGGCACGCTAGCCGGTAATCCGCGAGCCATACTTCCGGCTTTGTCTCCCCTGAGTATTTGGTGATGGTAGTCAGAGCTCAGAACCGGGCTGGGAACGGCGCCCGTCGTATGGCTCGACTGAAGACCCGCGGGCCTGGTGGTTCGGGTGAGGTGCTTCGATCCTCCTCACTGTCGTAGCGTCCCCCGCGTCTGGGGTGATAGCCTTGGCACACCCTTTCCTCGAGGCGGGCTCGACGGTCGCAACGGTGTTGCTCGTTGCCGAGGCGGTCCAGGATCGCAGGGGTCCTGTCTCCTATGTGCTCGGTATGGACCGAGGCTTCTTGCACGTGTCGGGAGGGCTCGACGTGATGCTCCGAGGGGCATCCCCGCCTTCGGGAGGCAGAGCTCTCGGCTTGTTGGACTGCGGCGTCTTCCAGGAGGCCCTTGAGTTCGCCCTAGATACGTCGCCCCTCGGTGGTGGATGGCTCTGGCATTGTTCGGAGTAGCATCGCTGCTGCAGCTAGGTTCTGGCTGGCCCCGTTGAAGGTCGGGGGCTGCTCTGCCCTAGCGTCCTCAATAATACGGCGTTGGACGTCCCGGGCTTGATGACACGCTCTTCCGGCGAAGGCTCGGCCTGCCCACTCTTGCTCGAGGTTTTGTCAGAGCTGCATAAGTCACTCTGTTTCTTCGTCGAGCTTGGCCTGCATCTCGCGGAGCTGCTCAAGCTGCGTGCCCTGACCCCCCGCAGGGGTCTGGGCCTCAGCTAGCTCCCGCGGGATCTCGACGCGAGACGCAGGTGCAGGGGCGTCGTTGTTTCTTGGTATGCCGAGGTGGTTGTCTCAATCGTGCTCCTCCTGATCGATGTGGAAGCATTCGCGAGTTGGGTCGTAGCCTTCGTCGTCAAGGTTGTGGCCATCGTCAGAGTCGCCGAAGAGGCAGTGGTCACATGCGGACATGAAGTCTCGCATGGCTCTGGGATCGCGGAGCTCGGAGAAATCCATACTGAAGTTGGGGTCGTCCTCTTCCTCGGGACCCGTGGGTTCGGAGGTAGAGGCGACCGTCAGTAGGTCCCAGGTTGACCACATATGATACCCCGGGAGGTCAGGATATGTCCTTGCGAAAGTGCTCGCCGAAGTGGGGCTGCCTGGCGAATCGAAGCTGAATTTAAAAGGAACAGGACGGAAAACTGATGGTACCTCCTGGTTGGTGGACGGTGGTGAAGTTGTAGCGGGGATGAAACGTGTCGCTGTCTCGGGCGCGAGACTAATGCCCGACAAGTCCCTTGCAAGGGTGCTGGCGTCATCAGTCCGCCTGGGGTTGGCACGTTGTCGGGGAATGATGCCCGTCGTTGTCCCAGGTGCGAGGCTAACGCTCGACATGTCCCCCACAGGGGTGCCGGCGTCGTCAACTCGCTCTGGTCCGACAGCCGGCGAGGTGCCGCCTCTTGCCGGGCCATGGTTGCCCTGTCTTCGTCTCCTTTGGCAAGGAGGGTGGCGGGGTAGACCCGAGTGCCCCTCTTCCGCCCAGGGGAGAGGTTGTCGTCGGGTTCGCCTCTGCCGGGCGACCCGACGACCGTCGTTGCTGTCGTGCTGCGGTGGGAGGAGTATCATGTTGTAGCTGCCGTCGAGGGACATGAACTCGAGACTCCCAAAGCGGAGCACCGTCCCGGGCTGAAGAGGCTGCTGAGGATTGTCCATCTGGAACTTAACGGGAAAGTATTGTCAACACGCAGCGTTCCCCTACCTGGCACGCCAACTGTCGGTGTTTCGGACCCGGAGGACCCTCAACCGAACCGACTAGTGAATTTTATGTCGCGTGTCCCAGTCCGGATGGATTGATGCAAGATGAAACACAAGGTTTATCCTGGTTCGGGCTAAGAGGGCCCTTCTTCTAGCGGAGGGAGGATGAGGCTTATATTATCTTGCACCGGGGTGCTTGTAGTAGGGGATACAAGCTTTGCGAGAGAGGGAACGGATCCCATGTCTCTTGGGAGATCTGGTGTTGTGGAGCGAAGTTTGCACTGGCGAGTTCTTTGTTGGTGTTGCGTGAGCCGTATCGGTGAGCTTTCAGAGCGTGTCTTGGGAAGGTCCTGGGCGTCTCCTTTTATAGGTACAAGGAGGTGACCAGTCTGTACAAATGGGGGTGCAGCTATGCGCTAATGTGAACGGCGGAGAAGTGCTTGAGCACTGTAGAAGCGTGGTCGGCGGTGCGGCCCCAGGTCCCGTCCCCTGTAGCGGCGCGGCTAGCTCCGCTGAGTTGAAGCCGAGCCCTGTAGCGCCATGGCCGGTGATATGGTTTGGTCATCGAGGTGGCCTTGAAGTTCGTGTCCTGCTGACGTTTCTTTGACTTTGTAGAGAGCTGCGGACAGTCGATGTCATGATCGCGTACCGGGGATCATCATTACCTGTTACTGGAGTAATTTGATGTGACACCGGTCTTGTTCCTTCGTAGCCTGAGGTGGCTAGCTAGGGGAAGGACAGCGTTGTATTCCTCGTTCGCGTAGTTGGTCCGGGTCCGTCTCGGGCGAGGCGGTGATTTCTCCCGAAACCACTCCCGAAGCCGAGGCCTAAGTCAGGCGAGGCGAAGATCTCTTCCCGAGGCCGAGGCTGAGGCCGAGGTCTGGGTTGGGCGAGGCGTAGATCTCCTCCCGAGACCGAGGCTGAGGCCGAGGCCTGGGTCGGGCGAGGCGGAGATCCATCCTGAGGCTGAGCCCATGCTCGGGTATGGTGACGATTCCTCCCGAGGCCGAGGCCGGGGTCGGGCGAGGCGGAACTCCCTATTGCGCCCAAGGCTGAACTCGGGAGAGGCGGTGACTACTGTTGTTAGTCTTACCTTGGTGGTTGGCATAGTGGTCGGAACGGGGTGAATAGTGTTGTTATCCTGTCAGAATGATCAGTAAAAGGGTGAAGTGACTGTGGTCATTTCGACCTTGCCAACCGTGGCGCGCGTGTCAGGATAAGGTGTCAGATGATCACTGCATTAAATACGCACGTGATACGGTCGGTGGCAAGGCGGTTTGGCCGAGGCCACTACCCGACAAAGTTTATCCGAGTTTTGCCTCAGGCAAGCCGGGGGTGTGCTTCCTGCCTGAGGGGACCCTCGGGCAAGCCGTGAATCCGTACGGTACTACTGTTCTTGCCTGAGGCTGGGCTCGGGTGAGTCGGGACCGAGGCCCTTGGTAGACGAGGCCTTGACTTGAACCGTGCTTACCAGTCTTGATGGTTTTGTTTTAAAGGTGTTTTCAGACACATTTAGGAGTACTAGGGGTACCCTTAGTTATGGTACCCGACAATGACCGTCCGGTTCAAGAAATGACCGAGCAAGAAATTGAACTCATAAGATGTTTGTGTCCCGAGCGTGACCCTGCAGTACATGAATTTAGCAGTCTAAGTCATTCCACCCGTGCATATGCTGAAGGTGAAAGGGAAATGTGCCCTTGGGCCATTTCTAAGTATTTTGGTGATTAAGTGCCAACACAAATGGTTTAAGTGTTAATAAGTGCCAAATGGTGGATGAAGTGCAAATCAACACAAAGGTATGATTCTAGACTTAGTACATTGGTTTTTGTGTACTAACATATTTGTCTAAGTGCTAGAATCAGAGAAAATACAATTGGAAAAGACTTGGCTCGAGCAGCCAAGACTCTGCTTAGTCTGGGTGCACCGGACAGTGTCCGGTGCGCTAGGCTGGCTCTAGCAAAAGGGCCGCTCTCGGGAGTTCGTTGGCTCCGTACGGCTATAAATCACCGGACTGTCCGGTGGTGCACCGGACTGTCCGGTGAGCCAACGGTCGGCCGAGCCAACGGTCGGCCGCGCAATCCGCGTGTGACGCGTGGCCGTGCCAACGATCAGATGGGGGCACCGGACTGTCCGGTGTGCACCAGACAGTGTCCGGTGCGCCAATGGCTCCAAGTCTCTAACGGTCGGCTGCGCTAGTACAGGAAAGAAATCCGCACCAGACAGTGTCCGGTGGTGCACCGGACTGTCCGGTGCGCCAGTCGACAGAAGGCAAGAATTGCCTTCCTTAAATGCTCTCAACGGCTCCTAGCTGCCTTGGGGCTATAAAAGGGACCCCTAGGCGCATGGAGAAGATACTTAAGCATACTTTGAGCATTCTTGATCATTCACACTCCGTCTTTGCGCACTCGTTTGACATTCTTAGTGATTTGAGCTTCGTTCTAGTGAGAACTTTGTGATATTCATTAGAGCTCAAGTCTTGGCCATGTGTGTACGTATTGCTGTGGATTTGGGTGTGTTGCTTCCCTCCCTTACTCTAGTGCTTTCACTTTGATCCTTATTGTAAGGGCGAGAGACTCCAAGTTGTGGAGATTCCTCGCAAACGGGAAAGAGTAAAGAAAGAAAGAACACTGTGGTATTCAAGTTGATCATCGGATCACTTGAAAGGAGTTGAGTGCAACTCTCGTCCATTGGGACGCCACAACTTGGAGTAGGCAAGTTTTGTACTTGGCCGAACCACGGGATAAATCCTCGTGTCTCTTGTGCTTGTTCTCACTGTGTCTATTGTGTTTCACAAGAGCTCTCCTCAGCCACTTGATTTCATTGCGCTAACACTTAATCAAGTTTTGTGGCTTTTGTAACACCCCAGGTGTTACCTTGGCTAGAGCACACCTTGAAATTAAGGACTGTGAGTTATATGGGGTAAAGGCTTAGGGCAACACATAAGAACTTTGGAGATCATGTGCTAATCAAGTTGCCAATGACCTAAGAAGCATTACTCTAATCCTTGCACACTTACTACCTTGGATAAGAGGGGAGAAGAAACCTAGACCTCTCTTAAGCCCTATCTCCCAAAACCCTAGGTAAGGGGGAAAGGGAGTGAACAAGTGTGCAAAGCATGAGTGATTTTTACCCAAACCTTAGCTAACCTTGTAACCATCAATTAGGGGAGAGAAATATTGCAAAAAGACCCCTGGAGAAACCCCAATTCAAATCTCCAAGTGGAGGGAGAGCTAGAGCTCTCTATTTCTCTCTAAGTCCAATTTTTAACCCTAATCTAAAGATCAACCGTGTTCACCTTAAAGATGGCACCAAAACCACTTAGGTTCTATACCAAAAATGTGGCATACCACCTAAGGCACCCCCTGGAAAAAGTGGACACCGAGACTTGGACGTTTGATAGGATTTGGCATCAGTTTTGTCGCGAGGTGGGCAGTGAGACAAGCCAGATTTGGCGCCCGTCTATCTCCTGATCTAGGGCGTATCCTCCATTGGAACTCACACATGTGAGATAGCCCTAGGTGCCAGGAAGAGGTCAGCGCCGGATTCATGGCAAGATTCGCACGTTTGCGATCTCTGGAGACGTTTGAACAATGGAAGAAACACACCTCCACGTGTTCGACGCCTTCTGCCCGCGCCAGAGCACGCTCGCGCGCGCCCCCGCATGCCCAGCGCCGCGCCCGAGCCAAGCCAGCGCCATGGCCCGCGCCCGCGCCTATAAAACCCTCCCAGACTTCGACTATACTCTTCCGCGCACACTCAAACCTCACCGGAGCTCAGCTCGCCGCCGTTTGCCCGTGCGTAGCGTGTCCACGGCCGCCCGATCCCCCTGCCACCGTAGACCGGCCAGTGGAGCCCTTCCCAACCCCGGCCAGCCCTCGGAGAAGACTAAGCACACCCCGGTAAAGCTCCCCGAGCGAGGAATTGAAGTTTGCTTCGCCGGAGAGGCCGGCCCACGGTCGCCGGAGCTCTAAACCCTGCCGGAGTACGTGGACCGGGTAATCCACTCAACCATCCTTCGATTCCTCGTGCATACAGTCGCTACGTTACCTCGTAAAGCTCACCATGCCCTCGGATTGAACCAGTTCGCCGTAGTTTGGCCGGTACACTCGCCGCCGACGAGAACACCCGCCTGCACGCGTGGACCGGGTGATTCCGGCCATCCCCGCCGTCGAGCCGCACCTCGCCGTGACCGCCAGAGTCTCCCCGAGCCAACCCCACCCTTCGCCGGACCTCCCTCGCCGCCGGTAAGCCGCGCCACCCTTTTCTTTCCCGCGGTTACTGTTTGCGTAAGGGGAAGGACTGCGGGTGAGAGGGAGAGAAGATCAGGGGGTTTTGTGAAATGTCAGAGACACAGGGGAATAGTGGCGCGAGGGTAGATTTGTGAAGGTTGATTTAGTTTAAACCTAGGGACCTCGGTGTAAACTGTTTTTCCAGAAAACGTTTATCAAATCTGTTTTTAAATTGAACAGAAACTTTGAAAATCCATAACTTCTGTTTAACTCATCCAAATTTGGTCAAACCAATTTTGTCAGACTCTAAATAATGTAGCCTACTTAAGAAAAATATAAAACCCTCTATGTACTATAGGAAACTTTAAAGCTCTGATTTAATTATAGTTCTGGCCAAAAGCTCAATAATAGAAAGAAAAATAGTTATACTAATTGACTAGGGTTAGAAAAATTTGGAGAAGTTTATATCTACCTACTGACCCAAGTAAAAATGTTGAATCCCTCTGTCCACTCCACTAAGTCAGTTCTTACCCATTATTTTATAATATGCTTAAGATTAAGAAAAATAGAAAATGTAATTTAAACAATGAACCAGAGAGCACCTCTATTTTTGTTAGGATACTTGTTTAATGTAGTTCACTGGAAAAATATATCATACCCTGGTTTAGTAAAAAAATAAGTAGGAAACCTTTTATTTGAATAAACTAAGGATAACTTAGAAAAACCCTACAAAAATAACTCTAAGGTGAAAACCCCTCAAACCTTAGGATAACTAATATTTGGTTATTATGAACATAGGAAAAATACAAAATCTGTTGTTTGATATTTTTTCAAATGACAAGTTAGTTATAAGCACCTTTTTGACATTAAACTTAAGAAAATCATAACTAAATAACCACCCCTTAGTTTTCTGTGATTTTTAGCACAGGAGCCTATTACTACTATGGGATGCCAGCAAAAATGACCTTTAGGACAAAACCTACCCTAACTCAGAGATGTAGTGTAAAGTGGCCCCTTTGGCATAACTCTTGTTATTTTTGTTTAAAGCCTAGCCTTGTACTTTAAGCCTCAAATTCTTAAAACAAGCTAGAATAGCAAAGGACAACCCACTGTAATTTTTACAGAATTTTTGGAAATTATTAAAACACTGTCGTAGTTCAAACCTACACTAGAAACCCTAAATGGGAGTTAAAGTAAGGAAAATGAATAATGTAAATTAATGTCATTCCAAAACCTTTGTAATCTGTCCACTAAAATGTATCAAGACAATACCAATTCACTATGTTATCTTCACTAAAAACCCAAGCCTAAAAAGTAATAAGCCTAACCCACTGGAAGCCCCGCAAGACTAAGAAACCCTAAGTTACTTCTTAACTCAGTTCTCTTTAGCATAATACTATTAAATCCTGCATAATCATGACATACATGTTCATTGCATTTCGATAGACTGTAACCTTGCTGACGGAGAGTACATCCTCGTACCGGAGCAAGGAGCTGCTCAGGAGGTAGCCCCAGATCCAGCACCCGAGTCTGCACCAGAGGATCTGCCTGCCACAGCTTTGGAAGGCAAGCCCCGGTTTATGCATAACCTATTATTTATGCTATTTTACTTCACTTAATGATTGTAGGATTGACTGTGCACTTAGGTGTAGGAGTTGATTGAAACCCTAGTTGCATAAACTCAGGATTCCTTTTTGAGATGGATACTAGTATGCTAGGTCGAGTAGCTGCCTTACTAATTAGGGATCTCGGTAGAAGTCGAGTGATTTTTCTAGCACTCGCGCGAGGTCAGGAATTGGTTGTACCCACTTTTCTTATCACATTGATAGTTGGTTGGTGGACACGGATCCATGGGGATACGTGGTCTATGAGGTAAAATGGGAATAAGGATTAACGTGCGGATACCTGTGTCAAGCGTTTGAACGTACTAAACATATG
This sequence comes from Zea mays, assembly GCF_902167145.1. NCBI lineage: Eukaryota > Viridiplantae > Streptophyta > Magnoliopsida > Poales > Poaceae > Zea > Zea mays. The sequence goes on along the minus strand of NC_050104.1, from coordinate 149,225,829 downwards.
CCGAGAAATATGGTAAATCGGTAAGCCTAGTACCTGATTGAACCTGCCAGCGGACATATCCCCTCACGCGACCTGAGACGTGGTCTCCCATTCCGGTTATGGTGGGTACAAGTGCGGTCACTGCACGACGGCCAGTCGGGGTCAGTGAGGCATTGTACGCCAAGGCGGTGAGCCCTGATCTGCTGCCAGGGAATCGATGGGGACGGTTGATGTGTGTGGGGACAGAGTGCCTCGCCACGTCGTGTGTTTAGGTTTACCTTGCAAGGTTTAAAAAACTCGATTCGAATCGTCTGCTTCTCGCAGCTAATGAGACTGCTTGATCCATTGTACTGCATTGAGTAACAAGTGGAAATATGATGAGTTGATAAGATGTTGATTGCTAATAATGCTTGCTACTATGTATGAGTAGATAGTACACTTTTAGCCTTAAGAGAGTCACACTTAATTTTGACAAAGTTAAAAACTTGATTTAGAAACTCAGCTAGTGCTTTTGGCAACCAAACCCCACAGCCAAACAGCTGCATGTCTAGAGGTAGAGGAGTAGAGTCCTCACACCGGGTAAGTCTAGCTGAGTATTAGTATACTCAGCCTTGCTTATGGCATAATTTTACAGGTTCTCTGGAGGACATGGTTGCTAGAGTGACTTGGTCGTCCACCTTACCACCGGGTTGGACTGTCGAGTGGGACCCTGCCTCGGCTGAGGAGGAGCACGAGGAGTGATGGGACAGGCTTCCCCATCTCTCCATTTATTTGCCGTTAGTTTTATTCCGCTGCACTTCGAACAATGATGGTTGCTTTTGCAAAAACTCCGATGATGATGATGATGTAATAATTTAATACTCTCACATGCATGGTTTTATGTTTTATTGTATTTGCTCTGTGACTCACCATCGAGTGAGACTGTGGTACTTGATCCTGTCAGTGGCCGTGTCGGACTAGATCCGAGTGATTGACGGGTTATTCCCATTTAAGTGTGGTCTAGCCTCTAAGGCAGGGCTTAGGCACTTAAGTTGGAATAATTTGGGCAGTTCCGCCACAGCTGGTATCGGAGCTTGTACCACCACAGAGGAATCAATAAAATGTAAATACCATCAATTTTCCAAGTAAAATTTGGTAGAAACAATGTTGGATAGATAGTAGGACGAGCAGGATAGACCTAGGATGTGAAGCCTTAGGATGATAGAAGGGTAGCTAGGTGGCTAAGTAACTAGGCCCTACAGGCCACTTTTACAGGATGGGGGTTCTTCCCTATTCCTTTTTTCTTCTTGTGAGGTCGTTCAGGACGAGCATGCATGCATTCTTAATTAAGCAAATGGATAACTGAGTAAAAGGACTTAAAAACAAGATAACAACCAACTAGGTCCCCAGTGCCTTTTCATTTAACTAGAGAAAGGCTGAGTTTTATTTTTCCTTGTTCTTTTTATGATTCTTTTTCCTTTACTCACGCTTAATCGTACACAGATGACTTCCCACGGATCCTCCGATGACGAAAATACACTGACCCACACTGACGGACTTGCACGAGAGGGCTTTCCCCGTATTTTATGGGAGGTACTTCAGGGGGCCGGGTACTTGACACCCCCTCAGTACACGGTGCAGCAGTTTGAGAAGCACCGGGTGCCCTGCTGTAGGGTGAGGATGATCTTGGAGCCTCATCCCCTGCAGCCAGGCTGGCGTTCGCTGGACTCCGAGTCTTTCGGATACCGGGCGGAGGACACGATCGAGGCGATCGCTCTGCACGGGTTGACGACTTTTTGTGGGTTCCATCCCTTGGAGCTCTCTACCCACCCCATTGGGTTGTTCCCCGCGGAAAAGGAGGACGACCCGATGTGGAAGGATCGGGTGGAGCACGCCAAGGACATCTGGGCTCTCTACCCAGGCCACACGGCTCACTTGTCGGTGCGATGCATGAACGCCCTGTATCGTCTGCAAGTGATGCGTGGAGAGGCAATGTCTCATTTGATGGCACTATTGGAGGCAACCAAGATCACCCTAGACAACAGGGAGGAGCTCGTGGTTGACTTGTCCCAGGAGCTGGTAGAAAAAGATTTACAAGTGGAGCAGTTGTCTGATGAGATTCATGAGTTGGAGGAGCTAGTGGGCACCAGGGAGAACACCATCGAGGTTTTAGAGGATCAGCTCATTAACACTCAGCAGCAGCTTGCTGAGGCTAACGAGCACCTGGACATGCATCACCAGGAGATCCAGGACCAGGAGGCCAACGAGGACGTCGACATTGAGGGAGGAGATGAGCCTGCCTCCAGTGTGGACACTGCTGGCTCGGGAAGACCACCTTCCCCTGAGTCGAGTGTTGCTTCGTTCGCTCACTAGGTGTTCAGGATAGGCTTAGAAGTTGGATAGACGGACTCCTCGCAGCTAGTTTAGCTTTTGCACCCTTGGGGTACTAGACTAGATAGAGTCAAGTCATTTTGGGACAATTAATGTAATCATGCTAAACTCTCTTGAAGGCTTGTTTGATGGATACTGTCATCAGTTTAAATTTGGAAGGAAGAATTTTGTGCTTTTTTTTAAATCCTTTTGTTGAAGCCGGAGTCTATCATGTTGTTTTAACTTTTTCTCCGCGATAAAATCTTGAACTTGGAGATGTGGTGTTAAGCATGTATGTGGTTTTTCAGATGGCCGGGAGGCAGCGTCGTGGCCAGAATGAGCACGTTCCTCCACCGCCACCGCCTCCCACTCTGCAGGAGCTCATGGCTCAGCAGAATGAGATCTTGAGACAGCTGGCTCAGCGTCAGCCACCACCTCAGCATTATGGTGGTGGAGACCATCAGCGTCACCCCGCGGCAGCTACCTATCAGGAGTTCCTCAGCACCCAGCCCCCATTGTTCACAAGGGCAGAGGATCCCCTTGATGCAGATGTGTGGTTGCGAGTAGTGGAATCCAAATTCCCACTACTCCATGGAGCTTGCTCAGAAGTCACTAAGGTCCGGTTCGCCACTCAGCAGCTTCGCGGACCCGCGCGGACATGGTGGGACCACTATCTTGCTATGCAACCGGATGACCATGAAGTGGAATGGAGGGAGTTTAAGGCAGCTTTCAGGGGACATCATATACCCGCAGGCATCATGGACCGAAAGCTCAACGAGTTTCTGGCACTCACTCAGGGCAACATGACAGTGTTGCAGTATGCCCAGGCCTTTAATGACTTGTGCCAGTATGCTGGGTACCATGCAGACACGGACGAGAAGAAGAGGGACAGGTTCAGACGGGGGCTCAGCACTAAGCTCTGTGATCGTCTCAACACCGTCAGGGCCAACAGCTACAATGAGTTGGTCAACATGGCTATCTCCCAGGAGGACTGCATTACAGCTCGACAGGCAGAGAAGAAGAGGAAGACCCCTGTGGCAGGACCCTCAGCTCAGCCACATCGCTTCAGGATTGTGTCCGACACGCAGAACAGGGGACCCCAGCAGCAGCAAGGGAGATGGGTGATCAGACCACCACAGCAGCAGCAGCAGCAGGCACCCAACCTCACCCAGTTTCCAGCTCAGAGGAACAATCAGCAGCAGCAGTACCGCCAAGCTAATGACAACAGGTGTTTCACCTGTGGCAACACTGGGCATTATGCCAAAAATTGCCCTAGGAATCAGCAGAGGCAGGGGCAGAATGTCAACCAGAACCAGGGCAAGAGGCAGAAGGTGCAAGTGAGGCAGGGCAGGCTAAACTTCACCACCATGGCTGATATTCCAGAGGGAGCACCCGTCATGACTGGTATCTTTACAGTTTTAAATTATCCTGCTATCACTCTTTTTGATTCTGGTGCATCGCATAGCTTTATTAGTGCCAAATTTAGTGCCAAGTGTCAATTGCCTTTTCATCGCACCCATGGGGGTATCACAATTTCAACACCAGGAGGCAGGATTGCCACCAATCAAATCAACAAGAATGTGCCTATAAAGTTTGGTAGTTTGATAATTAAAACCAACCTTCTTATCTTGGGACTGGATAGTGTGGATATCATATTGGGAACTGATTGGTTGACCAAACATCAGGCAGTTATTGACATTGCAGCTAGGGCCATCGAAGTGCACTCACCAACCTGTGGTGAAACCACATTATATTTGCCCGATCAAGGTTGTACCCGTTCTTGTGCCTATATCATGACAGAATCCCCAGTAAGAAAGATCCCAGTAGTCTGTGACTACCCCGACGTTTTTCCGGATGAATTGCCAGGAATGCCACCTGACAGAGACATTGAGTTTGCAATTGAATTGCAACCCGGGACTGCTCCTATCTCCAAGAGACCCTATAGGATGCCTCCCGCGGAACTGGCAGAACTGAAGAAGCAACTGCAAGAACTGTTGGACAAGGGGTTTATTCGCCCAAGTACTTCACCTTGGGGATGTCCTGCATTATTCGTGAAGAAAAAGGATGAGAGTTTGAGAATGTGTGTTGATTACCGCCCTCTCAATGCGGTGACTATCAAGAACAAATATCCACTGCCCCGCATTGATGTTCTGTTTGATCAGTTGGTAGGAGCCAAGGTATTCTCCAAGATAGATCTTCGCTCGGGCTACCATCAGATCAAGATCCGTGCCAGCGATATTCCCAAGACGGCCTTCTCAACCAGATATGGGCTTTACGAGTTTTTGGTGATGTCTTTTGGGCTGACCAATGCCCCGGCTTATTTCATGTACTTGATGAACTCGGTATTCATGCCAGAGTTGGACAAGTTCGTGGTCGTTTTCATTGATGATATCCTAGTTTATTCCAAGAATGAAGCCGAACACGCTAAGCATTTGCATACTGTACTTCAGAGGCTACGTGACCATCGGTTGTATGCCAAGTTGTCTAAATGTGAATTTTGGGTGAAGGAGATTAAATTCTTGGGTCACACAATTTCTCAGGAAGGAATATCAGTTGATCCTGAGAAGGTACAAGAGGTGATGGACTGGAAACCCCCGACAACAGTGAGGCAGATTCGGAGTTTTCTAGGATTGGCAGGGTATTATCGACGATTTATTCCGGATTTCTCCAGAATTGCCAAACCAATGACTGAACTGTTGAGGAAGGGAGTCAAGTATGATTGGAACCAAAAGTGTGAAGATGCCTTTCATACCTTGAGGCAGCATTTGAAAACAGCCCCAGTGCTGGCTCAACCTGACAACACCAAGCCATTTGAAGTTTATTGTGATGCTTCTGGTACAGGATTGGGATGTGTCTTGATGCAAGAGAACAGAGTGATTGCTTATGCTTCCCGAGCACTCAGACCCCATGAGCAGAACTACCCTACACATGATCTGGAGTTGGCAGCTGTGGTTCATGCTCTCAAGATATGGAGACACTACCTGATGGGAGCTCACTGTAACATCTACACGGATCACAAGAGTCTCAAATACATCTTCACTCAGGCAGACCTGAACATGAGGCAAAGGAGATGGTTAGAGTTAATCAAGGATTATGATTTGGAAGTACATTACCATCCGGGCAAAGCCAATGTTGTGGCAGATGCCTTGAGTAGAAAGGCCCAGTGCAATTGTATGAACATGGATGCAAGAGTCACCACCCTGTGCGATGAGTTGTGTAAGCTGAACCTAGAAGTTGTCCTTTCCGGTAAATTAAGTTATATCTCGGTAGAGCCCACATTGCAAGAACAAATAATCCAGGCACAGATTGGGGATAAGGGTGTACAGGTTATCAAAGACATGCTCAAGCAGAAAGCGGAAAAGTACAAGTGTTTCCGTCAGGACAGCAAGGGAGTTTTGTGGTTTGGAGATCGATTGGTTGTTCCCAAGGACCCTGAGCTCAGAAAGAAGATACTGGATGAAGCTCACCTTTCCAAGTTCTCCATGCACCCTGGTAGCAACAAGATGTACCATGATCTCCGATCTTTATATTGGTGGACTAGAATGAAGAGGGAAATTGCCAAGTACATATCTGAATGTGACACCTGCCAGAGGATCAAAGCTAGTCATTTGAAGGCAGCAGGCCCTCTGCAACCCCTTCCCATACCATCTTGGAAATGGGAGGACATTTGCATGGACTTCATAGTGGGATTGCCCAATACCTCCAGGCACCATGATTCCATTTGGGTTATTGTGGACAGGTTGACCAAGACTGCTCATTTCTTGCCAGTGCACACCACCCACAAGACAGAGAAGTATGCAGAAATTTATGTTGATCAGATAATAAGGTTGCATGGTATTCCAAAGACCATTGTATCTGACAGAGGAGCACTGTTTGTGGCACGCTTTTGGGAGAAACTGCAAGAATCACTTGGGACCCAAGTAATCCGAAGCTCAGCATATCACCCTCAAACAGATGGCCAGACAGAAAGGGTGAATCAGATTTTGGAAGACATGTTGCGAGCATGTGCTCTACACTATGGGAAGGATTAGGACAAGTGCCTGTCTTTAGCAGAGTTTTCTTACAATAACAGCTATCAGTCCAGTCTGAAGATGGCACCTTTTGAGGCCTTATATGGGAGAAGGTGTAGAACCCCACTAAATTGGTCTCAAACAGGAGAAAGGGAAATTTTTGGGCCAGATTTGGTACTCGAGGCAGAGGCAAAGGTCAGGGTTATTACCAAGAACTTGGAAACTGCTCAGGCCAGGCAAAGGAGCTATCATGATAAGAGGCGGAAGCCTCTACAGTTTGAGGTGGGAGATCATGTCTATCTTAAGGTGTCACCCACCAAGGGTGTCCAGAGATTCGGGATCAAGGGAAAGTTAGCCCCTCGCTACATTGGACCCTATGAGGTCAAGGCAAGTTGTGGACCCGTAGCCTACAAGTTGGATTTACCACCTCACATGTCAGCAGTTCATAATGTGTTCCATGTATCTCAACTGCGAAAATGTGTTCGTCTACCCACTGAAGTGCTACCGGAACCAGACATTGAGTTAGAACCAGATTTGTCCTATCAAGAGTACCCCATCAAGGTATTAGATCAAAAGGAGAGATCAACTCGGGCAAGGTCGGTCGGAATGTACAAGGTTCAGTGGAGTCACCATTCAGCAGAAGAAGCTACATGGGAGACTGAGGATTTTCTACGCTCTCGCTTCCCCGATTTTCTGCCCAAAGGAGTCGGCATGTAACCCCAAAACCCCACCCCCACCTGCCCTTTGAATTCAATTATAAGAAAAACTTAGATAACAAGGATAGTCTAAGTTGTAGATTTAACTTAAGAAGGGCTTCCTTCTGAAGTTGCAAAGAGGATGACATTCGAAGAGCAGTTAATAAGAGAAACTTAAGTATAAAGGGAAAACAACACCAACACACCTTCAAGCACCCTCCAAGGGACTCTACCTAAAATCTCGGGACGAGATTCCTTTAAGGGGGGAGGGCTGTAACACCCCAGGTGTTACCTTGGCTAGAGCACACCTTGAAATTAAGGACTGTGAGTTATATGGGGTAAAGGCTTAGGGCAACACATAAGAACTTTGGAGATCATGTGCTAATCAAGTTGCCAATGACCTAAGAAGCATTACTCTAATCCTTGCACACTTACTACCTTGGATAAGAGGGGAGAAGAAACCTAGACCTCTCTTAAGCCCTATCTCCCAAAACCCTAGGTAAGGGGGAAAGGGAGTGAACAAGTGTGCAAAGCATGAGTGATTTTTACCCAAACCTTAGCTAACCTTGTAACCATCAATTAGGGGAGAGAAATATTGCAAAAAGACCCCTGGAGAAACCCCAATTCAAATCTCCAAGTGGAGGGAGAGCTAGAGCTCTCTATTTCTCTCTAAGTCCAATTTTTAACCCTAATCTAAAGATCAACCGTGTTCACCTTAAAGATGGCACCAAAACCACTTAGGTTCTATACCAAAAATGTGGCATACCACCTAAGGCACCCCCTGGAAAAAATGGACACCGAGACTTGGACGTTTGATAGGATTTGGCATCAGTTTTGTCGCGAGGTGGGCAGTGAGACAAGCCAGATTTGGCGCCCGTCTATCTCCTGATCTAGGGCGTATCCTCCATTGGAACTCACACATGTGAGATAGCCCTAGGTGCCAGGAAGAGGTCTGCGCCGGATTCATGGCAAGATTCGCACGTTTGCGATCTCTGGAGACGTTTGAACAATGGAAGAAACACACCTCCACGTGTTCGACGCCTTCTGCCTGTGCCAGAGCACGCTCGCGCGCGCCCCCGCATGCCCAGCGCCGCGCCCGAGCCAAGCCAGCGCCATGGCTCGCGCCCGCGCCTATAAAACCCTCCCAGACTTCGACTATACTCTTCCGCGCACACTCAAACCTCACCGGAGCTCAGCTCGCCGCTGTTTGCCCGTGCGCAGTGTGTCCACGGCCGCCCGATCCCCCTGCCACCGTAGACCGGCCAGTGGAGCCCTTCCCAACCCCGGCCAGCCCTCGGAGAAGACTAAGCACACCCCGGTAAAGCTCCCCGAGCGAGGAATTGAAGTTTGCTTCGCCGGAGAGGTCGGCCCACGGTCGCTGGAGCTCTCAACCCCGCCGGAGTACGTGGACCGGGTAATCCACTCAACCATCCTTCGATTCCTCGTGCATACAGTCGCTACGTTACCCCGTAAAGCTCACCATGCCCTCGGATTGAACCAGTTCGCCGTAGTTTGGCCGGTACACTCGCCGCCGACGAGAACACCCGCCTGCACGCGTGGACCGGGCGATTCCGGCCATCCCCACCGTCGAGCCGCACCTCGCCGTGACCGCCAGAGTCTCCCCGAGCCAACCCCACCCTTCGCCGGACCTCCCTCGCCGCCGGTAAACCGCGCCACCCTTTTCTTTCCCGCGGTTACTGTTTGCGTAAGGGGAAGGACTGCGGGTGAGAGGGAGAGAAGATCAGGGGGTTTTGTGAAATGTCAGAGACACAGGGGAATAGTGGAGCGAGGGTAGATTTGCGAAGGTTGATTTAGTTTAAACCCAGGGACCTCGGTGTAAACTGTTTTTCCAGAAAACGTTTATCAAATCTGTTTTTAAATTGAACAGAAACTTTGAAAATCCATAACTTCTGTTTAACTCATCCAAATTTGGTCAAACCAATTTTGTCAGACTCTAAATATTGTAGCCTACTTAAGAAAAATATAAACCCCTCTATGTACTATAGGAAACTTTAAAGCTCTGATTTAATTATAGTTTTGGCCAAAAGCTCAATAATAGAAAGAAAAATAGTTATACTAATTGACTAGGGTTAGAAAAATTTGGAGAAGTTTATATCTACCTACTGACCCAAGTAAAAATGTTGAATCCCTCTGTCCACTCCACTAAGTCAGTTCTTACCCATTATTTTATAATATGCTTAAGATTAAGAAAAATAGAAAATGTAATTTAAACAATGAACCAGAGAGCACCTCTATTTTTGTTAGGATACTTGTTTAATGTAGTTCACTGGAAAAATATATCATACCCTGGTTTAGTAAAAAAATAAGTAGGAAACCTTTTATTTGAATAAACTAAGGATAACTTAGAAAAACCCTACAAAAATAACTCTAAGGTGAAAACCCCTCAAACCTTAGGATAACTAATATTTGGTTATTATGAACATAGGAAAAATACAAAATCTGTTGTTTGATATTTTTTCAAATGACAAGTTAGTTATAAGCACCTTTTTGACATTAAACTTAAGAAAATCATAACTAAATAACCACCCCTTAGTTTTCTGTGATTTTTAGCACAGGAGCCTATTACTACCATGGGATGCCAGCAAAAATGACCTTTAGGACAAAACCTACCCTAACTCAGAGATGTAGTGTAAAGTGGCCCCCTTTGGCATAACTCTTGTTATTTTTGTTTAAAGCCTAGCCTTGTACTTTAAGCCTCAAATTCTTAAAACAAGCTAGAATAGCAAAGGACAACCCACTGTAATTTTTACAGAATTTTTGGAAATTATTAAAACACTGTCGTAGTTCAAACCTACACTAGAAACCCTAAATGGGAGTTAAACTAAGGAAAATGAATAATGTAAATTAATGTCATCCTAAAACCTTTGTAATCTGTCCACTAAAATGTATCAAGACAATACCAATTCACTATGTTATCTTCACTAAAAACCCAAGCCTAAAAAGTAATAAGCCTAACCCACTGGAAGCCCCGCAAGACTAAGAAACCCTAAGTTACTTCTTAACTCAGTTCTCTTTAGCATAATATTATTAAATCCTGCATAATCATGACATACATGTTCATTGCATTTCGATAGACTGTAACCTTGCTGACGGAGAGTACATCCTCGTGCCGGAGCAAGGAGCTGCTCAGGAGGTAGCCCCAGATCCAGCACCCGAGTCTGCACCAGAGGATCTGCCTGCCACAGCTTTGGAAGGCAAGCCCCGGTTTATGCATAACCTGTTATTTATGCTATTTTACTTCACTTAATGATTGTAGGATTGACTGTGCACTTAGGTGTAGGAGTTGATTGAAACCCTAGTTGCATAAACTCAGGATTCCTTTTTGAGATGGATACTAGTATGCTAGGTCGAGTAGTTGCCTTACTAATTAGGGATCTCGGTAGAAGTCGAGTGATTTTTCTAGCACTCGCGCGAGGTCAGGAATTGGTTGTACCCACTTTTCTTATCACATTGATAGTTGGTTGGTGGACACGGATCCATGGGGATACGTGGTCTATGAGGTAAAATGGGAATAAGGATTAACGTGCGGATACCTGTGTCAAGCGTTTGAACGTACTAAACATATGCCGAGAAATATGGTAAATCGGTAAGCCTAGTACCTGATTGAACCTGCCAGCGGACATATCCCCTCACGCGACCTGAGACGTGGTCTCCCATTCCGGTTATGGTGGGTACAAGTGCGGTCACTGCACGACGGCCAGTCGGGGTCAGTGAGGCATTGTACGCAAGGCGGTGAGCCCTGATCTGCTGCCAGGGAATCGATGGGGACGGTTGATGTGTGTGGGGACGGAGTGCCTCGCCACGTCGTGTGTTTAGGTTTACCTTGCAAGGTTTAAAAAACTCGATTCGAATCGTCTGCTTCTCGCAGCTAATGAGACTGCTTGATCCATTGTACTGCATTGAGTAACAAGTGGAAATATGATGAGTTGATAAGATGTTGATTGCTAATAATGCTTGCTACTATGTATGAGTAGATAGTACACTTTTAGCCTTAAGAGAGTCACACTTAATTTTGACAAAGTTAAAAACTTGATTTAGAAACTCAGCTAGTGCTTTTGGCAACCAAACCCCACAGCCAAACAGCTGCATGTCTAGAGGTAGAGGAGTAGACTCCTCACACCGGGTAAGTCTAGCTGAGTATTAGTATACTCAGCCTTGCTTGTGGCATAATTTTACAGGTTCTCTAGAGGACATGGTTGCTGGAGTGACTTGGCCGTCCACCTTACCACCGGGTTGGACTGTCGAGTGGGACCCTGCCTCGGCTGAGGAGGAGCACGAGGAGTGATGGGACAGGCTTCCCCACCTCTCCGTTTATTTGTCGTTAGTTTTATTCCGCTGCACTTCGAACAATGATGGTTGCTTTTGCAAAAACTCCGATGATGATGATGATGTAATAATTTAATACTCTCACATGCATGGTTTTATGTTTTATTGTATTTGCTCTGTGACTCACCATCGAGTGAGACTGTGGTACTTGATCCTGTCAGTGGCCGTGTCGGACTAGATCCGAGGGATTGACGGGTTATTCCCATTTAAGTGTGGTCTAGCCTCTAAGGCAGGGCTTAGGCACTTAAGTTGGAATAATTCGGGCAGTTCTGCCACAGCTTTAAGATTCATGTTTTTATAGGATCACCTATTCACCCCCCCCCCCCCCCTCTAGGTGCTCTCAATTGGTATCAGAGTCGTTCTCTTCACGAAAGGGACTAATCGCCCGAAGAGATGGATCCTAAGGGAAAGGGGATAGTGATCAACGACAAGGAGAAGGAGTCCTTCATCAATGAACCAAAAGATGACAAGCCCACTAACTCGGGCTCAAGTCAAAAGAAGAAGGATGGGAAGAAGAAAAGGTGCATCAAGAAGATTGTCTACTACGACAACGACGAATCTTCTTCTTCCCAAAAGGACAACGAATACGAGGAGAAAAAGAAACCGGTTAATTCGAACTTTTCCTTTGATTATTCTTGTATTCCGCAAAGTTCAAATGCTCATTTGCTTTCCATTCCCCTTGGTAAACCTCCTCACTTTGATGGAGAGGACTACAGATTTTGGAGTCACAAAATGCGTAGCCACTTGTTCTCTCTTCATCCAAGTATATGGGAGATAGTGGAAAATGGAATGCAATTTGATAGTACGGATAGTCCCATGTTTATCAATGAACAAATTCACAAAAATGCACAAGCTACTACTGTTCTTTTAGCATCGTTGTGCAGGGATGAATACCATAAGGTGAGCGGCTTGGATAACGCCAAGCAAATTTGGGACACCCTCAAGATCTCACATGAGGGGAACGACATCACCATGCTCACCAAGATGGAGTTGGTGGAAGGCGAACTAGGAAGGTTCGCGATGATCAGGGGGAGGAGCCAACCCAAACGTACAACAGGCTCAAGACCCTCGTCAACAAAATAAGGAGCTATGGAAGCACGCGATGGACGGACCACGACGTCGTCCGACTTATGCTAAGGTCTTTCACCGTCCTTGATCCTCATCTTGTTAACTCTATTTGTGAGAATCCTAGGTACACCAAGATGACGCCCGAAGAGATACTTGGAAAGTTTGTAAGCGGGCGAATGATGATCAAGGAGGCAAGATACGTTGATGAGGCGTTAAATGGCCCAATCCATGAGCCTCAAGCCATTGCTCTCAAGGCAACAAGTAGCAGGGAGGCGCTACCTAGCAAGGTGGCGCAAATTGAGGCGGCTGGGCTAAATGAGGATGAAATGGCCCTCATCATCAAGCGCTTCAAGACGGCGCTCATAGGTCGCAAGGAGCATCCCAACAAAAGCAAGACGAAGGGAAAGCGCTACTGCTTCAAGTGTGGTAAGATTGGTCATTTTATCGCTAATTGTCCCGATAATGATAGTGACCAGGAACAAGAGAAGAAGAGGGAAAAGAAGAAGGCTTACAAGAAGGCTAAGGGCGAGGCACACCTTGGCAAGGAGTGGGACTCGGATTGTTCGTCGTCCGACTCCGACAACGAAGGACTCGTCGCCTCGGCCTTCAACAAATCGTCCCTCTTCCCCAACGAGCATCACACATGCCTCATGGCAAAGGACAAGAAGGTAAGCACTCGAAATGCTATTACATATGCCTCTTCAAGTGATGATGAATCTAGCGATGATGAAGTAGACTATGCTAGTTTATTCAAAGGATTAGATAGAACTAAAATTCATAAGATCAATGAATTGATTGATGCTTTGAATGAGAAAAATAGACTTTTAGAAAAGCAAGATGATCTTTTATATGAAGAGCATGATAAGTTTGTAAGTGCACAAAATTCTCTTGCTTTAGAAGTTAAAAGAAATGAAATGCTTTCATGTGAATTGTCTACATGCCATGAATCTATTTCTAGCTTAAAGAGTATCAATGATGACTTGAATGCTAAATTAGAAATAGCTAATAAATCAACCTCTTGTGTAGAACATGTTGTGATTTGCAGTAGGTGTAAAGATTTTAATGTTGATGCTTGTAGTGAACACCTAGTTTCCATCTCTAAATTAAATGATGAAGTGGCTAGTCTTAATGCTCAACTTAAGACTAGCAAAAGTGAATTTGATAAACTAAAATTTGCAAGGGATGCCTACACGATTGGTAGACACCCCTCAATTAAGGATGGACTTGGCTTTAAGAGGGAAGCCAAGATCTTAACAAGTCATAAGGCTCCCATCTCCGCCAAGGAGAAAGGGAAGGCCCCTATGGCTAATAGTGCTCAAAAGAACCATGCTTTCATGTACAATGATAGGAGATATTCTAGGAATGTTCATAGAAGTTATGATGCTTTTGATTCTCATGCCATGATTGCTTCAAGTTCTTCTATTATGCATGATAGAAATTTGGCTAGGAAAAATGTTATTCATCATATGCCTAGAAGAAATGTTGTTCATGTACCTAGGAAAGTAAGTAATGAACATTCTACGATTTACCATGCTTGCAATGCTTCCTTTGCTATTTGTAGAAAGGATAAGAAAGTGGTTGCTAGGAAATTAGGGGCAAAATGCAAGGGAGATAAAACTTGCATTTGGGTCCCTAAGGCTATTGTTACTAACCTTGTAGGACCCAACAAGAGTTGGGTACCTAAGACCCAAGCCTAATTTGCCTTGCAGGTTTATGCATCCGGGGGCTCAAGCTGGATTATCGACAGCGAATGCACAAACCACATGACGGGGGAGAAGAAGATGTTCACCTCCTACGTCAAGAACCAAGATTCCCAAGATTCAATCATATTCGGTGATGGGAACCAAGGCAAGGTTAAGGGACTAGGAAAAATAGCAATTTTATCCGAGCATTCCATCTCTAATGTGTTTTTAGTTGAATCGCTCGGGTATAACTTGTTGTCCGTTAGTCAATTATGTAATATGGGATATAATTGCTTATTCACAAATGTAGATGTGTCTGTCTTTAGAAGGAGTGATGGTTCATTAGCTTTTAAGGGTGTACTAGACGGCAAACTCTATTTAGTTGATTTTGCAAAAGAGGAGGTCAGACTAGATGCATGCTTAATTGCTAAGACTAGCATGGGCTGGCTGTGGCATCGCCGTCTAGCACATGTGGGGATGAAGAACCTTCACAAACTTCTAAAGGGAGAACACGTGTTAGGTCTAACAAATGTAACTTTCGAAAAAGATAGACCTTGTGCAGCTTGTCAAGCAGGTAAACAGGTGGGAAGCTCTCATCATATCAAGAATGTGATGACCACATCAAGACCTTTGGAGTTACTTCATATGGATCTCTTCAGACCCATCGCCTACCTCAGCATCGGGGGAAGTAAGTATGGTCTTGTTATACTTGATGATTTTTCCCGCTTCACTTGGGTATTCCTTTTGCAGGATAAATCTGAAACCCAAGGGACCCTCAAGCGCTTCCTAAGGAGAGCTCAAAATGAGTTTGAGCTCAACGTGAAGAAGATAAGGAGCGACAACGGGTCCGAGTTCAAGAACCTTCAAGTGGAGGAGTACCTTGAGGAGGAAGGAATCAAGCACGAGTTCTCCGCTCCCTACACACCACAGCAAAATGGTGTAGTAGAGAGGAAGAACAGGACGCTATTAGACATGGCGAGGACGATGCTTGGCAAGTTCAAAATGCCCGAGTGGTTTTGGTCGGAAGCTGTGAACACGGCTTGCCACGCCATAAACCGAGTCTACCTTCATCACCTCCTCAAGAAGACGTCGTACGAACTCCTAACCGGTAACAAACCCAATGTGTCATACTTTCGTGTATTTGGGAGCAAATGTTATATTCTAGTGAAGAAAGGTAGAAATTCTAAGTTTGCTCCCAAAGCTGTAGAAGGGTTTTTGTTAGGTTATGACTCAAATACAAAGGCGTATAGGGTCTTCAACTAATCATCGGGATTGGTTGAAGTCTCTAGTGACGTTGTATTTGATGAGACTAATGGCTCTCCAAGAGAGCAAGTTGTTGATCTTGATGATGTAGACGAAGAAGATGTTCCAACGGCCGCAATGCGCACCATGGCGATTGGAGATGTGAGGCCACAGGAACAAAAGGAGCAAGATCAACCTTCTTCCTCAACAATGGTGCATCCCCCAACTCAAGACGATGAACAGGTTCATCAAGAAGAGGCGTGTGATCAAGGGGGAGCACAAGATGATCAAGTTATGGAGGAAGAAGCACCAAAAGCCCCTCCAACTCAAGTTCGAGCGACGATTCAAAGGAATCATCCCGTCGACCAAATTTTGGGTGATATAAGCAAGGGAGTAACTACTCGCTCTAGATTAGTTAATTTTTGTGAGCATTACTCTTTTGTCTCTTCTATTGAGCCTTTCAGGGTAGAAGAGGCCTTGCTAGATCCGGACTGGGTGTTGGCCATGCAGGAAGAGCTCAACAACTTCAAGCGAAATGAAGTTTGGACACTGGTGCCTCGTCCCAAGCAAAACATTGTGGGAACCAAGTGGGTATTCCACAACAAACAAAACGAGCACAGGGTGGTGACAAGGAACAAGGCACGACTTGTGGCAAAAGGTTATGCCCAAGTCACAGGTTTAGACTTTGAGGAGACTTTTGCTCCTGTGGCTAGGCTAGAGTCAATTCGCATATTGTTAGCCTATGCTACTCACCATTCTTTCAGGTTGTTCCAAATGGATGTGAAGAGCGCTTTCCTCAACGGGCCAATCAAGGAGGAGGTGTACGTAGAGCAACCCCTTGGCTTTGAGGACCAACGGTACCCTGACCATGTGTGTAAGCTCTCTAAGGCGCTCTATGGACTTAAGAAAGCCTCAAGAGCATGGTATGAATGCCTTAGAGACTTTCTAATTGCTAATGCTTTCAAGGTTGGGAAAGCCGATCCAACTTTATTCACTAAGACATGTGATGGTGACTTATTTGTATGCCAAATTTATGTCGATGACATAATATTTGGTTCTACTAACCAAAAGTCTTGTGAAGAGTTTAGCAGGGTGATGACTCAAAAATTTGAGATGTCGATGATGGGCGAGTTGAACTACTTCCTTGGGTTCCAAGTGAAGCAACTCAAGGATGGCACCTTCATCTCCCAAATGAAGTACACGCAAGACTTGCTCAAGCGGTTTGGGATGAAGGACGCCAAGCCCGCAAAGACTCTAATGGGAACTAGCGGACACGTCGACCTCAACAAAGGAGGTAAGTCCGTTGATCAAAAGGCATACCGGTCTATGATAGGGTCTTTACTTTATTTATGTGCTAGTAGACCGGATATTATGCTAAGTGTATGCATGTGTGCTAGATTTCAATCCGACCCAAGGGAGTGTCACCTTATGGCCGTTAAGCAAATTCTTAGATATTTAGTTGCTACGCCTTGCTTCGGGATCTGGTTTCTAAAGGGGTCTACCTTTGACTTAATTGGATATTCAGACTCCGATTATGCTGGATGTAAGGTTGATAGGAAGAGTACATCAGGGACGTGCCAATTCTTAGGAAGGTCCCTGGTGTCGTGGAGCTCTAAGAAACAAACTTCCGTTGCCCTATCCACCACTGAGGCCGAGTATGTTGCCGCAGGACAGTGTTGCGCGCAACTACTTTGGATGAGGCAAACCCTCCGGGACTTTGGCTAAAATCTGAGCAAAGTCCCACTCCTATGTGATAATGAGAGTGCTATCCGCATGGCGGACAATCCTGTTGAACACAGCCGCACAAAGCACATAGACATCCGGCATCACTTTTTGAGAGACCACCAACAAAAGGGAGATATCGAAGTGTTTTATGTTAGCACCGAGAACCAGCTAGCCGATATCTTTACCAAGCCTCTAGATGAGTCAACCTTTTGCAGGCTGCATAGTGAGCTAAATGTCTTAGATTCGCGTAACTTGGATTGATATAGAGCATACATGTGTTTTATGCCTTTGATCATGTTCCTTTATGCATTTTGTTGTTTATTTATGGTGCTCAAGTTGTACAAACACTCCCCGGACCTCAAAAGTCCATGTGAGAAGTGATGCACATATTTAGGGGGAGATGTGCTACAACTTGACTCTTTGAGACTAACCATGTGCTTGAGTTTGCTTGATTTAGTCTCAAAGGTGGATTGAAAGGGAAAGTTGGACTTGGACCATGAAAGACTTCCACTGCACTCCGATGAGAGGGTAACTTACTCCAAGTTCATCTATGTACTTTTATTGCCTTTTTACTCTTAGTTGAAGATTTTGGTGAGGCAATGGGGTTTAAGGGCCAAGATTGATCCCGTTTTGGTGCTTGATGCCAAAGGGGGAGAAAATAAGGCTAAAGCAAGAAATGGATCAGCTACCACTTGAGAATTTTGAAAATAGTAGAGTTAGAGCTTTTGTTTTGTCAAAATACTCTTATTGTCTCTTATTGTCAAAAATGGGTTCCTTGTGGGGAGATTGGTTGATTATGGAAAAAGGGGGAGTTTTTGAATCTTTGATCAATTTCTCTTGGAATATCTCTCTTTATGTCTCAACAAGTGTGTTTGACTTAGAGATAGGAAATTGAGTTTGATTTGCAAAAAGAAACCAAGTGGTGGCAAAGAATGATCCAAATACGCCAAATTTGAATCAAAACAAACTTTTGTTCTCATTTGCATTGATGTTGCACTTCTATATCTTGCTTTTTGTTGTGTTGGCATAAATCACCAAAAAGGGGGAGATTGAAAGGGAAATGTGCCCTTGGGCCATTTCTAAGTATTTTGGTGATTAAGTGCCAACACAAATGGTTTAAGTGTTAATAAGTGCCAAATGGTGGATGAAGTGCAAATCAACACAAAGGTATGATTCTAGACTTAGTACATTGGTTTTTGTGTACTAACATATTTGTCTAAGTGCTAGAATCAGAGAAAATACAATTGGAAAAGACTTGGCTCGAGCAGCCAAGACTCTGCTCAGTCTGGGTGCACCGGACAGTGTCCGGTGGTGCAGGCTGGCTCTGGCGAAAGGGCCGCTCTCAGGAGTTCGTTGGCTGCGTACGGCTATAAATCACCAGACTGTCCGGTGGTGCACCGGACTGTCCGGTGAGCCAACGGTCGGCCGAGCCAACGGTCGGCCGCGCAATCCGCGCGTGACGCGTGGCCGCGCCAACGGTCAGATGGGGGCACCGGACTGTCCGGTGTGCACCGGACAGTGTCCGGTGCGCCAACGGCTCCAAGTCTCCAATGGTCGGCTGCGCCAGAATAGGAAAGAAATCCGCACCGGACAGTGTCCGGTGGTGCACCGGACTGTCCGGTGCGCCAGTCGACAGAAGGCAAGAATTGCCTTCCTGAAATGCTCTCAACGGCTCCTAGCTGCCTTGGGGCTATAAAAGGGACCCCTAGGCGCATGGAGAAGATACTTAAGCATACTTTGAGCATTCTTGATCATTCACACTCCGTCTTTGTGCACTCGTTTGACATTCTTAGTGATTTGAGCTCTGTTCTAGTGAGAACTTTGTGATATTCATTAGAGCTCAAGTCTTGGCTGTGTGTGTGCGTATTGTTGTGGATTTGGGTGTGTTGCTTCCCTCCCTTATTCTAGTGCTTTCACTTTGATCCTTATTTTAAGGGCGAGAGACTCCAAGTTGTGGAGATTCCTCGCAAACGGGAAAGAGTAAAGAAAGAAAGAACATCGTGGTATTCAAGTTGATCATCGGATCACTTGAAAGGAGTTGAGTGCAACTCTCGTCCATTGGGACGCCACAACGTGGAGTAGGCAAGTTTTGTACTTGGCCGAACCACGGGATAAATCCTCGTGTCTCTTGTGCTTGTTCTCACGGTGTCTATTGTGTTTCACAAGAGCTCTCCTCAGCCACTTGATTTCATTGCGCTAACACTTAATCAAGTTTTGTGGCTTTAAGTTTCAAGTTTTTACAGGATCACCTATTCACCCCCCTCTAGGTGCTCTCAGAAGGACGTGATGATGAACTGCTAGAGGCTCCGGATAACGCCGACAGCATTGAGATTAAGGTAGGCTTACTTTTTAAGGACCTGCCTACACTGAGACGATGGCTACAGGAATATTCTGTGAACCGCAAGAGGTCGTTCAAGGTGAGACACTCGTATGCACAGCGTCGTTACACTGTTGTGTGCGAGGTGTCGGAATGTAATTGGAGGGTATGTGCTCGAAGGCAGAAGGAAACCGGAAAGTTTAAGATCACCAAAATTGTAGGTCCACACACTTGTGCCTAGACAGAGCTGAGCTCTAAGCATCGTCAGTTGACATCTACCCTAACTGCGAAAAGGATATTGGGGATATTAAAGGGTCAGCCAAACTTGAAGGTGAAGTCAATTATGACCATGACTTCGGAGTTGTTTGGTTACAGGATTAAGTATGGGAAAGCATGGAGGGCAAAGTAGCGAGCATGGAAGATGATATACGGGGATTGGGAGGAGGGTTATGAGAAGTTACCAGCATTGTTCAATGCAATCAAAGCAAAAAACCCAGACATGCATTACGAGTACATCCCCAAACCTAATGAATGGAGGAATGGCAGAGAGATCTTTTTTCGTGCTTTCTGGTGTTTCTCGCAGTGCGTAGAGGCCTTCAGGCATTATCGTCACGTGCTCTCTATTGATGGTACTTTTCTGCTTGGGAAGTATAAGGGCACATTGTTGGTTGCCCGTTCTGCGGGTCCGGACCCACGACCGGTTTCTGGAGGAGATGAGGTACGATGACAGGTACACTCCTCCTAGAGAGGGCTGGCTTGGACGTCGTATCGTTCCAGGTTCGCCGTGGACTGCCCACTTTCAACCCAGCGGCGTTGACGGTGCTGGTCAACAGGTAAAGACTTCTCTAGTTGTTTAACTTTTTGAAAGTTGCCTAGAGGGGGGGTGAATAGGCGGAATCTGAAATTTATAAACTTTAAGCACAACTACAAGCCGGGGTTAGTGTTAGAAATAAAATCGAGTCCAAAAGAAAGGGGAAAACAAATCAACCAAATAAATAGAGCGGATGACACGGTGATTTGTTTTACCGAGGTTCGGTTCCAAAGAACCTAGTCCCCGTTGAGGTGGTCACAAAGACCGGGTCTCTTTCAACCCTTTCCCTCTCTCAAACGGTCACTTAGACCGAGTGAGCTTTCTCCTTAATCAAACGGGTCACTTAGACCCCGCAAGGACCACCACACACTTGGTGTCTCTTGTTTGATTACAAGTCACTTGAGAATAAGAATGGGAGAAGAAGAAAGCACGATTGCAAAAGACCAAGCAACAAGAGCGACAAATAATACACGGAACACTCTCTCTCTCTCAAGTCGCTAATCACTAATGGTCACTTGTCTCAATTGTGGAACTTGGATAGATTGGAAGCTTTGATTGTGTCTTTGAATGGATTCCTAGCTCTTGTATTGAATGTAGAGGATTGGAATGCTTGGGTGAAGTGAATGGAGGTGGTTGGGTTGTATTTATAGCCACCAACCACTTCCTAGCCGTTGCTCCTTTTCTGTCGACCGCGGACGGTCCGCGCCCCTGGTCCGGACGGTCCGCCCCTGCACATCAACGGCTAAAATCGCAACGGTCAGCAGTAACGGCTATATCAACGGCTATTTTGCATTTAATGTGTCGTCAGATGTTAGATAAAGGCAGTCGCGGACGGTCCGGTCGTGCACCCCGGACGGTCCGTGAGGACGCTAAAATTCATTTTACCGAACCCGTCACCTTCAGGTTTTTCGGTTCTTCACCGACCGGACGGTCCGCGCGAGGTCTCGGACGGTGCTTGCTTTTCCATCGGACGGTCTGTAGTGTAGAATTGTGTTTTTGCATTGGTTCTGTCCGAGGGTCACCCTGGCGTCGCGGACGGTCCGCGCTTAGGTGATTTTCCAAAAAACTTCTCCTGTCCGGAATAATCTACGGTATTCTAGACAGTCGACTTAGAATAATTGTAGATGAACTTATGCACCTGTGGAATATATAATCTAGAGCAAACTAGTTAGTCCAATAATTTGTGTTGGGTATTCAACCACCAAAATCATTTTTAGGAAAAAGGTTTAAACCCTATTTCCCTTTCACTTTTACAATAATCACATCTACTTTGCATACTAATGATTTTGTATTCGTTTGTCTTCCAATAGGTGGCGGCCAGAGACTCACACTTTCCACCTTCCCTGCGGTGAGATGACCGTGACGCTGGAAGATTGCCAGAAGATTCTTGGTCTTAGCATTATGGTCGTCCAGTGACCGGTCAGGCAGCACCAGGTGGATGGAGGCAGAGGGTGGAGGCCTTTCTTAGGAGACTGCTTCCGGATGACCTACGATGTAGCCACAACACCGGAGTCCCACTGACCTGGCTTAGGCAGGCTTTCGGGGAGTGTCCACCTGGTGCAGACGAGTAGACGGTTGGCTACCATTGTCGAGCTTGGATTCTCCACCTATTTGGTTCAGTTCTTTTTCCAGACGCGACAGGCGACAGCGCGTCATGGATCTGCCCTGCCTGACTGACTAGGATACGACAGGAGGTTACAGCTGGGCTTCTGCAGTGTTGGCCTTCCTCTACAGGCAACTTTGCGAGGCTTGTCGTCGTTCGTCGAGGACCGCTAGCTTAGGTGGGTGTGTCTACCTACTACAGCTGTGGATGTGGGCACACATACCCGTCGGTCGACCCAGAGAGTTTGCTCCTCGTCAGTGGTTCGTGGTAGCCGGACATCGGCTTAAGCCCACGGCTGCCTACCGCTAGGACCAAGTCGAGGAGCCATTCGCACGACACCAGCGTGCGTACGTGGAGTACTCAAACGAGCTCGACGCACTTACTCCTTCGATGGTGAGTTGTCTACTTTTATCTTTTTCTTAAGAAGTTGGTAAAATGACTATAAACTTATATGTGATTTCTAATACTTTTCCAGGTGACCTGGCAACCGTATCTTGATCCATATTTCGCCAGCATACGGTTGAGCAGCGTGTGCTCAATAGACGAGAACATCTACCTAATGAGGTGTCCCCTCATTTGTTTTTATGCTGTTGAGTACCACTTGCCCCACAGAGTTGCTCGACAGTTCGGATTGCGACAGAAGTTTCCGGTGGAGCCCTTCTCGACTTCAATAGAACTTCATAAGTGAGTGACTATATCCACTTGTTATTTCAAATATACAATGAGGTACTAATATATGTGTCTAACTTTTGCAGGTTCGACAGACAGAGGCAGAAGAAGGTCACGGACTTCGAGACCCACCACCATGATTATATTGATGAATGGGATCAGCAGGGGGATCTAAACTATGTCAACGACCAGCCGCACACAAACTACCACTTCCGAAGGTATTTGATTTGGTATGCTGGTGTGACTAGGTGCAAGCTTAAGGGACAGTGGACAACTGCAGACTATGCGGAGCAAGAATCGTCAGACAACGAAGACACTGCGTTTGACATAGTTGCTCGGCACGGGTCCCAAATTGAGGCTGCTCCAATCCTTGACAGAGTGGTACCTATTTCTTTACTAAAATTAGAGATTTCAATTCAATGTTTTATGTCTAGTTTTGTGCATCCTAATGTTCTAACTTGTGAATAGGGAAACTCTATGCTCGTATCTGTTGTTGAACTTGAGCGTATCTAACAGAGAACTTCAGACTGTACTACGCTTTCGTTACTATCAGTGAGTATGAATGTTTAAAAGCAAACATGTTTATTTATATGTTCTAACATATGTATGTAACTCATCTTTAAATTACAGAGGGTATCACGTCGTCTTCGTCGTGCAGCGGCTCGTTGTGGATGCCGGTCTCTAGCGAGCGTTGACGTGCAGCTGCCTGTGCCTCCTATGCAGCCGGACGTTCAGCGTCCCATTTGTGCAGTTGGACCATCTACAGCTGGACTGAGCTCCTCGCAATCGACGTGGGATACGTTTGAAGACATGCCCCACGACGACGACGACGACGCTGGCGCTGGCGCCGTAGGTCAGGAGGAGATTGGACCATCACAGCTGCAGGATGCTCCTACAACTCAGCCATCACAGCTGACACCACATAGAAGGCGTCCATGTGACCCTTACACTCCAGGCACCGACGCTCTTGGGGCCAAGGGCAAGGGTAAGACTAGGAGGAAATGAATACTATGTGATGTTGGTCTTATGTTGAAAACTTTGTGATTTGGACTCATGCTGGGAACGTTGTAATATGAACGATGTATTTTGGACTATGTTTTGTGGACATTGTATGAAGCACTATGTCATATGGATGTTTTTATATTCTCTGTTATTTTGTGATGTATTGTATGTTGAAATGTGGTGATGTCTTAGAATATGTGATTATTTGAACTGTGGTTGTTAATAAAACAAGGGGAACTCTTGCGAATTTTTTTTGTGAATTGTAAAAAACATGACAAGCAATAAGTAACTCATCTTTGGAGTTCTAAACTATTTTGGATATGCAAGTAGAGTTCTAAAATATTTTGGATATGAAAGTACTACATAACAGGCTACAAGTTTCTTCAATCAGAATCACAATCTATAAGTAACTCATCTTCGGAGTCATCCGTCGCGCAATCCTCAACGACAACCTCATTCCACTTGCTGCATTGTCCTGCATCACAGTTATCAACAGTTCTCTTGTAATAATTGGCTTCTGCTTCATCTGCAGCTTGGGAGAATAGCTCATCCTCAGACTCAGCCTCATCAGACTTCTGCTTGTAATAAGCCGCCTCTACCTCTTCGGCGGCCTAAGACATAAACTCATCCTCTTCCTCTTGAGCACGTAATCCTGCCTCAGCTAGTGCGATAAGCTCACTCAACCTTGATGTGTCGTCCTCCTCTTCTCCATGTAATCCTGCCTCTGCGAGAGCGATAAGCTCACTCAATCTAGATGTGTCGTCGTCCTCCTCCATCAACTCAACCGTCGCCATTTTTTCCTGAACATATCTTGCATGTGCCTCATCGGCCAAATAGTTTACGCCACATCCAATCTCTGCAAATATAATGAGAAAAATAAGTTAGCAAAGTCAGGATAAATAAATTGTACTAACAAAATTATAGTATCATTTTTCTCACTCACTTCCCTTAAGATGATCAGCAAGATTATCCAACATCTGTTTCTCGGCTCGAGCCGCTTCCCATTCCCTTGCATCCTGTGCTCTCTTCTCATCTGCCGCCTTCAACCTCCTATACTCTGCACGCTTCGGGCTGTCATAAAAGGCAGATTTCGCGTACCTACGCATGTCGCGTATGCGATCGTTAATGTACGAATCGACGAGCTGAGATCCACAACGCATCTTCTGTCCCATTAGTCTCTTGGACTCTATTGTGCGCATCACCTCTCCTTTGTCGTCGTAACTCTCCCAACTGCATTTCCTCGTCTCCTACAAAAAAATAGTAAGTACCGGTATAACATTATAGCTGGTGCAAAAAAATAAATAAATACCAACCTCGTCGTAATAGACCATATGTCCACAAAAATATCCAACACCAAGCTCGAAAGGAACTAATCCATACTTAGCTTCAATACCACATTTGCAGAGTATTGGATCAAACTTCAACTCTTCCGCCCACTGATTTTTTTCTTTTCCTTTACCTCTGGCTCTAGCCAATGGGACAAAGGACCATACAACCACTCTCTGAAACGACACTTACGCCACCTGTATGGATGCAGGAGAATAAATTAGTAATTTATTGTAAAAAATAACTAGTTTATACATTTAGCGCATCGATGGGCTCACATAATCAATGTTCGGACACACGAACTGCTTCTCAGTGTCTTCGTCGATGACAACACGGTCTCCACAATCGCATCGAGGCGGTGAGTCCATCCTTCTTTCTATTGCTATCTCCTTCTCTGCATCCGTCATTGGTGGAGGATTCGGGAGAGGAGGTACCCAACGTTTAAAACGCTCATGACTAGTCCTTTCACACAACCAATTAGCGAAAAGAAGATATCGAGGGTCAAATTTATCAGGACCGTCGATCCACTAGAAAAAGAAACACCTCAAGTGCCCCTAAAACAATGAAACGAAGCACTATTACACATCTAGTAAATAATAAATGCGAACAAAATTAAGTCACAAGTCATAAGCTACGTACGTCAAAATCGCCACAAAGGTAGAAGCAACGAGCAGCCGTGTCTGGATGTTTGGATTGACATACCCAAGCCAGTCTGCCATAGTCACAGTTAGGCACATGGAGTTCAGGAGGAACAGGAGCATCCTTACTAGATACGTCCGGAATTCCGGATATAACTCATGAGGACGACCTCTCTTCTGTCACAACGCCTCCCGGTACATGTCTTTCATCTAATAAACGATTATAATTATCACTTGTATCTAATAGACTTTATAATAGGTTTACACAAACTATCAAATAAAATGTACTCATCATATTAACGATACTATATATATATTATGAGCAATATTGGAAACTAATAATCGAAAAAGTACAATCCAATATACAAAACGAATTAGTTAGACACCATACCTTGGTCTACGAAGTGTACCAACTCGAATCTTTGAATACAACAACTTTTGATGAAGTTTTGAAATGAGAGGAAATGTGCTGCTCTTGGCTACGAGGTCACGTCGCCGCCACGTCGATGCCAGGTCAGCCCTAGGCGCAGGGAACCGTTACTGTCACATCACAGGTCGGCGCCATAGGCTGTGGCGCCGAGCTGTGTTACCTCGGCGCTACATCTTATGACGCCGAGTATCGGGTCCAAAATTGCATATAAAATTTCTGAGGGTCTAAACGTAAATATTTTTCAAAAATAGGGTTAAAAAAGAAAAAATTCGGTCGCGTCCGGTGCCTCGCCAAATCTCCGGCGGTTACGCGCGGTGAACATGCCTGTCGTTGTTTCGCTGCTGTTGCAGGGACTGGTCAGATTGGGGCGGAAAAAAGGAACTGTCTGTTGGTCTGAGCGTGCCCGTCACATCCTTTTTCTTCTGCAGGCAATGGGGTTTGGTTTGTTTGTGGTTCCTGAGTGCAGGAACAGGACGTTTGGTATGAGCCGCAGCCGCCCTGGGACTGGCTGCCATTAGCTGACTTCTTAAGCAACATCACGAGGCCAGCAGAGAGAGTGTGATTTGATCATGTATATATTCGGCAGGTCAAATGGTCTTGAACTGCTGAGTGCGTGCATAATCATTGCTTCTAGTCTTCTGTAATCTGCGAAACGTTCCTTTCTTTTGTGAAACACAACGGTACAAACCCAATAAGAAAGAAGAAGAAGAAGAAGAAAAACAAGGAATGGCGGATTTTACAAATGGCACCATATCGACTCCCCGCACAAACCCAGCACGGGCAGCCCCCATCCAGCGCGCGCGACACCAGCCACCACGGCACCACCCTTCCATTCCATGGGGGCAGATCGGCGTCCGCGTCGGCACGGCCGGCGGCAACCCGAGCGCACGGCTTCGCTGTGCGCCAGTGCCCCCGCGCTGCGCTGTTCTTTGACCAGAGCTTTCGCCTCACGCGCATGTGCGTGCGTGTCCGTGACGGGGGTGGGTTGCTGCCGCTGGCACTACAGCACCAGCAGCAGGCCGCCGACTCCGAGCAGGAGCGGCACGAGGGGCGAGGCCCGGAGCGCCGGCCCCGGCGGCGCGGCGCCCGTGGCGAGGCTGGCGAGCCAGGAGCTGTCGCCCAGCATCACGCCCTGCCCGTCCGGGCCGCCGCCTTGCCCACCTGCCAGCCGCGGCATCTGCGGCGTCGGGCCTGCCGGTGCCGCCGCCGTTGCTCCAGGGCCGCTCGACGATTTCAGGCTGCACGTTCCGTCCAAAAAAAAAACGAGGGGGACGAACAATCAGTGAAAGGAACAGACGGTGAATCCAACGAAAGCAATGTTTACGCTCCCTCTGTGCCCTGACACCATCACGAAATAAGAAGCGACTGGCCCGGCCATGACGTTGAAATGTAAACTGACAGTGACAGCGGTAAAAAAAAAAAGGTCCGCACGCGGGGTCAAACCTCTCGCAACAAGCTAAAGTGAGGCTAAACACCCACCGGAATGGCAAGATACACCGCGTAAATCGATCCAGGCCAACCATTACATCACATTGCAAATCTGCAATCTTTTTTACGGACCTCTCGCCATCAGCCCCATCACTGTCGTGTTCTTCTCCACTCAGAGTTTGAGAAGTAGGTGGCACACCTGCACTCATTTTCTATGCATTTAATTAAGGCAGATAAGGTGGTATGGCGCGCTCGCTCACTCACTCTTTGATCATGCACCAACTGCTACCGGTACACGATTGCTACGTCCACGTGTACCAGGCCATGGTGTGGCGTCGCCAGTTCACTTGACCCGGCGGCAGGCGGGCCTAACTCTGCATGCAAATCTCGAGAGCATTTATGACTAACCACGTCCTAATCAAGACCTACAGTTAACCTTGGTCGGGAGAAGTCAGTTACTACGAGGGCGCGGTAGCCTGTGAACACTGACTCCGATGAGCTCGGAGCCTCGGAAGTGAACTGAAGACGTTGTACGCACGTACCTTGGTGGCGCGACGGGACAGAAGGTGATGGTGTAGTCGCGGCCGCCGGCGCAGGTGAAGGTGCTGGTGGGGTCGTCGTAGGCGTAGCTGTACGACCTGAGGCACGCGGACTTGAACAGCTGCGAGTAGGCGGTGGGGCGGCAGGTGCTGGGGCTGGCGTAGGCGCCGCTGCAGCAGTACTCGGGCCTGCCGAAGGCGTCGCACGCGCTGCGGCAGCCGGCGCCGCCCTCGGCGCGCAGCTCCGCGGGGCACCGCTCGCTCAGGTCCGCCGCGCACCCGGCCGCGGCGCACGTCGTCGTGGCGCCGCCGCCGCCGCCCCCTGCGGGCTCCACCACGACCGGCAGGTTGTAGCCGTCCACGAGGCTGACGTCGTAGAAGTCGTTGCCGCCGGCGGGGTCCAGCGTGAACTCGGCCAGCGTCGCCGGCGTCGCCGCGTTCCGCCCGTCGCACTCCAGGGACCCCGAGCCGCAGTCGCCCGTGGCGCACGCCACCTTCCCGCTAGCGGCGTCCTGCGCGCAGCCCGTGCGCGCCCAGACCCGGCCGGACCACCCCGACGGCGCCGGCACCGCGCGCGACGCGCCCGCGGGCAGCGCGAAGCCCGTCGGGTCCAGCCTCGAGCTCCCCGCGTTCGACTGGATGCCCGGCCACACCGTCGCCGCGCACCTGTTCACGAACGTGAATGTCGCGGCCCTCCCTCCTGCAGCCAAGGACCAGATTAAGACGTCGCCAGCAGTTCAGCTAGCTCTCACCATCTCTTAGGAGAATTCCGGCAACCAGTCACCAAAGCAGCACGATATCAGTACAGTTTTCGACGACGATCGAATCGTTACCTCTGGAAGATGTGCAGATCAGAACAGGAACTACGAAGCAAATTCTTGTTGCAACTCCCATGGCCATGGCCTCGAAGCAATGCAGCTCTACGTGGTGCCTGGCAATGGCGATTGGCACGGGCAAGAAGGGAAGAGGTGTATAATGTCAGCACAGTACAGGTAGAAGCAATCTTGCTCAGGTAATGATAGTTCTAGTACAGTGGTTAGAGAGAGAGAGAGAGAGAGGCGAGGAAGGTGGAGATGGAAGACGGCCTGATTGAATTCTGTTCTCCTGCAATCTCTAGGCTAATTGCGCTTCTGCAGTTTCTTGGATAGACGGGAAACATCGAACATGGTGGCTTGGTGCTCGGTGATGATGTCCGTATCTTTTCGCAGAAAGGTGTCGCGAACGCGATGAGATTTAGTGGGAGGGCGATAGGCATGGCTGAACCAACGTCTCTGTGCTGTGCGTGTGTGTGGGCCTGTCGGGGCTGCTAGGACCAGTAGTAGATAACATAACGAAACCGATCATGCTGCCTGGGCTTGGTTTGCCAATGATCAGGGTCAGCAGGTCCTGCATTGCGTGTGCTGACGATGGAAAGGGAAAAGGTCGTTGGCCTGTCTAATTTCTGAAGCGAGAGCAGAAAAGGTGCTGACTGCTGACAGAAAGTTCTCAGCCTCACCGAACTCAACTGGCCTATTTGGTGGCGCGCCACGAACGACCCACGAGTCCTCCGCGCGGTCTTTTCTAGTCACGGGGTAAATCTCTCTCACCTTCTTGGCCATGTGAAAATCAAGCCTAATCCGCTACCGTTTATTTGTGATGATCTCCTCTCCTGGATCTTTAACATGAACCCAAGTACGCTGACCGATTTATTTGTGACGGACCGAAGCCAAGACTACGACTCCGACAACGCAAATCATATACGGTAACAGAGCAGTGCCTTTGATTTGCCGGGGGGGAGGGGGAGTCTCGGCACACCACGTATGCCTAAGCATGGCAACTCATGTCGCTGTCTGCCTGCTTTTTATCCACCAAGTCGAGCTCGTTTTCTGTCAGTACTTTCCTTCAATGGTAAAAACCTGCAGCAGCTCCATTTCTCTGGTCATAATTACTGCTGACAGAGTGCGAAGTGTGCCGCGAAAGATGGTCACCACGTTCTGCCAGCCACTTTCCCAGCCGGCGCTCAGCACCATCAGCCCGACGCCACCTTTTTTACCGTGCAAGTTTGTCGCTGAAAGGTGCGTGCAAGCTACTGTGCCTCCATGTCCAGTCCACAGATGGAGGAGACTTCATTCTCCGTCCTGCTCGTCCGCTTGTGTCACCACCCACTCGGCTTGGCACGTCAGAACTGAGTGGAGCTCATGCCCTGCCTCCTCCGCTGGGCCTGGGCGCTCTCTCTCGCCATGCCCACCATCTGGTACGGTGCTCCCTTTCTCGCAAAGGCGGACGGCAGGAGTTGTGATATGTTAGCTTTTCATTAATAATGTAAGACACTTATCTCTCTAATAAAGTGTATTGGTTTTTATGTCAAAGCTAGCTATAACTATAAGGCTATCTTCAGCAGTGTCTACATACCGATGGATGACGATATACAGGATGCCCTAGGACATGTTTGTATTGACAAGGATTCCTGCCAATCATCCTACGGGAAAGATGGCCTCCCTCCCCACCCGCTCTCTCCCCCACGGCGACCGTGCTCCCACCGCCGCCGCATGCGCCCGATCTGCCGCTGCCCCATCGTCCTCGGCAGATCCCACCCCCAGGAAGCCAAATCCCACCCAGCGTACTCCCCTAGCATCGCTAGCTTGGCCTCCCATGCCCCTCCCCCTGCTGCAGCCGCCTCCACCACACTCTCCAGTGTCTGCCAGCCTGCCCCAGGTCCTTCACCCCTCCAAGCGCGTTCGCTTTGCATTGACTGCGAGCGGCGCGCCAGACGTCACTTACCTCCCCTCCCCTAAATCCACCAGCAAATCCAGTCGCTTTGATGTCTCCACCGATCCTCCGACAACTCATGGCTGCGACCGCATTGAAGACGAAGCTCCTGGCAGCTGGACGACGATTCGGCGCAGGCGCCGACGCGCTGCCTGTGCGGAACCAGACCGCGTGACATGGGTGCCTCGCTCGACCCCGACTCCTCGCCGTCTGCTGGTAAGTCTGCAAGGTAAATGCGCCCGCTGTCTGGGCAGAGGCCACTTCGCCATTGATTGCAGAGACCCGATGAGGTGCATAAATTGCCTGCGCAACGGACACCGTTCCTGGCAGTGCTCCGGGAGGGGCAGTAAGACACCTCCAACCCCCAAGTGCCAAGCTCCACGCCTCGACAACGTCAACTTTCCACCGCTCATGCTCGCTGCCCCGTCCATGGCTCAACCCGGCGACCCTGCTGACCGCCCGGAGCATTCCTGCGCCGTCGCCTCCTCCACCAGCAACATGGAGCGGGAGCTTGAGCGGCTGAGTTCCCATGCGGGCGTGACCGCCCCGACATCAGCCCGGAGCGGGTGATGTGGGCCTTCTGCTCCCGCTTCGGGGTGAGGACAGAGGACATCATGGTGGCTCGAAGCCCTCCAGGCGACTTCCTCGTCACCTTCACTCACCGCCACCACCGGGAGGCGGCCGTCGCTGCAAGAGACATCCTACACAGCAACCTTGACTTTCGCATCAGGCCATGGCAGCTGGTCGCCCTCGGGGAGCGCCATGATCTCTACTTCCATGTCAGACTGTGCTTGGAGGGCATCCCTCCCCACGCCTGGAACGAAAACATCGCCAAGCGCTCGGTGGCTCGTGCCTGCGTCCTTGACTACGTCGAAGAAGATTGTCTCTCCTCCAACAAGGCGGACGCGCGCTGCCTCAACCTGTGGGCGTGGACCGGAAATCCATCTGACATCCCCAAGATCGTCTGGCTCACCATCACGGGCCGTACAATGGTGATACATGACAACGCCCCCCTCCGCCAGGGCAGTGTGGCCTCACCTTTCGGGTGCTGGTGCACATTGATCTGGTGGAGAGCCCCCCGGGGCAGGGTGGGCGGCTGGCCACTCGCTCACTTCCCTGGCGCCATGGTGTGGTCGATGGCGAGCGGGGCCCCCGCGGCCGACATGACCCGCCCCCGACAGATCACTGTAATGGGAGTCGCCGTTGGGACAGAAAAGACGAAGATGATGAGGATGGTAGGCGTGGGCGTCGGCAGCAAAAGGCGAGGAGCTGGAGTTCCCGCCTCTTCCGCAGCGTCTCCCGCGCGCCACGTGACCATGATCGCTCCGAGCCTAGACGTGACGCCCACGACCGGGGATCCAACACTGGTGGTCGACGCCACCACCATGCCCGGGGCTCTTGCACCGACGGCCTGGCCCATCCCCCCGGGCCCATGTCTGCCCCCCACTCCGGGCCTGCATGGCAGGACCGTGGACGCAGTCGGGAGAGGCATTCGCCCCGTCGCCATGGACACCGCAACCGGTCCTCCCCCCGTGGGCTCCACCAGCGCCACGCGCCCTCTCCGGTCGTGCTATTGGGCTGAAGCCCCGGATCCCCCGCGGGCGCTGAGGAAGACCGCTGGCCCTCCCCACGGTCGCTGCTGCTTCGCGTCGGAGGTGACCAGTGCGGAGAGAATGCGCCACAGGATGATCATAACCACTCAGCACCGCCGCCACAGACAGCGATGTCGAGCCTAGGTTTGATGTCTGTGCATGCAGAGCGACGCTTTCTGCCTGGCCGGGTCTACCGCAGGCGCGCCCGTTCTGCCCCACCAGAACCGGGGCAACATTTGCCTGCCACCATCACGATGGATGCAGCGCTGGGGGTAGCTGTGGGTTCAGAGACAACTCTTGTCACCGGCATGGAGACCGCTCAGCAGGCTACAACTGTTTTCCCAGAGCCAGAGCTAGGGGAGCCGGCCACTACCACCGTGGCGTCCTTCATCAGCAACCACACCTGCCCTGTTGCACCACCACTGCTCCAGGAGCTCCATCAAGCGCCACCAAACCTGAAGACAAAGAAGAAGCAAGCTGCTAGGCCGACTCGCAAGAGCATGCGGCTGGCGGCGATCGCATGGCCGCGTGGGAACATCCAGGAACGCGCACGCCAGGTCCTGCTAAAGCGCCTGGGCTTGCTGCCTAAGGAAGGCCATCCGTCTGATCAGGCTACTGCAAGTGCCACGCTGGAGACCTACATCAACCTCTTCAAGGGTCCACTGTCGTCCTTGGTGCTGCAAGCGCTGATGGACCTCTGCGGAATCCTTCCACCACAGGGGCCTACGGCGCAGGTTTAAGACATGCGGTCTGGCACGCTCTGCGGGGGCCCTAGTCTTTTGCAATGTCTAGCACTTCTTCGTTCTTTTGTCCTCAATGCGTCATGGTGTATCTGCACAACCAATTTGTTTGGTGGCCGAGAATCACGGCAGCAGCCAGGGGCCTTCAATTGCTGCGATTCTGCTGGACCACTCAGCTTAGTCGTTCGTCGTTCGTCGTTACAAGTGCTTGTTTGTCTACTATCTGCAGTGTTCTGGGAACTTCAAGGTTCATCCCAGTACCCCCTGTTCTAGATCTGGTTTGAGTGTAATGGAATTAATTTGCCACTTCCTTGGCTTGGTCTGATTTATCTTGGGTCTCAGTTGTCTACCAATGTCTCAACATAACTGCAAAATTTTGAGCTGGAATGTGCGGGGGCTCAATGAACTGGCCAGGCGTGATTCTGTACAAGAACTAGTTCGAGATACTAGTAGTACCATTGTTTGCTTGCAGGAGACTAAACTCACTACATTCGACGATGCAACCATCCTTCGTACCTTGGGTCCGAATTTTCTAAACAACACTGTTGTGCTGCCTGCAAATGGATTCTAGGGGTGGGATTCTGCTTGCAGCTTCGAATGACTTTTTCTCACTTTCGCAAGTGTACACCACCTCACACACTGTCTCGGCCATGATCACTATGAAGGCGGACAATTCAGCTTGGTGGATCACAGGGGTTTATGGGCCACAGTCGAGCGCTGAGAAACTAGTTTTTCTTCAAGAACTAAGTGGCCTCGCAGCACAACGATGGACAAAGTGGATGGCGTTAGGAGATTTCAATCTCATATATCAAGCCTCGGATAAAAATAATTGTAACTTGAATCGGCGCCTAATGGGCGCGTTCAAATCAGCACTGGACAACCTACAGATGAAGGAAATCCATCTCAATGGCCGCCGCTACACTTGGATCAACGGGCAAGCGAATCCAACGCTAACAAGAATTGACAGATTTTTCTGTACAACGGAATGGGAGCTGCTTTTTCCTAGCTGCTATCTGCACTCCCTTCTCTCCCTCATGTCTGACCACACTCCGCTTCTCCTCCAGGGAGAATTGACAACGACACATAGCCCCTCTTTCCGTTTCGAAAATTTTTGGGTAAAGATGGAGGGATTCAAGGAGGCGGTTCAGACTGCCTGGCTGAAACCACTTTATTCCTCCTTTACACCCATGAAGCGCCTTCATATCAAACTAGTGCATGCAGCAAAGGCCATCAAACTATGGTGTAAGACCAAAGTGGGAGACACGAGATTACAGCTTGCAATTTCCAAAAAAATTAATCCTCCGATTCGAAACTGCTCAAGAGGAGCGTGTGCTCACCCAAGAGGAACTGGATCTCCTGAAGGCACTCAAAGCCAGGGCACTGGGACTTGCTGTAATTGAAAAATCGAGGATCCGCCAATGGGCTCGCCTCACTCGCATTAGGTTGGGCGACGCGAACACTAAGTTCTTCCACCTATCTGCTAGCTCCAGAGCACGTAAAAACTTCATCCATTGCCTGCAGCCCCCAATTGGAAACTTAGCGGTAGCCCATGAGGAAAAAGAATAAATCATTTAGGAACACTTCAAATCTCACCTAGGGACAACCCCGGAGAGAGGGATCACCCTCAACTGGCCAGCTCTAGCTTTAGTGCAGCATGACCTCTCATCGCTAGAAGCGCCGTTCTCCCTCGAAGAAATAAAGGAAACAATCTTCTCAATGCAGAGCGACAAAGCACCAGGCCCGGACGGCTTTACAGGTTTATTCTTCAAAGTATGCTGGGATATCATCAAGCAGGACGTTCTTGAGGCTTTTCACCAACTTCATAGCATGAATGGGGCGGATTTTCGTTTACTCAACTCTGCCAACATCGTGATTATACCTAAAAAGCCAGATGCTTTGACAGTGGGGGACTACCGCCCCATCAGTTTGATACACAACATCGCAAAAATCTTCTCCAAACTGCTTGCTAACCGGCTGGCCCCCCTCCTCAACACTCTAATCTCCAAGTCCCAAAGTGCCTTCATCCAAAAAAGATGTATACAAGACAACTTCCTTTATGTGCATAACGTTGTTAGAAGACTACACAAGCAAAAAAACCGGCGCTCTTCCTGAAGCTCGACATACAGAAGGCTTTCGACACAGTTAATTGGGGCTATCTCCTCGAAGTCCTCCAGACCATGGGTTTTGGCCCTCGATGGCGTGAGTGGATTTCCATCCTTTTTGGATCCGCCTCGTCTCGAGCTCTCCTCAATGGCCGACAAGGAGCAAACATCCAACACAGGAGAGGGGTTAGGCAGGGAGACCCCCTTTCCCCTATGTTGTTCATCCTTGCCATTGATCCGCTGCAGCGTATTTTGGACCTTGCAGCCAGAAATGGGATCCTTTCCCCCATTCCGCTAACTACAACAAAACTGAGGACTTCTCTCTATGCCGATGATGCTGCTATCTTTATCAACCCCTCTAGAGAAGACCTCCTGGCGGTCAAAGACATCTTGCACGCTTTTGGCTGCGCCTCGGGCTTGGTCACCGACCTTGAGAAGAGCTCTATCCACCCGATAAGATGTGATAACATAGACCTAGACCACGTGCTCCAGCCGTTCCAAGGGACCAGGGGGACCTTCCCGTGTCGTTACCTAGGCCTCCAACTTCACACCCGGGCGCTCCAGAAAATTCATGTCCAACCTCTGATCGAGAAAATCCAGAACCGTTTGGCCGGATGGAAAGGAAGCATGCTCAATCGGGCTGGTCGTCTCACGCTTATGTCTTCCGTCCTGTCCGCTATGCCCACATACCACTTGTCGGTCTTTCCCCTCACGACATGGGCCCGTAAACGCATCGATAGGATCCGTCGCTCCTTCCTCTGGAGAGGAAAGGCTGAATCAAATGGTGGCCATTGTCTTGTGGCTTGGCCACTAGTCAGCAAGCCCAAAACTTTAGGCGGTCTGGGCATCCTCAACCTCGACAAATTCAACTGCACCCTCCGGCTAAGATGGCTTTGGAAGAGCTGGACGACAGAGGATCACCCTTGGAAAGGGTTTGATGTGCCTTGTAACCTTGTGGATAGGCTCCTCTTTAGCGCCTCCACCATCGTCACCGTTGGAGATGGCAAGACAGCCAAATTCTGGCACGACAGTTGGCTTGATGGCATGGCGCCAAGAAACCTAGCACCACACCTCTTCGAGCTAGTCTCAAGAAAGAACAAGTCAGTTGCCATTGAGATCAATGACGGGAATTGGATCAGGTCGTTGAGAGGCAAGATTACCTCCACGGTGCAGATCGAGGAATTCGTCTCCCTCTGGTTTAGACTCCATGATTTCCACCTCCAACCACAGGTGCCGGACTCCATTGCCTGGAAATGGAACCCCGACGGTATCTTCACGGTAAAATCAGCCTACAATGCACAATTCATTGGATCGTACAGCCACATTAATTCTGATTTTGTTTGGCGGGCTCGGGCAGAGCAAAAGTGCAAGATTTTTGCTTGGATTCTTCTACAGGACAAGCTCCTCACTGCTAACAATTTGGCCACTCGGGGTTGGCCGCACCAACCAAACTGCTCCCTCTGCAATGGTCCCTTAGAGACCGGCCCCCACCTCTGTTTGCATTGCCCTTTTGCCCAGACGGTGTGGCGTCAGATTCTAGTTTGGGAGGGCTTGAGCCTCGTGGCCCAGGCTGATCCTACCCACTTCTCCAGCATAAAAGACTGGTCGGAAGCTACATCCTCCCCGCTCCCAAAGAACCAAAGGCGTGACTTCAACGGCCTCATGATATACACCCTGTGGAACATCTGGAAGGAGAGAAACCGGAGGATATTCGAAAACAGCGCCCTCACCCCTATCCAATTAGCCTTGAAGATTAAAGAGGACGTGCGCACTTTCAAGAGAGCCATGTTCTTCCAGTATTAGGGTTGCTGCAGTGGTTTCGCTGATTTGTGCGGGTCTGTTAGGAGCGCTCCTCACATTGTGTTTGCTAGTCTGTCTTATCTCGGTCCTCGGACCTGTACAGTGTATTTTCTGAACTATCTCCTTTTAATGATTAGGCAGAGCTCCCGCCATTTCCTTCAAAAAAAATTTGACAAGGATTCTAGCTCCACAAATTTATCTCCTACAATTTATTTTATTTGGATCGAATGTGAGATTCTAATTTTTTTTCTATTCAATACTGAAATCCAATAAGATCAAAATGTGTCTAACATCTTCTGAACCTTTTTCGTTCGGTGCAAACAAAACATGTGCACGGGTTCATCGGATGTGCCAGTCTTGGCTGGAGCCACGTGGGCATCCTTTTGTTTTCAGGTCGAGAAAAGACCGCACATCCGCATGCATGTACCAAATCCTACCAAACAAAGTGCATGCAATATGTCAATGGACCATGGGTATTTTCGACATTTTGCTTGTCTATGCAACTATTGTCAAGAATACAGTCTAAAGATTCAAATAAACTAGATTACTACTATTCAATATCGTCCTGCTTCTCGGAATCCCTAACTACCATCGAATTTTAATGATCCGGTGAGTAACCGAACGGGACCTTAGAAACTAATAAAACGTGTGCGAGAGTGTCATGATCTGTCTATCCGAAAATCACAAATACCTGAATTGGTTTCCACAATTTTATCATGTTGTACTGCCGTTGCAATACCTCGTGCCCATATTGTTCAGAGCCGCGCGGGCCTTTTCACGTTTCGGCAAAAGTAAGCGTACTCCTGCTGCATGCATCATGCATGCAACATTGCAACATGCTCAAAGAAAAAAAAAAACAGATAAGATGAAATTATGGCATCATGTGTAGCTGTCGCCGTCCACCTCCACCTAGTTATACCTGATCATGATTCACTCGACTAGACACGATCAATATAAGTATATAACGGACGGATATGAACTATAAATTTTAACCCACAATAATTCAT
Source organism: Zea mays (assembly GCF_902167145.1). Classification (NCBI taxonomy): domain Eukaryota; kingdom Viridiplantae; phylum Streptophyta; class Magnoliopsida; order Poales; family Poaceae; genus Zea; species Zea mays. The sequence continues at coordinate 149,187,980 of NC_050104.1, read as the reverse complement.
AGATCATGTACAAGTTATGATTTTTTATTTAAAATAAAATGCAACCTAAAAAATCAATACATTAAACAGAGAGACACGACACAGACCAACCCACCAGACCTAATACTAGTCACGGGTTGAGTAAGAGTCGTGCAGCCTGTGCTAGATGGCCCACAACTTGACTTTAATCCGACCCGAATCCGACCAAACTCTATGCACCTAATTGGATAGCTGGATGAGCGTAGCATGGCTCATGTGCGCTTGGCTCGCTGGAAACAGGATTTTTATGCGTATTTGTGCATGCAGTTAGATGTGCTATTTCTAGTCTATCCTGCAGCTACGGGTGCAGTATCTGGTCTCGTGTATACAGGAAACCAAACACTGTTCGTCACTCGGTCAACGCATGCAGAGAGCGTGGATAGACGCTAGCGGGGTACCAATCATCCTGTATGTTTGAACATATCTAACCTAGGTCCATAACGAGGTTTGCGGTAATTCTGAATTTCTGATATCAAACATTTATCTACTACTGTAGCTGTTGTGCCGCTCCCAAGCAATGAGCAAATTCCGGGCGTGTGCCGATGTGCACGCTCTCCAACAACAGATCCGCATAAATGTACTGGAAGCTGGTTGCTGTTGCTGTCGCTGTCGAACCTAATAACCCGGAGCCATTTCTTAAAATCATTTGGTAACACGGCTTATGTGAAACTTTGCAAAATAATCCTTTTATAGGTTTTTATATATTCCAGTACTTTTGCACTTTTACTCGGATCGTTCGAACGCTAAGAAAACAGTTGCTAAACGTACGTTCAATACAACAATATATTTTGAAATATGTACATGCCGTCCACGTACCACATACGTAAGGAACTTTGGAAATCGTCCAGAGCGAGGGGGGCGCCCTACTTGGCCGTTGCCGCCGACGGGCGACGGGTTTGTCGCGCAACTCTTCTCCTCCGCCAGGGCCGACTGCAGGTGAGGCCCGCGTGTTGCCGCCGCCGAGGGGATTTGGGCGGATGTCGTGTCCTGCGCCGGTGAGGACTCCACGGAGGTCGCGCCCGTTGTTGCCGTTGGTCCGGCCGTGGGTCTCTGCCGCGGCCACGATCCTACCCACGCCCAGAGAGGGAACAACTGGTGCTGCCGTTGGGCTGGGGCACTTGACTTCCGTCGGCCATAGTTCGCCGTACCAGTTTACTACTGCAGTATTTTTATTTCTATGTATTATAGTTGTAATAGTCTAAACAGTCAGTTTTAGAGGGTGTTTGAATTCACTAGAAATAATAGTTAATTGACTAAAAATTGATAGTGAAATTTGTTAGCTAACAAATAGCTATCTAACTATTAGCTAATTTAAGCTGAACTATTAGATAGGGTATGGATGTCTCAACTAATTTTAGCCACTGACTATTGGCTTTAATGCATTCAAACACCTCCTTAATCTAAAACGAATAACCAAATAATATAGAAGATAACGATCGGGTGAGATTTGGTGAGATGTTTTTTTTTGTAAAAATAACGTGAGCTAAAGTTGTGCAAGCCATTATTTTTGGCTTCACCAATCCAATACAAATGGATGAAGTGTTTTTTAGTAAAAGCCGGTGGTGGAACTCCTATTTAGTACGCCTATTGGGAAAAATGGTGAAGCAAACCGGACCAAAGAAACCCTATATACCAAAGAGTTCCTTAATAAATTATACAATTCAATATCTTCAAAACTACTGTTCCCCATAAATAAATAAAAATGCAACGTTTTTATGCCGTTCGTTCAAAAAAAGTGGAACTATAAAACCAAACATTAGATTAAGAAGTTTCTATTGATAATATGTGTTACGGCTAAATTTTATTTTATTTCTATATAATATATATAGCAATTTTAAAAACAACTCTACGAAACTCGTCATTCATAGACATCGAACGTAAGAATACATGAGGCCGTACTCCACCTGACCACTCTTGTTAATTCCCGCGGTCTGCCGTGCCTTGCGAGGAAGGAGAAACGGCGGCAGTAAATTTTTTTTTTCAGCTCCTACTCCGCTAGCGAGGATTTCCGTAGACGATGGAAAATCTCAAAACTCAAAGACCGGTGAGACAAGCACATCACGTAACCAAACCCCACGAGCGAACTTCTCTTTTCCTGCTCAGTTCAGCTTCCAGGTTTCTTCCCGCGTCAATAACCCCCCTGCTCAGGTAGCCCAATATTTCCCGTCCCGCACTACCATCTATAAAAATGGAGGTCCCGACGAGCAGGTAATACCAGCTCCGATCGGTAGCTCACCGGCGTTGATATATTTTGGAAGTCGGTGAGGGAACTGAGCCCGTGCCGACGTTGGCTGAGAGGCTGACATCTGGGCCTTAGTGTCAGTCGGTCCAGGACGGGCAGATACAAACTCCCCTTCGCTTCGTCCCTCTCCTATACAAATTCAAGTGGCCGCCGTCAAAGATCGGTCGTCCCCCTTCCATCCCGTTGCGGCCCATTACCATTACAACAAAGGCAGCGGAAGCCAGCAGAGTGAGCCGGAGAGCTTAGAGCTAAGTCCTCGTGTGAAAGATGGAAATGGCGCGAAGCCCAGCTCATGTTGCTCTCTGCTCGCTTGCTCTGCTCCTCCTGCTTACAGGTGAGTGCACCTCTAACCTGCTCTGTTCCCGCTTGTCCGCACTGAGCGAGCAACGCACGCTGTCCCCGTGATCCGGTGCTGAGGCCTCCGCTGAACTGACCTATTGCAGCCGCGCGATCGGCGACGTTCACGCTGACCAACAACTGCGGGTACACGGTGTGGCCGGGGCTGCTGTCGGGCGCCGGCACGGCCCCGCTGCCGACGACGGGGTTCGCGCTGGCGCGCGGCGCGTCGGCGGCGGTGGACGCGCCGGCGGGCTGGTCGGGGCGGATGTGGGCGCGCACGCTCTGCGCCACGGACGGCGCCACCGGCAGGTTCGCCTGCGCCACGGGCGACTGCGGCTCGGGCGGCGTCCAGTGCGGCGGAGCCGGCGCCGCCCCGCCCGCCACGCTGGCCGAGTTCACGCTGGACGGCTCCGGCGGCCTGGACTTCTTCGACGTCAGCCTCGTCGACGGCTACAACGTCCCGATGCTCATCGTCCCGCAGGGCGCGGGCGGCGGCGGCGGAGGCGGAGGCAACGGATCCGCCGGCGCCGAGTCGAGCAAGTGTATGGCCACAGGCTGCCTCGTGGACCTCAACGGCGCGTGCCCCGCTGACCTGAGGGTCATGGCCGCGTCGTCGTCCGGCGGCGGCGGCGGCGGGGCCGTGGCGTGCCGGAGCGCGTGCGAGGCGTTCGGGACGCCGCAGTACTGCTGCAGCGGCGCTTATGGGAACCCCAGCACGTGCCGGCCGTCGACGTACTCGCAGTTCTTCAAGAACGCCTGCCCGCGCGCCTACAGCTACGCCTACGACGACTCCACCTCCACCTTCACCTGCGCCACCGGCATCGGATACGCCATCACCTTCTGCCCGAGCACCACCAGGTAAACTCTTTCCAAAAGCCAAGGTTTCCCTTGTACTAAGTTTCATAAGCCCCGAATCCGAAGGTTGCTGTTTACCCGAAATGGCGCGAAGTGCACGCGGTCCAACTGTTTCTGTTTCGATGACTTTTGGCCGCGATGGCGATAGGGACCAATCTACATCTACATCTACTACGCAGACGTCGTTGTCTTGGCACGGACGGTTTACGTCAGGGGGGGTTTTCCTTGAAGTAGCGATCTTAACCTTTGAGTTCCTGAAATCGGTTTCGTGTTGTATTCAACAAAGCGGCAGTTGGGGTTTTGATAGGACCGGTAGGAAATCGGCCTCACACACGGACAGAATGCCTGATTGCCTGTTTCGGATGGGAAATCGGCTGGACGGCAATTAGCAGTTGGCACAGTGTCACAGTCCACCCCACCAATGTGATTTCGGGACGTCTGATGAGCACAGTTGGCGCTGTGCATGCTGCTCGCCGCCGCCGGCTCGGCTACACAGAGAAAGGTGTCTAGCTAGCCGTTGATGATGATTCCGACGACGAGAGGCGGTAACCGACGATCCAACGGCTAATGGACAGTCACAGTACTGCAACTTGAACGGCTACGGATCCACGGGACGGGTGGGGATCACTCTTCTGCGCCGGACACTCATGTCAGGCCAACGAGCCGCTGACACGCAGCACTGTTCCTTGACTGACTTGTGGCCGTACGGTCCCATACCCATTGTCCATTGATTTGCCCTGTCCTGTACCTGTCCGGCGCGCGGCGCCCCCAACTGCACAGCACCCCATGCATGTTCCCGGCCACGCTTCTAGCCGTTTCAGAGTCGTCCAACATTTATTACGGCGCCGCCCACAAAATATCCACGTACGTCTCGCACCACGCTGTCCTGTCCCGGACAAAAAGATCTCGCATGCTCACGTACAGCTAACTTCAATCTCCTTCAATTCTTGCACTATCACGTTAAATTCATGTACAGATGGTATGAGCTTCACCGTGGCACTGTGACCTTTTGTTTGTACGTGCCATGTGCTAACCGCGACTCGCTTGCCTGGTTTTTTTTTTTACTCTCTTCTGCAGCGGGAAGTACTCCGGCGAGAACCCGCAGGCCGCCTCGGCTACCAGCTCGATGGTCTACCTCGGCGGCGAGCAGCTCGCCACCGGCGCCTCCGCCACGGCGACCCGAGCGTCTCAGCTCCTCGTGGCCGCCGCCGCCGCCGCCGCAGTCGCGCTCCTCTGAGCTTGCCGATGTACGTCGGCGTGTGAAAATGGCGCGTGGCAGGAGTCGTATATGTCTTTGTTCAGTCACGCCTCTTCCGGCATGACGGGGGCAGCGATAAGATTCGACAAGAGAAAAGGGGGTTCGCCGCCCGTGCCCATGAGACCAAAGGCTGGCGAGTCACGACAGGGCTGCTGCTACGGCTAACCGAAGAAAACAACGATATCTCCGCGTACCGGATGGCATCGTCCTATACTTTATAGGTAGCTTAGGTCATAGGGTTTAGGATAACTAGTAGCATGTGATAACCTTTGCATGCTTCTAGTCCACGCTTCCTCGATTTGCCGTTGAGCCTATGCTCGACGTGCTAAAATAGATTACAGCAATTATGATTATTTACTTTACCTGTTCAACATTAGTGGAAAAGAACGAAAAGGGTAAAATCATTGTTCACACAAAACTACGTTTCCTTTGACTTATCGTCGCATACTCATGCTCGCATGGCATGCAGGCCGGCTCAATGGCATCCGCCGGGGTATCTGCGTCAATGACTTCACTTTCGTCCTTAAAATTTGGGCATGCTGCATGACCTCATAGGTGTTTTCACTTTTTTTCAGATATTTTTTCTAAACAAACCTTAAAACTCTAGTGACGTTTGGTTCACCAAATGTAACATAAATGTCAACAGTAATGATTCATACTTAATTATCAGTGGTAACAAGTTTGAATAAGGCAATGTTATTTTCTAGCGTGTTATCTGATTACAGTTAGACTTAAATAAATATGTTTTATCGTTATCGGTTATCGTTCACGTTACAAATATGTGAACCAAACGGCAACTCTATTCATTCATATTAACAGACGAAAAAAAAATGATGACCTTTTGAGTTCTCTGTACAGAAATTGACATATTTAGAGGCTGCCTGCTTCAGTCTCTAAAAGAACCCATGTGACTGTGGGTAAGGTGAGTGGTGAATAACATACTACATCTATTCTCAAATATTTGTTGTCCGATAGTTTATTTTACATTAAACTGCGAGAAATAAAAAAATGATAGAGAGAGTATAATTTATGTACATACTTATAAAAGTAGAGCAAACTTTTTTAGTGCGAATGTACGGTACAAAGCCCTATAAATCTTTATAAGATCAAAACGTGTATTTGATTTTCTCATCTATACTAATCATTCATATACGTATATCTAAAGGGGGCACACTTTATATTTTTGGGATTACTCTTATATCATAGGACTCAGGGAGTCCGTTACTATATTAGAGACATCAGACCAACAAAAGCTAGCTCGATAGCACTACTACAAGCTTGTCAGTGAACATAATTAGGGGTACCCTCAAGGCTCCTAATTCTCAGCTGGTAACCCCCATCAGCACGAAGCTGCAAAGGCCTGATGGGTGCGATTAAGTCAGGGATCAGTCCATTCGAGGGACACGATCACGCCTCACCCGAGCCTAACCTCGGACAAGGGCAGCCGACCCCGGAGGATTTCCGTCTCGCCCGAGGCCCCCCTTCAGCGGCGAACATATTCCCGGCTCGCCCGAGGCCCTGCCTTCGCTAAGAAGCAACCCTGACCAAATCGTCGCACCGACCGACCAAGTCGCAGGAGCATTTAAGGCAAAGGTGGCCTGACATCCTTATCCTGGCGCCCCCCCCCGCCGGCAGAGCCGAAGTGACCGCCGTCACTTCGCCGCTCCACTGACCGGCCTGACAGAAGGACAACGCCGCCTACGCCACACCGACTGCAGTGCCATTGGACAGAGTAAGACTGACAGGCAGTCAGGCCCTGCCGGAGGCACCATAGGAAGCTCCGCTTCGCCCGACCAAGGGCTCGGACTCGGGCTAAGTCCCGGAAGACGGCGAACTCCGCCCGACCCAGGGCTCGGACTCGGGCTAAGTCCCGGAAGACGGCGAACTCCGCTCCGCCCGACCCAGGGCTCGGACTCGGGCTAAGTCCCGGAAGACGGCGAACTCCGCTCCGCCCGACCCAGGGCTCGGACTCGGGCTAAGTCCCGGAAGACGGCGAACTCCGCTCCGCCCGACCCAGGGCTCGGACTCGGGCTAAGTCCCAGAAGACGACGATCTCCGCCTCGCCCGACCCAGGGCTCGGACTTGGGCTCGGCCCCAGAAGACGACGATCTTCGCCTCGCCCGACCCAGGGCTCGGACTTGGGCTCGGCGCCAGAAGACGGCAATCTCCGCCTCGCCCGACCCGGGGGCTCGGACTCGACCTCGGCTTCAGAGGAGCTTCCACATCGCCCAACCTAGGGCGTAGACTAGCCACGTCAACAGGAGGCGCCATCATCACCCTACCCCGAGCTGACTCAGGCCGCAGGGAACAAGACCGGCGTCCCATCTGGCTCGCTCCGCCAGATAGGCAATGATGGCGCCCCGCATGCTCTGTGACGGCGGCGGCTCTCAGCCCCCTTACGGAGGCAAGAGGACGTCAGCAAGGACTCAACCGCTCCGACAGCTGTCCCTCCGCCAAGCTCCATCGCTCCTTCGACGGCCACGACATCACACCAGCTGGGTGCCAAGATCTCTCCAGCTGCCACAACGGCATATACCTAGGGCGCTAGCTCACCTCCGCTAGACACGTAGCACCCTGCTACACCCCCCATTGTACACCTGGATCCTCTCCTTACGCCTATAAAAGGGAGGACCAGGGCCCTGTTAGAGAGGGTTGGTCGCGCGGGGATGAGGACGAGAACAGGCGCTCGCTTGGAGCCGCTCGCTCCCTCTCCCGCGTGGACGCTTGTAACCCCCTACTGCAAGCGCACCCGACCTGGGCGCGGGACGAACACGAGGGCCGCGGGATTCCCACCTCTCTCACACCGGTCTCCGGCCGCCTCGCTCTCCCCCCTTCGCGCTCGCCCTCGCGCTCGACCCATCTGGGCTAGGGCACGCGGCGACATTCACTCGTCGGCCCAGGGACCCCCCGGTCTCGGAACGCCGACAGTTGGCGTGCCAGGTAGGGGCCTGCTGCGTGTTGACGAACAGCTTCCCGTCAAGCTCCAGATGGGCAGTCTCCAGCAACCTCTCCAACCCGGGACGGTGCTCCGTTTCAGTAGTCTTGAGTTCATATCCCTCGACGGCAGCTACGACATGATACTCCTTCCACCGTCGTGCGACAACAACGGTGGCGGCCGACAACCCGCCTGCCGGCGGCGGAATCGGCGATGTCTTCCCCGCGTGGTGGAAGAGCAACCTTCGAGCTCACCCTGGCCTCTCCCCCGCCGACGGAGGAGGAGGCGGGGCAACCAAGGCCAAGCAGGAGGCAGCGCCTCGTCGGCTGTCGAGCGAGTCGATGGTCCCGGCACCCCAACGGGGGGCGCACCGGGCGTCGACCTCGCGTTTGAGACGAAGGCGAGCGCCGTCTCCCCGCGACACGCCAATCCCGAGCAAGCGGACGACGCCAGCACGCTTGCGAAAAGCTTGCTGGACGTCACCCTCGTACCTGAGACGACGGCGCAGTCAGTCCCCGACGCGACCTTATCGCCGCCTGTCGACCAAAAGGTACCGATCGATTCCCATCCCGCGTCTTTCGGTTTCAGCCTCAACCCGTCTAGCGACTTCGCTTTGGCGGGCGCTCTCGTAGAGGCAAATCCAGACTCTCTGGGGTTTCGTGTGCGGTCACCTTGGGACCGGCTGACGGACGTCTCGACCTACGGGCCCTCTGGGTCCGAGGAAGACGACGAACCCAACATCTGTTGGGATTTCTTTGGACTTGGCAACCCCAGTGCCATGCGGGACTTCATGACCGCATGCGACTATTGCCTTTCCGACTGTTTCGACGGTAGCCGTAGCCTCGGCGACGAGGACCGCGACCCAAGTCACGAATGCTTCCACGTCGATCTAGGGGGTCCCCCCGAAGGCAACCATCTCGGCATGCCGGAGGACGGTGACCTCCCTAGGCCGGTGCCTCGCGTTGACATCCCACGGGAGCTAGCTGTGGTCCCCGTTCAGGCGGGGGGTCATGACCCACAGCTCGAGCAAATCCGTGGGGTGCAGGCCAGGCTCGACGAGGGAGCAGGAGCGCTGGAGCCGATCCGTCGGGACGTCGGGCAGGCATGGGCGGGCCAACCTCCGGCCGGAGAAATACGTCATCTACCCCAGGGCTTCCAGCGCCGCATCACCGACGACGTCAGGATCAGGCCACCACCCGCATCCAGTGGGGTCGGCCAGAACCTGGCGGCAGCAGCAATGCTTCTTCGCGCGATGCCAGAGCCATCAACCACCGAGGGGCGGCGAATCCAGGGAGAGCTCAAGAATCTCCTGGAAGGCGCCGCGGTCCGACGGGCCGAGAGCTCTGCCTCCCGAAGGCAGGGGTACCCCTCAGAACCTCATGCTGCGACTTCCCGATTCATGCGGGAAGCCTCGGTCTACACCGGGCGCACGCGCATGTAATACCCAAATTTTAAACCATGGTAATGGAGATATTTCTTTTATTTGCTTTAATTCAATTTAACTAAGCATGTGAACAACCCCATTTAAAAGGATTAAATTACTAATATCAACTAAACAACATGTGCATCATATTGGAGTTTTGTTTGTTGTGCATATAATAATAATAGCAACACTATTAATCAAAATATACTAATAATAAAATTTGAATTGGAACCCAAAAGGAGATTAGGGTTTGAAAATAAGAAAAAGAAGGGATATAAAAATATAAATAATATATAAATATATATGTCCAAAATTGTACTATTTATGGAGCAATATCCTCTGGAGATAAATTGGCCACAAATTTAAATTTAAACTGGGATTTAAATTTGAATTGGAAAGGGAGAAAAGAAAATGGAAAGAAATAAAAAAAGGGCAAAACCCTGCATGGGCCGATTACCTCCTTTCTGGCCCACGGTTCATTTCCACCCCACGCGGCCCAACCGCGAGATTACCGCGCGCCTGGTTGGCTGGCTGTCACCCGGGGCCCGCCAGTCAATCTCTCGTCGTGCGCGCACAACAACAACACTCGCGTCGATGGCACGCGGGCCCGCCCGGCCAGCCACCCTGCGCCCACGCTTGGTCCTGCCTTGTGCCTCCGGCTCGTGGGGCCCAATCGTCAGTTCCTTCTCCCCATCCCTATCGCGAGCTCGTAACAGAAATACCACCTTCCGCGCGGCATTTGTGGAAGATCCTGCTTGCCGGCCATCCTTCCTCGGTTCGGACTTAGGACCCGGTGTATAAAAGCTCGAGCCCCGCGACCCTCTTGCCCATCCCATCGGCGCCCCGCGATCGGTGTTGGGGCATCCATCCCTGATTGCACCGCCATGGACCCAACCACATCCGCCATCGACAAACTCCGGGTCCTCGACCATACTAAGCCTCGATGGGTGCCAATGGTGATTCGGTCGGGCACCTAGTATCTGTACGTGGGATCTTCAAGCCAAAAGAAGGACTAAAGTTAGGTGGATTACTCGCCGGAGTTCGGATTCGTGGGCAAACCGCCGTGTGCTGCGGCTAGCTTTCCTCTCTGCCTTCTGTCAATGGTATGTACCTCCCTCGAGTTCGCAATCAGCCTATATACGTGTAGCGTCTGTAGGATTGGGGATTCGGGCAGTGGGGCCTAGCTTGGGGGGGGGTAGCTGACCATGGCGCCACCGCGTTTATACTCGCGCGCCGCCGTAGTTTGGGTCGGCTGGGTAGCTGGGAAAGGTGACGTGCCCGGTGCCATTGGATCTCAGAGGGATGGCTCGGATTTGAATGTGTGGGCACTTGTTCTGTGGGTGGATCTGTGCCATTCGATCCGAACGAGCGGACCAGATCAACTCATAGAGTCATCAGTCGCGTGAACTGATCGTGACCGTAGATCCGTAGGGGAACGATTGGGATATGGTGTGAACGTGGCGCTCTGTGGATCACAGGATCGTGATCCGAGCGCATGCGTAACGTGTAGCTTGCTATAAAATCCAGGCCGTTGGTTGTAATCTGAACGGCTGTGCGCATCCGATACCCCTTCGGCCCTGGAAACTTGCTTAAGAGTCCCTGTGTTTTTCTAGAATCAACCCGCAGTACTACAAATAGTATTCTGAGTCTTGAAACAACTTGCGCAGAGGCCCCTGTAGTTCCCTGGTTTATTGCGCCCAATCCAGAGCCTATTGTAAATTGAATAAATTAATTAGAAAATAGATTTTAATATGAAAATAAGTGCTAGAATTTGAATAATTCATAGAAAACTCATATGAACTCCAAATTACTCCATTCCAGTTCTTAAAATTTTGTAATTTTATTCCCCATCATCTAGTGTCTCTGTCTTGACATGAAAACCCTATTAAAATTAATCTCCTAACTAATCTTGTACCTGCCACCTAGAACTCTTGGAAAACCATAACTTCATAACCGTAACTCCGATTGTAGTGATTCTCGATCCCACGATCTTGTAGCGACGTGTAGATTATTATTATTCAGTTCATACTTATGTTTGGTGTGATGTTAATTTTATCCATACCATGTTTGTTTGTATTGCTACGACTAGCGCGAGGACACGTGTCATCTGAAAAGCAAGTTGGTACCTGGAATCTCAAGTGTCAGGCAAGTTGTGCCCTTGATCACTTCTTTTTACCTACTCATGTTCCGATTAATCATAATGATCTGCATAGGTTAATTTTGATGGGACCCAATAGGTTACCCTAGTTTGTCTATCTTTATACCTTGTTTACCTCTGAACTTTTTGGGTAGTACTTGCTAGTGCTTTATGTGGTTTTGGGTATGAAGATACATTATTCATGGTCACACTTTTATTATCTGTTTATTATCACTGTTCATGATAAGATCATTATGTTAATTGGAACATGGAGAACCACCCGGGAAAACAGTGCTACCACAAGGGTTTAATGGGACGCCCTTGGCTGATTAATTAGGAAAGCTAGTGGAGGACTACCTTACCCGAAAGGGGCAAGGGCAGTAGGGGAGTGGTCAGTGTAGGGAGGCCCTCGGGAGGATTTTGCTGCGATGGCGGTCCTGCAAGGGATTCCTGCATTGGAGCTTCCTATAAACTGTAGCGGGTTTTCTGAAGCTAGTGGAACTTTGTAAAGGCCTCGTAGTGTTACCCTGCCTCGCCTCCTCGGTAGAGGTGTATGGGAAGTCGCGATCCCTTGGCAGATGGGTAACATGACTTGTGGGTAAAGATGCGCAACCTCTGCAGAGTGTAAAACTGGTATACTAGCCGTGCTCACGGTCATGAGCGGCTCGGACACTCACATGATTAAATTATGGAACTTAAACTCAATTTGTCATATGCATTGCATCGCAGGTGAGGTTGTTACTTTTGTTCTACTACTTAATTGGGTTGGTATTTACTTATACTTAGTAATTGCTAATAAAATTTTGACCAACTTTAAAAGCAATGCTCAGCTCTAACCATTCTCTTTGGTAAGCCTTACACTTCACGTGAGCTCCCACCTTTGGCGAGTTCATGCACATTATTCCCCACAACTTGTTGAGCGAATAAGTATGTGAGCTCACTCTTGCTGTCTCCCACCCCCCCACAGGTCAAGAGCAGGTACCACAGGATGAGGCACTTGGAGGATGCTGTGACGAGTTCGTGAGAGGTCTAGGTCGTCGTCTCCCAGTCAACTTTGGGTTGCTGGATCGTTTCCTCATATGATGTAATTATTTAATTATTTTTGTACAGAACTCCTGTTATATAGTAAATACGTGACATTCGATCCTGTGCCACTATGCATCATATGTGTGAGACTTGGTCCCAACACACCTGGTGTTTACGTTCGCGCCCGGGTTTTGGACCCCTAAAATCCGGGTGTGACAGCGCAACACCGCGCCTGCGGCCCCGGGTCACCTCGGCAACGAGCACCACCACCGTGACCGACAGGCCCACCTCGACGAGAGGGTGCGCCGAGGCTACCACCCCAGGCGTGGGGGGCGCTACGACAGCGGGGAGGATCGGAGTCCCTCACCCGAACCACCCGGTCTGCAAGCCTTCAGCCAAGCCATTCGACGGGCGTCGTTCCCGACCCGGTTCCGACCCCCGGCTACTATCACAAAGTACTCGGGGGAGACGAGACCGGAACTGTGGCTCACGGACTACCGTCTGGCCTGCCAGCTGGGTGGAACGGACGATGACAACCTCATCATCCGCAACCTCCCTCTGTTCCTCTCCGACTCCGCTCGCGCCTGGTTGGAGCACCTGCCTCTGGGGCAGATCTCCAACTGGGACGACCTAGTCCAAGCTTTCGCCGGCAATTTCCAGGGCACGTATGTGCGCCCCGGGAATTCCTGGGACCTCCGAAGCTGCCGACAGCAACTCGGAGAGTCTCTCCGAGACTACATCCGGCGATTCTCGAAGCAGCGCACCGAGCTGCCCAACATCACCGACTCGGATGTCATCGGCACGTTCCTCGCTGGCACCACCTGCCGCGACCTGGTGAGCAAGCTGGGCCGCAAGACCCCCACCAGGGCGAGCGAGCTGATGGACATCGCCACCAAGTTCGCCTCCGGCCAGGAGGCGGTCGAGGCTATCTTCCGAAAGGACAAGCAGCCCCAGGGCCGCCCATCGGAAGGTACTCCCGAGGCGTCAACTCAGCGCGGCGCCAAGAAGAAGGGCAAGAAGAAGTCGCAAGCGAAACGCGACGCCGCCGACGCGGACCTTGTCGCCGCCGCCGAGTACAAGAACCCTCGGAAGCCCCCCGGAGGTGCCAACCTCTTCGACAAGATGCTCAAGGAGCCGTGCCCCTATCACCAGGGACTCGTCAAGCACACCCTTAATGAGTGTGTCATGCTTCGGCGCCACTTCCACAGGGCCGGGCCACCCGCGGAGGGTGGCAAGGCCCGCGACGACGACAAGAAGGAAGATCACCAGGCAGGAGAGTTCCCTGAGGTCCGCGACTGCTTCATGATCTATGGTGGGCAAGCGGCGAACGCCTCGGCTCGGCACCGCAAGCAAGAGCGCCGGGAGGTCTGCTCGGTCAAGGTGGCGGCGCCAGTCTATCTAGACTGGTCCGACAAGCCCATCATCTTCGACCGAGACGATCACCCCGACCATGTGCCGAGCCCGGGGAAATACCCGCTTGTCGTCGACCCCGTCATCGGCGACGTCAGGCTCACCAAGGTCCTCATGGACGGAGGCAGCAGCCTCAACATCATCTACGCCGAGACCCTCGGGCTCCTGCGTGTTGATCTGTCTTCTGTCTGGGCAGGCGGTGCACCCTTCCATGGGATCATCCCCAGGAAGCGCGTCCAACCCCTCGGACAGCTCGACCTTCCCGTCTGCTTCGGAACGCCCTCCAACTTCCGAAGGGAGACCCTGACGTTCGAGGTGGTCGGGTTCCGAGGAACCTACCACGCGGTACTGGGGAGGCTATGCTACGCGAAGTTCATGGCCGTCCCCAACTACACCTACCTGAAGCTCAAGATGCCGGGCCCCAACGGGGTCATCACCATCGGCCCTACGTACAAACACGCGTTCGAATGCGACGTGGAGTGCGTGGAGTACGCCGAGGCCCTCGCCGAGTCTGAGGCCCTCATCGCCGACCTGGAGAGCCTCTCTAAGGAGGTGCCAGACGTGAAGCGTCACGCCGGCAACTTTGAGCCAGCGAAGACGGTTAAGTCCGTCCCCCTCGACCCTAGCGGCGACACCTCCAAGCAGATCCGGATCGGCTCCGGGTTCGATCCCAAATAGGAAGCAGTGCTCGTCGACTTTCTCCGCGCGAACGCCGACGTCTTCGCGTGGAGTCCCTCGGACATGCCCGGCGTACCGAGGGATGTCGTCGAGCACTCGCTAGACATCCGAGCCGGAGCCCGACCCGTCAAGCAGCCGCTGCGCCGATTCGACGAGGAGAAGCGCAGAGCCATAGGCGAGGAGATTCACAAGCTAATGGCAGCAAGGTTTATCAAAGAGGTATTCCATCCTGAATGGCTTGCCAACCCTGTGCTTGTGAGAAAGAAAGGGGGGAAATGGCGGATGTGTGTAGACTACACTGGTCTCAACAAAGCATGTCCGAAGGTTCCCTACCCTCTGCCTCGCATCGACCAAATCGTGGATTCCACTGCTGGGTGCGAAACCCTGTCTTTCCTCGATGCCTACTCAGGGTATCATCAAATCAAGATGAAAGAGTCCGACCAGCTCGCGACTTCTTTCATCACACCCTTCGGCATGTACTGCTATGTCACCATGCCGTTCGGTTAGAGGAATGCGGGCGCGACGTACTAGCGGTGCATGAAACATGTGTTCGGCGAACACATTGGCCGCACGGTCGAGGCCTACGTTGATGACATCGTAGTCAAGACGAGGAAAGCCTCCGACCTTGAAACGACATTCCGATGTCTCAAGGCGAAAGGCGTCAAGCTTAATCCCGAAAAGTGTGTCTTCGGGGTGCCCCGAGGCATGCTCTTGGGGTTCATCATCTCTGAGCGGGGCATCGAAGCCAACCTAGAAAAGATCGCAGCCATTACCAGCATGGGGCCCATCAAGGACTTGAAAGGCGTACAGAGGGTCATGGGATGCCTCGCGGCTCTGAGCCGCTTCATCTCACGCCTCGGCGAAAGAGGTCTACCCCTGTACCGCCTCTTAAGGAAGGCCGAGTGCTTCACTTGGACCCCTGAGGCCGAGGAAGCCCTCGGGAACCTGAAGGCGCTCCTCACAAAGGCGCCTATCTTGGTGCCCCCAGCTGCCGGAGAAGCCCTCCTGGTCTACGTCGCCGCGACCACCCAGGTGGTTAGCACCGCGATTGTGGTCAAGAGGCAAGAAGAGGGGCATGCATTGCCCGTTCAGAGGCCAGTCTACTTCGTCAGCGAGGTACTGTCCGAAACCAAGATCCGCTACCCACAAGTTCAGAAGCTGCTGTACGCGGTGATCCTAACGCGACGGAAGCTGCGACACTACTTTGAGTCTCATCCGGTAACTGTGGTGTCATCCTTCCCCCTGGGAGAGATCATCCAGTGCCGGAGGCCTCGGGTAGGATTGCAAAGTGGGCGATGGAGATCATGGGCGAGACAATCTCGTTCGCTCCTCGGAAAGCCATTAAGTCCCAGGTCTTGGCGGACTTCGTGGCTGAATGGGTCGACACCCAGCTACCGACGGCTCCGATCCAACCGGAGCTCTGGACCATGTTCTTCGACGGGTCGCTGATGAAGACAGGGGCCGGCGCAGGCCTACTCTTCATCTCACCCCTCGGAAAGCATCTACGCTACGTGCTACGCCTCCACTTCCCGGCGTCCAACAATGTGGCCGAATATGAGGCTCTGGTCAACGGGTTGCGGATCGCCATCGAGCTAGGGGTCCGACGCCTCGACGCTCGTGGTGACTCACAGCTCGTCATCGACCAAGTCATAAAGAACTCCCATTGCCGCGACCCGAAGATGGAGGCCTACTGCGATGAGGTTCGGCGCCTAGAAGACAAGTTCTACGGGCTCGAGCTCAACCACATCGCTCGGCGCTACAACGAGACTGCGGACGAGCTGGCTAAAATAGCCTCGGGGCGAACGACGGTTCCCCCGGACGTCTTCTCCTGAGACCTGCATCAACCCTCCGTCAAAATCGACGACACGTCCGAGCCCGAGGTACCCTCGGCCCAGTCCGAGGCACCCACGGCTCAACCC
Organism: Zea mays; assembly: GCF_902167145.1. Taxonomy (NCBI): domain Eukaryota; kingdom Viridiplantae; phylum Streptophyta; class Magnoliopsida; order Poales; family Poaceae; genus Zea; species Zea mays. The sequence goes on along the minus strand of NC_050104.1, from coordinate 149,171,740 downwards.
GAGGCACCCTCAGCTCGACCCGAGGCGCCCTCGGTTCAGTCCGAGGCACCCTCGGCCCCCGAGGGTGAGGCACTGCGCGTCGAGGAGGAGCGAAACGGGGTCGCGCCTAATCGAAACTGGCAGACCCCGTACTTGCAATATCTCCACCGAGGAAAGCTACCCCTCGACCGAGCCGAGGCTCGGCGGGTGGCGCGGCGCGCCAAGTCGTTCGTCTTGCTGGGAGAAGAGAGGGAGCTCTACCACCGCAGCCCCTCGGGCATCATCCAGCGATGCATCTCCATCGCTGAAGGTCAGGAGCTCCTGCGAGAGATACACTCGGGGGCTTGCGGCCATCACGCAGCGCCTCGAGCCCTTGTCGGGAACGCTTTCCGGTAAGGCTTCTACTGGTCGACGGCGGTGGCCAACGCTACCAGAATCGTCCGCACCTGCGAAGGGTGCCAATTCTACGCGAGGCAGACCCATCTGCCCGCTCAGGCTCTGCAGACGATACCCATCACCTGGCCTTTTGCGGTGTGGGGTCTGGACCTCATCGGCCCCTTGCAGAAGGCACCCGGGGGCTACACACACCTGCTGGTCGCTATCGACAAATTCTCCAAGTGGATCGAGGTCCGACCCCTGAACAGCATTAGGTCCGAGCAGGCGATGGCGTTCTTCACCAACATCATCCATCGCTTCGGGGTCCCGAACTCCATCATCACCGACAACGGCACCCAGTTCACCGGCAGAAAGTTCCTGGACTTCTGCGAGGATCACCACATCCGGGTGGACTGGGCCATCGTGGCTCATCCCATGACGAATGGGCAGGTGGAGCGTGCCAACGGCATGATTCTACAAGGGCTCAAGCCTCGGATCTACAACGACCTCAACAAGTTCGGCAAGCGATGGATGAAGGAACTCCCCTCGGTGGTCTGGAGTCTGAGGACAACGCCGAGCCGAGCCACGGGCTTCACGCCGTTCTTTCTAGTCTATGGGGCCGAAGCCATCTTGCCCACAGACTTAGAATACGGCTCCCCGAGGACGAGGGCCTACACCGACCAAAGCAACCAAGTCAGCCGAGAAAACTCGCTGGACCAGCTGGAGGAGGCTCGGGACCAGGCCTTGCTACACTCAGCGCGGTACCAGCAGTCCCTGCGACGCTACCACGCCCGAGGGGTCCGGTCCCGAGACCTCTAGGTGGGCGACCTGGTGCTTCGGCTGCGACAAGACGCCCGAGGGCGGCACAAGCTCACGCCTCCCTGGGAGGGGCCATTCGTCATTGCCAAGGTTCTGAAGCCCGGAACATACAAGCTGGCCAACAGCCAAGGCGAGGTCTACGACAACGCCTGGAACATCCAACAGCTACGTCGCTTCTACCCTTAAGATGTTTTCAAGTTGATCATATACCTCGCACCCACGCAAAGTTTAGTCATCAAGGAAGGGTCGGCCTCGCCTCGGCAAAGCCCGACCCTCCCTCGGGGGCTAAAAGGGGGGAACCCCCTCTGCGTCGAAATTTCCCTCGAAAAAAGATCTTTTCTGCCAGAATGTCTTTCGCGCTTTTTGGCTACTTCGAAAGTGGATCCTGAAAATGACGGAGTACACGTAAGCAGCCAAGGCTGACCGAGCCGAGGGACTCCTACGCCTCCGGGATACGGATACCTCACTCATCACCTTCTGCGATAAGTAACTCACGTTCGGATAAGTGATTCTGCGGACCGAACAAGTCTTCACGCTCGAAAGCTCTTCTGCCGAAGCGATCCTTCGAGCCTTCTCGACTGCGTCGGTGACAGAGCCCCATGGACGGGTAAGAGTGCGCGTAAGCGGCAAGGCCGACCGAGCCGAGGGACTCCTACGCCTCCGGGATACGGATACCTCACTCATCACCTTCCGCGAGAAGCAACTCTTGCTCGCACAAACATTTCTGTTACCGACAAAACAGTCCAGATGCTCGAAATAAAAGGAAAAGAGACACAGCTTTACAACACGGCGAGGGTTTGTTTAGGCCTCGGCGGCCGCAGGAAACACACGCTACAAGACAATCCGATCCTACAGGCTCGGATCTTGACGGCTGTAGGGAGCAGCAGCACCCTTGGCATCGACGACACCTTCGGCGAGGGCCAACCTAGCCTCGAACGGCGACGCGGTCCGAGGATCTCCACTCTGGAGGACGACGTCATCACCACGCCCGAGCCATCGCCGCTAGGGTCTTCTCCGGGAATCCGGCCTGAGCAGGCGGCTCGGCCGGTCGCCCCGGGGCCTCGGCCAGTTACCTTCCAAGGACGTCAATCTGGCCCGAGCAGGCGGCTCGGCCGGTCACCCCGGGGCCTCGGCCAGCTGCCCTCCAAGGACGTCAGCCCGACCCGAGGCCTCGGCTGGTCAATTCCGGCGTCGGTCCCGCTAACGGACGACCCGGCCAGGCTCCGGCCAACCAGGTTCCCTTTTCGAGCCAACTCTGCCTTTGTCCATGTTGACGCCGCTACCCCTGGCCTCGGCTCATCGAAGAGCGGCCGAGGGTTTCCTTTAACTAAGTTAGAGAAGCCTCGGACAACAAGGCCGACCGAGCCGAGGAACTCCTACGCCTCCGGGATACAGATACCTCACTCGTCACCTGTACACGGGGCGACTCACGCTTGGTGAAGCGGTTCAGACAACCAACAGGCGAGTCTCAGTGCTCGAAAAGGAGGAAAATACACGGCTCCGTGCCGAAATCACATACATGTTCAGGCCCCGACAGCCACAATGAACAAAAACACCGGCACTCAAGGTGCCGTTACAAACGGAACTCTAGTTCCGCCTCCGCAGGTACGAACAACCCCACTCGACGGGGGAGAGGCCTGCGGAGCAACAGAAGATCGACGAACGGCTTGTCGTCGCTCGCCCCAGCCGCGGCGACAATGACGACTTCTGTCCCGGGGGGCCGAACAACAGCAGCGATGACCTCAGGGCGGATGCTGCTGCCAGGAGGCCCCCGCCCGTGCCCAAACTCGAGAGGCAAGGACGGGCAGAAGGCCGTAGAGATGGAGGTCGGTCCGCGGGTGGCGCCGGCAAACTCGTCGGCGGCGGAACCTCTTCCAGCTGTCGTGGCGGGAGGCGGCACCGGGAGCGGCTCCGAAGCCGCTCGGCCCAGCGAGCCGGGCACGGTGCAGCTGTCAGTGCCACGGACGACTCCCGCCCTTCCTCCCGATCACCGAGGGAAGGAGCGGGCCACCGCCCACGCAGGGGCCGACCCCAACTCGGCACACTCCCCTCCCCAGCACTAGTGATGAAAATCCTTGAGGCTGAGGGAGGGGCGGAGGCCGCAGCCCGACTCGCTTTCCCCCACCATCAAACTGGAGGTCACCATCTTGGGTGACCGCCGGTGGAGGGGTGCAGCCGGGCTGCATGATGAAAATCCTTGAAGCCGAACGATGGCTGAAAGGTACCAACTCCCGTGGAGTTGCGTTCCCCCAACGACGAGGCGGAAAGACGGCGGATCTCCCCCATCCGGGGGCCTGGAAGGTGGAAAGACACGATGCATAAGGGAGCGCGAAGACATGGTCGCCCTCCAAGGGGGTCACCCTCCTTTTAAGGGCGGTTCTCCCTACTCGCGTCCCCAGTCGTAACGGGCTGAGTCTTCTCCAACACACTCCAAGGTCCTCCCCTACGGCGCGGGGGCTGGGTCCCACACGTCATGCAAGCCAACTCAGGGCAGAAGAAGCCAAACCGCCGCGCGCGGTGCATACGACCGCCCAGCGGTTACAAGCGACCCTCCACTTTTGCCCAGACCAACGGGCGAAAGGGTGGGCAACCATGCAGGCGACATGCAACCGCGCCAAGTGGGCGCGCTCCTCCGACTCCCAACACGCCCGGCATGGAGGCCCAGGCCCACGCGTCATGCAACCGGTGCGCCGGTTGCTACGTGTGAGTAACTGCATCGCCACCCGCGCCTCCACCGCACCTCCTCGACTGCGGAACCAATACCGCGACTCGAGGCGACCCGGCGCGCAACCCAGCAGCACCAGCCTGGCGCGATGGTCAACACGGCCAAAAGTGGGTCGGCAGTAATGGCGGTGGCAGGCGAGCAGGCGCAGCGGTCGCGTCGTCGGCCAAGCTTACGTCCCATCCGGGGGCAGCGAGAGAACCCTCTCCCACGGTGTGAAGACGACGCGCCCGTGATCCGTTCCTCGAACGGCTCGCGCACGCGCAACGGTCGCCCCTCCAACCACTCGCCCCGTCGCATTAACTCCGCGACGGGACACGCGGCGCCTCTGGCAGGAGAAGCGGGCGACGCTTCCCCTTCGCCAAAATGAACGCGTCCAAAAAGGTACGCCGCGTCGTTCGATTTCGTATCCTTTTCCGTTTTTCCTCTTTCTCTCTCTTGAAACAGGGACCGGGAAAGGGGGACACCCCGAAAAGGATCCTTCCCCGAGAAGGAACCAGGCTCCGAGCCCCCCTACTGATCAGAGGTTCGAAGGCTGGCCCCCCTGAAAGTCGCCTAGAGGGGGGGTGAATAGGGCGAAACTGAAATTCTCAAAAATAATCACAACTACAAGCCGGGTTAGCGTTAGAAATGTAATAGAGTCCGCGAGAGAGGGCGCAAAACAAATCGCAAGCAAATAAAGAAGTGAGACAAGCAGATTTGTTTTACCGAGGTTCGGTTCTCTCAAACCTACTCCCCGTTGAGGAGGCCACAAAGGCCGGGTCTCTTTCAACCCTTCTCTCTCTCAAACGATCCCTCGGACCGAGTGAGCTTTCTCTTCTCAATTCAATCGGGAGCAAAACCTCCCCGCAAGGACCACCACACAGTTGGTGTCTCTTGCCTCAATTACAAGTAAACTTGATCACAATGGAAGAATCAAAGAGAGAAAGCAATCCAAGCGCAAGAGCTCAAATGAACACGGCAAATCACTCTCACTAGTCACTTAGGCTTTGTATGGAATTGGAGAGGATTTGATCTCTTTGGGTGTGTCTAGAATTGAATGCCTAGCTCTTGTAGGTGGTTGAGAAGTGGAAAACTTGGATGCAATGAATGGTGGGGTGGTTGGGGTATTTATAGCCCCAACCACCAAACTTGACCGTTGGTGGAGGCTGTCTGTTCGATGGCACACCGGACAGTCCGGTGCACACCGGACAGTCCGGTGCCCCAGCCACGTCACCAGTGCCGTTGGAAAATGACCGTTGGAGTTCTGACTTCTGGGCCCGCCTTGGTGTCCGGTGGCGCACCGGACAAGCACTATTCACTGTCCGGTGCGCCAGCATGGGCGTGCCTGACCTCTGCGCGCGCTAGCGCGCAATAAATGCGCTGCAGGTAGTCGTTGGCGCCTCCGCAGATGCACCGGACAGTCCGGTGAATTATAGCGGAGCGGCTGGAGTGAAAACCCGAGGCTGGCGAGTTCCTGAGGGCGACCTCCCTTGGAGCACCGGACACTGTCCGGTGTACACCGGACAGTCCGGTGAATTTTAGCGGAGTAGCCTCTGGAAATTCCCGAAGCCGAGCAGTTGGAAGTTGGAGTTCCCCTGGTGCACCGGACATGTCCGGTGGCACACCGGACAGTCCGGTGCGCCAGACCAGAGGAGCCTTTGGTTGCTCCTTTGCCCTTTTGTTGAACCCAACTCTTGGTCATTTTATTGGCTAAGTGTGAACCTTTTGCACCTGTATAACTTATACACTTAGAGCAAACTAGTTAGTCCAAAGATTTGTGTTGGGCAATTCAACCACCAAAATTATTTAGGGACTAGGTGTAAGCCTAATTCCCTTTCAATCTCCCCCTTTTTGGTGATTGATGCCAACACAAACCAAAGCAAATATAGTAGTGCATAAAAGAACTAGTTTGCATAATGTAAGTGCAAAGGTTGCTTGGAATTGAGCCAATATGAATACTTACTTGATGCGCATGGATTGTTTCTTTGTTTTTGACATATTGGACCACATTTGCACCATATGTTTTGTTTTTGCAAAAATCTTTTGTAAATCTTTTCAAAGTTCTTTTGCAAATGGTCAAAGGTAAATGAATAAGAGTTTGCAAGGCATTTTCAAATTTTGAAATTTTCTCCCCCTGTTTCAAAAGCCTTTCCTTTGACTAAACAAAACTCCCCCTCAAATAAATTCTCCTCTTAGTGTTCAAGAGGGTTTTAAGATATCAAGTTTTGAAAATACTACTTGCTCCCCCTTTAGAACACAAAGAGATACCAATTTTGAAATTTTCCAACCAATTGAAAATTATATGTTAAAATTAGGGTGGTGGTGCGGTCCTTTTGCTTTGGGCTCATATTTTCTCCCCCTTTGGCATGAATCGCCAAAAACGGAATCATTTGAGCCCTATAGATGACTATTTTCTCCCCTTTGGCAAATGAAACATATGAGTGAGGATTATACCAAAGACGGAGAGTGGAGCGGAGTGACGGCGAAGGATGAGTAGTAGAGTGGAGTGGAAGCCTTGTCTTCGCCGAAGACCCCAATTCCCTTTCAATATACCTATGACTTGGTTTGAAATACACTTGAAAACACATTAGTCATAGCATATAAAAGAGACATGATCAAAGGTATTCTTATGAGCTATGTGTGCAAGTTTAGCAAAAGAAATTCCTAGAATCAAGAATATTAAGCTCATGCCTAAGTCTGGTAAAAGATTGTTCATCAAGTGGCTTGGTAAAGATATCGGCTAATTGATCTTTAGTGTTAATGTATGAAATCTCGATATCCCCCTTTTGTTGGTGATCCCTAAGAAAATGATATCGAATGGCTATGTGTTTAGTGCGGCTATGCTCAACGGGATTATCCGCCATGCGGATTGCACTCTCATTATCACATAGAAGAGGAACTTTGGTTAGTTTGTAACCATAGTCCCGCAGGGTTTGCCTCATCCAAAGCAATTGCGCGCAACAATGGCCTGCGGCAATATACTCGGCTTCGGCGGTAGAAAGAGCAACCGAATTTTGCTTCTTTGAAGCCCAAGACACCAAGGATCTTCCCAAGAACTGGTAAGTCCCCGATGTGCTCTTCCTATTAATCTTACACCCCGCCCAATCGGCATCCGAATAACCAATCAAATCAAAAGTGGATCCCCGAGGGTACCAAAGCCCAAACTTAGGTGTATAAGCTAAGTATCTCAAGATTCGTTTTACGGCCGTAAGGTGTGATTCCTTAGGGTCGGCTTGGAATCTTGCACACATGCATACGAAAAGCATAATGTCCGGTCGAGATGCACATAAGTAGAGCAATGAACCAATCATCGACCGGTATACCTTTTGATCCACGGACTTACCTCCCGTGTCGAGGTCGAGATGCCCATTGGTTCCCATGGGTGTCTTGATGGGCTTGGCATCCTTCATCCCAAACTTGTTTAGAATGTCTTGAGTGTACTTCGTTTGGCTAATGAAGGTGCCCTCTTGGAGTTGCTTTACTTGGAATCCTAAGAAATACTTCAACTCCCCCATCATAGACATCTCGAATTTTTGTGTCATGATCCTACTAAACTCTTCACATGTAGACTCGTTAGTAGACCCAAATATAATATCATCAACATAAATTTGGCATACAAACAAGTCATTTTCAAGAGTTTTAGTAAAGAGTGTAGGATCGGCTTTTCTGACTTTGAAGCCATTAGCAATAAGAAAATCTCTAAGGCATTCATACCATGCTCTTGGGGCTTGCTTTAGCCCATAAAGCGCCTTAGAGAGCCTATAGACATGGTTAGGATACTCACTGTCTTCAAAGCCGGGAGGTTGCTCAACATAGACCTCTTCCTTGATTGGTCCATTGAGGAAGGCACTTTTCACGTCCATTTGATAAAGCTTAAAGCCATGGTAAGTAGCATAGGCCAATAGTATGCGAATTGACTCAAGCCTAGCTACGGGTGCATAGGTTTCACCAAAATCCAAACCTTCGACTTGTGAATACCCCTTGGCCACGAGTCGAGCTTTGTTCCTTGTCACCACACCATGCTCGTCTTGTTTGTTGCGGAAGACCCACTTGGTTCCTACAACATTTTGGTTAGGACGTGGAACTAAATGCCATACCTCGTTCCTCGTGAAGTTGTTGAGCTCCTCTTGCATCGCCATCACCCAATCCGCATCTTGGAGAGCTTCCTCTACCCTGTGTGGCTCAATAGAGGAGACAAAAGAGTAATGCTCACAAAAATTTGCAACCCGAGATCGAGTAGTTACCCCCTTATGAATGTCGCCGAGGATGGTGTCGACGGGGTGATCTCGTTGGATTGCTTGGTGGACTCTTGGGTGTGGCGGCCTTGGTTCTTGTTCATCCTCCTTTTCTTGATCATTTGCATCTCCCCCTTGATCGTTGCCGTCAATTTGAGGTGGCTCATCATTGTGTTCTTCAACTTCATCAACTTGAGCCTCGTCCACAATTTGAGTTGGTGGAGATGCTTGCATGGAGGAGGATGGTTGATCTTGTGCATGTGGAGGCTCTTTGGATTCCTTAGGACACACATCCCCAATGGACATGTTCCTTAGCATTATGCATGGAGCCTGTTCTTCACCTATCTCATCAAGATCAACTTGCTCTTCTTGAGAGCCGTTAGTCTCATCAAACACAACGTCACAAGAAACTTCAACAAGTCCTGAGGACTTGTTAAAGACTCTATATGCCCTTGTGTTTGAATCATAACCTAGTAAAAAGCCTTCTACAGTTTTAGGTGCAAATTTAGATTTTCTACCTCTCTTAACAAGAATAAAGCATTTGCTACCAAAAACTCTAAAATATGAAATATTGGGCTTTTTACCGGTTAGGAGTTCATAGGATGTCTTCTTGAGGATTCGGTGAAGATATAACCGGTTGATGGCGTAGCAGGCGGTGTTGACCGCCTCGGCCCAAAACCGATCCGGTGTCTTGTACTCATCAAGCATGGTTCTTGCCATGTCCAATAGAGTTCGATTCTTCCTCTCCACTACACCATTTTGTTGTGGAGTGTAGGGAGAAGAGAACTCATGCTTGATGCCCTCCTCCTCAAGAAAGCCTTCAATTTGAGAGTTCTTGAACTCCGTCCCATTGTCGCTTCTAATTTTCTTGATCCTTAAGCCGAACTCATTTTGAGCCCGTCTCAAGAATCCCTTTAAGGTCTCTTGGGTATGAGATTTGTCCTGCAAAAAGAACACCCAAGTGAAGCGAGAATAATCATCCACAATAACTAGACAGTACTTACTCCCGCCGATGCTTATGTAAGCGATCGGGCCGAATAGATCCATGTGAAGGAGTTCCAGTGGCCTGTCACTAGTCATGATGTTCTTGTGTGGATGATGAGTGCCAACTTGCTTCCCGGCTTGGCATGCGCTACAAATCCTGTCTTTCTCAAAATGAACATTGGTTAGTCCTAAAATGTGTCCCCCCTTTAGAAGCTTATGAAGATTCTTCATTCCAACATGGGCTAGTCGGCGGTGCCAGAGCCAACCCAAGTTAGTCTTAGCAACTAAGCAAGTGTCGAGTTCAGCTCTATCAAAATCTACCAAGTATAGCTGACCCTCTAACACTCCCTTAAATGCTATTGAATCATCACTTCTTCTAAAGACAGTAACACCTACATCAGTAAATAGACAGTTGTAGCCCATTTGACATAATTGGGATACGGAAAGCAAATTGTAATCTAAAGAATCTACAAGAAAAACATTGGAAATAGTATGGTCAGGTGATATAGCAATTTTACCCAGTCCTTTGACCAAACCTTGATTTCCATCCCCGAATGTGATAGCTCGTTGGGGATCTTGGTTTTTCTCATATGAGGAGAACATCTTTTTCTCCCCTGTCATGTGGTTTGTGCACCCGCTGTCGAGTATCCAACTTGAGCCCCCGGATGCATAAACCTACAAAACAATTTTAGTTCTTGACTTTAGGTACCCAAACAGTTTTGGGTCCTTTAGCATTAGAAACAAGAACTTTGGGTACCCAAACACAAGTCTTTGAACCCTTGTGTTTGCCCCCAACAAATTTGGCAACTACTTTGCCGGATTTGCTAGTAAGCACATAAGAAGCATCAAAAGTTTTAAAAGAAATAGCATGATCATTTGATGCATTAGGAGTTTTCTTTCTAGGCAACTTGGCACGGGTTGGTTGCCTAGAACTAGATGTCTCACCCTTATACATGAAAGCATGATTAGGACCAGAGTGAGACTTCCTAGAATGAATTTTTCTAATCTTGCTCTCAGGATAACCGGCAGGGTATAAAATGTAACCCTCGTTATCTTGAGGCATGGGAGCCTTGCCCTTAACAAAATTAGACAAGTTCTTAGGGGGGCATTAAGTTTGACATTGTCTCCCCTTTGGAAGCCAATGCCATCCTTGATGCCCGGGCGTCTCCCATTATAGAGCATACTTCTAGCAAATTTAAATTTTTCATTTTCTAAGTTATGCTCGGCAATTTTAGCATCTAATTTTGCTATATGATCATTTTGTTGCTTAATTAAAATCATGTGATCATGAATAGCATTGATATCAACATCTCTACATCTATCACAAATAGATACATGCTCAATAGTAGATGTAGAGGGTTTGCAAGATTTTAATTCAACAACCTTAGCATGTAACATATCATTCTTAGTTCTAAGGTCGGAAATAATAGAATTGCAAACATCAAAATCTTTAGCCTTAGTAATCAAATTTTCATTTTCTACTCTAAGGCTAGCAAGAGAAATGTTCAATTCTTCAATCCTAGCAAGCAAATCATCATTATCATTTCTAGGGTTGGGAATTGAAACATTGCAAACATGAAAATCAACCTTAGCTAACAAATTAGCATTTTCATTTCTAAGGTTGTCTATTGTTTCATGGCAAGTACTTAGCTCACTAGATAATTTTTGACATTTCTCAATTTCTAGAGCATAAGCATTTTTAACCTTAACATGTTTCTTATTTTCCTTGATTAGGAAGTCCTCTTGGGAGTCCAAGAGATCGTCCTTTTCATGGATAGCACTAATTAGCTCATTTAATTTTTCCTTTTGTTCCATGTTAAGGTTGGTAAAAAGGGTAAGCAAGTTATCCTCCTCATCACTAGCATTGTCATCACTAGAGGATTCATATTTTGTGGAGGATTTAGATTTAACCTTCTTCTTTTTGCCGTCCTTTGCCATGAGGCACTTGTGGCCGACGTTGGGGAAGAGAAGTCCCTTGGTGACGGCGATGTTGGCGGCGTCCTCGTCGTCGGAGGAGTCGCTTGAGCTTTCGTCGGAGTCCCATTCCCGACAAACATGGGCATCGCCGCCCTTCTTCTTGTAGTACCTCTTCTTCTCCTTTCTTCTCCCCTTCTTGTCGTCGCCCCTGTCACTATCACTTGATAATGGACATTTAGCAATAAAGTGACCAGGCTTACCACACTTGTAGCAAACCTTCTTGGAGCGGGACTTGTAGTCTTTCCCTCTCCTTTGCTTGAGGATTTGGCGAAAGCTTTTGATGATTAAAGCCATCTCCTCATTGTCGAGCTTGGAGGGGTCAATTGGTTGTCTACTTGGTGTAGACTCCTCCTTCTTCTCCTCCGTCGCCTTGAAAGCCACCGGTTGCGCCTCGGATGTGGAGGGTTCGTCAAGCTCGTTGATCTTCTTTGATCCTTTGATCATGCATTCAAAGCTCACAAAATTCCCGATAACTTCCTCGGGGGTCATTAGTGGATATCTAGGATTGCCACGAATTAATTGAACTTGAGTGGGGTTAAGAAAAATAAGAGCTCTTAAAATAACCTTAACCACTTCGTGGTCATCCCACTTTTTGCTCCCGAGGTTGCGCACTTGGTTCACCAAGGTTTTGAGCCGGTTGTACATATCTTGTGGCTCCTCCCCTGGGCGAAGACGAAAGCGACCGAGCTCCCCCTCGATCGTTTCCCGCTTGGTGATCTTGGTGAGTTCATCACCCTCGTGCGCGGTCTTGAGTAGGTCCCAAATCTCCTTTGCATTCTTCAATCCTTGCACTTTGTTGTATTCCTCCTTGCTTAGAGAGGCGAGGAGAATGGTTGTGGCTTGGGAGTTGAAGTGCTCGATTTGGGCCACTTCATCCGTATCATAGTCTTCATCCCCTACGGATGGTACCTGTACACCAAACTCAACAACATCCCATATACTTTTGTGGAGTGAGGTTAGATGAAATCGCATTAAATCACTCCACATAGCATAATCTTCACCATTAAAAGTTGGTGGTTTGCCTAATGGGACGGAAAGCAAAGGTGTATGTTTAGGAATGCGGGGGTAGCGTAGGGGGATCTTACTATACTTCTTACGCTCTTGGCGCTTAGAAGTGACGGACGCCGCGTCGGAGCCGGAGGTGGATGTCGATGAAGAATCGGTCTCGTAGTAGACCACCTTCCTCATCCTCTTCTTCTTGTCCCCACTCCGATGTGGCTTGTGGGAAGAGGACTTTTCCTTCTTCTCTTTGTGATGTGAAGAAGATTTCTCCTTCCCTTTGGAGGAGTCCTTCTTCTTTTCTTCGTGGTGTGAAGAAGATCTTTTCTCCTTCCCTTTGGAGGAGACCTTCCTCTTCTCCTTCCTCTTGGTGTGGGACTCTTCCGATGAGGTGCTCCCTTGGCTTGTAGTGGGCTTGTCGCTGGTCTCCATCTCCTTCTTGGCGTGATCTCCCGACATCACTTCGAGCGGTTAGGCTCTAATGAAGCACCGGGCTCTGATACCAATTGAAAGTCGCCTAGAGGGGGGGTGAATAGGGCGAAACTGAAATTCTCAAAAATAATCACAACTACAAGCCGGGTTAGCGTTAGAAATGTAATAGAGTCCGCGAGAGAGGGCGCAAAACAAATCGCAAGCAAATAAAGAAGTGAGACAAGCGGATTTGTTTTACCGAGGTTCGGTTCTCTCAAACCTACTCCCCGTTGAGGAGGCCACAAAGGCCGGGTCTCTTTCAACCCTTCCCTCTCTCAAACGATCCCTCGGACCGAGTGAGCTTTCTCTTCTCAATTCAATCGGGAGCAAAACCTCCCCGCAAGGACCACCACACAGTTGGTGTCTCTTGCCTCAATTACAAGTGAACTTGATCACAATGGAAGAATCAAAGAGAGAAAGCAATCCAAGCGCAAGAGCTCAAATGAACACGGCAAATCACTCTCACTAGTCACTTAGGCTTTGTATGGAATTGGAGAGGATTTGATCTCTTTGGGTGTGTCTAGAATTGAATGCCTAGCTCTTGTAGGTGGTTGAGAAGTGGAAAACTTGGATGCAATGAATGGTGGGGTGGTTGGGGTATTTATAGCCCCAACCACCAAACTTGACCGTTGGTGGAGGCTGTCTGTTCGATGGCACACCGGACAGTCCGGTGCACACCGGACAGTCCGGTGCCCCAGCCACGTCACCAGTGCCGTTGGAAAATGACCGTTGGAGTTCTGACTTCTGGGCCCGCCTTGGTGTCCGGTGGCGCACCGGACAAGCACTGTTCACTGTCCGGTGCGCCAGCATGGGCGTGCCTGACCTCTGCGCGCGCTGGCACGCAATAAATGCGCTGCAGGTAGCCGTTGGCGCCTCCGCAGATGCACCGGACAGTCCGGTGCACACCGGACAGTCCGGTGAATTATAGCGGAGCGGCTGGAGTGAAAACCCGAGGCTGGCGAGTTCCTGAGGGCGACCTCCCTTGGAGCACCGGACACTGTCCGGTGTACACCGGACAGTCCGGTGAATTTTAGCGGAGTAGCCTCTGGAAATTCCCGAAGCCGAGCAGTTGGAAGTTGGAGTTCCCCTGGTGCACCGGACATGTCCGGTGGCACACCGGACAGTCCGGTGCGCCAGACCAGAGGAGCCTTTGGTTGCTCCTTTGCCCTTTTGTTGAACCCAACTCTTGGTCATTTTATTGGCTAAGTGTGAACCTTTTGCACCTGTATAACTTATACACTTAGAGCAAACTAGTTAGTCCAAAGATTTGTGTTGGGCAATTCAACCACCAAAATTATTTAGGGACTAGGTGTAAGCCTAATTCCCTTTCACCCCCGGAAGGGTTCAACAGCCGCCTCAGATCGCGTGGGCCCTACACCCACTACTGGTCAGAGGTTCGAAGGCCGGCCCCTCGAAAGGGTTCAACGACCGCCTCAGGCTACTCGGGCTCCGCGCCCAATACTGATCAGGGGTTCGAAGGCTGGCCCCCGAAGGGTTCACAACCGCCTCAGATGCCGAGCGAGGGATGACCATGGGTACGTTCGATACATAACCAAGGCTCGGACTGTGCTCCCGAGGTACCGTAGGACATTTCCGAGACCGGCGGGAACGATCTTGTAACAGAATCCCACCAGAGGGAGGCATCGAGCCCTCGGACCCCGTCGCTAGGGGACTGGGTCTGGCAGATCACCCGCAGGTACTTTTGGGCGTGCCTCTGGGCCCCTAGCCGACCCCTAACGAACGGGGCACGGACGTCCACTCGGATTACCCGCTTGCAGCTCATCGGAGACACCATGTTCGGCGCCCATCGAGGGCAACGTGGCGCTTTCCCCCCCTCCTCCTTGCGGAAAGGCGACGCAGTGGCGTATGTAAAAAAGCCGAGTCTACCCCTGACCGCCCTCTCGCTCTGTGCAGAGGCTCGGGGGCTGCTCTCGCAAACCCGGCTCCGGCCGAACCGTTGACAGCGTCAACATACCAGCTCGAGAACTTGGGACCCGACCGTACACCTGGGCTACGACCAGTTCGCATGAGGGAACGACCAGACCAGCCGAAGCGCTACGTGAGGCAGTAAGACCTCGAAGGAGTGAAACCACTCCTCCGAGGCCTCGGGGGCTACACCCGGCGGGTGCGCTCGCGCGCACCCACCGGAACAAAACGCAACCGAGAAAGGCTGGTCCCCTTGCAAAAAAGTGCGACGAAAGCCTCCAAGCGAGTGCAAACACTCCCTTCGAGGCTCGGGGGCTACTGTCGGGGACCATAATTAGGGGTACACTCAAGGCTCCTAATTCTCAGCTGGTAACCCCTATCAGCACGAAGCTGCAAAGGCCTGATGGGTGCGATTAAGTCAGGGATCAGTCCATTCGAGGGACACGATCACGCCTCACCCGAGCCTAGCCTCGGACAAGGGCAGCCGACCCTGGAGGATTTCCGTCTCGCCCGAGGCCCCCTTCAGCGGCGAACATATTCCCGGCTCGCCCGAGGCCCTGCCTTCGCTAAGAAGCAACCCTGACCAAATCGCCGCACCGACCGACCAAGTCGCAGGAGCATTTAATGCAAAGGTGGCCTGACACCCTTATCCTGGCGCCCCCCCCCCCCCCCCCCCCCCCCGCCGGCAGAGCCGAAGTGACCGCCGTCACTTCGCCGCTCCACTGACCGGTCTGACAGAAGGACAGCGCCGCCTACGCCACACCGACTGCAGTGCCACTGGACAGAGTAAGACTGACAGGCAGTCAGGCCCTGCCGGAGGCACCATAGGAAGCTCCGCTTCGCCCGACCAAGGGCTCGGACTCGGGCTAAGTCCCGGAAGACGGCGAACTCCGCCCGACCCAGGGCTCGGACTCGGGCTAAGTCCCGGAAGACGGCGAACTCCGCTCCGCCCGACCCAGGGCTCGGACTCGGGCTAAGTCCCGGAAGACGGCGAACTCCGCTCCGCCCGACCTAGGGCTCGGACTCGGGCTAAGTCCCAGAAGACGACGATCTCTGCCTCGCCCGACCCAGGGCTCAGACTTGGGCTCAGCCCCAGAAGACGACGATCTCCGCCTCGCCCGACCCAGGGCTCGGACTTGGGCTCGGCCCCAGAAGACGGCAATCTACGCCTCGCCCGACCCGGGGGCTCGGACTCGACCTCGGCTTCGGAGGAGCTTCCACATCGCCCAACCTAGGGCGTAGACCAGCCACGTCAACAGGAGGCGCCATCATCACTAGAGATGGCAATGGGTACCCGAAACCCGAAACCCGATGGGTTTTTACCCCATTAGGGTATGGGTTTGGGTCAATTTTTATACCCATGGGTTTGTTAATGGGCACAAATCTATACCCGACGGGTTTATGGGTACGGGTTTTTTCCTATAGTACCCAAACCCGTGAACCCGTGGGTTTTTTAAACCCGACCAAACCTAGTACATATTATCATTTTATTTTATAAACGAACAACAAACCTGTTATTTCTTATTTACTTCCTAATTTTTATCGAATGTGAATGTATAAGTAGTCGGTGAGAGTGTTGCTTGTTTGCTATTATAGTTTTTACTAGCGTTATATATATGGTGGATGGATAAATTAGTGCAATGTCACTTAATTATACAACTTATTATTTGTATTTCTTTCTCTCTACTAATAATTTTTATACCAAATCATGAACTCATTGTTCATCACATAAATTTTGGACCATGATCTCATTAATCATTACGATACTTATTGATTATGAGAAGAATAAACATATTGGAGATGAAACCCGCGGGTAACCCATGGGTACCCGCTAACCCGATGGGTACGGGTTTGGGCAAAATCTCAAACCCGTCATGGGTACGGGTTTTTTAATGGGCATAGATATTTTTACGGGTACGAGTTTGGGATGGCAAAACCCAGCGGGTTTGTACCCGTTGCCATCTCTAATCATCACCCTACCCCGAGCTGACTCGGGCCGCAGGGAACAAGACCGGCGTCCCATCTGGCTCGCTGCGCCAGATAGGCAATGATGGCGCCCCGCATGCTCTGTGACGGCGGCGGCTCTCAGCCCCCTTACGGAGGCAAGACGACGTCAGCAAGGACTCAACCGCTCCGATAGCTGTCCCTCCGCCAAGCTCCATCGCTCCTTCGACGGCCACGACATCACACCAGCTGGGTGCCAAGATCTCTCCGGCTGCCACAACGGCATGTACCTAGGGCGCTAGCTCACCTCCGCTAGACACGTAGCACCCTGCTACACCCCCCATTGTACACCTGGATCCTCTCCTTACGCCTATAAAAGGGAGGACCAGGGCCCTCTTAGAGAGGGTTGGCCGCGCGGGGACGAGGACGAGAACAGGCGCTCGCTTGGAGCCGCTCGCTCCCTCTCCCGCGTGGACGCTTGTAACCCCCTACTGCAAGCGCACCCGACCTGGGCGCGGGACGAACACGAGGGCCGCGGGATTCCCACCTCTCTCACGCCGGTCTCCGGCCGCCTCGCTCTCCCCCCTTCGCGCTCGCCCTCGCGCTCGACCCATCTGGGCTGGGGCACGCGGCGACATTCACTCGTCGGCCCAGGGACCCCCCGGTCTCGGAACGCCGACAAAGCTACTACACAACCGGCCCAAAATAAGTATCAAGATACATGCTAGTCAGACTTTCTTAACTTTAACTAATTTTATAGAAAACTTGCATTATTTTATATCTCTAAATGAAACTGTTATATAAGTATATTTAATGAGTTATCAAATGGTACTAATTATGCACCCTAAATATTAAATATTTTTATACATATTTGATTAAAGTAAAAATATTTAATTTATCAATAAATAAAAATAACACTATTTTAGGAGGGAGGGGGTCCTCTACTTGTACACACAAACAAGTAACTAGTATGTCAAAGTGTTAGTATATGTCTTGGTCATAATTTATATTCTAGAATTAATTATAAAATTGCCTAACTATATATGTAACCATCTTGACAACCAATTGACCAGATCGGAATCTACCGTTGCTAATTGCTATGGCCTCTTGATACTCCTGCTCATGTGCAAGAATTTCTTCTGAGCATACGATAAACCATCGAGCGGAGAAACTTTCCAGATTACACTTGATGATGCTTTGAGCTTGACGTCTAGTCGCGTAGACAAGGGGAGCTAGTGGGGCCATGGCCCCCTAACAAAAAGAAAATTTTGTTTTATAGCCATATATCTATAGCTAAAATAAAATAGTTAGCTTATAATAAGTTCATATTCACTGTGAACTTAGTGTATATATGTGTTAATTGTTATGGCTAGTGACAATTGTATATTGTATATATACATATATTTTCTTACCTTCGTTATCGAATATTTGTCGTTCGCTATTAATTTTTAAACTAAAACGTGACAAATAAAAAATGAGGAAGTATTTATTAACATTATGTTGAGCTCTAAAAAGAGCAGTGCGGACGGTCCGGCCCCGAGGCCGGACGGTCCGCGGTGGTGGCGCGGACGGTCCGCGCGCGCGCAGAGTCAGTTAGGGTTCCTAGTTTCTCGCGGGATTTGTTACCTAAAACCGTGGGATTAACTCAGGAAACAGTTGGAAACGGATCCAGACCTCCCCTTTATATAGATGAAGGGCTACAGCCGATTGAACCCCCAACAATCGAACCAATACCACTTCTATCTCGCATTTATTTTCAGCACAATTAGGAGTAGTTCTAGTTTAGCCCTATTTTAGTATTCCAATCCCCAAATTCTCTGCCTCTCCTCGACTCTACGTCGATTAGAGGAGTCTAGGTCGGTCTGCCCGAGCCTAGACAACTCCTAGGATCTCTCCTCCCCGACGGGGTCCCTCCTGGGAGCGAGATCCAGGCGCCGCCGACGATCTTCCGCCGCCCCTGCGCACGTGCGGACCGTCCGGCCCTAGGGCGCGGACCGTCCGGCCGTCAGGTAGGGGATCCTAGCTCCTGCACCAGGTCGTGGACCGTCCGGCCCTGTGCCACGGACCGTCCGCGTCTGACCAGGGAGCGCTGCCGCCTCGCGCCAGGTCGCGGACCATCCGGCTCTGTGCCGCGGACCGTCCGCGCCTGACCAGAGAGCACCGCCGCTGGTTCTTTTGAGTGATTGGCGCCTCCAAAAAGGTGTCAACATACTTTTTGGCGACTCCGCTGGGGACTAGGTGTCTAGATCTGCTAAAAATCGGCCCATAAATGGCCGGTTCTAAGGATCACACCAAGATCTCCACTACCAACATCATCAAGCCGGCCATGGAGGCGCTCCCGGCTGATGACCAAAGGCCCTTTGAAGACCTCGTAATGCACGATGAGAAGGAGGTGATGCGGCAATAGAACGAACAACACGACAAGGAAGAGGCGGAACTGCTGCATAAACTCTCCGAACGGCGCAAGGAGGCGGCGGACAAGTACTTGTCACACTTCACGGTGGATCGCCACCAGAAGATCGTCCGTCAAGGGGAGATTGATATGGAATCTCTCCTACCTCCACTGCAGGGTCCCGCTGTAAGTACTCCAGATGTATCTCTTACGACTTTCATGGATCAACGAGGAGATCAGTTAAAGCAATATGTAGATGAATCTATTAAAATACATTTACGTGCATACGAGAAATCAGCTGCTCCTAATTTTCCATCGCGAGAGTCTAATACAGTGCCACCCACGTCAAACACATCGGCTATAAACGGGTCACCTTTGACCCAGCCATCATATGGTATGCCGATGCACGCTTTCGTGCCACCATCACAGCCGCAACCACTAGGCACGCGGCAGGTACTGGACGCGACCGGACCATCCGAGCATCATCTCAGACAGTCCGGTTATACCGCGGACCGTCCAGCGTATTTCGCCGGACCGTCCGACCAGATGCAGGCCCGCACACAAAACACTCAGGTCGCACCGTACATGGCCGGACCATCAGGGTACAACCCTGAACACTTCGGTCCCATCACGGACCGTCCGGTGCATCACGCCGGACCGTCCGGATATGTTGCGGACCGTCTGCCATCTTACGCCGGACCGTCCGGATATGGCATGAACCGGCCGACGTATTACGCTGGACCATCCGACTCTACACGAGTCCATGCGCAGACTGCCCAAGTCACGCCATATATGGCCGATCCATCCGGGTATAGCCCTAGACCATTCGGCCTGATCGTGGACCGTCCAGTTCTTTACGACAGACGGTCTGGGTACGAGACTACCCATGTAGCACCATGTACGGCTGGACAATCCAGATATACCTTCAGACCATTTGGCCAGGTCGCGGACCATTCGGCCTCTTACGCCGGACCGTCCGGATATGCATACGCAGAGCCGAGAGCTGCGCAACACGCACAGTCCCACATTCATCGCAGCAACATTATGGTGCCCCACCAGCAACACATTATAATCATGCCATACCACCTCATGGACATAGGGCTGAATACTATTCGGCCACAAGAGAGCCTGAGGGGTATAGGGCAGGAGCTGGTGACATTAATAGGACACCTAACACATACCTCAAACATACCTGGGAGGAAAGCCGACAGAGTAATGTCAGGAAACCTGAAATCTCCACCCACAAACTCAATGGATGGTCGCCAGACATGGCAGAGAGGGTCAGAGACGAGGTAGCCGGGATGTTCAGGGACAAACTCGGTGTTAGTGTGTCAGGTACAGGGCAATCGTATCGGAAGCCTTATAGCCATTGATTTGACACCGTGCCATACCCACAAGGAACTAGAATACCAGACTTCTCTAAGTTTTCTGGTGAAAGTGGGAAAAGCACACACGAACATATAAGCCAATTCATAGCACACTTGGGAGAATTGGCTGATGGGGAAGCCTACCGCGTTCGTTTATTCTCGTTGTCCCTTACTGATACTGCATTTGCATGGTACGCAGCTTTGCCACCAAACTCTATTAACTCTTGGGAAGAATTAGAGCAGAAATTTCATGAACACTTCTTCTCAGGAGAACATGAGTTAGAATTGGCTGACTTAGCTTCAGTCCGACAGGGGCCTGAAGAATCAGTTAATGACTATATCCGGAGATTCCGGGACACTAGAAACCGACGCTTTCAGATTCATGTCGTAGAAAAACAACTGACAGGGCTAGCTTTCAATGGGTTGCGACCCTACTTAAAAGAAAAATTAGATGGCACCCAATTCTTTTCACTAGTGCACTTACACCAGCGGGCTATGACCTGTGAAAGCCGAAGTAAGGAAACATCAAAATCGGCTAGCCATAAGATGCATCTAGTGGGATACGATAATTCGGACGATGAATCCACGGATGTATACACCGCCGAACTGGTTTGGCCAGGACAGGCTAAACCTTCAGCGTGTTCTGCTTTACAGTCGATTCGAAAGAATCGACAAGAGGAAGTTAAGTTTACTTTTAATGTTGCCAAATGCAATAAAATATTTGACGAGTTACTGAAAAACGGCAACATTAAATTAACTCATACTATTCCTCCTCCTGATGAATTAAAGAGGCGTGCTTATTGTAAGTGGCATAATTCCTTTTCTCATGCCACCAATGATTGTAATGTTTTTCGTCGACAGATACAATCGGCCTTAAATGAGGGTCGATTGGCTTTTCAGGAGATGCAAGTAGACACACAACCCTTTCCTGTTAATACAATAGAACTCACATGCAAAAAGGTCTTGGTTCGGCCCGAAATAGCCGATAAAGGCAAAGGCAAGGGCATCGTCATCAGCAATCCTCGCATGTCAGATATATCACAAAAGGAGATTGCTCGAAAGGCTTCGGACGAGAAGGCTAAAAGGTCCGAAGACGTCGGGGGGCAGGCACATTTAATAAACCAAACACATCAGCCTAGCCCCAGCATCGTAGATGGTCCGGCACCTACGTGCGGACAATCCGGTGCTCAGACAAACGGTCCGGCTAACTCAGCCGGACAGTCCACCTATGACCAAAGGCGTCAACCTCTACACAAAGCAAGGAAAAAGACGCAAGGTCAAGGCACATATAATCGGCTGATCAAAGCCGATCCTACTTTTGATCAGTTGCTCTCCAAAAATACTAGCAAAAAGACTGTTCCACGTGATCGGTCAACAAAGAAACCCCGGTCACCTGCTAAAACAAAACGGTCAAACAAAACGACCCGAAAGGCGACACAACAAGCATCGCCTATTCATTCTATGAGACCAGGGTACTTTCCACCTATTTACTCATCGTCGATATATTATCCTGTTCAAACATGGAATGGCACGATGATGAATCCATGGTACATGTATAGTCCCTTCATCTATCCAGACTGGGGGGCACCTCCATTCTATTCCTTTTGATCCATTGATCAAATGGTCACGACCGAGAAAGATACAATCCGAAACAGCCTTTATATTGGTGCTTTATTGAATAATCTCCATATCGAAAAGCCGGTGACCTACATCAGGTTTAGTTCATATGCTTTTGGTTCGTCAACCTTCACCAAAAGGCAGGGGGACATATGTTGAGCTCTAAAAAGAGCAGTGCGGACGGTCCGGCCCCGAGGCCGGACGGTCCGCGGTCCGGACTGTCCGCGGTGGTGGCGCGGACGGTCCGCGCGCGCGCAGAGTCAGTTAGGGTTCCTAGTTTCTCGCGGGATTTGTTACCTAAAACCGTGGGATTAACTCAGGAAACAGTTGGAAACGGATCCAGACCTCCCCTTTATATAGATGAAGGGCTACGACCGATTGAACCCCCAACAATCGAACCAATATCACTTCTATCTCGCATTTATTTTCAGCACAATTAGGAGTAGTTCTAGTCTAGTTCTAGTTTAGCCCTAGTTTAGTATTCCAATCCCCAAATTCTCTGCCTCTCCTCGACTCTACGTCGATTAGAGGAGTCTAGGTCGGTCTGCCCGAGCCTAGACAACTCCTAGGATCTCTCCTCCCCGACGGGGTCCCTCCCGGGAGCGAGATCCAGGCGCCGCCGGCGATCTTCCGCCGCCCCTGCGCACGCGCGGACCGTCCAGCCGTCAGGCAGGGGATCCTAGCTCCTGCACCAGGTCGCGGACCGTCCGACCCTGTGCCACGGACCGTCCGCGTCTGACCAGGGAGCACCGCCGCCTTGCGCCAGGTCGCGGACCGTCCGGCTCTGTGCCACGGACCGTCCGCGTCTGACCAGAGAGCACCGCCGCTGGTTCTTTTGAGTGATTGGCGCCTCTAAAAAGATGTCAACATATTATAATTATAGTTATATTTATGCCCCTAAATAAAAATTCTGGCTTGACATCCTACCGATCTTGTCGTGATGGACGTGAATGGGGGGTCACCTACAAAATCGATCCGTGTGTCCGTGACCATCTTTTGAGCTAGCGAGAGCAATCAAGCACAATTGACATGTTCATGCATCGCAATCAAGCACAGTGACTATACGGGCCGAAGCAGCAAAGCTGCAAAAGGCTCTCAACCAATCAAACGAACCATTGTCGCATGTTCCATCTCCTACATCTTGAAAGCCCGTATATCAAATACAGCCCATTGGACCCAACCAGGCAATCAAAGCAAGCACATCTACTTTAATAGGCTCAAGAATGGTACGCCCAATCAGTAAAACTAAGCCCATTGCAGGGACAAATGCATCGTGCGGAGCACAGATGATCTAAACACGAGGTCTCAAATCATGGGGTGCTGGTGCTCCCATGAAGATCAATGGATGAAATGAGGGCTCTTGGTCAACACCCAGTATGAAGTAGCTACACTCGCTAGGCTTGTGCCCTGCAATAAGCACGATTTTTTGCGGAAAATACAGTGCGAAGGTAGAGTGGTTAGCCTGTTTCGTTTGACTTTGTATCTATGAATTACAGTTGTAGCACTCTAAACAGTCGGCTTTAATTTGAAGGAAACATCCCAGTTTAATGGAACAACAACCTCCAAAGATTAGTTAGGTAGAGTAATAGAGTACTCTACTCACATTCTCACAAGAATCCGTAATCATGGCTACATACATGTAGATTCAGCACTGCGGCCTGCAGGTCTGCGGTATGCTTCCGATTAGGGCAGCTCGAGTGCACCAGGGGCGGCAAAAACTCCCAACCAGCCATCGCCTACGAGCTGCTGCTAGTTACGTTTAGGGCTGGCAAAAACTCCCAACCAGCCATCGCCTACGAGCTGCTGCTAGTTACGTTTAAGGCTGGATGAAAAATTCGTATCTCGTTAATTTGCTCGACTCGGCTCGATAGTGGCTTGACTCGACTCGTTTATAATTTGTAACGAGTTGAGCTTGTATTTCAACTCGTTACGATAACGAGCCAGCTCTAGCTGGCTCGTAAGCTGACTCGCGAGCCAAACGAGTTGGAATAATTAGTCATATCATAATAATCTCCGATCCAAAATAGTTAATCTCGTTCTTTGTTGAGTCTGGAATCTTAAGTTGCAAACTCTATTCTTTTTTCTAAATAGATCTCCTTCTTTTCTTTTGCTACATGTTTTTATATCCGTTCGTAGACACTAGACATGGTATTATTGAGCTTGCTCGCAAGCTAAACGAGCCAGCTCCAGTTAGCAAACGAGTCTTGCCAAGTTGGATTTTTAGCTCGTTAACGTAACGAGTCGAGCCGAGCGAACTCGTTATCTTAACGACCCAGCTTGAGTCGAGTTGAGGCGAGCTGAACCAGCTCGATATACACCCCTAGTTGCGTTTATACGTGTACAAACGGGCCACCTGGCCGAGTGAAGCCGGTCCGATTTGGGCCTGGCCTGCATGAAAAACCGGACCGAGCCTTCTAAGACCGCAGGCTCATTTTCTTTCATGGCTCCGATCCGTTATGGGCCTAAAAGGGCTAGACCGGCTCGATAAGCACGATCAAAAGTGGGCTAAATGTGTTAAGTGGGCCTAGCATTAAACGAGTTAGGCTAGGTCGAACTACCATGGTCCCATTTTATCTGTCTGGGTACAATCCGTATATTTTTGTCGGGCCGACCCGGGCCGATATAAGGTGCCCTGCAGCTTTATCGTGCCATCCAATGCAATCGCTCAGCAACACATTAATTCTATTTACGTTATCGGGTTTATTCAGAGCCATAGACCCAAGAAAAGATGCACGTGTGCATAGGTGTACATTCGAGCTGCCCGGTCCGGTCTGATCCGACTTAAGCCCAAAAAATTCTAACGTCGGTCTAAGCATGGACCAAAATTTCAGGTCATGTGACCGTGCTTTTCTTTTCGTGCTTTCGGCCAACCCAGCAGATCTGGTCTAAATGTAGACCTCTACGCGAGTGCACTGATTAAAAACAACAACAATCCTAATCCTGCAGCGCTGCAGCTTTATCGTTCGTGCCATTGGTTCCAGGCCATTCCTTGGACAACATTCGCTCTACTCATCACGAATTGTAAGCTCCACCGGAGAGGGAATATATTCATGGCAGCGCCAGCTCGTACGTGGGACAAAAATGGGCTCCCAAGTCCCAATCGATTCGATTGCAGCTAGTGGAAACGAAGGGACGATGCTCACTGGAAAAGAGGGCGACAAAGAAAGTGGCTTTCTGAACTGAGAATACGTTTGCCCCACTTGCTTCCGACTTTTCAGTGGTCCTCGTCGCCAGAGCTCGCCAGGTTGGCATGTACACATGAGAGAGCACACATCTGTTGAAGGTAACTTAGGCTATCCTTATTCATACTATTCTAAATTTCTACCTTTAAAAGAATATTCAATTCTAGTCAGCAAAATTCTTTATTTTTTATCATAATTCTTTAAACTCATGTTTAATTTATATCTCAACCTTATACAAACTACCACATTTTTTACCAACATATATAAAAAATACTCACTATGGCCCCAGCACCCACTCCTTTGCTTTTACCCCCACTCGTACGGTACAATGGATAGAGTTACGAGCAACCTTTACGCTAGATATAGCGTCCACAACTACGCTACAGTAAACAGAGTAGCGCATCCAATCAATTGTTGCGGCAAAATTTCCACGCTATCCTTTACCGTTCACGAGTGCGGCTAGCCTTATAGTTGACGCGATCCTGGTATGTTCCAAAGATCTGGGGCTTAATCGGACGTCGTAGATGTGCTTATTCCCGTGGTTGTGTTATGGTATGACAATCCATTCCTTTCTGCGTCGCTAATGTTAGGCCTTGCTCGATTACAATAGATGGAATATCACCATGAATTTAATGTGGATATGGATTGAGTGATTCTATACCTCACACCCAATTCTATGTTGGGATTAAATCCATCATCTAATCCATGTATCTTTTAATCTAGTTGTTATTTTGATCCATGTATTCTAATATAAACTTGTGCAATATTTTTATGGATTTGTTTCATACATAATGAGTTATGGATTGTATCAATGTCTTTCATAGTTTAAAAATTCCTAAACCCTTGGGTTATAATCCATGATGAGTTTAACCGAATAAACAAATTTGAGAACGCAAATGACAGATCTGATGCAGTGACATCATAATTCATATATGGGTGAAGGCGATTGGTTGTTCAACTTTTCTGGTGCCGTGGCTTCTGTTACTGCGGCAGCTTAGGATGACTCCATCACCTTCCTAAGACCATACTGAAAAAAGACGGTAGATGAAACTGAATGAGCTCTTTTAGCATCCTTTGCCTTTTTTTTCCCCACCTCGCCGAAGTCTGACTGGACCTGCGAACATCGCATCGAATTGAGCAGATTCTGAACCTCACAGCAGCAGCAACGACTCAAAGCCAAAGCGAAACTGTACAGCGGTTTGGGGTTTGGATGCATGCTGCTGTAGCTTCTCTTCTCCCCGACTTTGCAGAGATATTCTGGCAGGTGAGAAAACAGCAGGCGTTTGCTGTGTTCTCTGCCGTGTACAACGCGAAATCACAATCAGGCTTCTTTTTTCTGTTTGGTTTAGTAAACCCCGAATTGGCGTGCTCCGTAGGCGGGTGCGTATTCGTCGTGAGCGAACCATAGAACAAACAGCCATGACACGGAGGGTCTGGCTGGATGGAGCGAACCTTTTCTCGGGTAATCAGCTAACAAACACGCGCTAAATGGTGGTCTTTGATCCAGACACCCACCATGGGTTATCCTCCATTTTTCTTTCATTTTTGTCGTATTCCGTTTCCTCCGCCCTCGGAACCGTTTTTCTGACGCTAGAGTATTTCACGCGACAGCATTTGCCTTCCCTTCTAGTGCACCTCTCTACTGCTCAGATGTCGGAATCGAGAAACGAAGCACATTGCTTTGCTTCCAAATCTTACCTTTCTATCCGGGCCAAAATCAGTATGCAATCAAGCTGCCGTGTATCAAACTATCAAAAAAAAGGTTAAAAAAATTTGTACATATACTTTATTATTTACCCTGTTGATATTTATAAAGAAAAAACATACTAATAAAGTATATCTATATTTTTTTAAAAAAAAATATGATTTTTTTGCTAATTTTAACGTGTGTCATATTGCATCAAAAAAAAATCTGTCGTTCCAACAACAAGTACTAGGAAAGTGGCGGCCTGAAGAATAAAGCAACACGCCTTTTGTTTTCAGCTCCTGCTACGGTGTAGGTCATACCGTTGACAAACAACGATTGACAAATTTACCAGTAATTTCGCCAGCGGACGGTGCCTACGGAAATCACTCTGCGTAGCTGAAAAGTCGCCACGCTGACATTTTTCTTGAACGGCGACGATAAAAATAGTCCAATAAATTATTTCGCCCGAGTCGCAGGATCCTCACTGGTAGAAAAGCTTGCATTAAAATACAATGATGGTCATTTCAAGATACTAAGGGCCTGTTCCAATTCCACGAGATAAACTTTAGCTTCTTGCTAAACTTTAGCTATATCAATTGAAATGCTAAAGTTTAGCTCCTTGAAGGTGTTTGGACCATTCTGATAAAGTTTAGCACATTGAAATAAAAAGACACTCATACCCCTAATGCTACATCCTCATATTATTGAATGCACAGTTAGAGAAGGGGTTGGAGGGTAAGGGGTGGAACCTGCTATGCTGTACTAGCAGTTCTGCCTTTTTTTTCTTAGATCACTGTAGCTGATGTATTGCGTTCAGGAAAGAGATGACTCAGAGGTGCATTTGGGGTCAAGTCAACCTGTCAGTATGGCTGCAGCTACACTTAAACCAGCGACCAAGTGGGACCAGATTGGTGGATCTAAGCATGATAAACACTTTTTTTTTGTTACCATTTCCATTTACACGTACAGGAACGATCGACCCGAATTCCTTTGGAGTTAAGAATAAGCACTACATCAATCAGTATTTTTCATTTGAGACATACTCCGTATAACCGTGATCTGTACATTCTAACAATAACATAACTGGAATTTGAAACCGTGATCTGTACACTCTAACAACAACATAACTGGAATTTGAAAATGACAAAGAACAATGGACACGATCCTAATCTGATTGTGCAAAGCAAAATTCATCCTCACCCGTGGTTGCTGCAATCATCACCTAGATGCCCTGGATTGGAACAGATCCAACCGAGCCTTGGCTTCCGGGAGCAATGCCTCAACGCGCAGGTCCTGCACCATGTGTGCCTGCTTCGACGCCCACAGGAGAACGGCGAGCACGCCGGCCTGCGCGAGTTCCTCGTTCTCCGGGACATGCAGCGCGATGTAGCAGAGCAATATGAGCGCCTCGATCTGCAGCTGGTCTCCGAGGTACACTAGCTGGACGAGGTGCCGCGCGCCGCCGGCGTCCACGATGGCCCTGCAGTGGTTCACGTGCAGGTGGTTCTCGGTGCAGGCGAACTTGGTCAGCGCAACCACGGCCTCCTTCATGACCGGAACGTCGCGGTCGTCCAGCAGCTGCACCAGCGGGCCGATCACGCGGGTCTCGCTCGCGGTGAACGAGCGGGACAAGCAGCCCAGGGCGGTGACGCAAGGGCGCAGGAGGTCGTCGTCGTCCCCCTTGCGCACGATGCGGACGAGCTGCTCCACGACGGCCTTGGCTGCTGGGGAGCTGGGCTTGAACGCGGACTGCCGCAGCGCCAGGTTGTGCTCGGCGACACGGGTGATCTCCATGATCGCCATCGCGGAGTAGAACTGCAGCTCCGTTCCCGCGCTGCCGCCGCCGCCGCCCTCGAGGAGCCTGGCGAAGCAGAGGAGCGCGCGGGACTCTGTAATGCTCTTGCAGACTTCGACGTGGCCGCGCGCAAGCATCCACAGAGCCTTTGCCGCCATGGCCTTCATCTGCGCCTTGGTGGCCGGGTCCTCGGCCTCGCGCGATCCGCGGCCACTAGAACCGTTTGAGCTGAGGCTCAGCTGGGGTCTTGCACCCGGCGGCGTGACTCCATTCGTTGTCGTGTTGGTCGCCGCCATCGCGGATTGCACCACCGATTGCATCTGGTTCGCTCTTGCCCGCTGTTGGCCAGTAGAAGTTTCCAACGGGTTCGGCGGCACATTGGTTGAGGAACCAGGCTCGTCTTGGCGCACGCTTCGCGATTTGGCAAGCACAACGGAGTGAAGATTGTCGAGCGACGTCGTGGTCGCCGCTGCCGCAGTAACGGCGTTCCGGGAGCCGTTCACGCCGATGGAATACCTGCTATGCTCCTTGATGGTTCCGGAAGAGAGGTGAGTGACGAGATGCCTGACGGCGTTGCTCTGCGCGAACAGGTCCTGGCACTTGTGGCTGTGGCGCGCCAGCGACGCGATGGCGTCCGCGACCGCGGCCTGCACGCGCATCGGCGGCTCCTTGAGCGCAGCGGCGAAGACGGAGCACACCCCGGAGTGGAGGAGCTTGTCCAGGCTGTCCTCGTCGCGGCAGAGGAGGCCGAGCGCCGTGGCCGCGGCCTCCTGCCCGTCGTCGGTGCCTTCCTTGAGCAGCTTGACGAGGGGCGCGACGCCGTCCTCCTCGACGATGTACTTGGCGAAGTAGGAGTTGCCCCGGGCGAGGGAGGCGAGGGTGGCGGCCGCGTCGGCCCGCGCGGCGAGGCCGCCGGTGTGGAGGCGCGCGATGTTGTCCCAGACCATGCCGAGCACGGGCTCGTTCTGCGCGATGTTGGGGAGCCCCCGCAGGTCGCCGTCGTCGTCGCCGTCGTCGTCCTGCGGGGACGAGACGCGGATGAGCCAGGCGATGTCCTCGAGCGCGGTGTCGAGCAGGGCGAGAGTGCGCGGGAGCCCGGACACCGGGTTGAGCGTGAAGAAGCGGCGGAGGCGGGAGTGGCTCTGGAAGCAGCGCGCGGCCATGCCCGCGGCCTTGTGGAGCGCCCGCTCCGTGTCGGCCATGACGCGCGCGGCGGGGCGCTCGTACAGCTCCACCCGCGCCGCCTGCCGCAGGAGCTCGGCGAGCTTCATGGCGCGGGACCGTAGCTCCGTGCAGTCCGCCCTGAGGCACTGCCACCCCGCCTGCTGCGCTACCTGGTCCGCGAGCTGGATGGGCTTGGCCAGCATCGCCTTCGACCCCTCACCCATCCTCGTCGCTCGGGGTTGCAGGCGAATTTTGGGCGGAGAGCGTGCTGGGTCTGGTATCACCACCACGAACTGAACTTTAAATCGGGGGCTATAGCTCCCGCGGCGTTGGCACGGCGCCGAAGGGCAGATGGGCCAAGACGGCGGCAGAGAAATGCAGCCAGTAACGAACCGCCGCACGCCCAGCAAGGCCGGGGCGTCGGGCGCGTGGGTTCCTAAGCTGCTTGCTTGGCTTTGGTGTGGCCGCCGGTGTGCTGTGTTGTGGGCTGTGGCGTTGCCGTCTTAGGTTTCGTCGCTTGGCGAGCACGGATGAGGATGGAGGAGCGCTCGGGACAGGTGCGACCGGGTCGGTGGACCGGACGCGGTGGGTCAGGTCGGACGGGATGGCAGGCTGGCGATGGGCCCTCACGCACGGAGCCTTTACCGCGGGCGCGCTGTCCTCCTGATGTGGATGCTCGTGGACGTTGGTCCGCTGTTGCGTTCAACAGTTTAGCGCGGTGGTGTGGTGTGCTTTGCAGCTTCGGCTCTGGTTTTCTTTCTGGTCGCCTGCTTCCGCTTCGTTTCTCGCGACAAACTATAATTTGCGACTCCACGCCGCTGGTCTATGGCGCGCCATCGAACGCCGCGGAGACAGTATTTGCTCTTCCCCATGCCCTCACCCACCCAAGAAGCCCCCGACAGGTTGCCCGACGATGGATGGACGGGGCGTCGCTGGTTGCGATGGGTGGAGACGACGGTTGAACGAAGCAGTGGCAGAAAAAAAAAAGGTTATCGACGGGGGTTAAGCAGAGGCCACGAATTGGCGGCGGACGGTGCAGCGAAGTGGCACGTCACCGGCGGCCGAGAGCGGTGGTGCTGAAAATGCCGTTGGAGAAATCCCGTGCTCTCGCGACCACGCCGAGGGCGTGGCGTGAGGCGGCGGCAAGTTGTCAGCTGTCACGACACTACTACGATGACTCTGCTACCATCTGGTTTCTGCGGTTCCCCGTCATGCTGTGGCTTTTTAACTGATGTGTTTTCTGTTCATCGGCTCCAAATTTCGGCATGGGTGCCAATCAATTGATACGCCAATGCCATGACTCCTCTAGTCTAGTCCTCTGCAGTCTACACCATGCAGCTACATGCCAAGGGGTGTTCTGTCAGTCCAAATAAGACGCGACTGACCTGGTCCAACTGTCGACGTGGGCTGCGACCGACGAAAGTAGTCAGAATGCAGGTGCTGACTGCTAACTGGCGCTACGCGAGACTGGCCAGCGATCAAAACACACCACACGTGAGTAGAACCATATCCATATGCATGATTTCAAAACTATTGGAGAGTTCAATATGTTGTGCACAAAATTAGTTCCAAACTAAAGCTTTGTGAGAAGACCTACGACTAAGGGCATGTTTGGTTCCATGAGACTAAACTTTAGTCCCTCTTTTTTAGTCCTAAATTACCAAAAATAGGACTAAAGAGAGGGGAGGAAATCTGATTTATTCCATTTTATTTCATATATTTAGTAATTTAGGGACTAAAATAGACTAAAAGGGAGGGACTAAAGTTTAGTCCCATGAAACCAAACAATCCCTAAAGCAGAGAAAATTGAGACGGCATTGTCTTAGCTTGCCTCTCACACATATGGTCCTTTTAGTTACAATGTCGTCAAAGGGGCTTCACTGTTTCTTCTGAGTTTATTAAGTGGCTGTTTGTTTCAGCTTCTGGGCGGCTTCTGGCCGCCAGAAGCTGAAGCTGTATCCAAACGGCCAGCTTCTGAGGCGGCTTTTCATCGTAGCGCTTCGGATAGAAGCCGAACGCCCACAGTCCGCACGAAGCCGCCCTCACTTCGCTTCTAACGGAAGCCCCCGCCCACTTCGCTAGGGTTTAGGCGACGAAACGCGCCTCCGCCGCCGCCAACGAACCCGCCGCCGCTGCGCACCCAACGGACCGCCGCCAGGTCGATCTCTCCTCCCCGCAACAGGTACGACCCACTCCTCGGCGACCTCGTCCTTTCCTGTCCGTTAGTTTTCCTCCCCACTGCGACGTCAATCCCGTCTTCGCTAGGGTTCGTGCACCCTCGGCCGACCCTGCGAGTCGTCGAGAAGGAACCTTGATCCCCCGTCGTCGGAGGTACGTGAGCTCTTTCCTCCATCCGGCCCTCTCATTCTCCACCTTCGCCGCGGTGGGAGACTTGACCGTTTACTGTCCGTAGCGTTGGCTCACTCACACCGGCGACGTCGCTCCGTCTTCCTCTGGTTCCCCCCGTCGCGTCGGCATCTTCCGAGGTAGGCTGTTGGTCGCCTCGATCCGGAGGCAGTTACTACTTCAGTTCATATAAACGCTATGCAAGACGTACTAAATCAATTTTCCTTCATTGTCGCCTTCAGAAATCCGTACCAACTCGGTGTCTGCGTATTCACTTCCAAGATCAACAGCAGCCAAGGTAATTACATACACAAATTGTTAGCGTCCCCATGGATTACCATCGTTCTGTTGTATAACACAATTATTTCTGGAGTCCTGACTTGGTAGTTTGTTTGTTCACAACAAGTTTGTTAATACTACGTGTTCATACTTGTATTTGTTAGTACCTCTATGGTAGCTTGAACCAAATGTTGTCCATGTTAGAACACAATTGATGTCAATACATGCAAGTTAGTATCCCCTTGTTAGTTCACTAACAACCTAAATCCACATCAGATGGATTCAGCAGACTCCATAGCCGACAAGGCAATTGGAAGGATGCAAGAGATTGCGGACAAGATAATTTCCGTAGCTCGGGAAACAATCCGTCCAGGACGCGGGTTGACCTCTTTTGAGGCAACCAAACTTCGTGTAGCATTGGAGGACATTGCTTGCATGCTTGAGCAAGACTCTCTGGTGTTGCAAGAGAACCTGGACATCGAGAACAACGTAAACAACCCGGGTGACAGCAACTACGAACCGTCAGCCTTGTCCTCACCACCCCCAGCTGACGAGTACCTTAGTCCAGATTGGGACTTTGCTGATCACTTTGCAAACTTCTGGGGTCTTGAATATGACTCGGACCAGATGCCATCCTTTAGTGATAATGAAGTTTAAGTTAGACATTGTTAGAGTAAGTTCTTCGAGGTCATCAAGTTTAAGTTAGAACTTGTTAGAGGCAGGTGTTAGGGTCACAGGGAAAGATCAGCCTTTTGCTTCCTGCGCAGTTCTGAAGTGTTCCCTGTTCTTTTGTGTGCACCAACACTTTAATTTGATCAGTCTATATATGTAATTATGGCAAACGAATGTGACTCCTTAAGGTAGTACTTTATGTTATTATTACCTGTTCATTTTGTTGTCGTAGTAACTGCACTTCAATACATATTTTCAATCGTCTACACTTGTTTTGCACTAGATGGACAAGTCTGGCAAGGTCATTGCTAAGTGGGATAGTAGAGCAACAAAAATTTACACAGAAATATGTGTAGAAGAGGTCAATGCACGGAACAGGCCACAACAATTCCTAAACGCCGAAGGGTATGCTAACCTGATAAGAAAGTTTAAGGAATGCACTGGTCGCACGTACACAAGGGATCAAATGAAGAATAGGTGGGACTCGTTGAAGAGAATGTTCACCCAGTGGAAAACTCTAAATGAAAGGGCTACAGGTCTTGGTCGAGACCCTCATACTGGTTCAATCAGTGCGCCAGATGAGTGGTGGGCGAAGCAAAATGAAGTAAGTAGATCTTTTTTTGGTTTTGTAGACTAACAATAGTATTTGGCCATCTCAAACTAGGAACTACCATGTTGGTGCAGGCAATGCCAGGTTGTATTATGTTCAAAACAGCCCCCCCTAGAGAATGAGGATGAGCTAAAGGTTATGTTTGGACCCATTGTCTGCACAAATGAAAGAACCCTGGTTCCTGGCGTCGAGGATGCTAATTCATCATCTGATGATCATTTGGAAGCCACTTTAGGTGGGGGTGAAAACAGCACACCTGACCCCTGCACAAATGCTAGTGGGAAGCGTAAGATGCGCCATGATTCTCCAAAACCAAAGAAGAAAAAAGGTTCGAGGGAAGAGTACATGAGAAGACTAGTGGAGGCTTTTGAGTCGCGTTCAATGACCACTAACAAGTCCATTACCTCTGCTGACAATGACCCTGTTCGACTTGAGATTAAAAAGCAGTTGCAACAAGTTATGGACGATGGATCACCAGAAGGCAGCCAAATACATTTGTTTGCCACTCATCTATTGACTGAGAAAAAGTATAGAGATATTTTTGCAAACTTGCAGACAAAAGAAGGAAGGATCGCTTGGCTTCGCAATGCTTACGAGATAGATCTTAAAAAGTGCACTTAGCTGCTGGTGGTCCGACAACAGAGGCTTATTCAGTATTACCGTTGTTTCTGTCTGTTTTATGAGTCTTGTCGTTTCATTGTTGTGAGTAATAAACTTGTCGTGCGCTTCAGTTTTCCTTTCAAACAGTTTTCCAGATATTCGAGTTGAACTTGTATTTGAATAATCAGAGTTGTCTGCTTGTGAACAATGTGAACGTTCTGTCTCATTTCAATACTGAATATATGTGGCTTGTAAACTGTGGTTGTACATTGATATGTCACTTATAAAGTGTTGTTACATATGAATATGTCTCTGTTTTTTGTGTGCATGCAGATGTCTGACCCTGCTGCACACACATTTGATAATGAAATGGATGACAGAGATGCAGAATTGGTGGTTGCTATATGTGCTGTAGATGTTTGGGGCAGGAATATCAGTCACGTTCCTAGAAGAACATTGGTTGAAACTGGTATTCAATGGGTGGAGAGAACGTTGGAGAATAGTAACGACTGCTTCGATATGTTTCGCATGCGACGAACTGTGTTTAGACGATTGCATGACACATTGGTGGACAATTATGGTATGATTCCAAGCCGGGGTGTCAGTACTATGGAAGCACTTGGCATTTTCTTGTGGGCATGTGGGGGTCCACAGTCATTTAGGCAAATACGGAATAAGTTTGGTCACTCCTTGGAAACAATTAGTCGCAAGTATAGTGAAGTCCTTGATGCACTGTTTAAGATGTCATCTGACATCATTAAGCCCAAAGACCCATATTTCACCGAGATTCATCCGCGTTTGCGAGAGGCGAGATTTTGGCCACACTTCAAGGACTGCATAGGAGCAATTGATGGTAGTCACTTTCCAGCGGCAGTCCCCGCCTCGGAGCAAGCCAAATATATTGGACGACACGGTTACACATCGCAGAATGTAATGGCCATTTGTGACTTCAATATGAGGTTCACATTTGTTGTAACAGGATGGCCTGGATCCGTACATGACACTAGAGTACTACAAGATACTTTGATAACTTATGCGGACAGGTTCCCCCAGCCACCAGAAGGTATACAATTATATATCTTGTTTTTATGACATATGCTATTAATTACTGGCTTACGTATTGAACATATGTATTTCATGTTTCTGCAGGTAAATACTATCTTGTCGATTCAGGTTATCCAAATAGAAAGGGCTACCTTGCACCTTATAAGGGTCAGAAGTACCACATTTCTGAATGGCAAAATGCGAGGCAACTTATTGGTAGCAAAGAAGTATTCAACTATGCACACTCTTCGCTACGCAATGTTATAGAGCGATCGTTTGGGGTGCTTAAAATGAAGTGGAGAGTTCTATTAAGTCTCCCTTCTTTTTCGCTTACCAAACAATCCAAGATAATTATTGCGTGTATGACATTGCATAACTTCATTAGAGAGAGTGCTCTACACGATAGAGACTTTGATGAAGTAGGACCTAGTAGCAGCAGTCATGATGTACCTTTAGGTGAGAGTAGTAGTACCACATCTGATGAGTTAGACATGAGTGCTTTTCGAGATGCAATTGCTAATGCTTTAGTGGCGTAGTTAAGTATGTCAATGTAACGGGACTTATGATGTAATCAACTGCACTAATTATTGTGTAATGACCTTTTCTTCGTTATGTGTTTCATTTTATCATTTCTTCGAACAGAATCTGCAATTTGAGAATCTGATTATCCAAACACGTAGATTCTCACGAACAGCTTTTCTGCACAGCTGGCGAACCAAACACCTAAATTCTAACCACCAGCTTTTCCTAACAGCCAGCTTTTCCCCACAGCCAGCTTTTCAGATAAGCTGGTCAGAAAAAAGCCGAACCAAACACGCCCTAAGACATCGCATCATGCAAAAAATGCATAATGAGCTACTAGTATTTGTCTGGAACTCACAATAGCACCCTATCGCCACTAAGCATTTGCTAGAAGTACATGCTAACACTTAGAAGAAAACACACAAAAAAAGAACAAGACGAAGAGACAACATAAGCCTCTTTGGTGTAAGGGAATGGACACTTCTAAGCAAAACAAAGACAAGTCTAACACTTTATGAAAATGTGTGGTTGCTACAACCACCCGGCTGAGAAAATGTTGCACCCCAAAGCACTTGGTGGACTTGTACCTCAATTTTGTGGGACGTGGACGTTCAAACCAAGGACGCTCCAATCAAGGTGGACAGTAGTTTGAACCACACTTCAACTCACAATGTGATGTCAACATGTAAGATGGCCCAAGGTGCTTCAACTCCATCCCAGCAGAACCAAGCAACACTAAGGCTATTCCACCACCTGATGGGAACATCAATCACATAGACAACATATTTTTATCATACACTTCTGAAGATTTGTTTGGATATTGTGCCTAGGCTCCTAGTACTTGATATACTTATTTTTTCATTATTCCCCAAGTGTTGTAATAGTCATTGTTTTTTTTGTTTCTATTTCATCTAGCACATTTGGTATTTTCATTGTTTTAGTAAGCATACATATATTATAAACTTTATATACTTATTTGTTGGGAGTTTTGTTTTCAAATCTCTATTTAATATGGGCTAGCAAAGTGACTCTACGTTACGACGACAAACAATCTTCTTCGACGCGAACTCATCGTCCGCTGGTTTTTTTACCTTGTTGGGGTTCAAAAAATGAATAAAAATAAATAAATAAAGTAAATTTAAGGAATAGTTCCCTTTTTGAGGGGGGCCCTCGGGGGTCGTGGAATGCTTTTCTTCTCCTCTTATTCCATATGGAATACAATGAGTTAAAATTTGCTCCAAAAAGAGGATGAAATCCATCCTATTAAAAAAGAAATAATTCGAATCCGAAATAGAAAGATTTTTTTCAAACTCAATTCTTTATTTATCTTTTATTCCAAAATTCTCCCAAAAATCCAATTTCATTTTTCAATGAGGTTAGATGATCTAGTTTTTAATATTATTAGTTTACTTAACTGACAGATTCCACAACAAATCTCTTGATTCGGAATTAGGGACTCATGTTTCGTCTGTCCTCCAAATCAATATCCGGTCCTCTTTGAGTCCTTTCACCATCCTTTTCCAATTTTCCTCAACCCAACTACTAGTAAAACTGAAAGAACAATAGAAAAAAATTAATCAGAATCAATATCCTATGCTTCAGTTGTACGGTGCGGCTCGCGGAAGTGGAATAGAAGACCGATAGGGGATCTATGCATCGCGACGACACACCAATCATATTAGATGGTATAGTGGTGCAACAGTGGCACAACACTCAAGGGCCCGGTGACGAGATCTACCCCAAAAAATAAATATAAAATTAAAGTGGACCTTCCCAAAAAATAAGTTTTAAATTAAAGTGCATATAGCAGATATTAAATTGCAGATACTGCACTTTATCTTAGCGACAATACCTAGATAGATATGAGTTGAAAAGGAGACCTTCCCCTTCTTTGTAGCTAGCTTGGCTATTCATCCTTCTTCAGCTAGCAATGTCGTACTATCCAAGAGTGATACGAGTTTGGGTGTTTTCTCATATCTTATTTAGCAGGTAACGTTTTATGTCACAACTGCGTGTTAGATTAAAAAAAAGTATAAGGACTTTTTTTGTAAAAAGAATGACGATGGAAACTAGGAAAATTAGTGTTTCATAGGAGTAGAGATTGTATGGGAGTCAATCCAATGGAGGAGAAAATGTGCCTAGTGGACAATGATATACTCTCATTATCTATTATCAAAGTTTTATATAAATTCTGATAAACTTAAGATGATTTAACTTTTGTTATTGTGTAGAGTGACTACAATTTTATAACTATATTCTTTATTTGAGAGACGTTTTCCATGGCCCCATACATATCTCGTATCTCCATAAATCAAATAATCATAATGTTAACTATATATAAATATTAATGATTATTATGTCCAATAAGCATTATTAAAATTGATTACATACAATATTTTTATTTCAAACTAATTTAAACGTATAAATTGATAGTATTTTTATGTTTAATTGAATTTAAAAGCAATTGAGAGCACCTAGAGGGGGGTGAATAGGTGATCCTGTGAAACTTGAAAACTTAAGCCACAAAACTTGGTTAATCGTTAGCACAATAATTGCCAAGTGGCTAGAGAGGAATCCTCAACAAAACACAATAACCAACAAGGATCAATCACAGAGATGGTACGGTGGTTATCCCGTGGTTCGGTCAAGACCAACGCTTGCCTACTCCACGTTGTGGCGTCCCAACGGACGAGGGTTGCAATCAACCCCTCTCAAGCGGTCCAAAGACCCACTTGAATACCACGGTGTTTTGCTTGCTTTTACTCAATCCCGTTTGCGAGGAATCTCCACAACTTGGAGCCTCTCGCCCTTACACTTTAAGATCACAAAGAAACACAGAGCAAGGGAGGGATTAGCAACGCACTTAAGACAAGAAATCACAGCAACACCACGCACACAAGTCGCAAAGAGAGCTCTCAACACAACTCAAAGAGTTCACCACTCAACTAGAGCTCTAATTGCTATCGCAAAGAATCAAAGGCGCGGAATCAATGTCTTGGTGCTTAGGAATGTTGTAAGAATGCTTCGTGTGCTCCTCCATGCGCCTAGGGGTCCCTTTTATAGCCCCAAGGCAGCTAGGAGCCGTTGAGAGCAATCTAGGAAGGCTGATATTGCCTTCTGTCGACTGGCGCACCGGACAGTCTGGTGCACACCGGACATGTCCGGTGCCCGATTTCTTTCCATAAATGGCGCAGCCGACCGTTGGCTGCCAGAGAGCCGTTGGTGCACCGGACATGTCCGGTGCACACCGGACAGTCCGGTGCCCCCTTCTAGCCGTTGGCTCGGCCACGTGTCCCGCGCAGATCGCGCGGCCGACCGTTGGCCCGGCCGACCGTTGGCTCACCGGACAGTCCGGTGAATTATAGTCGTACGTCGCCGGTGAATTCCCGAGAGCGACCAGTTCACTCGAGCCAGCCTGGCGCACCGGACACTGTCCG
Organism: Zea mays; assembly: GCF_902167145.1. Taxonomy (NCBI): domain Eukaryota; kingdom Viridiplantae; phylum Streptophyta; class Magnoliopsida; order Poales; family Poaceae; genus Zea; species Zea mays. Next base: position 149,132,613 of record NC_050104.1, on the reverse strand, counting down.
GTGCACCACCGGACAGTCCGGTGCTCCCAGACTGAGCAGACTTTGGCTGAACAAAGCCATCTCATTTCCAATTCGATTTTTCCTGTTTCCAGCACTTAGACACAATACATTAGTCTCTAAAACAATGTACTAAGTCTGAGAAACATACCTTTATCCTTGATTTGTACTTTGTCCACCATTTTACACTTAGGCACTCGTGTTGGGCACTAAATCACCAAAATACTTAGAAATGGCCCAAGGGCACATTTCCCTTTCAATCTCCCCCTTTTTGGTGATTTATGCCAACACAACATAAAGCAAGTAGAACAAGTACAAAATCAATACAACTGAGAACTCAAAATTGTTTTGATTCAATTTTGACATATATGGATCATCCTTTGCTACCACTTGGTTTGTTTTTGCAAATCAAATTCAAATTTCTATCTCTAAGTCAAACACACATGTTAAGACATAAAGAGAGTCATTCCAAGAGAAATTGATTCAAGATTTCAAAAACTCCCCTTTTTCCCATAATCAATACTTCTCCCCACAAGAAGCCAACTTTTGACAAGAGAGATAATAAAAGAGTTTTGACAAACCAAAAGCTCTATTCTACTATTTTCAAAATCTCTCAAGTGGTAGCTGATCCATTTATTGCTTTGGCCTTTATTTTCTCCCCCTTTGGCATGAAGCACCAAAACAGGATCAATCTTGGCCTTAAAACCCCATTGCCTCACCAAAATCTTCAATAAGAATACAAAGGCAATAAGAGTACATGAGATGAACTTGGAATAAGTTACCCTCTCACCTGAGTGCAGTGGAAGTCTTTCATGGTCCAAGGCCACCTTTTCCCTTTCAAACCTCCTTTGAGACTAAAATAAGCAAACTCAAGCACATGGTTAGTCTCAAAGGGTCAAGTTGTAACACAGCTCACCCTAAAAATGTGCATCACTTTGCAACGGACTTGTGAGGTCCAGGGAGTGTTTGTACAACTTGAGCACCATAACTAAGCAACAAAATGCATAAGGAACATGATCAAAGGCATAAACACGTGTATGCTATAAATCAATCCAAGTTCCGCGAATCTAAGACATTTAGCTCACTACGCAACCTGCAAAAGGTCTTCTCATCTAGAGGCTTGGTAAAGATATCGGCTAGCTGGTTCTCGGTGCTAACATGGAACACTTCGATATCTCCCTTTTGCTGGTGGTCTCTCAAAAAGTGATGCCGGATGTCTATGTGCTTTGTGCGGCTGTGCTCAACAGGATTTTCAGCCATGCAGATAGCACTCTCATTATCACATAGGAGTGGGACTTTGCTCAGATTGTAGCCAAAGTCCCTGAGGGTTTGCCTCATCCAAAGTAGTTGCGCGCAACACTGTCCTGCGGCAACATACTCGGCCTCAGCGGTGGATAGGGCAACGGAAGTTTGTTTCTTAGAGTTCCACGACACCAGGGACCTTCCTAAGAATTGGCACGTCCCCGATGTACTCTTCCTATCGACCTTACATCCAGCATAGTCGGAATCTGAGTACCCAATCAAGTCAAAGTTAGACCCCTTTGGATACCAGATCCCGAAGCAAGGCGTAGCGACTAAATATCTAAGAATCCGCTTCACAGCCATGTTGGGGCGAAGGCAAAGACGCCACCCTTCGCTCGAGGCCTTCGCTGCAGTCGCTGGTCTGACAGAAACAAAACGGGCAGGGACACCCTTCGCTCCATTCGGCGCCAGACGAAGGCCTGCGACGACGTCATCCCACGGCGCGGCCTCGTCCAGCTCTAAGGCCCACGTGTGATCTGGCCCATTGTAACGGGCCCTGCGTGGCCGCCTTTGTGTTACGGGCCTAATTTGTAAAGGCATTCTTGTAATTACAGCTTGTAACCCTGCTTTATGGGAATATTCTGGGGATAAACTAGGTGTCTGAGGGCACATGCGTCCTTAACACAAGGCGCTGGGCACTCAGATACCTATAAATACCCCCGCACAGTGCCCGTGAGAGGCTAGATCAACAGAGCTATTGCTTCTAGCACGTAACCCTGTTGTCACCACTGTTCATCCTTGTTGGCCTCCCTGCAGTTGAGAGCAAGCGCCAACATTTGGCGCCCACCGTTCGTGCTACGACAAAACCACCCGCGATGGCACCCAAGAGAGCTAACCCGAAGGCTGACGAGGCTGCGAAGGCAGCACTGCTCGCCGCAAGAAAGGGCAAGGCCCTCGTCCTCACCCAATCCACCCACCAAGAGGCTACTGAAGACAATGTTCCCCGCACCTGCGAAGACGACACCTTCCGCACCTGCGGGCCCGAAGGACAATCGTAGCCGCCCCCAGGCTTCGCCCCACTGGAAGGCGCGGATCTCACCGAGGACGGCGAGGTCCTCGGCGTCTCAACAGAAGAACAGCTACAGCTGCGCGCCCTGCGCCTCAAGAACCGCAATCTCCAGAGGCAGAAAGAGATACTGGAGGCCAAGCGCCAGCGTGTGTCCGCACTAGCCAAGGTGCGGCAAATGATACGCGACGAGGAGCAGAAGGCCCAAGACCTCGAGCGCGAGATCGCGCTGATGCAGCGCGAAGGCCACCTCGGTCTACAGCAAGAGCCACCCCTCCAGCAGCGCGCACAACCGGAAGACACGCGTGAAGGCCACCTCGGCCTGCAGCATGGCCCACCCCTGCAACACCGGGCGCAGCCGGAGAACCCGCGTTTCCCCCAGCATGACTACACCTTCCAGCACGGCGCGCCATTCCAAGGGGTCAACTACCTCGACGAGCGAAGTCCCCTGGCGCCACACCTGCAAGTGACGCCTTGGCCAGCTAACTTCCGAGCAGGGACCTATCCCAAGTACAACGACAGCACCGACCCGGCGCAATACATAATGAGTTATCAGGTCGCCGTTGTGTCCGCCGGAGGGGACGATGCCACAATGGCGAAGTCTTTCATCATCGCCCTAGAGGGCCCAGCACTCACCTGGTTCACCAGATTGCCTCCGATGTCCATTGATTCATGGAGAAGTCTCAGGGACAAGTTCCTGCTCAACTTCCAAGGGTACCGCCCAGACACCGACGCCTTGGCCGAGCTCTCGCTCTACAAGCAGCTGGAAAAGGAGACTCTACGGGAGTATTACCGCAAATTCTTAACACTCAAGTCACAGCTGCCCTCCGTCGATGATCAGATCGCTATCCACTACGCCATCAGTGGCCTTCGCGCCGGCGTCCTCTACAGTCATTGCATCAGAGATCCACCCAAAAACCTCCAGGAGCTATATCAGCTCTTTGAGAAATATGCCAAATCCGAAGAGCTCCACCAGCGCAAAGTTGAGTCACAACGGAAGCCCAAAGATGCCCCGCAGTCCAGCCGCACATGGACGAGGACTCCGCAGCCAGACTCCAGTCGAGATGGCCGCAGTCAGCCGCAAGTGCACAACATCGCCAACCAGCAGCCGGCTGCTAACCCCCCACGTCGCCAGGAATATCCCCCCAGGGCCACGGAAATGGAACTCGTGGCAGGGGCCGAGGGCGCGCGCAGCCGCCGCGCCGATTCTACTGCCTCTTCCACGGCGAAGACTGCGCCCACCAAACCAAAGACTGCCCCGAAACGAAGGCCACCAGAGACAGAATGGCGAGGGCGCAGCCAGCCGACAACCCCAGAATTGTCGCGCTTAATTACCAGTCACCCCCTCCACCATATATTCACGCTCCCGCCCCGCATCCACCGCACCACGCTTACCAACACCATCAGGAAGTACAAATCGTACCTCCTCCACCCCCACCACCACACCAGCAACACCAAAACATCCCCCATGCCCCAAAGCAGGAAGACTTCGCCGATCAACCATATCGCGGAGTCATTCACATGATAACAGGGGGGTCCAGCACTGACTTCGATACCAAGCGGCAGAAGCGGGACCACTACCGCAGCATCAACCACGTCGCCGTCACTGGCCCAGTCGTGCAGACAAAGTGGTCCCACATACCGCTAACCTTCGATGCACGAGACGTCGACCTGCGCAGCGCCCCCCACATCGACGCGATGGTCATCAATTGCAGCGTGGCAGGCTGGGACTTACACAAAGTCCTAGTCGACAACGGCAGTCAGGCGGACATCATCTTCCTCCACGCCTTCGACCGCATGGGCATAAGCCACAACCTGCTCAAGCCTTCGGACAACCCGTTGTATGGCTTCGGCGGCAAGGGCACCTTTCCCGTTGGCAAAATAGAGTTGCCCCTCTCCTTCGGTGTAGCACCCAATGCCCGAAGTGAGCAAGTAACCTTCGATATTGTCGACATGGTATATCCATACAACACCATCATGGGCCGGGGCTCCATCAATAAATTCGAAGCTGCCATACACGGACTGTACCTATGTATGAAGATACCAGGTCCGCTAGGCGCTATTACAATCTACGGCAACCAGCAGACGGCGCGCAACATAGAGCGGGACTTCGTGCCTGGTCAGAGGAACGTGCACTGTCTCACGACCCAGCGCGAGGTCCCTGCGCCCGCCAGCCCAACCGATAAGCAGCATGACAAGGCACAGTTACAGAGCCAGGACGGAACAAAGACTGTCCCCCTCGATCAGGCCATTCCCAAGCAGACAGTCACTGTCAGCGAAGACCTTACCTCACATGAAGAAGAGAAGCTCCTCTGCTGCCTGGCCAAGAATAAAGATGTCTTCGCCTGGTCCGCCCTCGACCTGGTCGAAGTCAGCCGATCCATAATTGAGCACAGCTTGGGAATTGACCCTTCGGTGGGACCAAAAAAGCAAAGGCTTCGCAAAATGTCCGACGAAAAGACAGAGGCCACCAAGGCGGAGGTGCACCGCCTCCTAGAAGCTAAATTCATCGAGCCCGTGGCTTACCCCACTTGGCTCTCCAATGTCGTAATGGTACAGAAAAAAGCGGGAAATGGCGAATGTGCATAGACTTCACCAGTCTCAATAAGGCCTGCCCAAAGGACAATTTCCCGTTGCCGCGGATCGACAAAATAGTCGATAGCGCGGCCGGATGCGAGGTCATGTCACTCCTCGACTGCTTCTCCGGCTATCACCAGATATACATGAAGGAGGAAGACAAGGCTAGCACCAGCTTTATAACACCCTTCGGCACTTATTGCTTCATCAGAATGCCGGAGGGACTCAAGAATGCCGGGTCCACCTTCTCCAGACTCACCAAGACGGTACTTGAAGGGCAGGTTGGCAGAAATATATTTACATATGTGGACGACATCGTCGTCGCCAGCAAGAATAAGGAGGACCATCTCGCCGACCTCGCCGAGACATTCGCGAACATGCGAGATGCACGACTCCGCCTAAACCCGGAAAAGTGTGTCTTCGGCGTTCGCCAGGGCAAGATATTGGGCTACCTGGTGTCACACCGCGGCATTGAGGCCAACCCGACCAAGATCCAGGCCATCGTCGATATGTCGCCTCCGCAGTCCGCCAGGGACGTCCAGCGTCAACAGATTCATCTCCAGGTCCGCCGAGCGAAGTCTCCCCTTCCTCAAAACACTCCGCGGTGCAAAAGACTTCGCCTGGGGACCGGAGCAGGCAGCGGCCTTCGCCTCACTAAAACAGTACCTGTCGGAGCTGGCCACCCTCACGAGCCCCGACTCCTCGCTCCCCCTATTGCTCTATGTCGCGGCTTCGCCGCACGCGGTCAGCGAGGCACTAGTGTAGGAGCAGACAGTTGAGGGCGCGGTCAGACAGTGCCCTGTTTACTATGTCTCCGAAGTCCTGACACCGTCCAAATGCAACATGACAGAGCTGGAGAAGATCGCCTACGCAGTTGTTATGTCTTCGCGCAAACTGCGCCATTACTTTGAAGCATTCAAGGTCCGAGTCACCTCAGACAGGGGGCTCGGCGAACTATTCAGAAACCCGGAGGCATCGGTGAGGATTGCCAAGTGGGCAGCCGAACTCTCCGGCTACCACATCACCTTCGAGCCCAGGACAGCCATCAAGTCACAAGTCCTGGCAGACTTCGTCGTCGACTGGACTGGGCCAATAACACAGCCAGTCCCGTTCACAGAGAAGGTTTGGACCATCCATTGCGACGGCGCATGGTGCCATGCGGGGGCAGGCGTCGCCGCAGTCATCACCTCACCAGCCGGAGTCAAACACAGATATGCAGCACGCCTCAGCTTCGCCCTGGAATCCGACAGATGCACAAACAATATAGCAGAGTATGAAGCGGTTATTCTCGGCCTCCGCAAGCTAAGAGCCCTCGGAGTCACCACATGTATCATCAAAACAGACTCCAAGATAGTTGCCGGCCAGGTCGAGAAAGACTATGCAGCAAAAGACCCCGTCATGCAATACCTCGCGGCCATCCGAAGTCTCGAGAGACAGTTCAAGGGATTCACCTTGCAGCATGTGGATAGGGCCAAGAACGAGGAGGCCGATGCATTGGCCAAGGCTGCCGCCAGGGGCGAGCCACTGCCCTCCGACGTGTTCTTTCACACCATCGGCACGCCAGCCGTCCGCAGCCCCGAAGGGCTCCAAATAACTAATGATAGCGAGGGCCACCGCATAGTCAACCTAATCATGACCGAAGACTGGCGGACACCAATAACCCTGTTCCTACAGGGGTACTATCATCCAACCGACGTCAGCGAGGCCAAGCGCCTCAGACATCGAAGCCGGGACTTCGCACTGATCGAGGGCCAACTCTACAAGAAAGGGGTCAGTCAGCCAATGCTTAAGTGCGTCACCGAAACCGAAGGCATGCAGATCCTATGTGAAGTCCACAGTGGCACGTGCGGCTCGCACGCAGGGCCAAGGGCCCTAGCTGCCAAGGTGATCCGCCAAGGGTTTTACTGGCCCGCAATGATCTGCGCCGCAAATCGGGTCACAAGGTCCTGCGAAGCCTGCCAGAAGTTTTCTCCTCGGTCAGGCAACCCCTCGCAGTATACAAAGCTGATTGCCCATACATGGCCTCTCCAGCGCTGGGGCCTGGACATTGTCGGGCCCCTGCCCACCGCTCAGGGGAACCTCAAGTTCGCCTTCGTAGCCGTCGAATACTTCACCAAATGGATCGAAGCGAGGGCTGTTTCTACAATAACATCAAGGACTGCCCAGAAATTCTTCTGGCAAAACATTGTTTGCCGCTTCGGAGTACCGTCCGAGCTAACAGTTGACAACGGCAAGCAGTTTGACAGCCAGGATTTCAAGGATTTTTGTTTTTCCATCGGCACCAAGCTTGCCTTCGCTTCAGTCTATCATCCGCAGTCCAACGGGGTCGTGGAGCGCGCCAATGGGAAAATCTTCACAGCTGTCAAGAAGATGCTCCTCGATGAAAAAAAGGCAGATGGACCGATTTATTACCGGAGGCAGTCTGGGCGCTAAACACAACTGAGTGCAGGGCGACTGGGTTCACTCCTTTCCGCCTTCTATACGGATCGGAGGCCATGACCCCGCAAGAAATAAAGCATGGGTCCCCGCGTACAGTTCCGTCAGCCGTCCCCGACGTGGACGAGCCAACTTCAAAAGATCTCATTGACGGAGACCGGGTCTTTGCCCTACAGGCCCTAAACAAATACCAAGCCCAGACCAAAGCATGGCGTGACCACGCAGTCATCCCGAGGGAGTTCAACGAAGGGGACCTCGTACTCGTCCGAACAGCTCGGACGGAGTCCAGAGGAAAGCTGGAGCCCAAGTGGGAGGGCCCCTTCATAGTCAAGACAAAAGCATCCCCCAGCGCCTACAGGCTCACAACGCCAAACGACGAGGACCTGGAGCACTCCTGGAACATCGACAACCTTCGCAAATTTTTTGTTTAACTCATTAGGGCTGTTTTCGCCCTTGTAATTCGCCAAAAACAATCTTGTACCGGCCCGCACTCTTTTCCTCCCGGGGGGGTGAGGTTTTTAACGAGGCGGAGCCATGTAATATATGTGAAAAAAAATCCCCCGCAAAAACATGTGTCGAAAAAAGACCGCGACAACGGTCTTCGGCATTCGACCAACTCAAGGTCACCGCGAGGCTAAGCGCTAGCCACCCTCGCGTGCGACAAATCCGCGCAGAAGTCGCCTAAGGGTGCAGCCGGACTAGCACAACAAGTGCGCAAAAACCGAAGTCCACCGCGAGGACTATCCGCGCAGAAGTCGCCTAAGGGTGCAGCCGGACTAGCACAACAAGTGCGCAAAAACCGAAGTCCACCGTGAGGACTATCCGCGCAGAAGTCGCCTAAGGGTGCAGCCGGACTAGCACAACAAGTGCGCAAAAACCGAAGTCCACCGCGAGGACTATCCGCGCAGAAGTCGCCTAAGGGTGCAGCCGGACTAACACAACAAGTGCGCAAAAACCGAAGTCCACCGCGAGGACTATCCGCGCAGAAGTCGCCTAAGGGTGCAGCCGGACTAGCGCAACAAATACGGAAAAGCCGAAGTCTACCGCAAAGACTGTCGCACCAGCATAGCATAGCAAAATATACCAGACAAAGCACACAATGCCTTCGCAGGCACAGGCAAGCGAGGGCACACAACCTCATCGTACAAAGCCTTTATACATATACATGCGAGGGCGCCACACTCTACATCGGCTCAACCTTAGGAATAATTCCCATCTCCCTATAATTAAACAACATTATCCTAAGCTCCTCCCCCGCAAAAAGACTTCACAGTTCCCCTTCCCCTGTACTCGCGGCGGCCGGCAAAGACAACAGTTCTTGCCGACCAGCCCTACTCACACGAAGCCGAGCCCCTTCCTCCGTGCTAACCCTACGCTTCGCAACCGCCCTTCGACGCCCGGTGCTAGTGCCTGGCACGTCTGGCGCGCCCGCGTCGTATGGCGTAGCCTCCGCCGCAGCCACATCCAAGGCCGCAAAATAATCCAAGTCCTCCTCCGACGACTCCTCAGTCCACTCAACCGAGCTCCCAGAGTCAGTAAAATCAAAAAACTCAGATACAGATTCACCATATCCATTACCACCTTCCGCGGTCGAAGCCGCCAAAATTTCAGTAGTAGCGGTTGCGTGCGCAGGCCCAAAATCTTGAACCTGCGCAGCAACCAAAATTCAGCAAAACATCCAAAATTCCCCAACCCTATACACCCACTACGCCACCTGCGAAGGCCCTGACGCTGCGGGAGCCTCCGCCGTTGCCTCCGCCGCCGCTTCCGCCGTCGTTTCCGCCGCCTCCGCCGCAGGATCTTCAGCACTCGGCACAGCAGCCGCGGGGGCATCAGGGGCGCCTTCGGCCACCTTTGGGGGCAGGTCTTCGCCGGCCGCAGCAGATGTGGGGGCAGCCGTCACGATCGCCGCGGTCTCCGGGGTTGGCTCCGGGGCGACCCCAGACGCGGCCTCCGCAGGGGTCGACTCCGGGTCAGGCAGCGCGCTGTTCAGCGCCCCGAAGTCGTCCACCCGCTCGCCACGCGCCGCCTGAGACAAAACACACAAAATTCAGCAAACACACGCACAGCCCGCACACAGCAAACGCCAAACAAACAACAACCTTACCTGAGCCCTCGCAGTCTCGGCCCGCTCCCTGACCACCTCCCGACCGTGCGGACCCCACATCCGGTCATAGAGGGCCCCGGCGGATTCCTTCACGACGGGGTCTTCGACCTTGTAGACATCCCGCTCAAAATCTTCATCTGCCTGGTCGAAGACCTCGAAGTGCCGGCACCCTTCGCGGGAGAGTGCGTTCATCGCCCCCTCGCAGGTGACCAGGGAGGCGTACGACATGAACCCCCCCACGACAGTGGGGAGTTCCTGCAGCTCCTCCTGTACCCATTGCAGACAACGAAGCCCGGGCTCTCGGTCCGGCACCTCGAAGTCACCGGTCCGCGCACCCAGCTCACGACATGTATCCATAAGCTGCGCGCGCGTCCGTTCAGCCTCCGCACGCATCGCGGCCTCGGCCCCCTTCGCGCGGCTCTCCAGGGCGGTGAGCCGCTCCTGCAGATGTCCGGAGAGCTCCTTGGCAAGATTGTCCTCCGTCCGCGCCAGTTTGGCTTCCGCCTGCGCAGCCTGCTCCTTGGCGATGGCCTCGTTTGCCTCCCTCCTCTCCACCGCCAGTTGGCGCCGGAGGTCAGCCTTCTCCCTCTCCAGGGCGGCCACCTTGTCCGTCAGCTTACGGCACTTGCTGTCGGAGGCCGATTTCTCACGGACAGCGTCAGCATGTTGCGTCCGAAGTCTCTCGACTTCGGCAGACACAGCTGCCGTGAGGGCCCCCGACGCAGTACGGCTGGCGAAGTCAGCCACCTGCAGAGCACACGTAAGGCCGTTGCCCCAAAAGAAAGAGGTGGGGAGAGAGTATAGCTCAGCGGACCTGACTCAGCGCCTCCGCCGCCTGACTCAGCGCCTCCGTCACCCCCTTCAGCCGGCGGGTCGCTGCGCCCGCCTCGTCCCTGACCACCGCGAGGGCCGACACCTCGCCTCCGGCGCCGAGAGCCTCGCCCCTCGCCTTCGGCACTATGGCAGCCGTCGCGATCGCCGCGCCAGACGCAACTATAGCAAGCTAGCCCTCGTCCGACCCTGCAACGCATCATCGAATTTAAAAATAATAATAATAATAATAACAATAATAATAATAAGCCAACGACTTACCGCCAAGATAGTCGTCCACAGTAATATCGGTGCCGAAGTCGGCAACACGCTTGCCCGACAACGGCAGCGCTCGGGCCGCCTTCGAAGCCTCCGCCACTCCGCTGGACGGCGGCACCGCCTTCGTTGGCTTGGAGCCTCCGGCGCCCGCCGTTGCCTCCGGCGCCTTGCTAGGTGCAGAGGCGCCCGCCTTCGCCGCCAGCGGCGGCTTGCCTCCGCCGGAGGCCGCAGCCTTCGCAGCCCCCCGCTGCCGCTTCGGCCTAGCTTCATGCAGCCTGACAGCCGCCTGGCGTTTTTGCACTGCCCCTTGGCGATCCTTGTCCATCACTGCCCACACAACAGCACCGATATTCCGCCCGTAAGGAAAAACTCTCCACTGACGAACCATACGAGATGTAAAACAGTCCTCGCCAGCCGCGCAGGGGATAGGAACATTCCTAGGCCAGCAACCCCCGGTAACCCTCAGCATCCGAGCCGAAGACTCCCGGAGCTCGGGCGAAGACATCCTTTCCCCCGGGGCCGCACACGTCCTCATCAACTCTCTAGCAAAACTATCAGACACCCCAAGTCCTCCCATCGCAGTACCTAATTTTCTCTTTTTTGAGGAAGGGGCGGCCGCCGGCGCAGGGTCGTCTCCAGTCTCCACCGCCGGCTTCTTCCCACGGCGGTCCGCTTCGTCTTGACCAGGATAGCCGTCGTACGGCAACTGATTTAATTCGAAGACCCTGTTCAAACGGTCATTTGACCCGCGGATATCAAAGCTGCGCTGGCCTTCCGTCCTCGGCACATACCGTCCCACGAGCCGCACCGCCCCGTCCTCCGCATCACGCACAAAGGCGGCCGGGTCGCGGTTTCGCAGATTCAGTGCGAAGGCAGGACTTCGCACCTCCCTTCCTCCATGAAAAGGCATCTGGCGAGGGCACACTTCGCCCAACGCCCAGCCATGTGCCAGTGGCCACACCCCGTACGCCACGAACTCTTCAACTAAATCACGCCCACTGCTCTGACCGGTGGCGCACCGAAGGGCGGATACACAGAGTAATAATGAGAGCACATCTCAGACGCGGGGAGTCCCTCATGGCCTTCGATAGTACCCTCAGCAACGTAAAACCAAAATTCATTCCAATTGCCCCACTTGTTGCGGGCGCACGGAACCAACTCCACTACTTGCATTGTGGTCTTGCCAGTCTTCGGCGTGAACGTGCATGACCCGAACTGGGCAACTTCGTCCCCAATCATCCTCTTCTGCCAGTGCAAACAATAATACTTCGCAAAAACTTCAACCGACGGCTGTCCGCCGTACGAAGTCGTCGCCCAGACATACTTCGACAGTGCCACCACGGCATTCGGTGTCAGCTGATGTATTTGAACATTGAATCTACGCAGGACTTCGCCAACAAACCGGTGCGCAGGCAAGCGGAGGCCAGCGGCGAAGAACGCCTCGAAAACGACCAACTCACCCTCCGGCTCGGGGACTTCCTCCGTCCCCGGAGCACGAGCAACTCCGCCGCCAAAGTAGCCCAACCGCTGCATATCTTCAACGCGGGCTGACGTCATCCGCGACACACCAAAATCAACAGAGTCGCCGGCGCGCAACTCCTCCACCATCAAGCTACTCAACGTCTCCTCAGACGAGGCGGCGGCCGGCGGCGTAGTGGCAGCGGAAGAAGAAGAGGACGACATTGCTACGTACCGTCGGCGGCGGCGGGCGGTCTGCTTCACTCGAGCCAGATCTCCGGCGAGCAAGAGCACGGCGGGCAGACGAGCAGCAAGACGGCGGGCGGCTAGGGTTTTCGCGGAGCGCGGAAGGCAAAGTTCAAAAAGCGCTGACCCCCGCCCCCTTTTATAGGCAGGGCGCGGCTCTTCGGGAAACCCGCAACCCGACAGGGCGCGGCGCTTCGGGAAGCCCACAATCCAACAGTACGCCGTCCATCAACGGTCACATCAAAAACCCCCGCGGAACCACTTCGAGCGAGGGCAGCGTCTCCGCCATCTAGCGACGTCTTCGGCACCAGGTGACTTTGTCGAACTGGTCCCTCGGAGGGCAAATGTTGGGGCGAAGGCAAAGACGCCACCCTTCGCTCGAGGCCTTCGCTGCAGTCGCTGGTCTGACAGAAACAAAACGGGCAGGGACACCCTTCGCTCCATTCGGCGCCAGACGAAGGCCTGCGGCGACGTCATCCCACGGCGCGGCCTCGTCCAGCTCTAAGGCCCACGTGTGATCTGGCCCATTGTAACGGGCCCTGCGTGGCCGCCTTTGTGTTACGGGCCTAATTTGTAAAGGCATTCTTGTAATTACAGCTTGTAACCCTGCTTTATGGGAATATTCTGGGGATAAACTAGGTGTCTGAGGGCACATGCGTCCTTAACACAAGGCGCTGGGCACTCAGATACCTATAAATACCCCCGCACAGTGCCCGTGAGAGGCTAGATCAACAGAGCTATTGCTTCTAGCACGTAACCCTGTTGTCACCACTGTTCATCCTTGTTGGCCTCCCTGCAGTTGAGAGCAAGCGCCAACAAGCCACTAAGTGACACTCCTTAGGATTGGATTGAAATCTAGCACACATGCATACGCTAAGCATAATATCCGGTCTACTAGCACATAAATAAAGCAAAGAACCTATCATGGACCGGTATGCTTTTTGATCAACAGACTTACCTCCTTTGTTGAGGTCGGTGTGTCCGTCAGTTCCCATCGGCGTCTTTGTGGGCTTGGCGTCCTTCATCCCAAACCGCTTTAGCAAATCTTGTGTATACTTCGTTTGGGAGATGAAGGTGCCGTCCTTGAGTTGCTTCACTTGGAACCCAAGGAAGTAGTTCAACTCGCCCATCATCGACATCTCGAATTTCTGTGTCATCACCCTGCTAAACTCTTCACAAGACTTTTGGTTAGTAGAACCAAATATTATGTCATCGACATAAATTTGGCACACAAAAAGATCACCATCGCAAGTCTTAGTGAAAAGAGTTGGATCGGCTTTCCCAACCTTGAAAGCATTATCAATTAAAAAGTCTCTAAGGCATTCATACCATGCTCTTGGGGCTTGCTTAAGTCCATAAAGCGCCTTAGAGAGCTTACACACGTGGTCGGGGAACCGTTCATCCTCGAAGCCAGGGGGTTGCTCCACGTACACCTCCTCCTTGATCGGCCCGTTGAGGAAAGCGCTCTTCACATCCATTTGGTACAACCTGAAGGAATGGTGAGCGGCATATGCTAGCAAAATACGAATTGATTCTAGCCTAGCCACAGGAGCGAATGTCTCCTCAAAGTCCAAACCTGCGACTTGGGCATAACCTTTTGCCACAAGTCGAGCCTTGTTCCTTGTCAACACTCCGTGCTCGTCCTGTTTGTTGCGGAACACCCACTTGGTTCCCACAACATTTTGCTTGGGGCGAGGCACCAGTGTCCAAACTTCATTGCGCTTGAAGTTGTTGAGTTCCTCCTGCATGGCCAACACCCAGTCCGGATCTAGCAAGGCCTCTTCTACCCTGAAAGGCTCAATAGAAGAGACAAAGGAGTAATGCTCACAAAAATTAACTAATCTTGAACGAGTAGTTACTCCCTTGCTAATATCACCCAATATCTGGTCGACGGGATGATCCCTTTGAATCGTCGCTCGAACTTGGGTTGGAGGTGCCTGAGGTGCTTCTTCCTCTTCAACTTGAACATCCTGTGCTCCCCCTTGATCATGCGCCTCCACTTGAGGTACCTGTTCGTCATCTTGAGTTGGGGGATGCACCATAGTTGAGGAAGACAGTTGATCTTGCTCTAATTGTTCCTGAGGCCGTACATTTCCAATCGCCATGGTGCGTATTGCGGCCGTTGGAACGTCTTCTTCATCTACATCATCAAGATCAACAACTTGCTCTCTTGGAGAGCCATTAGTCTCATCAAATACAACGTCGCTAGAGACTTCAACCAAACCCGATGATTTGTTGAAGACCCTATACGCCTTTGTATTTGAATCATAACCTAATAAAAACCCTTCTACAGCTTTGGGAGCAAATTTGGAATTCCTACCCTTCTTCACTAGAATGTAGCATTTACTCCCAAATACACGAAAGTACGATACATTGGGTTTGTTACCAGTTAGCAGCTCATATGAAGTCTTCTTGAGGAGGCGGTGAAGGTAGACCCGGTTGATGGCGTGGCAAGCCGTGTTCACGGCTTCCGACCAAAAGCGCTCGGGGGTCTTGAACTCTCCAAGCATAGTCCTCGCCATATCTATGAGCGTCCTGTTCTTCCTCTCTACCACACCATTTTGCTGAGGTGTGTAGGGAGCGGAGAACTCGTGCTTGATCCCCTCCTCCTCAAGGAACTCCTCCACTTGAAGGTTCTTGAACTCGGACCCATTATCGCTTCTTATCTTCTTCACCTTGAGCTCAAACTCATTTTGAGCTCTCCTTAGGAAGCGCTTTAGGGTCCCTTGAGTTTTAGACTTATCCTGCAGAAAGAACACCCAAGTGAAGCGGGAAAAGTCATCAACAATAACTAGACCATACTTACTTCCTCCTACGCTCAGATAGGCGACAGGTCCGAAGAGGTCCATATGCAGCAGCTCCAGAGGTCTTGAGGTGGTCATCACATTCTTGCTGTGATGTGCTCCTCCCACTTGTTTACCTGCTTGACAAGCTGCACAAGGTCTATCTTTTTCTAATTGCACGTTAGTCAAACCTATCACGTGTTCTCCCTTTAGAAGCTTGTGAAGGTTCTTCATCCCCACATGTGCTAAGCGACGATGCCACAGCCAGCCCATGCTAGTCTTAGCGATTAAGCATGCATCTAGACCGGCCTCCTCTTTTGCAAAATCAACTAAATAAAGTTTGTCGTCTAGTACACCCTTAAAAGCTAGTGAACCATCACATCTTCTAAAGACAGACACATCTACATTTGTAAATAGACAATTATATCCCATATTACATAATTGACTGACAGATAGTAAATTATATCCAAGAGACTCAACTAAAAACACATTAGAGATAGAGTGCTCATTGGATATTGCAATCTTGCCTAAACCTTTCACCTTGCCTTGGTTCCCATCACCGAATATGATTGAATCTTGGGAATCCTTATTCTTGACGTAGGAGGTAAACATCTCCTTCTCCCCCGTCATATGGTTTGTGCATCCGCTGTCGATAATCCAGCTTGAGCCCCCGGATGCATAAACCTGCAAGGCAAATTTAGGCTTGGGTCTTAGGTACCCAACTCTTGTTGGGTCCTACAAGGTTAGTCAAAATTGTCTTAGGGACCCAAATGCAAGTTTTATCACCCTTGCATTTTGCCCCTAACTTCCTAGCAACTATCTTCCTATCCTTTCTACAAATAGCAAAGGAAACATTTAAAGCATGATAAATTGTAGAGGGTCCATTCATAACTTTCCTAGGAGCATGAACAAAATTCTTTCTAGGCACATGATGAATATTTTTCCTAGGCATATCTCTACAATGCATATAGGAAGAACTTGAAGCATACATAGCATAGGAATCATAGGTATGTGAATCAAAAGCATTACAACTCCTATAAGACTGTCTTCTATCATTGTACATAAAAGCATGGTTCTTTTTATTACTACTTGCCATAGGGGCCTTCCCTTTCTCCTTGGCGGAGATGGGAGCCTTATGGCTTGTTAAGTCCTTGGCTTCCCTCTTGAAGCCAAGTCCATCCTTAATTGAGGGGTGTCTACCAATCGTGTAGCCATCCCTTGCAAATTTTAGCTTATCGAAATCACTTTTGCTAGTCTTAAGTTGGGCATTAAGACTAGCTACTTCATCATTTAATCTCGAAATTGAAACTAGGTGTCCATTACAGGCATCAATATCAAAATCCTTACACCTAGTGCAAATCATAACATGTTCTACACAAGAATTAGATTTATTTGCTACTTCTAATTTAGCATTTAAATCATTGTTAACACTTTGTAAAGTAGAAATGGTTTCATGACACGTAGATAGTTCACAAGAAAGCATTTCATTTCTTTTAACTTCTAAAGCATAGGATTTTTGTGCCTCTACAAATTTGTCATGTTCATCATACAACAAATCCTCTTGCTTTTCTAAAAGCCTATCCTTTTCATTCAAGGCATCAATCAATTCATTGATTTTATCAATTTTATTTCTATCCAATCCCTTGAACAAGCTAGAGTAATCTATTTCCTCATCACTAGATTCGTCTTCACTTGAAGAAGCATAAGTAGAGTCTCGAGTACATACCTTCTTCTCCTTAGCCATAAGGCATGTGTGACGCTCGTTGGGGAAGAGGGATGACTTGTTGAAGGCGGTGGCGGCGAGTCCTTCATTGTTGGAGTCGGACGAGGAGCAGTCCGAATCCCACTCCTTGCCAAGATGAGCCTCGCCCTTTGCCTTCTTATAATTCTTCTTCTTCTCCCTCTTGTTCCCTTGGTCCTGATCACTATCATTGTCGGGACAGTTAGCAATAAAATGACCAATCTTACCGCATTTGAAGCATGAGCGCTTCCCCTTGGCTTTGGTCTTGCTTGGCTGTCCCTTGCGACCCTTAAGCGCCGTCTTGAATCTCTTGATGATGAGGGCCATCTCTTCATTATTAAGTCCGGCTGTCTCAATTTGTGCCACCTTTCTAGGTAGCGCCTCCTTGCTTCTTGTTGCCTTGAGAGCAAGGGGTTGCGGCTCGTTGATCGGACCATTCAAGGCGTCGTCCACTAACGAATTTTCCAAGGACTTCTTCGGGCGACATTTTGGTGTACCTAGGATTCTCACGAATATTATTCACCAAATGAGGATCAAGAATGGTAAAGGACCTTAGCATTAGTCGGACGACGTCGTGGTCCGTCCATCGCGTGCTTCCGTAGCTCCTTATTTTGTTGATAAGGGTCTTGAGCCGGTTGTATGTTTGTGTCGGCTCCTCGCCCCTTATCATCGCGAACCGTCCAAGCTCGCCCTCCACCAACTCCATCTTGGTGAGCAAGGTGACGTCGTTCCCCTCATGAGAAATCTTGAGGGTGTCCCAGATCTGCTTGGCGTTATCCAAGCCGCTCACTTTGTGGTATTCATCCCTGCACAACGAAGCTAGAAGAACAGTAGTAGCTTGTGCATTCTTATGAATTTGTTCATTAATGAACATGGGACTATCCGAACTATCAAAGTGCATTCCACTCTCTACAATCTCCCATATACTAGGATGGAGAGAGAATAGGTGACTACGCATTTTGTGGCTCCAAAATCCGTAGTCCTCCCCATCAAAGTGTGGAGGCTTGCCGAGAGGAATGGAGAGCAAATGTGAATTTGAACTTTACGGAATACGAGAGTAGTCAAAAGAAAAGTTCGAATTAACCGGTTTCCTTCTCTCGTAGTCATTGTGGTCGTCGTCCTTTTGGGAAGAAGTAGACTCATCGCTGTCGTCGTAGTAGACGATCTCCTTGATGCGCCTCGTCTTCTTCTTCTTCCCTTCCTTCCGTCTATGGCCCGAGCCGGAGTCGGTAGGTTTGTCGTCCTTTGGCTCGTTGACGAAGGATTCCTTCTCTTTATCGTTGATCACGATACCCTTCCCCTTAGGATCCATCTCTTCGGGCGGTTAGTCCCTTTGTGAAGAGAACGACTCCGATACCAATTGAGAGCACCTAGAGGGGGGGGTGAATAGGTGATCCTGTGAAACTTGAAAACTTAAGCCACAAAACTTGGTTAATCGTTAGCACAATAATTGCCAAGTGGCTAGAGAGGAATCCTCAACAAAACACAATAACCAACAAGGATCAATCACAGAGATGGCACGGTGGTTATCCCATGGTTCGGTCAAGACCAACGCTTGCCTACTCCACGTTGTGGCGTCCCAACGGACGAGGGTTGCAATCAACCCCTCTCAAGCGGTCCAAAGACCCACTTGAATACCACGGTGTTTTGCTTGCTTTTACTCAATCCCGTTTGCGAGGAATCTCCACAACTTGGAGCCTCTCGCCCTTACACTTTAAGATCACAAAGAAACACAGAGCAAGGGAGGGATTAGCAACGCACTCAAGACAAGAAATCACAGCAACACCACGCACACAAGTCGCAAAGAGAGCTCTCAACACAACTCAAAGAGTTCACCACTCAACTAGAGCTCTAATTGCTATCGCAAAGAATCAAAGGCGCGGAATCGATGTCTTGGTGCTTAGGAATGTTGTAAGAATGCTTCGTGTGCTCCTCCATGCGCCTAGGGGTCCCTTTTATAGCCCCAAGGCAGCTAGGAGCCATTGAGAGCAATCTAGGAAGGCTGATCTTGCCTTCTGTCGACTGGCGCACCGGACAGTCCGGTTCACACCGGACATGTCCGGTGCCCGATTTCTTTCCATAAATGGCGCAGCTGACCGTTGGCTGCCAGAGAGCCGTTGGTGCACCGGACATGTCCGGTGCACACCGGACAGTCCGGTGCCCCCTTCTAGCCGTTGGCTCGGCCACGTGTCCCGCGCAGATCGCGCGGCCGACCGTTGGTCCGGCCGACCGTTGGCTCACCGGACAGTCCGGTGCACACCGGACAGTCCGGTGAATTATAGTCGTACGTCGCCGGTGAATTCCCGAGAGCGGCCAGTTCACTCGAGCCAGCCTGGCGCACCAGACACTGTCCGGTGCACCACCGGACAGTCCGGTGCTCCCAGACTGAGCAGACTTTGGCTGAACAAAGCCATCTCATTTCAAATTCGATTTTTCATGTTTCCAGCACTTAGACACAATACATTAGTCTCTAAAACAATGTACTAAGTCTGAGAAACATACCTTTATCCTTGATTTGTACTTTGTCCACCATTTTACACTTAGGCACTCGTGTTGGGCACTAAATCACCAAAATACTTAGAAATGGCCCAAGGGCACATTTCCCTTTCAGCAGTTAACCTTTCAAGAGCAACTCCAAGAAATTAGTCAAAAAGATTAGCTAAATTTACCGATTTAGCTAGTCTCTAAAAAATAAATTTTACAAAAAAGGATTAGATTAGTCTAACAGGCTCTATAAACTAAGAACCCTATATGTCAAGTGAAGCAGGTTATTCAAAAATATAGATGGAAGGTGTAGAGATCTAGAGATACTAAATTTGAAGAGCAATTTATAAAGTCTGCTGGAGACATTTTTCTTCTAATATTAACCAAATTTAACTTTACAAAACGATCTGACTAGTCTCTTGGGTTGCTAAAATACTAGATGAACACCTCTAATTTTGGTACCGAGTGAGTTGTATATTTTATCGGGCTGTTTGAATCAATAGCATCTGCCAGTACATAGGTACGACTCTTTGTGACCAAGAGCAACATAAACTACTTCAAGTTGAGTTTACCTATCCAGTCAAAAATATATTTTGGGTTTAAACTAACCGCGCCCACCGTGGTTGATATAGCGAGAGTTTTCTCAAACTAGGACTACTTGCTCTAGGTAATCCGGAATCCATTTTTGAGAAACGAAATAAAAAAACAATGACAATCTATTTCTACATTTTTGTTGTCTTGGACTGATTATTCTAGCTTATTAATGCATTTCGGATGAGGAGATGCACCGGACCTGTCGGTCCCTGATTACTATTTATAGGGAACCCCATGGTATATCTTTACTACTATTAAGGCTGTAAGGGGTAGGCTGCCTCCTTGCGTTCTGCCTTTTTTCATTTCCTGTTTTGCCCTCCTACCCGCACACCTCACCTGCCCGCGTCGCCTCCTCTCCTGTCCTCCGCGCGCGTTGGGCGAGCAGCCAACTCCCCCACCAAACCCTAATCACTCCGGCGCCACGCCGCGCCGCGCCGCACGGACCTGCCTCGATCCGCTCCAGCGGTCGCCCGCCGAGGTGGTTGCGCTTGCGCTTTCGCGCGCAGGTCCCCGTGGGTCTCTGCGCGCAGCGGGACCCGTCCACGGCGGCGAGGCGCGAGCTTCAAGGCGGGCGCAGGCGGAGGGGCGGAATTGCTCGGGCGATGACACGGAGGCTCGCGGCCGCGGCTTCGCGTCCGAGGCCGTGAATGGGAGTGGCGGGGCGCTGCGGGCGGCGACTGCGTACATGGAGGCCGGGGCACCGCCCCTGATTTGGATGATTTTGGATCTGGTTCTCACGTGCATATGAGCTTGTGGGAGAACGATCAGAATGTCTTTATGGGGTCAAGTAAAGATAACTTTCATGGAATGTCAAAAACTGGAGAACAGTTCCTTGCTGGAGTGTATCATCACCTTTTGTCAATATTGGCATTTACCGCTCCTCACCCAAACAGGTAATGTTTTCTATTAACGCTTCTAATTATGTCATGTAATTCAACTGAAAATCTTTGTAACTCAATACATTGTTTGTTTCTCACATAAGCTGCAAGATTTTTACAAGATGTCAATTCATATATCCCTATAATCTAGAGAGCTTAATTTGCTACTTCTCTGACAAAATGCCAGGATACTGATGAAACCATTTGAACAGTATGTTATGTGCTCCCTATTTAATGATCAGATTCACTTGATTGTTTTTTTTGTATAGCTACGATCGGATTCAGCCAGATACTTGGAGTGGAGCTTATCTATGCTGGGGGAAAGAGAACAGGGAGGCTCCATTAAGAACCGCATGCCCACCTGGTGTGCCTCTTGATTTAGTCAGCAACTTCGAGATCAAATCCTTCGATGGTTGCGCAAATCCGCACTTGGGTCTTGCTGCTATCGTAGCTGCTGGCATCGATGGGCTAAGAAGACACCTTAAGTTACCTGAGCCAATTGGTATGAATTCCTTTATGCCAGGCCTTTCCTTTTGGTTATTGTTTCCAAAATTTATGCCTTGCTGGTAATATTTGGAAACAATCCTAACAACCAGATAAGTGATAAGCGCTCGGTACTAAATGAATAAACATCATTACCACAATATGCAAGTATCTTATGTGATTCGTGTTCTTTGTAGAATTAAACCCTTCTGATCACTCTTCAAAACTGAAAAGGCTACCGCAGAACTTGCAGGAATCTGTAGAATCGCTTTCTGTAGATAAGGTTTTGCATGAGTTAATTGGTGATAAACTTGTCACAACTGCTATAGCTATACAGAAGGTCAGCATTCTTTAATTTTCTTTTTTTAGCATGTTTAATTTCTTTTTTTATCGTTTTAGTTTTAAATATTCTGTACGAAAATATTTTGTTCCAACGGTTAACTTCGGATTCTCATATCCTGTGACTGAACTTTTGTCTTTTGATACCCAGTGTTTCTCTTATCAAATAATAAAGGTTCTTTAAATTTTTAAAATGAGAAATGTTAGGTGTCTTCACCATGGTATTAAGGTATCAAAGAAAATGATAGAGATAGGAGATAGACGAATCTCTAGGACCGTTGAATGAAGATGTTAATATAACAGTATATACAAAGATACGGAGATACAAGTTGCTTAAGCATGATACTAAGTCTTCTACGTGGTGATTGGTGGTTGATTAAATGCAAGTGTGGGTAAATGCCATTTGAATAAGACATAATTATTGCCGCATGCATGTATGGCTCACACGTACGGAGTAGCTTATGCTGCTTTCACCACTAGAATAAGGCTCAGGCTGTCGCTAAGTACATTTTTTTGGTATTTTAGTGTTATGGGTTTGTAATGCTATTGAGTCTTAAATCTCTGCAGTCATGGACGATTTTCTTGGCTCATCCTGTGGTTATAATTTGCAACCCATTCTGAATGCTTATATGCAGGGTACAGTCGATGGCTCAGTTCTCTGAAAGCAGTGATGTTTACAGCTTTAGAGTTTTTCTTTTGGAGCTAATTACTGGCAGGGAAGCAGCTTCCTTGATACCTACAGAGTCCAGAGAATATTTGGCACACTGGGTAATTTCTACTGACATGTAGCTGTAAGTTATCTAGAAAGGAAAGTTATGGAGTTCTGCTTAATCTCCAGCAAAATATCATTCTTGTGTTTAGTGTACCTAACTGTGAAGTCAGGCCACACGTTTCCAAAACTTGAAAACAACTAGAGCATAAACTGTTTTCATAGTTATTAGGAGTGAGAAGTGTTTGTCATGTTGTAGGATCACATAACTTCTTATTATGATATATTATTGAATACTGAAAGTCCTTGTTGATGTTTGATAATGGATACAACTAATTGTACCTTAGTTGAGACACTTTTTAAGAGGAAAATAACAATTTGAAAAAAGTGCTGCAGTTTCTCGTGCATAAGGATATTTGTTTTACGCGAAAGGGCCACTAGCGTAAAGGATATTTCTTTTACTCACTGCTTACTGAAAACACATTTTCTTGTCACATTGAATGATCGAAAGATGGAAGCGCATTTCAGTTCAAATGAACTGATTGACCCAAGATTAGCCGGCAACTTCACTGCAGAAGGTATGAAGGAGCTTGTTGGTCTGGCCTTCCAATGCTTGAACCCATCATCAAGACGCCGACCAAGGATGAGGCTTCAAGATTATCACGATGTTATCTGTGCGGATCTATTTTGTATTTTTTATGCCTAACAATGTTTGTATGTTGAAATCATCCTTAGTTATTGGTTGTTCTTAGCTTCAAGATTATTTACATGCACCCGTTTAGATTTTTTTGGTCTTGTTGAACTTCTTTCCTCACTGGGTCACTGGGA
Organism: Zea mays; assembly: GCF_902167145.1. Classification (NCBI taxonomy): domain Eukaryota; kingdom Viridiplantae; phylum Streptophyta; class Magnoliopsida; order Poales; family Poaceae; genus Zea; species Zea mays. Next base: position 149,109,556 of record NC_050104.1, on the reverse strand, counting down.
TATCTTATCTATTCTCATGACAGTGAATGAGTTCTTACGGTTGACCTCCCACAGTTCCTGACTTCCTGACATATCAGCCACTGTATTTTTAGTTGATTGACCGACCTGAGGGTGGATACTTGACTGCTGATTTACCAATGCCTCGGGGAGAAATTGTCATTGGAGGTCCAAATATAATTAAAGGTTTTTTCAAGAATTAAGCTAAAACAAATGAAGTCTACAAGGTATGGTGTTATCCTACCAATATATTCATAGATTGTTTCAGGCATTGAACTTTAACTTCTTCACACTTTCGCAGCAAGGAATCAAATACAGCAATTTCTCAGATTTGTGCCAGAAGCAAGAGGCTGTTAAAGAAGTGCTTGGATCTTTAGCAAAGGTTCGTGTTTTCTGTTCACCTGTCAGCATCTGTTTTCTTTATTATGTTGGATCACCACACATTCATACCTGACTCCACATTCCACTGAAAACAGAGATAACCTGTGGCAGTAAACAATTTGACAGAAAATGGCAGTTTTACATATTTTTTCATGTAGCGTTTAGAATGATTCAGCATGTATTCATGCCAAGAACACATGTAAAACTAACACATAGTTTGCATGTGTTTTATTCCCTAATATTCCTGAAGCCTACTTGGATCGCTGGTAAGTAATTTCTGTCCCTGGCATGCTGCTCTACACTACTCATTGTGAAGTGCATGTTCGTAAGGGATGTCATATTATTGAACATATCTTGATGCTGCCACTACCTGAATTTTGTGCAGGTGCGACGTTTACAGCTTTGGTGTCATATTATGGGAGCTGGCAACGCTTAGAATGCCATGGAGTGGGATGAATCCAATGCAGGTTGTGGGGGCAGTTGGTTTCCAGGATAGACGGCTTGATATTCCCAAGGAAGTTGATCCTCTGGTAGCAAGGATCATATTCGAATGCTGGCAGAAGTGAGTTATAAGAACTGAACCTGTTGTCTGATCAAAGTCTACTGTCTCAGCCATGGCACTTCAAATTTGTGCTAACATGTGCTCTGTCAATCGCCAGTGACCAAGTAAGCTACAATTTCTTTTGGTACACATGTACTTATTTTCTATTTCATGTGAGGTCAACATTGATATGAAGGATTATGTATTAATGTATGCTTTACATGTCTAAATAAGGCTTAATCATTAGTTCTGATTTTATTACCTGCAGGGTGGTGAAGATGATAACTTTGCTATTGTGTTTGCTGCTATGGGAGTGAACATGGAAAAAACTCAATTCTTGTAACGTGGTTTTGAAGAGAACAATTCCATGGAACGAGACACCCTTTTTCTAAATCTGGTACCTACAATGTTGGGTTGTGGTGGGAACGATTACAGATCAAAATAAACCCAATCAAGCAGCTCTTTAGTGCTTTTGCATATAAATGTATTTTATCATATTGGTTCCGTAGCAACGCACGGGCATATACCTAGTATGCAATGATGAACGCACGCTTGCTGTTATGATTACAGACAATCTGCAGTACGAGCACCAGATATTCTCTCTCTCAAGCTGGCTGCATGATTGCTAATGTAGGGCTACGTGGCAAGGGCATATGCGGCAGAAAATCCTACGTCTCGAGGATCTGTCCTTCATTCTAGAGAGAGAATTATCGAAGCAACCATGGAAGCAATATTTTCGAGTCTTGGCCGCATATATTATAATAGTGGCGTCTAAACAACAACACCATACCGGAGCGCTAATCTCGGTCCATGCTAATAATCGTCTGCTCGACACAAGTCCCCATCTCATCTCATCTGATGAAAAGGACAATGCTAAGTTGCTAACCAAAACCAAATAATGGCGTGCTCAAAAACAAAGTTCCCTCTCAAGAAGGTACAGCCAACGGAGCTCCAGCAATCAGGTGTGCGTGTGCCCCCGATCTGTTCGCTCAACAACCGTGTCGATGTCGTTGTCGTGTGTCCCCTCTTGCCAGGGGCGAAGCCAGCATTTGAGATTGAGAGGGATAAATTAGATTGAGAGGGGCTGTTAAGAGGTATTTTACATTATTTATATGGTGATTAGCTAAAAAAATTAGTAGCTTCTATAAAATTTGTAGAAGATTAGGGGAGACATTGCCCCCCTGTGCCCCTCCCTAGAATCGCCCCTGCTGGCTCTTGCAATTAAGTCGTCTGACGACTCTTGGGCCAGAGCCTTAAAGTTCACCCGACAAATCAGAGCAAACTACAGCGCCGGTGCACGGTGGTTGACAGTAAACAAGGAGGACGGCAAGAGCAAGATTCACGCGGTGCGCGGGCAACAAATGAACAAACTGAACTTTCTGCTCAGACCACCACGTTGCAATTGCAAAGGACATGACAAATGGCTGCGATATGTTACGAACATACTCGCGAAATACTGCTACTAGCTCGCAACCATAACAAAAACATACGTAAAACCATATTGACCATGTTAGAAACGAGGTTGAATTTAACGAATTAAGAAAAGAAAATATACCCTGCAGAGCGGCTCAAACTTAGGTTCTGTTTGGTTCCTTTAGTTCAGATACTAAAATTTATATGTCTACATGGACCCGAATCACAAGAAACAAGTCGACGGAGAAGGGAGATGATTCTATGTATGTCTCTGTATCGGAGGCTGCTACATATTCAAGGGTGGTAATAACATAAGTTTTGGAAAGGTAAAATAATCTTTTCATAATATACCTCCTCCACACGCTATGTCACACTCACGGCTCGGCATCGGCGACGATGAACCACATGCATGCATACATACTTTAAGCTTCTCTTCAGTTTTTTTAATTGTTTTTTTTTAATATTTTTTAACACGATCGTTAGTGCGATTGCGATTTCTTTGTCCTGTGACAGGCTAAAAGGCTGCGGTCTCACAGCTGTTGAGGTGCTCGTCCAAATGCCAGGGAATTTTCTTGGCCCACTACGACTTTACTGACACGGAGACAGTGAGACACCTGAGTGTCTGACCGACAGAAGCCGCACGCGTGGACGGGCGGCACATGCTGATGCTGATCTGGAATTCTGGATCGCGATCCGTTCCCGTGTTAAAAAGTTTTGCACCCGCCAGTAGGACCTGTAGCCATCACCAGAGTCCAGGCCTCCATGGGAGTTAACGAACGGTAGCGGAACTGCGCAAACCGCAAGGAGACTGAAGAGTGAAGATGAGGCGCCGAGCGGGAAGCCGGACAAAGTGTGAAACGGCCAAGGAAGCAGAAACAGAAACAGAAACAGAGCGACGGTTCATTCATGAGCTTGCTTGCTCCTCGGCTGTCTGGCCGAAGTAAGCACAAAATGGGCTGTAGTTGGGCCACTTGACGCTTCGTCAGGAATATATGGGCTATTATGTTTCCTTATGTTGATCTGGGCTGTAGTTGGGCCACATGACTCTCCGTCAGAAAAAAATGTGCTATACACGTTTCCCATCACATATAAAAATGGTTGTCATTAGACCAAATAAAAATGGTTGAAATAAGACCAGTACCACATTTGAAGGACTCAGCACTGATGTTGAGTACTACTCTCTCTCATCCAAATTACATGTCGTTCTCTTTCTTGAGATACATAGATTTTATAATACATTTAGACATAAGACATACTCCTTCCGACCGAAAAAAATAATGCTATTACAATAGCATATTGAAATATCTCAAGTTTAACTAACTATACAAAAAAATACCAATAGTTAAGTATATTAAATTTATTAATATATTTTTTTATTTTATACCAGTCCTTTATAGGAGCAGAAAAAAGATTTACCTATAATTTGTTTTTAAAAAGTTTTTTAATACAAAAACAATTCATAACAGCTGGTAAAATTGTTAGCGAAGATTTATTGGGCCCGATTTAGGAGATACTCCCCCGGTTCTACTGGAGATAAACCGTTCGTCTAGCTTGGCTCGTCCCTGTCCGGTACCCTTCTCTCAAGCCGCGCAGTTGTCGAAGTCGAAACTATCCGCTGCTGTAGTAGAGATGCTCTCGATGCGGCCACCCAGCACCACCTTGTCGCGCCCCTTGATTTGGCCGAGACGGGGTCGCCTCGGGGGAGCCGCCGCGCCGCAATATGTTAGCGCCGCGGCACCGGCGCCCGCTCTGGAGCCAGCTGCGCCTCCGGAGAGCGTCTCCTTTCCGATTCTGGTACGCATTCCGCTGGTCGCCTCCAATGCACTGAGAACCTGTTCGATGAAACGCTGGCTCATTTTTTAGGGCGAGATTATTGGTCCAGTTGCTCTGCGCAATGGTTTCCACGTATCACCTACTCGTTCGGTGTAATGCCACAGCGGGGTTACCTGTTGTCCTAGGCCTCAGCCGGTGGCTTGGACAGTTGGACTGCCTTTTGGGGATCAAAGGGTTCAAATCATTTTAGGTTTGGATTCAGATTTTACTCTTTCCTGGGACAATTTAAATGGAGAAGCACACCGAGAAAATTGGAATTTTGCCATTATCAAACTTAGGATTCGTTAGAATGCCATTACGAGAACACGGTTCGTTAATACGCCATTCTCAAACACTGGCTTACAGATAAAATGCCATTTAGGGGGTTATTTGACAAAATATCGATTAATCGAACTGTTTTACCCCTAAACCAAAACTGTTGCAATCAATTTTGTTTTGTGCGGCTCGTTCTCTGTCTCATCTCTGCATCCTGACTGACGTTCTCTGTCTCATCTCTGCATCCTGACTGACGTTCTCTGTCTCCTCTTCTTTGCGTCCGTTCTCTGTCTCCTCTCTTGCATCTCGTGCTGCACATGTTGGGCGCTCAGCTGAGCCGATGTCATGGCCAGCATGTCATAGCAGGCGGTGCCCTCTCGTTTTCTGTCTGCAGCTGCAACAGCATCGCCGGTGAGCACCAGGACTGGATCCCGTCGCCACTGCGATCCGTCAGCTTCACCAGTGGCAACCAAGTATTTGTCAGGATCCAGATTGGGCTGACGAAGAGCGATCCTGGGAGCTCGCCGGCATCGCGGCCGGCCTCTCCTCCGATTCCGTCAGGATGCAGAGACGAGACAGTTTTGGTTTAGGGGTAAAACAGTCTGATCAATTGATATTTTGTCAAATAACCCCCTAAATGGCATTTTGTCTGTAAGCCTGTGTTTGAGAATGGCGTATTAACGAAGCGTGTTCTCATAATGGCATTCGAACGAATCCTAAATTTAATAATGGCAGAATTCCAATTTTCTCAAGCACACCACCATATGACCATATACTTAGCCTGGTTCCACAATGCACATACATGTGCTACCCTCTACACAAGCTAGATTTCTGGTTAGATGATGCATATTGGGGTAAAAGTATAGGTTGTTCATCAAATATGAAGCTGGCCCCCCTGGGCGCAAAGGTGTCTTTTTCTGCTATGGTGCATTCATCTATAATTCACATAAAGCAAGCGCAAAGCTGCAAATATTTATGAATTTTGTTTTCCTCAACAAAGATCCTGCTCAACAATATCTTATGCCGATAGAAAATTTTCTGAGTCGTTGGAAATATCAAAAACTGTATAAGAGGTAGACAGCTTGTTTAATATTTTACACTGGAAGTTAGTATCCACCGTTGTAGCTTCATATCGTAACAGTTCTTTTATCACAACTTTTCAAAGATTCCCAGGTCTTGCATTGAATAATGCTATTCTAAATGTCATTGTTTTATTTGAGCAGTTCGGTACATTTTTTTATGTAGAATAGCTGTTCAGTTTTCCTCTGTCTTGTTTTATTGGAGGAAACAGGAGTGGACAGGCCACGACTGTACTGATTATATATATTAAAAAAATAGGAAAACATTTGAAAAAAGAAGGCAAACAGACTATCTTGCTTAATTGAAGAGACCTGATCCTGTTTGTTACTTAGTATTTTCATTTGTTCCATTATTTAGGTGAATGGCTGCACTGGTAACATGGGGTTATCTGTCGCTGAGGCTGCTGCTCTGAGGGGCCTTCACCTAGTCCCTGTTTCATTCAGTAGTAGAGAGAAGGTTGAAAAAACAATACAAGTTGGACAAACAGACATTCAAATATATGGTCCTTCTAAAAGAGAAGATGTTGTTTCATCTATTGCTGATGAATTCCCAGATGTCATTGTTGTGGACTACACAGGACCCAATTCTGTGAACTGTAAACAGTTTAACCTTGTTATTTTCTCAATACACTAGATAAAGTTCTTAGTACATGTTATGATCACTTTACCTTACGCAATCATGATATTCCAGTTTGAGAAATTTGAAGTCTTCTTGCTAGTTTGTCCTAATTACTAAACCTGCTGTTATAAAATCATTTTGCTGCTATATTCACATCAAAATGTATATTCAGGAGTTTTGTTGTAGATTTTTTTGTCATGTTTATGCTAAGGATTACATTTCTGTTCTTACATGGTAGGATAACAATTATAAGACAAATACATTTTTTATGCCTGTCAAATTTCATGTAGAACATCTAGGAAGCTGTCACATTTAGTTCAATATTGCTGAAAGCCTTGAACTATTGATTTTTCTTCTGAAAACAAATTGCAGATTTTTTTATATTTTTCTACCTTTTATGTGTCTCCTTTTTTTTATTGTTTTGAATACTCTATTTGATTCAGCACTATTCTTCTCATTTGAAACAAAAAAATGAGACTCTTGCATTTTGTAGCTAATGCTGAGCTCTATTGCAAGCTTGGCTTGCCATTTGTGATGGGCACAACTGGTGGGAACAAGCATTTGCTCTACAAGTCAGTGCAAGATTCAAAAAATTATGCACTAATATCTCCACAGATGGGCAAACAAGTATGCTAAAAAAGAATGATCTATCTCAAATCAGTTTTAAACTGATAGTTTTCATTATTATACTTCAAATGTTGAAAACATGAACAACCTGTATAGTTTTCTTTCATTCTTCAATCAGGTGGTTGCATTTGTTGCTGCTATGAAAATCATGGCTGAGCAGTTTCCAGGGGCCTTTTCAGGTTATCATTTAGAGGTACAATTCTAACTTGAGTGTTTCCATTTGAATTAAAAAGTTCAGAGTGATGGTTCATTGTGTTTAAGGATTTAAACTTCTGGTCCAGCAATATATCATCTCTCAACCTTGACATATGTCTTGGGGGAGGATGCTCAGTGATTTAAGCTTCTTTGCAGGTCCTTCAATCAATTGTCTGGCCTGAGACTTTAAATGCTAAATTTTGATATGTGGTCATACCATCTGCCAATACCTGCAATTCTGAGTGTCAGGATTCCTTTTCCCAGGTTTTAGAATCCCATCAAGCTGGCAAGCTGGATACATCTGGTACAGCTAAAGACGTGATTGCTTGTTTTGAGAAACTAGGTGTGTCATATGATATGAACCGGGTATGCTTTTATCTTTTATGCTTGAAAACTTTGCTTAATTATTCATGTTATGAGAGAAAAGCTGTTTGTGCTCTGGAAAACACATCAATGCTGTTAAAACTACCACAATGTTTTCATGGATCAAGATCACTTCCTAGTTTTTTTTTGCTGTTCTCGTACTCAGATCAACTATTCATTTTCAATTTGCAGATACTGAAATACTTCCTCAGATCGTAAATATAAGCATCTTGGTTGGTCTTGAGTCAAACTTTTTAAACTCTGGCCATCAAATCTAAAATTTTGTATAAATTGACAAAACAAGATTGACATTACTAGTTTCACCATGAAAATACTTTCATAATATATGCTTTTTTCACATCTTCAATGATAATATACCTTTTGGAGACGAAGTTAGAAAAGTTTGACTTATGATAAACCTATATGGACTTATATTTGTGATTGAAGGTGAAGAAACACACCGCACACCCTTAACAGGTGGGGTGACCTTCATTATATAGCCCGTAGGCTAGGGTTACATTAGGGTTACAGAGTACATGGGCCTAATGGGCCAGGCGGGCTGTCACAGTTACATTCCAACACCCTCCCTCAGTCTAATCGGGAGTGTCACGAACACAGAGACTGGACCTAAAATCAGTAAACAATTGTACAGGTAACCCTTTGGTCATAATGTCAGCGAACTGAAGTGACGATGGAACACGGAGCACCCGGACCTGTCCCAAAGCAACCTTCTCTCGTACGAAGTGGATGTCAATTTCAATATGCTTCGTGCGACGATGATGGACAGGGTTGGCAGTCATATAGACAACATTGACGTCACAGAAGACGACTGTCGCCGAAGAGATGGGTGCATGAAGTTCCTGGAGCAGCTGACGAAGCCAACAAGTCTCGGCCACAGCGTGCGCAACAGCACGATACTCAGCCTTTGCGCTCGAACGAGAAACCGTAGTTTGTCGTTTGGAGGACCATGAGACTAAGTTGTCGCCGAGGAAGACACAGTACCCTGAAGTGGAGCGCCGAGAGTCTGGACAGCCCACCCAATCAGCGTCGGAGTAGGCAGACAAACCCGTAATGCTGTCGGTGCCGATGTCAAGTCCAGTGGAGAGGGTACCCTCGACATACCGCAGGACCCGCTTGAGCAGTGCCAGATGAGGCTCGCGCGGGTCGTGCATGAAGAGGCACACCTGCTGAATGGCATAGGCGAGGTCTGGCCGAGTCAGCGTGAGATACTGTAGAGCTCCGGCGAGGCTGCGGTATTGGGTGGCATCGGCCACCGGGGTGCCATCCGTAGCGGACAGCTTGGCTTGAGTGTCAACAGGAGTCGTCGTAGGGTGACACTCAGCCATGCCGGCGCGTTGGAGCAGGTCCGCAGCATACTGACGTTGGGAGAGGAGGCTGTCCTTGGAACGCGTGACAGAGATCCCAAGGAAGTGGTGAAGGTCCCCAAGATCTGTCATGGCGAACTCGGAGTGAAAGAGCTCGGTGAGGCGACGAAGAAGCCGTGTCGTCGAGGCTGTCAGGATGATGTCGTCGACGTAGAGTAGCAGGTAGGTGGTGTCAGTGCCCTCTTTGTAAACAAAAAGAGACGTGTCCGAAGCTGACGCAGTGAAGCCGGACCGCTGTACGAAGCTGGAGAAGCGCTGGTGCCAAGCCCGAGGCGCCTGCTTGAGTCCGTACAAGGACTTTTGCAGGAGGCACACGTGATCCGGGGCGGCCGAGTCGACGAAGCCGAGCGGCTGCTCACAGTAGACGGTCTCGTTCAGGTGGCCGTGGAGAAAGGCGTTCTTCACGTCCAGCTGATGGATCAGCCAGGAGCGGGAAGCGGCAATGCTGAGGACGACTCGGATGGTGGGCGGCTTGACAACCGGGCTGAACGTTTCGTCGATGTCGTGCCGCTGTGAGAACCCACGAACGACCCACCTGGCTTTATGGCGAGCTAGGGAGCCGTCAGCACGATACTTGTGCTTGAAGACCCACTTGCCGGAGATGACGCTGGCATGAGGCGGGCGAGGAACGAGACGCCAAGTGCCATTGTCAACAAGAGCCTTGTACTCGTCAGTCATCGCCGCGCGCCAATTGGCATCGGCGAGCGCGACGCGGGTGGAGCCTAGCAGCGGTGACGCCAAGCTGGAGGCCACCGCGGTGAATCCATACCGCTGTATGGGGGGCGGCAGGGAGCCCGTCGGGGAACGAGTCTCCCCCGCAGGGGGCTCCGCAGGCTGAGGTGCCACCGCCTGCGGCGCTGGAGCCAGTGCTGGATGCGGACGCCGACTGTAATGGATGCCGAACCGTGACCCAGCGACGGCAGCGGGGGCACCGTTACTGGTGCTGGTAGGTGCCGCCTGCCGGAGCGTCTGGGGTAGCCTGTAGGCAGTGCCGTGCCACAGGATGGCCGGGTCCAGCCCGACAGGATCGCTGGCGTCGTCGGAGGCCCGCATTTGCCGTACGTCTGAGGTAGACGAGGCTGGCGCGGGGAGTAGATCCTGTAGCAGAAAATCAAAAGAGTCCGGTTGAGGCTTTGAAGCCGCAAACGGAAAGTGAGTCTCATCAAATACAACGTGGCGAGAGATGATGATCTTGCGAGTGGATAGATCAAGGCACCAGTAGCCCTTTTGAGAAGGAGGGTAACCGAGAAAGACACACACCGTGGAACGAGGAGACAATTTGTGGGGGGTCGTGGCACTGAGGTTTGGATAGCACAGGCAACCAAAAACTCGAAGGAGTGAGTAATCTGGCATCTTGCGATAAAGGAGATGGTAGGGAATACCGTTATGTATGGACGACGAAGGCCGTCGGTTTGTGAGAAACACGGCGGTGGGGAGAGCCTCGGCCCAATAGGGAGGAGGCATAGCCGCATGGATCAGAAGCGTCCGAACAACATTGTTCAGAGTGCGAAGCATCCGCTCAGCTTTGCCGTTTTGGGCGGATGTGTAGGGGCACGAGGTGCGAAGAAGGATGCCACGGGCAGCCAGGAAGGCGGCGGTGGTACTGTTAATGAACTCAGTCCCATTATCGGTCTGAAAACAGCGCACAAAAGAGCTGAATTGTGTGTTAGCGTAAGCAGTGAACTGAACAATATGTTCATGAGCCTCAGATTTATGGCGTAGGGGGAATGTCCAACAAAAATGAGTAAAATCATCAAGTATGACAAGATAATATTTATAGCCCGAAATACTCAAAACTGGAGAGGTCCAGACATCACAATGAACGAGTTCAAAAGGTGTAGATGTATTAGAAACAGAACTAGTAAAGGGCAGTTTAGCGTGTTTGCCTAGCTGGCAGGCATGGCAAATGCGGCGAGCTGCTTTATTACATTGAATAGCTGAAAGCTTATTTAGGGTTTGAACGGCGGTTGGCGATGGATGTCCGAGGTGAGCATGCCACAACTCTGGAGTAACGACAACAACATGGCAGCAAGGCGGCAGACGATGTGGAATGGTGTAGAGATCCCCGTTGCTATTGCACCGAAGGAGGACCGTTTTGGTTTGGAGATCCTTAACAGAAAAACCAGAAGCGCCAAATTCAATGGAACAGTTATTGTTGCGAGTAAGCTGTCGAACAGATAACAAATTACGAGGAAGCTGAGGAGCGACAAGAACATTATTAAGATGAAAATAGCGATCAGCTATAGGTAAGAGAGATGTGCCACGGCCAGATGAAGGGATGGACTGCCCGTTACCGACCGTAATGGAGCACGGTGGGGAAGGATAACGGGAAAGGAGTATACCGTCGTTGGAGGACATGTGGGATGTCGCTTCGCTGTCCATAACCCAAGAAGGGGAGTCCTGCACCGCCATTTGATTAAGAGCAACAATCAAGTTGGCTGCATTCCAGCCGCCTGAAGGAGCACCTGCGGCGGAAAACTGCGGCGGCGCAAAAGCGGTGTGGGCCTGCTGTGGAGGAGGCGGAGTAGGCGCCCACTGCTGCTGCTGAGGAGGCGCCCACCGCTGCTGCTGGGGAGGCCACAGACCAGTCCAAGGGTTGTAGCAAACCCAAGGACCCGTCGACTGGGGTGGCTGACGGCTGCCACCATGCTGCTGGTTGCGCCGGCCGCCGCCGTGCTGCTGGTTGCGCCGACCACCACCGTCTCTGCCGCCACCGTTGCCACCGCGCCCCTTGCCCTTGCCACTGCCCCCATTGCTGAAGGAGGAGGAGGTGGAGTGGCAGGCTGGCGACGTGCAGGATGGGGCGGTGGAAACAGCAAGAGCCGATGCCGAAGCTTCCTTGTTCTCGGTGCCGAGGCGAAGTTCCTTGACACGGAGCATGTTGGTGGCGGACTTGAAGTCAGGCAGCGGTGACGTGTTGGCGATGATGTCGGCCGTGTTGGCGAAGCGAGGATTGAGACCGAGCAGGAGGTTGAGAACGAGCTGCGCGGGGGAGACAGTGTGGCCGACCTCCCGGAGCGCATCAGCGGTGCTCTTCATCTGCTGAGCGTAGGTGTCGATGGAGAGGTCGCCTTGAGACAGGTTGTGGAACTCCTGCTCGAGGACGACGGCACGAGACTCCTTGTTCGCCTGGAACAGGGCCTCGATGAAGACGTACAGTGCGCGTGCGTCCTGATCGGGCTCCATGGCGAGGTCGAGGACAGCGTCGTCGACGGAGTTGTACATCCACCCGCGAACGCACGCGTCAGGTTGAGACCACATGGGATCAGCCGGGCGCGCGGCCACCGTGCCGTTGATGTGGTCGAGCAGCCCGTACTTGCCGCAGAGGGTGGTAAAGAAGGATTTCCATTTGGAGAAGTTGGGGCGCTCGAGGCTGAGGTCGATCGGCACATGCTGCTTCACGTTGACGGCGGCGTAGGCGGGGAAGAAGACCGGGGGAAGTTCCTCTGCGCCGGTAGTCTCGGTGGCCATGGAAGGCAGTTGGTGAGCCTGGCGCTAGCGCGGCGACCAGGGGCGGCGCGGGGGCGGGATGGCGGCTGCGTGAGTGCAGCGGCCTGGTGGCGGGGCCGCACAAGGGCCTGGCGGTGGGGTCGGGTGGCGGCGGCCTGGTGCGGAGCCGCGCAGGAGCCGGGTGGCGGCTGTGCGAGGGCAGCAGCCTGGTGGCGGAGCCGCGGGGGCCGGGGAACGGCAGTGCAGGCGCGGCGGTCAGGGAAACGACGGCTGGGTGGTGGCGGCCGCGATTCAGGAGCGAGAGCGCGACGGCCAGGTGCGGAGGCAGTGGAAGAAAAGAGAAAAACGTGTTTTGGCTCGAATACCATGAAGAAACACACCGCACACCCTTAACAGGTGGGGTGACCTTCATTATATAGCCCGTAGGCTAGGGTTACATTAGGGTTACAGAGTACATGGGCCTAATGGGCCAGGCGCCCTATATGGGTTGTCACAGTTACATTCCAACAGAAGGAAGTAGCAATTATAGATAATAACTAAACTCATTGTAATATTTTGTTGCTATGAGGATAAATGGTTAAACAATTCTAAGAAAAACACTGTAGAATTTGACCAGAAAAAAGGGTGGTTACTTACAATCAGGATATGGAATTTAAGTAGGATACCTCTAACAATATATCCTATGTACATAACTGATTGAACAATTGTGAACTTCCATGGAAAAATGGTTCATCATTTTACAATATGTGGCCTATGTTTTTCTTTTCCGGAGTTGTTCTATCAGGACGCTGTTTGATTTGGTTTACTGACCCCCCACCCCACCCCACCATGTTCTATTACTTACGTGTTACATGTTATTTATCCTCAAAATAAAACAGAAATCTTATTTTATGATGCTTATTACCTCCTTTGCTGGCAGATGGTTAAGATTAGAGATCCAGAACAGCAGCTTGAGATGGTGGGTGTCCCTGAAGAACACATCCAAGGGCATGCATTCCATCTGTATCATCTCACTTCTCCTGATGACAGGTAATAACTATTCTCCTGAAAATTGATGATACTGCCAATAAAGTAATTATATTCAAGCATGGATATTTTTGTAGTGTTGCTAATACATCAGAGCAATTTCAAGCATGCTATGTTTTCGTTTTTGTTGATTTAAATGTGTTCTTTTAGTGTTTCATTTGAGTTCCAGCACAATGTTTGTGGCCGTTCAATCTATGCCGAAGGAACTATTGACGCGGCAATGTTTCTGCATAGGAAGGTTGGCTGATGTGTTAGTTCGGTATTTTTAAGTGGTCCTGCGTTTCAGATACTGCTGGTATCTTACTCGTATTCTTTAATGCAGGTGCAATCAAAGGATTCTAAGAGAATATATAATATGGATGATGTCCTGCGAGAAGAAACTTGCCATAAAGCCTACTGATTAGCTGCTGATAAATAATACTCCCTCCGTTCTTTTTTATTTTTCGCTGTTTAGTTCAAAAATAAACTAGCGAGCGACAAATATTCAAGGATGGAGGCAATATTAAGCACAGCGCTGTTGTTTTTACCGTTTTTTGTTAGAATAATGCACTGCGCACCTTCACCCATTTTAGACTTTTGTGTAATTGGGTTGAATATGAGAGGTTCAATAGGAAAAAAATGACATGCTTCTAGTGATGGCAATCATAATTTAATATTCTCGACTTCTTGCACAGATTTATACTAGATAAAAAAACAGTTCACAAGAAACTGTTCAACGACCATGTTGATGGCAATCATAATTTAACATTCCCAACTTCTTGACAGAGTTATACTGAATAAAAACAGCTCACAGGAAATTGCATAAGGATCAAACTATCTCCAATAGATAGAACGCACACTCTTAAAACTGATCCAATCTTCATGTGTACTAATCAAGGTCACAGCCTTATTCTGAGGAAACAGCATAACCTGCAAAAGCTAAAAAAACACTGACCAGACATTCTAGTGCCGAGTCTCCATCGCAGCAGGAGGAAAGGAAGGCAACTTCTTGAAGCACGGGAGCAGCTTCTTGAAGAGCTACGGGCCAGTGGCAGCGTCGCGCTGCGCCGGCGGGTGGTAGTAGCTGGGGGTTGGCTTCGGCGGCGAATACACCGGCGTTGACGGCGCTGGGTCCACCGGCGTCGATGGTGGAGTGCCCACCGGCGTCGACGGAGGAGTGTCCACCGGCGTCGACGACGGAGGCTTGTGCTCTGGCACGGGCACCGGCGCCGGTTTGTGCTCAGGGACGTCTACCGGCGGCTTGGTGACAGGTGGCACTGGCACGCCAGAATGGCCGTGACCGTGATCAGGCACAGGCAGGTGAGGAATAACCACATGCTTGTGGGTCCCTACGTGGTGGTGGTGCATAATGCTGTGGAAGAAAGGGTGGCAAAGGAAAGCCGAAGCGCACTCGGGCGACGAGCGGTAGACCTTGCCGCCGAGCGCGACGTACGTCTTCTCCCCGTTGGCGTCGTGGCCGGGTGGCGCCGCGACGATCTTGGAGGGCTCCTGCCCGGGGCACGGCGCGCTCGACGCGCTGTGCAGCTGCGCGAAGCATTCCGACTTGAGCTCCCCGTCCTCGCCAACGACGTCGGCGGCCGCCAGCGGGACGCGGAAGGCGCCGGACCTGCCCACCTGTCCCACGGCCGTGCTCTCGTACTCGCCCTTGCTGTTCTTACACTTGACGGCCACCTGAAGACCTGGGAAAAAAGCAAAACGGCAAACCATTGATCAGCCAGCCAAACCGTTTTTTACTAATACGTACTGCTATATCTCATGACATGTTTGAGCTTGTGTAGACCACGTCGTACCTTTGAAAGCTGCCTCGGCGTCCATGTTCCTCCTGGCGCAGTCGGAGCACTTGGCCAAGCCGACAACAACCGGCGGCGCTGTCTCCCCTTGCACGGCATTGGCGAAACCTATCGCTATTACAATGCCAAAAACAGCCAGCAGTAGCTGTCGTGCTTTGATCTCCATCTCTACCACTTGTTCGGACCGGAGTTGTTGTTGAGGAAGGAGAAGATGTGGATGGGTGAGGACTGAGGAGTGGAAGCGCAGGCGTTTAAATAGGCGCGGCGGTCGATCGGCTGAAGTGAAGTGAAACTATACTGAAGGCAACCATGGCCAGCTAAAATTGGGCGCCGCCTTTGTAGATCGATCGCCAGTTAATATGCATGGCCGCGTGCAGTGTGATCGTCATTTCCTTCAAGTCTACTCCTCCAGCTATCCTCGTACTCGCCGTTAATTGTCCACACGCACCGTACGTAGTTCATCACTGCGCACCATTGTATGGCCTAGCTTGCTCAATAGTTGGTGTGAAAATTTCTTAAAAGCCAGAGAGTGAGGGACCAATCACCATTTTTACACTGAACCTGAACTCGGTGCGATTTATTGACACAGAAGGGGTGTGACCTTTTTACTGGAATTTTGTTAAAATTAAAATTTAAAGTCTCCAAATAGAGTAGAGTGTTCAAGAACAAAAAAAAGTTAAAAAACTAAAAAAGGACTACGCATAAGTTTCTAGCCATAGTTTAATGAGAGAATTATTTTTTGTTTTTTTTCCTCGTAGAATAAGTAGAGCATACTTTTGCCTGAACATAGCCTTGCAACACTGATTCTCGAAAGTTCGTAAAAATGGCATCATCTAATTTCATATTGTCCATAGAACAACAAAGAACTAAAACAACAACACCTTTTAGTCTTAATCAAGTTTAGGAAGGCTAGAGTTAAAAACCCAACATAATCACCATAAGTTAATGTTCGATCACATGTCTAGCAATTTTCCATGCACTTCTATTTAAAACTAAATCTTAGGGTGTACCTTATCCTTTCAAGTTTTCTTTTACTGTCTCTTTTTATGTTAACTTCGGTTTTTTTTTCTGTCTCTCTTCTTATTGCTATCGCGTTTTAGGACCCCACTACGCAAAAGCGCCCCTGAAGGTCTTCGTTGAATATGTCCAAAACTATCTTAAACGGTGCTAGACAATCTTTTTTTTAATTGGTGCTACCATATCCTATCATGTATATCATTATTACGGACTCGATGTCTTATTATATAGCCATAAATCCAACGCAACATGTATACTTATCAGCTAAACATGTCTTGTCGCCAACATTCTGCATCATACATCATAGCATGTCTAATCACCATTATATAAAACTTGTCCTTTGCATTGGCTTTTGTGGTACTCTCTTATCATATAGAGTACTAGATGTTTGACACCATTTCATCCATCATACTTTGATTCTATGGCTAACATCTTCATCAATATTCTCGTCTCTCTATAGCATTGATTCTAAATACTCAAAGGGTGTACTTTGTAGACACTATTTACCTTCCAAACTAACATATTCTTTCTCATGTGTAGTGCAGAAATCACGACATCTCACATAGACCAACACATAGGGATGATAGTTTTCTCTTTTTCCATGAACATGTCTCGGCAACATGCCTTGGCAAGCGTTTCATTAATTGGAATGAAATCACATGACACCGTTACGAGAGCTACCGTAGCGTAGATTATAAATCACCAAACCGAAGACAAGGTCGTAGTTATAGCGATGATAGTTTTCATGATGAAAAAAGGGGTAAAGCAGGAGTTGGTCTTTGAAGCTCATCAAGACCTCAAAGTATGCCAGGAGACTAAAGCGAGAACCCAGTCAATCGTCAAAATTAGTGAAACAAGCTGTCTTCCACGGTCAAGAAACTGAGAATGAACACACTTGTAGCCTTTAAGGTGTTGAAATATAATATAAGTGAATTGCACACATCTTCTCATCAGCTTAAACTTTTGGGTTGAATTAGTTAGTGCATGCAACTTAATATGGTAATCAGAGCTAGAGGTCATGAGTTCGAATCCTGGCTAGCGCAATTAAATAAAATATAATTATTGTTCGCTCCTATTCCACGTCTCGACGTGAGGAGGAGTGTTAGAATATAATATAAGTGAATTGCATATCTCTTTTTATCAACTTGTGCTTTTGGATTGAATTGGTGCATGCAACTTAATATAAGGACCCATCGAACCAGGTGGCAGTGGCACTCTTCTCGGCGGCAGGGACCGCGTGACGGGTGGTGGAGATCGTGCCCATTTTGTACCGACGACCTCTGCACGATCGGACGATCTGCACATAGTTGTTCAACTAACCGTGCGCTGTCGACCCATCACGATTAATCAAAGCTCAAAACGTAATTTCAGAGTGGTTGCTCGTGCAGTAGCCGAATTGACACGGGCCAGGCACACGGCAGTACAAATTTACCGATACCAAAGTACGTAGCAGTAAAATAGACTCCGAAAATAATCCAACACCCACCGATCTTAATGAAAAGGGTGAACGAAAACTTCTATCTTTATTTCTCAAATCACATACAAGCAAGCAAACGGGCTGAAACACCAATGCCGCCGCGCGACACATACGGGCACACGAACCGAACAAAAACAATCACTGACAACACAGCAACATCATCACCGAACCGAAACGAAACGAACGTCACTGACACTGCAACATCTTAGAGCTCTGCTGCTGTCCCCGCACGAGCCAGCTCCGATCCCCTAGTTCAGTTTCATGGGAACCTTCTCCTGCCCCTGCCCGCCTGCTGCCGCAGGCCGCCGGGTCGTGTCGTCGTCGGCGAGCGGCGGGCACGGTTTCTTCTTGCGCATGAACTTGAGCTTCGGCTTCTTCTTGAAGAACGGCTCGGGCTCCTCGGGCGCCGGAGGCCTGGGCTCCGGCACGGGTGTGGGCGTCGGCGTCGGGGGCCCGTACGTCGGCGTCGGGGCTGGCGTGGGCGTCGGCGTCGGCCTCGGCGGCGGCGGCGGCGGGCCGAACATGAAGTGCTTCTTCTTCTTCTTGCCGCAGGCGCACGCGACGGGGGAGAGCGCCGTGTCGGCCGCGGCCGCGGCCGCGAGGTAGGTCGTGTTCGTGCTGCTGCTGCCGTCTACTTGGCTGGCGGGCGCGATCATCCTGGGCGGGGCCTGGCCGACGCACGGCGTGTCGTCGGGCGAGCTGCGGAGCTGGGCGAAGCAGTCGCGGTCCGTGCTCCCGTCGTCGCGCAGGAGCTCGGCGGCGAGTGGGATGCGGAAGACGCCCGTGTCGTCCAGGGGGCCACGCGCCTTCGTCTCGTAGCCCTCGTCGGCGCCGGACTTGCACTTGATCGCTACCTGCAGGTCTGCGGAGCACAGAGGGAACAGGACTTTTGATGAGTGTCGTCTGTCGTGTCGCGTCGTGGCCATATATGCCATAAAGTTTGTCACTTAGAAAGGTAGTAGCTAGCTCGATCTACTCGGGCCAAATTGTCATATATGGTCGCAACAGACCTAAACCAGCAGTGCAAGTGTGCAGGCAGGCGAATTGCATTGCATGTACCTTTGAAGGCATCGACATCGCTGGGGGAGCAGTCCAAGCACTTGACGGAGCCAACCACGACCGCCGGCGGCGCTGCCGCCTCGGCCTTCCAAGCCGTCTTGCCTAATAAGCTGACGGCCAAGACCAAGAGCGCAGCCAAAAGAACCGCAGCTTGCTGGGGAACTAGAGCGCCCATGTCGGAGCCCTGCAGCTGGTTGCTGCACCTTCTTCGTCGGGAGAGATGCGTATATTTGATGAGGAACGGAAGGCGGTGAGTCTGGATGATGAGGAGATGGTGCTTGGGTGCATGCGCTTTATATAGAGGCCGAGGCCCGAGGGGCGGGCCGGGTAGTGATAGATAGTGTGTGTGACACTGTAGCCCGGCCGGCTGGGCCATTAAAGTCCGGGAGGGAGGACAGGTACTGGCCGGCGTCCATGAGACCAGCTCGTGAGGAATGAAAAAGTCTGAGCGATGCGACGGAGGTTTAATTCCGGTGGTGGAGTGTCAGTGCTGGTTTGATCATTCCAGTCCGTGATCCTGCCTCTTTTTTCTAACCCAACGAGCTGTGCTAGCTGCAACTACGCCGAATTCTCCAGCATTGCTTGTTACCGCTGCACAGAGAATTTGTGTCGGGCGGCGAATAGATCCAAGTTCATCGCAAGTATATATACGACTCAGAACTGTTACACTGATCTGCATTGCAGCAGTCTGCAGGCGGTTATCATTGACACAAAATAGCTTCAGAAAATTGATCCAGCATAGTCTCTCTCTCTTTTTTTTTTTTGCCCCCTTCCAAATCTAAGGTCAGGCTTCCATCCTTCTTCGCCAACGGTGCAGTTCCTCACCAATGTGGTGTGCTTCATCTGTCAGGGTGGCTCATAAACCTCGCACGGCGCATGCATGGTATGTACGTGATGCATGGGAGGGGCCGGGCCGGGCCGGGAGAGGGGTGGGTCGGGTTGCACCAACACCAACCATGTGCGTGCCGTGACCGATCGATCGAGCACGTAAATTAACTGTACCCGCGCGCCGCCCGTCGCGCTGTACGGTTAATCGGAAAGCATTGGTGGGCAAGCAAATGAACACGCACGTCATGGCCGTTTTAACATCTCTCTACTAGGATCGTAACCTCAAGGAGCCGCACGGCCAATAGAATAGCTGTGAATTGGTGATTGCTATGAATGGCCGGTGAACGCTTGCAGCGTCCTTTGGCGCGTCGTCCATGTGAGAAACCGAAAAGTTTTGCAGTCCTCCTTTTTCTAAGGACCGGAGAACAAATATATACAACTAAGGTTAGGGATGAAAGTGGTAATCCGAACTATTAGAACAAATTTAATATTTTAAAATAGATATGTATAAAATTTGATGTTGATCTTTTCTTATGTTATCAAGCACATTAGTACAAATATGAATAAAATATTATATAAGTTGTTTTATGTATTATTTGCTCCCTACAACACAAAAAGTTGAAAAAATTACCGAATTTATTTCCGAATCCATACCGAAGTTTATATCTATTATTTGAGAAAATGTAGGATGAATTTGAGGTTTACCTTTTATGATTCTTAACAAGCTGAATGTTAAAAACAAGAATACAAATTTGTATTGTATATTCTATATCCTATTTATTCACAATCAAAGAAAAAACTGATTACCGAATAAATACCGTTTCCGACCGTTTTCATCCCTAACTAAGGTCGGTAATCGCGATCTAAATGTTTCGTCACAATTTGTTAGAGTACTAAATTAATTTTAGTTCAAGAGAGAATAGAGATATAACTCGATTCTAATCAAATTCTTAAATTTTATAGTATAAAATTTATAGCTTATTGTCACGGCCGGGTCGGTGCAGACTGCACACCGTATTTGTTCACTTACGTCGTTGAAGGCAGGCTCGAACAGACACATGACACTCCTTGCAGCGAAGGTCACAAATCTTTAAAGAAACATCAGCTTCTTACTAGTTCTGCTAATAACTTGGCACTGAAAGTCGACAAACTATGGTCAGCAAAATGCTATCTATACCACTAATAATGAACAACGGAAGGTTCTTCCAACTATCATTTTTTCCTTTCCAAAATAATTTGTCAACTTTCGCAGGATGACATATCTCTAAACAGTGATAAAACGTCCTCCAAAACTTTTATCACTAAAAGACAATCCTATAGAGAGCCTACCTCAGCGTCATTCTAGCTCTCCTAGAGCTTATGGCAACTAGCTATAGGACCCTATGAACCGGGGGCCTTATACATGACCTTATGGCATTCTACAAGACACTCTTGTTACCATGTGCACTCTTGTCCATTTCGATCGTACGTGTCGACGACCTATTAGGATAGGGCTTGCGTCTATCATATTTATTACAAGAGATAGTGGTGGCGTCATTATAGTCACATCTTAGGATGCAAGTGTACGCACAAACACTATATAATGTGTGCGTCTTCAATAACTACAACTTTACTCAAGGGTGTAGACACCCATACCTACCATTGTAGCATGCCACACTTCACATTGTAGCATATGGGAGGTGTGCTTCGTATATAGTACAACAACGATAAGCTAAAAGTAGTTCGACCCCTGCTAACATGCAGAGATGCAATTTTCTCCTCCTTTGTGCTACAAAAGAAAGGTGTAGAGCAACATAAAAAGGTTCGTTCATTCTGTCTTCGGTTCACGTTGGGTTAGAATATACCAAGAGCCCTCGCCTTAGTCTAAGCTCTCTAGCTCAGCTCAACAGTACACTTAACAAAAGGCGGCTAGGGCTCTCCTTATTCACCAGCTCAGACATCTTTAAAGCATGTAATCCTTGCAAACACTTTTGCATCTAATCACCAACCATACAAAAGATGTAGGGTATCACACTCATGCAGCTCAAACCAATCTACATTGTGCTTGTGTTTACAACCATATCGATGTCCTAATACAATGGTCCCAGTCCTACATTCCTCTCTCTCCCTCTCATTTTCTCTTGTACCTTTTTGTACTATGGTGTCGCATAACCGTGACATTTGACACACCACGTTGGGTGTTGCGTGCTTTGCTGTGTTGCATCGACAATGGCTTCATCAGCGCAACTAGTCGATGAAACGATGGCCTTTGACACTGGCTCCAACAATACTAACCATGTACTAGGTCATGAGCAGCATACCGGTCTTGCTTGATATATCTCTCCGCTACGTTAGGCGAAGCTAAGGTCGGGTCAGGTTGACCAACCTCTTCCTCCATTACCCAAACAACTTCCTTTGTCGGTCTAGTTCGATATCCCTTATTGGGACCACGTGGCACTACCACCACTAGCCCCACTCCTTTTGTGATCCTTCTGGTGTAAATAATATCAAGGGAGTCTCATGGCAAATGCATCCACGAGCTTTGAGAGACCATAGTCCTTTGATGCATGCCACTCTTCTAGCCTCATTTTGGAACTCTACTAAAGTGGCCTAGAAGCTTGGTGGCCCATCTTAGCACTTGACACCACGATGGACACGACAATGACTCAACTTTAGCACTTTTGTCTCCATTGGACCTCATGATTCTGTGGAGGCGCTCCTCCACGACTCTCTAGCGTCTGACGTTAGGGAGGTAGCTATAGAATAGTGTCGGCAATATGTCACTAAATTCATAGACATGGCCCAGACCGACCTTGGGTCGTCTGAAGCCATACAACCTCCTTCCATGAGGTCTCCAACCAAACATGATGCATCATCCATGTGCTCTCATGCACCATCCATCATCAAATAGGGCTTAATTCCTAAGGACACACCCTACGATCCAAAGCCACAGTGCAAGGCTTCTCTTCCCTCTTAGCCACATCCTCAAGACCTGTGGCACCATATACACCAGTAGCATGTCCTGTAGGATGCACGAGTTGTTCTTGACTCTCGTGCAATCGTTGTCATAGTGAAAGAGCAAGTATTCTGCTACTCCCATGGGAATTGTTCCTGCTTGTAGGCTAGAGCATACAACTAGTTCACCCCAGTGGGGCTATATAGATGATGTAGGTTATTACGTTCATGTAGTTCTGTAACACCCTAAAATCATAGTTTTGGGATTTAGGAGAATTTTCTAAATCTAAAATGTCTTTCCAAAAAAAGTTATGCATTCAGAACATTTTTTAAGATAAATAAATGATAATCCTAAATATTGTTAGTATGAACTTCTAAAACTAGAATTTAGATTGAAGCTAAAAAAATATAAAACTAGTTATGTTTTTCAATTCATTTATTAGGAGAGGATTATTCCCCTCATAAATTATATAAGTGAAAACACTTTAAAATAATAGGTTAAAAATATATCTTGATAGAGATTTTACATAACTTTCTCCTAAATAAAATATGTAATGAATAGTCATAGTTGAATTAACTTTTAATGTTATCACACATGCATAACAATATTTTTTTAAAGTAAATAATGTGTGTGTATTTCGTATTTGCAACATAGCCTAAATAAATGGATAGATTAAATAAATATATAAATATATTTGCATTTATGGTGAGAACTTTGTAATTGTATATTTAATCTGTGCTCGAAACTTATAACAAGATTTTAGTTTGAAATAAGGATTTAAAAACATATAGTAAAACATGAATAAGAAAAAAATAAAAAAAAAGAAAGAAACTTCTCCGGCCTCCTCTCACGTCACCTTCTCATTTGTTTTTATTTTTATTTATTCTCTAGACACAAGCTACGTGACACGGCACATCTTGATGTTAGCCAATTTTTTTTTCTCACCTTGTTTTTTTCTATGATTGTTTGCTCTCGCTGGGACGCTGGCTCATGGGCCGCTCGGCCAGTAAATCACCAAGAACCGTGTCATCGCTAGGTGGGTCCAAGTTGCATACGTCTTCAACCAACCAAGCGATAGACGCTCGCTCGACCATAACAACCGGGGCTGTGCGATCCGCTAGAATCTAGGAAAGGACGTTGAGATTCGATGCTCATCCCTGAGCATAAATAGCGAACGCTCGTGCCCAACAGGCTAGAACCAGTTGTGTCCACAATCGCCAATAGCGTTGAGGTAGCAGGGGAGAGAGAGAAACAGATAGATTATTGCCGGAGTAGCAATCAACGCTCGACATCTTGGAGTCCTTGGAAGCGTCGTAGACCAGTTATGGACACACCGCCGCTGTCGCTGCTGGAAAAGGAGGAACAAAGGTAGAAGATGGCCACACTTAGATCCCATAGATTATGTCAATTTACCACGTAATTCTTTGTGTGAACCCGATCTAATCAATCAGATCACATCATGTTACCTATTTCTGTGTAGCCCTACTAAATTATTAAATATGTAATACATCTGTATTAGACGTCTGATTTATTCCATCCAGGTTGTGTTAGGTTCATACTAATTTTGAGTACGTAGCATTAATATTGTTTTAATTATGTTACCTGTTTGAATTAATTAATTAATGTTAATTAACTAGATAATCTAGTTAAACTAATTTATAGTTCTAACCTATGCATTTTATAAATAATTGTTAATGATTAATACCAACTCAAATATTTTAATTTAATACTTGCTTAGTTTAAATATGATATCTGTTAAACCCCATCTATTAGATTTATTGCGCCTAAAATATCGTTTTATCCATAAATTCTTCATTTTAACTTCGATTTTAATGGTTTTCGAACCCACGACCTCGTAGCGACGCATAGATCATTATTATGCAGTTTGTTCTTATGTTTGGTGTGATGTTAATTTTGCCCATACCATGTTTGTTTGTATTGCTACGACTAGCAGCGAGGTTACGTGTCACCTGAAGAGCAAGTTGGTACCTGTCCCAGGCAAGTTGTGCCCTTGATCACTTCTTTTACCCAGTCATGTTCTTATTAATCATAATGATCTGCATAAGTTAATTTTGATGGGACCCAATAGGTTACCCTAGATTTGACCATCTTTATACCTTGTTTACACTGGATTTTTGGGTAGTACATGCTATTGCTATATGTGGTTTTAGGTATAGAGATATTTATTACTCATGATTACACTTTTTATTATCTGTTTATTACTTATTGTTCATGATAAGACCATTATGTTAATGGGAACATGGAGAACCACCCGGGAAAACAGTGCTACCACAAGGGTTTAATGGGACGCCCTTGGCTGATTAATTAGGAAAGCTAGTGGATGACTACCTTACCCGAAAGGGGCAAGGGCAGTAGGGGAGTGGTCAGTGTAGGGAGGCCCTCGGGATGATTTTGCTGCGATGGCGGTCATGCAAGGGATTCCTGCATTGGAGCTTCCTATAAACTGTAGCGGGTTTTCTGAAGCTAGTGGAACTTTGTAAAGGCCTCGTAGTGTTACCCTGCCTCGCCTCCTCGGTAGAGGTGTATGGGATTGGTCGTCTCTTGGCAGATGGGTAACATGACTTGTGGGTAAAGATGCGCAACCTCTGCAGAGTGTAAAACTGGTATACTAGTCGTGCTCACGGTCATGAGCAGCTCGGACACTCACATGATTAAATTATGGAACTAAATTCAATTTGTCATATGCATTGCATCGCAGGTGATGTTGTTACTTTTGTTCTACTACTTAATTGGGTTTGGTATTTACTTATACTTAGTAATTGCTAATAAAATTTTGACCAACTTTAAAAGCAATGCTCAGCTTCAACCATCCCCTTTGGTAAGCCTTACACTTCACATGAGCTTCCACCTTTGGCGAGTTCATGCACATTATTCCCCACAACTTGTTGAGCTATGAACGTATGTGAGCTCACTCTTGCTGTCTCACACCCCCCCCCACAGGTTAAGAACAAGTACCGCAGGATGATGCACATGGAGGATGCTGCGATGTGTTCGTGAGTGGTCTAGGCCGTCGTCTCCCAGTCAACTTTGGGTTGCTGGACCGTTGTCTCCTTATAATGTAATTATTTATTTTGTATAGAACTCATGTTATATAGTAAAGATGTGACATTCGATCATGTGCCATGATTCATCATATGTGTGAGACTTGGTCCCAGCACACCTGGTGATTATGTTCGCGCCCGGGTCTTGGTGCCCCAAAACCCGGGTGTGACAAGTTCAAACCTCTCTCTATATTGTGTGTGTGTTTACAACCATGTTGACACCTGATCTAGTGGTCTTAGGCATATATCCCTCTCTTTCACTGATTTTCTCTAGTATAGTGGTGTCATATACCGAAGGCATACTCCTATGTCCTTTATGTCCTGCATGTGATTCGGGTTTCATGCTTAAGTTAGAATAACTCGTGTCTAGTGATGAGACAAGATCCAATTCTAAGATGTATTGGGTCTAATTGCTATCTACAAACATGTTCGGTAGTGAAGATAAATAATATATATTAGTTACGCCTCTTAAAATGCTAAGGAGACCTAATACTTCATATCAATCAACAATAATTTATTTATTTACTATACCTTCATAATCCATAATTTGATATTGTTTTTTAACCAGAACAAAAAATATTTGGTCTTCATCAAATTTTATAAATTGATTTTATTTAATAAATATCAATGCAAAGGCATGAACACAATAAAAAACTATATAAGGTTATAAAAATGTCATAAAATCATTTTTTGTTGTCTAAATTGACAACAATTTAACTAAAACTTAAAGGTTTACAAAAATGTTAAATCAGTTACATTGTTAGTGAAAAATTTGTTAATAAAAAATAATTTTTTTTGTTGTGACATTTTTCGAGTAAAAAAGGTGTTAAACATAACCTTTAGATCCTTCTGTACAAGATTATTCTTCGGTGTCAATATATTTGTGGTGAATTTTCTAGGGTTCTTGGACCAAGTCCCCAATAAAACCCCATTCAAATATTAATTTCTAGAATTCAAAATAAACCCTTCAGTCTTCCATATTCCATGGGAACCAATACAACTAAGGTGAATTAACCGTGAAATTTTAGAGCAAGTTCAAATGAAATTCAAGTAAGTTATTTTTAAACAAAATCATATAGAAAAACAAATTTATCATCTATCATCACAATGGGCTGAAACTTACTAGGCCTATTTTGATTTTTTTTTCTTTAAAGGCAAGCTTCGCTTCTAGACCTCTTTGCTTTCTCCACCTCAGCCGATGATGGCCCAGTGCCTCCTTCCCTTTCCCTTTTACTGTAGTCTGCAGCCTGCCCTATTTTTCTCCCTCTCAATCCGATAAAATTAGATAAGTTTTGAGCGTATTTATTCTGATAGTATATTTATCTTAGATTATAGATATTAATATATTTTCCTATAAATAGATTTGAGTTAGGACAAGACAAAAACTATTTACAATATGAAATGGAATGAGTAATAATTTTGTGGTAATTTTTTTTGCCTTTTCGATAAAAAGGTTCCGGCTTTTAGGTGTAAGGGGTGGAAGGGAAAAGCTCATCACCAGGGAGAACAGGAGAAGAAGCCACACGAAGACCACCAGGATCAAAATATGTGGTTCAAAAATCCAATGTTTTCATTCCTCCAAACACTTTTTAGATAATAAAACTGTTGGCACATTTTTCGGGCGTCAAACACTAAGAACCGGCGGCAGTGCTCTTTGTTTAGGCGTGGACGGTACGAAGCCAGGGGCCGGACGGTCCGTGACCTGGCGTAAAGCTAGAGTTCCTTGACTGACGACCGGACGGTCCGTGCCTGCAGGCCGGACTGTCCGTGCATGCGCAGGGGCGGCGGAAGTTGCCGGCGGTGCTTGAATCTTGCTCCGAGAGGGACCCCGTCGGAAAGGAGAGATCCTATAAGATGCCTAGAGCGCGCGGATCGGGCCGGACGGTCCGGCGCTCAGTTTGGTGCTCAACTGAAACACTAGTGTAACATAGATGACTTTGTTTTTTTAGCTGAGCTTTCTAACAAACAATTTGCAGTCTCAAGATTAGACTACAACGACAATACCCCACTGACATCACCAAACAAGAACCACCCCCAAACACAATACATCTACCGGCTTCTTGTGCCGGAGATAATAACAAGAGTTTAGCACACCACAACCGTTTGCACGCTGGCATGTCTCGAACTCAGAGGCCCAGACCCATGGCGACGGCAACGCTGAGACCCAAAGCAACCGAGTTCCCCACCAGGCTGCATCCATGCTTGAGCGCCCCACTGTCGTACGGGCTGTTGTCCACCAGCGGCTGGTTGCCGAATCCGAACGTCTGCCCCACATCCTGCACGGTCTGTCCCTGCCCCGCGGCGGCGGCGGCGGCGCCACCGAACTGATCGGCTTCCTGAGGTAGCGGCGCCAGTGGCAACGACTCGGGCTGCGGCAAAGGCGCCGCAAGCGGTGCCTCGGGTTGCGCCGCGCCGCCAGCACCAACACCGACTCCGACTCCGACGCCGTTGCCGTAAGCGTCTCCCTGTCCAAACGGCAGGTCGCTGCTCCCGTGGCCTATCGGTTCGGCGAACGGGGGCAGAGCGGAGGCGAGGCCGGGCGAGCCGGGCATCCCGCAGCGCTGCGCGGCGCGCGGCTCGTCGCTGGCCTTCCACGCCAGCTCGCCGCCCTTGTCGAGGATGCGCATGTCGCCCTGGTCCACCAGCTGCAGCGTCTGCAGGAAGTTCTGGTCGTCGGACTGCGCGTCGTGGGTGTGCCACACCGAGGTGCTCCCGTCGAACACCTCCAGGCCGTTCCACGAGAACACGAGCGCGCACGTGTTCACGGTGCTCACGGCCATGCACTCCGACTCCCACACGCTCCGGCCCTCGGCGCCCGGCGCCGTCGTGTCGAGCACCTCGACGTAGCAGAAGTCGGCGCCCAGGCCTCCGGCGCCCGGCTCGGTCTGGCTGCGCATGAAGTACGCCGCGTACTTCCCCGACGGCGACGTCAGGAACAGCACGGGGTTCTCGTCCCAGTGCGGCGGGATGCTCGCCAGGATCTGCTGCTTGGTCACGCGCCGTATCGTGCCGGCCGGGGCCGTCGCCGTGGCGTGGCACGGGAGCAGAAAGGCTAACGCGAGACACACGACAACCTGCGGCGGAACGCTGAGCTGCATCTGCATGGCTGCTGGTTTGGGTCTCGCCACTCGCGGCGTGTGCCTGTGCGCTGCTCTCTGCAGGTGGAGCTGGAAGGGCTCTGTGTGTTTTGTGCTTGTGCATGGACTGGCGACCTGGCGTGTCATTTATATAGACATATAGTTAGAGATACCGATGGAGTGGTAGAGCGTGATGATGGTGTAAAGGCAACGTTGAGTGGTTGACGATACCGGCTCCAATGTTCCATTAGGAGATTAGGAAAGAAAGCGAGCACAGGACTTTGCTAGGGGATTTGTTATGCTATTGGGGTTGACCGGCGTGCGACGTGCATCAGCTGGTCGATGAGGATTATGAGCCATACACATTGATTTGAATCGATTGAACACAGGATCAGGCTGAGCATTTCAGTGTTTGCTCTTGATGCAACGCAGAGTATGTCGTGCTGGTCAACTTCACTTGAAGTTGTTTATCCTTCAACTTAGCTAATCCACCGATAGTTCAAATTCGATTTATCATGTCGAAAAGCGCACGTTAAAGTCTGAACAGCCTGCTCATTTTTTTTTATTTCTGTTCGAGGCAACAAAATAAGAACCATCGAGCAACTTTGATTCTCCAAGGCCCATGTAACATTGGTAGTTTTAGTGGTCTTGGGCTGGAGGAATATTGAAACCCTTCCGGTTCTTTGCGATAGCAGTTTCGGCCACTTTAAATGTTTGCGTCCCAGCGATGAGCCCAGGGCCCGGCCTAGACAGGAATAAAATCATTTCTTTCCTGTACAAAATAAGCAGAAGAATTTTTTTACTACACCAATATAGAAATAAAAGCGCACTTCCTGTATATTTCACATACATGAGTTTGTTATTGTTGTTTAGGCAATAAGTAATTTTACCATTGTTTGACTACAGAAATATAAATTATCTCTTATGTTTTTTTTAATTTACTAGTTAGTTATACAATATTCTTGTTAAAATAACATAAAAATTAAGGCAACTAAAATATAGCAAGAGCATCTCCAACAATGCCTCAAACTCGTGCCTCAAATTGAAATATAGGGTTCTATATAGAAAAAACTACTCCAACGGTACGTTATTTTATAAATTTTGGTCCAAAAATTATAGGACACACTCAAGTGTCTCAAATATAATCTAAATTTAGGGCTTTATCATTGGAGTAGAATATTTTGTTGTTATCCTAAATTCAATAAAATTTACTCATTTTTAAATTATAGAGCGTTTTTTAGGCCACGCTATTGGAGATGCTCTAATAACTCTCAAAAAAACGATGTTTACATGGTGCGCCATGCCAAGCATGTGGAGCAAGTGAGGTATGATATAGATATACCGCCACTAATGCCCTGTTTGGGACAACTCTTGCTCCAGAAAAATTGGTGAAGTTGGTGAAACAAATCATTAGATGCTCCAGAAAATCGTGGAGCTAAAGATGTAAGCCTTTAGAAGAAATTTAGATAACTTATTTTACTTATTACTTAAATTAAAAATATTTTTAAATTTATTTAAATTGATATAATAAACTATAGCTCTACTTGAGCTGGAACCTAGGGCCATCCCAAACACTTCCTAAGATGACCTAAGACTAAGAGCATCTCAAAGAATTCTAAAAACCAACTCCAATCTTGATTTTTTGGTAACATGGAATAAAACCTCTGTGCAACTCTCAGTTTTTCAGCAATTAGGAAAATTGGTCCAACTGCACATAAATATACGCATGCTAATACAAATACACAATAGATAGATAAAGTATAAAAAACCTAAGATGATGTGAAAACAGTCCAAAATTCTATTAGAAGTGAGATATGGAAATTAGTTTAACAAATATAGTTTTTAGCGACTTGAAAAACTCATTAACTACCAAGATTAGAGTATCTCCAATAGTTACTAAAAGGCTAAATTTTAGTTACCTCTGTTTGGATCAACGGACTAAAACAGTTACAGAGTATTATACCATCTGATTAGTTAGGTGAGTGAATTTGGCCTGGCTGGTGCTAACTTGGCCCGCTGGGAACGGAACGTGCTCTGCGTATCTACGCATACAACAAGAGAGATGTTTTTGAACTGCACTTGCAGCTGCGGGTGCAGCTTTGGCTGAGCTTACACAGGCAACCAAACAAGAGCTGTGGCATAGTCAACGCACGCGAAGAGTCTGGATGGGCAGGCACAGACAACCAATCATGCTGATAGTAATTTATGCTGACACCAAGACAAAAAAATATCCTCATATAATTAAAGTTGCATGCTCGGCCCCATCCCATGCATGGCTGCATGTATGCCCGGTCGAGGTGGGCTAAGGCTGCCTCCAGCAAGGGCCTGTATACGGTTCTGAACTCTAAATATAGAGATTTAGAGGATCCTTTTTGTGTCCAGCAGCAGCCTGTAAAGCGTACTCTAAAATAGAGGAGCACTGGAGCATCCGCTATCTCTGGAGTTCTTCTGCTAGTCCGCTATCAGGTGCTAGCAGTAGCTTTACCGTCCAAAAGCAGTTGCCAGCAGTACGATCCGTACATCGGCAGGGGTAAAAGCAGTACTGTTTGCTACAAAAATATTCTTTTTATATAGTTGGTATGTTATAGAGGATGAACTTTAGAGTACGCTGTTGGAGATGGTGAAGATATAGAGGACGGAATATTTTAGAGAGAAATGTAAAGGACATAGAATATTCCTTTAGAGGATGAAATTTAGAGAATGTTGCTGGAGATAGCCTAATGGGGTTAAACTGTTTTAGCTCCTTTTTTAGAATTTGTGTTTGGTATTTTAGCCCTTAAACTGACTAAACTTTAGCCTTTTATTTTAGCCCAGATAAATCGAACAGGCTCTAAGGGGTAGTCGTGTGGGTCATGGATCACCCTAAAATTTTGAGTGAAGTACTATAGGTACTAGTTAGTTGCCCATAGATGTAAATGGAATATTTATTTAAATACAATTATATTTCTATTTCGAATTATTAGTATATTTATATTTAAAATTTCTCTTCTTTATGTATCACAAGTGGTCATTGGTTGTGGTGGTAAGAGTTGAAGGCTTTGCTCTAGGTGGCCAAGGATTGAATCTCCTTGCTGCACCCTAATTTTTGAAGAAACTTCTGCTTGGTGTAGTGATGTAGATAGTAGGCTAGTTTAAGTAAATTTTGGAGTATATTGCTCATTAAAAAAAATCTTTGCAATACTTATTACATGATGACATGCTACGTATAGGTGTTCCTGTTTGGTGGGGCTTTGATCGCTTTCGGCATCGACTTCCTATTTGTTCCTTCTCTTAGAAATGAATCAGGAACCAATAAGACCACGTTTTGTTTTGTTTCGCTGGCCAGCGGCTGCGAGGCGTAGCGCTCTCGATGAGCACGCAACCGGCCAATCGTCACACGAAACTGCACGTCCAATCAATGCTGCCGTCCGATCTCTCCAGGCCATCTGGACATCTGTTGCCGCGGCGTCGTCAGGAAATTAATGGGCGCGACGACTTGGCTATATGAGTCCGAGTCGAGTCCAACTTAACGGACGATGAGAAGACGAGGTCAGCCAGCGCTAACCCAAACCTGCCCGCGCTGCGCCTTTTGATTCTGCCACACAGGTTTTGCTTCGTTGTTGGGCGATGGGCGTTGAGAGTTGTTTGGCCAGTTCCCTCACCTTCTCGATCATGCCTTCATCTCTATGTTTCTGTTCCAGGAGGAGCTGTGAAGTGAAGTGGGGCTTCTATCGACACGTTTTTTTTTGTTAGGAATAAATGGAAGGGGATAGTAGGAGTTGGGAGTTGAGGTACTCCTTCTAAATCAAATATTTTGAGCCGTAACTGTTTTTTTAAAAAAAATATTATATAGTTTGAAAATATATGAATTATAAAGCATACAAGTATTTCACATAGTGGTCTATGCAGATTCAAAGTCAATGGAAAGTTAGCTCCAAGATACGCCGGGCCTTTCAAAATCCTGAATAGAAAAGGAGAAGTTGTGTAGATTGAATTGCCATCTCAACCCTTCAACATACATGATGTGTTTCATGTGTCACAACTAAAGAAATGTTTAAGAGTTCTAGATGAGCAGCTACCGATAGAAAAACTAAATTTGGAATTATCTCACCTATACAGAGCATCTTAGTTTATAATTGTGCAAACTGCATCATACTTTACAGAGGCTTTTATCAGTAGGCCGATAAAAGAAGTCGAGGTGACACAGATTTTCAATATCTAAAGAGTCAATCAAGAGGACTGAGCAAAGCCTGAATAGTAAAACCTTCAGTTTATAGACTCGGGGCTGCATGACCGAGTTAAGGACTCGATCTAAAAGCAGAGCAACTCGGTACAACAAAGACATGTCTTATTAAGAAAGATTCAAGATAAGGGGTCCAGTCTGTCCGAGTTAGTACCTGATAACACTCAGAGGGGTCACTGTTAAGCATATATACAAGGGGTATCTGAGATCTACTCAATGCGGAAGACTCTAGCAGTTGGGTCCATGGGCTTGTTCGAGATGTCTAGGAACTTCCCACAAATAACTAAATGTCTGAAATTCCTCACGGTAAAGACAGGTTTACGGCACGGGTGGGCACTGGAGTCATCTGAACCTACAGTTCTTTGATTTGAGTCACCTAATGTGGCTATGCCACATTGACTCATACTGCATAGTAACAGTCTAGTCTCAAGCCAATATACGAGCCAACTTATTTTTACAAAAAAAAAACACACTCGACAAACCTATCTATTTTGTAGCGGAACCAGGCCATGCCGTATGGGGCGAATTGAAGCATGAAACCAAATACTACCTATGTCCCAAAATAGTATTCTTTTTAAACTAAGTGGGTGTTTGGTTTCTAGGGACTAATGTTTAGTCCCTTTATTTTATTCCTTTTTAGTGTATAAATTGCTAAATATAGAAACTAAAATAAAGTTTTAGTTTCTATATTTGGTAATTTTGGAACTAAAATGGAATAAAATCTAGGGACTAAACATTAGTCCCTAGAAACCAAACACCCCCTAAACATACATTCGTTAGTAAATATATGAATGTAGTTTGTATGTATGTCTATATTCAATATCATTGGAATGAATGTAGATGTAAAAAGAGACTTAAAAAGAACTATATTTTAGGATGCAGGGAACACATTATAAGTTTGTAAACTAGCCCTTAATTCACCTTTAATTCAAACACCAGCGCGTGGAGATACATTGCCACCACGTGAAAGCAGGTATCGAAGCACACTTATCACGGCTTAACGCGCGCACATACTGCTTGTTGGAGGAAATAAAAGTAACTTAATTTAACTCAGTCATCGTAAGGCGGGTTAGTAAATGTGGTTATGGTTCAATTGACGACGCATAGTATAATTGCAAAAAAAAACTAAGTACGTAAGCAGGTACTAATCAGCGATCATGCCGCGCGATGGTTCTCCTTTTGGAGACTGAATGAAAGCAATGGCTGATAACCAAAACGTTAGCTGGATTCTGCTAACCAGATCGCATCAGTTGAGACCGAGTAGGTCAAAACAGTAGTGCACCTACTAATAACTGATACGGTTTCGTCTTCGTTTGGACTTGGACAGCGCCGTGATCGTGTGCAGGAAGTCCGATGAGCGGTGGACGGTAGTCATGAATCATGATACCCCAATTAGTCTTGAGAAAGCGACGCAGAACCACAGATGAGGATCTAGTCAAATCCGAAGGCCGATCGAGCTACGACTCACCAGACTTGCTACTTTGCATGCAGCAGCGTGGATAATTTGGACGAGGAGACTACTGCACGTACGTACTGAATGCGAATCTTCGCCGGTGGTTTTTTGTCGCACAAATCATTGGTTAGTACTGTATACGTGTACTCCTTGCTCGGACCAGTCGAACCACAGCAGTTCAAACCCTGTGAAACCTCACAGAAAGCATGTGATTTTAAAACTTGATCGAGCTGAGAGGCCAAGAGTATGTAGTATACTATATTATAATCAGTAATTCACACTTGCATTGGTCGATGATTCTCTAGTCATGTGATCTTGCACACTGTTGGGTTCGTCTGTCCGTTCTACCTCCCCGGACGGGCGTCTAGAACGCCAAGGGAGATAAAAGAACTAGACAACAAATAGGGTAGGCACTGCTACCTTTTGGAATTCATTTTACACCACATACTACATCTCTGAATTCCAAAAGCCAGCATTGTCTACTCACGTACGGCAACCTACTGGGAAAAAGAAAGGAAAACGAAACGACAAAATAAAACTGAAAAAAAAAATACATACAAGTATAACTTTCTCCCTCACACTCACACGCCCTTCTTCATTAATTCGTCGTGAGGAAATCCGAATGGGATTGGGATCATGCAGTTGTTGTGGCCACGTGACGTGGCCCATCAGACGTACGCCTTGGGAGGGTACCTGTCCACGTCGTCCACCCAGGGGTTGCAGCAGGTCCCCTTCCTGGCCCCCGGCCCCGCCGCGGCGCCGGGCGACGACGGCAGCGGCGGCACGTCGCGTAGAGCGCGCCACACGGCGCTGTTGCACTTGAACCCGGAGCCGAAGCCGATCTGCCACACGCGGTGGCCGCGCCTTACCCGGCCCTTGGCCTCGGCGTACGCCAGCTCGTACCACAGCGAGCTGCTGCTGGTGTTGCCGAACCGGTGGAGGGAGCACTTGCTGGGCTCCATGTCCGTGTCCCGCAGGCTCAGGCTGCGCTGCACCTCCTCCAGCACCGCGCGGCCGCCGGCGTGCACGCAGAAGTGCTCGAACGCGCGCCGGAAGTCCGGGATGTAGGGGCGCACGCCCCCTACGCGGAACACGCGGCGCATCATCAGGGACCTGAGGAACTTGAGCTGCTCGCTCAGGGGCAGCACCAGGGGCCCCAGCGTCGTGATGTTGGTCTTGAGCGCGTCGCCGGCCACCGCCATGAGCTCCCGCGCCAGCGAGACGCCCGCCTTGCCGGCCTCGTCCTCGCGCTGGTACACGCAGTTGAAGCACTCGTCGGTGGCGCCCTTGTGGGTGCGCACCGTGTGGAGCAGCCGGTACTTGGCGCGCCCGGCGTCCGCGCGCCTGTTGGACAGCAGCGCCGCGGCCCCGCCCATGCGGAAGATGCAGTTGGAGAGGAGCATGGAGCGGTCGTTGCCGAAGTACCAGTTGAGGGTGATGTTCTCGGTGCTGAGCACCACGGCGTACGATCCGGGGTTCGCCTGGAGCATGTCCTTGGCGAGGTCGACGGCGATGAGGCCGGCGCTGCACCCCATGCCGCCGAGGTTGAACGACTTGACGTCCTCCCTCATCCTGTAGTGGTTGATGACCATGGACGCCAGCGACGGCGTCGGGTTGAAGAGGCTGCAGTTGACGATGAGGATGCGCACGTCGCGGCGCGGGTCGATCCCCGTGGACTCGAACAGCGCGTCCAGGCACCCGAACATGACCGCCTCGGCCTCCTTCCGCGCCTCCGCCATGTTTAGCCTGGGCGGGCGCGCCTGGACGCCCGGGGGCAGGTACGTCTCGTCCCCGAGCGCGGAGCGGCTGGTGATCTTGGTCTGGAAGTCCAGAGCCGCCTCATTGAAGGAGCCGGTGCTCTCGGTCATCTCGAGGAAGGCCGACTTGGAGATCTTGAGCCGCTCCTCCGGCTTGTAGCACGCGAACTCGACGAGGTACACGGGGCGGGGCCGCTTGAGGTAGTAGACGGTGAGCAGCAGCAGCGCGGTGCCGAGCCAGGCGACGCAGGTGAGCAGGTCGACGGAGTAGTAGATGACGTCGAGGCGGACGAACGAGTAGGCGGCGGCGGCGACCGCCGGCACGCAGAGCGCCGGCAGCAGCGACGTGGGGCTGCCGCCGTGGCGGATCCCGAGCTTCACGTACTTGAGCTTGATGTTGCGGGCGAAGT
Source organism: Zea mays (assembly GCF_902167145.1). Lineage (NCBI taxonomy): Eukaryota > Viridiplantae > Streptophyta > Magnoliopsida > Poales > Poaceae > Zea > Zea mays. The sequence continues at coordinate 149,073,305 of NC_050104.1, read as the reverse complement.
CCGGGAGCCGGCGGCGGATCTTGATGACGATGCTGGGCGCCGGGTCGCCGCCTTCCCGCCGAGCTTCGTCCGCGCCGCGGAAGGCCATCTCGGCCGTGAGGCGCTCCCGCTCCATGACCGCCGCGGGCGCAGCCTCCTCCATATGGATGGAGATCGGAGGCTGGCTGGTTGGCTAATACTACAGCTCCAACTAGCGTGTGAGGCGGCGGAACGCGATGTGATGTCGCCTCTTATGTGTGAGTTGGTCACGCGGGCAACTCCAAATATATATAGGGAGACGGAGGGGAATGGAAGCACCTGCCCGTTGAAACTTGTGGCGTATCCAGCTGCCGGAGCAGTCAAATTTGTAGGCACGCGAGGCAACCACTCTTCTTCGAACCGTATGCCGTACACGAGTGGTTCAAGTACTACGAGCGAGTGGGAAACCCGTATACCACTGCTCCGTAACATCAGCGTAATCCGACCGTGTTACGGCGGCTACTCTTGCCCTGCTGCCGAGGGAGCCAGACACGACATGATTGACGACTGGGAGCTCCATCATCAGAATTCAGAAGACCAAGACATGTCAGGTGGGGCCAAGCAACTGGGAAGGGCGAGAGGTGGGGTGGGGAGGGTGGCCTATTAATGATGGTGGTTACTGGAGGACGCTCAACCACTTGGAATTAAGGAGGCACAGGCACAGGCACAGGTGGACGCGTACAGGATCCGCCTGCTGGCGCGGCATGCCGCGGCCCGCGCAGCAGGGCGAGAGAGACCGCGAGGGAGCCGACGAGCGCGCTGGCCTGCCGGTGCCAGTGGACGGCGGGGCGACTAGCGTGCTGCGTTTTTGCTTCTCGCCCGCAGACCTTTTGATTGACCTGCCTGTTCTTTCATTCCAAACGACGAGAAGACGGCGGCGCTATAGGGTTGGTTGGCGGGCGGCGTTGACAGGTTTCTTCCCGCGCCCCTCTCTCATTTATACTCCATACAAAAAAAATCTTTTTCCCCGTCAGTTCTGATGATTAATGGTTTCGATGTCGCAACGTTTTCTTGGCAGTTGGACCGGCCGATCATGCACAGGCCGGCGGGCGGGGACAACGGTTCTTTCAGTTTCCGCGACCAAAATAGAAGGCAGCGCAATTTCAGTCGGCAGCAATTCTTTTTCATGCTATTACTCGACGGTTCTTCGTGCCGTCAGGCCTTCCGTGTGCGTGCGAGAGATTCTGTTGGTTGGGAGGTGTGACAGCCCTGGCCGGCTAGTTCCTTCCCGCGCTTGCAGGCCACATGAATGCGATCTAACTGGGGAAAAAAAATCATATCCAGACCAACTCAAGCAACACTCCGCATGCGGCTCCGTATCCCTATTTTGCGGAGTCTAGCACACTATTCATCAGTTCAGCAGGCTCCGCATCCGGCTCCGTAAAACGCACGGCCTGTACCCAGACTCCCCATTTCCACGCTTTCTCTCTCCTCTCCGCAGCTCTCTGCGTGCGCGCGCGCCTGCTGGCGGGCCCCAGTTGTCATAGACTGCATACGGAGTGGGATGGGGAGTGTTGCTGGAAACGGAGACGGATACGGAGAGGAGAGAGAATGTGTTGGCCGCGCGTTTTAGGGATACGGAGAGGGAGTCTGCTGGAGTTGGTCTGACACTGGTGTGGTAGCGTATAGGTACGGAAAACACCTGTTTTCTGTTAAGATATTGTAAAGCAATAATAATAATGAGAAGAAAAAAAAAAGCAGACAGTTTTTGGCTTCTTGGAAGCTTCTTTCCGTTGTTGGGCAACCAGACCCCGGTCGGACAAGAAGGACGAGCAAATGAATCGAGCTAGAGCTGGAAAGAATGCATGCGGCACGCAGATCACGTGACAACGTCCAGCTGAGATACGCGCACAGCTAGACTACAGCTAAGGTACAACGCGTCTAAATATTTTATTTAGGAGGGCTGTGATTGGGGCCAGTCTAGTATCTCTAGCGTTGTCCAGTACTCTGAATGTGAATGATAATGTGTTTACTTGACAGTTAAAATAATAAAATAAATATGGTCTTTTTACAATGGTATCAGAAGGCAGGAAAGAACTTATTTTGAAAGGCTAAGTTATCCTTAAAAATAAAGACAATTGTTAAAGAGGGTGTAGAAAGGGGGAAAATACTAATTAAACGGATCTTTTTGTGGCGTGGTGGAAACAACTTAACACCTCTTTTTGAGTGTAACATAGCAAATGGTGTGCGGATACTCCTGTTCGTCACTTCTAATCTTCAAAACCACCTCCATATATAGATCATCTGTGTTAGAATAGGAACACATACCCTAATCAGGGGTTGGGAGTGATATTAAATAGAGAGAGTAACTGGGCCAAGGCCCATTACACAGGGGTATAACGGTCATTACACAGGGAATAACACAAACCCTAGACGAGTAGTCTAACACCTCCCGCAGTCACAACTCTATCCTGTACAGATGTTGAGACTGGATCGGAAGTCTAAAAAGACACTCGACGGTAACCCCTTGGTGAAGATGTCCGCGAACTGAAGCGTGGTGGGGACGCTGAGAACGCGGACGTCACCGGCAGCGACACGCTCGCGGACGAAGTGCAGGTCGATCTCCACATGCTTCGTGCGCTGATGCTGCACGGGGTTGGTGGAGAGGTAGACCGCGCTGACGTTGTCGCAGTAGACGAGGGTGGCGCGCTGGAGGGGACTGTGAAGCTCGTGGAGGAGCTGGCGCAGCCAGGAGGCCTCGGCCACGCCGTTGGCCACGGCACGGTACTCGGCCTCAGCGCTAGAGCGAGAGACGACGGGCTGCCTCTTGGCGGCCCAAGAGACGAGGTTGGCGCCCAGGAAGACGGCGTAGCCGGAGGTGGACCGGCGCGTGTCGGGACAGCCAGCCCAGTCAGCGTCGGTGTAGACCACGAGCTCCGACGTCGGGGATGGGCGGAGTAGGAGGCCGTAGTCGAGGGAGCCGCAGAGGTAGCGTAGAATCCGCTTGAGCGCAGTGAGATGGGGCTCCCGCGGAGTGTGCATGTGCAGGCACACCTGCTGGACGGCGTAAGCGATGTCGGGCCTGGAGAACGTGAGGTACTGGAGCGCGCCGGTGAGGCTCCGGTAGGACGTCGCGTCGGCGACCGGAGGCCCGTCGTCCTCAGAGAGCTTCGCCTGAGTGTCGACAGGCGTGGTGCAGGGCTTGCAGTCAGACATGCCAGCCCGCTCCAGGATGTCGATGGCGTACTGGCGCTGGTGGAGGAAGAGACCCTGAGGCCGACGTTCGGCGGTGACGCCGAGGAAGTGGTGGAGGGGCCCCAGGTCCTTCATCGCGAACTCCCGCTGAAGGGCGACGATCGTGCGGTGAAGGAGGTCGGCGGTGGATGCCGTGAGCACAATGTCGTCGACGTAGAGCAGGAGGTAGACGGTGTCGTCGCCGCGCCGGTAGATGAACAGGGACGTGTCCGACTTGGCCTCGACGAAGCCGACAGAGGCCAGGTAGGAGGCGAAGCGGCTGTACCAAGCCCGTGGCGCCTGCTTGAGGCCGTACAGGGATCGGTTCAGCCGGCAAACCAGGTCCGGACGGTCAGCGTCGACGAAGCCGGTGGGCTGGCTGCAGTAGACAGTCTCCGTCAGAGTGCCATGGAGGAAGGCATTCTTGACATCGAGCTGATGGATCGCCCAGTCGCGGGAGAGGGCGAGGGAGAGGACGGCGCGAACAGTGGCAAACTTGACGACAGGGCTGAAGGTCTCGTCGTAGTCCACTCCGGGGCGCTGGGTGAAGCCCCGAAGGACCCAACGGGCCTTGTAGCGGTCGAGGGAGCCGTCTGAGGTCAGCTTGTGGCGAAATAGCCACTTGCCGGTGACCACGTTGGTGCCTGGTGGACGCGGCACCAGGTCCCAAGTGTGGTTGGCCAAGAGGGCCGCGTACTCCTCCTCCATAGCGCGACGCCAGTGTGGGTCGGCGAGGGCAGTGCGAACGGAGGAGGGTACCGGGGAAGCGTCGGGTGGAGTGCTGGTCGTAGCGGCTGCCAGGATGAGCCGGTCGACGGGGCGGAGAACGCCAGCAGCGCGTCGAGTCACCATCGGGTGGACGTGCCCGGGGTCGCGATGGATGGCGACCGGGTGGTATACGGATGACTCGGAGTGAGCCACCGGAACGTCGGGAGCGGCTGGAGGGGCCGGCTCACGGCGGTGATAGACGACGGCGGGGTCGGCGAAGCGGGCCGCGCTCGTCGATGGGCACGCGTCGGGGGGTGCCGAGGTAGTGGCGTGGCCGCGGCGATGGTAGACGAGGGCGGGGTTGGCGAATCGAGCCGGAGTCGACGGGGCCGCGCGTGGCGCAGGCGGGGTCGACGGGGCCGCGCGTGGCGCAGGCGGGATCGACGGGGCCGTGCGTGGTGCAGGCAGGACCGACGGGGCCGCGCGTGGCGCAGGCGGGGTCGACGGGGCCGCGCGTGGCGCAGGCGGGGTCGACGGGGCCGCGCGTGGCGCGGAAGAGGTCGTGGGGGCCGCACGAGGAGCAGGTAACGGCGCAAGACGGGGAGCCGAAGGTGGGGGAGGAATCGGATCGGACTCGAGGAGGGAGTCAAGATCGGTGGGTGGGGTGGAGCCAGCAAGGGGAAACACATCTTCGTCAAAGACGACATGACGAGAGATGATGATGCGGTGGGAGGTGAGGTCCAGACACCGGTACCCCTTGTGGTCAGGGGAGTAGCCAAGGAATAGACAGCGGGTGGAGCGAGGAGAAAGCTTATGTGGAGCGGTAGCGGAAGTGTTAGGGTAGCAGGCACAGCCGAACACGCGAAGGTGGTCATAGGAAGGGGCTGTGCCGTAAAGGGCGAAGTGGGGGGTAGGGTGGCGTACCGCCTTCGAGGGAAGACGGTTGAGGAGGTGGGTGGCAGTATGCAGGGCCTCTGCCCAGTAGCTGGCAGGGAGAGACGCCTGGAAGAGGAGACAGCGGAGCATATTAGTGGTGGTGCGGATCATGCGTTCGGCTCGGCCGTTCTGGGCAGAAGTGTAGGGGCACGAGAGAAGCAACTGGACGCCATGAGTGAGGAAGAATGAGCGAGAGGCGTTGTTATCGAACTCGCGGCCATTGTCACACTGCAGAGCACGGACCGGGCGACGAAACTGAGTGGATACCCAGGTGAAGAAGTGTGTGAGGGTGGTGAAAGTGTCCGACTTCAACCGAAGCGGGAAGGTCCAGAGAAAATGGGAAAAATCATCCAAAATCACCAGATAATATTTATAACCAGAAAGACTGAGTACAGGGGAGGTCCAAAGGTCACAATGAACCAGATCAAAAGCCTGCTCAGCCCGAGAAGAAGAAGTAGTAAATGAGAGACGAGTATGTCGGCCTAACTGACAAGCATGATAGAGACCCTCAAAATGTCCCCTACTACATGAAAGATCGAGACTACTGGTAATCTTGGTCATGACGTCGGGTCCAGGATGGCCGAGACGTCGATGCCATGTGGTGGAGGAGGTGGTGGAGACCAAGGCAGGAGGTGGAGACACGCCGGCGGTGGAGGGCTGGAGCGTGTAGAGAGGCCCCGAGCTGTCACAGCGGGCGAGAAGGGTCCTGGTGGCCAGATCCTTCACAGAAAAACCAGAGGGGTCAAACTCAATGGAACATGAGTTGTCAGTAGTGAATCGACGAACAGAAAGAAGATTGTGGGTGATGTGGGGAGCTACGAGAACATCGTTGAGGTAAAACGGCCCAGGGAGAACCGAGGCACCTACTGAGGTGACTGGCAGAGTGGAACCGTTTCCAACGACGATCGAGGATGGGTGAGAGGGGAGTGGGGAATGAGAGCGAGAGAGCGTGCCTGCCGTGGGGGTGGTGTGGTACGAGGCACCGGAGTCGATCACCCAGTCGGAGGGGGGTGGGGTCATCGCCATGGTGCTGAAAGCAGCAGCGAGGGAGGTGCTGTCCCAACCACCAGCCGGCGGGGACCAAGGCGTCGAGGTGTGGGTCCCCGGGGGCAGGAGCGCGGGCGGAGCCTGGGGCACGACGGGAACACCATAAGGAGGTGCGCCGTAGTGAGGTGTAGTCAGGAGGGCGGGCGCCGGAGGACGGGGGGTACTCGGTGCCTGGCCCGGCCACATGGCGATGGTCCCGGTCGAGGGGTTGTAGAAGGACGGCCACGCGTGGCCGCCACCCCGGCCGGAGGGACCACCACGAGAGGAGCCGCCGCTCCCACGGCCGCCCTTGCGGGAGCGACGACCCCCGTCGGTCGTGGAAGTCGGACGAGGGGCCGTCGGGACGGCAGGTGGGGGGCGGGTGGGAGCCCCGGTCGACGGAGGACGGGTGGTCTGGCCCCCTGAAGGCGGCTGACCACTGGTAGGAGCGCTGTAGAGGGCCGAGGCAGGAGTGTGTGCCTCATTCGCCATGGTGAGCTCCTCGAGGAGAAGCTCGTTCCGCACGGCGTGGAAGGTGGGGAAGGGCACGCTCCTCTTGATGAGAGCCTTCAGGTGGCCGTAGCGGGGGCTGAGGCCACGCAGGAGGTTCAGCACCAAGGTACGATCGGCAACAGGCTCGCCGAGATCGCGGAGAGAGTCAGCGAGGCCCTTCATCTGGCGGCAGTATTCGCCCACGGAGAGGTCCCCCTGAGAGAACAGGTGGAACTGGGCGTCGAGGTGGAGTGCCCGAGCATCCCGATTCCCGAGGAACTGGTCCTCGAGAGCGAGCCACGCCTGGCGCGCAGTGTCCGCCTGGTCGCGGATGATGTCCTGTAGCTCAACGGTGATGGTGCCGTGGAGCCACGAGAGGACAACGCTGTCCATGAGGCACCAGGAGCGAGGCGGTGGAGCGTCGTGGTCGACGAGGACGTGATCGTCGAGGACGAACCGTCGCAGCGTGAGGAGGACCTGTCCACGCCACCGGGGGTAGTGGGAAGACGCCGGATCCAACACCACGGACACGAGGGCCCGAATGTTGTGCAGACCAGCGGCTTGAGCGTGGAGAGCTGCGATGAGGTCGGCGTCGAGGTCGGAGTCGCGGGGGTCCTCCAGGGGTTCCACCGGGGCGACCGGTGGGCGGCCGAGGAGACGCTGCGTGGTGGCCATCTGGGTGGTCAGAGCGGCACCCAGAGCACGCTCACGCTCCAGGGCGAGGGAGGCGGCGCGCGCACGCTCCTGCGAGGCCAGCACAGCCGCCTGGATCGTGGCGAGGGTGTCGCCGAGGGTGGAGTCGGTACCGGGGGGTGCCGCGAGGGCAGGAAACCCCGGTGGGGAGCCTCGACGGTGGGCCGGGGAAGAGACGTCGCGGATGGGCCGTAGGCCGACGATGTAGGGAGCCTCGGCATCGGCCACGGAGCGGCCGGGGCCCATGGGGTGGGTCTGGCCGGTAGTAGGGAGGCCCAGGGAGGCGACGCCGGCGGCCAGGGAAGTGGGGGCCGTGCCCAGGTCCGCGGTCAGGGACGGTTGCACCAGGCCGACAGTGTGCGGGTCGGGTCGGAGGTCCGCCATGAGCAGAGGGTGAGCAGAGGGCTGCGGCGGTGGAGGCGAAGGGGGAGGAGGGCGCGCTCTGCTGGAGAGGGGAGGCGCGGCTGGCACAGGACAGGGCGCGCAGGCGGAGCGGCGGCTGGGCCGGGCGCAGGGCGGCGTCGGGGTCGGCGCCAGAGCAGCACGGCTCCCAGGCGCGAGTGCGGCAGGGGCGCGTCCTGGCGGCGGCCGTCCAAGGCGCGCCTGGACGAAGGGCAGAGAGCAGCGCCGGGCGCGGTAGCTGCCCCTGGCGGCGCGACGAGCCGCGAGTGCGGGGTCGGGCGGCCCTGTGCAGACGGATGGAGGCCGGCGGCTGGGGACGAGTGGGAAGGGGAGGGAGGGAGGTAGAGGGGAGGCCGACGGCTGGGGGCTGGGGCCGGCGGCGGGAGGGAGGCTGGCGGCGGCTGCAGGGGGAAGACGTCCCCTGGCGGCTGGCGGCTGTAGCAGGAGGAGAGGATGAAACCCTAAGCTGATACCATGTTAGAATAGGAACCCATACCCTAATCAGGGGTTGTGAGTGATATTAAATAGAGAGAGTAACTGGGCCAAGGCCCATTACATAGAGGTATAACGGTCATTACACAGGGAATAACACAAACCCTAAACGAGTAGTCTAACAATCTGTTTGGATCCTGGCAAATGAGCTTTCCTCACTCTCTCAGACCAAGAGTAATGTGGCTGTGTAGAGATGATGCTGTGTTTAGGAAAACAACAGTTCAATCTTTCTAGCAGGTGATTTTGGGAGAGACATACTGCTGGATCAGATCAGACTTTCGGTCTCAGCTATCTAAAGAAGGGAGATTGCAAATGGAGGAGGGCTGTCACCTAACGGAGGTTGTGGTGTTAGAGATCGTCGGAAAACGGTGGTGGATACAGTACACTACAAGAGATTAAAGTTCTGTCTAATGTCTGTGTCAGCTCTTAGTGAAACATTGCACTGCATTGTATCAGTTTTGCTCTAACTTCAAAGCGCGGCATTTCGTTGACACACACACACACACACACATGGCGAGAGCTCCTACGCCCGTTTCGCTGCTGCAATGGTCGGCCACAAGAGTCTTCTTCTCAGAAGCTTTGAGCCATTTAAGTCCAAATAATTGCGAGACCTACGGGAGTGCTGCTGCGCTCTTCTTCGCTGGACGGAAATCGGAATGGCTGCCCCACGACCATGTCCATCACATATCCGGAATTCCGGAGCAGAGATCATCTGGACCGCTGCAATGGCCGTCCGGGCTGGTTGCCTGTCCAGACGAAACGGGATAACGGGACCGTGCCCCACCGTGAGCGCGCTGTCAGAGCGAGGCGGCGCGGCCAACCGACGCTCGCGGAAGCCCGAGGTGCACGAGGACGGCGGCTGCCGGGATCCCAAATAATTTGGCTGGGATGGGGTGAGCAGAGCAGACAACGCCTAGCGAATTAAAGGGAGTACAGCAGAGGCGCTGCGCTGAGCTACTGCGCCATGCTCGCTCCGCGCCGTCCGTGTGCTAATGTCCACGGCGCTTGCTTCATCTGCATAGTCTTGCCGGCAACTTGATGTAACGTGGAATAATATATTGTGCTGCAATTACGGTCCATACGGTGCCGTGCCCGATCTTCTTCGAAATTCCTCTATTCTTGCTTTCAATTCATATTTATATATTTTTTTCATAAGATACTTTCCTCTATTGCATCTCCTCCCCAACAATTCTTTTTTTTTCATACGATTCTTTCATCCATTGCATCTCCTCTCCAACATTTTTTCAAGCGAAGCGTGTATATAGACGTGTAAAATATTGTTGTGTATTGTACACTACATTGTTTACCGAGTGAAATTTAAAATATAGAGTGAGATAAAATGTGGGATAGGAAGGTTGGTGAAGATAGCCTAAATTTTCTATGTTACTTTTTAAAGTTTTTAAAATATTACAATATTTATAGTACTGTATTACGTATTGTTATTAGGTAATTAAACTTAAACATAATTAATTTCATAGTTAAAAGCATCGATTAAAGAAAATAGGATAGATTAGAGCTCTCCCTCTCATAGCGAGTGCAGGGCTACTCACCCTTCTCAGGGGGTGTCAGTTGGAGGCGCGGGCTCCCCTTTGTACACGCTCGGGAGGGGAGGGGCGTGTGAGCGTGTACCGTTGAAGAAGATCTTAGTTCTTACAGTGATGTGTGACACTGTATATTTATATCTACAACGAGCCATGTTAAAAGTGTATGCTAAAAAATGAAATTTTGATCTCCACCTAAAATAAAAACAGTAGTTTGATGTTTTATGTGTTCAGAAGAACACCTAATAAATAGGCTTTTCAGCAGTTCTAGTTCTTGAATAACGCTCTACAAGAACAACAAATGACTGACCACCCCAACAAGTAGACATGTTTGGGGGGCAAATACTACTCCTCACAAAAGGCTTACACGCATATGATGCGCCTATATCAGTCTATCCGACCTTTATATTGATGTGGAACTCAAAATGAGAACCTAAGCAAAAGTTCTTCTTTTGAGTGCTACTACAGGATATACTAAATACAAGGGTCGTGCTTAGGAGAAGAAATATGGAACTAGACTCATACACATGTGAAATTGTATTCTATAAAAAGAAGAAACCTTGTCTAATCTCTTTTTGAAGTGCAGCTTTGTGAGACCACAAGTGTCAGACTTAAAACCCACGAGGAGACCACCTGATTTCCCATTAGGCACAGTGCTTATCTATAGGAAATTTTTATTCCCGCTAACACCCAACCATTGCTAAAATTTATTTTGTTGGTTTCTTGTAAACCAATGAAATCAAGGTTTTCTTCTCTTATCAAAATTTTAAGGAATTCATATTTACCATGCTTCGTTAGCCCTTGACAATTCCAGATTAGACCCTTCATGAGGAAACCCTATAGGGAAGGAAGAACCCATGACGCTATCCCTCACATTATTAGATGTATATCTCACAGTTTGGAGGCTATTTTTTTTTCTTTTTGCCTTAAATTTTATACTTAAGCATCCGTTTTCCTCTGTTGGTTTTGTTCGGTATAAATCTAGGACTGTCCTTATCAGAACAGTTGTCCAGCAGCTCCTTCATATCATCATCCTCTATAAGGACCAGAAGATCCTTGTTGTGTGAGAGTTGTTCATCCTGATTGTTTTTTACATTCACTGTCTGATGCAATAAGCTAGGCCTAGCCTCTTCTAGGGACTTAATCATGCTAACGCTTTCTATTATTTCCTTGTCATGACTACCTAGTTCTACGTTTAAAGTTGTAGCAATTTCAATCAAAGTACAATCATTTGTATTCATAACAAGAAAGGGTTGTATGATTTACCATTGTGAATAAATACATCCTTTGCCTTTGCCCTGGAGATCGCCATGTCAGCTACTTTAACATCTTCATACGCCTCTAGTCTCGAACTCCTCCTCACTCCTCTGCCTGCTACCCGTTTTTTTGCCTTTTGCTACCTGGAAGCCATCATTTAAACCACCCTCATCCTTTTGAACATTCTCACTCCCCTGAGAATCTTACATCAGGCCTCCCACTTTTTTAGCAAAATCATCATCTGCCTCTTGAGAACTAAGCAAATCATCCTCATTATCATCATAGTTAACTCTGTCACCATCCTCCTCATTCTCCAAAGGATCTATCTCCATGTTTTCCTCTAGTATTTTCCCAGTAAATCCACTTAATGTCTTGCAGGATTTTTCTAGAGGTCTTGCTTTCTTCACATTTTTCTGGTATGATTATACCCAATCCCCCCTCACTTTTCTCCCATGTAGCTCTCTTCTCACTAGTCTTTTCTTCAACATGACGCCATACCTTCAATGGCCGTGCAACCCTTGGGGTAGGGGCGAGCTAAATACTTTGGTATTTCTTCCTTGTTTAGTTGAACTAGGAACTCCTTTATCTTCTCTAAAGGCACGGGCCCTAGGGAGCCTCATGACCTGAGTGCAGTAATTATATGAGGCATAGGGCAAAAAATAATAGGGGGGCCATAGGGTCCCTAGAACCCAACCTCGTTAATTATCTCAGCCAGGGGCCTTTAGGGGTCTCCAATTAGTTAGGAGAACTAAGTCGAAGAGCACTCTATGGTTGGAGTGTCTTAGGGCCATGGGGGCCTATATTCTAAGTTGTTCTACTCATGTGAAGTTTAAAAGGCAATTTTTATATTTTTGTGATTTACTATGATTTTTTTTAAAAAAATAGCCAAAGTAAATATAAAATAAACCCTGCCAGGTCTGGTCCTGGAGGGTGGCGAGGGTGTGGTCGTCTCGGGGTTACTCAGGGCCCCACCTCGAGTAGGTCAGGTCGGTAGTGTATTTAGTTCCAACTTTCACGTAGCGCTTGGCTCACAAAGCGCATACAACGATTCAAGTATCTCGTCTCCATTTCGTCTAGTGTTTGTCGCGTGGTACCACCCATTAGCAAATCATTTCAAATGAGTTTGCGGCGTGCGGTCTATGATTGTGCCTATGACTGTTTGATAGTCGCCTAGAGGGGGGGGATGAATAGGGCGAAACTGAAATTTACAAATATAAACACAACTACAAGCCGGGTTAGCGTTAGAAATAGAAATGAGTCCGCGAGAGAGGATGCAAAACAAATCGCAATCAAATAACGAGTGTGACACACGGATTTGTTTTACCGAGGTTCGGTTCTTGCAAACCTACTCCCCGTTGAGGAGGCCACAAAGGCCGGGTCTCTTTCAACCCTTCCCTCTCTCAAACGGTCCTTCGGACCGAGTGAGCTTTCTCTTCTTAATCACTTGGAACACAAAGTTCCTACAAGGATCACCACAAGATTGGTGTCTCTTGCCTCAATTACAAGTGAGTTTGATCGCAATGAAAGAATCAAGAAAGCACGATTGAAAAAGCCAAGCGACAAGAGCGACAAATAACACACGGATCACTTTCTCTCTCAAGTCACTAATCACTAATGATCTCTTTTCTCAATTGTGAAACTTGGAGAGATGGAGGCTTTGAATGTGTCTTGGAATGGATTGCTAGCTCTTGTATTGAATGTTGAAGGTTGGAATGCTTGGTTGATTTGAATGGAGGTGGTTGGGGTTGTATTTATAGCCACCAACCACTTCCTAGCCGTTGCTCCATTCTGCTGAGCGCGGACGGTCCGCCCGCCTGGTCCGGACGGTCCGCCCCTGTAGATCAACGGCTGAAAACGCAACGGTCAGCAGTAACGGCTATATCAACGGCTATATTGCATTTAATGCGACGTCAGATGTCAGATAAAGCCAGTCGCGGACGGTCCGCCCGCCTGGCCCGGACGGTCCGCGAGGCCGCTATAATTCATTTCTCTGAACCCGTCACCTTCGGGTTTTTCGGTTTCTTGCCTACCGGACGGTCCGCGCGAGGTCTCAGACGGTCCGCTCTTTTCCTCCGGACGGTCCATAGTGCAGACTTGGATTTTGCATTGGTTCTGTCCGAGGGGGATCCTGGTGTCGCGGACGGTCCGCCGTAGTGGACCGGACGGTCCGCGCTTGGCCTGTTTTTCCAAAAAAACTTCTCCTGTCCGGAATAATCTACGGTATTCCGGACAGTTGATTTAGTATAGTTATAGATGAACCTTTGGCACCTGTAGAACATATAATCTAGAGCAAACTAGTTAGTCCAATTATTTGTGTTGTGCAATTCAACCACCAAAATCAATTAGGAAATAGGTGTAAGCCTAATTCCCTTTCAATCTCCCCCTTTTTGGTGATTGATGCCAACACAAACCAAAGCAAGTATAGAAGTGCATAATTGAACTAGTTTGCATAATGTCAGTGCAAAGGTTGCTTGGAATTGAGCCAATATAAATACCTATAAAGTATGCATGGATTGTTTCTTTATTTTTAACATTTTGGACCACGCTTGCACCACATGTTTTGCTTTTGCAAATTTTTGTAAATCCTTTTCAAAGTCCTTTTGCAAATAGTCAAAGGTAAATGAATAAGATTTTGAGAAGCATTTTTCAAGATTTGAAATTCTCTCCCCCTGTTTCAAATGCTTTTCCTTTGACTAAACAAAACTCCCCCTAAATGAGATCCTCCTCTTAGTGTTCAAGAGGGTTTTGATATATCATTTTGAAATACTACTTTCTCCCCCTTTTGAACACAATAGGAAAACCAATTGATAATATTCTTGGAAACACGAAGTTTTGGAAATTGGTGGTGGTGCGGTCCTTTTGCTTTGGGCTCATACTTTCTCCCCCTTTGGCATGAATCGCCAAAAACGGAATCATTAGAGCCCTCGAAGTGCTTTCTTCCCCTTTGGTCATAAATAAATGAGTTAAGATTATACCAAAGATGAAGTCCTTTTGCTTTGGTGCTCATGCTTTCTCCCCCAAGAATGGAGAGTTGCTTGGAGTGACGGCGAAGGATGAGTTACGGAGTGGAAGCCTTTGTCTTCGCCGAAAAACTCCAATTCCCTTTCAATATTCCTATGACTTGTTTGAAATTCACTTGAAAAACATATTAGTCATAACATATGAAGGAGACATGATCAAAGGTATACAAATGAGCTATGTGTGCAATCTAGCAAAAGAAATTGCGCGAATCAAGAATATTGAGCTCATGCCTAAGTTTGTTAAAAGATTGTTCATCAAGAGGCTTGGTAAAGATATCGGCTAATTGATCTTTAGTGTTAATGTATGAAATCTCGATATCTCCTTTTTGTTGATGATCCCTAAGAAAATGATACCGAATGGCTATGTGTTTAGTGCGGCTATGCTCGACGGGATTATCCGCCATCTTGATTGCACTCTCATTGTCACATAGCAAAGGGACTTTGGTTAATTTGTAACCGTAGTCCCGCAGGGTTTGCCTCATCCAAAGCAATTGCGCGCAACAATGACCTGCGGCAATGTACTCGGCTTCGGCGGTGGAAAGAGCGACCGAATTTTGCTTCTTTGAAGCCCAAGACACCAAGGATCTTCCCAAGAACTGGCAAGTCCCCGATGTGCTCTTCCTATTGATTTTGCACCCCGCCCAATCGGCATCCGAATAACCAATCAAATCAAATGTGGATCCCCTAGGATACCAAAGCCCAAACTTAGGAGTATAAGCCAAATATCTCAAGATTCGTTTTACGGCCGTAAGGTGAGCTTCCTTAGGGTCGGCTTGGAATCTTGCACACATGCATACGGAAAGCATAATATCCGGTCGAGATGCACATAAATAGAGTAAGGAACCTATCATCGACCGGTATACCTTTTGATCCACGGACTTACCTCCCGTGTCGAGGTCGAGATGCCCATTAGTTCCCATGGGTGTCTTGATGGGCTTGGCATCCTTCATCCCAAACTTGTTTAGAATGTCTTGAGTATACTTCGTTTGGCTAATGAAGGTGCCCTCTTGGAGTTGCTTCACTTGAAATCCCAAGAAGTACTTCAACTCCCCCATCATAGACATCTCGAACTTCTGTGTCATGATCCTACTAAATTCTTCACATGTAGATTCGTTAGTAGACCCAAATATGATATCATCAACATAAATTTGGCATACAAACAAATCATTGTCAAGAGTCTTAGTAAAGAGTGTAGGATCGGCCTTTCCGACTTTGAAGCCATTAGCAATAAGGAAATCTCTAAGGCATTCATACCATGCTCTTGGGGCTTGCTTGAGCCCATAAAGCGCCTTAGAGAGCTTATAGACATGGTTAGGGTACTCACTGTCTTCAAAGCCGGGAGGTTGCTCAACATAGACCTCTTCCTTGATTGGTCCATTGAGGAAGGCACTTTTCACGTCCATTTGATAAAGCTTAAAGCCATGGTAAGTAGCATAGGCCAATAATATACGAATTGACTCAAGCCTAGCTACGGGTGCATAGGTTTCACCGAAATCCAAACCTTCGACTTGAGAGTATCCTTTGGCCACAAGTCGAGCTTTGTTCCTTGTCACCACACCATGCTCATCTTGCTTGTTGCGGAAGACCCATTTGGTTCCTACAACATTTTGATTAGGACGTGGAACTAAATGCCATACCTCATTCCTAGTGAAGTTGTTGAGCTCCTCTTGCATCGCCACCACCCAATCCAAATCTTGGAGTGCTTCCTGAAAGGGAATTAGGCTTACACCTAGTCCCTAATTAATTTTGGTGGTTGAATTGCCCAACACAAACATTTGGACTAACTAAGTTTGCCCAAGTGTATAGATTATACAGGTGCAAAAGGTTCACACTCAGCCAATAAAAAGACCAAGTTTTGGATTCAACAAAGGAGCAAAATGGCAACCGAAGGCCCTCTGGTCTGGAGGCACCGGACTGTCCGGTGTGCCACCGGACAGTGTCCGGTGCACCACCGGACAGTGTCCGGTGCACCAGAGGACTCCAGCTCAAACTCGCCACCTTCGGGAATTTCCAGAGGCACTCGCGCTATAATTCACCGGACTGTCCGGTGTACACCGGACAGTGTCCGGTGCGCCAAGGAGGAGCGGCCTCAGGAACTCGCCAGCTTCGGGAAACGCCAACGGCTTGTCCACTATAATTCATCGGACTGTCCGATGTGCACCGGACTGTCCGGTGCAACTCCGGAGCAACGGCTAACTCCGCGCCAACGGCTACCTGCAGCGCATTAAATGCGCGCGCAGCGCGCGCAGAAGTCAGGCGCGCCCATACTGGCACACCGGACAAGGAACAGTGCATGTCCGGTGTGCACCGGACACCCAGGCGGGCCCACAAGTCAGAAGCTTCAACGGTCAGAATCCAACGGCAGTGATGACGTGGCAGGGGGCACCGGACTGTCCGGTGCGCCATCGAGCAGACAGCCTCCCAACGGCCACTTTTGGTGGTTGGGGCTATAAATACACCAACCATCCCACCATTCATTGCATCCAAGTTGTCCACTTCCCAACTACTACAAGAGCTCAAGCATTCAATTCTAGACACACCAAAGAGATCAAATCCTCTCCAAATTCCACACAACGCCATAGTGACTAGAGAGAGTGATTTGCTTGTGTTCTTTCGAGCTCTTGCGCTTGGATTGCTTTCTTCCTTCTTGATTCTTTCATTGCGATCAAACTCACTTGTAATTGAGGCAAGAGACACCAAACTTGTGGTGGTCCTTGTGGGAACTTTGTGTTCCAAGTGATTGAGAAGAGAAAGCTCACTCGATCCGTGGGATCGTTTGAGAGAGGGAAGGGTTGAAAGAGACCTGGCCTTTGTGGCCTCCTCAACGGGGAGTAGGTTCTCAAGAACCGAACCTCGGTAAAACAAATCCGCGTGTCATACTCTTCATTTGCTTGCGATTTGTTTTCCACCCTCTCTCGCAGACTCGTTTCTTTATTACTAACGCTAACCCGGCTTGTAGTTGTGTTTATATTTGTAAATTTCAGTTTCGCCCTATTCACCCCCCCTCTAGGCGACTTTCAATTGGTATCAGAGCCCGGTGCTTCATTAGAGCCTAACCGCTCGAAGTGATGTCGGGAGATCACGCCAAGAAGGAGATGGAGACCGGCGAAAAGCCCACTACAAGCCACGGGAGCACTTCATCGGAAGAGTCCCGCACCAAGAGGAAGGAGAAGAAGAAGATCTCCTCCAACAAAGGGAAGGAGAAAAAGTCTTCTTCTCACCACAAAGAGAAGAAGGAAAAATCTTCTTCCCACAAGCCGCATCGAAGCGGAGGCAAGCAAAAGAGGATGAGGAAAGTGGTCTACTACGAGACCGACACTTCATCAACATCGACCTCTGGCTCCGATGCGCCCTCCGTAACTTCTAAACGCCAAGAGCGTAAGAAGTTTAGTAAGATCCCCCTACACTACCCTCGCATTTCTAAACATACACCTTTACTTTCCGTCCCATTAGGCAAACCACCAACTTTTGATGGTGAAGATTATGCTAGGTGGAGTGATTTAATGCGATTTCATCTAACCTCACTCCACAAAAGTATATGGGATGTTGTTGAGTTTGGTGCACAGGTACCGTCCGTAGGGGACAAGGATTATGATGAGGATGAGGTGGCCCAAATCGAGCACTTCAACTCTCAAGCGACAACGATACTCCTCGCCTCTTTAAGTAGAGAGGAGTATAACAAAGTTCAAGGGTTGAAGAGCGCCAAAGAGGTTTGGGATGTGCTCAAAACCGCGCACGAGGGAGACGAGCTCACAAAGATCACCAAGCGGGAAACGATCGAGGCGGAGCTCGGTCGGTTCCGGCTTCGCAAAGGGGAGGAGCCACAACACATGTACAACCGGCTCAAGACTTTGGTGAACCAAGTGCGCAACCTCGGGAGCGTAAAGTGGGATGACCATGAAATGGTTAAGGTTATTCTAAGATCTCTTATTTTCCTTAACCCTACTCAAGTTCAATTAATTCGTGGTAATCCTAGATATACTAAAATGACCCCCGAGGAAGTAATCGGGCATTTTGTAAGCTTTGAGTGCATGATCGAAGGCTCGAGGAAGATCAACGAGCTTGATGATCCATCTACATCCGAAGCTCAACCCGTCGCATTCAAGGCGACGGAAGAAAAGAAGGAGGAGTCTACACCAAGTAGACAACCAATTGACGCCTCCAAGCTTGACAATGAGGAGATGGCGCTCATCATCAAAAGCTTCCGCCAAATCCTCAAACAAAGGAAGGGGAAAGATTACAAGTCCCGCTCCAAGAAGGTTTGCTACAAATGTGGTAAGCCCGGTCACTTTATAGCTAAATGTCCATTATCAAGTGACAGTGACAGGGGCGACGACAAGAAGGGGAGAAGAAGAGGTACTACAAGAAGAAGGGCGGCGATGCCCATGTCTGTCGGGAGTGGGATTCCGACGAAAGCTCAAGCGACTCCTCCGACGACGAGGACGCCGCCAACATCGCTGTTGGGGGCCTTCGGCTTCCGAAGGTCCTCAAAAACATGATTTAACAATGTTTCTGGAGTATAATGTGTGAACAGGTATCTTCGGACTTGAATCAGAAAGGGAGAAGCTCAAAAGATACGAAGGTTGACACAGTGCCGAAGCTGTGAAGCAGGAAAGCTTCGGCATGTTCGCAGAAAGGGGAACCGACTTAAAGATGAAAAGGCCATTTAGACCTCGATAGAATGCTATAGAATTATCACCAAATGTAAAGGGCATGTATGTAATTTTGTATGGGTTGTACCCCGTGCCTATAAATAGGTGAACAGTACCCCCGTACTGTTCACGCGGACTTGGCATTTGCTTTTGCGTCACACTTGTATTTTCATTTCCTTCCAAGCCGAAGGTACATTTATAATTCAATATTGTCTCTATTCCTTTATGATGAGTTAATAAAGTTAAATGAATAATGTTATACGATTATTCACGCTATCTTTTATGTTTCATATGCTTCGTCTTTTACTAATGTATATTATAGTGATGAAGGTTAATCCTTCATGACCTTCGTCCGGGGATCGTTATATCCTAAGGGAAATAATGCTTCGAAGGACGAAGGATCTTAATGTTTAACATTTTCTGTGTTGCCTTGTTCTTAACTCATAGCATTTGAGAACAAGTCCCCAACATTGGCGCCCACCTCCGGTGAACTCACTTCCACTTCGAGTCTTCGTGAACACCTTCGGAAGCTATAGACCTTCGCTATGGCGCCGAAGAAAGCTTCAGCGGCTGGGGCTGCAGCACTACAACCGCTGGACCACAACCAGGAGACCGTCTCTCTTCGGGAGGCCAGAAGCCAGAAGAGAAAAGCTGTTAGCCCGACGCTTGAGGAAGAAGAGCTAGACCAAGAAATCAGAGAGATGGAGATGCTACATCAACAAGTGCAGAAGAAGAAGGAGAAGATGGCCCGCCTAGCTGAGTTGCAAAGGCAAATTGACGAAGCTTCTGAGGAAGTTCGCCATCTCACTCACGATGAGCAGAACAGAAGGCCTCATCAGAAAGACCTTCATCAGGAGGGCTTCGTCAACGAAGACGACTGGTATGATAATTTCCATCAGGGAAATTTTGTTTTTGATGATGCTTCTCCTCTGTCTGCTGAGCTGCAGGCTACTCCTTGGCCTCCATCCTATAAGCCACCCCAGCTCCCCATGTTTGACGGCCACTCCGACCCGAAGCAATTCTTGATGAGCTATGAAGCAACAGTGTCTTCGTACGGGGGCAACGCTGCAGTCATGGCGAAGTCTTTCGTCATGGCCGTCAGGAATGTTGCTCAGACCTGGTATTCCTCCCTTCGGCCAGGAACAATCACTTCATGGCAGAAGCTGAAGGATATGTTACTGACCAGCTTTCAAGGATTTCAAACGAAGCCGGTTACAGCTCAAGCCCTCTTCCAGTGTATTCAAGATCACGAAGAATACCTTCAGGCGTATGTCCGAAGGTTCTTACGATTGAGGGCGCAGGCACCAACGGTGCCCAATGAAATCGTTATCGAAGCCATGATCAAGGGGCTTCGTCCTGGACCTGCAGCTCAATACTTTGCTCGGAAGCCTCCTCAGACCTTGGAGAAATTGCTCCAAAAGATGGATGAGTACATTCGTGCCGACAATGACTTTCGCCAAAGAAGGGAGGAGGCCTTCAGATTTTCTGAGATGACCAGGGGCTTCGGAGGAAGATACTACCCGAGGCATGTCCGTTCCATTCACAGCACTCAGAATGATGATAAGGGGAGTCAGCAAAACAGGCCGCAGTGCTCCTCACAGGCTTCGGGGCAACAACAAACTTCCTTTCGGCCACCAGCTCCAAGAGGCAGAGGCGCCAGGGGCTTCGGCGGAAGATTCGGAGATCAGCCAAGGAGACTGTTTTGCCTATTCTGTGGAGAGGGCAAGGGCCACACCACTAGGACGTGCCATGTTACAATCCAGAAGCAAAAGGAACTAGCCGAAGCTGCATCTCAACAAGCTCAGTCGAAGCAGGTTATGCATACTGCTTCGTTTCATCCGCCTTATGTCCCACAATACATAGACAACCACCCTGCGGCTTCTGTAGCTTCGGCAAGTCAACCTCAAGCTTCCTGGCAGCAGCTTCCGCCTCCACCTCCATTGCAGCAAGGTCAACAGCCAGAAGGGAGTCAATACGCTCCACAGCAGAGGGACTTCAGAGAACAGTCCGAAGCTCGCACAGTCAACAGCACTGTGCCAGAGTCGAAGCACATTTATTGACATATCCTACCTTTGATAGCAGTCTTTTCTATTCAGTTTTATTTTCTGTGAAGCAAAAAACATTGATAGTTTCCATGTAATAATTTCGTTGTTTCCACGAGAAAAATTTATTTGATTCACAGGCCTAAGTTGCCGAAGCCTAAAATTTCTTCCGTTACCAAGAAGGACCTTCGGACTAAAAATCCTTCGGAGTAACAAAAAGTCGTTCTAAGGAACGCAGAGTAAGTTTATAAAGTCACAAAAAGTCGTTCCAAAGGGAGCGCAGCGTAAGTTTTCTGCTCAGAAGTCGTTCCTAAAGGAATGCAGAGCCTACAGCGAAAAATCAACGCTGATACCGTCTAAGTAAAAGACGAAGAAGCTCCTAAGGGAGGCTTACAGCGAAAAGTCAACGCTGATACCGTCTAAGTAAAAGACGAAGAAGCTCCTAAGGGAGGCTTACAGCGAAAAGTCAACGCTGATGCCGTCTAAGTAAAAGACGAAGAAGCTCCAAAGACGTTCCTAAGGGAATGCAGAGCTTACGAATATATTTTATGTGTATCTTCGGAACAAATGTCACATGCATAACATAACATCATCACATCATTTTGCATAGCATAAGCATCATACATCATATCGCATTTGGCAAGAGAAGGGGACACTCTCAACCTTCGAAGGGTGCTTTGAAAAAGTGACATTGAAATTGTATAGCTTCGGAATACAGTTTCGGGGAATATTTTCACGAAACATGGGCGAACTTTATCAGATCAATATCAAAGTTGCATAGCTTCGGAAAATAGCTTCGGAAAATGTTTTCACGAGGCATCGACGTCATTCATCAGAATAATTTTGACGAAGGCTATCTTCTTCACGACGCATGAAAAGAAGGGAAGGTGTTTTTTCGCCAAAGGCTCAAAAGTGGTATGTATTTAAAGTTTCATGCATCGTAAAGAATTCAATAATGAAAAGAGACTTGTATATTACATTCAAATGTACAAAGTGTTGCATAGATTACACTTTAAATGTTTTTTCCAAATAGCACCTAATCTTCCCTCAATACTGCTTCGGCGGCTTCATTCAGAAGTTGGTCAACAACCTTGTCCATGATAGTTTCGGCCATTTGATTAATTTCTTCATCCCCTTTTGTGTGGGGGTCGGCAGATTGTCCAACAGTTTCTGAGCGAAGAGAACACTTCTTCAGTACTTTTACAAATCGTGAGCAAAGTTTAAAATGAAAATTACAACGCAACAAGAGCGACTAGTTGGTACCTAACTGTCCTTCGGGCTCCCTACTCCTTTCGGCAGCGTCTGCTACTCTTCTAGCATCGTGAATGCCTTTTTCGCTTCTTTCAATGATCTCTCGCGCCATTCCTCGGCCGCCGTCGTTCCAGATATCAGTAAAAAATTTGCCACCAACCACGCTCGCTTCGGCCGAGGGGTCCTTGATGTCTTCGGTAAATAAGGTAGCTTCGGATTGAGCTAAAAATTTTACATGTTCGCAACCTTTCTTCTCTAAGACGGAAGCAATTCCTCTGGCGCCCGAAAAAGCACATATGTCGCCACGACTGTTCAGAATCTCTTCGAAGGCCTCTGCTTCGTGGCTAATCCATTCCAGCGGACCTTCGGGATTGCCTCGAGAGAAATTCTCTTCGCTGGAAAAGGCGCCTACGCTGGCGAAGCTGGATTTAATTTTATTCACACATTCTACAGATTTGACATAGCATTTCCCCTGAGATGTGCGAAGCTCCTTAACTTTTGATTCCAATTTGTTGACCATAAAATCACTAAGTTCTCGTTTCGTTTCCTCAAGCGCGCGCTCCTCTTTAGCTCTAGCCAGCTGTTTCTGAAGATCTTTAATCTCGCGTTTTTGAGCTTCGGCCTGGGCCTTTGAAGCAGCTTCGTCTTTTTTCACTTTATCTACCAGTGTAAGTAGAATTTTATCTTTTTCCAAAGCTTCGTTTCTCAGTTTGATAACTTCGGAGCGTAAATTATTAAACGCAATTTCATAACTTTCATCTTCGGCGCTCTTTTGCGCTCTTAACGCGTTGCTTAGGATCAGGCCCTATATGAAAAAGAATTCATATAAGAAAAAAGGAATGAGTTGCGTAAAAAAATATATAGGGGGTTTTTTCTTAAGTGTTTAATTCCCGTACCTTCAGGCTGTTGTACGCAAGGCTGTCTGCGAGATCCTCTTTCGTCATGGCACTTAACCCAGCTTCAAGCTTCGGAAAGCCTATGCTTCTCGCCATCTCTCGGCAGACGGATAGCTCTTTGTTATCAGGCAGGCAGTATAAGAAGTCATCTTCATTTGTTCCATTGAATATTACTGCCCCCTTCGGATATTTCAGCTCCTTTGCATAATGGTTGGCCTCATGAGTTTCTTCCTCAGATAGCTTTTTCCCCGAAGCATGTCGTATGATGTAATCATGCATGCCGGCAGGTGCTTCGGGGATGACGGTGTCCGTTTCTTCAACTAATATTGGTTCCGGAATTTTTACTGCTTCGGCTTCAAAAGGATGTTCTTTGAAGGGCTCTGAAGGCCCAGCTTCAGCTTCAGCTTGTTGAGCCGAAGCTTCAGTAGAAGCTTCAGCAACTTCAACACTCTTTTTTGGAATTGTGCTTGAAGACTTAATTGTCTCCAAGACGTCTAGTACATTTACCATTCTTTTCCTTTTTGGGGTCACTGATGGCCCCTTTTGGTTTTTTGCTGTCCCAATGATTGCTGTAGGACTCAAAACTTCTGATGTTTTGGAGCCCTCAGTTGCTTCTCTTACCTCCTCAATTTTTTCTGTGAGCGGCGCTTCGGTTTTCTCTTTTGTTTCTGACAACAAAATGTTTGATTGTTCTGATTCTATCTTTGGTGGCACTTCGGCCGTTTCTGCGATCTCTGGCAACAAGGCTGGCTCGATTAGTTTTCAGCTTCGGTGGCTGAAGAAGTTTTCCCGGTAAACTCCGACACCGAAGCTGGTTCAATATAACGCGGCCGTTGCGTAAGAACCTTTATCTTTTTCCTTTTCGGTTCTGGCTCGCTAGGAGCAGCTGCAGCTTCTTCTTTTGCAGAGATTGTGTTTTTTCTCTTCTGCCTTCGAATGGGATAGCAGTAATCAGGGTAGACAAACCCAATGGCATCAAATACCCGATTCAGTCTCTTCTTTTTTCGGCCTCCGAAGGCTGCTGACATTGCGTTATCTTCAGCCTTCGAGTAGGTCCCGAGTAGCTCATCACTTAAATTGTCAATGCTTTTCAACCACTCATCATCTGGCTCAATAAATTTATCTCCAAATTTGAAGGTGTACTTCAGTCTCACAAGCTCACCTTCGTCGGCCTCTTTTATGGTTTCTTGTGGCATTTCCCATTTCTCAGCAAGCGGCCACACCCTGAAGGCGATATGTTCTTGTACTAAGTCCCTTGTTCCTATAAAAGAGCAGACAACGCCGAAGGCTCTTTGGCACTCTTCGGCGGCTTCGTTCATTTCAACCTTCGGCCTCCGAAGGCCGAAGCTTTGCCAAATAGGACGCATAATTATACCTTTGATGTCTTCTCGTGCTGATAAGTCATTCTTCACATAAAACCATTCTGTCATCCAATCCCCGGGCCATCTCTTCCGAAAGGTTGGTACGGGACAGCTTGCCCCGGACCGAGAAACGAAGCTGTAGCAGCCAAAGTTGTTATGGTACTGTTCTTTGCCCCAAGGCTTTGTTTCATATAATAATTCATGAACATTACAAAAGCTTCTTGCGTCAGGCTTCAGACCTTGACTCCTCGCGGCCCACACGAAGATATTTAGCCTTATAATTGCCTCGGGAGTAAGTTGATGAAGATAGACTTCGAAGATTTTCAACACCTCCACGACGAAGCTGCTCAAGGGGAATCGCAATCCAGCTTTCAAAAAGCTTCGGTACACCACAACTTCATTTTCTTCAGGGTGTGGACAAGTTTTTTCCCCTTCGTCCGCCCTCACAATGGACAGATCCCGGAAATACCTTCCTCTCATATTAACAAGATGATTCTCTTTGATAGTTGATTTACCATAAACTGAATGGCTTGGTCGCCAGGGGCGATCTTCGGAGTCTTCGCCACCGCTGTCCATATCATAACTTTCACTGTCACCAGTATCTTCAGACAGCCCCTCCAGAATTTCCTTGGTAATCTTTTCTGTGTTGGACTTCGACATCGCTATAAGAAACCCTAGGTTCTTCTCTTCATCAAGACTCAGCTTCATCTCAGCAGCAGCCTTCTTAGCAGCTTCAGACATCTTCGGAAGCGCTAAAAAACTGTTTCTAAAAGCCGAAGCTTCAAAGCTAAAAACTTAGCAGATCGCAGTGCACAAGAGCTAAAAAATGAGTGAGCAGGAGTGGTTGGCCAGAAAGCGTGCAAAATAAGTTTGCGGTATGGCCGTATTTATACGCTTGATGCGTTGAAAGTTGAAAGACCCCACTTGTCATTGAATGTTGCTATTCTAGCAAAGGGAAGGTGTTTTTTCGGACCTTCGGCATAAAGCCTTCGTTCATATCGCAATCTGAATTTATTATTTCAAACAAATTAATATTGCGAGGGGCTACTGTTGGGGGCCTTCGGCTTCCGAAGGTCCTCAAAAACATGATTTAACAATGTTTCTGGAGTATAATGTGTGAACAGGTATCTTCGGACTTGAATCAGAAAGGGAGAAGCTCAAAAGATACGAAGGTTGACACAGTGCCGAAGCTGTGAAGCAGGAAAGCTTCGGCATGTTCGCAGAAAGGGGAACCGACTTAAAGATGAAAAGGCCATTTAGACCTCGATAGAATGCTATAGAATTATCACCAAATGTAAAGGGCATGTATGTAATTTTGTATGGGTTGTACCCCGTGCCTATAAATAGGTGAACAGTACCCCCGTACTGTTCACGCGGACTTGGCATTTGCTTTTGCGTCACACTTGTATTTTCATTTCCTTCCAAGCCGAAGGTACATTTATAATTCAATATTGTCTCTATTCCTTTATGATGAGTTAATAAAGTTAAATGAATAATGTTATACGATTATTCACGCTATCTTTTATGTTTCATATGCTTCGTCTTTTACTAATGTATATTATAGTGATGAAGGTTAATCCTTCATGACCTTCGTCCGGGGATCGTTATATCCTAAGGGAAATAATGCTTCGAAGGACGAAGGATCTTAATGTTTAACATTTTCTGTGTTGCCTTGTTCTTAACTCATAGCATTTGAGAACAAGTCCCCAACAATCGCCGTCACCAAAGGGCTTCTCTTCCCCAACGTCGGCCACAAGTGCCTCATGGCAAAGGACGGCAAAAAGAAGGTTAAATCTAAATCATCCACTAAATATGAATCCTCTAGTGATGATAATGCTAGTGATGAGGAAGATAACTTGCGTACTCTTTTTGCCAACCTTAACATAGCACAAAAGAAAAAATTAAATGAATTGGTTAGTGCTATTCATGAAAAGGATGACCTTTTGGATTCCCAAGAGGACCTCCTTATTAAGGAAAACAAGAAACATGTTAAGGTTAAAAATGCTTATGCTCTAGAAGTAGAAAAATGTGAAAGATTATCTAGTGAGCTAAGCACTTGCCGTGAGATGATTGACAACCTTAGGAATGAAAATGCTAGTTTAAATACTAAGGTTGATTCACATGTTTGCAATGTTTCAACTTCTAATCCTAGAGATAATAATGATGATTTGCTTGCTAGGATTGAAGAATTGAACATTTCTCTTGCTAGCCTTAGAGTAGAAAATGAAAATTTAATTGCTAAGGCTAAAGATTTTGATATTTGCAAAGTTACAATTTCCGATCTTAGAGATAAAAATGATATTCTTCATGCTAATATTGTTGAACTTAATTCTTGCAAACCATCTACATCTACCACTGAGCATGTCACTATTTGTACTAGATGTAGAGATGTTGATGTTAATGCTATTCATGATCATATGGCTTTAATTAAACAACAAAATGATCATATAGCAAAACTAGATGCTAAAATTGCCGAGCACAACTTAGAAAATGAGAAATTTAAATTTGCTCGTAGCATGCTCTATAATGGGAGACGCCCGGGCATCAAGGATGGCATTGGCTTCCAAAGGGGAGACAATGTCAAAATTAGTGCCCCTCCTAAAAGATTGTCCAATTTTGTTAAGGGCAAGGCTCCCATGCCTCAGGATAACGAGGGTTACATTTTGTACCCTGCCGGTTATCCTGAGAGCAAAATTAGGAGAATTCATTCTAGGAAGTCTCACTCTGGCCCTAATCATGCATTTATGTATAAGGGTGAGACATCTAGCTCCAGGCAACCAACCCATGCTAAGTTGCCTAGAAGGAAAACTCCTAGTGCATCAAATGATCATAACATTTCATTTAAAACTTTTGATGCATCTTATGTTTTGACTAACAAATCCGGCAAGGTAGTTGCCAAGTATGTTGGGGGCAAGCACAAGGGCTCCAAGACTTGTGTTTGGGTACCCAAAGTTCTTGTGTCTAATGCCAAAGGACCCAAAACCATTTGGGTACCTAAAGTCAAGAACTAAACTTGTTTTGTAGGTTTATGCATCCGGGGGCTCAAGTTGGATACTCGACAGCGGGTGCACAAACCACATGACAGGGGAGAAGAAGATGTTCTCCTCATATGAGAAAAATCAAGATCCCCAAAGAGCGATTACATTCGGGGATGGAAATCAAGGTTTGGTCAAAGGTTTGGGTAAAATTGCTATATCTCCTGACCATTCTATTTCCAATGTTTTTCTTGTTGATTCTTTAGATTACAATTTGCTTTCCGTATCTCAATTATGTCAAATGGGCTACAACTGTCTATTCACTGATGTAGGTGTCACTGTCTTTAGAAGAAGTGATGATTCAATAGCATTTAAGGGTGTGTTAGAGGGTCAGCTATACTTAGTAGATTTTGAAAGAGCTGAACTCGACACATGCTTAATTGCTAAGACTAACATGGGTTGGCTCTGGCACCGCCGACTAGCCCATGTTGGGATGAAGAATCTTCACAAGCTTCTAAAGGGAGAACACATTTTAGGACTAACAAATGTTCATTTTGAGAAAGACAGGATTTGTAGCGCATGCCAAGCAGGAAAGCAAGTTGGGTCTCATCATCCGCATAAGAACATAATGACGACCGACAGGCCACTGGAGCTCCTACACATGGATCTATTCGGCCCGATCGCTTACATAAGCATCGGCGGGAGTAAGTACTGTCTAGTTATTGTGGATGATTATTCTCGCTTCACTTGGGTATTCTTTTTACAGGAAAAATCTCAAACCCAAGAGACCTTAAAGGGGTTCTTGAGACGGGCTCAAAATGAGTTCGACTTAAGGATCAAGAAAATAAGAAGCGACAACGGGACGGAGTTCAAGAACTCTCAAATTGAAGGCTTCCTTGAGGAGGAGGGCATCAAGCATGAGTTTTCTTCTCCCTACACTCCACAACAAAATGGTGTAGTGGAGAGGAAGAATCAAACTCTATTGGACATGGCAAGGACCATGCTTGATGAGTACAAGACTTCGGATCGGTTTTTGGCCGAGGCGGTCAACACCGCTTGCTACGCCATCAACCGGTTATATCTACACCGAATCCTCAAGAAGACATCATACGAACTCCTAACCGGTAAAAAGCCCAATATTTCATATTTTAGAGTCTTTGGTAGCAAATGCTTTATACTTGTTAAAAGAGGTAGAAAATCTAAATTTGCTCCTAAGACTGTAGAAGGCTTTTTACTAGGATATGATTCAAACACAAGGGCATATAGAGTCTTCAACAAGTCCTCGGGACTAGTTGAAGTTTCTTGTGACGTTGTGTTTGATGAGACTAACGGCTCTCAAGAAGAGCAAGTTGATCTTGATGAGATAGGTGAAGAAGAGGCTCCATGCATCGCGCTAAGGGACATGTCCATTGGGGATGTGTGTCCTAAGGAATCCGAAGAGCCTCCAAATGCACAAGATCAACCTTCCTCCTCCATGCAAGCATCTCCACCAACTCAAAATGAGGATGAAGCTCAAGTTGATGAAGAAGAAGATCAATCAAATGAGCCACCTCAAGAAGACGACATAGATCAAGGGGGAGATGCAAATGTTCAAGACAAGGAGGATGAAGAACCAAGGCCGCCACACCCAAGAGTCCACCAAGCAATCCAACGAGATCACCCCGTCGACACCATCCTCGGTGACATTCATAAGGGGGTAACTACTCGATCTCGTATTGCACATTTTTGTGAACATTACTCTTTTGTTTCCTCTACTGAGCCACACAGGGTAGAGGAAGCACTCCAAGATTCGGATTGGGTGGTGACGATGCAAGAGGAGCTCAACAACTTCACTAGAAATGAGGTATGGCATTTAGTTCCACGTCCTAACCAAAATGTTGTAGGAACCAAATGGGTCTTCCGCAACAAGCAAGACGAGCATGGTGTGGTGACAAGGAACAAAGCTCGACTTGTGGCCAAGGGATACTCCCAAGTCGAAGGTTTGGATTTCGGTGAAACCTATGCACCCGTAGCTAGGCTTGAGTCAATTCGCATTTTATTGGCCTATGCTACTTACCATGGCTTTAAGCTTTATGAAATGGACGTGAAAAGTGCCTTCCTCAATGGACCAATCAAGGAAGAGGTCTATGTTGAGCAACCTCCCGGCTTTGAAGACAGTGAGTATCCTAACCATGTCTATAAGCTCTCTAAGGCGCTTTATGGGCTCAAGCAAGCCCCAAGAGCATGGTATGAATGCCTTAGGGATTTCCTTATTGCAAATGGATTCAAAGTCGGAAAGGCGGATCCTACACTCTTTACTAAAACTCTTGAAAATGACTTGTTTGTATGCCAAATTTATGTTGATGATATTATATTTGGGTCTACTAACGAGTCTACATGTGAAGAGTTTAGTAGGATCATGACACAGAAATTCGAGATGTCTATGATGGGGGAGTTGAAGTATTTCTTAGGGTTTCAAGTAAAGCAACTCCAAGAAGGTACCTTCATCAGCCAAACAAAGTACACTCAAGACATTCTAACCAAGTTTGGGATGAAGGATGCCAAGCCCATCAAGACACCCATGGGAACTAATGGGCATCTCGACCTCGACACGGGAGGTAAGCCAGTGGATCAAAAGGTATACCGGTCGATGATAGGTTCTTTACTCTATCTATGTGCATCTCGACCAGACATTATGCTTTCCGTATGCATGTGTGCAAGATTCCAAGCCGACCCTAAGGAAGCTCACCTTACGGCCGTAAAACGAATCTTGAGATATTTGGCTTATACTCCTAAGTTTGGACTTTGGTACCCTCGGGGATCCACATTTGATTTGATTGGTTATTCGGATGCCGATTGGGCGGGGTGCAAAATCAATAGGAAGAGCACATCGGGGACTTGCCAGTTCTTGGGAAGGTCCTTGGTGTCTTGGGCTTCAAAGAAGCAAACTTCGGTCGCTCTTTCCACCGCCGAAGCCGAGTACATTGCCGCAGGCCATTGTTGCGCGCAATTGCTTTGGATGAGGCTAACCCTGCGGGACTACGGTTACAAATTAACCAAAGTCCCTTTGCTATGTGATAATGAGAGTGCAATCAAAATGGCCGACAATCCCGTCGAGCATAGTCGCACTAAGCACATAGCCATCCGGTATCATTTTCTTAGGGATCACCAACAAAAGGGAGATATCGAGATTTCTTACATTAATACTAAAGATCAATTAGCCGATATCTTTACCAAGCCTCTTGATGAACAATCTTTTAACAAACTTAGGCATGAGCTCAATATTCTTGATTCCCGCAATTTCTTTTGCTAGATTGCACACATAGCTCATTTATATACCTTTGATCATATCTCTTTCATATGCTATGACTAATGTGTTTTCAAGTCTATTCCAAACCAAGTCATAGGTATATTGAAAGGGAATTGGAGTCTTCGGCGAAGACAAAGGCTTCCACTACGTAACTCATCCTTCGCCGTCGCTCCAAGCAACTCTCCGTTCTAGGGGGAGAAAACATGAGCACCAAGCAAAAGGTCTTCGTCTTTGGTATAATCTTAACTCATTCATTTTTGACCAAAGGGGAAGATAGCACTTCAAGGGCTCTAATGATTCCGTTTTTGGCGATTCATGCCAAAAAGGGGGAGAAATGAGCCCAAAGCAAAAGGACCGCACCACCACCAAATTCAAAAACTTAGTGTTGAATATTTTCAATTGGTTTTCCTATTGTGTTCAAAAGGGGGAGAAAGTAGTATCTTAAAATGATATATCAAAACCCTCTTGAACACTAAGAGGAGGATCTCATTTAGGGGGAGTTTTGTTTAGTCAAAGGAGAAGCATTTGAAACAGGGGAGAAAATTTCAAAATGCTTTGCAAAATTCTTATTCACAACCTTTGACTATTTGCAAAAGAACTTTGAAAAGGATTTACAAAAGAGTTCGCAAAGACAAAACATGTGGTGCAAGCGTGGTCCAAAATGTTATAAGTAAGAAACAATCCTTGCATATCTAGTAAGTATTTATATTGGCTCAATTCCAAGCAACCTTTACACTTACATTATGCAAACTAGTTCAATTATGCACTTCTATATTTGCTTTGGTTTGTGTTGGCATCAATCACCAAAAAGGGGGAGATTGAAAGGGAATTAGGCTTACACCTAGTGCCTAATTAATTTTGGTGGTTGAATTGCCCAACACAAACATTTGGACTAACTAAGTTTGCCCAAGTGTATAGATTATACAGGTGCAAAAGGTTCACACTCAGCCAATAAAAAGACCAAGTTTTGGATTCAACAAAGGAGCAAAATGGCAACCGAAGGCCCTCTGGTCTGGAGGCACCGGACTGTCCGGTGTGCCACCGGACAGTGTCCGGTGCACCAGAGGACTCCAGCTCAAACTCGCCACCTTCGGGAATTTCCAGAGGCACTCGCGCTATAATTCACCGGACTGTCCGGTGCGCCAAGGAGGAGCGGCCTCAGGAACTCGCTAGCTTCGGGAAACGCCAACGGCTTGTCCACTATAATTCACCGGACTGTCCGATGTGCACCGGACTGTCCGGTGCAACTCCGGAGCAACGGCTAACTCCGCGCCAACGGCTACCTGCAGCGCATTAAATGCGCGCGCAGAAGTCAGGCGCGCCTATACTGGCACACCGGACAAGGAACAGTGCATGTCCGGTGTGCACCGGACATCCAGGCGGGCCCACAAGTCAGAAGCTTCAACGGTCAGAATCCAACGGCAGTGATGACGTGGCAGGGGGCACCGGACTGTCCGGTGTGCACCGGACTGTCCAGTGCGCCATCGAGCAGACAGCCTCCCAACGGCCACTTTTGGTGGTTGGGGCTATAAATACACCAACCATCCCACCATTTATTGCATCCAAGTTGTCCACTTCCCAACTACTACAAGAGCTCAAGCATTCAATTCTAGACACACCAAAGAGATCAAATCCTCTCCAAATTCCACACAACGCCATAGTGACTAGAGAGAGTGATTTGCTTGTGTTCTTTCGAGCTCTTGCGCTTGGATTGCTTTCTTCCTTCTTGATTCTTTCATTGCGATCAAACTCACTTGTAATTGAGGCAAGAGACACCAAACTTGTGGTGGTCCTTGTGGGAACTTTGTGTTCCAAGTGATTGAGAAGAGAAAGCTCACTCGATCTGTGGGATCGTTTGAGAGAGGGAAGGGTTGAAAGAGACCCGGCCTTTGTGTCCTCCTCAACGGGGAGTAGGTTCTCAAGAACCGAACCTCGGTAAAACAAATCCGCGTGTCATACTCTTCATTTGCTTGCGATTTGTTTTCCACCCTCTCTCGCAGACTCGTTTCTTTATTACTAACGCTAACCCGGCTTGTAGTTGTGTTTATATTTGTAAATTTCAGTTTCGCCCTATTCACCCCCCCTCTAGGTGACTTTCACTTCCTCTACCCTGTGTGGCTCAGTATAGGAAACAAAAGAGTAATGCTCACAAAAATGTGCAACACGAGATCTAGTAGTTACCCCCTTATGAATGTCGCCGAGGATGGTGTCGACGGGGTGATCTCGTTGGATTGCTTGGTGGACTCTTGGGTGTGGCGGCCTTTGTTCCTCATTCTCCTTGTCTTCCTCATTTGCATCTCCCCCTTGATCATTGCCATCATCTTGAGGTGGCTCATTTGCTTGATCTTCTACTTCATCAACTTGAGCCTCATCCTCATTTTGAGTTGGTGGAGATGCTTGCGTGGAGGAGGATGGTTGATCTTGTGCATTTGGAGGCTCTTCGGATTCCTTAGGACACACATCCCCAATGGACATGTTCCTTAGCGCGATGCATGGAGCCTCATCTTCACCTATCTCATCAAGATCAACTCGCTCTACTTGAGAGCCGTTAGTCTCATCAAACACAACGTCACAAGAAACTTCAACAAGTCCTGAGGACTTGTTAAAGACTCTATATGCCCTTGTGTTTGAGTCATATCCTAGTAAAAAGCCTTCTACAGTTTTAGGAGCAAATTTAGATTTTCTACCTCTTTTAACAAGAATAAAGCATTTGCTACCAAAAACTCTAAAATATGAAATGTTGGGCTTTTTACCGGTTAGGAGTTCATATGATGTCTTCTTGAGGATTCGGTGTAGATACAACCGGTTGATGGCGTAGCAAGCGGTGTTGACCGCCTCCGCCCAAAACCGATCTGATGTCTTGTACTCATCAAGCATGGTTCTTGCCATATCCAATAGAGTTCGATTCTTCCTCTCCACTACACCATTTTGTTGTGGCGTGTAGGGAGAAGAAAACTCATGCTTGATGCCCTCCTCCTCAAGGAAGCTTTCAATTTGAGAGTTCTTGAACTCCGTCCCGTTGTCGCTTCTTATTTTCTTGATCCTTAAGCCAAACTCATTTTGAGCCCGTCTCAAGAATCCCTTTAAGGTCTCTTGGGTTTGAGATTTTTCCTGTAAAAAGAATACCCAAGTGAAGCGAGAATAATCATCCACTATTACAAGACAATACTTACTCCCGCCGATGCTTATGTAAGCAATCGAGCCGAATAGATCCATGTGGAGTAGCTCAAGCGGCCTGTCGGTCGTCATGATGTTCTTGTGTGGATGATGAGCACCAACTTGCTTTCCTGCTTGGCATGCGCTACAAATCCTGTCTTTCTCAAAATGAACATTTGTCAGTCCTAAAATGTGTTCTCCCTTTAGAAGCTTATGAAGATTCTTCATCCCAACATGTGCTAGTCGGCGATGCCAGAGCCAGCCCATGTTAGTCTTAGCAATTAAGCATGTGTCGAGTTCAGCTCTATCAAAATCTACTAAGTATAGCTGACCCTCTAACACACCCTTAAATGCTATTGAATCATCACTTCTTCTAAAGACAGTGACACCTACATCAGTAAAGAGACAGTTGTAGCCCATTTTGCATAATTGAGATACAGAAAGCAAATTGTAATCTAAAGAATCTACAAGAAAAACATTGGAAATAGAATGGTCAGGAGATATAGCTATTTTACCAAGACCTTTGACCAAACCTTGATTTCCATCCCCGAATGTGATAGCTCGTTGGGGATCTTGGTTTTTCTCGTAGGAGGAGAACATCTTCTTCTCCCCTGTCATGTGGTTTGTGCACCCGCTGTCGAGTACCCAACTTGAGCCCCCGGATGCATAAACCTACAAAACAAGTTTAGTTCTTGACTTTAGGTACCCAAATGGTTTTGGGTCCTTTGGCATTAGACACAAGAACTTTGGGTACCCAAACACAAGTCTTTGACCCCTTGTGCTTGCCCCCAACATATTTGGCAACTACTTTGCCAGATTTGTTAGTCAACACATAAGATGCATCAAAAGTTTTAAATGAAAGACTATGTTCATTTGATGCATTAGGAATTTTCTTCTTAGGCAACTTAGCACGGGTTGGTTGCCTAGAGCTAGATGTCTCACTCTTATACATAAAAGCATGGTTAGAACCAGAGTGAGACTTCCTAGAATGAATTTTCCTAATTTTGTCCTCGGGATAACCGACAGGGTATAAAATGTAACCCTCGTTATCCTGAGGCATGGGAGCCTTGCCCTTAACAAAGTTGGACAATCTTTTAAGAGGGGCATTAAGTTTGACATTGTCTCCCCTTTGGAAGCCAATGCCATCCTTGACGCCAGGGCGTCTCCCACTATAGAGCATACTTCTAGCAAATTTAAATTTTTCATTTTCTAAGTTATGCTCGGTAATTTTAGCATCTAATTTTGCTATATGATCATTTTGTTGTTTAATTAAAGTCATGTGATCATGTATAGCATCAATGTTAACATCTCTACATCTAGTACAAATAGAAGTGTGCTCAACGGTAGATGTAGAGGGTTTGCAAGATTTTAGTTCTACAACCTTAGCATGCAATATTTCATTTTTACTTCTAAGGTCGGAAATAGTAGCATTGCAAACATCAAAATCTTTAGCCTTAGCAAGTAATTTTTCATTTTCATTCCTAAGGCTAGCAAGAGAAATGTTTAATTCTTCAATCCTAGCAAGCAAATCATCATTATTATCTCTAAGATTGGGAATTGAAACATTACAAGCATTTGAATCAACCTTAGCTAACAAATTTGCATTTTCATTCCTAAGGTTGTCAATAGTTTCATGGCAAGAGCTTAGCTCACTAGAAAGTTTTTCACATTTTTCTACTTCTAGAGCGTAAGCATTTTTGACCTTAACATGCTTCTTATTTTCTTTAATAAGAAAGTCCTCTTGGGTGTCCAAGAGATCATCTTTTTCATGAATGGCACTAATCAATTCATTAAGTTTTTCTTTTTGTTGCATGTTGAGGTTGGCAAAAAGAGAGCGCAAATTATCTTCCTCATCACTATCATTATTATCACTAGAGGATTCATATCTAGTGGAGGATTTAGATTTAACCTTCTTTTTGCCGTCCTTTGCCATGAGGCACTTGTGGCCGACGTTGGGGAAGAGGAGTCCCTTAGTGATGGCGATGTTGGCGGCGTCCTCGTCGTCGGAGGAGTCGCTAGAGCTTTCGTCGGAGTCCCACTCTCGACAAACATGGGCATCACCGTCCTTCTTCTTGTAGTACCTCTTCTTCTCCTTTCTTCTCCCCTTCTTGCCGTCGCCCCTGTCACTATCACTTGATAATGGACATTTAGCTATAAAATGACCGGGCTTACCACACTTGTAGCAAACCTTCTTGGAGCGGGACTTGTAATCTTTCCCTCTCCTTTGTTTGAGGATTTGGCGGAAACTCTTGATGACGAGCGCCATTTCCTCATTGTCGAGCTTGGAGGCGTCTATTGGTTGTCGACTTGGTGTAGACTCCTCCTTTTCCTCCGTCGCCTTGAATGCGACGGGTTGAGCTTCGGATGTGGAGGGATCATCAAGCTCGTTGATCTTCCTCGAGCCTTCGATCATGCACTCAAAACTCACAAAATTCTCGATTACTTCCTCGGGGGTCATTAGTGTATACCTTGGGTTGCCACGGATTAATTGAACTTGAGTAGGGTTAAGGAAAATAAGAGATCTTAGAATAACCTTAACCACCTCGTGGTCATCCCATTTTTTGCTCCCGAGGTTGCGCACTTGATTCACCAAGGTCTTGAGCCGGTTGTACATGTTTTGTGGCTCCTCCCCTTTGCGAAGCCGGAACCGACCGAGCTCCCCCTCGATCGTTTCCCGCTTGGTGATCTTTGTGAGCTCATCTCCCTCGTGCGCGGTTTTGAGCACATCCCAAACCTCCTTGGCGCTCTTCAACCCTTGAACTTTGTTATACTCCTCTCTACTTAAAGAGGCGAGGAGTATTGTTGTTGCCTGAGAGTTGAAGTGCTCGATTTGGGCCACCTCATTCTCATCATAGTCTTCATCCCCTACGGATGGCACCTGTGCACCAAACTCAACAACATCCCATATACTTTTGTGGAGTGAGGTTAGATGAAATCGCATTAAATCACTCCACCTAGCATAATCTTCATCATCAAAAGTTGGTGGTTTGCCTAATGGGACGGAAAGTAAAGGTGTATGTTTGGAAATGCGAGGGTAGCGTAGGGGGATCTTACTATACTTCTTGCGCTCTTGGCGCTTAGAAGTGACGGAAGCCGCGTCGGAGCCGGAGGTGGATGGCGATGAAGAATCGGTCTCGTAGTAGACTACTTTCCTCATCCTCTTTTTCTTGTCCCCACTCCGACGTGTCTTGTGAGAAGAAGATTTCTCCTTCTTCTCCTTGTGGTGTGAAGAAGACTTCTTCTCCTTCCCTTTGGAGGAGTTCTTCTTCTCCTTCCTTTTGGTGCGGGACTCTTCCGATGAAGTGCTCCCATGGCTTGTAGTGGGCTTTTCGCCGGTCTCCATCTCCTTCTTGGCGTGATCTCCCGACATCACTTCGAGCGGTTAGGCTCTAATGAAGCACCGGGCTCTGATACCAATTGATAGTCGCCTAGAGGGGGGGTGAATAGGGCGAAACTGAAATTTACAAATATAAACACAACTATAAGACGGGTTAGCGTTAGAAATAGAAATGAGTCCGCGAGAGAGGATGCAAAACAAATCGCAATCAAATAACGAGTGTGACACACGGATTTGTTTTACTGAGGTTCGGTTCTTGCAAACCTACTCCCCGTTGAGGAGGCCACAAAGGCCGGGTCTCTTTCAACCCTTCCCTCTCTCAAACGGTCCTTCGGACCGAGTGAGCTTTCTCTTCTTAATCACTTGGAACACAAAGTTCCTACAAGGATCACCACAAGATTGGTGTCTCTTGCCTCAATTACAAGTGAGTTTGATCGCAATGAAAGAATCAAGAAAGCACGATTGAAAAAGCCAAGCGACAAGAGCGACAAATAACACACGGATCACTTTCTCTCTCAAGTCACTAATCACTAATGATCTCTTTTCTCAATTGTGAAACTTGGAGAGATGGAGGCTTTGAATGTGTCTTGGAATGGATTGCTAGCTCTTGTATTGAATGTTGAAGGTTGGAATGCTTGGTTGATTTGAATGGAGGTGGTTGGGGTTGTATTTATAGCCACCAACCACTTCCTAGCCGTTGCTCCATTCTGCTGAGCGCGGACGGTCCGCCCGCCTAGTCCGGACGGTCCGCCCCTGTAGATCAACGGCTGAAAACGCAACGGTCAGCAGTAACGGCTATATCAACGGCTATATTGCATTTAATGCGACGTCAGATGTCAGATAAAGCCAGTCGCGGACGGTCCGCCCGCCTGGCCCGGACGGTCCGCGAGGCCGCTATAATTCATTTCTCTGAACCCGTCACCTTCGGGTTTTTCGGTTTCTTGCCTACCGGACGGTCCGCGTTAGAGGCCGGACGGTCCGCGCGAGGTCTCAGACGGTCCGCTCTTTTCCTCCGGACGGTCCATAGTGCAGACTTGGATTTTGCATTGGTTCTGTCCGAGGGGGATCCTGGTGTCGCGGACGGTCCGCGCTTGGCCTGTTTTTCCAAAAAACTTCTCCTGTCCGGAATAATCTACGGTATTCCGGACAGTCGATTTAGTATAGTTATAGATGAACCTTTGGCACCTGTAGAACATATAATCTAGAGCAAACTTGTCGGCGTTTCGAAACCGGGGGGTCTCTAAGCCGACGAGTGAGTGTGCTACGTGCCCCAGCCCAGATGGGTCGAGCGCGTGGGCGAGCGCGAAGGGGGGAGAGGCGAGGTGGCCGGAGACGGGCGTGAGAGAGGTGGAAGTCCCGCGGCCTTCGTGTTCGTCCCACGCCCAGGTCGGGTGCGCTTGCAGTAGGGGGGTTACAAGCGTCCACGCGGGTGAGGGAAGCGAGCGGCCCCAAGAGAGCGCCTGTCCCGTCCTCGGTCCCGCGCGGCCAACCTTCTCTGAGAAGGCCCTGGTCCTTCCTTTTATTGGCGTAAGGAGAGGATCCAGGTGTACAATGGGGGTGTAGCAGAGTGCTACGTGTCTAGCGGAGGGAGAGCTAGCGCCCTAAGTACATGCCAATGTGGCAGCCGGAGAGATCTTGGCGCCCTGCTGGTGTGATGTCGTGGCTGTCGGAGAAGCAATGGAGCTTGGCGGGGGGACAGCTGTCGGAGCGGTCGAGTCCTTGCTGACGTCCCCCTGCTTCCGTAAGAGAGCTGAGAGCCGCCGTCGTCACAGAGCTTGTGGGGCGCCATCATTGCCTATCTGGTGGAGCTGGCCAGATGGGACACCGGTCTTGTTCTCCGCGGCCCGAGTCGGCTCGGGGTAGAGTGATGATGGCGCCCCCTGTTGACGTGGGCGGGCCCGCGCCCGAGGCCGGGCGACGTGGGCGTTCCTCCGAGGCTGGGGTCGAATCTGTCTTCCGTTGCCGAGGCCGAGCCTGAGCCCCTGGGTCGGGCGAGGCGGAAGTCGTTCGGCAGAGGCCAGGGCGGAGTCCGGGCCCTGGGGTCGGGCGAGGCGGAGTTCGTCGTCTTCCGGGTCTTAGCCCGAGTCCGAGCCCTGGGGTCGGGCGGAGCGGAGTTCGCCGTCTTCCGGGTCTTAGCCCGAGTCCGAGCCCTGGGGTCAGGTGGAGCGGAGTTCGCCGTCTTCCGGGTCTTAGCCCGAGTCCGAGCCCTGGGGTCGGGCGGAGCGGAGTTCGCCGTCTTCCGGGTCTTTAGCCCGAGTCCGAGCCCTGGGGTCGGGCGGAGCGGAGTTCGCTGTCTTCCGGGTCTTAGCCCGAGTCCGAGCCCTGGGGTCGGGCGGAGCGGAGTTTCCTATGGCGCCTCTGGCGAGGTCTGACTGCCTGTCAGACTCACTCTGTTGAGTGGCACTGCAGTCGGAGTGGCGCAGGCGGCGCTGTCCTTCCGTCAGACCGGTCAGTGGAGCGGCTGAGTGACGACGGTCACTTCGGCTCTGCCGGGGGCGCGCGTCAGGATAAAGGTGTCAGGCCACCTTTACGTTAAATGCTCCTGCAACTTGGTCAGTCGGTGCAGCGATTTAGTCAGGGTTGCTTCTTAGCGAAGCCAAGGCCTCAGGCGAGCCGGAGATGTGTCCGTCGTAAAAAGGGGGGCCTCGGGCGGGACGGAAGTCCCTCGAGGTCGGCTGCCCGAGTCCGAGGCTAGGCTCGGGTGAAGCGTGATCGAGTCACTCGTATGGACTGATCCCTGACTTAATCGCACCCATCAGGCCTCTGCAGCTTTATGCTGATGGGGGTTACCAGCTGAGAATTAGGCGTCTTGAGGGTACCCCTAATTATGGTCCCCGACAGTAGCCCCCGAGCCTCGAAGGGAGTGTTAGCACTCGCTTGGAGGCTTTCGTCGCACTTTTTTGCAAGGGGGACCAGCCTTTCTCGGTTGCATTTTGTTCCGGTGGGTGCGCGCGAGCGCACCCGCCGGGTGTAGCCCCCGAGGCCTCGGAGGAGTGGTTTCACTCCTTCAAGGTCTTAATGCCTTGCGTAACGCTTCGGCTGGTCTGGTCGTTCCCTCATGCGAACTGGCCGTAGCCCGGGTGCACGGTCGGGGCCCAAGCTCTCGGGCTGGTATGTTGACGCTGTCAACGGTTCGGCCGGAGCCGGGTTTGCGAGAGCAGCCCCCGAGCCTCCGCACAGGGCGAGGGGACGATCAGGGACAGACTCGACTTTTTACATACGCCCCTACGTCACCTTTCCGCAAGGAGGAGGGGGGGAGTGCGCCATGTTACCCTCGATGGGCACCGAACATGGTGTCTCCGGTGAGCTGCAAGCGGGTAATCCGAGTGGACGTCCGTTCCCCGTTCGTTGGGGGTCGGCTAGGGGCCCAGAGGCACGCCCAAAAGTACCTGCGGGTGATCTGCCGGACCCGGTCCCCTGGCGACGGGGTCCGAGGGCTCGATGCCTCCCTCCGATGGGATTCCGTTACAAGATCGCTCCCGCTGGTCTCGGAAATGTCCTAGGGTACCTCGGGAGCGCAGCCCGAGCCTCGGTTATGTATCGAACGTACCCCTGGTCATCCCTCGCTCGGTGTCTGAGGCGACTGTGAACCCTTTGGGGGCCAGCCTTCGAACCCCTGATCAGTAATGGGCGCGGAGCCCGAGTAGCCTGAGGCGGCCATGGAGCCCTTCGGGGGCCGGCCTTCGAACCCCTGACCAGTAGTGGGTGTCGGGCCCACGCGATCTGAGGCGACTGTTGAACCCTTCGGAGGGCCAGCCTTCGAACCTCTGATCAGTAGGGGGGCTCGGAGCCCGGTTCCTTCACAGGGAAGGATCCTTTTCGGGGTATCCCCCTTTCCCGGTCCCTGTTGCAAGAGATAGAGAAAGAGGAAAAAGAGAAAAGGATACGAAATCGAACGACGTGGCGTACCTTTTTTGGCGCGGTTATTATGGCGAAGGCGAAGCGTCGTCCGCTTCTCCTGCCGGAAGCGCCGCCTGTCCCGCCGCGGAGTTAATGCGACGGGGCGAGTGGTTGGCGGGGCGGCCGTTCGAGGCCTCGGGTCGGGCTGGCGCCCTTGGAAGTCGGTTGGCCGAGGCCCCAGGGGTAACCGTCCGAGCCGCCTGCTCGGGCCGGATTCCCGGAGAAGTCCCTGGACCGCGTCGCCGTCCGAGGCTGGGTCGGACCTTGCTGAAGACGTCGTCGATGCCGAGGGTGCTACGGCCCCCTTCAGCGTGAAGACCCGAGCCTGCAGGATCAGATTGTCTTGTAGCGTGTGCCTTCTGCGGCCGCCGAGGCCAGAAAACACACCCTCGCTGCGCTTGTGAAGCTGCGTCTTTTTTCCTCTTGTTTCGAGCATCTGGACTTTCCGTCGGTAACAGGGATGTTTGTGTGGGCGAGAGTTGCTTCTCGCGGAAGGTGATGAGTGAGGTATCCGTATCCCAGAGGCGTGGGAGTCCCTCGGCTCGGTCGGCCTTGCCGCTTACACGTACTTTCGCCCGTCCATGAGGCCCTGTCCCCGACTTAGTCGAGAAAGCTTGAAGGACCGCTTTGGCAGAAGAGCTTCCGAACGTGAAGACTTGTTCGGTCCACGGGGTCGCTTTATGCGAACGCGAGTTACTTATCGCAGAAGGTGATGAGTGAGGTATCCGTATCCCGGAGGCGTAGGAGTCCCTCGGCTCGGTCAGCCTTGGCTGCTTACGTGTACTCCGTCGTTTCCAGGATCCGTTTTTCAAAGTAGTCAAAAAGCACGAAAGAAATTCTGCTAAAAAGAGGTCCTTTTTCGAGGAAAATTTCGACGCAGAGGGGGTCTCCCCCCTTTTAGCCCCCGAGGGAGGGTCGGGCTTTGCCGAGGCGAGGCCGACCCTTCCTTGATGA
The DNA here is from genome assembly GCF_902167145.1 of Zea mays. Taxonomy (NCBI): domain Eukaryota; kingdom Viridiplantae; phylum Streptophyta; class Magnoliopsida; order Poales; family Poaceae; genus Zea; species Zea mays. The sequence continues at coordinate 149,031,733 of NC_050104.1, read as the reverse complement.
CTAAACTTTGCGTGGGTGCGAGGTATATGAACAACTTGAAAACATCTTAAGGGTAGAAGCGACGTAGCTGTTTGATGTTCCAAGCGTTGTCGTAGATCTCGCCTTGATTGTTGGCCAGCTTGTATGTTCCGGGCTTCAGCACTTTGGCGATGACGAATGGCCCCTCCCAGGGGGGCGTGAGCTTGTGCCTCCCTCGGGCGTCTTGCCACAGCCGAAGCACCAGATCGCCCACCTGGAGGTCTCGGGACCGGACCCCTCGGGCGTGGTAGCGTCGCATGGGACTGCTGGTACCGCGCCGAGTGTAGTAAGGCCTTGTCCCGAGCCTCTTCCAGCTGGTCCAGTGATTCTTCTCGCCTAGCTTGGTTGTCTTGATCGTTGTAGGCCCTCGTCCTCGGGGAGCCGTATTCCAGGTCAGTGGGCGAGATGGCCTCGGCCCCGTAGACCAGGAAGAACGGCGTGAAACCCGTGGCCCGGCTTGGCGTTGTCCTCAGGCTCCAGACCACCAAGGGGAGTTCCTTCATCCATCGCTTGCCGAACTTGTTGAGGCCGTTGTAGATCCGAGGCTTGAGCCCTTGTAGAATCATGCCGTTGGCACGCTCTACTTGCCCATTCGACATGGGATGAGCCACGGCGGCCCAGTCCACCCGGATGTGGCGATCCTTGCAAAAATCAAAGAATTTTTTGCCGGTGAACTGGGTACCGTTGTCGGTGATGATGGAGTTTGGGACCCCGAAGCGATGGATGATGTTGGTGAAGAATGCCACCGCCTGCTCGGACCTGATGCTGTTCAGGGGTCGGACCTCGATCCACTTGGAGAATTTGTCGATGGCGACCAGCAGGTGCGTGTAGCCCCCGGGCGCCTTCTGCAAGGGACCGACGAGGTCCAGACCCCATACAGCAAAGGGCCAGGTGATGGGTATCGTCTGCAGAGCCTGAGCGGGCAGGCGGGTCTGCTTCGCATAGAATTGGCACCCTTCGCAGGTGCGGACAATTCTAGTGGCGTCAGCCACCGCCGTTGGCCAGTAGAAGCCTTGCCGGAAAGCATTCCCGACAAGGGCTCGGGGTGCTGCGTGATGGCCGCAAGCCCCCGAGTGTATTTCTTGCAAGAGTTCCTGACCTTCGGCGATGGAGATGCATCGCTGGAGGATGCCCGAGGGGCTGCGGTGGTAGAGCTCCTCCTCATCGCCCAGCAAGACGAACGACTTGGCGCGTCGCGCTACCCGCCGAGCCTCGGCTTGGTCGAGGGGTAGCTCTCCTCGGCGGAGATATTGCAGGTACGGGGCCTGCCAATCTCGATCAGGCGTGGCCCCGCTCTGCCCCTCCTCGACGTCTAGTGCCTCGCCCTCGGGGGCCGAGGGTACCTCGGGCTGAGCCGAGGGTGCCTCGTGCTGTGCCGAGGGTGCCTCGGGCTCGGGAGCGTCATCGATCTTGACGGAGGGTTGATGCAGATCCCGGGAGAAGACGTCCGGGGGAACCGTCGTTCGCCCCGAGGCTAATTTAGCCAGTTCATCCGCAGTCTCGTTGTAGCGCCGAGCGATGTGGTTGAGCTCGAGCCCGTAGAACTTGTCTTCCAGGCGTCGAACCTCATCGCAGTAGGCCTCCATCTTCGGGTCGCGGCAGTGGGAGTTCTTCATGACTTGGTCGATGACGAGCTGCGAGTCACCGCGGGCGTCGAGGCGTCTGACCCCTAGCTCGATGGCGATCCGCAACCCGTTGACCAGAGCCTCGTACTCAGCCACATTGTTGGACGCCGGGAAGTGGAGGCGTAGCACGTAGCGTAGGTGCTTCCCGAGGGGCGAGATGAAGAGCAGGCCCGCGCCGGCTCCCGTCTTCATCAGCGACCCGTCGAAAAACATGGTCCAGAGCTCCGGTTGGATCGGAGCCGTCGGCATCGGGGTGTCGACCCATTCGGCCACGAAGTCCGCCAACACCTGGGACTTGATGGCCTTCCGAGGGGCGAACGAGATTGTTTCGCCCATGATTTCCACCGCCCACTTTGCGATCCTGCCCGAGGCCTCTCGGCACTGGATGATCTCCCCCAGAGGGAAGGATGACACCACAGTTACCGGATGAGACTCGAAGTAGTGTCGTAACTTCCGCCTTGTCAGGATCACAGCATACAGCAGCTTCTGAACTTGTGGGTAGCGGATCTTGGTCTCGGACAGTACTTCGCTGACGAAGTAGACTGGCCTCTGAACGGGCAGTGCATGCCCTTCCTCTTGCCTCTCGACCATAATCGCGGCGCTAACCACCTGAGTGGTAGCGGCGACGTAGACCAAGAGGGCTTCTCCATCAGCTGGGGGCACCAAGACAGGCGCCTTTGTAAGGAGCGCCTTCAGGTTCCCGAGGGCTTCCTCGGCCTCAGGGGTCCAAGAGAAGCACTCGGCCTTCCTTAAGAGGCGGTACAGAGGCAAGCCTCTTTTGCCGAGGCGTGAGATGAAGCGGCTCAGGGCCGCGAGGCATCCCATGACCCTCTGTACGCCTTTTAAGTCCTTGATGGGTCCCATGCTGGTGATAGCTGCGATCTTCTCCGGGTTGGCTTCAATGCCTCGCTCGGAGACGATGAACCCCAGGAGCATGCCTCGGGGCACCCCGAAGACACACTTCTCAGGATTGAGCTTGACTCCTTTCGCCTTGAGACATCGGAATGTCACCTCAAGGTCGGAGAGGAGGTCGGAAGCCTTCCTTGTCTTGACTACGATGTCATCGACGTAGGCCTCGACTGTGCGTCCGATGTGTTCGCCGAACACATGGTTCATGCACCGCTGGTACGTCGCGCCCGCATTCCTCAGACCGAGCGGCATGGTGACATAGCAGTACATGCCGTAGGGCGTGATGAAAGAAGTCGCGAGCTGGTCGGACTCTTTCATCCGGATTTGGTGATACCCTGAGTAGGCATCAAGGAAGGACAGGGTTTCGCACCCAGCAGTGGAATCCACGATTTGATCGATGCGAGGCAGAGGGTAGGGAACCTTCGGACATGCTTTGTTGAGACCAGTGTAGTCCACGCACATCCGCCATTTCCCCCCTTTCTTCCTCACAAGCACAGGGTTGGCAAGCCATTCGGGATGGAATACCTCTTTGATGAACCCTGCTGCCATTAGCTTGTGGATCTCTTCGCCAATCACTCTGCGCTTCTCCTCGTTGAATCGGCGCAGAGGCTGCCTGACGGGTCGGGCTCCGGCCCGAATATCCAGCGAGTGCTAGGCGACATCCCTCGGTATGCCGGGCATGTCCGAGGGACTCCACGCAAAGACGTCGGCGTTTGCGCGGAGAAAGTCGACGAGCACTGCTTCCTATTTGGGGTCGAGCCCAGAACCGATCCAAATCTGCTTGGAGGTGTCGCCACTGGGGTCGAGTGGGACGGCCTTAACCGTCTCCGCTGGCTCGAAGTTGCCGGCATGACGCTTCACATCTGGCACCTCTTTGGAGAGGTTCTCCAGGTCGGCGATGAGGGCCTCGGACTCGGCGAGGGCCTCGGCGTACTCCATGCACTCCACGTCGCATTCGAACGCGTGTTTGTACGTGGGGCCGACAGTGATGACCCCGTTGGGGCCCGGCATCTTGAGCTTCAGGTAGGTGTAGTTGGGGACGGCCATGAACTTTGCGTAGCATGGCCTTCCCAGTACCGCGTGGTAGGTTCCTCGGAACCCGACCACCTCGAACGTCAAGGTCTCCCTTCAGAAGTTGGAGGGCGTCCCGAAGCAGACGGGGAGGTCGAGTCGTCCGAGGGGCTGGACGCGCTTCCCAGGGATAATCCCGTGGAAGGGCGCAGCGCCTGCTCGGACGGAGGACAGATCGACGCGCAGGAGCTTGAGGGTCTCGGCGTAGATGATGTTGAGGCAGCTGCCCCCATCCATCAGGACCTTGGTGAGCCTGACGTTGCCGACGATGGGGTCGACGACGAGCGGGTATTTCCCCGGGCTCGGCACATGGTCGGGGTGGTCAGCCTGGTCGAAGGTGATGGGCTTGTCGGACCAGTCTAGGTAGACTGGCGCCGCCACCTTCACCGAGCAGACCTCCCGGCGCTCTTGCTTGCGATGCCGAGCCGAGGCATTCGCCGCATGCCCACCGTAGATCATGAAGCAGTCGCGGACCTCGGGGTACTCTCCTGCTTGGTGATCTTCTTTCTTGTCGTCGTCGTGGGCTCTGCCACCCTCCGCGGGTGGCCCGGCCCTGTGGAAGTGGCGCCGAAGCATGACGCACTCCTCGAGAGTGTGCCTGACGGGCCCCTGATGGTAGGGGCACGGCTCCTTGAGCATCTTGTCGAAGAGGTTTGCACCTCCGGGGGGCTTCCGAGGGTTCTTGTACTCGGCGGCGGCGACAAGGTCCGTGTCGGCGGCGTCGTGTTTCGATTGCGACTTCTTCTTGCCCTTCTTCTTGGCGCCGCGCTGAGTAGACGCCTCGGGAGCCTCTTCCGATGGGCGGCCCTGGGGCTGCTTGTCCTTTCGGAAGATAGCCTCGACCGCCTCCTGGCCAGAGGCGAACTTGGTGGCGATGTCCATCAGCTCGCTCGCCCTGGTGGGGGTTTTGCGACCCAACTTGCTCACCAGGTCACGGCAGGTAGTGCCGGCAAGGAACGCGCCGATGACATCCGAGTCGGTGATGTTGGGCAGCTCGGTGCGCTGCTTCGAGAATCGCCGGATGTAGTCACGGAGTGACTCTCCCGGCTGTTGCCGGCAGCTTCGAAGGTCCCAGGAATTCCCGGGGCGCACGTATGTGCCCTGGAAATTGCCGGCGAAGGCTTGGACCAAGTCGTCCCAGTTGGAGATCTGCCCCGGAGGCAGGTGCTCCAACCAGGCGCGAGCAGTGTCGGAGAGGAATAGGGGGAGGTTACGGATGATGAGGTTGTCGTCGTCCGTTCCACCCAGTTGGCAGGCCAGGCGGTAGTCCGCGAGCCACAGTTCCGGTCTCGTTTCCCCCGAGTACTTCGTGATAGTAGTCGGGGGTCGGAACCGGGTCGGGAACGGCGCCCGTCGGATGGCCCGACTGAAGGCCTGCGGACCGGGTGGTTCGGGCGAGGGACTCCGATCCTCCCCGCTGTCGTAGCGCCCCCCACGCCTGGGGTGGTAGCCTCGGCGCACCCTTTCGTCGAGGTGGGGCCGACGGTCGCGTCGATGGTGCTCGTTGCCGAGGTGGCCTGGGGCCGCAGGCGCGGTGTTGCGCGTGCGCCCGGTGTAGACCGAGGCTTCCCGCATGAATCGGGAAGTCGCGGCATGAGGTTCCGAGGGGTGTCCCTGCCTTCGGGAGGCAGTGCTCTCGGCCCGTTGGGCCGCAGCGCCTTCCAGGAGATTCTTGAGCTCTCCCTGGATTCGCCGACCCTCGGTAGTTGATGGTTCCGGCATCGCGCGGAGGAGCATCGCTGCGGCTGCCAGGTTCTGACCGACCCCGCTGGATGCGGGCGGCGGCCTGACCCTGACATCATTGGCGACGCGGTGCTGGAGACCTTGGGGCAGGTGACGTATTTCTCCGGCCGGGGGTTGGCCAGCCCATACCTGCCCGACGTCCCGACGGATCGGCTCAAGCGCTCCTGTTCCCTCGTTGAGCCTGGCCTGCGCCCCGCGGACTCGCTCGAGCTGTGGGTCGTGACCCCCCGCCAGAACGGGGACCACAGCTAGCTCCCGTGGGATGTCGGCGCGAGGCACCAGCCTAGGGAGATCACCGTCCTCCGGCATGCCGAGATGGTTGCCTTCGGAGGGATCCCCTAGCTCGATGTGGAAACATTCGCGGCTTGGGCCGCAGTCCTCATCGTCAAGGCTGCGGCTTCCGTCGGAACAGTCGGAGAGGCAGTAGTCACATGCGGTCATGAAGTCCCGCATGGCACTGGGGTTGCCAAGTCCAGAGAAATCCCAACAGATGCTGGGATCGTCATCTTCCTCGGACCCAGAGGGCCCGTAGATCGAGACGTCCGTCAACCGGTCCCAAGGCGACCGCATACGAAACCCCAATGGGGTTGCACTCGCCTCAATGAGAGCGCCCGCCAAAGCAAGATTGCTAGGCGGGTTGAGGCCGAGTCGAAATGACGTAAGATGGGAGTTAGTCAGTACCTTTTGGTCGACGGGGAGCGACGTAGTCACATCGGGGACTGATTGCACCGTCGTCCCAGGTACGAGGGCGACGTCCTGCAGGCTTTCCGCAAGCGCGCTGGCGTCGTCTTCTTGCTCGGGATCAGCGTGTCGCGGGGGGACGGCGCTTGCCTTCGTCTCGAACGCGAGGTCGACGCCCAGCGTGCCTTCCGTCGGGGCGTCGGGGGCGTCGATTCGCTCGACGGCCGACGAAGCGCGACCTCCCGCTTGGCCTTGGTTGCCCCGCCTCCTCCTCCGTTGGCGGGGGAGAGGACGGAGCGAGCTCGAATGTTGTCCTTCCACCACGCGGGGAAGATATCGTCGATTCCGCCGCCGGCGGGCGGGTTGTCGGCCGCCATTGTCGTTGTCGCGCGGCGGTGGAAGGAGTATCATGTCGTAGCTGCCGTCGAAGGACATGAACTCAAGACTCCCGAAACGGAGCACCGTCCCGGGTCGGAGAGGTTGCTGGAGACTGCCCATCTGGAGCTTGACGGGAAGCTGTTCGTCAGCACGCAGCAGGCCCCTACCTGGCGCGCCAACTGTCGGCGTTTCGAAACCGGGGGTCCCTAAGCCGACGAGTGAGTGTGCTGCGTGCCCCAGCCCAGATGGGTCGAGCGCGTGGGCGAGCGCGAAGGGGGGAGAGGCGAGGTGGCCGGAGACGGGCGTGAGAGAGGTGGAAGTCCCGCGGCCTTCGTGTTCGTCCCGCGCCCAGGTCGGGTGCGCTTGCAGTAGGGGGGTTACAAGCGTCCACGCGGGTGAGGGAAGCGAGCGGCCCCAAGAGAGCGCCTGTCCCGTCCTCGGTCCCGCGCGGCCAACCTTCTCTGAGAAGGCCCTGGTCCTTCCTCTTATAGGCGTAAGGAGAGGATCCAGGTGTACAATGGGGGTGTAGCAGAGTGCTACGTGTCTAGCGGAGGGAGAGCTAGCGCCCTAAGTACATGCCAATGTGGTAGCCGGAGAGATCTTGGCGCCCTGCTGGTGTGATGTCGTGGCTGTCGGAGAAGCAATGGAGCTTGGCGGGGGGACAGCTGTCGGAGCGGTCGAGTCCTTGCTGACGTCCCCCTGCTTCCGTAAGAGAGCTGAGAGCCGCCGTCGTCACAGAGCTTGTGGGGCGCCATCATTGCCTATCTGGTGGAGCTGGCCAGATGGGACACCGGTCTTGTTCTCCGCGGCCCGAGTCGGCTCGGGGTAGAGTGATGATGGCGCCCCCTGTTGACGTGGGCGGGCCCGCGCCCGAGGCCGGGCGACGTGGGCGTTCCTCCGAGGCTGGGGTCGAATCTGTCTTCCGTTGCCGAGGCCGAGCCCGAGCCCCTGGGTCGGGCGAGGCGGAAGTCGTTCGGCAGAGGCCAGGGCGGAGTCCGGGCCCTAGGGTCGGGCGAGGCGGAGTTCGTCGTCTTCCGGGTCTTAGCCCGAGTCCGAGCCCTGGGGTCGGGCGGAGCGGAGTTCGCCGTCTTCCGGGTCTTAGCCCGAGTCCGAGCCCTGGGGTCGGGCGGAGCGGAGTTCGCCGTCTTCCGGGTCTTAGCCCGAGTCCGAGCCCTGGGGTCGGGCGGAGCGGAGTTCGCCGTCTTCCAGGTCTTTAGCCCGAGTCCGAGCCCTGGGGTCGGGCGGAGCGGAGTTCGCCGTCTTCCGGGTCTTAGCCCGAGTCTGAGCCCTGGGTCGGGCGGAGCGGAGTTTCCTATGGCGCCTCTGGCGAGGTCTGACTGCCTGTCAGACTCACTCTGTTGAGTGGCACTGCAGTCGGAGTGGCGCAGGCGGCGCTGTCCTTCCGTCAGACCGGTCAGTGGAGCGGCTGAGTGACGGCGGTCACTTCGGCTCTGCCGGGGGCGCGCGTCAGGATAAAGGTGTCAGGCCACCTTTACGTTAAATGCTCCTGCAACTTGGTCAGTCGGTGCGGCGATTTAGTCAGGGTTGCTTCTTAGCGAAGCCAAGGCCTCGGGCGAGCCGGAGATGTGTCCGCCGTAAAAAGGGGGCCTCGGGCGGGACGGAAGTCCCTCGAGGTCGGCTGCCCGAGTCCGAGGCTAGGCTCGGGTGAAGCGTGATCGAGTCACTCGTATGGACTGATCCCTGACTTAATCGCACCCATCAGGCCTCTGCAGCTTTATGCTGATGGGGGTTACCAGCTGAGAATTAGGCGTCTTGAGGGTACCCCTAATTATGGTCCCCGACAAAACTAGATAGTCCAATTATTTGTGTTGTGCAATTCAACCACCAAAATCAATTAGGAAATAGGTGTAAGCCTAATTCCCTTTCACTGTTGCATTAGTTGATAGGAGCTTTTCAAAGTTGATGTTGCTGAAGAATTATTTTAAGGTCTAAAATATCGCAAGAAAGATTAAATTGTTTGATTGCTTTATGAATCGAGAAGATAGTATTGGATAAAATTGATACTAATGTCATCATCAATGACTTCACATCAAGACATGTTAGAAGAAAATTTTAATGTGACCAAATATTATATAGTTTTTTACTTGAGATAAAAAAAACTATATATGTTTGAGTATTTATTAGCAACATACGTTACATATATTATAAAAATATGGGGGCCCTATTTTAAGTTCTGCTCTGGGCCTCGATTTGTAGAGGGATACTGAACCCTACCGAGGGAAATTATGGGATTATGTGTCTAGTTCTGTGGGAAATTATAGAGTTGTATTCGGTTTTATAGTTTTGTGGGAAATTATGTAATAGTTGAGAGTAGACTTTATGCAATCAGGCCGGCCTTCAGAGCGTTACTACTCCCAAGCAACATGGGTCAAGCAACAACGCTGGAGGCTCATCACGGAGCAAAATGGGCTTGGACGCAATTTAGCCCATCTTACTTGGGGGCACAGTGGGGGGTAGGTATTGTTGCTCCGCCGATCTATTTTAGGCCCTCAAACGATCAAGGACCAAGCAAGACTTGTGCTTTGGTGTCCTGGCGTTTGGCATCTTCTATTGAGTTGGCAAATGGCTGTAGTGATGAATTCGGCCCATAATAATATAGTCCGTTGCTTAGGCATGTCACATGTGGTCTGGATCAAAATTGGGACCAGTTTGGTTAACAAGGTAGGCTCATAAGAAAACGTGTTTACAGAATAAACTCTGCGATCTTCTTAACGCCTTGTTCTGTTGCATCCCGGTCGGTCGGAGGGGATTCAGAATTTCTTTCTATTTAATTTTAACTAGCAAGATATTTAATCCACTCTGATCCTTTTCGATTCACTCCTAACCAAACATATATATATACTAGGTCAGTGCCCGTGCGTTGCAACGGGATCATATAATAGCCAGTGATGGTTTGCCGGACAACAGCGACAGAGGAGCCATTATAGCTTAGTAAAAACCTTAGTTTACAAGGGTTGGGAGCAGTACAAACTGCTTAGTTCTCGCAACAGTTACCTGCTCTATGTAATAACCTTCCAACAAGGTTTAAAAAAAATTGCACAAGCTAAAATTGTACCATCTTTACATATAACGAGCCACATCAAATTATTTGCCAAAGTAAAAACCTTCCAACAAAAGATGGAACGGTAAGGGTCATGACTCATTGTAAGAAAAATAACATAGGCTGACCACCCAAGTAAGCCACGTCAGTCGAACCTGCCTATCATTATTGGCAGATTTGTGGATTCTGAGCAAGAAAAGAAATAAAACAAATTCTGAAGAAGAAAAAAACCTCTGTCACAGCAAGCGATGTGCAGTGCTGAGGCCTTGATATACAGACGCCGTAAGAGGCAAATTTTATCTTTGTCCTTGCACACTGTAAACATGGTACACCGGCAGATTGATCTTAGTAACGGAGCATGTAGGTCCGGCGTCTGAACCAGTTGTAGTCTGGAAGTCCTTGGATCGGTCCCATCGCAGCAATAGCAACATCCTGAAACAAAAAAAAACAAACTAACTAAATATTGCTTTCTCAAGCCTGATAGGAAATAATTCAAAGAACACGTTTTTGTTTTTTTCCAAACTAAGTTACTGGTGACAGTAGAAGTTTAGCGTTGAAATGCATGCACGAACAACCATGAAATCAGGAATTGTGACACTCAAGTCAACACACAAATTCTGAATACTCAAGTCAATACAAAATTTCGCACATGCTCTAACAGCAGCAGAAGTCAACATGATATGCGTATGTATAATTTACGGCAACTTATACTGCTAACCTCATGGTACACATGCCATTTGACAGCGAAGAGCGATGTGTACAGCTACGGTGTGGTTCTTCTGGAGCTGCTGTCTGGGCAGCGCGCTCTGGACAAGAACCGCCCGCCCGGTCAGCACAATCTGGTGGAGTGGGCTAGACCTTACATCACCAACAAGAGGAGGGTCATTCATGTCCTGGACTCACGGCTGGGTTCCCAGTATTCCCTTCCCGCGGCTCAGAAGGTGGCAACCCTGGCGCTGCAATGTTTATCGATGGACGCACGATGCAGGCCTGGCATGGATCAGGTTGTGACTGCATTAGAACAACTTCAAAGGCCAAGGGCTCACTGAAAAAGATGTCCATCTACCTCTGTGGAGTCTGGAGCATCCTCCTGTAATACTTTAGGGGAGTAAAAAACAGAGAACGGATGAGGGTTTGAAGGGCTAAGTGGCTTGTGAAGAGAATATAATATTGCCTTGCTTTGTGTACAGCTAGTTGCTTCGTCGTTGTAACTTGGGTCTCTACTTATATATTTACCATGACGAAAGAAACTGGCAGTGATCTCGTAGCTAACTGAAGAAGATCACGAGATGGGCCGAGCATTTACCATGAGGCAGGTTCCCTGCCTGACGTTGCAGATGGGGTAGTCATGGGGGCAGCAGCTGTAGTGATCGTCGCAGCAGGTGGCGCCCTCGAGCGGGCAGCAGCCCCAGGCGAAGCAGTACTTGCCGTACTCGTAGATGCAGCAGCAGGTGGTGCTGTCAGGGCACGAGTAGTAGTTGTCGCACACGGCGGGCGCCGGGGCCAGGGTTCGGCGGGTTGGCGCCCTCCTTCAACGGGTATGACGGCTCAACCGCGATACCGCACTTGCCGCTGGACGCCTTGATGTTCCGCTCCATCCTCACGTACCCGGACTCGCCCCAGCTGCTGCCCCATGAGTTCTTCATGATCCAATAGTCCTTGCCGTTCTCTGTCCCATAGCCGACGGCCGTGACACCATGGTCCAGCGCTGTTCCACAGCTTCCAGTGAAGATACCCTGAGGCCAGGAAATGATAATTAGTCACCAGTACAAAGGCAGATGATTCATGGAGTGATGATTGAATCATTCATCTCGGAATTTAACCAAACGGTCCACAGATGAACCCAGCAGCAAGGTGAGCGCGAATTACCGAGCTGTAGAGCTGAAATGTTGTGCCAGCAGCCTCAATTGCGACACTGACAGGCTGGTTTGCAACTGCCTTCTGCAGACTCTTCTCATCGTTCGCTGGTACATCTTCGTAGCTGTCAATAGTGACAACCTTCGCGTTTTTTCTGCAATGGATGGACCCAACACACACACAAGATCAGCAGTAAGTAAAAATGACGCTGCTGGTCTTTGGAAAATCAAGGAAAAACTATGGAAGCGAAAAAAATACCCTGTTGACATCACACCGTCCGTCCGTGCCCTTGTAAGGGTAATCCTTCTCGGTGTCGATTCCGCCATTGTTGATGATGAACTCAAACGCATAGTCCATCAGACCTCCATTGCACCCCTGATTGTATGAAGTGTCACAGTCGACAAGCTCTTGCTCAGACAAGGAGATCAAGTCGCCTGTAACAATCTGGTTGATGCCTTCCACAGCTGCTATTGTTGAGAAAGCCCAACAGCTCCCTGAAAGAGATCAGATTTCAATGTCAATACGCCATCGGTATCATTGTTAAATCCCGCATATCAATTAAAAAAGGCAGCCAAGTAACAACACATAGTTATAAAATCAAAAGAGTGAAAGCTAACCACAATAGAGTGGAAAATATCTTTATGTTTACACCTGCGACCGCAAAGGGGTACTCCCACGTAGTTCGCATTCCTTGCTGCTTCAACATCAGTCTCTTGAAAGAAGCCTGCTTAATTGGTGGATCAGCCACCAGCAACCATCAGATCTTGTTCAGAATTAATCTTATGTGTTTTAAAAACAGGGAGAATACAAACTGTTACTATGGCCCCAAGGTAATCTTCGAAAGTATTGCGGAAGCTTCTCATGAAGTCGGAGTAAGCTTGCATAGGTGATCTTCCTTTCAGAACAGGAAGAATATCACATCCCGGTGATATGTATTCTCTGTTTCTCTTCTAGTATCTATTGGTATATGACAGGTCCGGAACCTTATCCATCTCCTCAAGAACCCATTGTGGCAAAGGAATCCTGGAAAGGTAGTAAATTCCAACCATGAACAAAAAAGAGATATGCTTTTAAACTATATTACAGTGAAGTAAAAGTCAGGCACTACTTGTGTTCAGTTAAAGGGTGAGGCCATAAAACAGCACACAACAATCAACGTGCCCAAATTTCATACAATACTTTTGTTCGTTAGAGGAACAATCTCGTGAACCAATGGCTGTTTGGGACACAACAATCACAGCTCCAAGCTAGTACTATCCTCTGTCCTAAATTATAAAATGTTTTAGCATTTCTGAATTTATAGCTTTAACTATGTGTCTAGACATAACTATAGATCTAAAAAAAGCCAAAACATGTTATAATTTAAAATGGAGGGAGCAGTGTTGTACCATTTCTATTATGTTTCATGCTTGGTGTAGTCAAAGCCCTGACAAACAGATACCCATACTATGATTACAAGGAGCAAAAGGATTCCAAGAATCACCAACTTAATTTTCATGTTCTGTAACCATGTCTTCCTGCGAATCTTCACTCCCTGTTTCTTGAACTGCTGGGCCTGAATTACACATTCCATTATAGAAGGAAAAGAAGCACATAACTCTGTACGTTCATAAGGGATCATGTACCTGAATATATAGCTCAGAAGTCTTGTCTTGGAGTTCACTCAATTTCTCTCCACGGCCTAGAGTCTAAAAATACAAGAGGCAGAAATGGAAAAATTATAAGGAATTGCCAATACAAACTAACTGTAAAACAGACTTTTAAGTGATGCAGGAATTCAACAAATAAATAAAACTATGGCAACATATAAAAAGAACCTTTTTTATTTCTGATTATTACGACGTCCATAGCGGTCATAAGAACAAGTTGATGATTTCAATGCAGCACACTCAACTTGCACAAATACTAACATTTATTAGGACAATGATCTCAGTTAATAATAGTTTACTGTCGTCCGTCGCCTGCTTACGCTAACTGGGAGGGGGAGGAGCGTGACCTGTGGCTGGGATTCGAACCGCGGGAGCGCAGAGTGGGGCGGCACCCACCGTCACTCGCGGCGTGGCATCCACCGGTCACTGTCGCCTGCGTCGAGCGGAGCAGGCGCACCGGAGGGCCGAGCAGGCTCCTTCTTTGCCACGGTGATGGCGGATCGGCGTCCGCAGGAGCTCCACTCACAGTCACTCGCGGCGTGGCATCCACTGTTAATAGATTCAGCACGACCCTTTCTGGATAACTTCTCCTGTCAACATCTTATGTCAAATACAGTAAAAATATAAGCGAGCATCAAATATATATAAGCAGAAGCCCTTACTGATATTTCAAGAAACTCGTCAAGGTTAGTTGCAACTGTTTCCCAGTAAATATTGGTAACCGGTTTTGTCAAACGGCCACCCTTTCCCATCCAATTATGCTTAAAATTAACTGTTACGTCTTCTGTGTATAATCTATGGCCAATAGTTGAATCACCGTCATACCTAACAAGCAGGAGGATTTCATATGACAAGGTCAGGAAAAAAGAGATAACAAGGACTTATTGACTTAATTTTCTGGAAATTGTTAATGAAAGGATATGAACTTTAAAATGAAAGACTCAAGGTCCAAAACTCAGATAAGACTACCACATTTGAAGCAAATGTACATCCATAGCAGAGTTCTTAATGCATACATGTAAAAACTCTGGTTACCAGGCATGATCTCATAACAAACTTGTAATCATCCAAATGAGGGCAGATGCAGGGTGGAAAAGAGCTGTGAAATTAGTATGAGATGGTTCAAAAATAATTTTATTAACGCAGCATCGCACGCCAAGTGTGGTTAGTTTGACAATAAGAAAACTTGAAAAACTTCATTTAGATTATCTTTTCATTTACCCAAAAATGCAAAAGCAGTCCTTATGGTTTAGAATCTGGATCAGATCAACCAAGCTAACTAAGCGTTCAAAACAGGAACAAGATAAATATCAAGTTTAAAACATACAACCCTTTCAGCATATTCTACATCAGTCTATTGTTTCATTACATCAAATTCTTTCACTTACTGTTTTGAAACCTATTGTTACTGAAGCAATTTAAATTGTGAATATCAGTACTTCATTGACTGTAGATGATAGATCATGAATTCGGCAATGATAAAGAACAGAAAATGACTTACCTACATCAGAATTTCCATAGCCTTGTTGCTGCCAAGGCCTTAGAGGCACATGCATTGGTACAGAACATTTTTCTGTTAGAAAACAAAGATTATCAAGTGGGAAACATCTAGAATGTACTGAAACCACCAAACATTTTGAATCAGAATGCAATCATGGCAAAGGGGACTATATTTTGGAGCCTTTCATATTCATGTTTGGTTCACATCATCGCAAACATTAACTTCCCCTTTCCCACTTTCAGGTTTGGAGGCTACAAGCAGCTTTGGGAGAACAATCTGAAATTACCAAGTGTACCAAACAGGAATACGATGATATTGTAAACCAGTTTAATTCTCAAAGTATTAACATTAGAATCAGGGTTACACTGCCTAAGGTCCTTATTGTTGATAGCTTGGACCTAAATGGTTCCTTTTGTGTAAAGGGCATATGAAGTGAATATCCTTCAAATCTTAAAAATAAGAATGTAGTCACAGTAAAGGGGACTACATTTTGAAGCCTTTCATATTCCTGTTTGGTCCTTTTTGGCATTTTCTAACCACCTCTGGTGGATTACATTTGGTGATTTCAGATTGTTCCATATACTTGAATGCATAAATTGTATTATTTGAAAGTTGAATGCCATGCCATGCAGTGAAATGGTGACGAGACAAGTAGAGAGTTTAGTGAGTGAGGAGACAACAACATCACCTTCTTGATGACCAGCAAATGCTAAAGCAACTGAGATCCTTCTGTCCTTGGACTCCACAACTACAAGAGAGGGTACACGAGCCATATAAATTAATAATTAAGATTTAGTAAGTCCAGATCCAAAAGCAAGAAAGATATAACCCTTTGGTTAGATTAATTGTACTGGTAAGCTCATGTGAACATTCTATTCATGAATGATGAACAAATAGCAACCATATTATCACGTATAAGCAGACAATATGCTCTTGAAGGTAAGAACATCAAGGCCATGAAGGAAGAAAGGTGTACATAAATTATTTTAGCACAACATCAAACTATTCCATGATAGGAAAACAAATTAGCAGAAAAATTGGATTGGTAGCAGATGGACACCGTTCCAATTGCCACCTGGATGGTATAATTGATCAGTCTTGTAGGCTTGTAACAGAGAGCGAGAAGGCAAGGCACTCCCTGCTTAGCTTTAGCTGTTCAACGGTGCCACACAAATTTTCATTCAGAATTACAGATAATCCTATGCAAACAAAAAAGACTTTGTAAGTTGGGTGGCCCTCTTTTCCTATTCGTTAGGATTTAGGAAATTACAAGAATAAGATTATGTGTTGCTTATAGTAAGTTGGGCAATAATATTTGGTGATAGTATTGGTGCTTTGCCGGCAACACTATCTAGTTGTTCCTAACATCATAAATCATAATAAGTGAATGGAGACAGTAGGATACATGTTCTTATTTTTTTCTTTTCTTTGAAAAATATAGCTATTTGTTTCTCTGACCTCTGCATAATCCCAAAGAGGGCGGCGACCATTGCACATCGGTGTCTTATAGCGTTATCAGACTATTGCTCGTGTCAGTAAGTCGAGCCCAAGTTACCTGCAAGAAAAGGTGAATGCTCTATGACAAGGAGACTGACAGGATGGTTCTTTGAGTGTATTTCTTCCACTTTGGTGGCACCAGTCTGTGGTTTCACCAGTCGCCAGTTGCCTGCTACCTCGAGTAAGCTAGAAAGATCCCTTTGTGCTCACTACAACCAAGCACTGTTCAGCTTAGCACAAAATATAAGAACATAAGCATAGAAAGGAAATAATTATAAAATCATTTGACTCACGAAGCTAGAAGGTGCGATGAGCCCTAACCCTCCATACCTGTAAGTCACTGTACAGTACAATAGTATGGTACTTCGTTTCCAATAAAAAGATGGAAACCCATAGGAGTCTTTTAAGCACAGTATTACAGTAGGATAAGCTGAAGCTTCTAAAACACCAATGCATCTTTGAAAGTACAAAAAACTGAACTGCCTTCATATGTGCAACATATAACTAAAATATATGTTGGCAAATGTTCCTAACGATACTACGAACCTAAAAGGCAATAAAATTAATTAGGATAATAAGTTGAGTATCATTACAAATAAAATCATATCTATCTGATGTGCCTAATAATTTCTTGTATTTCTTCTGGAATGTTGTCTTTGGATTCATTGTCCTTGTACTTCAATAATTCTACTAAGAATTTGGTCCTCAGGTCATTCCCATTCTGCACATTCATTATTACATATCATAGAACACGATTAATAATCAATTATAGAAGAACAATATTGACAAAGTATTAGAACAAATTGGGTACTCACAGTGCAAATGCAGGGTAACCTTATACCATTCCAATCGTGCATAAAGTTGATAACAAGAAAGCCAGATAAATCCCTACAAATTAAAATAATACGTTGTTACATATATGTAGACAAAATTAATAAGTTGTTCGGGTTAAAAAAATACCAGTTTAATGTTCTTGGAACCCATGTTGGTACTATATGACGCCACATATAAATATCGTCTTTCCATGTAGGATTGGCCAATTCCATGGCAGCATTCATATTATTGGCAATATAATGTATATTATGAATATAATGCATGCTAGGATGATCACCCTTAAACCATGATGGTATAGGCATGGAGTCCATTATATAGATGCTTCTAGTGTCTATGTTAAGTACATATAAGGTGAAGTGACCCAAGAAAGAAAAGGGCAATAGAATCTGCAAGTTAAAAAAATAGTTCAAGTAAGAGAAAAAACAAGATTACAAAAATGATGAAGAGTATAGCTTACTTGTTTGCAATCTGAAACATCGTACTCCATGTCAGGCCAACATTCTAATAATTTTGCCAACATGTTGATATCTGGCTTTGCACGAAGGCGAGGGTCTCGACCAAATTTAGTTATGGACTACTTTTTGTTAGTAAAATAATTATATAATGAACACACTTATATGAATGAAGACTAATTACTTGAACTTACACAGAACTGTAGATCCATGTAGTGGTATTTGTCTTCCAACAAGAACAAGGAATCATTGCATGCGATCATCCGAACAGCCATGTTAAAACAATCTGTATCCATCGGCTTATTTACATCCAATATATCTTTAAGTTTTTGAAGACTTAAAGAAATTGGATAAGGTTTAGTGCTCTGAATCCAATGTTTCCTATTAAATGAACAATTGTTTTTATAGTTAAATCAAGTACATATGTGTTGAATATTTACCATGCATATACTATATGAAATGAGAATTAACTTACTTTAAATATTTGTCGTTGTCTATCCCCATGATATATGTGCATAATACAAACATCAGTTCTTGCGTGTTTGTTGATGTTACTTTAGCAGGCAGAACATATGGAGATATATATGGTTCAATCTGATGTGATGTATTTGACGATTTAGATAACTCACATGGAGTATCGATTATTTGAACATCACTTGAACTCTCTCCATCTTCATCCACATTGTGGTCAAGATTTTGATGTCCTTTCTTTGTGTTTAATCTCGAGTCCCATAATATTGCAGGTAGCTTAAACCTAAACATTGTTATATCATCCTACAAGTATATAAATATAAATTAAAACAAAAGAAACATTGTTCCTATAAATAAATATACGTCCTCTACCTGAGTTACGTTATCAGATAGGGAGGATCATGTCCAGTATTCCATATAGTTTATCATCCATAGCCCGCAAGATACCCTAATATGAAATTTAACAGATCAGGTGAGTTTCTATGTATATATGAAAATAAATAAAACCAATTTTGTAGAGTTGTGGTCACATGAATTTTACCCATCGGTTTGCATTTGTGTTGTGATCTTCTCTATAACTGGCCATGATGCAACATCAAGGTTCGACCACTTGCCTTGGTAAAGCTCTTTATGTTTTGCTGCAAGTTTAATCTGTCTTTCTAGACCTTTTAACTATGTGTATATATAAAACATATCAAGATTTATAGATAACAAATAATGTAATGATGAAATAATCATAATATAAAAGAAATGATTACTCACTGTAGTATAAAGGTCTCGGCGATCCGTTATTTGTTGTCCCATAGAATCGAGTACATGTACCTCACTTTTTTTTGCATTCAGAACTGCCAGGTACCAGTGAAAATCTTCTATATTCATTGGAAGGAACACCTTCATAGAACATACATTAACATTAATTTGTAAGTATTGTGCACCAATATATTACATATTACATATATAAAAAATGAGATGAGTTTTAGGTCAACCATGTCAGACTGTAAATAGTTGTCCACCCTTTGTTCAATTGTGTCTTCCTTACAATTTAAGAGCACCTTAGGGTCGCCATCACGCTTAAGCAGACTGGAAATGAATGTGTTCTCCAAGAAGACCTTTCCACCTTCTCTATGAAGTAAATGCTCTTCACCCCTAATACAGTGTATATATGCATTGAGGGCCTGTACACCAAAAGAATACAATTAACAGATCAAATATACATGCTAGCTTTAAATATGTATACCATACTGTATAATATGATAATTATAAATATATATACTTTATTACTGTATATAATATGGACATACAAATGTACTTACTTTGTCAGACAATTGCATGTCACCATGAAAAAGACATTCCATATCATTTCTATTTAACCATGCGCTGTCGATGTTCACCACAACTTGTTTCCCCGGTAATGTTTTAATGTATTCAATAAGCTGAACATCTTCTGGGGTGCACTTATAATCTATACAATGAAAAATATTATACTTAATAAGCAAATGATATATGCGAAAACCAATAAGATGCAATAAGGCAAGAACAAAAAAATTACCTTCAGAGACAACTCGAGCTACATTCAATTTCTTTGGTTTCTTATGTTGTGATATTCTAATAAGTGTATCCAAAGCATCTTGTTGGTTCTGCTTTACCATATCCGCATCAGAACATATTTGACTTGATTCATTTGGAACATCCAAAGATGTCAGGTGTATCACATCTGTATGAGGAGTGAATGAAACATAAGTATCTTGACAAAAGCATTGTTAGGAGTACTCATAAGACAATATTTACATTTAGGAGTGTAGATAAGAGAGCCTACCCGGTTGTGGCCCAAGATCGGCTTCAGTTGACACTTTTACATGATTGAAAATACAGTCAATGCCTACTCCCACAACATCGTGTGATTGTTTTGCAGCATTACCAACACTGACCTTACTATCCTCGCTCTCTATATATATGGCGCACAAGAGAAGAATTAAGTGTCAAACAAATATTTATTATGCATACCTTAGTTTTTTGTAATTGATAATAGCACTTACCCAATTCATGTTCATCGGTGTCATTAGTTGACAATTGTGCTGAACAACCACTTCTAGACACAACCTCATACGATGGTTCAGCAGTATTGCCAACATCGACATTTCCTTTCTCCACCACTATATCCATTGTGATTTGGTCTGTACCAACTACCCATCAGATTAAAAGTGTCAAACATAATTTTATTGACAAAAGTATTTTAAGTATATAAAGTACATCGTCAAATAGCACGAAACTAAATAAAAAACGAACTTTAGCTTAAGTTCTTCATTCATATAGATGTGACAAGTGAACTTGTATAAACTTACGAAGGAAAGGGACACAGGCCTGCCACCATCCTATTTTGATTAAGTATACCCGATGCCATTGATCTTATAGGATGTATATCATGGCATTATTGCAAATATACAACATTGCTCCTTATAAAATGCTATGAGGGGAGGATGCCAGAAGCAAGGAGGCTGTTCGATCAAATGGCCCAGGTGGGGATCCAAGTAAATACAATCACGTTCAATGTTTGGATTGATGGATATGCAAAGAGTGGACAGATGGATCAGGCCAGTGCAGCCTATAGGGAGATGCAAGCGAGGGGATTAGTGCCAGACTCCTGCACCTTCAACATTATTGTTGCTAGAGCTCACAAGTTCGGGTATGCTGCCCAGTTAGTCCATGACCATGACATGTTTAGTTCACATATGTCGGCTGATGGGTTGGATATGTTGGTCTGTAGGCTTTGTTGGGATCATCGATTGGATGATGCCTGGGAGCTTCTGCTTGGTGCTATTGAGCAGGGTGTTCCATTGCGTGTTACTGGATTTAATGCATTGATCGCTGCTTATAGTAAGGAGGGACTCCACGAAGAAGCTTCTGAACTGTATAGAATTATGAACAAGTTAGGACTGGCACCATCCTCGTCTACTTTTAATTACTTGATAATGGGACTCTGCAATCAAGTAAGACTTGATGAGGCACAGCTTCTTTTAGAGCACATGGTTAGCAAAGGATATTGTCTAAGTACATCATTTACTATCAGCTTGGATGCATACTTCAGAGACGGTAATGCAGTTGGCGCACTGAAATGCTGGGATGATATGGGCAAAAATGGTTTGCAGACTGATTTTATTGCCTTCTCAGCATATATTAATGGCCTAAGCCGATTAGATTACGTGAATGAGGCTTATCAGGCATTTGCTGAGATGACGAGCAGAGGAATTGTACCAAACAATATTACTTACAACTCCATCATATCTACACTTTGTAAGGCAGGCAATATGACTGAAGCCTTTAAGTTAGAGCAGAATATGAGGCAGAGTGGCATTGCTTGCATAATGAAGTTCACCATAGATTTATTCAGTCTATGCAATCACTTATGTTTCCTTGTTTTCTTTTAAACTAACACATGTAGGTAGCCAAACACTATCTTACTCTTATTTTGCCAACTCATACAATCAGCCAACAGAACTTATCTTTTTACATACAGCTGATGAACATTTATTGTATCACGGCCAGGTCAAATGTATCCAATGGGTTGTTTGGTCGTTTAAGCACTTTGACCAGTATGGGGTCATAATTAGCTTCATTCTATATATGTTCCTTTTTCTCAAACCTTTATTCGAATAAATTGAGACTAAATTTAGCTGACTGTCTGAAGTAGGGCTGCATGTGTTGAATGGTGTTTGGTTGGCTGTATGTGCTAAATTATTTGAGTGGTCGTGTAGATGGATGGACAATAAGCTTTTGAGCCCTGGAAGCCTTCACATTTTATCCCTGGATACATAGGGCTTGAGCTTATAGGATAATCCCAGGAAGTCCCCATTTGATTGGCCTATGTTAAGATTGAACTTCGATACTATTATTAACATTGTTGACACTATAGATTATGTCTGTGTGAATCTTTCAAGAGACTACTTCTGAAGTAGTTCCACATGGTATTGTTATCTACCATTCTACCTTCATCATTGTATTAGCTGTCACCATTAGCATTTTTCTTTCATTTTTGTTTTGTTTTTGAAGACATTTTCACTTTGAAGCTTGAACAGATTTATGTTTTTGTACAATATGGCGCATTCTTTTCTCATCCTTGAGTTTGGTTTCTTAATTTACCATATTTATTTTCCTTGTCCAGCTTGCAAAGAAGGGAGAACAATTCATTGATGTCCCTTATGTTGTGAAGAGTATGGATGTGTCATTTAGTGGCATATTGAGCTTTATTGAAGCTGCGACGATTGAAAAGCTTAAAAATAATGAGTGCACACCTGCGGACCTATGCTACTCATTGCAGGTACTTGCATGCTCTTAAACTTTTCCCCCTTGTGGATAATAATTGGTTATGCTTTCTTGACAGTGACACTGATGAAAGTCCTAATTTCTCAGGAAACTATCTTTGCCATGCTTGTCGAAATTACTGAAAGTGCCATGGCACACTGTGATTCAAAGGACGTTCTTATTGTTGGTGGCGTCGGTTGCAACGAACGTTTACAGGAGATGATGAAGATTATGTGCTCAGAAAGAGGGGGTAGGCTGTTTGCAACTGATGACCGCTATTGTATAGACAATGGGGCAATGATTGCATATACTGGTTTACTGGCATATGCACATGGCATGACCACTCCCCTTGAGGAGTCGACATTTACACAAAGATTCCGAACTGATGAAGTTCATGCAATTTGGAGAGAGAAGGAGATGCCGGTGCTAAATAACACCCATTCAGATGCAATTGCTGAAGTTTCTATAGATGAAGCCTCCATGGCGACACCAATCGTTATAGATTACTGAGGTATAATTGGCCTTTACAATTTTGTCTTGCTGCTAATGTTTTTGCATGATAGCTAATGCAATTTGGATTGCTGGAGACAATCGCTACCAATTACTCTCCCTCTATTCCAAACTCTAAGACATTTTGCTTTTCTAGATGCATAGTGTTTGCTATGACCCTGTTTGGAACCTCTAGAGCTAATACTGCTAAAATTAGTTGTATAGGTTTCAAACACCCACAACTAATATCCCAATTATTTGTTAGCTAACTCACAGCTAACAATTAGTTCATTAGCTGACTCAACCCAGCTAACAATTTGTTAGCTAGCTAACTAATATCTCTAGGGGTTCCAAACAGGAACCTATGTACTTAGGTGTACACTATGTCTGGATATATATAGTTAAGGCGATGTATCTAGAAAACCCAAAAACGTGTCATAATTTGAAATGGAAGGAGTACTTGGCAATTCATGTGGAGTTGTGGATGATACGATGGTGGGTGTGATCCCACTTTTCGTGCGTTTGATTTTTCTACATGATGAATATGCTCTACAAATGAAGTTTTCTAGTGCATGAGTTTTACCTAGTGTGCAAACCATGCTGTTAGATGCAAAACTATGCATATGTTTTTGGACAATACGAAACAGAAGGAACCATTATATATTTTTTATGCTTCACTGCATATCCTCATGTGTTTTACTTCTGAGCAGCCGCAATCTGATGAGGTTGTTTCTTTTCTGTCAGACAGTAAAGAGTAAATGCTTGTATGGTAAAGCCTAGAACCACTCCTAAGGCTATTACCAACTGATCTCCTATCCCATCCCCTATCTCAAACTCCACTCTACAAACAGTGTCAAACAATATCATCTATAGTTCCACATCTAAATGTGATATCTTTGCTCTGTTTGGGAAAAGCCTTCTCCAGGCACATGGCAGGGGCTCAGAATAGTTGTGCTGTTGTATGAACTACAGCAGGTAAAATGAATATGTCGTATGCCTGACATACCTGAAGATAGCTGACATGTATCAAACCTCACCAATCACCTTAACATTCTAGTTAGTTACTTCATCGAGTGAACTTATTATTGTTGTAAACTAATAGACACATTTCTGCAAAGCTAGCTTAACTCTTAAGTTACTCTTGTTATGATAATCTGTTAAGGTTCTAAAGCAGCCTCTTTTGGATCGACATTTGATTCTTGGGAACGTGGGAAGTTATTTCGATTCACATCCAATGGACATCAGCTGAGGTGGTGGTTTTCTGTAAAACATATACATTGGATTATTATGTGGGTGTTTTGTTTTGCAAGAAAAAACTACTACGCTTATGTGTTGGATGCGAATTGAATGTCTCTAAATGTCTGGGTGCACAGGTTGATGCACAAGATATGTTGTCTTATAAACCCCACCCCCAACTAACGTGTATAGATTGCATTATCCAGAAGCGAATGTCCTTGGAATGTGGACAATGGTTTTGTTATGGTCGTATTACCTTTCGTGACGCTACGCAGATCATGGACACTGGATACGCTTCTTGATGCAAATCTGATTCGGCAAGCATAGTAGATCTTGTTCGTAGGTGTGTTATATGTTGTCTACGGATCGGGTGTCATTCATGTAAGACAGACATGCGACTGGTAACGGGCCGTCAATATTTTGTGACATTCTGGTAGAAGATGCAGATCTGATTTGGAAAGAAAGTGGGTCATGCTACGGGCGTAGTGAAGCAGCGGTGGTGGATTTGGCCTGGCACACACATCAGCAGGCAGCAGCACCGTAGCTGGGCAGGGCCAGCGACTTCGCGCGCACAATGTAAAACTTGGATGCAGACCCAGGTTTTATATACTCTAAAAATATTACAGTATTAGCAATATTATGGTTTAAGTTACAAAGTTTTTAGATGAGCTATCAAACACCTTTTGACTGAAAAACTACAGTATTCGTAAATACCGTGGTATTGTTTTGGAACTATGAAAAAACTAAGTTGCCAAACAGGGCTTAGTGTTTCAGTGGACTCGAGAACATGAGTTTGCCTTCCAAACATTGAAATGGCTCTTCACACTGCACATGTGCTCGCCTTCCCAGACATATTCAAACAAATTTTGTTACGTACAACACATTAATGGATGGCATTTGCAGTAATGTTCTTGATCGAGCAATGATACTTACTGGCAGGCTTATTAAAATGGCTTTTAAGCCAAACACTATCACACTCAACGTTTTCCTTTCTCATTTCTGCAAGCAAGGATTTGGGAATAGAGCCCTCATGTGGGCTGAGAAGCTCAGAGAAGATTCTTTTGTTTTTGATGGTGCTACAAGAAATATAATTGACGGGGCACGAAGGGAAATGGAGGATGACCCCCAGGCTAACAACGAGGACATAGGAAGATGCATGTTTCTTGAGTTCTTAATGTTCATGACATATGAGGCTATGCTCAACAGCAGATCCTCAAAGGCTACACATATGCTTACAGAAAAAAGTTTTGATCCTGCTAGCAGCAGCATGATTAGAAAGGAGGTGAAAATGAGATTGGCTGTAATTGCTTGTTTATTGCTGAACCAGACCTTCCTGATTGATCCCAAATACCCCTCCTTTTGCCTAATTAACCCCTGTTACGAGCGCCTATAAATGTTCCCGACCGTAACAATAGCTCAAGGTTACACCTGGAAACTGGAGAGAAAAGGAAGATGTAATTCAGTCTGAGTTTTATAATATGTTATTTAGGTGATCATTAAGATAGATGGAAATCACAACTTGCTTGTCAGATCATTTCAAATTCAAATGTGCATTTTCAAATTAAATTATGTGTATTCAATAACATCTATTCAATGCTCATCTGCTTTCTTTGTTGTATCAACCAAATGACCACTAAACAATAGGAAGCTAAAAAGGAGCCAAAATAGAGAAATAAAAAACAAAAATACATCATCACCTAAAAACCAAAATAATTAAGTGCATTACAAGTTGTTAATTGCCATTCATTCATCAATGTCAGTTACGGCGTAAGGACCTCCTTATAAACGATATTCTTTGTGTATGTTGCGCCATTTATCGCTGAGTTCCTTTCAACCCCCTTCTTCTTCTTCTTCTCATCGTGGACTGGAATGGCAAGTATCTTCACTTTTGATCGAGCGGTGGCCCTTGATAGAGCAACATAAAGTTGACCATGAGAGAACACTGGTTCCGGCAAGTACACACCAACATTAGGAATCGTCTGGCCCTGGGCCTTGTTAACTGTCATGGCAAAACTTAGTCTTATCGGAAACTGCTTCCTTTTAAATTGGAAAGGGAACATCTCATCATCAGAGGGGCACAGGGGTATACGAGGCAAGAAAATTCGCATTCCAGCATGTTGGCCAAGGACAATTTCAGCATCAATACTGTTTTTTTGGAAACCACGAACCACCAACCTCGTGCCATTGCAAAGTCCATTAGCAGGGTCTATATTCCTAAGCAACATGATTGGGCATCCAACTTTGAGCTTCAGAACGTGCGGGGGTAGTCCATTAGGAGTCAGCGTGTTTAGAAACTCCGATGGGTAATAGTTATTAGGATCATCCACCGCGGTGTCAAAACTATGGTACATCATCTGCTCCCCTTGGAAACGATCGATCATCCTCATATTTATCATATCCACCCAGTCATTCCGTGTAGACAATATTGCTCTTGAAGTGATGTAGCTTGTGTTAGACATGTTTTCATTTAGATTGGGGTAAATGTCATCTATCAGTCTATCAAGGTCGCGGTCATTACCAGTATATGGCACACATACCTCATCTGGAAGACGAACATCACCATCGTTGTTCGCTTCCTCAGTTCCACCACCGACGCGCAACAAATATTCTGCAAACCATGGGTCGCTCTGTGCCCTCATGTTTTGAACAAGCTTTAGGTGGCACATGGATTCCCAGAGGTAAGAACTCCGTAGAGAGGCAGCAACTATCTGAGCCCTTGACCCCTTGCGTACAACAGGGAGTACTTGTCTGAAATCACCCCCTTAACACAACAGTCCTCCCACCAAAGGGCAGCCCAGGCCGTCCCATTATATCACGCATGCTATTGTCTAGCGCCTCAATTGCTTGTCTCTTAGTCATTGATGCCTCGTCCCAGATAATGAGCGATGCTTTTTGTAGCAACTTTGTTGTCCCGCTTTGTTTCGTGAAGCTACATACAGCACCATCATCAATAGTAAGTGGTATCTTGAAGCGTGAATGGGCAGTCCTCCCCCCAGGCAATATGGAAGCCGCAACACCAGATGTAGTTGTTGCAACTGCAATCTTGTCCTGACTGCGTAGTGCCGCAAGCAATGCCTTATACAGATAGGTCTTTCCAGTCCCACCAGGCCCATCCACAAAGAACACTCCACCGTTATTGGTGTCAACGACAGATAGGATCTTATCATAGGCAAACCTCTGCTCCACATTTAGGGTTTCTTTCATAGCAACGTCCTCTGCTGTCGGCTCGATACTTTCCTCCTCGTAAATCTCTCTATCAGTACCATGTGAATCGTCATATTTGTCGATGATAGCAGGGAGAGGGAATGTCTTTATGTCTTTACCCATTGACTGCAAAATGTTTCTAATGTCAATCAAGACCATCTGTTGCACATGGGTTTTGCTTTGAGTACTACGGTGATAGTCCTCTGACATTGAGTCAAGGTGTCTCTGCCATAATTCTGCCACATCGTTCGGCTCGCAGTATACCAGTATTGTTGCAAACAACCTTCGTAGTGCTGACGGCATTTGGTAAATAGCGGCTTCGTTGAGACACTCATCTATTGTGTCGTCTGCTTCAAGCAGTCCCCTCCTTTGTGCTGCCTCACGAAAAGATGGTAGTGTGTCACCATCTACTGTCCTTAGATCCGCATAGGAGGTAGCACCCGTCACATGGTTTAAGAGAAGTCGAAGATAAAAGCGCTCCCCCTCAGCTGGATGAGCAGAGACTATTCTACCAACCTATCCACCCGTGTTTCGTTTCCTCCTTTGCCACACTTTGCCTTGCTGCAAAGTGTACCACTCAGGAAAATCACGGTAAAGGATGCCCCGAGCCTCCTCGTGTAGCCTATTTGCCTCAAAATATGCCATAAGCATTGACCTATCGGCACCTGGACGTTGGACAACATGATTTACTTTAGCACGCTCGTGAAATGACACCATATGCATGTTTTCAAGATGGAGCTGCAGTTGCATCACTGGAGGAGAGTTTTGACTTAGATCAAAGCTGAATATCCTCCAAAGGGCTTCTGGAGGGGTCACCCACCTAGCATCTCTATACTGCTTGATCTCATCAACGTCACCATCAGCCTTGTTTGCGTCTGTCACAGCCACAGACGCACGATCGTGGCCTTTGTATATGTATTTGAACAAGTATTTGACAGCCTTGATGCTCCCGCATGCCTCAACATTGATGTGACAGTTGAAGAGCCGGAGGAGGTAAGGGTTGTAAGGGACGACCCATCTGTTGTCCAATTCACAACCTCGAACTGTTTCCTTACGCCCATCATCACGACGCCTATAAATAGGATATGAATCCTTTCCTTGAGACGTTGCATTGCTAAAAGCTCTAGGATAATGGTTTTTGCATGAAGCACGACCCTTAGTGCATGGGCATTTAGGATTTAGCAACCCGCACGGTCCATGCATCATATGCTTGATAACCATCTTGTATAGTTCAGGGTACTTCTTCTTGTCAGGGATCTCAGCGGAGATAAGGTGATCATACTGATCAGGACAAGTTAGCTTGTACTTTCTCTGCATGATGAGTAGGAAATGGACATGAGGCAAACCTCGCTTCTGGAACTCCACGACATAGACATAAGCTCGGATTTTTCCAAGAATATGATGCTTAGTCAATCTCTTCTTCAGTTCCTCTAGTTTTGCACGGAATATGCGAACAACAAGGTCCGGACGATCTTGTGGTGACTGCATAGGGAGAAGCTCTCTGGTTATTTCATCCCAATTGGGGTTGCACGTCATAGTGAGGAATATGTCTGGCTTCCCAAACTTCCGCACAAGGGCCATAGCATCCATATACCGACGTCTCATGTCACGAGGACCACCGATAAATGATGTAGACAGCACGGTTCGCTTTCCAATTTTGTCTGCTCTGTTCTCGCCTTCATGCAAGCTATCTACCAAACCCTTGTATAGATCTGCCCTTAATCTGTCTTGGTTTTTACGTATGAAATCCAAACGAGAGCTCTCAATCTTGATGTAGGTGTCAACCGCGAACTGTTGGAAAAGCCGCTTCCCATGAAATATTGGATTGAATATACTTGGACGAATTTGGAATCTGTAGCAGTAATAGTCACGTACAGACACGCATAGATGGCTAGGTCGTTCTGCAACCGCAAGGTTTATTAATTAGTGTTGCTAAAAACATATTTAACAAAGGATTATATAAGAATCACAAAGAAATAACTAACCTGTATCATCATTGTTTGCATCACTTCTCCTATGTTGATCGCGGTACGCGTCTACTTCGTCCATGGAAACATTGGACTTAGGAATATTGGCATGCCATCCAAGTTCACCTTTAGGGAAGAACAATGGATATGATAGTGCATCATAGCATCCATGATATGAACGGATGCCGTGGCTTGACCTATCCTTCCCATGCAGCATAACACTATT
Organism: Zea mays; assembly: GCF_902167145.1. Classification (NCBI taxonomy): domain Eukaryota; kingdom Viridiplantae; phylum Streptophyta; class Magnoliopsida; order Poales; family Poaceae; genus Zea; species Zea mays. The sequence continues at coordinate 149,002,565 of NC_050104.1, read as the reverse complement.
ACTGAATTGACCTCGACGTTCACTCCCCTCAATCCAAACTGCAGCGACCTCCGAAGTGATGGGTACATTATATAACTTCTGGTTCAACGTTTGGTCAAGGTTCAAGGCGATATGGTAGTCTTCAATGTTATCAACGTTCCCCATACTCCTAAGGTGCTCAGAGTATGGGTTTCCCTTAAGTATTTCAACCAACTGTTTAATAACTGCCTTGTCTTTCTCAAATTGCTCTTGACGACATTTACGATATCTATGCTCGAGGCTGGGATCATCATCGTAGAAGTAGAGTTCAAGGTGTTTATGTTCCGCCCCAACTTCCCTACCGAACGACCTTACGTTGTGGTACATCATGCCATGTGCACGGAACTGTAACGCCCTGAATTTGGGGGTAGAATTTTTTCTTCTTTTCTCTCACCAAATTCGGGCGTTACTCTCTTTTCTCTTTCCCCGTTTGCTCTTTCTTCCCAATTTCAAACCAGTATAGCGGCAGGTGTCCGTGTCATGTATAAACCAAAACCTAAGTCTCATGGGTGTTGCATCATGCCGAAGCGCATTTCTTTGTCTGATGTTGAATGTTCGTCTCGTTCCGTTCCGGATTTCGGTTCGCGATTTAATTCCGTTTAGTGGTCCGCGCTCGTCGTGGGTTTTCGATCCGCAAAGTGGCCCGGCCCAGCCCAACCTAGTCCAGCCCAGCCCAGCCGGCCCGGCCCGCCCCGGCCTGCGCGCCCCTGGCACCCAAAACCCCCCCATGCGCCCCCCCTCCCCTCTCTCTCTCTCATTTGGATCTCCCGCGCAACAACCTCTCCTCTCCCTCTTCCACCTCTCTCTCCCCGTGGTGCCCTAGGATTTGGAGACGGCGATCACCGGATTTTGGACCCCGAGGTGAGCTCCCCTCCCCTCCCCTTCTCTTCTCTCTCTCTCCCCCTCCCTCCTCTTCTTCCCCGCGCGCGCGCCCTCCCTCTTCCCCCTGCCCGCGCCCGACCCCGCCCCTGCCCGGCGCGGCGGCGCCCCTGCCCGCCCGCTCGGCCCTCCCCGTGGCGGCGCTCGGCGCCCGCCCCCGGCTCGCCCGCCCGGTCTCCCTCCCGCGGCGGCGCCCGGCTCCCCGTCCCCGGCCTCTCCCCCCCCCGCTCGACCCCTTCCCCGGCGCGGCGGCTCCCGCCCCCGCCCCTCCCCGCGGCGGCCCCGCCCGCTCGGCCCCTCCCCTGCCCGGCGCGGCGATCCCGCCCCCGCCCCTCTCCGCGGCGGCGCCCCGGCTCGCCCGCTCGGCCCGCCCGCTCGGCCCCTCCCCGCGGCGGCGCTCGGCGCCCGCCCTCGGCCCCGCCCCGGCCTCCCTCGCGGCGGCGCTCGGCGCCCGCCCTCGGCCCCGCCCGGCCTCCCTCCCGCGCGGCGCTCGCCCGCCCGCCCCCGCTCCTCCCCTGCTCGCGCGCAGCGCGCCCCCGGCGTGGCCCAGCGCGGCCCCGGTGGCCCCTGCTCGCCGGCGCGACCCCGGCGCGGCCCCGGCCGGTTCAACCGCCCCCCTGGCCGGTTCAACCGCCCTGGCCCCAGCTCGCCCGCCCGTTCCCCCGTCTCGGCCTCGCCCGTATCTTCGCTCGCCCGCGCTCGCAGTGATTATTCGTTAATTAGCGTGTTGCGTCGCGCGCTTCGCCGCGCGACGGATTTGTCTAAATTCATATTCTATCTCGTGTTGCGTCGTGCGCTTCGTCGCGCGACGATCCGTTTTTGTTTCAGGTTGTTTAAGGTGTAACACCGCGTGTGTATTCACGCGACGTTCCACTTTGGACTCAGTTTAGTCGACGTATGCCGTCGTGCGCTTCGTCGCGCCACGCTTAACGTCTCCTCGTAACTAAGGCAAAGTGTCTCGCTGCGTGCTCGGTCGCGCGACGAGTCGTTAACTTCTTAATTTGTTTTAGAGAGCTTTGTCGCGCGTCTCGCCGCGCGACCATCCTTTTATTTATCTCCACCTGCTTATAATAATTAGACATGAAACATGACTTTACTTTACGCTAAACATAGTGTCTACATTAAATTTCCGTCCATTAAGCGAGTGGTTAATTTATATTCATGTAACGTGATCATTTCTCGACTGTCTTTTTCCCTTTCTCTCTTAACCGTACTCGCGAGCCTGCGTAGAACGTCTGTTTACTTATTGCCTTCTATTGTATGGTGTACTGTTCTTTGGTATTAAAATATGTGGATGTATGTATGTTTGCAATCGCATAGAGAACGATCTGGTTGAAGAGCCCGAGGAACCCGCAGGAGAAGCCCCTGAGCAGCAGTCGTTTGGTGGAGGCAAGTGTCCTTTGACCTATCTATGTCCTATTCATTATTTAATTCACCTCCCGCTTTACACATTTATGCCTAAGGATTGACTAGCTTTTGTTATCCATGTCCTTGTTTACCTATTTGGGTTGGATTATTACTGTTTAGCTTTATGCTATTGCTTAACTCTAATCAATGAACATGATGAGATTATCTATGATACGCTGTTTTTCCCTTCTCTTATTATGATGTGGTACTTGTGGTCATCAAGGGGGCTCGAGCGGTTTCTCGAGTGCCTCTCCGTAAGGACCTGTTCTATGGATGACCGCCCGGGAAAACAGTGCAACCATGAGGGTGGAATGGGGTGCCCTTAGCTGAATAATTAGAGGATCCGGGGTGTAGTTCACTTAGCCGTCGTGCCGTCAATGGGGCTCGGTGTATGCGGCTCGCTCTGCCAAGTTTGGGTTCGCCCCTTGGGGAGGAGTGCGGTGCATTTAGGAAACCTAACGGGTGGCTACAGTCCCGGGGAATCTTTGTAAAGGCTACGTAGTGATGCCCTGCTGGGTCACCTTGGTAGTGATCAATGGAGAGTCATGATCTCCGGGCAGAATGGGAATCACGGCTTGTGGGTAAAGTGCACAACCTCTGCAGAGTGTTTGAAAACTGATATATCAGCCGTGCTCGCGGTTATGAGCGGCCAAGGGAGCTCCAGTGATTAGTGGTACTTGATCAGAGATACTTTGGTACAGGTGGTTATGAGATTGATGGTTTTGATTATGACTATGGTGCTGGTAAGTGGTACTCTTTCCGTTTGGAAAGGAGTACGTTTGGGTTAATAACTTGGGTTAATGCTAAAACTTGGCTTTCTACTAGTAAGTAATAATCTGACCAACTAAAAGCAACTGCTCGACTTATCCCCACATAAAGCTAGTCCACTACAGCCAAACAGGATACTTGCTGAGTATGTTGATGTGTACTCACCCTTGCTCTACACACCAAACCCCCCCCCCCATCCCCAGGTTGTCAGCATTGCAACCACTGCTCAGGCGAAGATGAAGCCGTGGAAGGAGACTTCCAGGAGTTCCAAGACTACGACGAGTTCTAGGTGTGGGTTAGCGGCAACCCCCAGTCGGCTGCCTGTGAAGGCCGCGGTTATCTACGTTTCTTTTCCGCACTTTGATTTATTGTAAGAACTATATGGACGTCTTAGACGTATGATGTAATCGACTATTTCCCTTATTAATACTATTTTGAGCACTGTGTGATGATGTTCATATTATGTAACTGCTGTGTACGTGAATAACTGATCCTGGCACGTACATGGTTCGCATTCGGTTTGCCTTCTAAAACCGGGTGTGACATAAGTGGTATCAAAGCCGTGCTGACTGTAGGACCGCTAACCTAGAGTAGAATGGTCGTTCTAAGGACTATAGACCTCTGTCTCTGCCTTGACTTTGATATCCCTTCAAAAGTTGGTCATACCGACCAAACCTATGTTCTACTATATATTATACCTTGCTGAAAATCATGTTTTATTCTGATCCTTCATTTACTTATGATTCATCATTTGCTGGTCATATTAATTCTGTTCTCACCCTTTGCTTGCGATGTCTTTTGTAGATGGCTCGACTTAGACACACTGCACGAAAGTCAGTCATCCCCTTCTTACCCTCCCGCCTTGCTGAGCGTCCGCTTCGCCGTCCCGTGGCCGGACAGTCCAGCCACTTGGAGAGACTACACCACCGCCTGCGTGAGGAGCAGGAACGTCGACGACAGGAGCAGCAGAGCTCTTCCTTCTCGCTCCAACAGGAGATAGAGTCTGTGAGGAGCTGCTCCCCTGTGCTTCCTCTGGAGGCGCCCCCTGCACCACCACTGGGCACCCCAGCTTCTGGAGTAGCTGCTGGAGGAGACCCAGACGACGGAGGTGGCGACGACAGCTCGAGCCACGACACCGACTTCTCTGCTAACCTTGAGCCGGAAGGATGGGTTGCTCGACCCATCACTCGCGACGCTGCTCGCGGGTGTCACTTCCATGATGCGCTCGACACCCTGCTACGTCGGGCATTTAACCGGCATACTTGGTCCGTCGAGTATCGCTGTGTGGTCTACCAGCATAGTCGCGGGGTCTACCCGGGCCGCTGGGAGGCAACCTGCTTGGTGCGCTGCCCGGAGAACAGTCTCCAGGGTGCGGAGGCCTGCTCAGAGCACTATTCTATCTCTGAACGGGACTCAGCTGAGGCAGCCATGCAAGATGCTGCACGGCGTGCGCTTTCGCACTACTGCTCGGTTTTCGGTGGGGCAGCTGATGGTCTTGACCTGAAGTATTACCCCCGTCGTCCATCTGGCAGCACAGGAGGCGTGATTGTCTCACCTGTCGGTGAGGGCAATCCTAGGTTGAGCAGCACAGTCAACCTAGCCGCCGTGCTAAACACGGAGCTGGACCATGCATTAGACGAGCTGAGTAGGGCTCGTGCTGAGATCGCCCTGCTGCGGGCTGAGCGCGCGGAACGTCGTCACTTGGATGGTGGTTCCCCCGCTCCCGTTGGGACTCAGCACCCGTACCGCTCACCTCAGCGTGGACACCAGTCTTATGGCAATCCCGCCTGCAAGACCAAGATAACTCTAGAACCATAGATCGTTAGAGTTAGATCTTGTAATTAATACGAAATGCATACGTAGAAGCTTCAGTCTTAGCGTTGGTTTCGGTCTTAGTTAGTCTTAGTTAGACAGGGTAGTTTGCTATATCCTGTGCATTTATGTTTGTCATGATGAACTATGTTTGGTTTGGATCTTTGTAATGACTGTTACCAGAGTGTGGGTATCCCCTGCATTTTGGTTTATCTATTATGTTAATGGAGTTAGTTATATAGTTGGGAAACCCCTTTTATTCCACTCTCCTCTTTATCTGAGAAGCTGTGTGGTCTGTGTTGGAGATCAGTGAAGATGCTCATCTGTTCAGTGCTGTTGAAGAATTCTATTCTCTTTCCTTATGCTGCAAGATTTGCCAGATCAGTTCTGATGTGTGGTTGCATTCTGCAGATGTCAGAGAACAGGCGCAGAGGAGGAAGGCGTGCTCAGCAGGAGCGAGCCGCTCAACAGGAGGAGGTGCCCCAGCAGCAGCACCTGCCGCCCCCGCCCCCGATGTCGATCGAGCAGATGTTTCTGATGCAAACTCAGGCAGTTCAAGCCATCGGTCAGACTTTGGCCGCCATTCAGCAGCAGCAGCAACAACAGCAGCAGGCCCCACCTCAGCCTCAGATGCCTCAGATGCCCAGAGACAAGCGTGCTGAATTCATGAGAGGTCATCCACCAACGTTTGCTCATTCTTCTGATCCTATGGATGCTGAAGATTGGCTGCGCACTGTGGAGCGGGAGTTGCATACCGCTCAGTGCGATGACAGGGAGAAGGTTCTGTATGGTCCCCGTCTGTTGAGAGGAGCAGCCCAGTCATGGTGGGAGTCTTACCTCGCCACCCATGCCCATCCTGACGCCATCACCTGGGAAGAGTTTAGAGGTAGCTTTCGTCAGTACCATGTTCCTGCAGGTCTGATGACAGTGAAGAAGGAGGAGTTCCTGGCCCTCAAGCAAGGGCCATTGTCTGTCAGTGAGTACCGGGACAAGTTTCTGCAATTGTCTCGCTATGCTCCTGAAGATGTCAACACCGACGCCAAGCGACAGTACCGTTTCCTGAGAGGCTTGGTTGACCCTCTTCAGTACCAACTGATGAATCACACCTTCCCGACATTCCAGCACCTGATTGACAGAGCAATCATGACAGAAAGGAAGCATAAGGAGATGGAAGATCGTAAGCGCAAGATCAGTGGACCCCAGCCTGGAAGCAGCAATCGTCCTCGTTTCTCAGGCAATCAACCTCAGCAGTTCAGGCAGAACCAGCGTCCACCTCCGCAGCATCAACAGTTTCAAAGGCAGTACCCTCAGAATCAGTACCAGAACCGTCAGAGCAATCAGTCAGGAGGTCAGTTTCAGAGGCAGAATCAGCAGGCACCTCGTCTTCCTGCCCCAGCAAGCCAGCAGAACAGTCAGGCAGCACCAGCTCAGGTTGGAAACAGAGCATGTTTCCATTGTGGAGAGCAAGGCCACTGGGTGATGCAATGTCCGAAGAAGGCAGCCCAGCAGCAGTCAGGCCCCAGTGCCCCAGCAAAGCAGAATGTGCCTCAGCCTGGAGCAGGCAATCGCTCTCAGCCGCGCTATAATCATGGAAGACTGAACCACTTGGAAGCTGAAGCAGTTCAGGAGACCCCCGGCATGATAGTAGGTATGTTCCCAGTCGACTCCCATATTGCAGAAGTATTATTTGATACTGGAGCAACGCATTCTTTCATTACTACATCATGGGTAGAAGCACATAATCTTCCAATTACTACCATGTCAACCCCCATTCAAATTGACTCAGCCGGTGGTAGAATTCGAGCCGATAGCATTTGTTTGAATATAAGTGTGGAAATAAGGGGGATAACGTTTCCCGCCAACCTTATAGTAATGGGTACTCAGGGAATAGATGTCATCCTAGGGATGAATTGGCTAGATAAGTATCAGGCAGTTATCAGTTGTGATAAAAGGACAATCAAGTTGGTGTCTCCACTAGGAGAGGAAGTGGTGACCGAGTTAGTCCCACCTGAGCCAAAGAAAGGAAGTTGTTATCAGATAGCTGTTGACAGCAGTGTAGCAGACCCAATTGAGAGGATCAAGGTTGTGTCTGAGTTCCCGGATGTGTTTCCAAAGGACTTACCGGGTATGCCACCAGAGCGGAAAGTTGAATTTGCCATAGAGCTTCTTCCCGGAACCGCCCCTATCTTTAAGAGAGCTTACAGAATATCTGGACCAGAGTTGGATGAACTTAAGAAGCAAATTGATGAGCTGTCAGAGAAAGGTTACATCCGGCCAAGCACCTCGCCTTGGGCCGCCCCCGTCCTGTTTGTGGAGAAGAAAGATGGCACCAAGAGGATGTGTATTGATTATCGAGCTTTGAATGAGGTCACGATCAAGAACAAGTATCCTTTGCCTAGAATTGAAGATCTGTTCGACCAGTTGAGAGGAGCCAGTGTGTTCTCCAAGATTGATCTGAGGTCAGGTTATCATCAGCTCAGGATCCGACCTTCGGACATTCCGAAGACGGCATTCATTTCCAAGTATGGTTTGTATGAGTTCACAGTGATGTCTTTTGGTTTGACCAATGCGCCAGCGTTCTTCATGAACTTGATGAACAGTGTATTCATGGATTACCTTGATAAGTTTGTGGTGGTATTCATTGATGACATTCTGGTTTATTCTCAAAGCGAAGAAGAGCACGCAGATCATTTGAGGATGGTGTTGCAGAGATTGCGAGAGCACCAGTTGTATGCAAAGTTGAGCAAATGTGAGTTCTGGATCAGTGAAGTCCTGTTCTTGGGTCACATAATCAATAAAGAAGGATTGGTTGTGGATCCGAAGAAAGTGGCAGACATTTTGAACTGGAAAGCGCCAACAGATGCTAGAGGAATCAAGAGTTTCATTGGAATGGCCGGATATTATCGGCGATTCATTGAAGGGTTTTCGAAGATTGCGAAACCAATGACAGCGTTGCTAGGCAACAAAGTTGAGTTCAAGTGGACCCAGAAATGCCAAGAGGCCTTTGAAGCGCTGAAAGAGAAGTTGACTACAGCGCCTGTCCTAGTCTTGCCTGATGTGCACAAGCCCTTCTCGGTGTATTGTGATGCTTGTTACACAGGTTTGGGATGTGTGTTGATGCAAGAGGGAAGAGTTGTGGCATACTCGTCCCGACAGCTGAAGGTTCATGAGAAGAATTACCCAATCCATGATCTAGAGTTGGCAGCAGTGGTTCACGCACTGAAGTCATGGAGGCACTATTTGTATGGACAGAAATGCGATGTTTACACAGACCACAAGAGTCTGAAGTACATATTCACTCAGTCAGAGTTGAACATGAGGCAACGAAGATGGTTAGAGTTGATCAAAGACTATGAGTTGGAGATTCATTACCATCCAGGCAAAGCAAACGTAGTAGCAGATGCTTTGAGCAGAAAGAGTCAAGTCAACCTGATGGTCGCTCGTCCGATGCCTTATGAGTTGGCCAAAGAGTTCGACAGGTTGAGTCTCGGATTTCTGAACAATTCGCGAGGAGTCACAGTTGAGTTGGAACCTACCTTGGAGCGCGAAATCAAAGAAGCGCAGAAGAATGATGAGAAAATCAGTGAGATTCGGCGACTGATTCTAGATGGCAGAGGCAAAGATTTTCGAGAAGATGCAGAAGGTGTGATATGGTTCAAAGACCGCTTGTGTGTTCCCAATGTCCAGTCCATTCGGGAGTTGATTCTCAAGGAAGCTCATGAGACAGCTTACTCGATTCACCCTAGCAGTGAGAAGATGTATCAGGATCTGAAGAAGAAATTCTGGTGGTACGGAATGAAGAGGGAAATCGCAAAGCATGTGGCTATGTGCGATAGTTGCCGAAGAATTAAGGCAGAGCACCAGAGACCTGCCGGATTGTTGCAACCGTTGCAGATCCCTCAGTGGAAATGGGATGAAATTGGTATGGATTTCATAGTCGGATTGCCTCGCACTCGAGCCGGCTACGATTCTATCTGGGTAGTAGTGGACCGTTTGACCAAGTCAGCCCACTTCATACCTGTCAAGACCAACTACAGCAGTGCCGTATTGGCAGAGTTGTATATGTCTCGGATCGTTTGTCTTCATGGTGTGCCAAAGAAGATAGTGTCAGATAGAGGAACGCAGTTCACCTCTCATTTCTGGCAGCAGTTGCATGAAGCTTTGGGCACGCATCTGAATTTCAGTTCAGCTTATCATCCGCAGACAGATGGCCAGACCAAAAGAACCAACCAAATTCTTGAAGACATGTTGAGAGCCTGTGCGTTGCAAGATCAGTCCGGATGGGATAAGAGATTGCCTTATGCAGAGTTTTCCTATAACAACAGTTACCAGGCCAGTTTGAAGATGTCACCATTTCAGGCGCTTTATGGAAGGAGTTGTAGAACTCCGTTGCAATGGGATCAGCCTGGAGAAAAGCAAGTGTTTGGGCCAGACATTTTGCTTGAAGCCGAAGAGAACATCAAGATGGTCCGAGAGAATCTGAAGATAGCGCAATCAAGACAGCGAAGCTATGCAGACACAAGAAGAAGAGAGCTGAGTTTCGAAGTCGGAGACTTTGTCTATCTGAAAGTGTCACCGATCAGAGGAGTCAGAAGATTCGGAGTGAAAGGCAAGCTAGCACCCCGCTACATCGGTCCGTATCAGATTCTTGCAAGACGTGGAGAAGTGGCCTATCAGCTCAGTTTGCCCGAGAATTTGTCAGCTGTGCATGATGTCTTTCATGTGTCTCAATTGAAGAAGTGCTTGCGTGTGCCAAAAGAGCAATTGCCAGTGGAAGGTCTTGAAGTCCAGGAGGACTTGACCTACGTTGAGAAGCCAGTGCAAATCCTTGAGGTTGCAGACAGAGTCACCCGAAGGAAGACCATCAGAATGTGCAAAGTCAGATGGGATCACCACTCTGAGGAAGAAGCAACCTGGGAGCGTGAAGATGATCTGATGGCTAAATACCCTGAGCTCTTTGCTAGCCAACCCTGAATCTCGAGGGCGAGATTCTTTTAAGGGGGATAGGTTTGTAACGCCCTGAATTTGGGGGTAGAATTTTTTCTTCTTTTCTCTCACCAAATTCGGGCGTTACTCTCTTTTCTCTTTCCCCGTTTGCTCTTTCTTCCCAATTTCAAACCAGTATAGCGGCAGGTGTCCGTGTCATGTATAAACCAAAACCTAAGTCTCATGGGTGTTGCATCATGCCGAAGCGCATTTCTTTGTCTGATGTTGAATGTTCGTCTCGTTCTGTTCCGGATTTCGGTTCGCGATTTAATTCCGTTTAGTGGTCCGCGCTCGTCGTGGGTTTTCGATCCGCAAAGTGGCCCGGCCCAGCCCAACCTAGTCCAGCCCAGCCCAGCCGGCCCGGCCCGCCCCGGCCTGCGCGCCCCTGGCACCCAAACCCCCCCCCCCCCCCCCCCCCCATGCGCCCCCCCTCCCCTCTCTCTCTCTCATTTGGATCTCCCGCGCAACAACCTCTCCTCTCCCTCTTCCACCTCTCTCTCCCCGTGGTGCCCTAGGATTTGGAGACGGCGATCACCGGATTTTGGACCCCGAGGTGAGCTCCCCTCCCCTCCCCTTCTCTTCTCTCTCTCTCCCCCTCCCTCCTCTTCTTCCCCGCGCGCGCGCCCTCCCTCTTCCCCCTGCCCGCGCCCGACCCCGCCCCTGCCCGCCCGCTCGGCCCTCCCCGCGGCGGCGCTCGGCGCCCGCCCCCGGCTCGCCCGCCCGGTCTCCCTCCCGCGGCGGCGCCCGGCTCCCCGTCCCCGGCCTCTCCCACCCCCCCCCCCCCCCGCTCGACCCCTTCCCCGGCGCGGCGGCTCCCGCCCCCGCCCCTCCCCGCGGCGGCCCCGCCCGCTCGGCCCCTCCCCTGCCCGGCGCGGCGATCCCGCCCCCGCCCCTCTCCGCGGCGGCGCCCCGGCTCGCCCGCTCGGCCCCTCCCCGCGGCGGCGCCCCGGCTCGCCCGCTCGGCCCCTCCCCGCGGCGGCGCTCGGCGCCCGCCCTCGGCCCCGTCCCGGCCTCCCTCGCGGCGGCGCTCGGCGCCCGCCCTCGGCCCCGCCCGGCCTCCCTCCCGCGCGGCGCTCGCCCGCCCGCCCCCGCTCCTCCCCTGCTCGCGCGCAGCGCGGCCCCGGCGCGCCCCCGGCGTGGCCCGGCGCGCCCCCGGTGGCCCCTGCTCATCGGCGCGACCCCGGCGCGGCCTCCGGCCCCCGGCGCGTCCCCGGCGCGGCCCCGGCCGGTTCAACCGCCCCCCTGGCCGGTTCAACCGCCCTGGCCCCAGCTCGCCCGCCCGTTCCCCCGTCTCGGCCTCGCCCGTATCTTCGCTCGCCCGCGCTCGCAGTGATTATTCGTTAATTAGCGTGTTGCGTCGCGCGCTTCGCCGCGCGACGGATTTGTCTAAATTCATATTCTATCTCGTGTTGCGTCGTGCGCTTCGTCGCGCGACGATCCGTTTTTGTTTCAGGTTGTTTAAGGTGTAACGCCGCGTGTGTATTCACGCGACGTTCCACTTTGGACTCAGTTTAGTCGACGTATGCCGTCGTGCGCTTCGTCGCGCCACGCTTAACGTCTCCTCGTAACTAAGGCAAAGTGTCTCGCTGCGTGCTCGGTCGCGCAACGAGTCGTTAACTTCTTAATTTGTTTTAGAGAGCTTTGTCGCGCGTCTCGCCGCGCGACCATCCTTTTATTTATCTCCACCTGCTTATAATAATTAGACATGAAACATGACTTTACTTTACGCTAAACATAGTGTCTACATTAAATTTCCGTCCATTAAGCGAGTGGTTAATTTATATTCATGTAACGTGATCGTTTCTCGACTGTCTTTTTCCCTTTCTCTCTTAACCGTACTCGTGAGCCTGCGTAGAACGTCTGTTTACTTATTGCCTTCTATTGTATGGTGTACTGTTCTTTGGTATTAAAATATGTGGATGTATGTATGTTTGCAATCGCATAGAGAACGATCCGGTTGAAGAGCCCGAGGAACCCGCAGGAGAAGCCCCTGAGCAGCAGTCGTTTGGTGGAGGCAAGTGTCCTTTGACCTATCTATGTCCTATTCATTATTTAATTCACCTCCCGCTTTACACATTTATGCCTAAGGATTGACTAGCTTTTGTTATCCATGTCCTTGTTTACCTATTTGGGTTGGATTATTACTGTTTAGCTTTATGCTATTGCTTAACTCTAATCAATGAACATGATGAGATTATCTATGATACGCTGTTTTTCCCTTCTCTTATTATGATGTGGTACTTGTGGTCATCAAGGGGGCTCGAGCGGTTTCTCGAGTGCCTCTCCGTAAGGACCTATTCTATGGATGACCGCCCGGGAAAACAGTGCAACCATGAGGGTGGAATGGGGTGCCCTTAGCTGAATAATTAGAGGATCCGGGGTGTAGTTCACTTAGCCGTCGTGCCGTCAATGGGGCTCGGTGTATGCGGCTCGCTCTGCCAAGTTTGGGTTCGCCCCTTGGGGAGGAGTGCGGTGCATTTAGGAAACCTAACGGGTGGCTACAGTCCCGGGGAATCTTTGTAAAGGCTACGTAGTGATGCCCTGCTGGGTCACCTTGGTAGTGATCAATGGAGAGTCATGATCTCCGGGCAGAATGGGAATCACGGCTTGTGGGTAAAGTGCACAACCTCTGCAGAGTGTTTGAAAACTGATATATCAGCCGTGCTCGCGGTTATGAGCGGCCAAGGGAGCTCCAGTGATTAGTGGTACTTGATCAGAGATACTTTGGTACAGGTGGTTATGAGATTGATGGTTTTGATTATGACTATGGTGCTGGTAAGTGGTACTCTTTCCGTTTGGAAAGGAGTACGTTTGGGTTAATAACTTGGGTTAATGCTAAAACTTGGCTTTCTACTAGTAAGTAATAATCTGACCAACTAAAAGCAACTGCTCGACTTATCCCCACATAAAGCTAGTCCACTACAGCCAAACAGGATACTTGCTGAGTATGTTGATGTGTACTCACCCTTGCTCTACACACCAAACCCCCCCCCATCCCCAGGTTGTCAGCATTGCAACCACTGCTCAGGCGAAGATGAAGCCATGGAAGGAGACTTCCAGGAGTTCCAAGACTACGACGAGTTCTAGGTGTGGGTTAGCGGCAACCCCCAGTCGGCTGCCTGTGAAGGCCGCGGTTATCTACGTTTCTTTTCCGCACTTTGATTTATTGTAAGAACTATATGGACGTCTCAGACGTATGATGTAATCGACTATTTCCCTTATTAATACTATTTTGAGCACTGTGTGATGATGTCCATATTATGTAACTGCTGTGTACGTGAATAACTGATCCTGGCACGTACATGGTTCGCATTCGGTTTGCCTTCTAAAACCGGGTGTGACAGGAACGTGTAGATACCACAATCCATGTTTGTAGTCATACTATCAAGGCAACAATACAGAGAAGTGAATGAGAAATGGCCGTTAAAAAATCGAATGTTATCACGGAAGTGCCTCGCATCAGCATCTGAACACTCCCACAGCCTCCTAAGTTGGGGTGGTGTCTCGAACGGGGCTAGATCAATCTGTCCATTACGACAACAAAATCCAGGTGGTTCATACTGAAACTTCTTCGCTTTGCAGTAATCGCAGTCAGCAACAGTGCTCAGCAAATGTGTTTCTTCAGGTATGTTACTATACACCTTGTCGTACAAGTCAGGTACGTCAGGGTTGACAGTAAAGGCATCTTGGGTTTCATCAATCTCGATATCCTCAATAGATTCACCATCTAAAGTTGTTTTCGAGGAACAACGGGTAAGACGAATAACTTTAGAAACTTTCAAATCCTATATCCTATATATATATATATATATACTATTACAAACATTATGTAAGTACCTTGCCCAGCGAATAGGTATCCATCTTCTTCGTCATCATCTTCAAAAAGTACATCCTCGTCATGATTCTCTACAAAGAGCACACCTTCATCGGCATCTATTGATTCACATGGTTTTAACCACTAAGAATAATTAGGGAACTAATTGTGGAAGGAGCTTGTAATTACCATTGGTGGTGACATTCGGGGTTATCTGTCGTTGCATCCCAACGTCTGCTCCTTCAGTCATTATGTCACTATGTGGAGCAGTGACTGGACATGGGCTTGTACTTTCTATTGACGGAAAGTTGTGTTAAATCAATTGGCCACTATAAGTTAAGTATCATATCAATTAAGGACGAATTAGTAATTACTGTTGTTTTCGATCTCTGAAGCAATCGCGTGATCAATTTCATTGTGCTCACCGCCTTCCATTCTGTGATCCCTAGTTGCAGTAGCAAAGTTTCTTCTAATGGCAGATTGAAATTTCTGGTTTTGACGAGATATCAGGCTCTGTCTTTCGCCAGACGACACATGATGCTCATGCCGCTGTCGTCTAGGAGACTGTGTCATTTTGTCCATGTCAACATCCTTAGTCTGCAATGAAGCATAAACAAAAGGTGTTGCACTCAACTCAGAGATAACCATGTCCTTGGAGCTAGATAGAGACACAGTAGGAGGTTGAGAATCTGCTGAACTCCACACAAGCTCCGGCGTAAACTTCGGATTCTCAATTGCGATCGAGTCTTGAGCTAGCATTGCTTGTTGTCTTCTACTATAGTTTTCCCTTGCACTCTTTTGACATGGTGTAGTATTACGCAATGCCCTTTGTTCCCTTGTTAGAGTTGCAAATCGAATCTGTTCTCGAATTCTCTTACGTTCCCTTGCATCTAAAACTTCTGAACTTGGATTGGAATCATGTTGATGACCCGTCTGAGCTGATGTGCCTTAAAGTTGAAAGTAACAAAGCTCTTAGGTGTATATATTATAGGTTGAATGATGAGAGCTCAACTCACTATTGGGGCACATTTGTTATAATTTTCGTCTTTCAATAACATAACACAGAAACTTAATAACCTAGAGTGTCAATGCTTTGATGATTATTATTCTCTTTGTGTGCAGGTATGCTGCAATCTACAAACTAACCCAAGAGCACATAAGAAAAGCATTACTTTAAAGATGAGTGACACACGAGCATAGTTAACATACCTTTTGAACGCTCATGGTGCACAACATTTTCATTTTTGCTTGACTGACGACGCCTCTTCAATTCATTTTTCTTTTCATCACTCATCGTGGCGTATCGTGCTCTTTCTCTTTCCCTCTTACGTTGTCTCGCATCATCACATCCACCTAACCAGTTATATCCTTTTCCATTATTAATCGTTGTTGTTAAATTAACATAACAAAGAAATGTAATTACCTAGAGTGATACCACACGGTATAGTACAATCAATGATGCTTCCGTCGCCTATAGCCACATCTGGACAATCATCTACACAAAGTAACTCGATAACACATAAGAAAAGCATTATTTTAAAGATGAGTGACGCACAAGCAGCCTTAATTTACCTTTTGAATACTCATGGTGAACAACGTTCTCTTTTTTGCGTGACTGACGACGGTTCTTCAATTCGTTTTTTTTTCAACACTCATCGCCGCATATCGTGCTCTTTCTCTTTCTCTCTTACATTGTCTCGCATCAGTTCGACCTCCTGAACCATCATATATTACCCATCAATAATCTCCATTGTCAATACATGGTAAACAAACATATTCACCTTGAGTGTTATCACACGATTTAGTTAAATCAATTATGCTTCCGTCGCTGACAGGTACCTCTGGAGATTCATCTACAAAATATGAACATCGTTATTTTCCTTTTTAAAACCTTGGTGAGAGATCAAATATTGCATTTTATTAGTAGATATACCTTCAAGGGTGTTGCTAGACAATTCTCTTAATGGAGGTCGAACATCGTTATTGTTGAACTGATCCATCTACGTCTTTTAGTCTACCAACAGACCTGTGTAGAAAAATATTAGTCATATTCATACTTAGATTATTGCACTTCTGAACAGGAAACACATCTACTATATCTCTCCCAAGCCCACCTGCTACCCCTGATCAAATAGGTTTATTTCTGTAGGTTTTGGTTGCATTGGAGAGGATTGAACAGCAAGCAGAGCTGACCTATGATGTTAGTTCTTTTTTACCCTTTGCTCCACAAGCCCGTTATCATCTTTCTTTTGCCTGAAACCTTGAATAAATTTTTTTTGCAGCAATTGCTAATGTTGGAGGCTAATCTAGTTTTTGGCGCCTTTGCCTCCTATGATCGACATAGAGACATGCGGATGGATATTGATGATATGTCCTATGAGGTACTATCTTTTATCGTGTCTTGTCCTGCCTGAATGGTGGAGGGGTTTTATTAGAGGATGCTTTTCTTTCTGGAGGATTCTTCCTTATTCTGTGTTTGAAGCCCTTACTGTGATTCGAGCAGTAACTATGATCCTTTACGAAATACTCTTCGTTCATATTTATCCTCACGGAAGAGGTGCTTGTATCTTCTGAACAGGAATCATTGGCACTGGAGGAGAGAATAGGCTCTGTGAGCACAGCTCTTTCGGAGGAGCAGTTCACAAACTTGTAGATCAGCAGCACACTCAATGACATAATACATCCACAGATAACCCCTTCCAAAAAAAATTCACATCGTACTCGCTGAATCAACTTCTTACACAGCTCTTCTGCAATCTGCTGATGTTCAGTTTCATGATATTGTTGTTGCATGTGGCAGGTATACTTCTTATGGGTAATTTTGTGTGTACAGTTCTTGTTGTGTCATGCCTAGATTCTGAAAATCGCAAGACATCGCTCTATAGTCGGACAATATTTAACTTCATGCAGTGGTGGAACCATTGCTGGCCTTGCTTTAGGATCCAGATTGAGCAGCTTAAATACAAAAGTATGATCTACCCTTTTTCTGTTATATTATCTGACACTGAACTTTCCGAGTAATATCCTCTTACTGGATAGGTTCATGCACTCTCTGTTTGTGATGACCCTGAATACTTCTATGACTATGTCCAAGGCCTGATTGATGGACTTAATTCTGGTTTGGATTCACGTAATTAAGTTAGAATCGAAAATGTAAGTGCACTTCAGAATTTGCATTATTTATAGTAAATCATTTTGATGTGCTAACTCCAAAAGGTTCATCTGCAGTGCCTTGTCTCAACTTGTTTTTACATATATTAACTACATTTCATAATGAAAAATTGTGAACAGTACATTAGCATTTGGCATTCTCTTCAACTTCTCCTTGACAGGCTAAGGGGTTAGTCTATGCCATGAACACAGCCGAGGAGCTTAAGTTTGTCAAAGACATAGCTGCATCAACAGGCATTGTCCTTGATCCAGTCTACAGGTGCAACTATGTCTGAATCAATGAAATAGATTTGGCACGTGGATCTATGTTTTGGTCTTTGCTAGTCATAAACTGAAAAAAGGCATGCTTCATTTTAATGCAGTGGGAAGGCGGTTTATGGATTGCTAAAAGACATGGCTGGCAATCCAGCCAAATGGAAAGGTCGACGTGCCACTGCCTGAATGGTGGAGGGGTTTTATTAGAGGATGCTTTTCTTTCTGGAGGATTCTTCCTTATTCTGTGTTTGAAGCCCTTACTGTGATTCGAGCAGTAACTATGATCCTTTACGAAATACTCTTCGTTCATATTTATCCTCACGGAAGAGGTGCTTGTATCTTCTGAACAGGAATTATTGGCACTGGAGGAGAGAATAGGCTCTGTGAGCACAGCTCTTTCGGAGGAGCAGTTCACAAAATGCCTCAAAAGAAGCATATATAGTCAGGTCGCTTTAGAAGTCAACAAATCAACCGTTGATGACATGAAATGCAGCATCTGTCAGGTAAGCGGTAACCTTACCTAGCCACCTAGGGGATCTGCTATTTCTGTTATTCTGCTGGTATAAAACAAAATGCATATGAGGATTTTACATTGAGCACTTTCTTTCCAATGTGGAACTGATCTGTTGTGTGGGACAGTCGGCGTTAAGTAGTCCAGGTTTTGCCTGTCATTCTCACAGAAGACAGGCCCTTTTATGCTGCTATTACCCCACTTCCCAAACGTCTTATTAAAAAAGGCTGGGTTGTACTTGCGAGCCCTCCAGGTCAGTACCTTCGCATTGGTGCAGCTGATATCTCCGCTTCGTATTCCTGTTTAACTAACCTTACATTTTGTAATGCAACATTACTCAGAGTTGCCTGATATCAAGCGTGCCATTGTAAATACCCATGTCATTGAACCACAGGTTTGTCGACTTCAGTTATTTTCAGATATCTTTTTTTATGTTTTGCCCATTAACAACTTCCTTGGACAGACACTTGTTGAGTTCTTTGGCACATTGTCGAGAGTGGGCTTTGGAATGCATGAAAGACCTTCTACTGGTTAATCTGAAGGGAAATCTTCAGATTGTTGTGCAGGTATTCCTGTTCAGTTTCTTATGCCCCCTACCCCTCTGTACCAACCCATTGGCATTTATTTTCTTCCTTCTTGGTTCTAATTATTGTGAAATCTTGGGGGACATATGCAGGCCGCGAAAGAACACTCTGAGCAGCTAGGGTTTGATGCTTGCATCAAATTATTTGAGCAATTCAAATCTTATGAGGGCCTTTACTTTTTCTTGGGATCCTATCTGAGCTCCAGGTAATTTCTCTTGCTGACAGTGGAATGCCTTTCTCAAATTTTGCATGTCTATCTCAAAATGCAACACACCTGACTTTTCTTTACATGCAACAGCGAGGACCCAGATCAAATAGAAGATGGACAGTGACTACATGCGAGCACATGTTCAGGAAACTAATCTCCATCAACAACTTCCTCTTAAAACGTCACTATCAAATATTGTAATGTGCAAATCATTGTGTGTTACATGACATCTTAAATATCTAACTTTGAGAATACGGATCTCTTATGAATATGAATACAAATCAGGTACGGATAAAACATTCAGTATCCGACGATAGGCCCAACAATGATGCACAGGAGCATTACAACACAAAGAAATTCAGCTTATTGTTCAGTCACTGTCCATATTCTATTTGACACCAATTTCTGGAGTATGAGAGGGCCTGTTTATTTATTAGTCAGCTGAGGATTTTGATCTAGGCATTTTGCTGGCCTTGCAACGTCAACACCTGAGACAAATACATCTCAGTCCCAAGGGAGCAGTGACAGCAGTGGTAATAACAAGAGCAAGAGCCATTCAACAGAGCCAGTAAGTTGTCGATCTCACAGATAAAGCTGCTGCGGAATCGGTGGGAGCTGCAGCTGCGCCATCATCGTGGTCGGCCAGGAGCCCCCACCACATGGATCAAGGTACACTCGTTGTGAAGGGATATGCTTGGATCAGAGTAGGGGTGGGTGAGGACTGTCCATTTATCACCTTCAATTTCTTTTATATTTTCTTTGGATTTTGACACTCCTTTCTTTTGCTTGCTTTTCTCATAGGATCTAACTTGAGGATGTGATGACAAAAAATACATACCTATTTTTAGATCCCTGACAAGAGAAACCAATGAATACTTCTGAGCCTTTATAAGATTTGTCTTCTTTGTTTGGTTTAGGTTCTCTATGCTTACAAAAAGGAAAGGAAAGTAGGATTTCAGCCATGCTCTTATAGAGTGACTCGTGCTCAAATCTAGAAATTGATATCACCTCAGGTTTGGGTTTTGAGAGCTCACTTATCTGAATCTGTAGTATAGCAGTTAGATTAAAGTGTTAGTATAAAATGTCTTTCAAATTGCACGCACTAAATAAAGCAGCATCGGGAGGGCCATTTCTTGAATTGTTTGTCTCCACTTTATTCAGGTGAACCAAAATGTTCTCCCAGGTCTTCGAACGGAAATACAGTAGTACTTTAGAACCGCAACACTACAACAAAGTTGCCACTGCATGTAAATTAGACAAACAGAGTGTGCACACAACCACTGAAAGACACATATACAAGCAGACGGAACAAGAAACCAGAAAAATGCCCCACTGTAAAGGAAGTAGTTACTAATAAGAACACTGACAAACAAACTAATGATGATGAACTTATTTATTAGATAATAGAGAGGTCACATAGTTCTATACAAAGCGGTTAACATTGAGATCGAATACACGACCAATAAAAACAGAACACAAATCATTATTAATAAGTTTCATCTGATACATGACTAACAAAGTATTCTACTATAACAAGCTAGAACACATGTATCAATCCGATGTTATAGTCGCCAAATGTGCTCGTCTGTTCTCTAGAAATTTATCGATGAAACGACTCCTTGGATTGTCAATCAACGAACGACGAATTGCTGCAATTTAGAACATGATTTGTAAGGACATGATTATTGTAAATTATTGTCATTCTAATTGTATCTATATCTATAATCTATAAATATATTATAAGAACCACTCACTCTTCAAGCGGTATATAGTGTGATGATCCGGGTTGAAATGAATAGTGTTGTGGTCCGAGGTTTCCAAGCACCCTATTGTTATAATAGTATATAATTATTAATAAGAGTAAGAATTAAGTATATATTGAAAGATGTTAGGCACAGAAGAAATTACTGTGATTATGGTTACAACGCAGCAAAGTTCCAATAATTATGTTCTTGTCAACTCTAGCTAACGACCATCGTAGAGCATTTCTTTGCAAGAGGTCAGTCCATACCCCCACGATGATTAGATCCCACCTATTAAAAACCTTAATCGTCTGAATAAGACCTAACAAATGCATAATGCTGTTAAAAAAGAATGTATATATGAAAATTAGTGCCACCTAGAATCCATTAGTACAGCTTCTCTATACGGTCTTCCACCGATATGCTTTAATGGTTCCAAATGAAGAACTATGCCAATAACATCTGAACAATTCACATATGATTAGTTACCTTTGAATCATTTAGACTTCAGGCGTTAGTGATATATATATATAAACTATATGGAAAGAAGGGTTATTACCTACGAATGTCTTATGCGGTTGTTGGTAAACCTCATGAAATGGCATAAGATACTTTGGAAATGGAGGAAATTGGATTGGCTTCGTGAATGGATCCACAATAGTATGTGTTATCAATCCCAACTCTAGCCCATGACCAATATTGCGAAATTGAAGTTCCTCCCGGTTTAGACAAAATGTCACTCTATACAATGTATATGTGCATCCTTGTGTGAGTAAGGCATCGAACCGTTGGACATTATGGCCGTTAGAAATTGCTTCGATTTTGGATCCCTAGATATTTGGGAATACATGTTGTATGAGTCAAAGAATTTAATTATAATAACATGAATATATTGGCTCTATTTCAATGCTTGTTGAAGTGACTCACAGTGATGTCCTGTAGGATGTAGTGTTGACTATTACGACGCCTAGGGAACTTAACAACTACTCTCGCAAAGACACTTTTGACTTGTGGTAAGTTATTGACATCTTGAATATCGTCAAATAGCACGAAACTACATAAAACACGAACTTTAGTTTAAGTTCTTCATACATATAGATGTAAAAAGTAAATAACCTTATATAAACTTACGGAGGAAAGGGAGACAGGCCTGCCACCGTCCTATTTTGAGTACGTCTACCTAATGCCATTGTTCTTATAGGATCTATCATGACATTATTGCAAAGATACAAAAAACATTAAAACGACTATATGACATATAATCTCTTGTCTATTAAAATGCTAAAATAATATGTACAATATATCGCTGTATTAATATGACTGAATTTAGAGATATCAGAATTTAGCAACAAACAAAGTCACTCTGTCAATTGGGGACATGTACAAGTATATTGTACAAAAAGTCCTCCCATGCAACATACAACACCAGAAATTATATAATGCACCCATAATGAATTATGTCGGTTTCGCCAACACACTGCAGGCTGCAGTTTTCAATCTCTTCTTATTTCTTTTGGATTAGGTTCAGCATTTCAGTATTCATACATTCATTCATGTTCCAGGCAGTTTCCTTCCTCCTATTTGCAGTGTCATTACAACTTCCAGTGATTATACTGTTAAAGGTGCTGATCTTATTGTCTCATATTTACAGTTCAACTGTTCAAGTTGCAATTGTTCAACAATTCACAGACATTTTCATCAATATTCATCAGAACGTTACAAGGACAGGTTATTTGAATTCACATACTATTTTTTATTTGGCCTATTGTTTCTGCCTGCAAAATGCCTAGATCAAAATCCTCAGCTGACTAATAAATAAACAGGCCCTCTCATACTCCAGAAATTGGTGTCAAATAGAAGATGGACAGTGACTGAACAATAAGCTGAATTTCTTTGTGTTGTAATGCTCCTGTGCATCATTGTTGGGCCTATCGCCGGATACTGAATGTTTTATCCGTACCTGATTTGTATTCATATTCATATATCTGTATTCTCAAAGTTAGATATTTAAGATGTCATGTAACACGCAATGATTTGCACATTACAATATTTGATAGTGACGTTTTAAGAGGAAGTTGTTGATGGAGATTAGTTTCCTGAACATGTGCTGGCTCATAGTTTACTCATCTTGTGTGGTTCAACAAGCAGGACTCAAACTCAAAGGAAAGCACTAAAGAAGTTTAGAAAAAAGAGATATAAGCAACAATACTTTCCCTTAAAGATGTTCGCTTGCGCTAAATGATAGATCCAAAAAAGAAGCATGAAGAGAAGCGGGTGAGAGAGAGAATTGTGGACGAGTACAAGTGTATCGTTCAAAAAGAAGAGGGGAGAGAAAGAATTATGGGCGGGTGCAAGTGCAACATACAAAAAGCATGCTACCAGCTAAGCCTCCCAACTATAATTTTGTTATCTAAGAATTAGCATCAACCTCTATATACCGGAAGCATGCTATAAACTATATACAGCCCAAAGAATACCCCAAATACACACAAGTCTGGTATTTCATTTAATGTCCCTAATTATCAACCATTTACTGATTAGTGATAAATAATGAACAACCACTAAGATTATGTCAAATTACAATTTAGAGGACTCAGAATTTAGCAGCTAACAAATACAAAGTGTTATTGTTGGGGGCCTTCGGCTTCCGAAGGTCCTCAAAAACATGATTTAACAATGTTTCTGGAGTATAATGTGTGAACAGGTATCTTCGGGCTTGAATCAGAAAGGGAGAAGCTCAAAAGATACGAAGGTTGACACAGTGCCGAAGCTGTGAAGCAGGAAAGCTTCGGCATGTTCGCAGAAAGGGGAACCGACTTAAAGATGAAAAGGCCATTTAGACCTCGATAGAATGCTGTAGAATTATCACCAAATGTAAAGGGCATGTATGTAATTTTGTATGGGTTGTACCCCGTGCCTATAAATAGGAGAACAGTACCCCCATACTGTTCACGCTGACTTGGCATTTGCTTTTGCGTCACACTTGTATTTTCATCTCCTTCCAAGCCGAAGGTACATTTATAATTCGATATTGTTTCTATTCCTTTATGATGAGTTAATAAAGTTAAATGAATAATGTTATATGATTATTCACGCTATCTTTTATGTTTCATATGCTTCGTCTTTTACTAATGTATATCGTAGTGATGAAGGTTAATCCTTCATGACCTTCGTCCGGAGATCGTTATATCCTAAGGGAAATAATGCTTCGAAGGACGAAGGATCTTAATGTTTAACATTTTCTGTGTTGCCTTGTTCTTAACTCATAGCATTTGAGAACAAGTCCCCAACATTGGCGCCCACCTCCGGTGAACTCACTTCCACTTCGAGTCTTCGTGAACACCTTCGGAAGCTATAGACCTTCGCTATGGCGCCGAAGAAAGCTTCAGCGGCTGGGGCTGCAGCACTACAACCGCTGGACCACAACCAGGAGACCGTCTCTCTTCGGGAGGCCAGAAGCCAGAAGAGAAAAGCTGTTAGCCCGACGCTTGAGGAAGAAGAGCTAGACCAAGAAATCAGAGAGATGGAGATGCTACATCAACAAGTGCAGAGGAAGAAGGAGAAGATGGCCCGCCTAGCTGAGTTGCAAAGGCAAATTGACG
Source organism: Zea mays (assembly GCF_902167145.1). Classification (NCBI taxonomy): domain Eukaryota; kingdom Viridiplantae; phylum Streptophyta; class Magnoliopsida; order Poales; family Poaceae; genus Zea; species Zea mays. The sequence continues at coordinate 148,978,808 of NC_050104.1, read as the reverse complement.
AAGCTTCTGAGGAAGTTCGCCATCTCACTCACGATGAGCAGAACAGAAGGCCTCATCAGAAAGACCTTCATCAGGAGGGCTTCGTCAACGAAGACGACTGGTATGATAATTTCCATCAGGGAAATTTTGTTTTTGATGATGCTTCTCCTCTGTCTGCTGAGCTGCAGGCTACTCCTTGGCCTCCATCCTATAAGCCACCCCAGCTCCCCATGTTTGACGGCCACTCCGACCCGAAGCAATTCTTGATGAGCTACGAAGCAACAGTGTCTTCGTACGGGGGCAACGCTGCAGTCATGGCGAAGTCTTTCGTCATGGCCGTCAGGAATGTTGCTCAGACCTGGTATTCCTCCCTTCGGCCAGGAACAATCACTTCATGGCAGAAGCTGAAGGATATGTTACTGACCAGCTTTCAAGGTTTTCAAACGAAGCCGGTTACAGCTCAAGCCCTCTTCCAGTGTATTCAGGATCACGAAGAATACCTTCAGGCGTATGTCCGAAGGTTCTTACGATTGAGGGCGCAGGCACCAACGGTGCCCAATGAAATCGTTATCGAAGCCATGATCAAGGGGCTTCGTCCTGGACCTGCAGCTCAATACTTTGCTCGGAAGCCTCCTCAGACCTTGGAGAAATTGCTCCAAAAGATGGATGAGTACATTCGTGCCGACAATGACTTTCGCCAAAGAAGGGAGGAGGCCTTCAGATTTTCTGAGATGACCAGGGGCTTCGGAGGAAGATACTACCCGAGGCATGTCCGTTCCATTCACAGCACTCAGAATGATGATAAGGGGAGTCAGCAAAGCAGGCCGCAGTGCTCCTCACAGGCTTCGGGGCAACAACAAACTTCCTTTCGGCCACCAGCTCCAAGAGGCAGAGGCGCCAGGGGCTTCGGCGGAAGATTCGGAGATCAGCCAAGGAGACTGTTTTGCCTATTCTGTGGAGAGGGCAAGGGCCACACCACTAGGACGTGCCATGTTACAATCCAGAAGCAAAAGGAACTAGCCGAAGCTGCATCTCAACAAGCTCAGTCGAAGCAGGTTATGCATACTGCTTCGTTTCATCCGCCTTATGTCCCACAATACATAGACAACCACCCTGCGGCTTCTGTAGCTTCGGCAAGTCAACCTCAAGCTTCCTGGCAGCAGCTTCCGCCTCCACCTCCATTGCAGCAAGGTCAACAGCCAGAAGGGAGTCAATACGCTCCACAGCAGAGGGACTTCAGAGAACAGTCCGAAGCTCGCACAGTCAACAGCACTGTGCCAGAGTCGAAGCACATTTATTGACATATCCTACCTTTGATAGCAGTCTTTTCTATTCCGTTTTATTTTCTGTGAAGCAAAAAACATTGATAGTTTCCATGTAATAATTTCGTTGTTTCCACGAGAAAAATTTATTTGATTCACAGGCCTAAGTTGCCGAAGCCTAAAATTTCTTCCGTTACCAAGAAGGACCTTCGGACTAAAAATCCATCGGAGTAACAAAAAGTCGTTCTAAGGAACGCAGAGTAAGTTTATAAAGTCACAAAAAGTCGTTCCAAAGGGAGCGCAGCGTAAGTTTTCTGCTCAGAAGTCGTTCCTAAAGGAATGCAGAGCCTACAGCGAAAAATCAACGCTGATACCGTCTAAGTAAAAGACGAAGAAGCTCCTAAGGGAGGCTTACAGCGAAAAGTCAACGCTGATGCCGTCTAAGTAAAAGACGAAGAAGCTCCAAAGACGTTCCTAAGGGAATGCAGAGCTTACGAATATATTTTATGTGTATCTTCGGAACAAATGTCGCATGCATAACATAACATCATCACATCATTTTGCATAGCATAAGCATCATACATCATATCGCATTTGGCAAGAGAAGGGGACACTCTCAACCTTCGAAGGGATGCTTTGAAAAGGTGACATTGAAATTGTATAGCTTCGGAATACAGTTTCGGGGAATATTTTCACGAAACATGGGCGAACTTTATCAGATCAATATCAAAGTTGCATAGCTTCGGAAAATAGCTTCGGAAAATGTTTTCACGAGGCATCGATGTCATTCATCAGAATAATTTTGACGAAGGCTATCTTCTTCACGACGCATGAAAAGAAGGGAAGGTGTTTTTTCGCCGAAGGCTCAAAAGTGGTATGTTTTTAAAGTTTCATGCATCGTAAAGAATTCAATAATGAAAAGAGACTTGTATATTACATTCAAATGTACAAAGTGTTGCATAGATTACACTTTAAATGTTTTTTCCAAATAGCACCTAATCTTCCCTCAATACTGCTTCGGCGGCTTCATTCAGAAGTTGGTCAACAACCTTGTCCATGATAGTTTCGGCCATTTGATTAATTTCTTCATCCCCTTTTGTGTGGGGGTCGGCAGATCGTCCAACAGTTTCTGAGCGAAGAGAACACTTTCTCAGTACTTTTACAAATCGTGAGCGAAGTTTAAAATGAAAATTACAACGCAACAAGAACGACTAGTTGGTACCTAACTGTCCTTCGGGCTCCCTACTCCTTTCGGCAGCGTCTGCTACTCTTCTAGCATCATGAATGCCTTTTTCGCTTCTTTCAATGATCTCTCGCGCCATTCCTCGGCCGCCGTCGTTCCAGATATCAGTAAAAAATTTGCCACCAACCACGCTCGCTTCGGCCGAGGGGTCCTTGATGTCTTCGGTAGATAAGGTAGCTTCGGATTGAGCTAAAAATTTTACATGTTCGCAACCTTTCTTCTCTAAGACGGAAGCAATTCCTCTGGCGCCCGAAAAAGCACATATGTCGCCACGACTGTTCAGAATCTCTTCGAAGGCCTCTGCTTCGTGGCTAATCCATTCCAGCGGACCTTCGGGATTGCCTCGAGAGAAATTCTCTTCGCTGGAAAAGGCGCCTACACTGGCGAAGCTGGACTTAATTTTATTCACACATTCTACAGATTTGACATAGCATTTCCCCTGAGATGTGCGAAGCTCCTTGACTTTTGATTCCAATTTGTTGACCATAAAATCGCTAAGTTCTCGTTTCGTTTCCTCAAGCGCGCGCTCCTCTTTAGCTCTAGCCAGCTGTTTCTGAAGATCTTTAATCTCGCGTTTTTGAGCTTCGGCCTGGGCCTTTGAAGCAGCTTCGTCTTTTTTCACTTTATCTACCAGTGTAAGTAGAATTTTATCTTTTTCCAAAGCTTCGTTTCTCAGTTTGATAACTTCGGAGCGTAAATTATTAAACGCAATTTCATAACTTTCATCTTCGGCGCTCTTTTGCGCTCTTAACGCGTTGCTTAGGATCAGGCCCTATATGAAAAAAGAATTCATATAAGAAAAAAGGAATGAGTTGCGTAAAAAAAATAATAGGGGGTTTTTTCTCAAGTGTTTAATTCCCGTACCTTCAGGCTGTTGTACGCGAGGCTGTCTGCGAGATCCTCTTTCGTCATGGCACTTAACCCAGCTTCAAGCTTCGGAAAGCCTATGCTTCTCGCCATCTCTCGGCAGACGGATAGCTCTTTGTTATCAGGCAGGCAGTATAAGAAGTCATCTTCATTTGTTCCATTGAATATTACTGCCCCCTTCGGATATTTCAGCTCCTTTGCATAATGGTTGGCCTCATGAGTTTCTTCCTCAGATAGCTTTTTCCCCGAAGCATGTCGCATGATGTAATCATGCATGCCGGCAGGTGCTTCGGGGATGACGGTGTCCGTTTCTTCAACTAATATTGGTTCTGGAATTTTTACTGCTTCGGCTTCAAAAGGATGTTCTTTGAAGGGCTCTGAAGGCCCAGCTTCAGCTTCAGCTTGTTGAGCCGAAGCTTCAGTAGAAGTTTCAGCAACTTCAACACTCTTTTTTGGAATTGTGCTTGAAGACTTAATTGTCTCCAAGACGTCTAGTACATTTACCATTCTTTTCCTTTTTGGGGTCACTGATGGCCCCTTTTGGTTTTTTGATGTCCCAATGATTGCTGTAGGACTCAAAACTTCTGATGTTTTGGAGCCCTCAGTTGCTTCTCTTACCTCCTCAATTTTTTCTGTGAGCGGCGCTTCGGTTTTCTCTTTTGTTTCTGACAACAAAATGTTTAATTGTTCTGATTCTATCTTTGGTGGCACTTCGGCCGTTTCTGCGATCTCTGGCAACAAGGCTGGCTCGATTAGTTTTTCAGCTTCGGTGGCTGAAGAAGTTTTCCCGGTAAACTCCGGCACCGAAGCTGGTTCAATATAACGCGGCCGTTGCGTAAGAACCTTTATCTTTTTCCTTTTCGGTTCTGGCTCGCTAGGAGCAGCTGCAGCTTCTTCTTTTGCAGAGATTGTGTTTTTTCTCTTCTGCCTTCGAATGGGATAGCAGTAATCAGGGTAAACAAACCCAATGGCATCAAATACCCGATTCAGTCTCTTCTTTTTTCGGCCTCCGAAGGCTGCTGACATTGCATTATCTTCAGCCTTCGAGTAGGTCCCAAGTAGCTCATCACTTAAATTGTCAATGCTTTTCAACCACTCATCATCTGGCTCAATAAATTTATCTCCAAATTTGAAGGTGTACTTCAGTCTCACAAGCTCACCTTCGTCGGCCTTTTTTATGGTTTCTTGTGGCATTTCCCATTTCTCAGCAAGCGGCCACACCCTGAAGGCGATATGTTCTTGTACTAAGTCCCTTGTTCCTATAAAAGAGCAGACAACGCCGAAGGCTCTTTGGCACTCTTCGGCGGCTTCGTTCATTTCAACCTTCGGCCTCCGAAGGCCGAAGCTTTGCCAAATAGGACGCATAATTATACCTTTGATGTCTTCTCGTGCTGATAAGTCATTCTTCACATAAAACCATTCTGTCATCCAATCCCCGGGCCATTTCTTCCGAAAGGTTGGTACGGGACAGCTTGCCCCGGACCGAGAAACGAAGCTGTAGCAGCCAAAGTTGTTATGGTACTGTTCTTTGCCCCAAGGCTTTGTTTCATATAATAATTCATGAACATTACAAAAGCTTCTTGCGTCAGGCTCCAGACCTTGACTCCTCGCGGCCCACACGAAGATATTTAGCCTTATAATTGCCTCGGGAGTAAGTTGATGAAGATAGACTTCGAAGATTTTCAACACCTCCACGACGAAGCTGCTCAAGGGGAATCGCAATCCAGCTTTCAAAAAGCTTCGGTACACCACAACTTCATTTTCTTCAGGGTGTGGACAAGTTTTTTCCCCTTCGTCCGCCCTCACAATGGACAGATCCCGGAAATACCTTCCTCTCATATTAACAAGATGATTCTCTTTGATAGTTGATTTACCATAAACTGAATGGCTTGGTCGCCAGGGACGATCTTCGGAGTCTTCGCCACCGCTGTCCATATCATAACTTTCGCTGTCACCAGTATCTTCAGACAGCCCCTCCAGAATTTCCTTGGTAATCTTTTCTGTGTTGGACTTCGACATCGCTATAAGAAACCCTAGGTTCTTCTCTTCATCAAGACTCAGCTTCATCTCAGCAGCAGCCTTCTTAGCAGCTTCAGACATCTTCGGAAGCGCTAAAAAACTGTTTCTAAAAACCGAAGCTTCAAAGCTAAAAACTTAGCAGAGCACAGTGCACAAGAGCTAAAAAATGAGTGAGCAGGAGTGGTTGGCCAGAAAGCGTGCAAAATAAGTTTGCGGTATGGCCGTATTTATACGCTTGATGCGTTGAAAGTTGAAAGACCCCACTTGTCATTGAATGTTGCTATTCTAGCAAAGGGAAGGTGTTTTTTCGGACCTTCGGCATAAAGCCTTCGGTCATATCGCAATCTGAATTTATTATTTTCAAACAAATTAATATTGCGAGGGGCTACTGTTGGGGGCCTTCGGCTTCCGAAGGTCCTCAAAAACATGATTTAACAATGTTTCTGGAGTATAATGTGTGAACAGGTATCTTCGGGCTTGAATCAGAAAGGGAGAAGCTCAAAAGATACGAAGGTTGACACAGTGCCGAAGCTGTGAAGCAGGAAAGCTTCGGCATGTTCGCAGAAAGGGGAACCGACTTAAAGATGAAAAGGCCATTTAGACCTCGATAGAATGCTGTAGAATTATCACCAAATGTAAAGGGCATGTATGTAATTTTGTATGGGTTGTACCCCGTGCCTATAAATAGGAGAACAGTACCCCCATACTGTTCACGCTGACTTGGCATTTGCTTTTGCGTCACACTTGTATTTTCATCTCCTTCCAAGCCGAAGGTACATTTATAATTCGATATTGTTTCTATTCCTTTATGATGAGTTAATAAAGTTAAATGAATAATGTTATATGATTATTCACGCTATCTTTTATGTTTCATATGCTTCGTCTTTTACTAATGTATATCGTAGTGATGAAGGTTAATCCTTCATGACCTTCGTCCGGAGATCGTTATATCCTAAGGGAAATAATGCTTCGAAGGACGAAGGATCTTAATGTTTAACATTTTCTGTGTTGCCTTGTTCTTAACTCATAGCATTTGAGAACAAGTCCCCAACAGTTATATATTGCAGAATTTAATTATCACTGATTGTAGCATATTAGTGCTAGAACAATATATGTTGCCTAAGTGTCCTAACCATAAGATGGTGAACATTATAGTTTCAGGGAAAGAAGGTGTTGAAGTTTCAGTGGTTACCTAAAAATCCAGCAATGTCCAGCAAGCACCACTCAGCAACACAAAACAAGTTCAAACTTCTGTTCAAAGTAATAGAGCAAACATGAATAGTTAGCAACCATGCAACAGGTAGCAACGATTATAAGGTAGGAAATACAAAAATACCAGCTATGATGTCCTCAAGATGATGGCCAAGTGTGCCAAAACATAAGATCGCCAATGTTCGAGGTTTAGCCTTCTATTACAAACAAAATCGGAAAAGTTATGAATAGCGGTTTAATGTTTGGAGTTTAAACGGCAAACATACGTATACAGGGAAATATTAAATTGTTTCGATCAGTTTGTTAACATAGATAACTTTGATGAGTTTGTTTGCGAGATGGATACTTGCTAGCAGGAAAAACATAATGGACAGGACCCTCTGGTCATACTAACTACGAAGGATAACCTTGAGATACAGAAGCACTATGATAAAAAGCATTACATAAGATAAATCAAAGGTTCTTCTTATGTGTTCTTGCACTCTTGAAAATCAAAACAGCTTATGCTAATCCAATTGATGGGATTGATGGGAGCATACATATGTATGAGTTTGGACTGCTGAAAATCAAAACAGCTTATGCTAATCCAACTAATGGGATTGATGGGAGCACAATGCAATAAACAGCAAGGAGAACAACAGCCTAGCTATTAGTGGGATTGATGGGAAGCAAAATTCAGCATAGCGTTGGGTCAGTGCAATGAACAAAAAGCAGAACAACAAATACTGTGTCGTCTGTCCCTTGAGCTTTTAAACAGTCTGAACTAATGCGAGCAGCAAGCCAAACACTACATGGTACTCTGAATTGGTGTCAACAGCAAGCCAAACTATTCATCATCGTCGAGATCGTATAGGATATGTTTAAACTGAACAACAGGACAAAGATGTTAACTATGAGTCTATGACTGTAGTCCTAAATCACATGACAGAAACATATTGCTACAAAACTTATTTAAACTTGTGCATAACATTCGACACATAGCTATCATGGGCTCTCCGGTACTACAAGGCTATCGAATTAGTTCTCAACATAAAAATAGAACTACAAAGAGTATTACCTCTATGTGATTTCAGTCGTCCTCGTTCTCCGGCACGCGCGCAGTCTTGGTGATACCCACTTGAGAACTAAAAAAATGGAAGGGTTGCAGAACGGTGAAATCAAGATTATCACTGAGAACATGGATTAAATCCAATGAAAAGGAAGCCTTTGCTCCACCTATAGTGTTGGGGGCCTTCGGCTTCCGAAGGTCCTCAAAAACATGATTTAACAATGTTTCTGGAGTATAATGTGTGAACAGGTATCTTCGGGCTTGAATCAGAAAGGGAGAAGCTCAAAAGATACGAAGGTTGACACAGTGCCGAAGCTGTGAAGCAGGAAAGCTTCGGCATGTTCGCAGAAAGGGGAACCGACTTAAAGATGAAAAGGCCATTTAGACCTCGATAGAATGCTGTAGAATTATCACCAAATGTAAAGGGCATGTATGTAATTTTGTATGGGTTGTACCCCGTGCCTATAAATAGGAGAACAGTACCCCCATACTGTTCACGCTGACTTGGCATTTGCTTTTGCGTCACACTTGTATTTTCATCTCCTTCCAAGCCGAAGGTACATTTATAATTCGATATTGTTTCTATTCCTTTATGATGAGTTAATAAAGTTAAATGAATAATGTTATATGATTATTCACGCTATCTTTTATGTTTCATATGCTTCGTCTTTTACTAATGTATATCGTAGTGATGAAGGTTAATCCTTCATGACCTTCGTCCGGAGATCGTTATATCCTAAGGGAAATAATGCTTCGAAGGACGAAGGATCTTAATGTTTAACATTTTCTGTGTTGCCTTGTTCTTAACTCATAGCATTTGAGAACAAGTCCCCAACATTGGCGCCCACCTCCGGTGAACTCACTTCCACTTCGAGTCTTCGTGAACACCTTCGGAAGCTATAGACCTTCGCTATGGCGCCGAAGAAAGCTTCAGCGGCTGGGGCTGCAGCACTACAACCGCTGGACCACAACCAGGAGACCGTCTCTCTTCGGGAGGCCAGAAGCCAGAAGAGAAAAGCTGTTAGCCCGACGCTTGAGGAAGAAGAGCTAGACCAAGAAATCAGAGAGATGGAGATGCTACATCAACAAGTGCAGAGGAAGAAGGAGAAGATGGCCCGCCTAGCTGAGTTGCAAAGGCAAATTGACGAAGCTTCTGAGGAAGTTCGCCATCTCACTCACGATGAGCAGAACAGAAGGCCTCATCAGAAAGACCTTCATCAGGAGGGCTTCGTCAACGAAGACGACTGGTATGATAATTTCCATCAGGGAAATTTTGTTTTTGATGATGCTTCTCCTCTGTCTGCTGAGCTGCAGGCTACTCCTTGGCCTCCATCCTATAAGCCACCCCAGCTCCCCATGTTTGACGGCCACTCCGACCCGAAGCAATTCTTGATGAGCTACGAAGCAACAGTGTCTTCGTACGGGGGCAACGCTGCAGTCATGGCGAAGTCTTTCGTCATGGCCGTCAGGAATGTTGCTCAGACCTGGTATTCCTCCCTTCGGCCAGGAACAATCACTTCATGGCAGAAGCTGAAGGATATGTTACTGACCAGCTTTCAAGGTTTTCAAACGAAGCCGGTTACAGCTCAAGCCCTCTTCCAGTGTATTCAGGATCACGAAGAATACCTTCAGGCGTATGTCCGAAGGTTCTTACGATTGAGGGCGCAGGCACCAACGGTGCCCAATGAAATCGTTATCGAAGCCATGATCAAGGGGCTTCGTCCTGGACCTGCAGCTCAATACTTTGCTCGGAAGCCTCCTCAGACCTTGGAGAAATTGCTCCAAAAGATGGATGAGTACATTCGTGCCGACAATGACTTTCGCCAAAGAAGGGAGGAGGCCTTCAGATTTTCTGAGATGACCAGGGGCTTCGGAGGAAGATACTACCCGAGGCATGTCCGTTCCATTCACAGCACTCAGAATGATGATAAGGGGAGTCAGCAAAGCAGGCCGCAGTGCTCCTCACAGGCTTCGGGGCAACAACAAACTTCCTTTCGGCCACCAGCTCCAAGAGGCAGAGGCGCCAGGGGCTTCGGCGGAAGATTCGGAGATCAGCCAAGGAGACTGTTTTGCCTATTCTGTGGAGAGGGCAAGGGCCACACCACTAGGACGTGCCATGTTACAATCCAGAAGCAAAAGGAACTAGCCGAAGCTGCATCTCAACAAGCTCAGTCGAAGCAGGTTATGCATACTGCTTCGTTTCATCCGCCTTATGTCCCACAATACATAGACAACCACCCTGCGGCTTCTGTAGCTTCGGCAAGTCAACCTCAAGCTTCCTGGCAGCAGCTTCCGCCTCCACCTCCATTGCAGCAAGGTCAACAGCCAGAAGGGAGTCAATACGCTCCACAGCAGAGGGACTTCAGAGAACAGTCCGAAGCTCGCACAGTCAACAGCACTGTGCCAGAGTCGAAGCACATTTATTGACATATCCTACCTTTGATAGCAGTCTTTTCTATTCCGTTTTATTTTCTGTGAAGCAAAAAACATTGATAGTTTCCATGTAATAATTTCGTTGTTTCCACGAGAAAAATTTATTTGATTCACAGGCCTAAGTTGCCGAAGCCTAAAATTTCTTCCGTTACCAAGAAGGACCTTCGGACTAAAAATCCATCGGAGTAACAAAAAGTCGTTCTAAGGAACGCAGAGTAAGTTTATAAAGTCACAAAAAGTCGTTCCAAAGGGAGCGCAGCGTAAGTTTTCTGCTCAGAAGTCGTTCCTAAAGGAATGCAGAGCCTACAGCGAAAAATCAACGCTGATACCGTCTAAGTAAAAGACGAAGAAGCTCCTAAGGGAGGCTTACAGCGAAAAGTCAACGCTGATGCCGTCTAAGTAAAAGACGAAGAAGCTCCAAAGACGTTCCTAAGGGAATGCAGAGCTTACGAATATATTTTATGTGTATCTTCGGAACAAATGTCGCATGCATAACATAACATCATCACATCATTTTGCATAGCATAAGCATCATACATCATATCGCATTTGGCAAGAGAAGGGGACACTCTCAACCTTCGAAGGGATGCTTTGAAAAGGTGACATTGAAATTGTATAGCTTCGGAATACAGTTTCGGGGAATATTTTCACGAAACATGGGCGAACTTTATCAGATCAATATCAAAGTTGCATAGCTTCGGAAAATAGCTTCGGAAAATGTTTTCACGAGGCATCGATGTCATTCATCAGAATAATTTTGACGAAGGCTATCTTCTTCACGACGCATGAAAAGAAGGGAAGGTGTTTTTTCGCCGAAGGCTCAAAAGTGGTATGTTTTTAAAGTTTCATGCATCGTAAAGAATTCAATAATGAAAAGAGACTTGTATATTACATTCAAATGTACAAAGTGTTGCATAGATTACACTTTAAATGTTTTTTCCAAATAGCACCTAATCTTCCCTCAATACTGCTTCGGCGGCTTCATTCAGAAGTTGGTCAACAACCTTGTCCATGATAGTTTCGGCCATTTGATTAATTTCTTCATCCCCTTTTGTGTGGGGGTCGGCAGATCGTCCAACAGTTTCTGAGCGAAGAGAACACTTTCTCAGTACTTTTACAAATCGTGAGCGAAGTTTAAAATGAAAATTACAACGCAACAAGAACGACTAGTTGGTACCTAACTGTCCTTCGGGCTCCCTACTCCTTTCGGCAGCGTCTGCTACTCTTCTAGCATCATGAATGCCTTTTTCGCTTCTTTCAATGATCTCTCGCGCCATTCCTCGGCCGCCGTCGTTCCAGATATCAGTAAAAAATTTGCCACCAACCACGCTCGCTTCGGCCGAGGGGTCCTTGATGTCTTCGGTAGATAAGGTAGCTTCGGATTGAGCTAAAAATTTTACATGTTCGCAACCTTTCTTCTCTAAGACGGAAGCAATTCCTCTGGCGCCCGAAAAAGCACATATGTCGCCACGACTGTTCAGAATCTCTTCGAAGGCCTCTGCTTCGTGGCTAATCCATTCCAGCGGACCTTCGGGATTGCCTCGAGAGAAATTCTCTTCGCTGGAAAAGGCGCCTACACTGGCGAAGCTGGACTTAATTTTATTCACACATTCTACAGATTTGACATAGCATTTCCCCTGAGATGTGCGAAGCTCCTTGACTTTTGATTCCAATTTGTTGACCATAAAATCGCTAAGTTCTCGTTTCGTTTCCTCAAGCGCGCGCTCCTCTTTAGCTCTAGCCAGCTGTTTCTGAAGATCTTTAATCTCGCGTTTTTGAGCTTCGGCCTGGGCCTTTGAAGCAGCTTCGTCTTTTTTCACTTTATCTACCAGTGTAAGTAGAATTTTATCTTTTTCCAAAGCTTCGTTTCTCAGTTTGATAACTTCGGAGCGTAAATTATTAAACGCAATTTCATAACTTTCATCTTCGGCGCTCTTTTGCGCTCTTAACGCGTTGCTTAGGATCAGGCCCTATATGAAAAAAGAATTCATATAAGAAAAAAGGAATGAGTTGCGTAAAAAAAATAATAGGGGGTTTTTTCTCAAGTGTTTAATTCCCGTACCTTCAGGCTGTTGTACGCGAGGCTGTCTGCGAGATCCTCTTTCGTCATGGCACTTAACCCAGCTTCAAGCTTCGGAAAGCCTATGCTTCTCGCCATCTCTCGGCAGACGGATAGCTCTTTGTTATCAGGCAGGCAGTATAAGAAGTCATCTTCATTTGTTCCATTGAATATTACTGCCCCCTTCGGATATTTCAGCTCCTTTGCATAATGGTTGGCCTCATGAGTTTCTTCCTCAGATAGCTTTTTCCCCGAAGCATGTCGCATGATGTAATCATGCATGCCGGCAGGTGCTTCGGGGATGACGGTGTCCGTTTCTTCAACTAATATTGGTTCTGGAATTTTTACTGCTTCGGCTTCAAAAGGATGTTCTTTGAAGGGCTCTGAAGGCCCAGCTTCAGCTTCAGCTTGTTGAGCCGAAGCTTCAGTAGAAGTTTCAGCAACTTCAACACTCTTTTTTGGAATTGTGCTTGAAGACTTAATTGTCTCCAAGACGTCTAGTACATTTACCATTCTTTTCCTTTTTGGGGTCACTGATGGCCCCTTTTGGTTTTTTGATGTCCCAATGATTGCTGTAGGACTCAAAACTTCTGATGTTTTGGAGCCCTCAGTTGCTTCTCTTACCTCCTCAATTTTTTCTGTGAGTGGCGCTTCGGTTTTCTCTTTTGTTTCTGACAACAAAATGTTTAATTGTTCTGATTCTATCTTTGGTGGCACTTCGGCCGTTTCTGCGATCTCTGGCAACAAGGCTGGCTCGATTAGTTTTTCAGCTTCGGTGGCTGAAGAAGTTTTCCCGGTAAACTCCGGCACCGAAGCTGGTTCAATATAACGCGGCCGTTGCGTAAGAACCTTTATCTTTTTCCTTTTCGGTTCTGGCTCGCTAGGAGCAGCTGCAGCTTCTTCTTTTGCAGAGATTGTGTTTTTTCTCTTCTGCCTTCGAATGGGATAGCAGTAATCAGGGTAAACAAACCCAATGGCATCAAATACCCGATTCAGTCTCTTCTTTTTTCGGCCTCCGAAGGCTGCTGACATTGCATTATCTTCAGCCTTCGAGTAGGTCCCAAGTAGCTCATCACTTAAATTGTCAATGCTTTTCAACCACTCATCATCTGGCTCAATAAATTTATCTCCAAATTTGAAGGTGTACTTCAGTCTCACAAGCTCACCTTCGTCGGCCTTTTTTATGGTTTCTTGTGGCATTTCCCATTTCTCAGCAAGCGGCCACACCCTGAAGGCGATATGTTCTTGTACTAAGTCCCTTGTTCCTATAAAAGAGCAGACAACGCCGAAGGCTCTTTGGCACTCTTCGGCGGCTTCGTTCATTTCAACCTTCGGCCTCCGAAGGCCGAAGCTTTGCCAAATAGGACGCATAATTATACCTTTGATGTCTTCTCGTGCTGATAAGTCATTCTTCACATAAAACCATTCTGTCATCCAATCCCCGGGCCATTTCTTCCGAAAGGTTGGTACGGGACAGCTTGCCCCGGACCGAGAAACGAAGCTGTAGCAGCCAAAGTTGTTATGGTACTGTTCTTTGCCCCAAGGCTTTGTTTCATATAATAATTCATGAACATTACAAAAGCTTCTTGCGTCAGGCTCCAGACCTTGACTCCTCGCGGCCCACACGAAGATATTTAGCCTTATAATTGCCTCGGGAGTAAGTTGATGAAGATAGACTTCGAAGATTTTCAACACCTCCACGACGAAGCTGCTCAAGGGGAATCGCAATCCAGCTTTCAAAAAGCTTCGGTACACCACAACTTCATTTTCTTCAGGGTGTGGACAAGTTTTTTCCCCTTCGTCCGCCCTCACAATGGACAGATCCCGGAAATACCTTCCTCTCATATTAACAAGATGATTCTCTTTGATAGTTGATTTACCATAAACTGAATGGCTTGGTCGCCAGGGACGATCTTCGGAGTCTTCGCCACCGCTGTCCATATCATAACTTTCGCTGTCACCAGTATCTTCAGACAGCCCCTCCAGAATTTCCTTGGTAATCTTTTCTGTGTTGGACTTCGACATCGCTATAAGAAACCCTAGGTTCTTCTCTTCATCAAGACTCAGCTTCATCTCAGCAGCAGCCTTCTTAGCAGCTTCAGACATCTTCGGAAGCGCTAAAAAACTGTTTCTAAAAACCGAAGCTTCAAAGCTAAAAACTTAGCAGAGCACAGTGCACAAGAGCTAAAAAATGAGTGAGCAGGAGTGGTTGGCCAGAAAGCGTGCAAAATAAGTTTGCGGTATGGCCGTATTTATACGCTTGATGCGTTGAAAGTTGAAAGACCCCACTTGTCATTGAATGTTGCTATTCTAGCAAAGGGAAGGTGTTTTTTCGGACCTTCGGCATAAAGCCTTCGGTCATATCGCAATCTGAATTTATTATTTTCAAACAAATTAATATTGCGAGGGGCTACTGTTGGGGGCCTTCGGCTTCCGAAGGTCCTCAAAAACATGATTTAACAATGTTTCTGGAGTATAATGTGTGAACAGGTATCTTCGGGCTTGAATCAGAAAGGGAGAAGCTCAAAAGATACGAAGGTTGACACAGTGCCGAAGCTGTGAAGCAGGAAAGCTTCGGCATGTTCGCAGAAAGGGGAACCGACTTAAAGATGAAAAGGCCATTTAGACCTCGATAGAATGCTGTAGAATTATCACCAAATGTAAAGGGCATGTATGTAATTTTGTATGGGTTGTACCCCGTGCCTATAAATAGGAGAACAGTACCCCCATACTGTTCACGCTGACTTGGCATTTGCTTTTGCGTCACACTTGTATTTTCATCTCCTTCCAAGCCGAAGGTACATTTATAATTCGATATTGTTTCTATTCCTTTATGATGAGTTAATAAAGTTAAATGAATAATGTTATATGATTATTCACGCTATCTTTTATGTTTCATATGCTTCGTCTTTTACTAATGTATATCGTAGTGATGAAGGTTAATCCTTCATGACCTTCGTCCGGAGATCGTTATATCCTAAGGGAAATAATGCTTCGAAGGACGAAGGATCTTAATGTTTAACATTTTCTGTGTTGCCTTGTTCTTAACTCATAGCATTTGAGAACAAGTCCCCAACATATAGTTTATTTAAATCCATGTTGTATAGTTCAATTACAGAACGGTTTAGCAGTTACACTACAAATATGAAAGGCAACCATGGGGAGGGAACCCGCACAGGAACAAACAACAGACGTGCAGCGATGCATGGAAAAAGAAGACTGAAATATTAATCCCTGAAAAATCCTAAAATTAGCAGAGCAATACGTCAGTACCAATTCCAAACAAGCAACTGGTCTGCCAACTAAAATGAGCATATTCATTACAAAATGTACAAGCTGAGGCAACCAAGAAAGGCCAATCTCACACTGAACAGCACGCCACAGTTGGTACAGCATGATTTCTCAGCCTTTCATATTTCATATAAATCATTTCATGTGCACTAGAGCTACGCAAAGCAAAAGCGAGACCACTGTTGTTGCATACTTCACTGCCGTCCCACTAACAACAGATCAGTTTGCCCTAACGGGAGAGATCAGCGCTTCAGGGAATGAGGTCAGGAGGCAGTGGGGTGGACCTTGGGGGCCTCGTCAATGGCAGAGGAGAGCTCGGAGAGGAGGTCGGAGCAGAGCAGCGCGCCGTACACGTTGAGCAGCACCGGCGTGGCGGCAGCGCTGTTCCGGGCGCCGAGGCAGCTGTCGCGCCGATGAAGGGAGGGAGGAGGCGAGGTCCTCCGGCGCCCGATGCAGCAAGGACAAAGCAGGAAGCGGAGCTTGCAGACCTCGGCAAATTGCAGTAAGTGAAAGAGAGAGGAACTGCCTCGGACGCGGCACCATATAGCGGCATCATCCAGCGCACGCATTGGAAGTGGAGGTCGTGGGGAGGGAGGATGCGAGAGTGGGGCTGACCGGCTGAGTGGCTGACCGAGCGGTTCAGCGCTCCGTCGTGCGAACGGCCGGGGAAGAAGACCGCCTGAGGCCTGAGGGTAACGCCGCACGAAATGGGCCGTCCGAGTGACACTCAGCACATGGGCCGCGCGGAAGGGATAATGGGCCGAGAAGAACCGCTCTCCTGCTGTCTTGCAAAAACTTAGTACCATACTGGCTACGAAAGGAGACATGGAGCGGCTTATAAGCGTGGGCGCGGACTTGATAGTAAGAAGTCTGTTGGTGGCTGAATTGGTTATGTTCAGCTCTTGCGCAGGTATGATAAAATTTTTGCTGGAGACCTGTGTGTACGGCTGTGGGGTACGTAGATGGCAGAACCGGTCAGAGGCAGAACGGTCAAAAGGCAGACTACTATTGCTTACTTAACAAGTAGTATATATATATATATATATATATATATATATATATATATATATATATATATATATATATATATATATATATATATATATATATATATATATATATATGCGTTCCCTGTTTGAGCTTTTCCCGAATATATATGCTTCAAGTTATCTCATCCACAGTCTTCGCTAACGTTACTGGGAAGGACAGCTGCGGCAGTTGTGCCTCTTGAGCAAGAAAAAAAAATGTTGATTAAGGCTGCACGATTCCTCTGTTAGGTCTTAATAACATGCATCGCTGGCTTGGTTAGAGGACTAATAATGCAGCTAATAGCGGGGCATCTTGTAGCAGTTACGTTGGCATAGATTTGTAGGTGAGAGCCGCTGTCCGGTCAATCATCAATCGTCCTCACAGCGGTGGCGACAGTTTCCGCTGTTCATTCCTCTCCGACACCGACATAAAACTCAGTGCCATGCTCGTCGCCGTGCAAGCAAGCAGGCAGGCAGCAGTCGGATCCTGCAGCAGCTGAATGGCCCTAAAATCCAAGACGCACAGCTGGGACTGTACGTGCACAGTTCGCTCAATCAGCAGCGAAAAGACAGTGGAAAAATAATAATCTCTGGAGAATGAATATTCTAGGCTACCGACGGGTGAAGTGAAGGCATGGGCCTTCAGTTAAACACAAAGTAGTAACTGCTCTAAAAAAGGCATCGTGATTCGTGGACGCCCCCACTGATTACCATCTCGCACACATGCATGGCTTAACTTGATCCTGATAAATCCGTTTCTCGTTCCTAAACGAACAGTTCACTGTTTCCTACAGTTCTCTCTCGGATCGGATCAAGTGTCGTAGACTTGCAGGCAGTTGGGAGAAGCACGTCAGTACATAATCCTGGAACTCACAGTGTGAACTGTATTATATTATTCCATCCATACTTGCGTGGACACCGATATACGGCCACAAGAGCAGAAATCCACGACCACGACTATTTCTCGTGTGCTGTTCGAGTCTTAAGAAGAAGAAGAAGAAAAAGGCTTAATTGATCTGTTGGAACAAGCCCATCAGTGGATTAGCAGCCTTTGGCTGTACCGGGCATATTATTAGTTAGAGCGTTCCAATCTCTGAAACGCTTGGAGATCGACTGACCGAAACCGTGCAGTTCCAACCGCTCTCTGTTATGTGCTACGACGACGAGAGGACGAATTTTTTTATTTACTAGTAGTACTACTTTTAATAAGCTGGTTTATTGCGTGATAGAAGTTCGTCCAACAACCAAAGATTCGTGCGTGCGTGCGTCGTCCCCGGCCCGTCTTGGCGTTTAAGAACAGGGTTTCCTGACTAGTAGACTTGAAGGCTCTCGATGATTTGACTCCAAACCGTACCGTGCCATGTCGACGATATGGCTGGTCATCGTCATTTTCTGACTGAGGGCTTGTTTGTTTGTGTCGAATTACACCTTGAATCATTACAGCCAATCAAAATTTACATAAATTAGAGAAGCAATCCGGTTAGGAATTATTCCAACCCACTAATCCGGCACAAACGAA